>NC_045595.1:154233327-155483327 GCF_009762305.2 Zalophus californianus | reverse complement strand
GAAACTTAAATGGAAAGTCTCACATTATGAGTTTCATTAATAGCATCATGCTACAGAAAAAGACCCCAAACATCTCCTGCTTAAGAGTTGTCTTATTTTTGCCTTAGCAAAGACATGCTTGCTGTTCAGCTTTTCCTTCAAGTCTATGATTTATTCCTGCAAATTTCTAATACATTCTCTGCTTTTCCCTATGCTAGGTCAGTTAGTTTCTGTTCCTTATCACCAAAGGATATCATTAACAGAGATAAATACTTGACAACTAACTTTTTCCCCTTGAGATACCCAAAGTCTCTACGAAATAAAGGGCCGCACTGAAAATTCTGTTTACTTACCAACACTTCAAAATCGTTCAGAAAAATCTAAATTCAGGATTATGAGTAAAATTTATGTAATCACTTAGTAGCAAATGGAGAATATTTTTAATGAGTTAGAAAATCAGACTAAAAGACCATGGTTAGATTGAAGCCTAAATATTCAAAATCTGCTGTGTCAAAATAATGTACACAGTCTTTAAGTGCCATTTCCAGGGAGATTATCTTATCCTTACACCTAAAGTTATTAATGTTCTAAATGAACAAGTAACATTTTAATAGTCTCACCATTTGCATTCACAGATGTTGCTACGCAAAGTGGCGATATACCTGTGTTCATGTAAAGAGTTAACACATAACCATGGCTCTTTGTTAGCCTGTGCACTTGAAAACTTCCCCAGGATCAGTAAAATAAGTTATCCCTGTGCCTTCTACCATTTGAGGACCTATGTTAGACCTATTTAGAAAGAGCAATTCATGTTTGGGTGTCACTTTCCTACCCTGTATTTCCAATTATTCTTTTTGCCCAGGATTATAGAGCCATTCCGCTTTGTTTGGGTCCTTGCTTTGATGTGCTCTTTTAGTGTATATTCTGCTCACCTTACTTATGGTCTCATGCATCCAGCTGCTTATGAACCTTGACCGGTTGTGTTTCTGGACTTGGTTGTTGTTTATATTCACTTGCTATTTAAATGTGAGTTCCAAAATGACACTGATTAAGCCAGCTAGGACATGTGTAGTATGCTAAATAAAATTCATGGTCATAACAAAAAATCAGAAAATAGGGGCGCCTGGGTGGCTCAGTTGTTTAAGCAGCAGACTCTTGATTTCGGCTCAGGTCATGATCTCAGGGTCTTGCGATTGGGCCCTGCCTTGGGCTCGCCACTTGGTAGGGAGTCTGCTCAAGGATTCTTCCTATCTTCTGTCCTTCCCCACTCTCCCATGCTATTTCTCTCTATCTTTCTAAAATAAATACATAAATATTAAAAAAAATCAGAAAATACCCAAGTCCTATAAAATGTGACGTTGGTTTAGAGTCAGATTAGGATATACTTACCTCTTCACTCATCTAATAAATATTTGTGGGTAACTGCAGCTGATGCTTTATGTAGCCAGTTTGGATTCCCTTTCCAGAAGGTACACCTATTTCCTGGCTTACATGAAAACTACAGTTAGTAGTTCATACCTGTGGCCTTCTCTGGAGAAATTTTGGTGAATGGGAGCAAAGATGTCCATGAATTCCTAGGTTACAACTTACCTGTTCCCAAGTGAATAATAATGGACTGATTCAGGTTCCAAAAAGCCCACAGCCCTTCTGTCTCATGGTGGAATAATGTTGCAGCGCTATGTATAAATGAGAGCCTTACCATGGACCAAGACAAGGTGAGAATTTTCTGTAGGTACTATTTCTTTAAGCCCTTTCCCCTTCCCTATTCCACTTCTCTCTCACTTACAAGTTTTTCCTGAGGAGCACTTCTCAATAAATTACAAACCCCTATATCCCTGTCTCAGGCTCTTTGTCTAAGGAACCTGCCCTAAGACAATCATCTACTTTATTCCAGGTACTAGGAATAAAAATTTAAGTAAGATATTAGCTCTTCCCCCCAAATTCTTGGGGTTTATTTTTATTTTTTTCTAGATTTCTCCAGACATATTCTGGTCCAATAATTGCTGGCCCAATAAATGATTTTCTTGATTCACAATTCCCTATTTTTTCCCCTAAATCCATACATGCTTGATATACCTTATTTTATTCAAGAGCCATGTTCTTAAAAAGTTATGTAATAAAGTTTCTGTAAATGGAGTCATATTTGAAATAGCATAGAGGAGTATGCTATTAAAAATATTGTTAATCCTTTCATGAATTGAATAATCATGAAGTTACTCTACTTTGAAATTTTAATTTCTGTATATCACATTAATATAAAGTAAGTACTGATTTACTGGGTAGTATTAATACCAAAGGAATTTGCTGGTGGCTTCTCCCCAACCCCCTACCCTCCCTCAGTCGCCATTCTTACTTTTGCACTCCCATTTCTGTTTTTACGGTTGTGATATTCTGGCCCCAGTGCTCTCATCCTGCTGAGTTTACCTTATGCTGATCAAATCCAGCTCTGTTTCCTTTCTTTCTCATGCTGGGCATGTGGGTGGATGGCTATATGCAAGAATTTTTATGTGATATAGGGATAATAAGGTAGATAAGCCTGAATGAGAAAAAGAAATAGAGGTGAACTCCTATTATACCAAATTCCAAAGGATTATTTACTTTTTTTTTTCAGTTTCTAAAGTCTTCTTTCATCAATTGCTTCTGGAAAAAGTAGACCACTGACTACAGTTTGGGAATATCTTGAATAAACAGAAGATTTTTTTACATTATAGTCTATTAGAACATATTTGGGTAAGAGGAAAGAGAAATGATTTAAAAAGATGAGAAATTTGAAGGTCAGGAGGCAAGAAGGTAAGTAGAAAGGTAAATAGAAGAAAAAGTGGTTGGGGTAAGAGATTCCTGGTATGCCTGTACTTTGGTGGAACGAGAGCTGGGAAATACTCAACAAGACTATGGGGGCAGGGGGTTACCCAGTCGCCTGGCTGGCCCAGTCGGTTAAGCATCCCACTCTTGATTTTGGCTCAGGTCATGATCTCAGGGTCATGAGATCAAGTTCCGAATCAGGCTCTGTACTCAGAGTGGACTCTGCTTGAGTTTCTCTCTCCTTCTCCCTATGCACCTCCCTCTCCTACTATGTTCTCCCTCTCTAGCTTTCTAAAATAAAAAAATAAATAAATCTTTAAAAAAAAGACTGTGTGGGTACTCCATGGACTGGAGGGGGTGGGTATATAATTGGGCCTACAGTGTGCATCACATAGAGAGTGTACACAGACAGTGAGTGCATAGAAATTGACCCCAAATGTAGCTGATGGGGTTCCTGAGCAAGCATTGAGTCTTTATTTGGGGTTCTGTAGGAATCTTGGATCTGAATCAAGTGTGGGGTAGTAATTCTGGCTATTTTCTATTTATTCACTATAAAGCCACAGGTTCCATAAAGAAATGGTAGGGTATTTTAACTTAGAAGAGAAAAAAAAAGTCTACAAAAGAAGAATGAGTTAGGGCTGGCACAAATGATTAAAACTAGAAAAGAAGTATTTTTTTTTAAACCTTATGAAGTTTTATGAGGAGAACATAACTGAGTGAATGGAGTCAAAAATAAACAAGGGACGTGACATTAATGATAAGTCCAAATGGCTGAGAGACTCAACTAATTTCTTAAATCTTGTTTTAATAAGAAAACAATTACTGTGTATAATTAGGATATAATTAAGTTTCTGCAAAAATGGCTCCTAAAAGCAGAGAATGGAGTAATTGGAAAATTTGGACATTAACAAATCAGTGATTCTGAGTATGTGATGCCTACAATTGACTTGATAGTTGGATGTCACAGTGATTGAATTTGATTTTTGCAAAGTTATGAACAAAAGAGAGAGCTCTATGTATATCTAAAAATGTAGCAATAATAGGTGAATGGAAATAATTTTCATATTAGGTAAAGAGAATTATTTTGGAGACTGACTAAAGCTGTTTTAAAAAGGAACAGATGTTCATACAGAACAATCTTAAATATCAAGGTGATAAGTAAATAATATTATCTCGAGAAGAACAAATGGTGGACATCATTTCTGATAGCTTTATGATGGACATAATTATAAACAAGTAATAAAAGTCAATACAGGATAACTCATATAGTCAAGTTTCAGTAAGTTTGAAATAGATAATAAATATTCTAGTTAGATTCAAATTCAACCTGAAATTAATCCTATTAGGTTGTTAACTAGTAAGGATTTATCATGAATGACTAGAGAGCTAGTTCTGGTGATCTCTTTAGTTGGGAGTATTATAAGGTTCATCACTGCATACCAGAATGACTATGAAGAAGTTGCAGGTGGCACTTGACTTAAAGATATTGCAAATGTCAGAGAACAGATAATAATGAAGGAATCCCAACACATTTTCAAATATGAACCGAAAGCATCTAAAATAAGATTGAGCTTGAAAAAATAAATGCTGTAGCAGAGGAGAAAACAATCTAACAGATACACATATTCAACAAGAAGATGAACCTGGAAATCAACAACATTGAAAAAAGAACAAGCATGAATGATTATAAGAAACACAAGTATATTCTGAGTACAGCAAATATAAACAAAAGAACTGTTCCTTTAGATGCTGAGTGTAAAAAAGCACTCTTCAAAGGTCAGAAAGATGCCTGTAGATACAACAGAGACAAATTGAACAAAAAAAATGTTATTTAACACCTAGTATGTGCAAAATACTAAGCAAGACTCTCACAGAAGAAAGTACATTAAACATGCAAAATTAAATTGATTATCTTTATGACCCAAATATAAAAATTGAGGAAGCTTACAGAAAAGAAGGCAAAAATTAATGAGATAGAGAAGCTGTAAGAATTCAACAAGTACTCAAATTTAACATCTATTATGTGCTTGGTGTTCTGGAAAAAAAAAAAAAAGGCAGGATTTGCATTGGTCTATTCCTGCCCTGCAGGGTTTTATCCTTCTTTGGGAGAGAGCTTTATATACAATAGAACCAGACCTGTATTTAAGAATCTTGAGAGTTGTGTGGTGCCTGGGACTCAGTCAGTTAAGCATCTGCCTTTGGCTCAGGTCATGATCCCAGAGTCCTGGGATTGAGCCCTGCATCGGACACCCTGCTCTGTGGGGAGCCTACTTCTTCCTCTGTCTGCTGCTTCCCCTGCTTGTGCTCTCTCTCTGTCAAATAAATCAATGAAAAAAATCTTTAAAAAAAAGAATTTTGAGAGTTGTAAGTGTGATACAGTGAACAGGAAAGTGGAGTGAGCAAAGATTCAAGATCCATTATGATTATGAGATTAAGTGGGTCAGTGAGATGTTTTCAATTCCCTTCTGTATGTTATAATTCTATAATTTTCAGTTCTGAAGAAAAGACTAGAAAACTAGAGGGAAAGTGAGGCTATATCAACCAAGAAAAGAATAAGGGTGAATTGACGGAGATAGGTTTAATATCAGCTATAGACATGAGCCCCTTGTCAAAATTAAGGGTGGACTCATAAAAGACTCATGCTGTGACCAAAACAGGTCAAATTTGGAAAGCAAAACATTTTACTTTTAATTTTTTTAGAGATTTTATTTATTTATTCATGAGAGACAGAGAGAGAGAGAGAGAGAGAGAGAAGCAGGCTCCCAAGGAGCAGGGAGCCTGATGCGGGACTCGATCCCAGGACCCTGGGATCAAGAAGGCAGACGCTTAACCATCTGAGCCACCCAGAAGACAAAACATTTTAAGGGAAGGGCAACTATCTGCCACGTAATACATCTCACTTAGATACTTTTTATCAAACAGGATACTGGAAGCAACTTAGAAAAGCAAGACTGAAGTTAGAACCAA
The DNA here is from genome assembly GCF_009762305.2 of Zalophus californianus. Taxonomy (NCBI): domain Eukaryota; kingdom Metazoa; phylum Chordata; class Mammalia; order Carnivora; family Otariidae; genus Zalophus; species Zalophus californianus. Next base: position 155,477,579 of record NC_045595.1, on the reverse strand, counting down.
GAATCATGCAAGCTGATGCTGTTAGGATCTGAAGCAGTACCATGGAGAGCTCCCAGTATGCCAGAGGGTGGGAAGACAAGGTTGCCTTGTCATCCCCATGTAGTTCCCTATCAAATATAAAGTAAGCACTTGAATTCTTAAAGCACCTAATAAAGAGTAACTTTGGAGTTTTCATCAGTAACAGAGCTTTTTCTATCCAAACATGGCTTTTAATGGAGGATTGGTTTCTTTAAATCTTTGTCAGAGATTTATTCTTTAAGTCTGCTAGTCTTTGGTGGAGATTTATTCTTTGAGAGAACAGATTCTCTCTAAATCTTCTTCTTTGACTCAGTCCCTCTTGGTAGAGGAACTATTTAAGAAGACTATGGAGTTACTGTTGAACATGAATAGCAGGGCATATATATAAGATCTGTTCATTCCTTCCTCATTTTTATTGCATATTTTATAATTTTACTATGTTCATATATAAAAATAACAAAATGAAAATGATAAAGTAATTTTTTAATTTCTACCCTATAAAACAAAATAAAAGTTAAAGGGGAGTCTTATTTTAACAAATTCTAGGCAAAATGTTGGTGATTCAGATGTTTACTGTCTATGATATGATATTTTGCAATTTCTTGCAGGCATTAATTTTAAAAGTTAGTAAGGATAAATGAATGAGGAAAAGTTAAGGTGAAATATAACAAAAGTATATTCAAAAGTCAAAAGCATTTGTAATAGAATCATAGAATGTTAATTACGGAAGGAACCTTAGAGATTTAATTTAATTCCTCATTTTACATTTGAGGTAACTGAGATCAGAAAGGTGAAGTTAGTAGTTGACAGTGACTCCAGTTAAAATTTAAATCTTCTGACACCTATCGCTTTGCAGTTTTTTCTTACATTACATGCTATAAACACCACTACTATTCAAAATATGGTCTGTGAACTTTTTTTAGTGGTTCATCAGGTAAGTATGCTTATCCAAACATTAACTATCAATTTCTATATTTATGTCATAAATATATACATATTTATATGTGTATAATACATATTCATAAACAGTTAACATTTTACCAACTAGTACCAGTCTGTAGACCATACTTTGAGTAGTAGTAATATAAAGGACAGCATGCACCATTTGAAATGTGAACAGCCAGAGATAGTTACAGAATGGAAAAATGCTATGCCCAAGGAATAAAAGCCAAAAATTCAACTCTAAATTCTGTATTTTTTCCCTCTGACTTGAAATACTAGTGACATTTTGTTTCTGGATATTCCCTAAACAAATTTGTTAATGCTGCTTTCAGTTCCAACTTTTAGTGTCTCGAGGTAATCTATTCCTAATCCCTTCTTGAGTGGTTGTCAGAAACAAAGTGGGCAAATGGGGCTGGCTGAATAGGCTAGAGCTTCATCTCCACAAACTCACCTCACTTGTGACCCAAGATGAAATGGAGCGGTTGTCTCTGAGGATGGGATGTCATTTGCAGGTTAACAATGTGTTGTCCTTTCTTATGTATTTTGGAAATTGGAAACCACCTTTAGATAGTAAGTCAACTTTTCTGCTCAAACTGCTGAATGTTTCATTGCTGCCTATGTAAACAGAGTTCAGCAATAATGTTCCCTCGGATAAATATGCTCAACTTTAATCATTTTTTAAAAACCATTCTCCTGTGACAGAGGCCTAATACAAATGCCAAGCCAGCATCAGCAATAATTAACATACAAGAAATTTTATATGTTCTTGATATTAGAACAACAAATTTTCTTTGAACCATCTTGACCTTAAAACATGGGGCAAAGTAATAGCCTACATAAACAGGAATGGCTTTCACAGGAATTCAAATAATGTTTTATAGAAGTTTCAGCAAATTCAATTAGTTTTTAAATGGTTGTTAATACTTTTCTAATATTAAATAAATACTCTAAGGTGGAGCTGATTATGCTTAGAGGAGTGGCTATATGAGAGCTGCCTTTCTCCTTACCTTTGTGTATATTATTTGTATAATTTTATTTTGTCCATATATTTACACAAGTATCAGAAACTAAGACCAGCTTGCTGATTTTTATCTTAGAATATAAATCAAAGTAATACAAATCAAGGCAAAGATGGATTTTATTTTAATAAATAGCAAAAAACAAAGTTCTGCCTATATTAAGACCACTTTCCTGCTCTTGACAAAATGAATGAGATGTTTTAACAAGTTTCTGCCATTTAATAATTTCATTTAACTCAGATGTTGCTGTTTTGGTTTTCCATCAGGTAGAACAATTATATTAAATGAATTTATGTAGGAAGATGAATATTTTAAATACATTTAACCCATTTCTCCAAATTGGAGTTAATTTTGGGCAACAAGGATAGGAGGGGTTGGGTTTTTTTGAGCCACAAGAAGAAGCTCGGATCACTTTGTCATTTAATGAATTATCAATTCAGCAGACATTTGATATCTACACATATCCATGATATTTTAAGTGACAAAAGAGAGTGGGTAGGAGATAGGTAGGAATTTAGAGTAGTGACCTTAGGGAGATCAGTGAATTACATACTGTCTTTGTGAATCATTGGTAAACTGGGATCTGCTTCACCTGGCTACAGTAAACATAATCATGCTCAGAAGCCACACAGTGAAGTATCAGTGGCTATTTCAATTGATAATAAGTATCTTAAGATATGCTTTTGCCATGGAATTTAAAATCCTGACCTATATCATGGCCACTAAGGGAAGCCTCATCTCCTATGTCTCAAGGGTCTTCACTTTATGAGGGGAAAATACCTGAGGCCTCAAGGTCCCATGGATCAGAATTTTTCTGGAGTCCAGCTGAGGCCATCTGATACTAAAGGCTCTGTGATGAGGTAAAAGATACTGACCACTCTTCATTATTGCTGAAAATTTTATCTGAGATGAAAGGCCATGAATCCTGATGGTTTGTTAGCTGACTGTACCAAACTCAGAAAAAATCATTATAGCAGATTGGAAATCAGTATGGTGAGTAGTAGTTAGTTTGATGGATCAAAGAAATTTTATACTCCTATATTCAGATTGAAAGTATAAATATGAAAAACATACAGTCAATCCTATTGAGAATTTAAAGTAAGTATCAAATATTATAAAGAGTCCTTGCTCTGCTTAATCTATGCTGTGCAGAACTCTAAGCACCTTTATTCATGTGGTCTTTACATATTTCAGCTGACTCTCCTGGGCTCTGTCATCTTGCCATGAGAATAACATGTATTGCTCTTGAAGTCTGGGCTCCAGCATGAACACATGTAAAGTCAACCTGAACCCAAAGTGCAGCCTGAAGCCAAGCCCAACTGACTTGCATCCTGAGGCATAATCACACAGCTGAGGCCAGCCTAGATAAGTTGAGACACAGTTAACTTGAAAATCTATGAATAGGAGGGTGAATGCTTATTTTTGAGAGTACTGTTTGAAGGTGATTTGTTACACAGCATTACCGTGACAAGAACTGACTGCTACAAGTATTAAGGCTGAAGAGCAAAGCAATCATTGGCTAAATAGACATTCTTTTAGGAAAGTACAGTGACATTCACTCTGTCATTTGATTGGGTTTAGATCAGGCAATGATGAATAAGAAAGGAAAAATTTATCCTTTCATATTCTCATTTAAAATACATATGTATGTAGGGTCTGTGTATGGCTATTTATACATACATTTCAGTTGATTTAGAAAGCAGCAAAAGAAGTTGCTATTTCATTTTCCCCCCATAAACCATAAAAAAATCACAGCAAAATTTAAAAGAAGGAAAAGCTCTTAAGTGCCAGTTAATAATCTTGTCATTGACTTAGTTGTACTAAAATCTACTTCGAATACATTTGTGTTTATCTTCCTATCACCACCCCAGGCCTTTACTTCAGCTTCTAGTCCCATCTGTTCCCAAACCTAGCTTTTATTTAGAATGTAGTTGTTAATTACCTCTTTAATACCACTCTGCTACTCTACACTGCATCTGACCCTACATCACACTGTCTTCTGGTATAAATCATCCCTTCTGTTGTTCAGAGTTCCAAGTCTCCCCATTTTCTCTCTCAAATCAGTATCTTCCTAATACATTTAAATAGAAGAGGGGGAGATACCCAAACTGTCCCTAGTCCAATCCAATCCATGATCCATTGTTTCACTGAAACCTTACTCTCCTTGAGAACCAGACTTCCATGCTTACTGCCTGGTCTCTTGACGCTCACAACCTTTTTTTTTAGTGTTTTGAAAAATTCAGACAAAGAATGCCTAGGTTGAACAGATTTCTATTTCTCTACAGTCCCTTCCCCCTCTACCACCCTTATCTCAGACTGTTTGGAGGTATGACACGTTTAGAAAAGACAGACATCTACTATGTGGCAAAATGGGATTGTTGAGAATATTTAGAATGGAAGCCCCATATACACTAAGTCTATGGCTGGAGGAAGTAAATTTGGAAGAATAAGACGGTTAGCACATACCAGCCTTCTGAGCACTAACAATCTAGGTTTCTTAGAACTGAGTGTAAAATCTGAGCTTGAATATCTATATAATATAATTATTCTTAATGCCAGATGTTGTGTTGGTGAATTTTCAGAATCAGATGCACTACTAGGGGTGTGTGTGGCAGGGAGGTGGGGGGAATTAGTAAGGAATGAAACTTGGAGTTTGGTACTCAAACTGTGCTTATATGTAGATGAATTCTAGGAACTTTGGAGGAAGGCAAGCTATAAAGTCTGGGGGTAGATCCACTCCAAACAAAACTGATATTTCTAATATGAACACATTATTGAATTAAGTCTTAGAAGGCCTAGTTTTCTGCTCTGATTTGACCTCCAATTAGGTGTAACTCATAAATGGAGAAGGTGGCATTCAAGTCTCAATGATTTGGCCTTAGGGGCACCTGGGTGGCTCAGTGTGTTAAGTTTCCAACTCTTGATCTCAGCTCAGGTCTTGATCTCAGGGTCGTGAGTTCAAGCCCAGTGTGGATCCTTAAAAAAAAAAAAAAAAGGCCTTAAAGAGTGAAACAAGAGTGAACACTGGCAATGGCTTTACAGATTAATATTGTATAATTCTATATGATAATCTTACAAAAATAATTTACTTCCTTATTATATCTGAACTGCTTACAAACAGTATCACCCTAGTAATTTGATTTAGGCATCTCTACTAGGCTATTGCCTATGACATGGAACCCTAAAATTTGAGTAGTATAAAGGAAACCCTGCCTGTGCTTCCATCACTTCTAAAACAATGTGAAAAACATATAAATCATATTAAAAGCATGTTATATTGCATTTAAATAGTTACAGTGGAAGAGATAATTTTAAGTATTCCCTCAGAACTGGCAAGAACATCCTCTTTTTCATCTCTTCCATTTGTTATTGTTTGCAGACACAGTGCATACCTAACACTTGTTTTATGTAAACAAATAAAAAACTCAATAAACAGTATATCCCTTCTTACTTTGTAGCTGTAAACTTCCATTTTAATGAGATTTGGAATTAACACAGCAATTTTGATTTCCCTTCGAGTTGGTTAGAATAAGATTCTACCTGAATTCCTAAATCTCAAAAGCATCCACAGCTCTATAGACAAGTTCAATACAGGAAATGTTAGTGTGCTGTCTCTGGGACATTTCACATTTCACCCACCCTGAACTTATAAGGTGGGTACTAGAGCAAAAACCAACTAAAATTTTTAATGACTTTCCAGACTAACGTCATATAATTCTACAGGGTTATCCAACAAGAACAATTTACTTCCCTACTATACCTAAACTCTCTATGAAACAATATGGCACTAGTAGTTTAGGTTAGGCTTCTCTTCCAGGACACATTAGGCATGAGGACATTCTTCACTTTTCCAGTCAAGGATAAGATATTTTCGCAGGTGGCGGAGGTTGAAGCTGGATTTTGAGGGAAGTTTGCATTCTTAGGCTTTCTGATTTACTATCTATGCTTTCTTTTCTACTTTTCCAAAGCCTACCTCCTGTTCTTTCCTGTGTAAAGCTTTCATATGTCTAGTTTTTCTCTTTTCCAGAAAACAAAACAACTGAAAGTGAAATCTCAGTAAAAGATGTAATGATTCAGCTTTTATGTACTCATGTGTAAATGACTGATGAGGCTTATTGTATTATATCCTCCCAGAGGTGCTTCCATATGGAAACAGTTTCTCACAACAAAGGGATGGGTATCTAGTGGTGAAACCCTGAGCAGCCAGCCACAGTCCTCCCAATGAAGACCTTCCCAGCTAGCATGTTGGATCACACAGAAATGACAGGAATTGGTTCCATGTGTACAAAAATACTGAGCCCCTCAGTCAGTAGAGGCTTCAGTAATTTTCCCCTCATGATAAGCATCCCAGTCCATTATGCTGTAAAGATGTCATCATCTTTCCATGCATCCTTTAATGTGAAAAGTGTTTGTGGAAAGCTCAGTTAGGAAGAAGGTAGACTTTTTTTGGATGGGGAAGAGGGGTTTCCACTGTGGTGCAAACTATACCACAGGTGTGCCCTCTGTAGACTTTACTCAACCAAATTTAGCTTACTCCTAAAGATACTCCTAGTTGTATGTGTAGGGAAGTCTGGGAACCAGAGGTAGATTTATTAAATTCCACTTATGTAAAGTATAAAAGCAGGAAAATAGCAAATAGTGGCTACTCTTATGGGAGGTAGTGGTTGGAAGAAGGCCAGAGGGGGGCCACAGGTGGCTAACAGTGCTCTATTTCTTGATCTTAATACCTATTTCATGGAAGCATATTTGTGAAAGTTCATTGAACCATACAAATATGAAATGTGCACTTTTCAATATGTATATCCTTCAATAAAATATTTGAAAAATTATAAACAGGATTCAGCTATTATCAAAAAGGAAAAACATTTTCTTTCATGAATATATTTGATGACAGTGTATATAATTATAAAATTATATATAAATGTTATATACTATTTATATATTTATGTAAACTGTGTGAAATGACATTTATTGGCATTCCTCTTTTTAGGGAAGTAGTCTGTCACATTACTACAAATATCGGGTATGGCAGTATAGGAATTTGTAGGTAAAACTCTGCCATATCACTGAATCAAGAAATACTTAAATTTATTGTCAACTTTACACAAAATACTAAAACCAACAACGATGATATATAAAGCTTTTAGTTTGCCACTAGGAATGAAAACATTGGCAACACACTTGTTAAAGACTGTTGTCAACTCAGTGTCACTGTATAAGAAAATTTGGAATGTCTTTGTATCTTTTTTTTAAAAAAAGATTTTATTTATTTATTTGACAGAGAGAGAGAGAGAGATAGCGAGAGAGGGAACACAAGCAGGGCGAGTGGGTGAGGGAGAAGCAGGCTTCCCACTGAGCAGGGAGCCTGATGTGGGGCTTGATCCCAGAACCCTGGGATCATGACCCGAGCTGAAGGCAGACACTTAACAACTAAGCCACCCAGGCACCCCTGGAACGTCCTTGTATCTTATAGTTCAAAGATGAAAGAATCCCAACAGAGATTTTTTTTTCCCCAAAATGACAATATTCCTAAACATTTGCATGATATTGCCAATAACAGTTGTGAGCCTCAAAAAAGAAAACTTTTAAACTGTCAATAATATAATACAAACTAATCATCTGCAGTAGGTGAAAAATTGAACTCTTTCTATTTATTCTATGGAAAATATTACAAAAGTATACTCTTATAAAAAGAATCCAGCAAAATATATACAACCAAAAAAAGTAGGGATAAAGTATTAGATGTATATCAGAAGTTAATTCATAAATATTGATATTCTCTCAATTTTGTTGTTTATGGTATGTACCAGTTTTTACAGTTTATAATTTATTGTGACTTCTATTTTTACTTTAAAAAATTGACTTTTATAAGCAAATTATACCCAAATTATTTTTTTCAAGAGGACTCCCAAATTATAGAAGTTTCAGGCCCCAAAGAAAACATTTGCTGATACTGGGAATCACCATACATATATTCCACAGCTGGAATGTGCCCTAATTGCAGAGCTATCTCCTGTCAGGCAGGCTGTCATCCATTCAAAGGCCTTCCCACCTTCTGATTCTTCCTATGCTATCCATCAGGCTTTCTTTTCTATCTTACTTCCAATTTCTCCTTTTTATTCTTTCTTACTCTTAATTTTGACCGTCTCGTTCTACATTATAATCTGAATTAAAGAAGTATGAGTGGATACTTCTTCACTGCAACAGCCCTTGCCCAAGAATTCAGACATCTCTCTTTTAGTGTAACTGGACAGAGGTCTATGATGCACCTACTTCATCTAGGGCAATCTTGCCCAGATCTCTGATTCATCCCGCAGAGCTCTAACATTTTCCTCACTGTCTACAATTTTCTTGCCTCTGGACATTGTCTGTACTTTACTACCTCCTTCCATACTCCTACTTTGTCCCTATTTTCATGCGGCACTTAAGGACAGAGGTGAGAAGTGGAGAAATGAAGTGTGTGCTAACCGTACGTGAGCTTGTCCAAGACCCTCACTGTTCCCTGGATGAAGGAATATCCCCATATTGAAATTCTGTATGAGTAAGGAAAGAGAATGAGCTCATTCTAAGCTTTATACATTTGCCCTGGAAATTGGGGAGATAGAGAACACAATAAGGCAAAAATAAAAGACTTCTTTGACAGACCATCTTATTTAAAACTACCATATTCTGAGTTAAGACTACTAACTCAGCATTCAAATTTAAGTCAATGTTCATGAAAAATGAAAACCAGTGACACATATTTTTTCTTACAAGAGTTGAGGTAAAAGTCTCAGGCCACTGAAAGAAGGATTAATTTAGCCTGTAATGAAACTGACATGCAGGAAAAATTTAAAATCAATCTCGTGCTTAAAAGCAGAACATTGATGGTGCCTCCATATTTTCTCCCTCTTCCCACAGCTAGCTTGTTGCCAGTGAACACACATTATGCATATTACCCACAAATCTTTCCTCTATTTAAATTTTAAAAAGAAACACCATGTTTTTAATCAATCTATTTGCACTTGGCTGTCAAAATTCACAAAGGCACTTTGATTTCCTTTCATTATTCTCAAGAGAACTAAATGCAGATGAATAAAAAAGAGAATGAAAAAGAGGGCAAATTAAGGGTTAATACACCTTGCTAAATTCAGTAAAAAACTGGAGAACTGTGTTTATTCATGGCCTTTAGAAAAAAAATCTGTGCTATGCTTCCTTCCCAATGACAATTACCAGAATCATCAGGTATAAATACAGGCTTTTGTTCTTTAACTATCTGATTGTACTTCTATGTGCCTTTTTTTCTACTTCACAAACTACAGCTCTTGACATCAGAACAATTCAATCTCTTGACTGTGAATTACAAGGTCCTAAGGGCTGGGTAGACCATCCCTAAGAACATTAGGCAAGCATCATTTTCATGTTGTCAGTCAAATCTCTTCTACAAACAGCTGAGAGACCAAATGCTCATCAAGGGATCAGGCAGATGGTGTCAGGTTACTCCCAGCAAGTTCCAGTACTGGGTGTAAGGTGTCTCTGCAGAGATAGTAGAACCTTCATTGGTTGCACAAACTGGCTGATGATTAGAACTTCCTGAGCGCAGCTTCCAGATTTAGCAAATAAAAATACAGGATGCCCAGCTAAATTTGAATTACAGATAAACAACAGATTATTTTTAATATAAAACCCCTTTCCTGGGAGTGCATCAAGAGGGAATGCATTTCTTTGAGTGGATCCCTGAAATATGAGAGGAGCAGAGAGCAGGTGAATGGGAGTAGTTTGAGGAGGGATGCATGTGTTTAACACATAAAAGGACATATGACAAAATTGTAATTCCCTTTGAGTATATTTTTTCCTAGCAGAATAAAAATATATCTGTAAGACCATATTTATCCAAGACTCTTTGGAAATGATTCATTCTGGTGAGCCAAGTTTTTTGTTTGTTTGTTTGTTTGCTTGTTTCTTAATAGCTGAGGGGTTCGTCTTTAAGCAGGAAAACATTTAACATTTTAACTTTTTTGAATGAAAATCTTTCTTAAATGTGTCACACATATATTCTTGCCATTTTAAACAGAAAACACTGCTATTAATTCAACTTCTCTCCATAAAGAGCCAAGGTTATAAGTATATGACCATCTATTATTGTAATAGATTTTGATGTCTTTGAAATTCATTGAGGGATCTGCTGGACTATATGCGCTTTCACTAAATATCTCTATTCTGCCCTGAGTTTTAAATTTTTACATCTGCTCTTGTTGTTTCTGTGTTCTTATGGTCAGGCTATTAACTGTTATTATTGCTCTTTTCTAATTTTTCCAAAATTCTTTCTCCCTTGAATTTATTTCTCCTTATCTCCTAAGGTTTAAATATAAGAGAACAAAGCATTAAATTCAGTTCTTAGGACTGTGAAATTTAAAAAGAGCCCCATATTAAGGTCCTAATGAGGTCTTCTCCTACTAAGAAAGTGCATTATAGCTTTAAAGAAAAATGACCATAAGCTACCAAAATAGTTGCCACATAGATATTATACTCAAATCGACTGTTAGCTCGTTCCAGTATGCATGGTTATAAAGTGGGTGCTTAATCTCTTCCAGGTAGATAAGTGAGATGTAATATACTCCTTCTGGATACACACAGTGGTGCCTGAGATAAAAATTACATGAAGGTAGAAAAAAATGGGAGCAGTAGCTGCAAGGCTGGTGGTGCTGGGTCCAAAAGTCACTGGACACTGACCATCCTGCCCCGTCAGAAACAGTATAAAGAGATTATCTAATCTGCCACTCACTGGCTTATGCAACTTTGTACTATTCATTTAATCACCTTATGCCTTGGTTTTTTCATTTGTGAAATGATGTCGATAATGAATACCACTTTTGGGAAGTGAGGATTATTTCTGCTGTCCTCTTCATTTTTCTAAACTGGTCATATGGGATGCAGCATCCACTATTTTTCCAAGTAATCCACACCTCACTAGCCTCAATGGAAGAAACTTTCTAATTTGATGGAACAGAACCTCAATTCTTTATGGTCATGATTTATAAATGCAGTTTCCATGCCTTGAAGGTAGGTTTCTAAGTTCTATCTGCACTTCTCTGCTCATGCATGGGTGGTGGGGGTGTGCTTTGCATTCCCTGGAAACACATTCTGAGCAAGGCCTGTCCTTGGGGTTAGATCTCCATGTCTGCTTCTATTCCCACTCCTTGCTTCTGCCACTGGTTGGGTAAATGCAGACCTAGACTTTTAGATGTAGAAGGTGGGGGGGGGGGGCGTAAATAAAAAGACTCATTTATGATTCTAAGCCTAAGTTTCCCACTGGGGCCTCTTGGCAGAGAAACCCTAAACTGAATAAGGTTGCACTATGGTATGTGTGGCAGGGACAAGGGGTGGTAGAGGGGTATTCCTCAGATGCTTGTCCAGCTATTATTAAAGCCAATAATTTGTCCCCTCATTTGGCCATTGTTATTGCGTATAATTTTCTTTACAGAAAACTTGGAGGGAGGAGGTAGAGCAGCATGAATCTAATTAAATCCCATCTAGAAATCTTTTTACTCTTAGAGGATTATGGTAATTACATGATAAAAAAAAAAAGCTTGACACATAGTAGGCTCTGAGATATTTACCTTTCCCTTTTCTCCATGAAGAGAAGAGGGGAGGGACTGAGTAGAGGAAAATGAAATGTAAAAGTGGCAAATCATAGTGTTCTACCTAATAGGGAGGCTGTGAGGAATAACTAATGAATGATTGTAAAGTCTTTTGGAAAGATAAAGTCTATAGAAATGCAAAATAATAATATCAGGGAAGTAAAGATGTCAGATGAATATAAAGGAGACAGCTTTTATTCCCACACAAATATCTTGGTCACCATCAGCAGCAGTGGAGAAGAAAACAGAAAGAAGGGTATGTGACAGTTTAATAGTGTTTTGTTAAAAATAGAACACATTTTAAGAGTGTCTGGACTTTCTTTAAAATGAAAAGATGAGCACTGATTCACTGCCTGCTAGAATAGATTCTGAAGTGCCTCTGGCAAAAATCACCAGCTTTTCCACCTCCAATTTCTTATGTTAATTAAATTGGGAGGACAAATTTGGTTTATGAGAAGAATAATGTCAGGAAGTGATGCTGGTAGGCAAAATGCCACTTCACGTGGGAGCAGTTTGTGAGTGTCCAACTCTGATCAGCTTGACCTTCCACCCTAGATTGAAGCTCACTCCAGATATAAATTTCTGGTCCATCATATTCCTCCTGAGGATGTCCTAGGGGTTTAGATAAGTTTAAGGAAGACCACCAGCTTAAGGACTTACATTCAAGAACCTGGAACAAGGGGGAGCTCTTGACTCCTTCTGTGAGTGTTCAAGGTTGTTCAGAGGCAGCATTGCCCCAAATTTTGGATGATGATAAATGCTTTGCAAAAAAAAAAAGTTTCTAAATAAGAAAGTTTCCCAAAATCAGTTTGAGAAACATCGGATTAAAAAAATTAATAGGTTATTTTTAATTGTAGGAGTTCCTGAAACATTTTATGTCAACATGTGCTGTAAATTTCCAAAACATAAAAGGCACTGTGTTCCCCAAATTTATTTGACTATGTAACTGTTTTCCAGAGTATTTGCAGGACAAGCTTTTTTTTTTTTTTTTTTTAAAGATTCTATTTAGAGAGAAAGAGAACAGGAACACAAGCAGGGGGGAGTGGGAGAGGGAGAAGCAGGCTTCCCCCCAAGCAGGGAGCCCGATGTGGGGCTCGATCCCAGGACTCTGGGATCATGACCTGAGCCGAAGGCAGATGCTTAATGACCGAGCCACCCAGGCGCCCCGTAGGACAAGCTTTGAGACATAATTTGGGATATACTGTTCTGGGGCCACCCACAGAGTTTTGTTTTTGACTTGGGCTTCTTAAGGATTTTTTGAGGGAGCTGAATTCTCAGATAAGCCAAGAAAATGGAGTTGAAAATTCTGTCAAAGTTTGAATAAGTTATTTATTTATTTAAAGATTTTATTTATTTATTTGACAGAGAGAGAGACAGCGAGAGAGGGAACACAAGCAGTGGGGAGTGGGAGAGGGAGAAACAGGCTTCACGCTGAGCAGAGAGCTGGATGTGGGGCTCGATCCCAGGACCCTGGGATCATGACCTGAGCCGAAGGCAGATGTTTAATGAGTAATCTACCCAGGCACCCCTGAAGAAGCTATTTAGATTGCATCTCAGACCACTTTAGTACCAATATATGATTCTCCAAACATGTCCTAGAGTTAGCAGGTTGATGAATACATTCAGGCATCCAAAAGAGACTTCTTTGAGCTTACCAAGATACATTTAGATTGAGACCCACCTACTGACCAGACAATGATCCATCCTTCCCTGCTATGTCTGAATCAGGGGGACCTCACTTAGTAGAAAACTCTAAGGGCTTTTCCTCATTTGAAGATTGTGGGAAATCTGTAGTGGTGATCACCCTACTAAATAGCCACAAAAGAAGCTCGAGCAAGGCAAGAGAGGAACTAGTGTGTGTGAAGTTCCCTTTGGTCACTCTCAGTGTGGGCTGCAGATGCCAAGGGGTAAAGGTTACGTGAAGCCTCACATCAATGCAGATAGCCATGGGCATCTCAGATGGCACCACAGTATAGTATAGACAAATTAGTTCAGTATCTAGAACCCAAAGGAAAGAATTGTGCTGAAATCATAGAAAAAGATAGAAGAAGCCTCATTTTAATATGTTACACACACACACACACAACTAAGGCAGCCAATCTGAAGCAGAAGCAGATGTATTCAGGGTACAAAGAATAACATTTTTAGCTAGCTCGGCTTCCTTTCAAATGGTTTTTCTCAATAGTGAGAACTTTCTGAGAAATGCATTTATATAGGTACAAAGCATGTGTCTCTGTGACAGCAGGAGTCCTTATTTGCATCAGATTTACTTCAACACCTGTTTGTTTCAGAGGGCACTGCCTTCCTAGGAAGCACTCCAGAAAATGAATTACATAAAGGAAGGATGCCTCACTTCGGAAAGAACAGGCAGAGCATTTACAGTTCCTATAAATCACTGAGTCTACTTTCTTTGGTGAATAAGAGAGAGGTAATTTTTAAAGATTATTATTAGGAGAGCTGTGATTACCCTTGCATGCATAACTGTCTGATGTCTATTTTTAAACCATGTCCTTGGAACACAATGAGTATTCAATAAAAGGTGTAGACTGAGCGATTTCAATAACTCTTTCCTGCACATCCACTAAATCTTATCTGTCAAATTACCATGAAATCTAAATGTTATACTGTTTTACTCTGTTGATTAGAATGATTTGGTGTCTATCTCTATACATAGTCCAAACATCAACTTTGTACAGTCAGCAACAATCTAGATTCTTAAAACATCCTGAAAAGGGGACATGGCATCTGGCTCCACTTGAAGTTACGCTTACTGTCGACAACAGAATTCTCTAAAAACGGCATCAGAGTCTATATTTATTCACATCTATTTTACTTCAGAGGGAGAGACCCAGCTGCCATACTGAAATATGGTCTTCCTGATGACCACTAGGAATGTCCTATTTTCTTAAGATGCGAAAGGTAGAAAGAAGATAAAGGACCTCTATAGATTACAGTTCTTTGTTTCCTCACAATGGTGCTCTAAGCATGATAAATAATTTGGATGTAGAATTATACTTACCTATTCCTAGGATATCTGTTTCATTACTAGTCTTCCCTAAATTCAACGGATTAGAGAATTTCAGTGTGGGTTGTAACTTTAAGAGATGCCTCTTTCTAAGCCTACATTCTACAGATGAGAAAACTGAGGCAGGACAAAAATAAGAGCTTCACCTAAACTGAAATTGCTACTTGATACAACAGCCAGATTTTCCCACAAACTCAGACTGTAAAGCTCAAAGATCAGGGGTTTGAGGATAATCTACATTTGCTGCTTTTCTGTATCATGATAGGATGGAAGGGTAAATGAGCAGGTACAAAACCGAAAGAAGAGGTTTGCTGCCCCCATTGATTTGATTCCTTTTCTTTGTGTTTGGCATAAAGGGAAAAGCTGGAAGTGAAATAACAATGGTGAATTGGAGAAAAATGCTATTCTCTTGTTGGGTGCCTTCCTGGGCCCATGACACTACTACAGTGGATTTTGCATCAAGATGAAAACAGTTGATTTTGGCTTATGGCTATAGATTCCTGAGTCAAAAATGTCTTCTGTAGTATAAACTATTTTATTTATTTGGAATTCTTCTTTGATGGGATGTTTACCTTCTCCCTTCTCAATTTTGAAAAGGCAAAAAAATTTTTTTTTTCTTAACCCATACATATTTTCTCCACCCCTCTGTGTTCAACTTCACTTTAGTTGTGACTAGCAGGCTTATCTATATAAGCTTAGTAAAAGAAGCTAAAGCAGCAGGAGTGCATTTATCTGATGCATTCACTGCTTTTAGCTACTCTGGACAAACCTTTGGCGGCTCTGCCACTAGAAACATTCCAGGTCTGGGTTTGAACTGTCAGTAATGGCAGCCAACAGCAACTTACATAATTGCTGCCTTTAGCCAATTTAGCTGCAAAATACTAGATAGGAAGGCATATGTATAATAATACATTTTTATGGGTTTCAAAGTGTATCCTTGGCTGCCTTCTCTTCTCGTTCTACTTACTTTACTTGGGCTACAATTACCCCCATGATATGGATGTTTCCCAAAATAGCGTTTCAAGGCCAGGTCTTTCTGCTGAGCTATGCGTACCTATTTCCAAAACCTGAGTTTGAGTTCCACACACTGTTTGCAAAAAACCTGCGACACTTGGATCCCCTCACTCACCAGTCCATGGTGCAGAGAGGTTTTCTTGTGTGGACCCCACAGCATACTCTCTCAACCCCTCTCTTTTTTTCACTTTTCTCTCCCCACAGAAAGGATTCCCTCCCCTCTGTGGCACAGGCTGTTTTTCTCTCCCCCAGTTTACTTCCATGCATCTTGCACCTGTCACACTGCCTCCCTCCAACTGTGGTGGAGATCCTTCTCCCAGTACTCAGATCGATGTCCTGGGTGCTTCAAGTGATCTGACCTCAATACAGCTATGTTCAAGGGACAAGGAAAGCCTAGGGTCCCCTTACTTCTCCACCATCTTAACTCCTCCCATGGATACCTATTTCCAACTATCTCCTACACATATTTACTGGATGTCATGCCAGCATTTCAAAAGCAACACATCAAAACCCAACTTTTCATCCCATTCCTACAAAACCAGCTTATCCCCCTGTATTTCCTATTTCTATGTACAGCATCTATATTCACTCAATAACATAAGTCAAAATATTGTTAGATCATCTTAGATTTTCAATTTCTATATCAACATTCCATTAATTACAAAAATCAAATAAAATTTATCAAATACATCCTCTCCCTCCTCCATTATCATGGCCTTAGTTCAACACATTGTATTATATCAAAGAGGCAACTAAAATTAATTTCTGGGCATATACAGAATATCCTACTTAACAAGTAGAGAATACAAATTCTCCTAAAAGCATAAAATTATTACAAAAATTGAACACATTCAAGAATGAAAAAGCAAATCTCAGTAAATGGGACTGGTATCTACAGATCAATCACAATCTCTGGTCAAAATGCAATTAAATTAGAAATTAGTAATAAAATTTAACTATTTAGAATTTCTAAATAAATCTCCATTTAGAAATTCTAAATAAATCAAGAACAACACTATAAATCACAATAAAATAAGAATGAACAATAATAAATAATACCACAAAGCATTTCCAGTAGTTTCATTTAAAGCAATTCTTAAAAGGCAACCTGTAACATTGTTTATGTTATAAAGAAATAAACTATGAAAATGGACTCCCAGCATGTATTTTTAGAAGTTACAAAAACAAAACAAAACAAAACATAATAATCTTGGAAAGTAGGAAGGAAATAAGAGCCCAAACTATTGGAAAAGGAAAAAATAGGAAACAAATAATAGAAAATATCAACAGAACTAAAATTTGTTCTTTAAAAAGATTAAAAATTAGCTGTCAAGAGTGATCAAAAAAGAAAAAAAAAGAGAAACAAATATTAGGAATAAAAAAGTGGCTATTTCTATAGATGCTAGTCAAAAATTGGATGTCATTAAAATAAAAAATGAGGCACTATTATACTTATTTTAGGAATTATCTATTGGAAAATTAGAAAACATGTCAAACACTTAAAAATTTTAGATATTAAAACAACATAAATTTGCAAAACTGATTCAAGAAGAAATAGAAAATATAGTTTGTAACCATTTTAGAAATTTATTTGGTAGATTTCAGTCTTTCCATAAAGAAAACACCAGACTCAGATAAAATTGTAGGAGAGTTCCACTCAACGTTTAAGAATAAAATAAAAACAATTCAAATTTACCATATTATTCCTGCATTCATGTTTTTATTATGTATATTTATATTATTTCCTGCACAGGAAATACTTCACAATTCATTTTATTAGGCTAGCAAAACTCTGAAACACTTCCTAATCTGTGTCCTAGTCTCCTCTCTCACTTCATTATCAGTGTGATCTTTCTAAAACACAAATCTGATCATTCCAGTTCACTGGGGACACTGTTTCAGTGGTCCCTCATTACCACTAGGATAAACCTTTCCTCGACAATCTCATCTGTGCCCTGCCTACCTTGCCATCCTCATCATTCACCACTCCCAAGTGTTACTATTGCAGTTTTCCAAAGATGCCATGCTACTTCACTTCTCTGCTTCTTCACTCACATATGCTTTGACTTCATATTCTTGTCTTTCAAAACTAGATTTAGCTGGTCCCTCCTTTGGATTCCCAGAGCACGTTTGCAAATCTTCACAGCACCTATCCCACCATACTGAATTCTACTTACTACCACAGTGTGTCTTTCTCACATTAATGTGAATTCCTTGAGGAAATTTATTTGTAGGTCTTCAGGGCCCAGAATATGCCTGGCACATGGTGGATACATATCATGGCATATTCAGGCATATCATGGAAGAAGTGTGTTTTTTTTGTTTTGTTTTGTTTTGTTTTTAGAGATTTTCTGGTAACTTAATCATCAAGTAGAATCTTACTTTTGTGAGAAAATACATTCCAGGGTACAAAGAACAACCAAAAATGCACTTTTGGAATACAATCCATTTCTAGGTTGGGATATATCCTTATTACCTTTAAAAAGTTTCTCAAAATAGGGAGACAATAAAAGCATCATCTTTCTCTCCTAGGTACTTCAAAAGACAGGAAACTCACAGTTGCTCTAATATAAGATAGTGATGATATTGGGAAGCATCCTTTAGTGCACGGACACATGGCATCCTGAAAAAAATCAATGTTTTACTTTCCTCCCTGCTGGGTTTCATTTCACAATACAGAGCTATCATTACAAGCCTCAAAATATACCTGTTCGGTTTTTCATCTGTGAACAACATTACACTGATTTCAATTAAATTCCAAAATAGATACCCCAGAGTCCTCCCTAGAATTTTTAATATTTGGTCTTTAATATAAATTGATCCTTTTCTATTGAGTCAGTAACACAAAACTAGGAAAAAGCTTTGAGAGTTATTAAAGTCACAGGCTGTGCAGCTGTATAGAGCATACCTGGGAACATGTGCTATAGAAAATACAGCCTTCCACAGAGAAGTCACATATTTACAATACATCAGAGTCTCAGCACTGAGAACCCAGCAAAAGATGCCATTGCATTCACTTGAACTGGCACTTGCAGTTTCCAAGGAAATAGGTCTCATTCTGGTGGTGCCTTATCTCAGGAGCATCTTCCATTTTAGGGTGTCAGGAAGTCAAAAGCTTGAAGGATATTTTGTGAGGGAGCTTTGGGAGTGGGAAAATACTAGGCATTCTTGATTTACGGAATGCTGGGGAGGTGGAATAAGGTCAGGGACACAGCCATAATGCCCAGGTCATGAGGCTATGGCAGAACTAGAAATAGCAAACACGACTTTTGGCATTCAGTCTGTTCATCTGACCACTGGACCCTGGAAACAGGTGCTGGAACCTTATGGCAAGCAGTTAGAGCTCCCATCCAGATTACAGGCTTTTGCCAATGCCAAAAGGAAGAAAGAACTGATGAGGTTACCAGCCCAGGGAATTTTGCTCTGTGGCTCTCTCCTTCAGTAGTAGGCCAGAAATGCATTCAATGATGGAGCTCTGCCATTTATAACACGTGTCACTTTGTCTTTGGGAGAACAGAGGCAACTAAGTGAAGTTACTTTTATTTATTCTATTTCATCTATCTGAGACCAGCATTTATTAAGTATGGTACTGAGATTACGCTTGATTTCACCTCAGTTTTCTTTTGTTGTTTTGCATGTAAGTCTTGAGGAAAATAATATTGCTCTTGAGAGCAAATGACTTAAATGCATCAGATGTTGTCTGGGTGTAGGTATTGCTATGAGACCAACTTTAGTATTAGTTGTTATCATAGTTATTGCAACATGTAGCTATCTAAAGAGTAAACTTCAAAGAGCAGGCAGTTCACCGCTCTGTAATCCAAAGAGGGGGAGCAGCATGGAAGAGCAGAAAGAGCATTAACTTTGGAATCCCATTTCTCTCCCCTACTAGCTGTATATCCAGGAGCAAGTTACTGCAACCATCAAAGCCTTAATTTATTCATCTGTAAAGTAAAGCTAATAGCTTTGTTTGCTGAAGGCTTTAAATAAATTACTATGTATAAAGAGTTTGGCACAGTTTTTGGCACACAGCAGGTGCTCATTGCATGTTAAGTTCTATTCCTTATTTTAGACATACTTTTCCAAGAGAGCTGAGATATAAGATGTGGTCCAATAATCAGGTATTACATATTAAACTGCATTAGAGGAAGCTAATTATGGCTTTGTTAGTTTGACTTCAAAGGGTGAGCAAAATAACTTTTGAGGCTTATTTAAATTCTTAGCTAGGTTCTACATAAAAAAAAGAAAAACCAAGTAAAGAGGTAAACAATAATCCTAATAATTTCATATTAACACAGTATCAGAATAATTTGAATATTAAAAACAAACTTCTTTTCCTACAGAAACTGCACCAGGGGTTGGTTTCCTATTTCAGCCCTATACCATTAAACTACTCCAACACCCAATGTTATTTGTTACAGTCACCCTCAGGTCTTATTGCTCCCAGCTGAATAGAGTTCCTTTTTAGTTTCTGACATCTGCTCCAGTTTCCATTCCTAATCTTCCTTATCCATCTTCTGACTTTCCGGTCTTCCTCAAGCTCACCACAGTCTACTTCCCCAGTCAGATCTGCTTGACCACATGAAAGAAAATTCACTTAGAAACAATAAAATAGCAAAAGGTAGTTCCTCAGTACTTGGAAAGTGGTTTGTGAGTACAGTATAAACTCAATAGTGAAGTTTTTTGATGAAATGATTTAGCTTGTAATCAAAGCAAAGTCACAGATTTGTATCTGAAGCATTTTGTCAAAGAAAAAGAAAGGTGTATGTCCCAGCTACTGCTGAATAAGATGTGACACCATTTGGGGACTACTCAAAGCCTTCTTATCCTGAAGATCACCATTGACACCTGCTGAGCAGTTTTGAATTGAACAACGTAGCCTCATCTCACGTCACTGCTGACTTCAACTATCTATCGTGGATCTTTAATGTTAAAAGTGTTAGCAACCTGCACTTAATTCATGAGATTTGAAGCCAGCGTATGTAACCATAAGAGGAAGATAAGAAAATATCCCTTATATTTTCTTAGGGAGAAGATCACCTAACTAGCACTATAAACCTATCCCCAACATCTGATTGAATGATTTTAGTTCACTCCATACCTTACAAGATCATGTTTCACCAAGCTTATTCAAGTGTAAACTTATCATCACTTATGTTACTATTACTTTGCTAATATGAAATTACTAATATTTCTCTGTCTGTAAGGCTCAGAATAAAACAGTGTAGATGACCAGATTGGCAAAAACCCAAATGCATGAGCCTATCTTGGTATTTAACAAAGTGAAATTTGGGGTAGACTCCTGTTTAGATCCTCCATAAGCCTGATTTTGAAGTTGCTCATAGCATGACCTTTTTTATATGATTTTTCCGATATGCAGCCTCTGGTATTTATATAGAACTTATTTCTAATATGACCATGGCACAAAAAATAAATGTAAAAATAAAAGGACCAGAGTAGTGATTTTACTCTGATTACTGTTAATACTGTATCTCCTTTAAGAGTGCAAGAAGTATTATTTTTGAGTCATCTTAGACATGGAATTTGCAGGAAATAAATCTACATCAGAGCCTTTTCTGAAGTCCCCTCCACTTACGGCTTGCCTGTCTTCATGTCCAACCTACCTAGGTGATCAACCTTGCCCCAGGCACTGACTTCCTTCCTTCCATCTTAAGTCAAGTGACATAAGGTGCTCATTCATTCTTCAGGATTGCAAACCAAGTCATCCTTGCTGTTTGTTTCGTCTCCCATGACTTTGTAATTAAATTTAAGTAGTATTACTTTTGCCTTTTTCTCAAAGTCTCACCTTAGACCCTAATTCTGGTAAAGGATTCCTGTGTTGTTCCTATATGTACTTTTTCTGTCCTAATGGCCTATCTAGGTTCAATATCTGTCTAGGACTAGGGAGTGATCTTTTTCTAGACATTCTTCTTCTCTCATCCTTCCTTAGTCTTCATCTCTTTCTTATCATCCTAATGACACAGATTTCTGATGCAAATGCCTTCTGGAATTCCAAGTTTTGGTTCTAGATTTCTGACTCTCTGCCTACCTCCCAGATCCCACATTTCTGCTAGTTCCCCATCTTGGCTTCTCTTAGTCTGCACAATCATGCAAATAATACTTTCTTGCTTGATTCTGTCATGACTTATGAGTATAAAGAAGCAGTTGAAAGCTCTCATTAAATGAATGATTCAAGTATCTAATGCCCAGGTGTTTATCCTTGCTCCCTTGGTATAGTTATTCACCTAGCTTACATTGCTACTCGTCTTTTCTTTAGGAGCAATAGAAGATTCCCACCACTCCCACATCCCCCATAAATATACCTTGGATACTCCTATTCCTAGGTGTTGGCTCAGTCTGTAGGTTTCTATTTCCTAACTTTTTTTTTTAATCAAGAAGTGCATCACTTATTAGAATGAGCAGTATCAGTTCAATAGGAAGCAGGCCTCTTTTTATTTGATTTTTAGGAGATGGTGCCACAAAGGTAAAATTTTAAATGTTCTAAATCAATAAAGTGATCATCTACATTCCATCAGTTTTGGGGGAAAAGTAATGAGACTAGTAAAGATAAATAGACTTTAATGAGATGTTTGCTTTATTAGAGAGTAGGTAATTTTGCTTTAGCCTAGCTCATTCTACATAAATTTACAGTACCTGTGTTTCCCTCTTCTAAAAAGCCAACGCAAATATACTTATCCTACTCTTTGCCCTAATGTGTTTAGGTTAGTTATTTTTTGCTTGTTAAAACATATCTAAATCCTTGATACATTGTTCATATCATTGTTTACCTTAATAATAATAACACTTTCTCAAGTTACAGACACATTTTCTCTCATTTGATCCTTATAATAACCCTGGGAAGGAAGGAATAACACATTTTTAGTATTCCCAGCTTACAGAGGAGGGGACAGAAGCCCAGAGAAATTAAGTAAGATGTCCAAAGTCCCATGGTTAATAAAAAGAAGAATCCAGGTATTTCTCTAAATCCTCCCTTCTTTCCACCCAACACTCCTCAAGGCTTTTCACCCAGGTACACTGGGAAACAGAGTTATGCAAATGCTTGTTCCTAGGGGTCTGCAATACAGTCTCAAAATTCTATTTCAAATGTAAAATGTCTTTGATGTTTCATGTTTTATTAAAAAATCAAGGAAAATTCGTATTCTACCCTTATATTTAAGTGTATTTTAATGTAAGCAATGTCTCCTCTAACTTTCCTGATTTTTAAAATTATTCTTATTTTTTATTTTGAGTTCATTATAAATTCACAAGTAGCTGTAAGAAATAATACAGAAATCCTTGTGAACCTTCCACCCAGTTTCCTCCAGTGGTAAATCTATAGCATAATAGCACAATCAGGATGTCAACATTGATATAGTTAAAATATGGAACATTTTCATCACCACAATTATCCCTCATGTTGCTCTTTTATAGCCACAATACTGCCTTCCCATCGCCACCCCTTCTTTAGCTCTGGGGACCACTAGTATGTTCATTTCTATAATTTTGTCCTTTAAAGAGTGTTATATAAACAGAATTACAGAGTACATAATTTCTGATATTGGTTTTTTTCACTCAGCATAAGTCATTGGAGAATCGTCCAGTTTACTGGGTGTATCAGTAGTTTATTCCTCTCTGCTGAGTAGTAGTCATGGAATGGATATACCACAGTTTACTCACCCATTGAATAGTTGTTTCTGGTTTTTGGCTACTATGAATGAAGCTGCTATAATCACTAGTGAACAGGTTTTTGTATGAACATAACTTTTCACTTCTCTGGGATAAATGCCCAGGAGTACAATCACTAGGGCATATGGTAGCTATATGTTTAATTTTTTTTTTAAGAAAATGCTGAACTTTTTCCTACAGTGGCTATATGATTTTACATTCCCACCAGCAATGCATGAGTAAATAGTTTCTTTACATTCTTGCCATCATTTGGTGTTGCAATATTTTTTATTTTAGCTGTTTTGATACATGTGTAGTGATACCTTATTGTGGCTTTAAATTGCATTTCCCTAATGACTAATGATATAGAACATCTTTTCATGTTTATTTGCTATCTATAAATCCTATTCACTAAAATATCTGTTCATGTCTTTTGTTTATTTTTTAACTGAGTTTTTTTGTTTATTTTTTTACTGTTGAGTATCGAGAGTCCTTTATATATTCTAGATATCAGTCCTTTGTTAAATAAGTGGTTTTTCTCACTCTCTAATATGTCTTTTAATCTTTTTCACAGGATCCTTCCCAAAGTAGAATTTGCTAATTTTGATGAGGTCAAACATTAATTTTTTTCTTTTTATGGATCATGCTTTTGGTGTCAAGTCTAAGAACATTTTGCCTAGACCTAGATCATGAAGATTTTTTTTCTAAAAGTTTTATGGTTTTAAATTTTACATTTAGGTCTGTGAACCATTTTGAATTAATTTTTGTATAATATATTAGACTTAGGTTGATGCTCAGTTCTTTTTTACCTGTGGATGTCCAACAGTTACAATAACACTTGTCCCATTTGTCTGACACCAACATAGCTGTGAAGGTGAGGGCGGTCTCATTACTACTGGGTGGATATGGAACTTCAGGTTCTCTACATGGACTTCATTTGCACCCAGGGAGTGGGTGGGGGCACATTACTGGCCAGTGGGGATGAAAATCTCAGCTCCCTGCCTGGTCTTCTCCAGGCTCTCTACTTGGCATTTGCTGGCATGAGTGGATTGGAGCCAGTATTTCCTGTGGTATTTAGCTGGAGTAGAGCAGTTATTGTTTAATTGTCTTGATATTTTGCCTCTTTCTTGGTCTTTTGGTTAGAGAGAGCAGGCTTTTGTTGGGGCTTCTTTTGTCTATGTCTATTGGCATTTCCAGGTTACCAGCTTCTGCAACTCCAAATCTGGGATATATAAAACAAGCAAAAAAGCAAAAACAAACATACAAACAAAAACCAAAAAACAAAAATAACCCCCAAAACCAAAACCGAAACCAAAACCCAGGGAAATTATGACCATGTTTCTTCCTCATATCCTGAGGTCCCCACTTAGAACATCTCTTCTCTCCAACTTTCAGAGTCTTTTATGTTTGTTTTATATGTAATATGCTGGGTTTTATAATTGCACTTTTCTGGAAAAATAGGGATAAGTATGTCTACTCTGTCTTTCCAGAAGCGGAGGTTTCCCAATTTGATTTTTAAGTAAAACTTGATGGTCTAGAAAATGTCATGTTTATTCTGGCAGGCAAGCTGTGTTTTAATATGCTCTTCAAAGTCCATAGCACAAGGCTATAAGGAGGACAGATGCTTCAATAAATTACAGGATTTTCATGTTGGTGACTTAAAAAAGAGAAGAAAAAACTCATCTTCATCAGTTGTGTAATCTGCCCAATAAGTGGTCTCTAAGGGAAGGGAGAAAATTTAATTGATACCATTTTTTTTTCTCTTCCTTCATATTCCTCTAGACGTGTACCAACTAATTTTCCAGAGATTCCTCTCCATTCCATTCAGTTGTTCTATTGGTATCTCCAGCTCACCTGGATGCATGACAAAGCCACATCCTTACTGACCTGCATTCTTCTGTCAGTCTACAAATATTTATTGAATGCCCCCAAGTGCAGAGGCTTGTGCTGGGTGCTTAGCAGGCTAGCAGCAGTCAGTGTCCTTTGACCTTCAGCTTCCCCAGGGCAAGGACTGTCAGATAGCTGACGGGTGCACAGGTGTTTCAGGTTAAAAAAAAATTGTCCTGAAAATGCCTTTCTTCAACAAAGCTTTTTGAGTATTATCTTGAGAAAAGGAAGAAAAAAAAAACCCAGTAAATTCCCTTTCCATCGATGAAGAATCTCTCTGACATGGAAATGGAAGATAAAACAGAGTCATGCATTTATGTGGGCTCTGCCATAAAACATCAGTTTTTCCATAAGGAAAGGAGATTTTTTTCGTAAGGACAGGACCTGTATCTTTTTCACATATGTCTTCTAGCATGGTACCTGGCACAGGGTAAAGGCTAAAATCCTTCTATGTCACACTGAGCCACAATCATGTGAAAGCCCCAAGTGGACCTTGAGAAGAGAATGTTCAGAGAACTGAACTCCACAAATCCAAAGCATAAACATCTCAGAAAAGAAAGAACGAACTTGGAAGAAAGAAAGAAAGAAAGAAAGAAAGAAAGAAAGAAAGAAAGAAAGAAAGAAAGAAAGAAAGAAAGAAAGGATGGAAGGGAAGAAGAAAGGGAAAAAGGTACAGAAACAGAAGACCATGAAATCGGTAAGTTTTATAAGATCACTGTGTGACAAAGGCAGCTCTGCAAATATAAGAGTTAGGGTGATTAAAAAGAAGAAAGGGGGAGGAAGCAGCCCCTGAAACATGGAAGATTCAGAGAATTGGTAGACCTGTTAATGAAAAAATTGTTCATGACACTTGTGGGACAGTAAGGCCAATTTTTTTCAAGACCATCAAGACAGGTATAGAGATCACCACAATGGGATTTTACAGTAGGGGGAAGAGATTGGGCCCAACTCTGAATACAACAAAGAAAAGTGGGAATTTGCAGTCAAGGAAAGAGTGGAGTGGGGGTCAGTGGATGGAAAATTACTAAAAGGAACATCAGGGGTAAAGGGGGAGGGATTCTGGCTACCAACCTAACAGGATACTTGCTGAAGGCAGGCCAGGGTGATTGGACATCATCTGAGAGATGGTGGAGGATGTCCATCTATTGAGGGTGACTAGATCTCAAGGATGAAGGATTCTGGCTAAACTGACTTATCAGAATTCTTGCCAAAACTGAACAATGCAGAGACAAACATGGAAGCCCCAAAGTCAAGACCTTGTCAAAAAGAGAGCTCAGAAGAGTTTGACCAAAGTTTGGTCAAGGAAAGACCTTGACCAAATTTGTCACTCTCCCCTTGACCAAACCTCTGAGCCATCTTTTTGACTAGATCTCAGTCTTGGCCCCTGTTGTTGGAACTGCAGAGCTTGGTTTTCCCCCAAATTTTGCTAAGTCAGTTTAGAGAGAATCCCCCTACTTTGATCACCCTCAACATCTTATCAAATTCTCTATCTTCTACTATCCCACCCTTAATATCTAATCATCTTGGCCTGCCATTAGCAAGAATCTTGTTAGGTTGGTTCCGTAAGAAATCCCTCTTCATCTTTGATGTCTCTGCTTAGTAATTTTGATCTGCCAACATCTTCTCTCACAATGCAATCTCCTGACCCAGTCTGGTTCTTGGCTATAAATCCCCATTTGTTCTTATTTTAGGAATTAAGCTCAATCTCTCTCCCTTACTAGGATGGTCTCAACCTGCATCACAACAGTTCTGAATAAAGTTTTCCTTACCATTTTAACAAGTGTCAAAATAATTTTTTCTTTAACAGAATCTAAATCTAGAGATTTGATGGGCAGCTTCTTTTCTCCACCTCTTTCTTACTATATTTCCTTCTATTACCTCTAAGAGCTAGAAAAACTAGACAGATAAGCATCTCTCTTATAAGCAGATGGAACTGCTCACTGCTACTTCTAGATGTGTCCTTTTTAGCTGTATACCACATAAAACCAGACCTATTGTGTCAGGAAGAATGGGGCACTAAGTACTCTCAGGCACACAGATTTTAGAAGCTTCTTCATTCTTCTTAACCTCTTAGGATTCTTCTGCACTGCTGGGAAGTTGGGACTTAGAAGTACATTTTTATACTTGAAAAGACTGTATCCTGGATCGGACTCCAAAGGGGGTGAGAGAACAATCACCTTAAAAGTGGGTGGGGTGCAGAAGATGGGGGCTGATTACTTCTTTTATTTATCAGGAAGCCAGAAGGCAATGAGAAGCTGGAGACTTGCTGTGATACAGAGACTGTCTGAAAAAGGATGCCCTCTTACCCTTTCCATGCTATTATGCAAGTTAAGCCGAAATTGGGACACTCAGGACTTGTTGCAGCCCTCCATTCTCTGGTTTTCTTCAACGGTGACCAAACACCTGAGTGAAAGTCTGACATTACTAACTTGGCTGAGACAACTCCCATGCTATTAAATATGCCTAACTCAGCTCCCTTACATTGGGCAATATCTTGTTGACGACTGAAGTGATAAATTAAGAAGTGGAGAAAGAAGATGGGGTTTCTCTAGTGTCTGCTTGCCCAGTTGTAAGAGGTGACTTGCTGACCACAGAATTTTGTTTTTGGAAAAGACCTTCGAGATCAACTAGGTCAACTCCTATTTTATGGATGAATAAAAAGAATTTTAGAGAAGTGAAATGATACGGCTTAGATCACCCAGGTAATTAATCGCTGGGGTGGATCTTGAATCTATATTTTCTCATTTTTAGCTTCCCCCCCCCATGACTGTATATAAAAATTCCTGAGATTACGTTGCTGCAGCCTTTAAATGTTAGGTTGGGGAAGTGATCTTGGGATGATAATACCCTGTACTACATACAACCCCAGAATATTATGCTAACTTTAGCCCAGAAAGGAGGGCTATAGGAGTGCTGACAATACTGACTCCATCTTTGGCCCTCCATCTTATTAATTTCCCTCAGGGCTGTGTGTTCCAGGCCCCTTAGAGGTTAATGTATGACCTGACCAGAATGTGAGGAGGCTATTCTGGTCTTCCCTAAATTTGTTTAGATAACTAATACAGGCAACATAATTTCCCCACCATCTCCTGACATACAGATAGCGGCATGAGGTCTGTTAAGTGCTGGCTATCAGTTAAGTGTATGCAAACCCTCTGACTTCACCACGATGCCCTTTGCACATCTCCTCACTCTCTACAATCTGTATACTGAGGTCCAGACTTAGCAGAGAATAGCTACACAGCATCCAGATCCTTGCCTACCCAGTCTTCCCTGTCAGTAAGTTAACCTGAATAAAGCTCTGTGTAAACTGTGTGAGGCTGCCTGCTTCATTTTTTGGTCTCAAAGTGCCTTCTCAGTTTGGAGGATACTTTATAGTCTCCCCTCCATCACCTAACAATTGGCAAGCCAGCCAGAATGAGACTGAAAATGAAACAAGCATGGGTACAGGGGGAATGCCAGAAGAAAGCCTGTTGTCCCTGGGGGAAAAGCCATCATTTGTGAGGGAAATTCCAGGCTGGCCAGCCACCTCCATGGGGGGAGACTTGCCAGGTTTTCTGAGCATTTCAGACCAGCAGGTGAGTATGGGAGACACCCTGAAAATGTCCAAGTTAGATATCCTATCCAAAATGACAGGAGGAAATGGAAGAAGATCAGGAAGAAGCTATTGCTGCAGTAGCTTAGCCATTGCTCTGTGCATTACGAGACACCATGAAAGGGAATTACAAGTAAGGAAAGAATTAGAATAGACTAGAGAAGCATTGACTTCAGAAAAAGATGTAAGCTGAATGTTCCCTCTCATGAGGACATCTTGTCCAAAAGAATCCAACAGTGGGAAGGATGCTTAGAGATTACGGCACACAGGATGCCAAAGATTCGTGGGCACAGATGACCGCACAGTAAAGTCAGAACTACTATATCTCAAGAGAACTGAGACCCTAAAGTATGGGATCCCTGGGATAATAACTCTGCTGATGAGGAGGATATTATCATAGAGGAGGAATAATGATTTACAGGCATGACCTTTGATTTAAATAAAAGACCCAGGCCACTCATGAGCCTGAGAATGACTGAGAAGAAATTCCCACCAGTCAGAAAACAACTGTGAGGGAATATTCTGCCACTGAATTGGTAGAGCTAATAAGCCACTTTAAGCAAAAGGGCTGAGAAAGTGTGGCAGCTTGGGTTTTATGGAGGTGGGATATTGGGGGAGATGGTATTATGTTAAATGGGTCAGAGATGTCAAAAATGGCTTTAGTCACACTGCTTAACCTGCCTTTTGACAAAGATTATATGCTGCAGGCATGGGTGAGAATGGTGGGCACTTAGCTAAACTGATTGATTGGATAAATGGTGGCATTAAGATGACCCGGCCTAATGAAGGAAATGTTACCTCCCTTCCATTATGCTGAACCTTTATGGAAAAATTACAAAAATTATATGTGAACTGGGACTAAAGCGTGCCATTTACACCTAGCATTTTAGAGGCCCAGATGAAGAATCATTTACTGCTAGTATGAAAGACCGTACCTTACAGTCAGCACTCTGGGCATGGTATGTGACTTTGGTATCTGTCTTTGTGTCTCTGGTTAATTGACCCATTGCTACAATAGCTGCTGTGGTGGCTGACGTAAGTAACACTGAAAGAATCTGGTCATAAAGGAAATAAACAGGTTGAAAAACAAAGACAAAGGATCCTGGCAACAATAAGATTGCAGAAAGGGTGACCATCAAGATCTTTCATAAACAATTATGGCAAAATTTAGTATTATCTGGCACTCCAAGAGAAAATCTAGACAACTCAATTTGGTCTTGCTGAGCCTGTAGAAGGGATTACCTAAAGAAAAGTAGTTTACTCCCTTGAAGGAAGGCTCAAAAAAGCCAGGTGTATTAACGTGTTCCTCTGCTAACAGGAATTTCAGGGGTGGATACTTGCTACCTCCAAAGATTATGGGTCAGGCCAACGTTGTTCACTAGCTCATGTGCGATAGGGGGTGACCAGAGGCCCCAGGCTGAAATAATCATTTATTGGTTTTGCACTAACAAACAGACTGTACTCTAATAGGCACTAGAACTGAATGCACACTTATACATAGTAACCTCTCAAAATTTGGGGGGAGCAATAAAGGCTCTTGATGGTTATGGGTAGCAAATGATCAAGGTCAGAAAAACTAGGCTCTGTCTACAGATTGACAGGTTCCCTCCCTGCTGTTTTCTAGTACATATTTCCTCCATCCCTGAGCATATTTTGGGCACAGATGTTTTATAGGATATGGACCTAACTACAAAGACAGGTGAATTCAGATTGTGCATCCAAGTAGTGAAACCTGTTGTTGCGGGTCATGCAAAATGGGAACATACACAGCCACTGGTTCCCCAGAGAGTAATAAACATAAAACAGTATAAGCTACCAGGGGTGGGGGGCATAATGAGATTACCACCACTACTAAAGAATTAGAAAACATAGAGGTAATCAGGCCTGCTCAAAGCCCATTCAATAGCCTGGTTCATCCTGTAAAGAAATCTAATGGGGCCTGGTGAACGATAATAAATTATAAGGAACTCAGTAAAGTTATTCTGCCCATTCATATCACGGTGCCTAATATAGCCTTATTGTTTGAGAAAATCATGGCATCTATTAAGACCTATCATTGTGTACTGGACCTGTCTGATGCCTTTTTCAGCATTCCACGAGAGCTTGAATTACAAGACCAATTTGCCTTTACGTGGAATGGGAAACAATGGACCTTCCAGGCATTGCCCCAAGGGTATCTCCATAGTCCCACAGGATGGTAGCCAGAGATTTGGAAAAATGGATACTGCCAGAGAAAAATTATGTTTTATCCTTATATACATGACATTATGTTAACTTGGGATGATTTATCCTCTCTGTCTCAAGCAGCTGCATCATTACAAGAGTACTTAAAGTCATGAGGATAGGAGGTAAATAGCCACAAGATCCAAGAACCTGGTCAATCAGTAAAGTGCTTGGGCATCATATGGTCAGTAAGACAAAAGTGATCTCAGAGGTGGTCACTGATAAAATATAAGCCTTCCCAATCACTAAAATGGTAAAGGAATTACAGGCTTTTGTTGGTTTATTGGGTAACTAGAGACCTTTCATTCCCCATCTAGCACAGATATTAAGATTTTTATATACCTGGTTAAGAAGGGGAGTCGACAGGATTGGAATGTTAACCAACAAGAGGCATTTTCAAAGGCAAAAATGGCAGTAAAACAAGTACAAGCCCTGGGGGCATTAGTGCCAGATGTGAATTGTGAATTAGATATAAGTTTATATCCAGAAGGATTTGGCTGGGACTTATGGCAACGACATAACTGGAAAGAAGTCCTGTTAGGATTCTGGTCCCAGTGATGGAAGTGAACAGAAACCAGGTACGGTCCCATTGAGAAACAACTATTAGCTGTATATCTTGCATTGGAACAGATGGAAGGATTAACTGCTGACTTGCCTGTGATGATATGAGCCTGTCTGTTGGTAGGAAGATGGATTAAAGACATGTTCAGCAAACCTTACAGTGCCTGTGCCCAGGGAAGTAACTTACAGAAATGGCATTCTTACCATGCTGTAGCAAAGGAGTACTTGTAATACCAGCTTGCTGTCTCATAAACTGCACTGGTTGCTGGGGCTGGTCACTTTTGTCTACCCAGCTCAACTTCCAGAAGTCACTGACATTATGCCTCCTCTCCCCCAAGTAAAGAAAGGGATATGCCTAGACACATGGTACACTTATGGCAGTTGCCAGGGAGACCCACCTACTTGGCCTTTCTCTGCCATCCAGCTGGATTCTGATGTATTTTGGTTCGAAGACGGAACTTAACAAAGTAGTCATTGGACAGAGTTGAGAGTGGTACGAATGGTGTTGATGTATGAACCCATGCCCATCAATTTTCCCACTGAAAGCTGAGGAGTGTGGAAAGGGTGAACAACATGGGTACTATGTTAAATAGACCCCTGTGGGGAGTGGAACTATGGAAAGATATTTGGGGAGTATGCACTAAACCTAATGTAGCCATCCTTGTATGGTATGTGTCTGCTCACTCCCCATCCACATTGCCAGGTAATCATGGAGGCAGATGCTCTAGTCCTGGTGGGAGCCCTTCTGCTGAAGGAAGAGCTGACCTGTCTGATGTGGCAGAATGGGTCCACAGTAAATGGTGACACTGAGGTCCCAAAACTACTTGGGAAATAGTAAAAAGATTACATTTACTTTTAAAATAGTCTGATCTATGAGTTGCTGACAAGGACTGACTCCAATGCTACCTCAGGTGATGGCTGTTGCACCATACACTGGGGCATACCGGGTGGACTACATGCCTTGCTTCTCAAGGCCAATTCTATAGGCCCTTAGCCAGTATCAAAAGGGCACAAAAATGCACTGACCTGTGCAGACATTTCCACAGGACTTAGTACAAGCCTTTGCCTATAAGACAGTCAATCAGGCCACAACTATAAAAGGATTAACAAAACTGGAGGGCACGTACGAACACCAACTCAGATAGATAGTGATCAAGGGACACATTTTCCCTGCCATAAAGGCCAAGAATGGGCAGAGGTCTAGGATATAGTATGGACTTTGTACCTGCCATACAGTCCCACTGCTGAAGGCCTAATTGAAAGGATGAATGGACTAATAAAAAACATGTTAAAGACATTATCACCAGCCAGCTTCCTTGAAGGATGCCCTCCACAACTAACAGAAGAGATTCAGCTCTTAAATGCGAGCCCACAGTGAGACAGACAGACATCAGCACATGAACGCCTACCAAACAGCACGTCTGGTTCAAGCGCTGCAGGTGCAGATACTGTCGGGAGGTTTGAGCCCTATAAGGGACTCATTTTTGTTTTGCCACAAGTCCTCCCACCTGGTAAGACTCTAGTTCATTGGAAGCTGGCTTGGAGTGCCCCCCCCCCCCATAGTGGCATGGCATCCTAACCCCTTGGGGCCAAGGGCTCACATTTGGTATTATCATTAACTTCTCATTCTATATTAGGGCCCAACACACACACACACACACATGAAGAACTGCTCCTGGACCTCTGATGTTTGGTACTAAAGTGGCATTTTTATTATGGGTGGCAACCTAAACACCTATGTACAATATAGACACACCCTCTGATGTTACTAAGAGACAAAATATACGGTATCATTCCTCCAGGAAAAATACCTAAGCCAGGGGGGTATTTGCTCACGGGGACCAAACAGTTACTGTGTTGTTGCTAAATGGAGATTTGCCATATTTATTGCCTGTAAAACAGTTGTCTTATTGCCTCTAGACTCACACTGCTGCTGTCCCTCCCTGTTGTTACGGGAAACACCTACCATGGTCTACCACTTATGCTGAAGCTCACATTTGCTCTGACTGTGGGATTTGTGGAATGCTATCACTGTCCAGCTCAGAAAGGACACCATCGACAGTGATACCTTTCAGTATCATGGAGTTAGAATGGTGGTTAAGTCTAGTAAACCCCTCCCCTGCCATGATATGCTGGGCACCCTGCAGAGAAAAAGTCAGACATCCCCTACTTTTGACTTACTTTCCACTAAGGCATACATTTATAATATAACTCGGCAGGGAACTAATGACTCCAGTATTATTACTAACTATCACATTTGGGATGGCCTGGAATGGCTATGAACAGAGCATGGCATATTAAGACTAACAGCGCCTCTATGAATTGAGAGGATTAATTATACCTCTGCCATCCCTTGACATATGGCATGGTTGCCCTACTCTCCCTATCAAAAGATACATAAAATATTAGATATAGACTGGGCAGGATGAGAAAATAAATCTATAAAGGTGGGGGCTTTCTTTACCCCCCAAAACAGAATTTGGATATGTGGAAGTAACTTAGGGTTATATCTACCTTATGGATGGACAGGGCAATGCACCCTAGGTTTCTCGCACTTCCCTGAGCACAAATATGACACCCTTTCTGGGATGCCCATGACTTACCAGCCCTAAGGTCTGACGCAGCTGAAGTCTAGTCTGGTGGGAATGGCCAGCATCTGTTTTCCTATCTCAATATGCCAGTCTTAGTGCAAAATTAGAAATTCAGGCCTTGGCTAAATTTATAATCTCTGTGTTAAATAATTCTTAACCAAAGCATTTCTCCACTCAATCAAGAAAATGTTCAAATGAGAAAGGTGGTTTTATAAAATGGCATGGCTCTAGATATTTTACCTGCTGCTCCAATAGGGACCTGTGCCCTCCCAGGACATGACCGTTGTTCATATACACCTTCCTATGACACTAATGTCCCACACGCAGAAGGTGTATCTCTTGTTGATGCCTTCACTAGATGGCTCATGTCTTTACTGGGTTGCTTGGAATCTATAGTTCTAAGTATTTTCTTTTATCTTCTAGGTATATTAATCTCATGTTGCTGCTTATATTGATGCTGTGGCATAGGAATTCAACTTACCTGCCAGGATCTGGCTCTAGAGTTATTGTGGAAGAATGACATGTAAAGAATGTACAGGCCATGAAAATATCGGGGAAGGAGTGTAGGTGTGGTGATAATTCTGACTCCATCTTTGGCCCTCCATCTTATTCATGTCAGTGCAATGACCTCCCTTGGGGGCTATGTGTTCCAGGCCCCTTAGAAGTTAATATATGACCTGACCAGAATGTGAGGAGGCTCTTCTTGTTTAGATAACTAGTACAGGTAACATAGTATCCCCTCCATCTCCTGACACACAGATGGAACCATGAGGTCTGTTAAGTGTTAGCTATCAATTAAGTGTATGCAGACCCTCTGACCTCACCACGATGCCCTTTGCACATCTCCTCACTCTATACAATCTGTACACTGAGGTCCAGACTTAGCAGAGAGTAGCTACACAGCATCCAGATCCTTGCCTACCTAATCCTCTCTGTCAGTAAGTTACCCTGAATAAAACTCTGTAAACTGTGTGGAGCTTCATTTTTTGGTCTCAAAGTGCCTTCTCAGTTTGGAGGATACTTTATAGTCTCCCCTCCACCTTCTAACAAGGACAGTCAACACACAAGTCATCTATAGGTCACCAGAAATGCCTTGGGTAGACCACCCTGTTTCCAGTCATTCTCATGTGGCAGAGCATGAATGAGATTGTTTTATTTGTTCATTTGTTCACTTTATGGATGAATGAAGCACATCTGAAATATAGAACATTAAAGTTTAAGGTCCAACACCAATTATCCAAGAGAGAAGTAGATGCAAGCAGACACAGGAGGCCACAGAGGATACTTGGCCTTCCTTAAGGGGATGCCTCCCACTTGCCTCTTCTCTTCAGAGTCCACTGCTTAACCAGCTCAGGCGTGAACTATGAGGGATTCAGAATGGGAAAAAATGGGAAGCTCTGAGGGGCTCAGCAGTCAAGATACAAAGTAAACATCTGTTTACACTATGGGATATCAAAGGCAAAATATCTGAAATATACAATAAGCAAGCAGGAAATTTAGCTTTCTAAAACATATCTGTCAAATATTAACTCTTCCTCTTAAGTGTAAATTCCCATTACTTAACAGATCTTAATTGTTCTGTATAGCTCAGATCAAGAACATAAAAGCCATTCACTCATGTATAATATTGGAGTATAAGATGTATTAAACAAAGGAAAATTTCTATTGTGTTTAGTGGCAATCTTTATCTTCTCTTACACTAATTTTTTTACATACTTCCTCCCCATTATATACTGAGATATAGTTGATGTATAACATTTCATAAGTTTAAGGTACATATTGTGATAATCTGATACATATATTGTGAAATGATTACCACAATAAGGTGAGTTAACACATACTTCACCTTGTGTAATTACCATTTTGCTGCTGCTGTTATGGTGAGAACATTTAAGATCTAGTCTCAGCAACTTAACACGAATTTCTCTCATTCATTGATTCTTTTCAAATCCAGCTTTCCAGGCATTTTAGTTGCTAGTAGGAGCTTGAAAGTATTTCTAGGATGAGGATACAGATGAATGTAATTCATTTTATTTTTCACGACAACAGTCTGATGAAATAGATACTATTCTCCTATTGTAGATGTGAAAACTAAAGCTCTGAGATTTTAAGTCACTCGTCCAAGGTCAGAAACTACACCCAGGTCTGTCTGTCTGTCATCAAAGAATTATACACATTACATAAATGCCTTTATGTTTCTGGAGATGGGGCGAGGATAGAAAATAGTGGGATAAAAAAGAAGTGGTAACATTCCCCTTATAAAGGATAGCTTCACTTTCCTATTAATGAGATCCCAATGTGTACATTATTAAAAAGTCCAAGTAAGAGACCCACAGTTCTGCAAAATACTGAGTAGAGGAACAAGGGCCTCTGCTAATGATTTCTTGAAACTTGCCTTAGGCTTGCAGCAGGGGAGAAGAGAATGATTGCATCCCAAGGCACACAGTCACTTACGTGGATGGTTTCAGATATTTCCTAGGTTGGGAAACTTAAGGGAAAAATAAAATATTAAGGTGAGTGTTGAAATAGGGTATTAAAAAGCCCTGGGCAATCCCTGGACACTTGCTTCCATACTTCTAACTTGCAACCAACCCGTTAGTCCCACCACTTTAACTGACTGTTTATTACTTGCCTTTGCTCATATATTGTTGCTGCCTTCTGAAATAAAATGTTCCAATCCAAGGATCATAGAACCTCTATAGAACCAGGACTAGTCTCTTGGTGATTTTTTCTTACCACTTTTCCATAGGTAGCTCTCAAAGTATTGCTATTACCACCCTCTCTTCTTTGCTGATACTTCCAAAATGCATTTCCTTTTATCTTTTTCTCTTCCTCAAGAACTGTATAACCCATTTCTCTGTTTTGTACCATCTTTAAAGGTCATTATATATTTTTCATATTCTCTTATCCATTTATCCCATTTCTCCTCATTCTATCAAATACTCTTTTAAGTTAATGAACACCTTTATCAAGTTTATCATAACTTCTAGATATCTGAAAGCTTGCTTTGGGTAAGAATAGTATCACCAGTAGGAAAAAGGGTTAATTTGGTGTCTGTTGGACATTCAAAATGGAATAGAATGTTCTTCACTTTTCCCATTTTTACTGTTTGCCTAAAAAATTATAAAATAATTTGCTTTATTAAGTATAGTATGTTAACCTTGCAAATACGCTACTGACTAAAAATCTGCTGACTCAGCAACTTCTCTGAATATAAAAATGAATCTCCATCAGAGAGATTTTAATTATATATTATTATTTCTTAAGTGCACCTCCTGTTCTAAGTTGATGCAGTTTTCAAAATGCAAGTACTTTTCAGTAACAGCTGTGAGAGAAGCAAAGTAGAACCCAGGGCCAATGCTGTGGCTACGGGCAGTGGTCAGGTTCAACTTTTTTTTTATTTCTTTTTTTTAATTTAAATTCAATTAATTAACATATAGTGTATTATTAGCTTCAGAGGTAGAGTTTAGTGATTCATCAACTGCATATAATCCCTACTGCTCATGACATCACATGTCCTCCTTAATGCCTATCACCCAGTTACCCCATCCCCCCCCCACCAC
This sequence comes from Zalophus californianus, assembly GCF_009762305.2. Lineage (NCBI taxonomy): Eukaryota > Metazoa > Chordata > Mammalia > Carnivora > Otariidae > Zalophus > Zalophus californianus. Next base: position 155,439,859 of record NC_045595.1, on the reverse strand, counting down.
CCCTCCAGCAACCCTCTGTTTCCTATAGTTAAGTCTCTTATGGTTTGTCTTTCTCTCAGATTTCATCTTATTTTATTTTTCCATCCCTTCTCCTATGATCCTGTTTTGTTTCTTAAATTCCACGTATGAGTGAAATCATATGATAATTGTTTTTCTCTGATTGACTTGTTTCGTTTAGCTCAACTATATATTTCTATCTAGTGATCTCTCTCTGGCTCTCTGATCATTCAGGTCAGTGGTCATTGACTCTAGCAAAGGACAAAAGAAATGGTTTCATTCTTTGAGTGCCATTAAGATCCCAGGTCTATTGGTAGATTCTTACATAGGAAGATTACTAGCATAAGTCTAAGCATAAGATCATATTATTCCAAACAACACAAAGGTTAAGGATTATTCTTCCTGACTATGGCAAAAATCACCAAGTGAAATCAAATGCTCAAATATTTCTCCCAAAACTGAGAAATGAATGATGTTATCTGGCATGACATTGTATTCCTTCAGTAAAACAAATTCAGATTTACTCATTCAAGTAACACTTTTGAGATCATGATAACCTCTTAGGATAGCTTGCTAAATTTTGAGGTGAGGGTGGAGGGAGCTTTTTATTTTTTCTGTGGCCAAGACTCATACCTACGTTAGTCTCCTACTGGCACAGCTATGATGAAAGGTACAGAATAGCCCACAGTCAGCTCAATTATTCTGACCCTGACTGTGTCTTTGGCTTAGTGATGATGAACTGCTGCTCTCAGTGGCTTCTTTGCTCAGAGTAAATCCCCAGATGGCTTTATTTTTAGATTAGGGACAAGATCCAGAAAGACAGTATTTTGTTTCTACTTCCACCACGCATATAGCTCAAAGGGATGAGGGATACCCCCAACTGCCTCGAAAATAGTTTGGAATGAGTTAAATTTGACCAGATTAGGTAATAAATACCAATTATTTAGTGTTTTTTATATGCCAACTTTGTGTTAAACTCCTTACATGCACTGTCTCATTTAATCCATAATCTGAACACGATCTGCACTGTCTTTGGGATAGGTGAAGACAGATGAGTTATCTGCTGTTAGAGGAGTTGATGCTTGTCTACTTCCTATAGGACATTCCACACAATACTTGAAAAATTCTGCTTTTCTTCCCCCTGACTGTCCTGCTGGATGCTGAGTTGTCAATAGGACATTCTAAATTTAGCTTTGTGAATCTAGAAATTAGATGCCAACATGATCCATTCAGAGTCCTGTTTCTATACATCTCAGTTTGTTTAGCCCTGAGGGAAAAATTTGCAGGTGACCTTTCTTTCTTGTGCTTACTAGACTTAAAAATACATATAGTTAAAGTAGCTTGACCAGACCAGCTAAGAAAGGCTATAACTGCCTCAAAACAGGCCAGAGTTCTGCTGGCTAACACTTTGTTTTCCACTACAAATCTACAGGGCCATTTTGGGTTGGGCCTGGATGTGAAATGTGTATGAGAATGTGAATGTGAATTCTAAAGGTGTGTGTGTGTAGTGTATCTCCACGAATGAGTGTGAATGGGCTGTTTGAGATGTGAAGAGTTAGCATCTCCATTGTTTACTTCTTCCTTTCCCACATCTGAAAATGCTATAAAACATGTTTTGCTATTTTTTTTTTCCTAATTGGTCGGTTTCTACAGAAACCCCAGGTTGCAAGAGATAGGCTCTGATATAGATTAAATTTGGTGGATTCTCCGGAGTGGCCAGATCTGGGATTAAAAAACTGAGTGTACTATAATCATGTATCCCTGAAAAAGAAAAATGTCTGTCATATATATTATGTATAATGTACTGTACTTCAATCTATATTGGAATATATATATATATATATATATATATATATATATATATATATATATATATATGAGAGAGAGAGAGAGAGAGAGGAGAGAGTATGTGTTTTGGTTAAGTTTGCTTCAACCTAAAGATACAATTATTCTTGAAAAATGCCACTTCCTTAGCAAGGCATATGAGATGTTTTATAGCATACTTATTTAAACTCACTCAAAGGAAAAAGAAGAAAATAGCAGGGTGGTCTAGAGCATCTGGAGACTAACTGGATTTAGATCTCAACTTTATCACTTGCTAGCTGTGAGACCTTTTATAAAGTTGGCCTAAACCTCAGAACTCCCATCTGCAAAATTAGATACTGATAGTTACTTGTAGGGTCATTGTAAGTCTTTTATTTTTTAATTTCATGGTAAAAAACACATAAAATGAGATCTATTCTCTTAACATTTTTTTAAGTGTAAAGTATTAACTGTAAGCACACTGTTGTAAAGCAGATCTCTAGAACATTTTCATTCTGCATGACTGAAACTCTATGTTCCCCATTTCTCCCTTTCCCTAGCCCCTGGCAGCGATCTTTCTGCTTTCTGTTTGTATGGATTTGATTACTTTAGATACCTCCTTTAAGTGGAGTCATACAGTATTTGTCTTTCTGTGACCGGCTTATTTCACTTAGCATAATGTCTTCAAGGTACTGTCATGTTGCAGCATATGACAGGATTTTCTTTTTTTAATGGCTGAATAATATTCTATTGCATGTATCACATTTAAAAAAATTATTGAACCATCAGTGGACATTTAGGTTGTTTCCTTCTCTTGTCTATTATGAATATTGCTGCAGTGAATATAGGAGTACAATTATCTCTTAGAGATCTTGATTTCAATTCTTTTGGATAAATACCCAAAAGTAGGATTACTGCATCATATGGCAGTTCAATTTTTACTTTTTTGAGGAACTTCCAAATTGTTTTCCATAGTGACTTCAACATTTTATATTCCCACCAATAGTGCAGAAAAGTTACCTTCCAATTTATCCACACCCTAACACTCTCTATTTTCTGTTTTGTCTTGTTTTGTGCATGGAAGCCATCCTAATGGGTGTGAAGTAATACCTCATTGCGGTTTGATTTACATTTCCCTGATGATTAATGATTTTGAACATCTTTTCATATACCTGTAGGCTTTTTGTATGTCTTCTTTGGAGCTATGCCCATTTTTAATTGGGTTATTTATTATTTATTATTATTATTATTATTTATTTAGTGCAGTCTTCTTAAATTTGTTAAGACTTGTTTTGTAATCTAACACATAAACTATTTTGGATAATGTTCTTTATGCACATGAGAAGAATGTGTATTCTGTTGCGTTGGGTGAAATGTTCTGTATATGTCTGTTAGATCATTTGGTCTATAATGTTGTTCAAATCTTCTATTTCCCTACTGATCTTTTGTCTGGATATTTTATCTATTATTGAATATAGGTTATTGAGGTTCTCTACTATTACTGTGTTGCTATTTCTCTGTTCAGTTCTGTCAATGTTTGCTTCATATAGGGTGTTCTGATGTTGAATGTTGGTACTTATAATAATTTATCTTCCTGGAGAATTGACCCTTTCATAATTATATAATGTTCTTCTTTGTCTCTTTGATAGTTTTTTACTTAAAGTCTATTTGTCTGATGTAAGTATGGTACTTTTGCTCTCTAGTTATCATTTGCATGAAATATCGTTCCCATACTTTCACTTTTAGCCTATGTGTGCTTAAATCTAAAGTGAGTCTCTCTTAGACAGTATATAGTTTAATCTTGATTTTTTTTATCCATTGAACTACTCTACATCTTTTAATTGGAGAACTTAATTTATTTACATTTAAAGTAATTATTGATAGGGAAGAACTTATTATTGATATTTTGTTAATTGTTTTCTGTCTTGTAGCTTTTTTTGTCCCTCTTTTACTCTCTTGTTGTCTTCCTTTGTGTTTCATTTATTATTTATTTTTATAATGATATACTTTGATTACTATCTCACTTTCTTTGTATATCTTCCCTGGGTATTTTCTTTGTGGTTACGATGGAAGTTTACATAAAAATATCTTACAGTTATAACAATCTATTTTAGTTGATAACAATTTAACTTCAATTGCACATAAATCCTTTACATTTTTGCTTCTCCCCCTCCACATGCATGTTATATAATTGATGTCACAAATAGCATCTTTTAATATCGTGTATCCATTACTTTTGCCTTTTAACTCCTATACTAGAAGTAAAAGTGATTTTGGCGCTACTGTTACAGTATTAAAATATTCTGCATTTATGTGTATATTTACCTTTCCAGCAAACTTTTTCCTTCTATATACATTTGTGTTGTCATTCGGTGTTCTTTCATTTCAGCTGGAATGACTCCTATTAGCATTTCTTACAATTCTAGTGGTGATGAACACCTTCAGTTTTTGTTTTTCTGGGAAAGTCTTTACTTCTCTTTTGTCTTTGAAGGGTAGTTTTGCCAGACATAATATTCTTGGTTGGCAGTTTTTTGCTTTCAGTACTTTGAATATATCATCTTATTCCCTCTTGGTGTGCAAAGTTTATGTTAAGAAATCCACTTATATTCTTATGGGGGAGAGGGCCTTCCTTGTCCATGACCAATTGCTTTTATATTGCTGCTTTCAAAATTTTGTTTGACTTTTGGTGATTTGATTGTAATGTGCCTTGATATAGAATTTTTGAGACCTCCTATGTAGAGTCTGTTAGATTTCTTAAATCCGAATGTCTACTTTCTTCCTTGAATTTGGAAAGTTTTCAGCCACTATTTCTTTAAATAAACTTTCTGATCCTTTTTATCTTCTCCTTCTGGGTTTCTCCTAATGCATATATTGGTTGGCTTGATAGTGTCCCATAAGTCCTTTAGGCTTACTTCATTCTTTTTCTTTCATGCCCCCCAACCCTTTTCCCCTTTAAGTGGATAATTTCCAAATGATCTTTGAGTTCATTGATTCTTCCTTCTGTTTGATCAAATTTGTTGTTGGAACTCCGCTAGTGAATTATTCACTTCAATCATTCTTCAGCTCTGAAATTTATGTTTATTTCTTTTTTATGTTTCTATCTCTTTGATGGTATTCTCATATTGTTCATGCATTGTTTTCTTGAGGCTGTAGAGCATCTCTATGATGGTAATTTTGAATTCTTTACAAGGTAATTAATATATCCCATTTCTTTAGGACCATTTTCTAGAAATTTATTTTGTTCTTTTCTTTGGGGCATGTTTTCCTGCTTCCTTGTGTGCCTATAACTTTGTGCTGGGGTCTGCACATTTGGAAAAAAAAATAACACCTCTTCTAGTCTTTATGAACTGGCTTCATACAAGGGAAGGCCCTCACCAATCAGCCCAGCTAAAGATTCTGAGGCTTCTGAAAACTTTTTTTGGACGATGATATTTTTCTGAGTTTGTGCCTTTAATTTCTCAATTAGAGAGGCATGCTAATTCCTTTTTCAGGACATCCTAATCTCTTGCTCCCTCTGGTGCCTACCTGTGGCACTGTAAATTCCCTGTTTGAACTGCAGCAAGTTGTCTTATTTTTCCTTGTTTTCAGCAGCCACCAGGCATCCAAAGTCAGCTGTTTCCCTATCAGCACCCAGAGTCAAGAGAGATAGATATCAATTCCATGAGGAGTCTGAAAAGCTAAACTGCTGGACACACCCACCCCCACTCCTCTCCTTCTCTCCCACAGGAGAAGCCTCAAGTTATGTGCTTTCTCCTGATAATGATGAATTGTGCCAGCCACAGCAAGCCATCCCCCTGAATATTATTTGTTTGTAGCAGCCCACAGGCTTCCGAACTATGTTTGTTCCATCAGCAGTCCAGGTGAAGCAAGACAAAACCCAGTCCCTCAGGCAGCCCTCCAAAAAGCTGGAACAATGGACACATACTCCCCTCTTCTTATTCCCCTGAGGGAAAACTTGTAAAGTTGTGCATTTCTCCCAGTTCTGAGCTGTGTCAGCTTGGGGAAAGAACTGATGCAGAAAATGTGAAATTGTTCTTCCACCTGTTTCAACACAACTGTTCTTGGCTTTATGCTCACCTGGACTACTGAAACTTCTTAGCTGGATTCTAGAATTCTCATAAAGGTATTTTGGTCCATATATCATTGTTAAATTGGGTGTTTCTATGGGGCAACAAGGCCTGGAAGTTCTTATTCCACCATCTTGCTGATATCATTCTTCTGGCAGTCTTAACTGAGATAATCTATAAAGTGCTGGGGCACATTTCCTAGTGTATAGTATATGCTCAATATATCCCATTAGCTATTACTATTATCAACAATGTTTGCCTTTACTGAAAATTTATATTATTTTCTGAACATGCATGCTTCCATGTCTTATACTGTCTCTTCTGTCTTGAATGGCCTCTCCTTCCTTTTCCACTCAGCGAACTCCTACCTAGCTTTCTAGAAGAAGCCTGAGTGTCAAGTTCATTGTGAGTCACCAGAGAAAAATTCCCCCCCTATAATACTCACAGCATTTTTTTTTATTTTTACATTAGAACCTATATTGTATTGTATTATAATAGGTTTAGCATTATCTGTCTCTAAACTTCTTCAGGTGAGGGGTACTACCTAAATTGATGTGTCCCTATTCCTGACACCTGTCTTCTGTTTTCTGTTTAGTACCTAGCAAGTTGACTGGCTTGAGGTGGTTATTAAATGTGTACCAATTGAATTGTATAGCAGGAACCTAATTCAGTTTCACATTAGCATAAGATAAGTTTTGCTTTTTCCTAATTTGAATTTTTTGGCCTTGACTAAAATTCTCAGCAAAAATGAAATGTCAATGGGCTTGTTCTGTATAGTTCTAGAACAGTGAATGCATACACACAGCAGAGACAATGCTGAAATTGAAAGAAACCGCACAGACTGCCCAAACATTGCCCTCTCATTTATTAAGTGGTAAAACAACTTATCTAAAGTCACCCAGCCTTTTAGAAACAGTGAAGACATTGCCCCATTGTGGGTTTGGGTAAAAGGCAATTTTGAATGATGATTATGAATGATGATTTCATTGAGCATAATGTTCATTGAACATTACCCAGGCTGATGAAGGGGCACAAATTTTTGTTGTTGTTGTTGTCCTGAAGAATTCTTTATTAAGTCTCTTATGGAGGTACTATAAGGGAAAATAATACTCCTTTTAAAAACCACATTAGAAATTATGCATAAATAGATGTTGGGTGAAATTCATGTTAACTAGAAACTCATTTTACTTCAGTCTTTGCAACTAAAATCCTTCTAAAACATAAAGCCTTACTTCTTCTGTTAGTACTATACTATGCTTAGACTCATGCTAGGGAATCCTAGCACCCCTTGATGTGGGTGCTACACAGCAGGCCTTATTTTGCCCTTTCTCCTATTGTTATCCTTCTCATGAGACAAGGAATCTATGGGACCAATGACACATGCCCAGCCACAGCCAGCATCTACCCCACAATCTTCATGGGGTAGGTATATGCTCTAGGTATATGGAACTCCCAAATCCCTTGCCTAAATGGCAATTGGTCTGCTACAAGGCTCTGCCTGGGATTCCTTCCCGTCCATTCTTTGGAGGGTAAGCCATATCCTAGGTGTGTGAATCCCTAGGCCCAGAGGATAGATAAAGGACAACTATTTACAGAGACTGTGTATGGATCTTTAAATACACGGGCCAGAGTGCCACACACCTGTTCGCCAAATTGCTTGTGCTATGAGACAAAACCAAGTGTGGAAAGAGAAGAGGGATGGGCTACAACCCAGGATACAGGATTCAACTCTTAACACCAGCACATTCTGGCATAGAACTCTGAGGTACGCAAGAATTTTCATTCAAACTTGGTTTCCATGCCATTTTAAAAATAATTTTGTAAATTACAGGATATAATTTTTTAAAGCTTGACTTGTAGCTTTATTTTTTTTATTATGTTCAGTTAGCCAGCAGATTGTACATCATTCTGATGTAGTGTTCAAAGATTCATTAGTTGTGTATAACACTGAGTGCTCATCACATGTGCCCTCCTTAATACCCATCACCTGGTTACCCCATCCCTCCCGCCCCTCCCTTCTGTAACCCTCAGTCCAGAGTCTGTCATGGTTTGTCTTCCTCTCTTATTTCTTCCCATTCAGTTTTCCCTCCCTTCCCCTGTAGCTTTAAAATATGTATCTATTAGGTTATGGGCTTCCATTTGTACTTTTGTTCTGGGACCCACAAACATTAGGAGAAGGCCTGCTTACTTGGTAATTATTACGTATCATGAAAAAAACTAGATTTGTTTTGATAGTTGTAATCTGTACAATTTGGACCAGAAACATTAGAAACATTTTTGGAATGTAGCTAGCTAATATGAACTGACCCTAAGACATACTTAGAAATTTCTTCTTTATTAAACTCTCAGTTATTGGCTCATTTATTTAAAATTTCCCTTTTTATTCTAAAAATGGAATACCACTGATTGAGTGTTCCAGTTAATTGGATCAATCAACATTTTCTGAAAAATATTATTTATGAATGGATAGAAGATGTTGCTTTGCATAAAAACAGGAAAAAGAGGCTTAACCAAAGGAAGGTTGGTTTGTTTGTTTGTTTGTTTTAAAGGGAGGGGTTTTATAAGGCAAATAAGATGCATTTAGCCATGTTACTTGAGGAAAACTTTGTGTCCAAAGGCCAAATTGTGAAAGAGAACTGAACGACATAAATGTTAAAGACATAAGATACAAAAGAAAATAACAGAGAAGTATCACAGTACATCCAAGGGAGTGTGTTGAACTGTTGTGTGAGATGTACGAGGAAATGTGGAAAACAGGTGCCTGGAGATGAGCAGATGCTGCCTCCATGATCATGGGCAATTGTGTGTTAATTCTGGGCATTGCACTAAAACAGAAATGTGGGCACTTGGAGCATGTGTACATGAGAGTGACGGGGATGGTAAAAGGTCTGACATCACTCATACAGAGGGATCAAGGGAACATCATGTCTTCAAATAAGGACTGCTACATTCGAATTCAGCTGAAATTCTTTGTAGTCCCAGAGGACAGAGCAAAGGAGAGGAAGTTACAGGGAAATGGGTTTTGAACAAATATATCCATAAACAAGCTTCTAGTATTGTGAGATCACCTACACAGTTCCCTGAGGACAGAGCAAATATTTGCTGAGTTCATGGCTGTCTCACTAGTGTAGTGGTTTTCAAACTTGGCTGACCATCTGGTGGAGCCTTTTGAGAAAAAAAAAATTGACATACTTAGCTACCATCATCAGAGATTTGGATTTAGGAGGTCTTACAGGGGCATGGTCTTCTGGAGTCCTGAACTATTTTATAGGGAGGCTGATGTGCATCAGGAGTTGAGAACCATTGGCCTTCTGTGAAATACAAGGCCTGACACGTGCTAAAAGCTTATTAATTTCTTGACTCTGGATCTTCACATTTGCTGTCCTCTGCCTAGACCATTATTCTCCAGACTTCTAAAAGTTTTGCTCACTCATTTCACTCCAATTTAAAATAGGTCCATCTAACAACACTTTCTTTTGCTTTGCCTTCTTTCTTTTCTTTGTACTTACCCCTTATCTGAAATTCTGCTTATCTGTTTATTGGTCTCTTTGCCACTACAATATAGGTTCCATGAGGACAGTGACTTTGTCTTATTCTCTGCTGCATATCCATTGTTTAGAATAAAGCCTGGGAAATCATAAATGCTCAACAAATATTTGTTAAATTAATGTGCAGATAAATGTATGAATGAGTGCTTATTGATTTATTGATTGTTTAATTGGCAAATTGAATGTCCTCCACCCATTATGGGGAAGATGTTCAAGCAGAGGCTAGCTGACCCCATTATTTGAGGATGCTTTAGGGGAAATCATCCTATGGAGGGCTGATCTCAAAAGTTCTTTCCCAGCCACAGAGAATAGATAGGGGATGGTGAAGAAGATGAGGGGAGTGTTGGCATAAAAGACAGCATAATTAAGAAGGAACTAGAGAGCACTGGAATGAAACAGCTTGCTGAGAAGTTGGCTATGGTAGCTGACTTGTTGAAATATTCACCACATTCTGAAATAACAGATGTGCATGGAGGGATCTGTGTGAGCATTTGTAATCTTCTGCTTTCTATGACTTTCTCCTCCTACCTGCCTCCCACACACAGCAGCTTGCTGCCTGGCCATCCACTCCCAGAAAGTCCTTCTTTCCCAAAGAGAGAACCAGCCCCACCCCCATCAAACCATGGTCATATTTTATTTCATTCCTGAAGAAAAGGATCTTCCTTCTTTTAACTCTCTGTTCTCCCCTCTTTTGTCCCCTGCTACTTCTGCCCTTGCTCACTCTACTTAAGCTCTGCTGACCTTCCTGCTCTTCTTTAAACACACCAGACATACCCCCAGGCATGCCCCAATGCCCAGCCTTTGCACTGGCCGTACTCTCTGCCTGGAAAGGTCTTCCTCCAGAAGGCCACTTAATTCCTTGATTCCTTCACTCCCTTGCTTCAAGTCTTTGCTCAAATCTCACCTTCTTAGTGAGTCTCACTTTGACAACCCTATTTAAATCAGCAACCTTGTCTTTTTCACATACTTCTGAGACCAATATCCTGCTCCATGATTTTCACTGTTCCATGTATTTATTACATGATAATGTGCTTTTAAATTTTATTTATTACGTTTAATTATCTGTCTTCCCACAACACATCTTTGTACCAGAGTGTTCATGAAGGCAGTGAAAAACTTGTTTTGTTTGAGATTGTATTCCCCATGAGCTGAAAAGTACCTTGCACATAGTATCTGTTCAATAATATTTATAAAATGACAAAATAAATGAGTGATATATTAAAATTTTTAAAAATCCAGTAAAGAGTTCACTAAACAATTCTTATTCCAATGAAAGAACGTGGGAACCACTGGTCCTTTGACTTCAGATTCCACCTTGCATTCACATCTGTTTCTCCTCTTCAATGATTACTTTACTCGAAAAGCATTTATTTAACATCACTGTGTATAGAACACCTCACCAGGTTCTTGAAGGAGGCAAAAGCAAGAGGGGGCAGTCCCAAATACTTCACAATGCAGATATGAAGAGAACACATTGATAAAAATGTCCTCTGCCCAAAGACTGTGGATTATTATGAAAAGTGCTTACACCACATTTCCTTTGCTAGCATGTAAATGCAAAAATTAGTTGCTGTAATTACTTAATGGAAATCAGGGATTTTGGGGGAAGATAAGGAGCTGCCTTTAAAATATTAAGTGCTTATTGTGAATCGTTGGATTTGTTTTATATTTGTTGAATTTATCCAAGTGAGATGACCCCTGGCAGGAAAGGCAGAGTGCAACAGAGTGATTGTTGGGGGCAGGGAGAGGTTGGAGGAGGGATTGGTGAGGAGGAGGCAAACAGGAGAAGAAGGAGGGAAAAAAGATCATGGGTCCAGAATATTCAGGATACTTGATCCCAACATATGGAAATTACACTCTGTAATCATGCATCTCAGGTCACAGCCCAGTGAAAGGAAATGGCAAGAAAATGAGAATCCTGGGAGAACGTTAAGCTATTTTCATTTGAGATGTGAAGGACAGAAAGAAGAATACAGAGGCAAGGATTTACATGGAAGAAGACTAATGTCACAAATAATGGGATGTTCATGTGTGTTCTGTTCCCTATATGACTTATGATTTATTGTGTGTACACTATAAGAAGTTGAACATGGCTTGTTAGGTACCCCTTAGCTATAATAATATTCATGGGAATCTTGGCTGATTATTGTAGATCACGAATGTAATTAAAGAGGTGTCCTAGCCCCTAACTGGAAAGCAATACCTTACAGGGAGAAATTAAGGTGATTGACTGATTAACTCAGGAATAAAGAGTAGAATGTATGGCACAGTAGTGAAGAAAAACAAAAACACCTTAACCCAAAGAGTCAGGAGGAGGGGGCATAGACATTTTAAGAGCCAAGAAGGGTCTTAAGGATTGGTGAGAGCTATAAACCTGGGCAAAGCTAAAGAGGCCATGTGGGACTCTACTTGTGACATTATCTCAAACCTCAGTCCTCAATCCTCAAATTGGTGATATTTGAACAAACTATATATTCTATATAGTAGTGGAGTGGCTGAGAATATGAAGAAATCCTCTCCTTTAGTTTATTGGTGGTGACTCTGAAGAGGAAATATTCCAGATCTACTGACCAGGTAGGTGAAAATGCACACAGAATGGCAAGCATGGTGGAGTTTTAAAAATACCTTCGCAGGGAGTCAAGAATTTGGTGTGCTGCAGAAGCCCAGCCATTAACCAGTTGTGTAATATTAGATTAGTAAATTTTACATGCTAAATAGGTGGATTACAAATTCCTTTCCTACTCAAAAGTGCTATGAAATTCTGAATTTGTTGTATAAAGGAAAATAATGTCATGAAGGCAAAAAAGAGTCCCTCCTAAGATATACAGGGCTATGTCTATGACTTGGTAGTAAAAGTAGCAAGCTTCAAGATAACTTGAAAGGGCTAAGTGGTTCCCTCCCATTCCTGCATCTTTTAGATTCTTGAAATTCTACCCTTGGTTTCAGTGTTTAGTGATTAAGTGTCATTTTATTGCAGTGGTCATCTTAAAAACACCGGCATTCCTGAAAGAAATAGTGCCTGACACATAAAAGTTACACACAATGAACGTTTATACCCTAGAGCTATAAATTTACCGGATCCTTTTTTGAGTGACGTGTAAAATAGGTCTTGTGAAGTATGGGGACCTATGGGTACAGAATTCAGAATGGAGAAAAGGGTCAGATAGTTAACTTCATAACCAGTGGCTCGGAGTAGGACTCCAACACCAGCTCCATCCATTTTTACAGTTGAGCTTGATGCATGTTAAATTAAGAAAAGGCCTCATTTAGTTAAAGTTACAGATTTATTTTTTGAGAGTGAGAATGCTGCCTTTGTACATTGTGGCACTACAGCTAAAAGAAAAGAATAAGCACCTATTATGCATCTATTATGGGTCTGGCAGTGTTGGGTGTTTTGTTTTCACTTTTATTATTTGAACACCTCCTCTAGGAGGGATACGGAGAGATTGAAGATTGAAGGGTAACAATATGGTTTTTATGTGGCTAATATACTAAAAGTAGAGTTTTCTTAGGTAGGACTGTCTCCTAGTCAGTACATCCTGAGGGAGATCCAGTTGGGAAACTCAGTCTATAGTAAGTAAAAGGAGAGAGACATGAAAGAAGAAAACCCACTCCAACTGAATGGGGCTTGCATTTTTCATCTTTACTTCTTAACTTTGTGTCACTTTACATCCCATGATCCAATGAACTTTTGTGAATCTTTCAGTTTGCAAGGCTTTAAAGTGTAGCAAAATATTTCATTGGCAGCTTAGATGCTAACCTTTGCCTTTTCCACTTCGAAAGGTAAGAGGAAATTAACAGTGATACCTGTTTTCAGAAGTTTCTGGCTCTAAACACCCTGATACCATGGAGGCTTTTCCTGGCTTGTTTTAGGGAGGTCATCTCCTCCTCTATGTCTGGATACACGAGATGAGGATATGAGCCTGAAAATCTTAATGGCATGTTTCGTTGTTGCATTTTATTATTATTATTTGCTATTGCATTTTTATAAGATAACAAGATAAAGAATTTTATACATTAGTTAAAAATAATCTTAAACTGAAGGTAGCCCTAGGTTCTTTAATGAACATTTCTGTTCTTACAAAAGCTATGATAAGGTCAATGTTGACTACAGATGATGAGCAACCCAGCTGGGTGTTTATTCTAAATATATCACTGCCAATATCACCCTCGGCAGCACCCTGCTTCCTCCTTCCATCCGGGATTTCCCACCAGATGGGGAAAGAGCTCATTACTAACCAGGAAGGGAGAACTGATGCTAACACACACAGCAGCAATTCAGTCAACCCCTTCATTACTTTTCCTTCTGCCCAAACTCCCAGTGGCCTCTGGTGAAAACCTTGGCCATGGCACACTGCAAATCCCAGGGCTCCTGACTAACACCTCACTTATCATGGAGGTCATGTCTAAGCCGAGCAAACTTTCTTTGCCTGCCCCCAGCTGAGTGACCTGCTTTCTCAGCAGCGCAATTTCTCTAATGAGATTGTTTCACAAAGAGAAGAATGAAATCAAATGTCAGGGGTTTGGATCAAAGCGATTCTTATGCTCTGAGGCATAGGGTCAGACCGCAGGTACAAATGAGCTCTTGGACCAGAGAAGGTCCTGTTGAGAGCACCCTCCCTGCACCATGTCTCTCCTTTCTCCTTGTCATGACCCACCTTTAAAATTGTGGAAAAGATCTCCCATGAAAATATTTGCACTGATTTCAAGAAAGATTTGTGGAATATCTACTGTATAGCTATTCTTTTGAGCACCTAGCTCATCCCCCACAAATTCTTGTATTAGTCATCATTACCTTATTTAATAATAATCCCATGAGGTAGAAACTATTATCACTCCAAGTTTATTAAAGGAGAAACTGAGTCGCAGAAATGTTGAGTAAGTTGCCCCAAAAGAGAGTGCTAGTAAATAGCAGAGTGGATATTTTTTTAAATTTTTTATTGTTATGTTAATCACCATACATTACATCATTAGTTCTTGATGTAGTGTTCCATGATTCCTTGTTTGTGCATAAAACCCAGTGCTCCACACAGAACGTGCCCTCCTTAATACCCATCACCAGGCTAACCCATCTCCCCACCCGCCTCCCCTTTAGAACCTTCAGTTTGTTTTTCAGAGTCCATCGTCTCTCATGGTTCGTCTCCCCCTCCGACTTACTCCCCTTCATTTTTCCCCTCCTGCTATCTTCTTCTTTTTCTTTTTTCCTAACATATCTTGCATTATTTGTTTCAGAAGTACAGATCTGTGATTCAACAGTGTTGCACAATTCACAGCACTCGCCATAGCACATACCCTACCCAATGTCTATCACCCAGCCACCCCATCCCTCCCACCCCCCACCACTCAGCAACACTCAGTTTGTTTCCTGAGATTAAGAATTCCTCATATCAGTGAGGTCATATGACCTCATGTCTTTCTCTGATTGACTTATTTCACTCAGCTTAACACCCGCCAGTTCCATCCACGTCGTTGCAAATGGCAAGATCTCATTCCTTTTGATGGCTGCATAATATTCCATTGTGTGTATATACCACTTCTTCATTATCCATTCATCTGTCGATGGACATCTTCGCTCTTTCCACAGTTTGGCTATTGTGGACATTGCTGCTATAAACATTGGGGTGCACGTACCCCTTCGGATCCCTACATTTGTATCTTTGTGGTAAATACCCAGTAGTGCAATTGCTGGATCGTATGGTAGCTCTATTTTCAACTGTTTGAGGAACCTCCATACTGTTTTCCAGAGTGGTTGCACCAGCTTGCATTCCCACCAACAGTGTAGGAGGGTTCCCCTTTCTCCACATCCCCGCCAGCATCTGTCGTTTCCTGACCTGTTAATTTTAGCCATTCTGACTGGTGTGAGGTGGTATCTCATGGAGGTTTTGATTTGGATTTCCCTGATGACGAGCGATGTTGAGCACTTTTTCATGTGTCTGTTGGCCATTTGGATGTCTTCTTTGGAAAAATGTCTGTTCATGTCTTCTGTCCATTTCTTGATTGGATTATTTGTTCTTTGGGTATTGAGTTTGATAAGTTCTTTATAGATTTTGGATACTAGACCTTTATCTGATATGTCATTTGCAAATATTTTCTCCCATTCTGTCGGTTGTCTTTTGGTTTTGTGGACTGTTTCTTTTACTGTGCAAAAGCTTTTTATCTTGACGAAATCCCAATAGTTCATTTTTGCCCTTGCTTCCCTTGCCTTTGGCGATGTTTCTAGGAAGAAGTTGCTGCGGCTGAGGTCGAAGAGGATGCTGCCTGTGTTCTCCTTCAGGATTTTGATGGACTCCTGTCTCACGTTTAGGTCTTTCAAACATTTGGAGTCTATTTTTGTGTGTGGTGTAAGGAAATGGTCCAGTTTCATTCTTCTGCATGTGGCTGTCCAATTTTCCCAACACCATTTGTTGAAGAGACTGTCTTTTTTCCATTGGACATTCTTTCCTGCTTTGTCAAAGATAAGTTGACCATAGAGTTGAGGGTCCATTTCTAGGCTCTCGATTCTGTTCCATTGATCTATGTGTCTGTTTTTGTGCCAGTACCATACTGTCTTGATGATGACAGCTTTGTAATAGAGCTGGAAGTCCGGAATTGTGATGCCGCCAGCTTTGCTTTTCTTTTTCAATATTCCTGTGGCTATTCGGGGTCTCTTCTGGTTCCATACAAATTTTAGGATTATTTGTTCCATTTCTTTGAAAAAAGTGGATGGTATTTTGATGGGGATTGCATTGAATGTGTAGATTGCTCTAGGTAGCATTGACATCTTCACAGTGTTTGTTCTTCCAATCCATGAGCGTGGAACGTTTTTCCATTTCTTTGTGTCTTCTTCAATTACTTTCATGAGTATTTTATAGTTTTCTGAGTACAGATCCTTTGCCACTTTGGTTAAATTTTTCCTAGGTATCTTATGGTTTTGGGTGCAATTGTAAATGGGATCCACTCCTTGATTTGTCTCTCTTCTGTCTTGTTGTTGGCGTATAGGAATGCCACTGATTTCTGTGCATTGATTTTATATCCTGCTACTTTACTGAATTCCTGTATGAGTTCTAGCAGTTTTGGGGTGGAGTCTTTTGGGTTTTCCACATACGGTATCATATCATCTGCAAAGAGTGAGAGTTTGACTTCCTCTTTGCCGATTTGGATGCCTTTGATTTCTTTTTTTGTCTGATTGCTGTGGCTAGGACTTCAAATACTATGTTGAATAGCAGTGGTGAGAGTGGACATCCCTGCCATGTTCCTGACCTTAGGGGAAAAGCTCTCAGCTTTTCCCCATTGAGAATGATATTCGCTGTAGGTTTTTCATAGATGGATTTTATGATATTGAGGTGTGCACCCTCTATCCGTATACTCTGAAGAGTTTTGATCAAGAAAGGATGCTGTACTTTGTCAAATGCTTTTTCTGCATCTATTGAGAGGATCATATGATTCTTGTTCTTTCTTTTGTTAATGTATTGTATCACGTTGATTGATTTGCAGATGTTGAACCAGCCTTGCAGCCCAGGGATCAATCCCACTTGGTCATGGTGAATAATCCTTTTAATGTACTGTTGGATCCTATTGGCTAGCATTTTGGTGAGAATTTTTGCATCCATGTTCATCAAGGATATTGGTCTGTAGTTCTCCTTTTTGATGGGGTCTTTGTCTGGTTTTGGGATCAAGGTAATGGTGGCCTCATAAAATGAGTTTGGAAGTTTTCCTTCTATTTCTATTTTTTGGGACAGTTTCAGGAGAATAGGTATTAATTCTTCTTTAAATGTTTGATAGAATTCCCCTGGGAAGCCATCTGGCCCTGGGCTTTTGTTTGTTGGGAGATTTTTGATGACTGCTTCAATTTCCTGTGGTTATAGGTCTGTTCAGGTTTTCTATTTCTTCCTGGTTCAATTTTGGTAGTTGATACATCTCTAGGAATGCACCCATTTCTTCCAGGTTATCTAATTTGCTGGCATAGAGTTGATCATAATATGTTCTTATAATTGTTTGTATTTCTTTGGTGTTGGTTGTGATCGCTCCTCTTTCATTCATGATTTTGTTGCTTTGGGTCATTTCTCTTTTCTTTTTGATAAGTCTGGCCAGGGGTTTATCAATCTTGTTAATTCTTTCAAAGAACCAGCTCCTAGTTTTGTTGATCTGTTCTACTGTTCTTTTGGTTTCTACTTCATTGATTTCTGCTCTGATCTTTATTATATATTTCTCTTCTCCTGCTGGGTTTAGGCTTTCTTTGCTGTTCTTTCCCCAGCTCCTTTAGGTGTAGGGTTAGGTTATGTATTTGAGACCTTTCTTGTTTCTTGAGAAAGGCTTGTATTGCTATATACTTTCCTCTCAGGACTGCCTTTGCTGTTTCCCAAAGATTTTGAACAGTTGTGTTTTCATTTTCATTTGTTTCCATGAATTTTTTTAATTCTTCTTTAATTTCCTGGTTGACCCATTCATTCCTTAGTAGGATGCTCTTTAGCCTCCATGCATTTGAGTTCTTTCCCACTTTCCTCTTGTGATTGAGTTCTAGTTTCAAAGCATTGTGGTCTGAAAATATGCAGGGAATAATCCCAATCTTTTGGTACTGGTTGAGACCTGATTTGTGACCTAGGATGTGATCAATTCTGGAGAATGTTCAATGGGCACTAGAGAAGAATGTGTATTCCATTGCTTTGGGATGGAATGTTCTGAATATGTCTGTGAAGTCCATTTGGTCCAGTGTGTCATTTAAAGTCTTTATTTCCTTGTTGATCTTTTGCTTAGATGATCTGTCCATTTCAGTCAGGGGGGTGTTAAAGTCCCCCACTATTATTGTATTGTTGTCAATGTGTTTCTTTGCTTTTGTTATTAATTGCCTTATATAATTGGCTGCTCCCATGTTAGGGGCATAGATATTTACAATTGTTAGATCTTCTTATTGGATAGAACCTTTAAGTAGGATATAGTGTCCTTCCTCATCTCTTATTACAGTCTTTGGTTTAAAATCTAATTTGTCTGATATAAGGATTGCCACCCCAGCTTTCTTTTGGTGTCCATTAGCATGGTAAATGGTTTTCCACCCCCTCACTTTCAATCTGGGGGTGTCTTTGGGTCTAAAATGAGTCTCTTGCAGACAGCATATTGATGGGTCTTGTTTTTTAATCCAATCTGATAGCCTGTGTCTTTTGATTGGGGCATTTAGCCCATTTACATTCAGGGTAACTATTGAAAGGTATGAATTTAGTGCCATTGTATTGCCTGTAAGGTGACTGTTACTGTATATTGTCTCTGTTCCTTTCTGATCTGTGCTGCTTTTAGTCTCTCTCTTTGCTTAGAGGACCCCTTTCAATATTTCTTGGAGGGCTGGTTTCGTGTTTGCAAATTCCTTTAGTTTTTGTTTGTTCTGGAAGCTTTTTATCTCTCCTTCAATTTTCAATGACAGCCTAGCTGGATATAGTATTCTTGGCTGCATATTTTTCTCGTTTAGTGCTCTGAAGATATCATTCCAGTCCTTTCTGGCCTGCCAGGTCTTTGTGGATAGGTCTGTTGCCAATCTAATGTTTCTCCCATTGTAGGTTACATATCTCTTCTCCCGAGCTGCTTTCAGGATTTTCTCTTTGTCTCTGAGACTCCTAAGTTTTACTATTAGATGTCGGGGTGTTGACCTATTTTTATTGATTTTGAGAGGGGTTCTCTGTGCCTCCTGGATTTTGATGCCTGTTTCCTTCCCCACATTAGGGAAGTTTTCTGCTATTATTTGCTCCAATATACCTTCTGCCCTTCTCTCTCTTTCTTCTTCTTCTGGGATACCAATTATTCTAATGTTGTTTCGTCTTATTGTATCACTTATCTCTCGAATTCTGCCCTTGTGATCCTGTAGTTGTTTCTCTCTCTTTTTCTCAGCCTCTTTATTTTCCATCATTTGGTCTTCTATATCGCTGATTCTCTCTTCTGCCTCATTTATCCTAGCAGTTAGTGCCCCCATATTTGATTGCACCTCATTAATAGCCTTTTTGATTCAACTTGGTTAGATTTTAGTTCTTTTATTTCTCCAGAAAGGGTTTCTCTAATAACTTCCACGCTTTTTTCAAGCCCAGCTAGTATCTTTAAAGTCATGATTCTGAACTCTAGGTCCGACATCGTACTAATGTCCGTATTGAGTAGGTCCCTGGCTGATGGTACTATCTCTTGTTCTTTTTGCTGAGGTGATTTTTTTTGTCTTGTCATTTTGTCCAGAGGAGAATAGATGAATGAGAGAACAAAATGCCAACAGGTTAAGAACGTCCCCAGCAAATATACTGTATACAAATCAGAAAAGACCTGAAACCAGGGGAAAAGAAAGGGAAAGAAAGAAAAAAGAAGGAGAAAAGAAAGAAAGAAAGAAAAAAACCAAAAAGAAAAAGATTAAAAACAAAAACAGAACAATACAAAAAAAAACAAATATGATCAGGCTAGTGCATAGATCAGTGCCACACACTAGATTTTGGGCGTATTTTGGTCTGTTAGAAAAAAGTGCCTCCTAAAATTTTAAAGGAAGAAAGACTTATATATGTACAAAATAAGGGTTGATACAATGAAGGGATAGAAGAGGACTGTAAAGATGAAAATTATAAAAGATTTTATAAAAGGAATTGATACGATAAGAAGTTTGAAAAAAGACAGATTTAAAAAAAAAAAGGGAGAGAATATGATCAGGCAGGAGACTAGAACAAAGCCATACACTAGTGATTTAGGGTATATTTTTATCTGTTAGAAGAAACTGTATCTCAAAATTTTAAAGAGAGAACAACCTATATATATATATGCCAAAAATAAGGGTAACTACTATGAAGGGATAAAATATGACTCTAAAAATGAAAAATAAAAAATGTTTTTTTTTTAAAAAAAGAGATTGATAAGATGTTGGTTGAAAAAGGGAAAAAGAAAAAAAAACAGTTAACAAAAATTAACTTTGATGAACTAATGAATCATGGTAAAAAAAAGCCATGAATTCTATGTGTAGTATTCCCCTAGCGCTGGAGTTCTCCCGTTCTCCTTGATCGGTAAACTTGGTCTTGGCTTGCTGGCTGTTCGTGCTGATCTTCTGGGGGAGGGGCCTGTTGCTGTGGTTTCCAAATGTCTTTGCCGGAGGCTGAATTGCCCCGCCCTTGTCGGTCCGGGCTAAGCAAGCTGCTCGGGTTTGATCTCAGGAGCTTTTGTTCCCTGCAAGCTCTCCGTACAGCCTTGGAGGACCAGGGCAAAAATGGTGGCCTCCCAATCTCCACCCGGAGGAGCTGAGAACTCGGGGCCCCGCTCCTCAGTGCGCCCCCAGAGAAAAGCAGTCACTCCCGTGTCCCCGGTCTCCGGCCGCTCTCCGTGCTCACCCGCCTGTGACCGAGCATTGCTATCTCTGGCACCCGACCCCGTGTGGAGTCTCCAAACCCAGCAGATCCCTGCGGTGCATTCCTGCGCCGCTCCTCCCCGGGAAGGAAGGGGAATCTCCCCGGATCTGCCGCTTGTTGGGTCCCTGCTGCAGGAGCAGTGGCCCGACTGGGCCGCAGATCACAGTTTATGGCAACCCTGAGCTGAGAGTCCGCGCCTCGGCTCCGTCTCTGCAGCTGGCTTCCCCGCTCCGATACCTGGGAGCTCTGGCACACTCAGGCTCCCCCGGTCTTTCTGTGACCCCAAGGGTCCTGAGACCACACTGTCCTGCGAGGGTTCCACCCCACGCCTAGCCACTGGTGCGACGTCCCTCCGCGGAGCCGACTTCTAAAAGTTCTGATTTTGTGCTCCGTAGCTCTATCACTTGCCAGAAGCGGCCGACGGAGGCCCCCTCCCCCGCCGTCTATCCTCTCGAATATTGCCTCAGATTCACTTCTCCACACGTCCTACCTTCCAGAAAGTGGTCGCTTTTCTGTTCAGAGAGTTGTTGCTACTCTCCTCTTCGATCTCCTGTTGAGTTCGTAGGTGTTCAGAATGGTTTGATCCCTATTCAGCTGAATTCCTGAGACCAGACGAAATCCAGGTCTCCTACTCCTCCGCCATCTTGCTCCGCCCCCCGCAGAGTGGATATTTTATGCCCATGTTATCTGTGTCCAAAATTTATTAGTTCAAACTCTAAGACACAGCAAGTAATATATACATAGCACTGAATTGGATGCAAAGATGGAACAGAGATGAACTTAAATTATAGAAAGACAAGGGGTGCCTGGGTGGATCAGGTTAAGTGTCTGCCTTCAGTTCATTATCCCAGGGTACTGGGATTGAGCCCCACATCAGGCTCCCTACTCCATGGATACTTTCTTTTTTTTTTTTTCGCGGGGGAAAGAGGGCTCAGGTCATTCCAGGTAGTGGTGAAAATGTGCACAAAAACTCAGATGTGCAATAGGAGAGCAGGATAGATTCCAGAATCACTGAAGAGTCAGTTATGGATAGAGAGGAAAAACAGTTTACTGCTAAAGCTAAAGCCTAAAAAAATAATTACCTAAATTTTGTTTTGCACATATAATACAACTTATACATTAGAAAAGTCATAGAGTAGTCAATTTGAAGGAAAAATGACAACACATGGAATGGTTCTATAGATCATCTCTAGGTATGCTATTTTATCCATTTTCAGTCTTTTCTAACATGGTAATCATTTAAAATTCATATCTATCTCAGGACTAGGGAATTACTCATTACTAGGGAAATATTAATCCAATTGAAAATGTCTTCTGATTACTGATCTTGTGCAAGTCACTGTATAAATAAGAGAGTAATGGCCAAGGAATGAATATTAAATTGAAGAGATACAATTCAATTCAAATGGAGCCATAAAGCCCTGACACAAATACCTCTCCATGTTGAATAGCAGGCATGTGATAGAGATAGGTGAAGTGTTAGATGCCATTAGAGGAAGGGGGTGGAACAAGCTAGTCCTTGAGCATTCTTTCAACTGATAATAATTCAGGGGAAGAAAGAGAAAATGAAGGGGAGTGAACACATTGAGAGCTAGCAGCCAAGGAGGGCTGGGGCACAGAACTCACAAAAGGGAGTATTCTAAGTGTGCATGGGTATGGGCATGCTCTGTCATGGACATGCATGCCAAACTGAGTTTGGACTCTACTAGGATAGCAATGAGAAACCACTGAAGGGAGTTCATAGTGTAGTGACAGCAGCAGAGCATCAGAGCATTAGAAAATTTGACTCTGCAGTGGTAATTTTGAATGGTTTGGAGTTGGAGAGACTGCAGGTGGGAAATATCTGTGGGAACTCTATATTTCTTGCTCACGTAAGTGCTCATGAAAAGGAGTGGATGGGTTGAAGGATGTTACAGAGAGAAGATCAACAGGCTTTGTGAATGACTAAATTTTGTTCTCTAACAAAAGAGAAAAAAGAAGACAGTGCTAGATAAATAAGGAAAGAACTACTAACATTAAGATAAATTAGTTGTTGTTAAAAAGAGCTATCGACCATGTTGAAATTGAAGTATCTAAGACATCCAAATAAAATGATCAGTAGGCATGGAAATTCAGGCGCAGAGTTCATTACAGCCTGCTTTTAAGCTCTGGTCTACATAGGCAGAAGAGCAGCCCTGAAAATATGTATACAGAGAGAACACCAGTGGCAGAAAGATGAGCAGTATTTCTATATTCAGGTGATAAGGAGATGAGCAGCCATCTAAAGTGTTAGTAGAAACTTGGTAAAGTGTTACAGGACAAGGAGAGGAGAGTCAATTGTGTCAAAAGCTGCACTACTATAAATGAGGATGTGCCATTTGGTGGTGTTAACTTTCTGGGGAGAAAACAGTAGAGTGTTTGGGACAGAAGTCAGCAAGTAGAATTAATATATGCCAAGGTTGCAGAGGCAATAACTATAATCCATTTTTCTCACAATGTTGGCACTGAGAGGAAAGGAGAAAGAGTAGTGGCTTGAGGAACTAGGGAAGATTTTTACAATGGAAAACAAAATTCTATTTTAGATATGGCCTTTGAACTCAAGAGCTTAAATTTATTTACCCTAAAATAGTTCCTTCAAATGGTTTCCTTGAATGTATAGTTTATACTGTGTCTTAAAAGTATTACTGAATTGAATAAAAGTCCTACATAAAATACAAATATACTATATTTTATTTGAACATGTGGACCATGAGAAATTGGATAATGTGTTATGTAAGATAGCAGTAGTTGATGAACTAACAGTTTAAGCAGACAAAGCCTCTGTTTCACATTAAGTCAGACAATTTATTTTCTTTTCTGCACAGATTACTTATATCTGGCTCTGCTTCTATATGTAGAAAACTTGTGTACGTAACGGTCCTAGGGGTGTCACTGACCAGCTCTGCAGGCTAGGAAGAATTAATTGGCTTGTCTAGGCCTCCACACCGTTTTCTAAAAATAAATATTCCAGACATGATGATCTCTTAGATTCCAGCTAGAAAGTATTATATGTATTCCCTACCTTACTCTGGCTATATTTTTGGGAGGGTTTTGAAAACATTACATGCATGTGATGAGTAGAATTAGAAAATTGGTCAAGGTTTAAGAAAAAAAAATCAAGAAGTGAGCACTGAATTATTTTATTTGGAAAAAGCGCAAGACATGAATGAGACCAAGTACACAAAATTCACCAGTAAGGGGGGAAAAAAGAGAATGATAGTTTCTGGAATGTCAAATATAATCTTGAAAAAGAAAATAAAAGGAAAGTTTAGCTTGATAAATAAAATATGGAAGCACAATTTTTATGTGGTCATAGTGTACTCCTAGACACAGGTTTTCTTTTGGTTTAATGAATAATAAACCCTGTGCTAGGGGTTTGTGCTAGGGGCACTCATTGTGCCAGACACTTGACAATCTCTTTGGCAGCATCCTGTTTGCAAAATGAGAAAGGAGAGGAGAGAAGGAGGAATGGAACTGAGGAAGTAAAGCTCACTTAATGCAGGCGATTTTGTACCATGCTCAGTTTCAGATGAAAGTCTTGATTCCAAGATGATCAATCAACTGGAAACATAAGAGGCCCTGAGAGATGTGACTTCTCCGCTTTCTGAGAAAGTGATGTGGGATAAAGAGCCCCTTGAGAAAGTCAAGTGGAAAGGATTGCATACTACGGCAAACCACAATCTTGCCTTCATGGTCTTCAGGGAGGCAGACAGAGTGTGAGCTCTACTTCACATGATGCTGGTCCCAGCAGAATGGAAGTCCATTAGGCATAGGTGGTGCTACGGTCTGAATGTTTGCATAACTCCCCCAGTCGAATTCATATTTTAAAGTCCTAACCCCTGAAGGTGGTAGTATTGGAGGTGGGATCTTTGGAATGTGGTAAGGCCATAGATCTGCCCTAGTTAATGTGATTAGTACCCTTATATAGAGGTCCTACAGACTTCCCTTGCCCCTCTGCCATGTGAAGCTGTGGTGAAGACAGCCAAGGAGGAAATGAATTCTCATCAGACACTGAATCTACCAGAACCTTGATCTTAGATTTCTCAGCCTCTAGAACTGTGAGAAATAAATGTTTGTTTTGCTTTGTTTTATTTTATTTTGTTTGCTTTTTAAGTTTTTATTTTAATTCCAGTTAGTTAAAATACAGTGCTATAATAGTTTCATGTATATAATATAGTAATTCAATAATTCCATACATTACCCAGGGCTCATCACAAGTACCCTCCTTAATATACAATAATAAATATCTGTTGTTCATAAGTGACCTGGACTATGGCATTTTGTTATAGCAGCCTGAATGGACTAAGACAGGTGGCTCTGCTGTTTTCTACCAAGTTATCTCATCATCCCCTTCTCTACTGCTTTGGGACATGATTTCAAAAGGTCTACCTTATTCGGAGCTGGTTGGGTAGTTGCCACTTTATTTCTTTCTAATTTTGAGATACAGCTCTGCACCTGCTGTATTTTATGAGAAGACTCCTGTCTCAGAGTGGCAGGATGGGGGATGTCTTTGGGGGTGTAGGAGAAGAAAAGACAAGGATTTTTCACATCAGACAATTTCAAGAAATAGCAAAATGTTTTAGTATCTGTAAAAGCTAGCAAGGTGTCATGACACCTCTTGGCTGTAAATAGCACTCTTTCAGAACCCAAAGCATAATTCGAGGTGTCCTGCCAGTCTCCTCTCCTTTCTTCCCACCACACATGCTGTAATACCTGTCCCAGGCAATCCCATCAGTTGTGACTTTGTGATCTGACCAAACTTTCACTGTTTTGGTATTAAATTGGATTTGAACTTGGGTCTCAATTCAATTCAGTTCAATTAACATTTA
Source organism: Zalophus californianus (assembly GCF_009762305.2). Classification (NCBI taxonomy): domain Eukaryota; kingdom Metazoa; phylum Chordata; class Mammalia; order Carnivora; family Otariidae; genus Zalophus; species Zalophus californianus. The sequence continues at coordinate 155,414,267 of NC_045595.1, read as the reverse complement.
TTGAACACCCACCAGGCAAGGTCTTTAACCTTCTCTGTAAGTCACATCCAAACCTCTCTAAACAAGCAAATTGAACTGGAAGTCTGAAAGAGCCACACTTTCTTGTAACACTTCCAGTATCTTTCAGGGTTTTGCTACTTAAAATATCTCAAGTTTGCTTTAGAGAGCAATGTTACCTGGTAGCTGGGATAGCTAAGAGACTAGATTTCATGTGGATCTTTACTCGAGTCTGGAGAGGGGGTCCTGCCAAAGACTGTGTTGGTCTGATTTAAATTGCAAGCAAAGATCAGCATGGCATAGATTTGAGTTGCTGCTACTAGCACATAGGAAATCAGAACAAAATGAGCCCTTAAAGTCTGAGCACTTCATGTTTTTATTAATTTGATGTTCCTTTTTTCCCCCTTTACTATTTGTTAATCCATCTTGAAAACACAGAAAGAGTGAGTTGTAGAAAGAGAATCCTGGATTGGTCATACAATGGTCATGGGACGCTGGATAAATTATTTGATCCTACCTGGGTTCCTTATTTCAGTACATCTCTATCACTGGCACACAATACCTGGCACATTACATGATCAATTCTCCCTCTTATAATTATACATTGGTCATTAAATGATGTCCTACTAAGAGAAAATCATTAAATGTACAACTGTTTTGTTCTTTCTATTCAAGTGTGTTTTAAATGTTTAGTTTGCTTGAGACAGTGGCAATATTATGACCACAATAATATTATTGCCAAAATAATATTTTCCTGATTGAGGCCAAGTGATTAGGAAAATGACAAGTGATATGTTTGACAGACTCTTTTTGACTTTAGTCTTGACAGAGAATTGGAAGTGATGATAGAAGTTCAGAAGGTCATTTTTACTCTGGCCTTTCAGGGAATTGACAAAGACCTATCACTATCATCTGCAGTTAAGGAGGAAAAGTGAGACTTCTAGGTGATAATGGAAAGGAGCAATCTAAAAACCTAGGTTTTGGGGTCTTTAAGTCAGGGAGAAAAGTTATATCCAAAGTTAATTTATTCAACCCATTCACTTAAAATTATTAGGTTCAAGTCCTATAATATTATGGGTACAGTTCTAGATGCAGGATATACATTTAACAGAGTATATAGTAGAGTTCCCATGCTGAAGTTAGCTAAATTCCCAGGAATTCTGACCCCAGGAAAAAAAGTTTGGGAAAATGTGTATATTAAACCTGAGAAACTTGTCTTAGATAAGCTGCAATCAATAGTTGCTGTCATTTAGCTAAGTACATAAACTATACTCAAGTATTTTAATTAATTTTAATTTTCCTCCACATTGTATCTCTTTCATATACTCATGAATTATACTAAGTATGCCATTAAAATAATATTCATCTTTAAGAATTTTTAGATCACAAAGCATAATTTAACCTGAAAACATGTATCCTATATCTATTGATCTAGTTACTTTTAGTGTTTTTTTGTATACAATTTTTCTTCGAGGAGAACCTACCATTTTATCTGCCAAATCATTGGTAGCAGCACCTGATGTCAGTTTCTGGAATTTTAGGCAACAATGTACAGGGAATATAGCTCAATGCAATAGTGCTTTATGTGAATTGTAATTTAAAAAAAAAATGACATACAGTGGCATAAAAATGTAATGTCTTGTGTTATATACAAATTTTTAAATGCAATGGTTAATCTCTTAATCAGCCTTCACTTTACCACATCTGCCTTACTTAACATTATGTTCCTCTGTTAAAATGGATATCCACAGCATGCTGAATGGCATTGGCTAATTATGTATGGCTATATACTTCTTCCACAGTTAAGTTCCTTACTATGATATGGTTGTTTATTATCAAATCTGTTTCTCACAGTTGTACTATTAGTTGTAATTAAGTAATTTAATTTAATATTGCATACATTACTCCAATATATATGTGAAAGAAAAGGTTTTTATTTGAACTATATTCAATACATTGGAAATAGTCATTAAAGAAAAGTTTCTTAAACAGTACTATTGTACTGGATGTGTGTAAGACAACTGTAAAAGAATGAAAGCAACTGCAAAAATACAGCACTCAGGTTATTTTTACAAAGGTCATTGCACTTAAAAGAATCTAAGACAGGAAACTGAAGATAATTATTATGGGCATAGCTTATGAAAGAAAAATGATACTGAACTCTAATGAGCAGACTCACAAAAATTACTATAATCCTAAGTCAAGTGATGACGATATGAATGCACACTCACTTGTGTACACTGAAATATTGAAATGCTTATGGGATAGATATTTTTTATGATTTCCATGTTTGAACTGACTTTTCCAATACCTAACCATTTAGATTTCCTATTATATCAGTTTCCTTCTGTAATGACTATCTCCCAAAATATTTAACAGAAAGTCAATAACTTTTATCAGAGATGGTACATTGAATAAACTGCAAACTATATTTATGCTCTTACAAAATGGGGGCACCACTTTAGCTAAGCAAAACATCAATCCGCACTGTCTTTGGTAGAATTAATCCTGAATAATGTGAGTTTTGAATTATAGAAGGTTTTAAGAAATATTTACATAAAATGTGTATTCAAAATAAATAAAATAAAATAAAATAAAATAAATAAAATAAAACACAAAAACTTAATTGTCTAGGTACATCTTATTAAATGGTGACATGTCAATATGAAGGATTAATAGTGATTTTCAGTATGTGAATGACTGCAGTTATATAAGGCTACCAAAACAAACATCTGCACCAACCTCCAAACTGAAATATATTTTTTGTTTCTGTGAACAAAACACTGAATTCATTTATTTTAGTACTTTGTCTAAATATATTTGAACTCATTGAGCCTGGGTAGCAGGTATTCAGTAAATATTAATTTAAGAACACAGAACTTGATAGTTTTTGTTCTATCTGCTTCATTGACTTTCAGATTCTGAATCTATGACTTTTGGTATATATAGAAACAAAAATAACAAAGGGAATGCTCTTTGACCTTAAAAGCAAGTACTGGGGGTCACAAAATGACTTAATGCCAGTCACAAAATTAGTTTTGTATGTGAATAGAGATGTTCTATTAATAAAAATCTGGGTTCTCACAAATAATAAAATAAATTTACCATTAAGGTCTTAAGATTCTCCATCTTAAGAAGATATGTCTTCTTAATAAAAAAAAAGTGAGGGGAAATATATAACCTAAAATAGAATAGGGGTGCCTGGGTGGCTTAGTCATTGGGCGTCTGCCTTTGGCGCAGGTCATGATCCCAGGGTCCTGGGATCAAGCCTTGCGTCGAGCTCCCTGCTCTGCAGGAAGCCTGCTTCTCCCTCTCCCACTCCCCCTGCTTGTGTTCCCTCTCTCACTGTGTCTCTCTCTGTCAAATAAATAAATAAAATCTTAAAATAAAATAAAATAGAACAAAACAAGTAGACCTTGACCTCATCTCAGAATTTTTCACTATATCAGATTGCTTCCTAAAGGATAATAATGTTTTACTTCTTTTTAAAACTTACTGTTACTTTTTCATTACATTTTCCCTATAATAACTTGATATTATTTAATAAGTTCTATTAAAATGGATATACTGCAAAGGAGAACCAGTACTCTGACTGGTTAATAAAGGAAGAAATAGCAGAGTCATGCAATACAAAGACAGAAAAGGAAGGCTAGGCTAAGGAAAGAGAATAAGGAAATAGGTTTGCAAACAAATTTAGTGTCTCTTTGAATTCCATCATAAATGTTGTCCAGCATCAAGTGTGTGTTATTACTTTCTTCTTTATATGAAAACCTGACTCCCTTATAAAAGTGCAAGTATTTCCCATCACCGTGAGTAATAATTCTATTGGCATATGAAGGAGCAAAATAGTCTGCTTGTAAAAACTCAGACAAAGCTAAACCATGATGATTGAGTCCATTTCTCCTCTATAAGCCGATAATTATATCACACTATTACAAAACAGTTGGGCACTGGAGAATATGTACTTTAAAAGAGTGCAACATGAGGAAGTGTTCCAATCTCTTGTATACAAAATTTGAATTGTAATGTTTTTAGTTTCACTCACATCATTTGTTTTTGCTTCATCTAATAACCATAAACACGATGATTCCCTCATCTCAAGTTTTAGTATATACTAAAAACTCTTGATGTGCTTGTTAAAATGCATATTTCCAGATCCCCCCACCAAAGATTCTGATTCAGTAGATCTGTGGTGAAGCCTAGGAATGAGTATTTTAAAGGCACTCCAGGAAACTTTCACGCAAGTGATTTGTAGCCACATTTTGGACACACTGGATAAAGACCTATCTTGAACTTTTGGGTTTATGTTAAAGGTGAAAATAGAACCAAACTAGCATCCATGGCTTTAACAGTCTTGTATATAGTTGTCAACATTAGTGCTTTCACAGATTGATTTCATAGTGAAAGGAGATGAGCATAATCTCAAATAAGCATAATACAAAACAATAAAAAAGTACTCAATGAATTGCATGGATGAACAACATAAGAAGAGCTCAGAGGAAGAAAATATCATTTTCAGATGTAAGTTTCAAGAGATGAATTCATTTGAAATGAAATTTGAAAGGTGAGCATTTATATAAGGGAGAAAAGCATTTCACTAATGGAACAAGTCAAGAAAAAATACTCGGAAGAAGATTCCACCTGTGGTGAAGCAAGTGAGCCAGTGAGGCAGGAACACCAAATGCATGTCAGAGTGTACTGGGAAGAAAATTCAGGGTTGTCCACTGGGCTAAGAATGAGGTTAACTCTCATTCTTCCTTGATTTGGCTCTGACTTCTCTTCAGAATACTTCATCCAGATGGGTTCTTTTTGGACTTCCTGGGCCAGCTTACCCACCTGTCTATAAAGTTTAGAAGCTCCCTTTTTCCCTGGAAGTCAAAATGAACTGCATTTCCCACAGTCAGGGTGTCCACCCTCAATGAAAGAATATGTTGAATGTTGGTTTCTTCCTTTTCTGCTGCTATTGTTAGACTGATTATTATCCCCTAAAATCATCAGACAAGCTGTCGGCTGTTAACTCCCTGGGATTCTACCTCCCTAAGCTTCCACTGAGGAGATTTTCCTTAAGTAATAGCGGCATATCTTGATAAAGCTGTTCTCACTTAACTAGGCATTTTCTAGAGAGATGCTACTTTACCTTATCAGGTCTAATCTGAAACAGGAACTAAACTACACATACCAAGATTAGAGTTTCTTCATCTGCCCTCACTGCAGCCCTCAGAAGGCCTTTAACAGGATCTTTAGAGGATCCAACTTGGCCAAGAATATCTGAACCAGTCCTCAAATAAGCCTTTGGGGAAATCCCCAACTGCTTGTAACAGCTTCTCCTTCTCTCTAAGGGAGAATGCATCTCCTTGTAACAGGCTTATTTAAGAATAAGTTCCCTGAAGCTATCCTTCTGGTGGCTTAAAACCTAGGATTCCTTAAGAAGAAAATGATACATAACAAAATCCACAGATTTCCAGTCCAGTATTAAAAACAATCATTAACGTAGTTTTCCCACAGTACTTAATGAGGATGATGGCTGGTGGTAATGATAAATTTCTGCCTATATACTCTTGCCAAGGACCTTCTGGGGAAGGAAGCTGCTGCTGGATGAGGCATTTAGAATTTGTGCTAAACCCTTTTCAGTAGGAATGTCCTTGCTAGTGCTGCTGAGGAGGTGAAGAACTGAAGGTGAAATATTAGCTCTCATTGAAAGCAAGAACTTATCCACCCTAGACTATTAAAGACAATCTCTTTGGATATGTGCATTGTTTTCAATAACATGACAATTTTCCTAAGAAATTCAGCCCTATGTTTCACACTGAACCCTTGGGTGATTGTCAATTCAAAACTTTAAAGAGGACTTCATCATCTAAGTTTCAGCAACCTGTGACTCTACCTCCATATAGTTTAATTGTTCCTGATGGAAACAAATAAAAATGTTAGGTTCCAAAGGCTCTGAAACCACAGTGTGCCTTGTTCTGCCAATACTGAAGTAATCTTAGCTACCACTTAAGGAGTGCTTGACACTGTAGCAAATACTTTACAAATTTTCTCAGTTAATAATTGCAATAGCTCTGTATGTTACTATCAATATCCACATCTTGCAATTAAGGAAATTGAGACCCCGAGTTAAGATATTGTTCAACGTCACATATTTTCCAAGTGCCAGAATTTGAATCCAAGACTATCTGACTTCATAGCCAGAGTTTTTAATCTCCATATTATAGGGCCTCTCTCCAGTCTACCGGGACCATCCACATTTCCTCTCACTATACATTTGCTCAGATGATTTCTGCCACCTGAATAGTTTCCCCATCTGCACTCCCTTCCTTCCCTATATCTGTCAAAAGTCTATGTATTTCTTCAGTGCTGATCCAAATATAATCTTCTCTATGAAGCCTATCCTGATTTTCTTTTTCTCTTTGCTACCGTCCTCTGACCAGACATGGGCTCCATTTTTTGAGTATTCTCAGCGGCTTCTTTATAACTGTTATGGCTCTTATTTTGTCTTATCTACTTGGCTACTTAACCATAAAGTCTCAAATTATGGCTCACGTACATTCTTAAAAGTCTTAATCAAACATTTTCCATATGGCAGATACTCAGTAAAACATTTATGAAATGTTATTTGCTAGAAGTATTTCTAGGATTAATCTGAATCAGGTCTCAGACTAAGGACCGACATGTCCTATTAGGTATTCACATATGGGGGTCTGGGATCATGGGTCTCTGTCTCCCAGGTACAAGACTAAGGGTTGTGATATGTTTGTAGGCTGTGCTGGGATTCAGAAATTATAAAAGTGTGAGGGATGAGAAGCAGAAGGAAGTACTTACCAAAGGTCACACGAATTTGAAACTTCAGAGCCATTGAACTGTGATTCATATTACCTTCATACTAGTGCAACATTCTTTTTATTACATCATAGTGACACAAAAAGAACCACAAGTGACATTTCAAATACCTTGCTATCATTTTTTCTGGTCTTAGAGTCCAGCAACTTTTCCCTTAAAATTTAACTGGAAATGTTAGAAGAAATCAGACCTAAGCTTTAAGAAATTAAGTTATTTAACAGCTTTTTAAAAACAATTTAAAAACAGTTTTAATTTAATAGAGTCTTTACTGTCTTAGAAACTCTTTGCTCAAGCAGACACCTCTCAATTATTCACAGATGGATCATCTGTGAATAATTTTGAGTTATTATTGACATTATCACCTACTCAAATCAGTTAAATCCTTTATTAAGGCTCCTTTAGTATATTCTTCTTCTAAAGTTTTTAAATACAAAACAGAGTTTGAAGGAAAGACTGTTTTAAAGTCAAACTCTTAAGTAGAACATTCTCTGAAAACTCTACTTACATATTTAATACAGTTTGATTGAAAAAATCATCACAGTCAATATAAAAATTAATGTCATGAGACTTCCCATTTTTAAATATGACAAAGTAATTGGTATTATATTAACTCTTTTGTTGAGAAAAATTATAAAAGTTGGATTTAAAAAACCCCACCAAACTCTTCAGATTCATCAGAAAGCAACTAAGACAGCTGGATTTGGGAGACCAAGATCCCAAAAAGGAAGGGTAACCACTGAAGTAAGTCTCATATTTGCAGCTATTTTGTTTTGTTTTCCTTTGGAACATTTGTTGATTCAAAGTATGGGGCACAGAGGCCAAAAGAAAGCAGTCCTTGAACTAGGGAGACATACATACATAGCACTACCAATGGGGACAAGAGGGGCCACGATCCTGGGATCTACAAGAAATTTCCCCTCAAGGTGTATGTTATATTCCAAGATGTATATGCGTGGGTGGGGGGGGGGGCAAGCTGCGAAGAAAACAGTTGCTAAGAGGCTAGAAAATCTAAGCAGAAATGTTATTTTCATAATACTGAGCAATAAAAACTGAAGTTAAATTTGCTTAGGGGCCTGGTAAAATAGCATAGGCTTTCAACAGAGACCTTTGAAAGACTATGCCCCAAGTTTAATACAGCTAAAATAGACCAGCTTTGACTGGGTCAAGTTGATCTGCACATGCTTTAACTGTCTGAGAATGAGGAAACAAATCTTTTTGGAAAAAGATAGCATCATCTGGGTCTCTAACTAATATTGTTTAATACAATTTCTGGTATTCACTAAAACATTATCCATGCTGCCCAGAAATAGGATTCAATAACCAGAGACTAGGAGAAAATGCATACATACACACACAAAACAGACCTATAGGTGATACAGTTATTGATGTTATCAGATGCAGATTTTAACATCTCATAATTAATATGTCTAAAAAAATAGAGGATAACTTGGACAACTTTAAAAATAAATGAAATCTCTAAAAACAAAACAAAACAATTAGAAATCTCAGAATTTGAAATAATACTCAAAAGATAGATTTAGCAGTAAGTAGAGTCATAGATGACAGTTTGACCCACCCAGATTTAAGCTCAGAGAATTTTTTTTCAATAAAAGGAAATACAGAAATGGTATATCAGATATATGGAACATAATAGAAAGTTTGCAACAAGTGTAATTAGAATTTTAGAAGCAGAGAAGAGAGGTAAAATTGGGCAGAAGCAATATTTAAAGAGATACTTAACCAGAAATTTCCCAAACTAACAAATGATATTGAACTACAAATCCAAGAAGCTCTATAAACATTAAGAAGGGTGTATTTAAAAAAACCACCCCTAAGTTTATCATGTTATAACTACTGAAAATCAAAGGGAAATTGAAAGTTTTAAAATGGCTTGTAGGGAAAGACACATTATCTTCAAAGGAGCAATAATAAGACTGACAGATGAATTTTAAACAGAAAATGTGGAAGCAAAAGACAATGGAATGGCACCTTTAAAACACCACAGAAAAATATCTATTAATCTGGAAATCTATTGAAAAATGAAGGCAAAGTACCATACCTTTTTCAAATTAAACAGAAAATTTATTAGCAGGAGAACTACATGAAACTTTAAAAGAATAACAAACAGGAGTTCTTCAGGCACAAAGCAAATGATTCCCTATAGAAGCACAGTAATGTAGAAGTGAGTACCCTAGAGGACAAATGTGTGGTCAATCTAATTGGATATCTACAGTTTAAAACAATAAGAACATCTTGTAGTGTTTAAGACATATATTGCACTAAAATATACTATAGAATAAAGGTGAGAGGTAAGTAAATGGATTTGAAAGTTTGCTTCATCTTGGAAGTGGTGAAAGTACTGATTTAGACTCTAATAAGTAAAGGATGCAAGTTGCAGGCTTCATTCAAAGAATAATATTTAAAAGTGTATAATGAACAAACTAGCAAATATGGAATAATTTTTAAAATATGTGACTAATCCAAATGAAGGTAAGGATGAAAAAAAGATACAAAAATAGATGGGACCAAGAGAAAAGTAACAATATCATGGTATACAAATGTCAATAATTATATTAAGTATAAATACATGGAATATTGCAATTAAAAATATAAATTGTCATACTGAATATCAAACTATATACAGCTTCTAAGAGATATGCTTAAATATAAAAACACAAAAAGGCTGAAAGTTAAAAAAAAAGTCCTGGGGTGCCTGGGTGGCTCAGCCATTAAGCGTCCGCCTTTGGCTCAGGTCATGATCCCAGGGTCCTGGGATTGAGCCCCGCATCAGGATCCCTGCTCAACGGGAAGCCTGCTTCTGCCTCTCCCACTCCCCCTGCTTGTGTTCCTTCTCTCGCTGTGTCTCTTTCTGTTAAATAAATAAATAAAATCGTAAAAAAAAAAAATCCTGCCATGCAAACTCTAACTAGAAGTATAAAGTTCATCTAGCTATAACAGAATTAAAGAAGAAAAAATAAAGCAGGGATTACTACTAGAAATAAGGAAGAACATTTCATAATAATAAAGTAATAGAATATATATAATCCTGTATTTTTGATATAACTAATTGCAAAGTCTCAAAATATATAAAGCAAAAATCATCAGACCAAAAGGAGAAATAGAAAAATCCACAAGTACAATATTTCAACATGTTTTTTGGTAGCTGATAAATGAACAGACAAAAAAAATAAGTATATGGAAAATTTGAAAAACATAATGATGTAATTGATCTATATAAAACACTCCACACAACCACAGCATAAAACATGTTTGTTTGTTTGTTTTCCAAGGGCACCTGGACATTTACCAAAATTTACTACATCCTGTGCCATAAAGTAAAACTCAATAACTTTCAAAGGATTGAAATCTTTCAGAGAGTATGTTTTCTGACCACAGTGAAATTAAGCTAAGAATCAATAATGGAAAAACAACTAGAAAAGCCCAGATATGTCAAATTAACACTTTTATAAATAAGGTACAGGTCAAGAAAAGAAATTACAGTGGAAATTAGAAATACTTCAAACAGTATAACAATGAAACAAGACATATCAAAACTTAAGGGATGTAGTTAAATTAGTATTTGAAGTTAATTTCTATTTTTAAATATAGTAGAAAACAAAAAAGGCTGAAAATAATGGTATAAAAATTTATTTCAAGAAACTATAAAATCAATGACAAATTAAACCCCAATAAAATAAAGAAAATAAGTAATAAAAAATAGAAATTAATAAAACAGAAGGCAAATATATTATTAAAAATTAAAGCTAAATATTAGTTTTTTGAAGAGACTAATAAAATTGATAAACCCTATGTGAGATTATTAGCAAAAAGAAAACCACCCAAACTTCTGAATATAATAGGGGTGAAAGGTGTACCATACTACAGAACTTGTAGACATTAAAAACATAAAAATTAGATGTAAACAAGTTAGTAGCAATACATTTGAAAACTTGGATGGAAATAACATATCTCTTAAAAAACAATTTACCACAAGTGGTACAAGATGTATTGAAAAATCTAGGTAGCTTAATAACTATAGAAGGAATTAAATTCCCATTAAAATCTTCCCACAGAGTAAACTGCAGGTGCTTCACTGATGAATTGGTATAAACACTGAAAATAATGCAATAAGGCAAGAAAAATAATGAAAGTTATCAGAACTATAAAGCAAAAGTAAGGTTGTCATTAATTGCAAATGACATGATGGTACAGATGGCATATACACATAATAGTAAGAGATGCCAAACAAGAAAGAGTACATATTATGGGACCATATTTATATTAAAAAACAAAACAAAACAAAAACAAAACAGAAAAGGAAAACCTATCTGCAGTAAAAGAAGTAGTCATGATTGTGGTTACTTTTGGGAAAGTGGTTATTTTTGGGAAAGAAGTAGTCCTGATATGGTTACTTTAGGGAAAGGCACAAGGGAGACATCTACATTTCTGGTTATGTTTCATTTCTTAAAATGAGATATGATAATACTAGTGTGTTCACTTTGTGGAAAGTCATCAAAATGTATGAAACTTTTAATCTCTTCTGTATGCACATTATAATTTAATTTAAAAGTTTATAAAATAATTTTAAAAATAATTGCCTGATAACCCATGCCTTTAATTTGCTTAGATTCTTAGATTCAAATCAGTAAGTTGGCAATTAAGTGCGATACAAGTTTGTGAATGAACTGGTGTGGAAGAGTAGAATAAACTGAGAAAGTAATAAACTTGGAATGAGCCAGCCTTACAGGTGACATATTACCAGCTATGTTTCTGTGCATTCTTGTCATGTAACAGCTTACTTAGGCATCTTACTGGCTGACAGGAAGGCCACTTTCAGCAATCTATTCCAGGACTGCACATTTAGGAGAGTGTTAAGGATAGAAAGCTCAGATGGAAAGCACATCTATGTATAGGTGGAGACTTGACTGAGCTATGCAGAAAAATGATATCCATTTTATTGCAGCACTTAAATATGAAATAGAGAAAATCTTGGGGACAGATAGTCATGTCCAAGAGAATTTCAGTCTCTTCTGCAACAGTAAAAATGCTGTAGTTGAAAAGTTGTGAATTTCCAAATACACTTTTCCTTATAAGTAGTAAGTCATATTACAAAGATAAGATTTTGGTTTTGTTTTATTTCAAGTTTTTATTTAAATTCTAGTTAACATATAATGTATTATTGGTTTCAGGAGTAGAATTTAATGATTCATCTCTTATATACAACATCCAGTGCTCATCACAACAAGTGCCCTCCTTAATACCTATCACCCATTTAGCCCATCCCCCACCCACCTCCCTCCAGCAACCCTCAGTTTGTTCTCTGTGGTTAACAGTCTCTTATGGTTTGCCTCTTTCTCTCACTTTTTTTCCTTTCTTCCTTCCCCTATGTTCATCTATTTTGTTTCTTTTTTTTTTCTTTTAAGATTTTATTTATTTATTTGACAGAGAGAGACACAGCGATAGAGGGAATACAAGCAGGAGGAGTGGGAGAGGGAGAAGCAGGCTTCCCGCCGAGCGGGGAGCCCGATGCAGGCTCGATCCCAGGACCTGGAATCATGACCTGGGCCGAAGGCAGACGCCCAACGACTGAGCCACCCAGGCATCTGTTTTGTTTCTTAAATTCCATATGAGTGAAATCATATGGTATAAAGACAAGATATTACTGAATGTAGATTTCATTCATTTGGTTTCCAGTTCATTTCTGCTTCCTTTCATCCTTGCTTATTCAAAATGTCCTGGTGTTCTCTCAGGTTCAATAAACTTGTTTAGGGCTTGATTCTTGTGGACCAGATGTAGGAAAAAGATAAGGTGACAAGATATATAGAACCAAAGAACAACAGGTAAAATAAATTTGAAATATAAAGAAAATTATTGTAATAGTAGAAGCCACTACTGAATGCTTATCATATACTCTCTGTGTGCTTTATTATTTAATTTATTCTTTACAAAACACTATGCAAAAGGCATTGTTAGCCCCAAGTTACAGATGAGGAAAGTGAGGTTTAGAGGTTATCCAAAGTTGTAGAAATAGTTGGCAATTGGTAGAGCTGGGATTTGATCTTCTTTTGGTCTGATTCAGAGCCACTTTTCAGCCATTACGTCTCACCCATCTTCCAGTAGAAATGGTCCTAGGGGCGTGTTCTTTGTGATTGCATCTCAAATCCCGTTAACCAATTCTTGACTTTTTTCTTTGTACACACGTGTTTTGTTTTATTTTATTTTTAGATAAAGTAGTGCAATCAAATTTTGATTATTGGGTTGATTTTCCATGGCAAATTTTCATCCTGAGACATTTTCTTAACATCCCAGCCACATATTTATATATGTAGTGGGATCAGACCAATGTTAATTAGCAAAACTGATCAGTGATAGAAATTTAATGGAGTGAAAAAATAAGGTAAGTCTATTTTTATATATTAGGTAGTCTATTTTTATATATTATACATGAATCTATGATAAGCCAAATATAAATTTCTTTTGGATCAGCAATTTTTGAGTTTTCTGAAAGACAATATCCAGTCATGCTGTCCTGTTCCCCAATTTTTTCCTTATCAGGATAACAAAGCTCATCAATCTAGATACCATAAACATGACCTAAAGAAAAATTAGAAATTAAAAGAGTAAGGTTTTAAGGAATACTAATAAAATAGAAAGGCCTGGAATTATGCAAATTTCCTTACCATGGCCATCAAATCCCTGCAAAATCGAGCATCTACCTACCTTTCCAATGTCTTATGACAAGGTGTCTTTCTCCTTCTGTGCTTTACCCACACTGTCCAGCTTTCTATTCCTTTAGTCCTTGCCTGTATTAGGGCCTTTAGTCCTCTTGATTCCTCTGTATGGAATGCCCTTTGCCCATTTCTTCCCATGGTTGGTTCCTTCTTACCCTTTAGGTCTCAGGTGAAATGGCTCCTTCTGTGATAGGCCATTCCTGAGTCCTTCGCTAAAGCAATTGCCCTTGCACCCTTGATCTCACCTAGTTATTTTACTTCTTTTATATCACCTAGTTATTTTACTTCTTTTGTATCACATATAATAATCTAAGACTATATCGTTCATTTGCTTTTTAATTGTTTATTTTCTGCCTTATCCTCTAATGCTTCTTCCTTATTTCCAGCTGTCAGGTATGTTCATAAGATACTTGATGAATATTTTTTGAGGTTTATTTGTTTGTTTGTTTGCTTGTTTACTTACTTTATTTTCTGAGCCTGCTTATTTGTAGCATCTGCAACTTTCCCACATCCATCTCTAGCATCTGGGCTGCAAGATGGGAGCCCACTTTTTCCTTCAGACAGTTCACATTGGGCCTTTGGTGAAAAACAGCATCCTGCCTCCACTCCACCTTTGGGCATTCATGTACTTAGCTCTGTAAGCTTCCGCTGATGGGATGAAATTGACCTGCCTGTTCCTCCAGATAGCCAGGTACAGGGATACCACCATGAGGAGCAAGAAAAGCCAAGTTCTGAGTATGCAAAAGTAACCAAGTTACAATTTTAGTAAGGGGCCAGAGAAGTTGACCTGAACATGACAAATTCAGAGAGAAAGAGGACTGGAAAAATGCAAAGTTCTAACATATTTCTCTTGGATGCATCAGCTGCGACACTGACATAGAAAACTGAATTGCACTGTGGCTGAGCTCTCTCCATGTCAGGGCCAAATACAGACTAGAATAAAAAAGTTTTTAACCAAACAAATTATTTTAGATGGCTGGCAAAGAAAAAAGCATTCTCTTTCCAGAGCCTAGCATTTAGTAGCTCTACCTTTAGGATAGGCTCTGATCAAAGAATGACACTGGGCCAGTCTCTTAAAGTAGCTGCATAATTATTTTCTCTTAATTGTACCATATCCTGTTACCAGATTGGTTTCTGCTGGTTCCTGATCCTGTGGGTTCATTTAGTCCATGATAATTTATGCTAGGCCTTATGTACTTTGGCATCACTCTTCTACCTGTTTGCTTCCGAATGTTTCTGATATTTTATCTTATAACTTGGTACATCTTGACCACATGCTCAACCCTTGCATCCTGAATAGGATTTCTGTGTTTTCTTGTTACTTCTCTAAAATTACAATTGTTCTACCCATGCTCCGGGTTTAGTCCTGATAACTTCTTTACTAAAATATCTCAGCAGAACATGCTCCCAGCCCATGAAAATAATAGTGTTATCAGACTTTACTCATTCTTTTAATCCATTCATTTGCAAATATTTATCAAGCATCTACTGTATGCTAGATACTTTCCTAAGTGCTAAGGATACAATAGTAAATAAAATCAGCTTGGTACTTGCTGTCAAGGAACTTACAGTTATGGGAGACAGGCATTTATTTTTTATTTTTATTGTTTTATTTTATTATGTTATGTTAGTCACCATACAGTACAACATTAGTTTTTGAGGTAGTGTTCCATGATTCATTGTTTGCGTATAACACCCAGTACGTCATGCAATACGTGTGTTCCTTAATACCCATCACCGGGCTAACCTATCCCCCCGCCCCCCTCCCCTCTAAAACCCTCAGTTTGTTTCTTGGAGTCCATAGTTTCTCATGGTTCGGGGAGACAGGCATTTAAACAAGTCATTGTAATAACTACCAATGGGAAAAGGAGGGGTGCTAACCCAGCAGGTAGCTTTGTGTGTATGTGCGTGTTACTGGATAAAAATTTTCTGGATGAAATGCAATCCAAGTTGGGTTCTGAGAAATAGTCAGAATTAGCCAGGCACTCTGAACGTACACCCAAAAAGACCTCTCTCTGCTTGCTGCTCTCATAGCATCCACATTCTGCCTATGTGCCTGGCTACAGAGATCATGTGTTTCTGGAGTTGCCGCTAACAAAAATTCCCAACAGGAATGCTACTGATCCTGGGAAGGTCAGTAGTTTCCTTCACTCAACTATTTGGGCAGGTAAAAGGAGTGATGTTCTGTACATAAATAACCCTAAAGCTCTCATTAGGCCAGTATCAGATCTTTTTTCTAAGAGTTTTATTAAAAAATTCAAGCTGCTGTCAAAGAGAAAAACTTAAACTGAGCCACATAAGAGGGTTAGCAGGGGTGTAACCCAGTTCAAATGTAGGCTACCATGATACACTTTCTTGCCCAGAACTTCTCTTGGAGACACACTACCCTCTATGATAACTTTGAGGAAGAACTTGTGACCTCTTCCATGATTATTATCTCCATATAATTATATTGGAAAAAAGTATATTGGAAAATCTGACAGGAGGGGACAACTTGGCAAAGCACTAAGGTGGGTATCTGATCAGGGGATAGGTACCTGAACCTGCACATAAGAGTTCTGCAGGACAGACCTAATCTAGTAGGCCCCCCAACCCAGTATGAGTCAATTTGCATCATTCTGGAAAAACAGCCTAAAAGGGAGAAGTTCAAATATTATAGTTCTACTAGTCACTTCCAAATGATCTTAATACACAGAGGAGAGATACTCTAGCTTGCCAGATTGACACAATTGAGTATTTACCCCATTAAATACACTATTTCTGAACCACAGACTTTAATTGACTCCTTACATTCAGCTGGTTGTCCACCTCTATTCCTAGATAGGACCTATTTTTTGGTAGAAGATATCCATGTTCTAAAAATATCCTTCATGAAAGTGGAGACAGGTATACTTACCATGTAGAAAATAATTCATTAAAGATTTGGATTTAGGTCCATGTCAGCTTGCTTCCATGATGGAATAAATTCAAAAGGCAAGAAGGGAAAGAAAAATTTGGGGACTTATAGTTAAAACCTTTACAGTTTTTTTAACTACTTCCCTATAAAAGATATCAGTCTAGATTCAACACTAGCACATTCAGACAATTCAGAGGTCTCGGATTTAACATATTTATCCCTTTAGCCCTAATCTCCTCTTATAGACTTCTTGAAGGTCAGTCCATCACCCTTCAAATGCCAGAAGCCTTCTAGAGCTTGAAAGCCTACTTTTATTCAGCTTTTTGAGAAGCCCAGTCCAAATGTACTCTCACAACCATTTATGGTCAAACTTAATACTTCAAACATTTACATTTGCCTGATTTTGTTTTGAGAGTACCCTGGTGCTATTTCTGTTCCTCACTGTGAATATGTTAGAGAAGTTTAGCTTAAATTAGCTGAATAATTTATATGGGGTAAAGATACCCATGAGCAGTCTGACATTTTTATTTGAAGAAGTCTAGTACCCACAGAAGTCAAAATTCACAGAAGACAACCAGAAAGCTCCACTGATGATAGATGCAGGAGTCTATTCCATACCACATCTATTCCCAAGGGCCACAACCACTACACATATGCCTTATGTTGGAAAAAAGTGCCTATTTGTTTGGGAAACTAACTCAAACACTTTTGGCCATAGACCAATCTAATATTCAGTGTTCCTTTGTCAATTCTATCCTGATGCCAAACTGTGTCCTGAGCATCTGGAGTCCTCATCACTAATATATTTCCTTTTTATTTTTAATCTCTTCTTTGGGAAGACCTAAAACCCAATACATCTGTGGCAGCTGGATAGTACCACCTAACCCTCAAACAGGCACTGGGGACAAGGACTAATTCACCAGGTTTCTTGATATTACATGACAAGTATGTCATTGCTATGACTTCTGTGCCAGGACAAAGAGCTGGAAAATTTGCATTTTCCATGTCAGCATCAAATGCCTGCGTGGTGTAATTTCAATGAGCTTAATGATTCATTTGCTTTTATTTCAAAGACCATTTTGTGCCTTTTTCTGGAAGGCATGGTGGTCCTCTTATGCAGAATAGCTTTCAAAAACAATATTCTAAACCATATGATTTCCAATTGTAACTGAATTATCATCTTGTTATGGAAGGTCCTTGTCTACAACCTCTATGTCTCCTCCATCTTTTGTCCAACATTTTCAGGTGTGTAATGCTCATGTTTCCCAAGAGTGGACTGAGACAGGAAGGAAGCTCCTCTGGTTCCTGAAGGGGAAAAATTCTGATTGCCAGGATAGTAGTAATAACCATTTCTGAGTCTATTATATTTTTTGAGATGAAAATAATTACTTTTTGGTTTATTTATTCATATATACATGTGTACACACATATTTTGGCTCATTTTTATGAAGGATTTGAGGTGTTGCATAAATACATTGTTATTCAATGTCTTAATAGAACTTTAATTTTTGAGAGGGAAAATGAGTATCTGTAAGTATTGAGATGTTGATTTTACCATAGCTTATAAATATGTTTTATTTTCTAACTAGATTACAAATGACCAAAGGATAGGAAATCATTTCTTTAAGGATCTTTGATAAGCTCTGAACTTTTTTTGAAAGATTTATTTTTGAGAGAGAAAGAGAGAGAGAGCAGGGAGAGGAGCAAAAGGGAGAGGGAGAAAAGCAGATTCCCCACTGAGTGGGCGGGGCTCAACCCCAGAACCATAAGATCATGACCTAAGCTGAAATCAAGAGTCAGCTGCTTAACTGACTGAGCCACCCAGGCACCCCAGAACAGTATTTTTTAAATGGTAAGCATTTAAAAATTTGAAGAGGTTTGTGAAATTCTATGCCAACATTGTTAGTATTCCTCTTCAATTTGCTCAGACATTGTAAACCGTGTGTGATATATGAGGAGAAAATGGAGGGCAATGCGAGGTTGATATAACTTCCCTGAAGGCCAGCCAGCAAGCTGGGGGAAGGACGGAATTAGAACTCACACCCCTCCATTTTCCAGGCTGTTGCTTAGCCCACTGAACCCCACTGTCTCTGACTCAGTGCATTAATATAGACTGTGAAACACAGATTGCCTGAACATATGGCGGAGAGGATGAGAAGATAATATTCCATGGCAGGATTTGTTCCTGCAGACGGGTGGCTGCAAAGGCTGTGTTCTTTTTTTTTTTTTTTTTTTTTCAGAAGATTCAGTAAGTGAAGCGTTAAGCACTTTTCTTATTTTTGTCTCCAAATGATACAACTTTTCCCCTTGAATGAGATCAATTTCTGGGTGTTCTTATTGTCAGAGGAAGCTAGTGGAAGTGAGGTCAGGAAGTGTACAGATCTCCCCACAGGCTGTGACGGGAATAATGATAAGTCCCATGCAGAGCACTCAGCATTATACCTGGAGTGGTACCTATAATTGCCGTTCCCTCTCCTTCCTCAGCAAACCACATCCTGTATTTAGGACACAGGTTCTAGAAATTCTCCTGGTCTAGATGCTCCTATTCTCCTTAGCAATAATCTATAATTTCTTTATCAATATAAATGAGTAGATGCCACTAATAATCTAATTCAAAGGCTTCATACAAAACACTGGACAAGTAATTATAGATTTTAGCCCCAGATTCTTTCTTGAGCAGGAGACAGAATATAGGGGTTATAATGGGGTAATAATTGTGTCTACCTCACAGGTTTGTAATGAGGCCAAATGAGGGAGGAGAAGGAAATGAGAGCAGAGGACTCAGGGTCCAAGCCTTCCAAGGCAGAGTCCAAAAATTCAAGGACTTTAGGCATAATTTAGGGCTGTGGTTTTCAAATTGGAGGATAGTCCAATGAGAGGAATTGGGGAGACTGCACAGACAGCGTTCTGTCCTCCTCTTTTCAATTTATATGCTATATGTCTGTGTTGTATAATATAGTTTAACGTAAGAGTTTCATTGGAAAAATAGAGGGTTTTGTAACTAAAAGATAGTTTTAGAAGCCTGATTTAGGAAATGGTTAACTCTATACAATAAATTATAGTAGTATAGAGTATGGACATTGGCTTTAGTTGAGTATAGCTCTGCATCTAAATAATCCTTTGAACTTGGACCCCTGTGCTTTAGATTCGTTATCTGTAATAATGGGGTAATAATTGGGTCTACCTCACAGATTTGTAACGAGGCCAAATGAGATAATATGTGGAAGTACTTAGCACTGAGACTGGCACACTAGTAAACACTCATTAAGAGACAGCGGCTGTTATAACCTTATCATTGATACTATCATTACTTTTGCGGTTATTATTAAGACCTATTCAAACAAATTGGATTCATTAACTTATTCTAGCTGGAATTTAGGGAGAATGCAGTGGGACTTTAATGATCTAACTGTGAGTGATAGGTCCCCCACTCATGAAAAGAGAGCATGAATGTTCTGGTGGCAACAGAATGAGAAAGAGAGTCCAAGGGGAGATGGTATTTCAGGGTCTGGGCCATGCTGACTGGCTAAACATGCTCCATGACAAGCTGAAGATTTGTGTCTCTTACTTAGGTCTCTTGTTATGGGCTGAATGCTGTTGTGTCCCTGTCATCACCACCAAATTCCTCTGTTGAAGCTCTAGTCCCTAATACCTCAAAATGTGACTTTGTTTGGAAATAAGGTCTTTACAGAGCTAATTAAGTTAAAATGAGGTCATTAGGGTGGGCCCTAATCTGACTGGTGTCCTTATAAGAAGAGAAAATTTGGACACTGAGTATACAGAGGGAAGACAATGTGAAGAGACAGAGAAAAGGTGACTCTAAAACCAGGAGAGAGGCCTTCAACAGCTTTCAGAAGGAACCATCATTCCTGACACCTTGATCTCATATATCTAACCTCCAGAACCACGAGAGAATTAACTTCTGTTGTTTAAGCCACTATGGCAGCCCTAGAAAATCTTGGAGATTTCATAGTTTAGTTTAGTTTAATTCGGAAAGGTAGCTTTCCTTTACCAATCCAAATGTAGAGAAATAAGCAGGGGGCTAGTACTCTCTGGAATTCCAGTTCTACTCTTCCTTTTCCCTAAGTAAAACGTAAAAACATATTTTTCCTGGTACACATTGGGATCTTTAAGACACCCCCCCAACAGCATTTAATTTTTTCAGCCAACATATTTCAGCCAGCTTTTTATCTGGTGTTCTCTGCCACTTCTATCCTTTCAGAGTCTTTAAAATGGTATCTCCAGCACGTGGCTGCCACCTCAGCTGCACCCCGGGCCCTGGCATATTCACCACTGAGAGTTAGGGCTTAAAGAGTTTATCAGTCGAGGTTTTCACCAGACAATATAATGCCTGCCAAGATAATGCCTCTGGAATATCCTGAAATCAACTGTTAACAAAAGGCAAACAAATAAAAAAATCATTAATTTTTTTCCCATCAAAAAAATTTTTTTTTAAATCCAGCTGTACCCAAAATGAAAGCTATCAAAAAAAAAAAAAAAAAAAAAAAGCTGCCCCATTAGCTGTCAATTCACAGCAACTTCAATCAGCTGGGCCTGTGGTAATATCTCCCCAGTAGCTTCCCACATGCCAAACTTGACTGCTCTGTGTGAGCCACATTAAACTTGTCTGCCATCAATCCCCAGTCTCCTTTGCAGCAGCAGCTTAACAAGGTGAGGGAGCAGGCATCACCAAGAGCCAAAGGCTGTTTTAGGAGGACAGGAAGGAGCTGAGGAAGGAGCCGCCATGGAGAAAAGCTGGATATAGGCCATTAAGCAACAGAGTTATTCTCCTAAGGTCTTCTCATATTGTCATTTCTATGCAGGTATGTGGTTTTCAAATCTCCTAATGTCAGAACAGGCAGTGGAAGATGAGTTAGGAAGCACCAAATCACAGCAAGCTGGCCACCCTCACATAATTTTATCTTATGGAGAAACTGGGGGACCCTATGCCAGTTTTTCTTCATGCATCCCTTAGAGACTTGAGATCTGTCTCCTCCCAAGATGGACTACAGATTCAGGTCCGGGGCTTCCTTTAGAATTCATAGCAAGAAACCCTTTAAGAAAAGTACACATTTTCTTTTTGCTCTCTGAGACCAGTCTGGTTTGAAGCACATTCACGGTGTATGTCACCACTAGGGGAGCTGATCTAGCTTGCTCCCCCCAGCTGCCATTAAAGGGGGCCTCACCTCTGGCAGTGGGACCAAAATGAGAAGCAACTCGGTAATTACATACAGAAACAGCCCCCTAACCAATTCCTTGTGCTAGCAAGGAGAAAACCATGTGGGGCAGCTCAGCCTTCTCCTTCACTCCCTTCCTGGGGCCAGTTTCACAGATTGCTTACAGACTGCAGCAGTCTGAATCTGGAGGGCCTTCTTGGAATAGAAGCTGAACTTCTATTTGAAATGCCTCCTTCCTGCTGTTCTTAAATAACACTGACAACAATAATAGGCATTTATACCAATAGAGTCCTTCAGAACCTTTATTAAATCTTTCCAAATATACTCTCTTGCTTCTCTCCAGCAAAGAAAATATGCTTTGTGACATGTGCCCAGAAGATGGCTGCATAGCTTTTGGCTACTGGAACTACCCACTGTCTAAAATAACTCCCTTATTTGTGTCCAGGCTCTGACAAATGCCTAGCAAACGCACTGGCCTGCAAATTTCTTTGACCCAGTAATATGGTGTATTATGTTTTTTTTTTTAAACCACAGAAACTCAGCAAAGTGACCTTAATGATCCACTTGCTCAACCACACAGCTGACATTTGAATTAGAATTGCAACCAAGTGGCCATCCAGTCTTGGCTTGAAATCCTGGGAGGAAGAATATAGAAGTCACAACCTTCTGCACAGTAGTTCTCACTGAATACCATTTCCCCCTTAGTATGCTTATATTCTCTTTTACTAATTCCATTTAGCCTATCCCTTTCCCCAAATACCATGAGTATAATGGTAGTTTGTACTGAACATGACCAGTGTTTGAAGAGTGACATTTTCTTCATGTCTTTTATTATACAATTTGGGATAATTCTCTAACGATGCAACTTGGCTTAATAAAAATAGCTCTGACCTTGGAATACGAAGATACAGGTGTGAGTCCCAGCTTGCTTAATTACTACCATATAAATTGGGAGGCCTATCAATCTCACTGTTTATAAAATGGGAGTAAAGCTGTATGACCTCAAGAGGGTTGCTAAGAGGGTTCAATGGGATAATATATATGAAAAGAACTTGTAAATGGTAAATTGTTACATACACATAAATTGTTTATCCTTTTTTTTAATTTTTAAGTTACTTCTTGGAAAATTATGCTAAAGTGGGTAAAAAAGGGAAAAGGGCAAGCACATAGTGATTTAATTAGATCCGCAGGACGTTGCTTTCACATGGGTAGATGGAGCCCCCAGCCCTTCGGATTTCAGCACATGGATATGTAGTAACTTAATATGCAAATGAAGGGCCTCAGAGAGCACCTAGTCTCCACATGTGCCAATTAATCAAAAGAAACAGTATCATCCTCTAATTCCACTAATTAGAGAATCATTCCTAAGCCACTAGGTTTCTGAGCTACTGAGGTTTAATAAATCTGCAATAAATTATGAGTAATACATTAGCCAGTGACTAAATTCCTATTGAGCGATATGATAAGAGGAGGACTCAGGTTACCTATGTATTTAAAACTTTCCTTTCTTAATTTTTTTATTGTTTTCCATCCTAAAAAGATTCTGAACACCTTGGTTGTGGACCATAGATTCCCATGGTTCAGTGTAAGAAGGGGTCCAGAAATAACACATAAGTACAACCATTAAATAATGTGATTGGAATTTTAACAATGTATAATTCATCCAAATGGTTGCTTGCTTTAAAACAGTCACTTTGTGGATATTTGCAATTGTTTAATAATACCAAAATTGCTAAAAATTAGGGAATCCTCTGAGAATTGCTCTCACCTACTCATTTATTCATTTGAAACTTCCCAGGGGTGGCAAAATATCATCTGAGGGTGATTTGAATTTGGAGGCAATTAAAAGATGTTCGGATCTACTCTGGTTATGAAGGTAGGTGATCAAGCAGAATAATCCTATTTGTCATCACTTGAAGGACCCTTCTCATCACCTATATGCTTGTATGAGAAGACTGATAGTGCTAGAACAAAACTCTGGGTATTAGATTTGAGTTCCAGTATAAGATTGGATTGGCTTGAGGATACACTGGATACATCTAGTTTGAATCTGTTTAAGAGGCATTTGGCTTTTAACTTCAATCATAGTATAGGTGCAAGAGAATGAGGCCTTTGCTCATGCTGTTCATTTACCTAGAATGCTTTCTTTTTCCAATTCAAACCCTACCCATTCTTTAATGTTCAACTTATACATCATCTCAATTACAAAGATTTTCCTGATAAGTCTCCAACTGATAGTTTTTACTGTGCTCTTTGAGCTTTCATTGTACCTGACTTGCACCTTTCTTATGGAACATATTGCTTTCTGTGTTTTATTGTGTTTGGTTTTATATACTTCTTATCACTTCTTATAGGTAGTAAATTTTGGGGGGTAGGATTTGTGTCTCTTCTTTGAATCTCACATAACTAAATTAAGCTTTGTACATTATATTTCCTCAATTAATAGTAGTTTACTAAGTGAGTTATGAAGCAGTCTCTCTCTCTATATATATACAATATAAGCAGTATATACACACACATATGTAGTAACTGTACATACAGAAAGACATCCAAATAAGTACCTAATTTACATACATAAAATATCACTTTTAATGGTGAAATGTTAAAAAGTATTTACTTTAATAAAGAATATGTGATGTATATATGTGATATATATATATATATATACACACACAATGGAATATTAGCTATAAAAATAAATGAAATATTGCCATTTGCAATGACATGGATGAACTAGAGAGTATAATGCTAACTGAAATAAGTCAGAGAAAGACAAATACGACATGATGTCACTTATATGTAGAATTTAAGAACAAAACAAGTGAGCAAAAGGAAAAGAGAGAGAGAGAGAGAGACAAACCAAGAAACAGACTCTTAATTATAGTGAACAGATGATTACCAGAGGAGAGGTGGGTTGGGGGATGGTTGCAATGGTGATTAAGGAGTGCACTGTCATGATGGGCACCAGGGGATATACGGAATTGCTGAATCACTACATTGTACACCTGAAACTAATATAACACTGTATGTTAACTACACTGAAATTAAAAGAAAAACAAGATTAAAAAGTATTTCCTTTAGAATTAGAACAATACAAAAATGACTTCTATCACCACTTCTGTTCACCATTATGATGGCGATCTCAGCCAGTATCACAGGACAAGAAGTATAAAGACTAGGGGTGCCTGGGTGGCTTAGATG
Organism: Zalophus californianus; assembly: GCF_009762305.2. Classification (NCBI taxonomy): domain Eukaryota; kingdom Metazoa; phylum Chordata; class Mammalia; order Carnivora; family Otariidae; genus Zalophus; species Zalophus californianus. The sequence goes on along the minus strand of NC_045595.1, from coordinate 155,389,425 downwards.
GTTAAGCATCTGCCTTTGGCTCAGGTCATGATCTCCAGGTCCTGGAATCGAGCCCCACGTCGGGCTCCCCGGCTCAGCGGGGAGTCTGCTTCTCCCTCTCCCTCTGCCTCTCACCCTGCTCATGATCTCTCTCTGTATCTCTCTGTCTCAAATGAACAAATAAAATCTTTAAAAAAAGAAGCATAAAGACTAGAAGGAAAGAAACAAAGTTATCTGTTATGCACAGATGACAAAATTGTCTATATACCAATGCACCCAGATAATGAGAACGGTTTTGACTTCACTCCTCATTAGGATCACAACTAACAACTATTCAAGAACAAGACACCACTGAGAATCTTAGAGCATGGGAGTGAGGCCAAAGCAACCCCCTGTACAACAGAGACCAAGACGGATGGCCTTAGAAGGGTAAGAAAAGTGGATATATATTGACCACATTACCCTTCTTCCAGGCCAGTGCACCACTACATGGAAAGGTCTCCCCTGAGTCCCTAGTTCCTCCAATAGAAAAAGAGAACCCAGAATTGGGGTTGCTTTGCTGGAGACCCATTTTGATCTCATACCACAAAGACTGCAGGGGAATCTGCAGGGATCAACTACTGGGAATCTGACTATAATAGAGAAGGAGCCACATGGACCTTGGCAGACTGAGTTCATACATGCAGTGTCCAAGTAATAATTCCAACTAGCAGCTTTTCTTATCCAAAGAACTAAGTTGGGGGTGCACTCTGACCAGGGAACTTGGTGGGGTGCAGATCTGCCTGATTCAGATCCTCAAATGAAAAGTTTTGCCAGCCCTAGAGCCCAGTCTGTCCGTGCCTAGGAAAGGAAGAGTCAAAGCCCCACTCACTGTGGAGAGTGTCTTCTGATCACATCTGACCAGAAGGGCTGGTAACAACCCCAGGAAGCTGAGTGGCCCAGTGGCACCGGAGACCAGAGAAGGGTGGGCAGTGCTGATTGCCCTCAGAGCAAAGCCAGTATCAGGCATGGAGGGTTCCCCTGCTACCCACAGGCAGGGGGTTAAATTCACAGCTAAGGCTGAGGGTAGTGCTGAGGAACTCCCAACTGAAGAGCCTGTTTGAGAAATTGAGGGTAGTGTAGAGTGGCCCCTCTAGACCACCTTCCCAGGCAAAGGATCTGAGACATAGCTCCCACCTATTGTGAAGAGTCTTCTGGCTCCATCTGACCAGAAGGGTGCATGTGTGTGTGTATGCATATATATATATATATATATATATATATATATATATATATATATATACCTGGAAGCTGTGCAGCTGGAGGCTGTGCAGTTCAGTGGTGCTTGAGCTGAGAGAAAGGCAGGCAGAGGTGATAGTTTGCAAAGCAAAGCTAGTGGCCCTGTTTGGCTAGGAAACTTGGGGAGTGGGTTGGTTTGAATTAAGATCAGAAGCAAAGAGCTTTGCTGGCTTTAGAGCTGCATTTTCCACTGTAGCCAGGCAGTGAATCTAATCTGCAGCCCCATTCATCGCTGAATACAGTGTTTAGTCTGTCCAAATAGAGAACCTAACAAGAGCACACAGGAAGCTTTATAGCCCATTCAACATCCCTACGTACAATGGCACTTGAACAGAGAGTACAGCCATGGCTTCCTTTGCCGGCAGAACAAACCTGGTGGCCTCACCTGACCAGGGAATTCAGTCAATACTCTATCCTGACTTGGGTCCTCAAAGAAGCTGCATAGGCCCTAGGCCCCATCCTGTTGCCCTGCCCTTCCCTGCTAGGGCAGGGAAGCTAATTCATAGCCCAAACTATTACTAAATACAGTACCCAGTTCCAATCATCTAGTCAGCCTCACCCAAGAATCCAGACAACCATGGAGCCCATCCTACAACCTCACTTGGGTAAGGAACTAAGCCAGCAGTCCTGTCCAACTGTTCTCAGGCACAACCCTTCATCCCCATCCTCAGAGGTCAAACAGTTACCTCACTTCAAAATAGAGCAAAATAGCAGGCCCCACCTGCCCAAAGACATTACCAGGAAACACATCCAGAAACCCAAGCTGAGCTGACTGGTGAAGAACTGTCTCTGACTAAGCAAACCTATAAAGTCTGGAAGAGGAGCCCAATTACTCAAATGTGCAGATTCCAAAGTAAGGAATCAAGGATCACAAAAAATCAGGTAAATATGATACCACCAAAAAAACTAATAAAGCTTCATTAAGTGACCCTAAAGACCTGAAGATCTATGAAATGTTAGACAAGTAATTCAGAATAACCCTATTAAAGAAGTTTAGTGGACAAGAAAACCCAGACAGACAACTAAACAAAATTACTAAAACAATGCATGAACAAAATGAGAGGTTTGACAAGAAAATGGCAACCATGCCCCCCCAAAAAATCCTAAAATTTAAAATACAATAACTGGACTAAAGAATGCAACATAGAGTTTCAAAAGCAGATTCAACTGTGTGGAAGAAAGAATCAGTAACCTAGAGGATAGGATATTAGAAATTACATAGGAGCAAAAAGAAAACAGAATGAAAAAGAGTGAAGAAAGTTTATAGGAATTATGAGAATGTAAAAAAAAAAATTGTACTATGGGAAATCCAGAAGAAGAGGTAGAGAATGGGACAGAAAGTATCTTTAAAACAATAATGACTGAGAACTTCCCAAACCTGGGAAGAGAAACAGACATCCATATCCAGGAGGCCCAGAGAATCCAAAGTAGATTGAACCCCAACTAGGCTACATCAAGACACATTATAATTAAATTATCAAAAGTCAAAGATGAAGACAGAATTTTGAGAGCAGAAAGAGAAAAGAGAGGTTACATACAAGGGAAATCAGTGGATTTCTCAACAGAAACATTTCAGGCCAGGAGAGAATGGGATGTCATATTCAAAATATTCAAAGAAATAACTATCAATTGAGAATTCTATACCTGATGAAGCTGTCCTTCAGAAATGAAGGAGGGATAAAGACTCTCCCATAAAAACAAAAGCTGAGTGAGTTCATGACCATTAGAAGTTCCTTATGAAAAATGTTAAAGGGAGTTCTTTGACTGGAAGTAAAAGAAGGCTAATTAACATTATAAAAACATAAAAAGTTAGCATAAATCTCACCAGTAATGGCAAATATATAAGTCATAGTTAGATTCCACAATACAGTAACTGTGGTACATAATTCATTTACAACTCTAATTTAAAGTTAAAAAAGAATGAATGTAGCAAAACTAACCATAACTACAATAATCTGTTATTACACAACATAAGAAACATGTAAATTGTAGCAGCAATACCTAAAATGTGAGGTTGGGGTGGGGTGAGGAGTAAAAATGTAAAGTTTACAAATTCTATTGAGGTTAAGTTGTTATCAATTTAAAATAGGGTGTTATTAGTTTAAGATACCTTATGTAAGCCTCATTGTAACCACAAGAAAGAATCCTGTAGTAATTATACAGAAGAACACAATGAAGAGTCAAAGTATCAGTACACATCAAAACATAACAAAAGACAGCAGACCAGAAGACATCAAAACATAACAAAAGACAGCAGATAAGAAACAAGGAAAAATAGATCTACAAAACAACTAGAAAACAATTGAAATGGCAATATTAAGTCCTTAATATTTTATATAATATAACCTATTAATGATTACTTTAAACATGAGTGGATTAAATTGTCTAATTAAAAGAATATTGAATGGGTTAAAAAAACACACACAAAATCCAACAATATGCTACCTACAAGAGATTCAGTTTAGCCTTAAAAACACACATAGACTGAGAGTGAAGGGACGGAAAAAGACATTTCAACCAAATAGTAACAAAAAAAATTAGGAATAACTATATTTCTATCAGACAAAACAGTTTTTAAACTAAAAGTGGTAAAAAGAGACAAAGAAGGCTATTATATAACGTTAAAAGTATTACTACATCAAGAAGTTATAACAATTATAAGCATTTATGCACCCAACATTGAAGCACCTAAATATATAAAACAAAAAATAAGAGAGCTAAAAGGAGAAATAAGTAGTAATACAAGAATAGTTGGGGACTTTTATATCCCACTCTCAACAATAAATAGATCATCCACACAGAGAATCAGTAAGGAAACAGCAGATTTGAATACTATATAGATCAAATGAACCTAACAAATACATAAAGAACATTCTATCTAACAATAGCAGAATACACATTTTTCTAAAACACACATGAAATATTTGCTAGGATAGGCCATTAATTAGACCACAAAACAAGTCTTAGAAAATTCAAGAAGATTGAAATAATTCCAAATATCTTCTTTGACCACAATGGTGTGAAACCAGGAATCAACAAGAGGAAAGTTGGAAATTCATGAACACATGGAAATTAAACAATACTCTCCCAACAACTATTGGAATAAAAATTAATTAAAGGGGAAATGAAAAAGTTTCTTGAGACAAATGAAAATGGAAACATAACATACCAGAACTTATGGGGTGCAGCAAAATCAATTCTAAGAGGGAAGTTCATAGCAATAAATGCCTACATTTATAATCAAGAAAGATCCCAAATAAACAATCTAACTTTACTCTTTAAGGAATTAGAAAACAAACAATCTGAACACAAAGTTAGCAGAAGAAGGGAAATAATAAATATTATTGCAGAAATAAATGAAATAGAGAACAAATAGAGAAGATTAACCAAACTAAGAATTGGTTCTTTGAAAAGAAGCAGATTGACAAATCCTTAGCTAGACTAACCAAGAAAGAAGAAAAAGGAAAAATCAACAAAATTTTAAGGGAAAAAAGAAACATTACAATGGATACATGGAAATTCACACAAATTCATAAGAGGTTACTATGAACAACTATATGCCAACAAACTAGATACCCTAGAAGAGAAGAAAAAAATCTCTTAGAAATATACAACTTACCAAGACATAATCAGAAGAAATAGAAAATCTGAAAAGCAATTTCAGGTGAGGAGACTGAATCAGTAATCAAAAATCTCCCAACAAAGAAAAACCCAGGACCAGATGGTTTCACTAATGAATTTTACCAAACATTTAAAGAATTAACACCAATCCTTCTCAAACCCTTTCAAAAAATCAAAGAGGATGGAATACTCCCAAACTCGTTTTATGAAGCCAGCATAATTCTAACATAAAACCCAGAAAGGGACACTACTAGAGAAAGAAAACTACAAGCCAATATTCCTGATGAATATAGATGCAAAAATTTTTAATAAATGCTAGCAAACTGAATTCAGCAGCACATTAGAAGGATCATTTACACATGATCAAATGGGATTTATTCCTGGAATACAAGGATGGTCCAACATACGAAAATCAACATGATACATCACATTAATAAAATGAAAGAAAATAATTATATGGTCATTTCAATAGATGCAGAAAAAGCATTTAATAAAACTTGACATCCATTCACAATAAAAACAAATTAGGCATAGAAGGAACATCTCAACATAATAAAGGCCATATACTTTAAGCCCACAGCTAATATCATACTCAATGGTGAAAGACTGAAAGCTTTTTCTCTAAGATCAGGAGCAAGACAAGGGTGCCCAATCTCCCCACTCCTATTCAACACAGAAATGGAAGTTCTTGCTAGAGTAATCAGGTAAGAAAAATAAATAAAAAAGTATCAGAATTGGAAAGGAAGAAGTAAAATTGTCTCTATTTGCAGATGACATGATTTATAAATAGAAAATCCTAGACTCAACCAAAAACCTGTCAGATTTAGTCAAGGAATTCAGTATATTTGCAGGATACAAAATTAACATACAAAAACCAGAAGCATTACTATGCAGTAACAAAAAAATTTCTAAAATAGAAATAAAGAAAACTATCCCGTTTATAATAGCATCAAAACAATAAAATATTTAGGAATACATTTAACTAAGAAGGTGAAACATATCTGCTCTTAAAATTATAAGACACTGATGAAGGAAATCAAAGAAGATACAAAAAATGGAAATGTGTACTCTGTTCATGGACTGGAAGAGTTAATATTGCTAAAATGTTAATACTATTAAAAACCTTCCATATGGGGTGTCTGGGTGGCTCAGTCAGTTAAGGGTCTGCCTTCGGCTCAGATCATGATCCCAGGGTTCTGGGATCAAGACCTGCATCAGGCTCCCTGCTCCATGGGAAGCCTGCTTCTCCCTCTTCCTCTGCCTGCTGCTCTGCCTACTTGTGCTCTCTCTCTCTGTCAAATAAAAAACAAACAAACAAACAAAAAACCTTCCATAGATTCAATGCAATCCCTTTCAAGATTCCAATGCATTTTTTAAAGAAGTAGAGAAAACACTCCTCTAAAATTGTATGTAACCATAAAAGACCCCAAATAGTCAAAGAAATTCTGAGAAAGAAGAACAAAGCAGAAGGTTTCACATTCCTGATTTCAAGGTATACTATAAAGCTACAGTCATCAAAACTGTATGGTACTGGCATAAAAACACACAAGTAGAACAATAGAACATAATCAAGAGCCCAGAAGTAAACTCAAGCATATATAGTCAATTAATATTTGACAAGGGAGCTAAGGATGCTCAATGGAGAAAAGACAGTCTTTTCAATAAATGGTGGTGGGATAAATGAAAATTCATAAGTAAAAGAATGAAACTGGACCTATATCTTACATCACTCACAAAAATTAACAGAAATAGATTAAATATTTAAATGTAAGACTTGAAACCAGGAAACTCCTAGGAGAAAACAGAGGAGTACAACTCCTTGACATGGGTCTTTTTAAGGATCTTTTGGTTATGACACCTGTAGCACAAGCAACAAAATAAAAAATAAACAGGTGGGGCTACATCAAACAAAAAAATGCTTTTGCACAGCAAAAGAAACCGACAAGGTGAAAAACGCAACCTATAACCTGCAAAATGGGAAGATAATATTTGCAAATCATATATTTGATAAGGAGTTAATATCCAAACTATAAAGAAACTTGAAGAGCAAAAAACCAACAAAACAAACAAAAAACCCCACCAAACAACAATAAAAAACACACACAAAAAACCAAATGACCCAATTTAAAAAAATAGGCAAAGTACCTAAATAGACATTTCTCCAAAGCAGATATTCAAAAGGCCAACAGGAAAAGATGCTCAACATCACTAGTCATTAGGGAAATGCAAATTAAAACAATGAGATATCACATTATGGTTGTTACAATGGCCATTATTAAAAGCCAAGAGACAAAAAATGCTGGTTTGGAGGTGAATAAAAGGGACCCTTATGCACCGTAGGTGGGATTGTAAATTCATACAGTCATTATCGAATACAGCATGGAAGGTCATTAAAAATTTTTAAATAGAACTACCATATGATTCAGAAATTCCACTTCTGGGAATATATCTAAAGGAATGAAAATATTAACTTGAAAAAATATCTGTACCCTCATGTTCATAGCAGCATTATTTATAATAGCCAAGTGTCCGTCAGTGGATGAATGTAAAAAGAATTTGTGGTATATATACACAATATACACACACATACACACACACATACACACATAATGGAATATTATTCAGCCATAAGAAATGAGGAAATCCTAGCATTTGCGACAACATGGATGGACCTTGAATGCATTATGTTAAGTGATATATGAAATCAGACAGAGAAAGACAAATTCTATATGATCTCACTTATATGTGGAATCTCTAACAATAACAAAAACAACCCCCCCCCAAAAAAACATAAAAAACTCATAGAAAAAGAGATAACTTGTGGTTTCCAGATGCAAAGGGAGGGGGAAGGGGAAGTGGAGGAAGGTGATCGAAAAATACAAACTTCTTGTTATTAAAAAAAATTAAGTACTAGGGATATAATGTCGAGCACAATGACTAGCTAACATTGCTTTATGACATATAAGAAAGTTTTTAAGACAGTAAATTCTAAGAATTTTTATCACAAGAACATTTTTTCCTTTTTTCTTTTTTTCTCTTTTCTTTGTATTGTACCTATATGAGAAGATCGATATTAGCTGAACCTACTCTGATAAACATTTCACAAAATATGTAAATCAAATCATCTTCTGTACACCTGAAACATATACAGTGATGTATATCAATTATTTCACAATTAAAATGGAAAAAATGTCAATATAGAAACCCAATAAAATTTATACAATTTTGGAATTAAGAGAATTTAGAAAATTGGATGGTTATAGAATGATGAAACAAAAGTCAACCGCATTTCAGATCCCATTCAAAAATCAGCTTGAAAAAGGCTCTTTTTTTTTTAAGATTTTATTCATTTACTTTATTTGAGAGAGAGAGAGAGATAATGAGCGGGCAAGTATGTGAGTGGGGGAGGGGCAAAGGAAGAGGGAGAGAGAATCCCAAGCCGACTGCACTGAGCACTGAGTCCACGTGCGGCTTGATCTCACAACCCTGACTGAGATCATGACCTTAGCCAAAACCAAGAGTTGGAACCAGGCAGGCACCCTTAAAAACGATATTTCTGAAAAGATAAATAAACAAATGAAAAGTATGCCATATTCATGATATGGCATACTTTTGATATCATGATATTATAATATTCAATATTATAAAAATGTCAGTACTCAAATTGACAAATGAGATTTAATGTAAGACTATCAAGTGTGAATTTTTTGTTGTTGTTCAACTTGACAATCTGGTTCTAAAATTTATGTGCAAGGACAAAGAGCCTAGAGCAATTAAGAAATACCTAAACAGGGGCACCTGGCTGGCTCAGTTGGTAGAGGACGCAACTCTTGACCTCCTGGGGTCCTGAGTTTGAGCCCCACATCGGGTGTAGAGTTTACTTAATAAAAGAAATACATAAAAAATAAATTCCTAAACATAAAAGATGTAGAGAGGGTCCTTATTTATTCAATAGCAAGTCTATTTATAAATATTAGACAAATATAGATATAGATATTTAAATATACAGAGAAAGTATAACTAGACATAGGAATAGAGAACTAGTTATCAGAAACAAATCTCTGTAAGAGACCTTGCATATGATCAAGCTGGCATTTCCAATTAGTGAGAAAAAATTAAACTCTTATAATCATTTTAAGACAATGTTATTTATTCAGAGGGAAATAAATGAAATTATAGTTCTACCCAGCAACACATAAAAAATACCAATTCTAATCCATTGAAATGCATATATGCAAAGATAAAAACTTCAAAACTTTTAAAAATGTAGGAATGTCTGATGACCATGAAGTAAGGAGAGATTTCTCAAATAAGATACAAAAAGTTTAAATGATAATGGAAAAGACTGATAAATTCAACTATATTAAGCTTTTTTAAAAAAGAACTTTTTATCAAACATTTTGAAGAAATAAAAAGTTAAGACACTAGCAAGATATTTTTTCTTGCAATTGCAATTTATATAACTGATAAAGGGTTATTATTCAGAATAAATTCAAAACTCATAAAATCAGTAAGAATAAGGTAAACTACACAAATATGGGACAGATATGAACAGGCAGTTCATAGACAAGGAAATACAAATGACTAATAAACATATGAAAAATGAAACTTTAGTATTAATCAGGTACAATTTTTTAAATGGTATAATATTTAATGTAATCTTGAAATTTTAAAGTCCGATATTTTTTTTAAGTTTTTTATTTATTTATTGAGAGAGAGAGAGAATGGTAGAGAGAGAGCATGAGAGGGAGGAAGGTCAGAGGGAGAAGCAGACTCCCTGCTGAGCAGGGAGCCCGATGCGGGACTCGATCCCGGGACTCCAGGCTCATGACCTGAGCCGAAGGCAGTTGCTCAACCAATGAGCCACCCAGGCACCCCCGATAATTTTTTTTTAAGATTTTATTTATTTATTTGACAGAGAGAGACACAGCGAGAGAGGGAACACAAGTGGGGGAGAGGGAGAAGCAGACTTCCCTCTGAGCAGGGAGCTGGACGCGGGGCTCAATCCCAGGAGCCTGAGATCATGACCTGAGCCGAAGTTAGATGCTTAACAACTGAGTCACCAAGGCGCCCCAAAGTCTGATAATTTTAAATGTGGCAAGTATGCGGGGAAACAAAAACTGTCTTAATCTTCTGATGAATGTACAACTTAATACGGGTAGAAACTGCTAGTTATCTCCCAATATTTGTCTTTCTTTTCTTTCTCATTACTAATTTTATTTTAACGGGATCCATGGCCAGGTAGAATAAAGTCTTGATTTCCTGCTTTCCCTTGCAGCCAGACATGGCCATGTAAGTTCCGGCCAAGGGGAGACAAGAAAAAAGTGCTGTGTGCATCTTTGGGGAAAGGGCTATACACTTCTTGTTTTTTTCTCTTTCTTGCCAGTCAAAATTGTATATATTGGCTGAAGCTTCAGAAGCCATTTTGGACCTTGGGTGAACTTGTGAATGAAAACTATACATAAGAAGTGACCTGTACAACAGAAGGATCCTGTGTCTTCGATACTGTGAAGTATCTTACCATCTCTGGACTGGCTGCCTCCAAACTTCTTGAACCTGAGACAAACATGCATGACTTTATTATGATTTTTAATTTTTTATTATTCACAGCATCCTAACCTAATCCTAACCAATACAACCTCATTAGGAAAAAATTTGGCATTATCCCAAAGTTTTAGATGTGCATATCCTACATTTTTCTAAGTATATGCTTTGAAGTACCACATTCTTATGTGCACCAGGAAGCATGTACAAAAATATTCATAATGACATGGTTCTAAAACTAAATATTGGAGATAACCCTAAAGCTCATAGATAGGAGAATGGCTAGGAATAAACTCAATCTCTAAAGAATCTACCAGCATGATGTAATTTATAAAAATTCAACAATGAGGAAACTTAATATATTATTTAGGGATACATCCATCTATACAATTTATAAGTTAATGCAATGGAATGATAAATTCAAATTTAGGATAGTCATTATCTCTGATGTGGGAAGGAGAGAGGCTGCAATCAGAGCTACAGGGGGAGCTTTAAAATATTCATAACCTTCTATACCTTTTTATGCTTGGTGTTAAGTGCAAGGATATTAATTTTATTATTTTTATTTTAAACTTAGATATGTGTAGATACTCTTTTGAATGTGTAAAAAGATTTATGATAAGAGTCAGAAAAACAGGGCACTTGGGTGGCTCAGTTTGTTAAGCGACTGCCTTCAGCTCAGGTCATGATCCTGGAGTCCCAGGTTCCAGTCTGCATCGGGTTCCCTGCTCAGCAGGGAGTCTGCTTCTCCCTCTGACCCTTTCCTCTCTCGTGCTCTCTCTCTCTCTCATCCTCTCGCTCTCAAATAAATAAATAAAATCTTTTTGCTTCTCCCTCTGACCCTTCCCTCTCTCGTGCTCTCTCTCTCTCTCATCCTCTCGCTCTCAAATAAATAAATAAAATCTTAAAAAAAAAAGAGCGGGGGAAAACAATAGTGAGGACTTTTGAGGCATGTGTGAAGTAAATCTATCTCTGGAAACATGAAGAGATTTAAGTCTGACCACAACACTAAAGCACACCTACTATGGCAGAGCACTTCTTTCCCTGCTTTTAAATATGCAAATGATTATCAAGGACCTGCAATTCAAATGGACAAAGGTAACTGCCCCTATTGACAAAGAGACTCTGCAAACTCAGTCTATAATCACCACATCACAACTGTCTCCATCATAGCTATCATCTTCACCACCATCTCAATGTTGTTACTTTGTATTGTCTCTTAGGTTCCTGAGAGTTTACTAAATGCTTTATTATCTCAACAATCCTCAACAATCCCATGAGCTAGATATTACTAATTCTTTATAAGATCTGCTTGAAGTTCAGCTCAGGGTAGTGAATGAATAAACTGGCCTTGTCATAGCTAGTAAATGGAAGTGCGTGGGTTCAAATGTAAACCCACCTGTTTCCAAAATGTGTACTCTTAACCATCATACTGCTTCTTCATAGCCCTCATTTCAAATATGTCTACTTTTACTGTCACTGCTTCAGGCATAATAATTGGTACCATGGTTTCTCTGAAGCAATATTCATAGAGATGCTTTAAAGAAGTAACAAAAAGAAAGAATGTAGTGAAGATATGACTGATTACTGGCAATACTTCTGGGAGTTTGGAAGATGAGACGCTGAGAGAAAAGATGCAGGACATGCTTAAAAATTGAGGGCAAAAGGATAGAAAAGGAGTAAGACAAATTAAAATCAGGGAAATAGGCAGGGAAAAGGATCAGGAGAATGAACAGAAAATAATAAGACCATCCTAAAGAATTTATTTTTTCTTTTCCCCAGAAGCCTCTTTCCTCACCTTGGAATAGGTGTTTCATCTTCTGAAATGAGTTGGATAAATAAGAAGAAAAGGTTGAAAAGTAATTTCATGTCCACAGAGCAAACCCTAGGATAGATTGTTTTTCTCTCAAAAGCCTTTCATCCAGAAAGCTTTAAGGTCTCATGGTTTTGGCAATAATTATGGCAGTGGCAATAATAATGCTGCCTAGCTGGTGTTTTCCCCTTGGCAGTGTGTGTATACCAATCAGTTTATCACAATAATATCTTCAAGTTCACACACTAATTTGCATGAATTCATTTGTTAGTCTACAGAAGTAAGGGCTCTTTCATGCCCTTGGACCTCAGTGTATTTGGGGCTGTCTATCTTGGACATCTGCGCTAATGAGGTAATCTTAGGTCAAAACAAAAAAAGTTCTTGCTTTGACTTATTTTGTATATTTGAATATTTTAGCTGTGCATTTGAATGTATACATCATGAATCTATGTAGAAATTTCTATGGGGTGTGAAAACTCAGATTGTTAGGGAGGGAATACAACACTTCGTACTCGCAAAAATTCTTTTAAAATAGGATATTTACCTACTTATTAAAAAGAGATAATTTTGGTACTGCTGGTTAGCAGACGGGGTATGAGAGAACCCTTTCTCCTCTAAATTCTGTGATATATGTGTTGTCATGAGCTCTATTGTATATATGTATTAAGTGGTTTTTGTAGCAATGACTGTACATGATAATTCATTTAATCTATCTTTTTTATTTTAATGATGTTATGGGAGTTGCAAATAGAAGACAGAAAGGAGGCAGATAGAGTAATGGAAATAGTTCATTCAACCTCTCCAAGGCATGTAGGGCTAGGAAATCAAAGGGTGTGCAGAAAATTCTGAGGCATGAGGATTAATTCCATGATGGATAGGCAGTGAATATTACTGGAAGGGAAGCTGTGGAGCAGTGGGCCTGGAGTCAGAAAAGGGCTGCAAAACAGGTTTCTTAACTCTTCATTTTAAAAGTTCAAAATTCGGAGCATCATGGTGGCTCAGTCAGTTAAGTGGCTGACTCTTGATTTCGGCACTTTTAATGATCTCAGGGTGCTGAGATCAGGCCAGGCTCAGCCTTCCTGCTGGGCATGGAGACTGCTTAGGATTCTCTCTCTCCCTCTCCCTTTGTCCCTCCCCCCAGCCCCCCAAACCCCTGCTTGTGCACCTGTGCTCTCTCTCAACAGAAAAAGAAAAGTTCAAAATTATGTCTGTACAATGTCAATGAGAGGTATATTATGATGAATTATGCCTGTACATGTTTTTGTTTGTTTTTTTTCAAAAATTTAATAATAAACAGAGAGGTCAAAACCCAAGATGATTTTCTAAACTAGGGCAATGATCTAGACTATAATGGCAGGAAAACTATTAGAATTTCATGATAAAGCTCTTTAAAAGGGCTTTATCTTATCTTCACAAGCCCTATTGGGGAATACTTCTCATTTGCTTTCACATTACTGAAAGGACTCTTGTTTTTACGTAAAAACTAGTTCTCTTATTTCTGATGCACTGGTTGACCTAATACCATAAAGCTTTAAAACCATTCTTGCATCAAGTCTTCTTTTCCTAATTATTATTATTTCACTGCTCCTGAGCATGAATAATATGCTAGATATTATCTTCTTTGTTCTTCTTAAAAGTTAATAAAAATTATGAAGTTTCTCTACTCCTTTGGTGACTACAACACTTAATTAACATAGCCATTAATTCTTGTCAGTCATTATTACCCTGGGGATTTCCTTTGCATACTATATATGAAATCAGTCTATTAGAATACCTATTAGATGGTAGGCTGTGTAAGCGAAAATTTCATGATTTTCACATAGATAAAGGCCCTCAATAAATGTTTATTGGAGAAAAGAATGTATGGACAAATCATCTGCATAGATTTAGTGGAAATGTATCTTTTGAAAAAATGGATTCCATGCCCACATTTTCCCCTATGATTTCTTTCTAAAGTGCTTTGAACTATCATTTGAGAAGGTAAGTTTTCTAGATATTTTGTGGTTATATAACCACATACATTCTACAAATTCTATACATCCATTGGATTAAAGATGAAGAAAATAATTTTGAAGAGTATAAATTTCATTAGGTGTAGGACAGTAATAGGAAAGATCTAATGGGAGAATATCCATGAATTCTGCCTATGATTATATACTACTTAGCTTATCATTTTATGAACAAGTTCTACCTGTTCATAAAGAAGTGTTTGACGAGTTACTAGAAACAATGTTGACAACATCCAGCATTTCCAAAGAAATGTAGGGCAAAAGGAAAGCCAAAAGTTGTTAAAACTAAATCAAACTACTAAGGTAAACTGTAAAACTAAATCACCTGATTCTAAAGGGAGAACCTTGGAAAAATAAAGGTAAAAATGCCAAATTAATAGAACTGTACACTAGGGATGCCTGGGTGGTTCAGTTGGTTAAGCGTTTGCCTTCAGCTCAGGTCGTGATCCTGGAGTCCTGGGATGGAGTCCTGCATTGAGCTCCTTGCTCCGTGGGGCGCCTGCTTCTCCCTTTGCCCCTGCCTGCCACTCCCCCTGCTTGTGCTCTCTCTCTCTGACAAATAAATAAATAAAATCTTTAAAAAGAAATAGAACTGTACACTAAAAAGGATGAATTGTACTGTATGTAAATCATACTTCTATAAACCAGACTAAGAAAAAATCATTTTTATAAGTATTTAATATGTCATTATTAAAATTTTTTTCCCATGACTGTGGCTTCAGTGAAGCCATGGGACTAATAACTGTACCAGAAGGGGTGATGCTAAAATTAACTATATTTGGATTAAGGTTAAGAGAACTGATTTTGATATCAGACAATATGGAAAACTGAGAATTTTATGTTACTTTGGGCTAATTTAAAAAAACTATATAAATACTAGCTTATTCAATGGTAAAATTTAGAAAAGAGTAAATATATGACAGGGTTATTGTGAGAATTTATGATGATAATGTCTATAATACACTTAACATACAGCCCCAAACATTTGAATCATACATTACCTTCTACTGGGGCAATTGGAAAGCCTTCACAGATGAGAATGAGTAGAAAGGACATTACTGGCAAGGAAAATAGAATGAACAAACTGGGACATACAGGAAAAGGGCATGTGGTTTGAGTGCAGTCCTGAATCTCAGAAAGGGAGAAAAGGAAGCTACATCTAGAAATGTGGGTTATTACCAGATGGTACATGGTGTTAAATGTTATTTTAAGGAGTTGGATTTTATTTAATGAGTAACAAAAACACTTAAACATTTTGGATTAGTAGCATGACATGATCTAAGTGGTACTTTAGGAAGATTAATTTGGCAGCAATCGATAAGGACAGAGTAGAGGTGAGAATGGCTAGATATGGAAAGTTCGTATAGGAGATTAAGACCACATGTAAACGACAATGAGGTCTTGAATTTGAATGGTGGTGGTGGTGACAGTAATAATGCAAAAGGTATGAATATGGAGCATGTTTTCTAGGTAAAACTGATAGGATTTGGCCGTGGAAATGGAGGATAGCAAGGGGCAACATAGAGAAACAAACCAAAGTTGTCCTTGAGGTTTTGAACTTGGGCATCTTGGAGTGTTCCTGAGCCATTACAGAGATTTTATTGGATTTTACGAGTTCTATTTAGGATACTTTGTGTTTGAGATATAAACATGGATATCCTGATGGGCTTTTTGTCCAGTTTATTGTAAATACAGGTCTGAAACTAATGAAAACAATTGGGATATAGTCTTGCATTTTTCTGATTTATAGAGATGACTAAAGTAGAGGTTAGAGCTTTGGAGGATTCTTGCATTTATAAGACGAAATGAGAAAGCCAAAGAGACACAGAATATAATGTATCTGAGAAATCAACTTCAGTAAATCTATAAAGTCAGGAGCCTGATTAATGAAAGTTCAAGAGAGTAAAAGAAAAGGAAGGTGGTAGTATAGAGACAGTGAAGAGAGATGACTTATTCAAGAATAGCTGTTCTCTTGGCTTCTGTATTTCTGTGCCCACCAGTTATCCTCCTACTTTTCTGACCATGGAGATTTCTAAAACCACCCAATGGTTGACTTTTTCTTGATCATCATCCTAAGTAATCTCTTAGCAGTATCCTATGCTATTAACTTCTTAAAAGTCCTTCACTAATACCCTTTATGTAAATAAAGCACAAATCTATATTTCAAATCCTTACCTCTTTCCCAAGTCCTAGCCTATCATTTATAACCATCTATATAGTCATCCTCACATGTCTTCACAAACTCAAACTCAGCATGTACCAATAGCACTTTCTTGCCAAAGGAACTTCTCTTTTGGCTTCATCATTTCACAATTCTCTCAATGTTAATTTTATGTTTTGAACATTATTCTTGGTGTCTCTGTAAGGGTGTTTCTGGATGAGATTAACATTTAAATTGGTAGACTTCATAAAGCAGTTCATCCTCGCTAATGAAGATGGACCTCAACTGAAGACCTCAATAGAACAAAAAGATGGAGAAGAGGGAACTTGTTCTGCCTGAGCTGGAACATCGTTTTCTCTTTTCCTCCAGCTGAGATTTACAACATCAACTCACTTGGTATATCAGGCCTTCAGACTCAGACTAGAACTACATTGCTTGTTTTCCTGGATCTCCAGTCTTGCTGACTGTAGATTTTGGGACTTAGCCTCCATAACTGTATAAGTCATTTCTTTATATAAATGCGATTCTTTGATTCTCTTTTGCTGGAGAATCCTAACTAATATACCATCACCACTGTTTGAAATCTTTCAAGGAACTTTGATTTTCCCCTCTCTCATATTAATCATTAGTAAGTTCTACAGCTCTGTCACCATGACAAATACTCTATTCTATTTCTTTTCACACCACTCTAGGGAGCAATAATGCAGTCTTCTCCAAACTATACCCCAGTTTCTCCTCATTTCAATCAGTTCTACTTATGGCTGCCATATTAGTCTACTTAATTTTTTTTTTTGGATCAAAAACTTCAGTGGCTTCTCACTGTCTATTTGATTAAATGCAAATTTATTAGTCTTTCAATAAATATTCTTCATAAAATAGCTCCAGTTTGTCACAGGGAATAAAAACTCCTTTATTTTGGTTCAAAACAATTAAGTACACAAGGACAAGATAAGGGGAAATGGTAAGGGAAGGGGAGTTGAAGGAAGAAACTGGTTTAGCAACTATAAAACTAAATCACCTAATTTTATTGAAGACATAATATATACAAGAAAAAAGACTCAATCTGATCAAAAGTGGCTGAGCAAAATCAGCAAATAAGAAAGGCCATTACAGTAGAGGAGACTTCTCTTTGAAGGAAAAGATTTCAGAAGATACTAGAAAAAGATGATTTTTAGGAGATGGATAATATGGTATTATTTTATCCTATTTGATCGGATTCATAGTGAAAATTTCAGTACTAGGTAGACCCTATAGGATGAATATTAGAAAAATTAGAGAACATGCTTAGGAGAGTGAGCATAATACTCAGTAAAGGATATGGATTTCATGCTATTAAAGTCCATGTTATATTTCATTGTTATATGAAATATTATTTCATATCATTTGAGACTTTAATGAAGGAACTGTTAATGTTTTGCTTGAAAATGAAAATATTTAGCAGGACCCGAGGTGTCTTTAAATATATAAAGGATGATTAAGAAGATACATAATTTAACTTGTATAGCATGGCCCAGACAAGCACATTAGGACCTATAGGTGAAAAGAAGATAGATTTATGCTCACTGATGAAAGGAGATTTTCATAGTTAGTGCTGTCAAAAGGTGGATTAGGTTGCTTCAGAAAAGAGTGGGTTTTCTGTCATTGTAATTTTTAGATTTATTCTGGATAAGTAGCCACTCAGAAGGAATATTATAGCATTAATTCAAACATCAAGAGTGTTGAGCCACATGATATCTAGAGTGTCTTCCAAACCATAGTATCCAGGATTCTATCTTTCTAAAGCAGATTTGGCTCAATCCCGCTAATGTTACTGTAGGTTCTGCCAGACAGGATTACTCAGAATCTCTTATTTTTACACTTTATCAACTGAATTTTTCCCCCGGTTTTGTCCCTTTCCTGAAATGCTTTTTGACTGACATACTCTACCAGCTGGAACTGTACCTACTAATAAACATCCAATCTTGATTATTCCTCCTTACTGAATGTCTCTCAACTTAAATATCTTCTCCTTGTTTTCTAAACTAGGTATGATGTTTTGAGAGAGAGAGAGTGCACATGCACACACATACACACCCACACCCACACACACTCTCACACACATACCCTCTCTCTCTCTCTCTCTCTCTCTCTCTCACACACACACACACACACACACACACACACTTGTGCAGGGGGTAGGGGCAGAGAGAGAGAATCTTCAGCAGACTCCCCTCTGAGCACAGAGCCTGCCACACCATGGGGCTCAATCTCACGACCCTGAGATCATGACCTGAAATAAAATCAAGAGTCCCAAGCTCAACTGACTGAGCCACAGAGGTGCCCCTAGGTATGTTTTTAAATAACAGAGCACTAGTGAACATAACAGAACACTGGAAATCTTTGTCTTATAACCTTTCTTCCTCCCTCCCTCTTGCCCTTTCTTTCTTTTCTTTCTCTTTTTTCCCTTCCTCCATTTTTCTTCCTTTCCTTCCTCCCTCCCTCCCTCCCTCTGTCCCTCTCCCCGCCCCCCTTTCCCTAACCCCACTCCCTTTCAAGTTTAAATATGAATAGTTGACTGGGGCAAGTTTCAGTGGTTTTGGTTATGAAGGAAGAAAAAGAGGACCAAACTAAAATAGAAAGAAGATATTGTTTCAGAGCCTTGAAGAGTTGAATGAATTAAATTCACCCTAGGTTATTTAAGAAATTGATATTTCTGTTATGTTATGGCAGACTCAATAGCTATTATTTTTGAATGGTCATGGAAGGTAAAATCTCCAAGGCCATAGCTCTAGGAACTGGAAGGAATTTGAAGGGGTATAACCCTTTCTTAAGGCAAGGAATATAGTCATCTCCTTCATATGGCTGAAGCAAAAGCAATGTCCCCTATAAAAGAGAAAACTAGAGGACAACTGTGGCAATAAATGGATCTATTTAACATCAGGGGGGCATCTAGCTGGCTCAGTTAGAACATATGACTCTTGATCTCAGGGTCATGAGTTGGAGCCCCATATTGGGTCTAGAGATTACTTAAATAAATAAATAAATGTTGAACATTGGTTCCCAGTAAGAATATATGATGGATCAAAATACTGCTTTAATATTCACAAGGTGCTTTTATGTACAATGTGTCATCTGATTATTACAATAATGATGTAGACAGACATTGTAATCCTCATTTGCAGGTAAGAAAACTCAAAAGTCAGTGAGGCTAAGTTACTACAATCTTTAATATTCTAATCTAGTAGTCTTCCTACCATATTAAAAATTATTCACCAGTAATTTACTATGAATTTTTGAAAAGCAAGGCAGCAAACACATTTTTTTCCTTTTATGATAGTGACAAATTACAAGGGGGAAATAAGCATAGAAACACAGTATTATTAATTGTATTACTACTAAGTAAACAAACTCCATTCATTGATGATCTCATCCAAGGGAACAAGCAAACAAATGTCATCCCATTTCACAGATGGGAAAATGAAAATAAGTTTGCAATGAAAAAGAAGAGAGGTCAGAAAGGATAAAGAAAAAAAAAAGATAAAAGAAAAAGGAAAGGAAAGGAAAAAAGAAAGAAATAGGGCCTAGCAGTGACCTTACTGATGGAGGCTTAGGTTTTAAGAGGAAGGAATTGTTGAGAGACTGAGTGCTGCTGTGAAACAAGGAGCATTAAGGTGATGGCAAGACCATTTGATTGTGCAATTAGGAAGAAGCTGGTGGTGGCCAAATTTAACTGAAAATGAAGGAGGTGACTACAAAGATGAGATCTATTGTTTTCAGAAATTTGACTGAAATGAAGAAGAAATTTATTTATTGGTAAAGAGGGATGGCATTATAAAATAGAAAAAAATCAATAAACAGTCTTACACATTTAAGGCAGAGAGCTAAGAATGAACAGAAAGAAGTTAAGGCAAAATAAGATCAATATATGATATGTTGATGAAGTAGAATATTTGGAAGATAGGAAAAAGAGTACACAGATGGAGAGAGAGGAAAGAAAAGACTAGGGTAGTTGGTCTTGCTGGAGCTTCTCCATCGATCCTAGAATAATATTTAGCTTGTACTAATATTTGTTTTAGGAGGGATAGTTTGAAGAAGAGAAAAGGGAAGATGAAAATGCTGATGCCCAAGGTTCTAGTTTATCTGGCAGAAGAAAGTGAGAAGCTAAAAATACTGTGAAACTTAAAAACTTAAAAAGAATGGAAAACTCTTGTTATGGCTATTATGGAATGTATATGAGTTATTCAGAGAGAGTTAGATACAAGTATTTCCTAGCAGCAGCAAGGATTCAGTTGATGTTAGAAAGCATGGCTTTGATGGTTCTATGATTTTCTTTACAAGTACCTTGGGGCCTGGGAATATAAACAAGAATTAGACAGTGGCTATTATCCTCATTAGAGGTTTAGTACATAGTTTTTTGACATAACCTTGGAATGAGCTTCAAAGGGAAATTAACAAATGCCATTTTCTAAGATCTTCAAGGATAGAACGAACAATGAAGTTTCTTTGAGTACTGCCATTCCATGAGTAATTTTGATCACCATTTATTAGATTACTCTCCTCTAAGTAGACAAAGAAAGGACAGAGATTATTCCTTTTGATCATGGTATATTTTCCATTAGTTCAAATATTAATCTCTGCCTACAATAGGTGTTTAATAAATGTTTGCTAAATAATTCTAAGTGCAAATAAGCTTTGGAGGGATTGAAGGACCTTTGATGAGCCTTACGATCTTTCTGCTTAAGGCTGTCCTTTCATCATTAGCATATTTGTTTCACTATTTTTCTTACATATTCTATTAAGTTAAATTCACATATTCTTTGGCTGTAAAACCAACTTGTATTTCAACTTCAGTAAGATATAGTACCTGCAATTCACTGCATCTTAAGTTAAGCTTGTCATATAAAATATATTACTCCATGTTAGATTCCAAGATTTAGACTTTATCCTAGAATTGGGAGAGATTTTGATATGTAGAAAAACATTCTTTTAAGTTTTCAGATTGTTCATCCTTTGCCAATTCACTTCCCTTTTAAGAAATAATCATTTCATTTAAACTGTACATTTGTTATTATTTGGAGTTTCATAATGATACTAAAAAAAGGAGACTGTAACTATTTTTCTCCTATTGAATTTAGCTGCTGAAATCGTCTCTTTATAATTTGGAAAACTGCCACAGTTCTCAGACCTTCTGAAAAGATCATGTTTGCAATTCTTCAACTTTTTTCTATATTAAAGAAAAATAAGTCCTATAGATATCCCTCAGTTTGGAGTTTGTCTTTCACTTAGTGTAAAAACAATTGTGTTAATTTTTACTTTGAGACTATAGAGAGTAGGAAATATTTCCATATTAATTTTCATATATATTCCCTTCAATCCTGGTTTTATAAAAGCATAATGGAAAATACTGGAATACAGCAAGTTAACTAACCCATTTTGGAACTCTTAGATACCTTGAATAATTATTGAGACCTTTGGTTATTATCTGTACCAAGTCTTTTGAGGCTCATCCACCTCTTCCATTTAAAGGAGACCTTGGTCCTTGTGCCTTCAGAAAGGACAAGCCCAAAGGCCCCAACTGAGTTCCCTTTTTATTCCCTAATCTGAGTCATCTCACTCACCTCCTAAGGCCACGTATCTCTTGCTGTTCTCTGTTGCATGAAATGGCCTTTATGCTTCAGAAAATTTAAAGGTCATTTTCCTTTCTTTGAAACCTCACTATATTTTGTTACTTACAGTGTCAGTTTCAGTAAAAGAAAACAGAGAGGTGAATTGTTATTTCACTGGTGATAACCAGAGCTTTGGGGAGTACCTCTGAGAGTTGTTTTCAACTCTGGGTCAAAATGCCATTGTCCCAGACTGAGTTCTCTTCCCATTTTAACTCCATAAACTATAATCTAACAATGGCATGGTATTCCTGAGGAGAAATGAAAGTTGTTTCATACGAAATTTTTTCATCACAGAAAATATTTAGAAAGAAGAAAAGAAGTGAGCTTACTGATCAAACAGAATGGAAATTAAGATAGTCTAAAAGATTCTGCCTTCTAAAGCTGAGTTCTTGGAAAGATATTGGGAAATTAACACCCACCACAGCTTGATAGAAATATATTTTTTTTCTTTAGGCAAGTCATTAGACATTTATCTAAAGTTGAGGGTTTTTTTGCAACAAATAGAAAGCAACAGGTATTATGTTATAAATTTATTTTTGTTTTGGGGGGGTTTATTCTTTTCTACTATTGATATTGACATCTTATAAAAAATGGCATCTCTTCCAAAGCTGCAAAATACATTTTCCAAGCCTGTTAACCCTGTAGCTTTGTATAATTACATTCTGATCAATTATTTTATAAGCATTACATACCTGAATGCCGCCTTTCATCCATTTTCTCACATCAGCTGGTTACTAATCATGTGAAGTGAATACTGATTGGATGATACATGCTTGCCATGAATTCTGATTGGCTAGTTGCTTAGAAGCATGAGGGTCACTTGCTGAATTGTTTTGTGCTTTAGTCAATGTTGTCCCTTGTTCTCTTCCAGACCCGATTTTTGAGAGCATTATTTAACAACAACAAAAACCCCTCAAATCCACCAGATTTGAGCAGAACTCCAACTATGGAAATTACCTTATTCTTTTTAAGGCACCTTCCTTCAAATAGTCACACAAGAAAACCTTTGCACAGATAGCTAAGGAAACCTACCTAAGTGTCATGAGGTGTCTAATGGTGAAGATGTCACCAACAATGGAAAAGTGTGAACTGGACATCTAAAGTGTACCCATCTCAACCACTTATGGGCTCTTGGTAAAGTTTTTTTTTCTCTAGTAAAGAAAGGTAATTTGGAAACATCAATGCCTTCACACTGCAGTCATCTTTGAAGGAAGGAGGAGCTATAGAATAAAACTGAATCATCACTCTACCCATTCTGCAGATAGAGAAGGAAGAGGGCTGAAACATTCTCAGGCTTTCATCAATTGTTATTGGTGAACGAGAGGCAGTAACATCTTGTGCAACTGGTAGATGGGCAAGGATGAACTGTATAAAGAAAAAAACATTTATAGACAGAATATCAGGGATGGGAGGCAAATGCAGGAAATGCAGACAGTATGACTCGTGTCCAGAGGTACACTCGCAAAGTTCTCTAACTTCTTATATTAGGAATTGAGCTTCAAAATCATCTGAATGCATATTGTTAGTTCACCCTGATTTTGAACTCTGTCTCATAAGGCAGATGTTCCTTACTTAAATATTTATTTATTTTAATGAAAGGGGGAAAATCCTCCAAATTACACATGATTCTTGAGGTAAGAAGTTAATGAAACAACTGAGAAGTGAGACCCCAGAGGTTCCCATTTTCTATCTTCTTTGACTGGTTTCTTATTTTTTTCAACCTCTTCCTATGTCCGTTCCCCACCCCCTCAACCGTTATTGTTCATTCTGTTTCATTGCTTTTCTTTCTCCCTCTGAGCCTTCTCCCTACCATTCCTCCAGCCTCTCCAATTACTAGCAGGGCTGATTGTATTTCTCCTTTTTCTCTTTTTATCTCCCCCCCCCGTCTCAGCCAAGGCTTTTCAAGACTCAAGATTTATTTTATTTATTTATTTATTTATTTTATTTTCAATGGCTTCCTCTTTTTCTGTTTATCTGCTTGTCACCATCTTTGCTTGCTTTAGCCTCCTCCCATGGGCGAATCATTATCTCTTTTCTGTCTTAACCAATCATTGCTCATGGAGGCATTTTTTTTTTTTAATTTAGTCTAAGACAGAGTATGAATAGTATACAGGAAGGTCATTTGAGATTCTATTTAAAAATGAAGCTATGGAAAACCAAACTTTTTATATCATTTTCTTGCTGTTCCTGCTAAAACCAAACTAAAAATCTGGCTTTCTAAGACACAAAAAGAAAACAGAGATGCCTCACCTCAGTCATTATAGGACAGTCCCAACATTTAAGGTAACATTTAGCAGTATAAGTAAATTAATTAATAGGTAAATTACAAAATATATTATGATTTTAGGTTTTGTGCTTTTCATTGTTAAGATTTTTGATAATCATGCATTCAGCCAACACATATTTACAGAGAGGGCTGCCTATACGGTGGGTTGTCCAGAATAAGTACTTAACATTTTGTCAGAGAAAGAGACATATAGACGGAACAGCATCCTTCATGAGAGGATATTATCTTCTAAGGACAATAAATTATTAGGTTAGTTAGATATGGCTCCCACATTTGTGCCCTGCAGGGATAAAAAGAAGAGGCAAGACATGTGTCTCCAGATAGTCAAGGACAGAGCCATAGAGTGTTCTCTATGTCAGCACTAAAGTAATGATTTTAACAGTCAGAATGGCTAAAATTAACAACTCAGGAAACAACAGATGTTGGCAAGGACGAGGATAAAGGGGAGCCCTCTTACACTGTTGGTGGGAATGCAAACAGTGCAGCCACTCTGGAAAACAGTATGGAGGTTCCTCAAAAAGTTAAAAAATAAAGCTGCCCTAAGACCCAGCAATTGCACTACTTTGTATTTATCCAAAGGACACAAATGCAGTGATTTGAAGGGGCACATGCACCCAAATGTTTATAGCAGCAATGTCCACAATAGCCAAAATATGGGAAGAGCCCAGATGTCCACAGACAGATGAATGGATAAAGAAGTTGTGGTATATACAATGGAATATTACTCAGCCGTCAGAAAGGATGAATGCCCAACTTTTACATCAACATGGATAGGACTGGAGGAGATTATGCTAAGTGAAATAAGTCAAGCAGAGAAAGTCAATTATCATCTGGTTTCACTTATTTGTGGAACGTAAGGAATAGCATGGAGGACATTAGGAGAAGGAAGGGAAAAATGAAGGGTGGCAGAATCAGAGGGGGAGATGAACCATGACAGACTATGGACAAACTGAGGGTTTTCGAGGGGAGGGGGGTAAGGGATGGGTTAGCCCAGTGATGTGTATTAAGGAGGGCACACACTGCATGGAGCACTGGGTGTTATACAAAAACAATGAATCATGGATCACTACATCAAAAACTAACGACCTATTGTATGGTGACTAACGTAACATAATAAAACAAATTAAAAAAAAAGAATACGCGATATATAAATACAATCAAATATTACTCAGCTATCAAAAAGAATGAAATCTTGCCAATTGCAACAATGTGGATGGAACTAGAGAGTATTATGCTAAGTGAAATAGGTCAGTCAGAGAAAGACAAATACCATATGATTTCACTCATATGTGGAATTTAAGAAACAAAACAGATGAACATAGGGGAAGGGAAGGAAAAATAA
The DNA here is from genome assembly GCF_009762305.2 of Zalophus californianus. Lineage (NCBI taxonomy): Eukaryota > Metazoa > Chordata > Mammalia > Carnivora > Otariidae > Zalophus > Zalophus californianus. The sequence continues at coordinate 155,363,746 of NC_045595.1, read as the reverse complement.
AATAAGATGAAAACAGAGAGGGAGAGAAACCATAAGAGACTCTTAACTATAGGAAACAAAGTGAGAGTTACTGGAGAGGAGGTACATGGGGGCATGGAGTAACTGGGTGATGGACATTAAGGAGGCATTTGATGTAATGAGCACTTGGTGTTATATGCAACTGAGGAATCACTAAATTCTACTTCTGAAACTAATTGCACACTATATGTTAATTAAATTGAATTTAAATATATATATTTAAAAGTACATGTATTTTGAACTCCAAAAAAAGTAATAATATTAACATAAAAGTAAAGAGAACCTATTGATGGTGTTTAAACAAAAATGTCACAGGCCTAATTTATTTTGTAAAATAATCATTTTTATATCAGTGTAGAAAATAAATTGGAGGAATGTCGGACAGGAAGTAGGGAAACCAGTTAGGAGGCTCTTGTGGCATTCTTCACAAAACATGATAAGAATTTGAAAAATCCAAGAAATAAGAACAAGAGATATTTAAGTCACAAACTTAGTAACAAATTGGGTGTGGGGAACACTTCCTATTTAGGAAGAATCTTGGACTACACTCAAGCTTCTGGCTTGAGTAAATGGTGGTGCCACTCACAAAGAAAGGAAAATTCAAGAGTAAAAATTGGTATGAATGGAAAACATGATGAATTTAATTTTGTACATACTGAATTCAAGTTCATTTTGGGAATTTCAAATGGAAATTTTTATCAAAGAGTTAGCTATATGGGCCTAACACTCAGGGTAGGGATCTGGACTGGAGTTAAATTTTTAGAAGGTATAGAATATAAATAGAGATGTAAATAAATTTTATCATTCAGGGAGAACAGTTACAATTAAAAGAATGAGCCATGTTCATCCATTTTACAATTGTTAAACATTCATTGAATGTCTACTATAGGTATGATGAGATTAGGTAGCTTAGCTTTATGGTAAGGATAGACAGAAGAAGGAATGATCCTTGCCAATTAATTCACATATTTGCCTATTTGCATTTAATAAACATTTACTATATGATCATTACTCAGAATCCAGTAAATTAGGAAGTACAATTGATAAAGCCTCTATGGTAATGAAAAGTAATTTCTAGTGTAGCTCCTTTGAGGAATAAATATTGTAGTTCAGGAGATAATGAAATAAAACATGTTAAGAGTGCTCTAGTAAAGGTATGTATACACTGTAACAGTAGCATAAATGAAGCGTGACTTGAGGGAGAAGGCAGGTAATCTCAGGTAAAGTACTTGGCATGTACAAAACACAGAGGAATAAAACTCCTTATGATATTCCATAGATAGTGGGCAGTTTTGTGGGATTAAAGTATAGAATATACATGCAGATTAGTTGGAGACTAAGGTGGAAATATAGACTAAGATTGAAATATGAAGAGCCTTGTAAGCAAAAATAAGGTTGCTGAACTTTGTCCTGAAGGCTCAGGAGCCAAAGAGTTTTCATTAACAGACTGATATGTTCATACATATTTCACAGAAGAAATTCTGGTCACTTGAGGGAGACTAGATTGATTATAATGGAACCTGGAAACAAGAAACATTTAAAATAATTTTAGTGGGATTTTTTTGTTTGTGGTTTGGTGGTGTTTTATTTTGTTCTGTTAGCTATTATTTAAATATCCTGGCTTAAAAAAAATCAGTACTCATTACCAAGAGTAAAGTGCTGCTGTAACAAAAAATGCAAAAGGTAATTTTGGCTTAGTGGTTAATTTGTGAACAAACTGAAAGTTTGGTGGCAAGTTAAGGACTAGATGTGTGATCTCTGAAATGAGATGTGATCAAAATAGTAAGACCTGTGTTAACTTGTGAGGTAGGCTACATGCTTATGGAATGGGCAGATTGAAAAGATGTTCAAAATCTTTGTGTTTGCTACAGTTGGTTGCCTGTGGTAAACAGGCTCTAACATGGTCTTCAGTGATCCCCATCTCCTGGTATTCATAGTTTGTACCCATGACATACTAATGATGGTATGTGTGACCAACAGCATATAGCAGAAGTGACTGCATGTCACTTCTAAGATTAGGTTATAAAAGACTATGGCTTCAGTCTTGGGTGCTCTCTTGCTCACTCACTCTCTTTGAGAGACCTTGAGAAAGTAGCACCCTGTTAAGCTGCTCCTGGATTCCAAATCCACAGAAACAATGAGATGATAAATGTTTGCTATTTTCAGCTAATAAAACAAAAAAAATGATTTGGGGTCAAATTTTTTATTCAGCAATATATAACTAATACAGTTGTCTTTGGAAGAGATGAGCAAAAGAGAGAATCGGCAAGTTTGCAAGCAAAAACAAAAGAAAAGCAGAAACAAAAGCTCTAGAAATTTGGAGCTTTGAAGGGTTAGAAAGTCCAACTGAGTCTTGATCCCAAATAGCAGGAGATGGGGTTTTAAAAGAGTAACCAAGTGCCAATAAAACCTTTCAGTTGATTAAAGAGACTCAGGGGAAAAATCTAGCTGAGGGTGGGGCCTCAAGGTAGCTACCATCAAGTTATTAGGGGAAGGGTGTAGAGGTCAGAAAGGAAAAGAAGCAAAGCATGTTTGAGCACTCTGTCTCAAAAGAACATTGATCATAGTTGTTAGCACATGTTGCTGACTAGAGGCGAATAGATCAAAAGCTTGCTAGGATGTTAAAGGTCCTATATCACCAAATAAATTATGAGCCCAGAATTTCTAGAAAAAAGTTATTCTTGAATTTGTATGTAATTGAGAAATTAGATGAAGAATTCAAGTTAGATGTTTTTAAATGCTTTGGGGTACCATGAGAGGATGCTGAGCTGCAAAAGTTGCACAGTCTCCAAGGTGTGAGCGTATTTCCAAGTGCCCACTTCAGATGACATCAAGAAAATAGTGGGTGAGTGATGGCCTCCTTTCCCCCTGCAGAGGGTGGATTTAGGAGCCACTGAGAAAAAAGCGGGCAAAACACAACATCAGAGACTCAATAACCACCAGGTTGGGGCAGGGGGGCTTTTTACAGTATAACAGTGCAATTTTGGAATCGGTTTGGACCTGTGACCAATATATATCTCCCATTCATTCCTTTCTCCAGTGAAAGTGTTTATTGAGATTATACTTCCTCTGTTCCATCATTGTGTATTAGGTGTATATGTGATGGGAGAGCTGAGGTGACAGACAAGTTATCTTTTTATTTCCTCATTTGTTGGATGGGGAGGAATAATATCTGGACCTCATGGGTAAGACTGTGGAATTTGAAGTGCATGTAGTAGTGTCTGGGTTGCCTTCCCTAGGGAGGGGGTGACAGTACTATGTGTGATAAGAGAAGCAGGTAACCATCTGGAGGCTGGAAGGGCTGACTGAAGCACAGAAAATGCCTTGTGTTTGCCATATCTCATTTCATTTCTTCTTCAGCCTTTCCTGCAGAGTGAGTTCTGGCCAATGAATTGTGAGTACAAGTGAAGTGTGGTTCTCCTGGGCTGAGGTAGAAAGTGGCCTTCTCTGTCCTCTCCCTCTTCCCACTTCATGGTGACCTTGAAGACCATTTTTTAGGATGGCAGAGCTATAAAGCGGAGAATGATACACATAAGACTATAATGTGAGGGAGGAAAATATTTTCATTGTGTTAAGCCACTGAGATTCCAGGGGCTAGAGTGGTAGGAAGGGTTAATTCTCCTGATTCACTTAGATTCCCTTCCACTATCTTCTCCAACTTATGTAAGAATAGTAAAAAAAAAAAAAAAAAAATCTCCTAAACAAATAATATTATTAGGATTAATATCCTCAAAGTTTGGGAAACATTTATCAGAATAGTTTTACAATGTTTCATTTATAGAGAGCTTTCTTAAATGATTTGTGAATTCATATTTATGCTATGATAATGATTATGTATCAGGACTTATTTTATGTATATACTGAGTTGTGCACCATACCTACAAACAATACTTCTGATATGGGACCTTTAATACAGGTATATTTTGCAACCTGGAGAAAATGCTTAAATACACAGCTTCTTTTTATTTAAGCCTTTGCATGGAATGGCTTCCCTGTCACTGTATACATGAAAATATTCAAACTCTTGAAATTCTTCCAGTGTGCCAGAACTTCTACTTTCCTTCTAAGCTTTTCTATACATAAAGGCAATTAGAAATTATATGTCTGTGTTTTTTCTAAAGGCAAATATGCATTTCCTCTGAAATCATTTTCTATCTAAATGATGACTATAAGAATAGAATAGAAATTCTTATAATGTTTACATTGTCCTTTCTCCTCTACAAATATGAGAAGATCCATCTCATTCCAAAGCTTTCTAACAACATGGAAACCAGATAAATGTAAACCACTATAAATGGGTGGCTTCTTTATTCCTTAATTTAGTGATAACAAAATAACAAAATTTTTCACTTCAAATGTCCCAAATATTACATGGATACCTTATTTTCATTATGAGCTACTATATTTCACTTAAAATGACTAGTTAATTATCTTTAGATAGCATTTAATTTGGGTCCATTTGCACCTAAAAGAGCAGTAGCAAGGCATGAGTGCTTTCCCAAACTTGCTTCTGGGACAAGTTAAAATTGGCTATCAAAGCAGAGAATAGAGTGGCCACAGGGTAAGATATCCTTGATAATGATTAACTGTGAAGAGTAGATTCTGAAATCTCACTTGAAAATTAGAGAAATACAAATTTAAACATGTATTGACTTCTTTATATACTTTTCTGATTTCCTTCCTTTTTACTAGGAAAACACATTTTTGATTATCAACATAGCTGATAGTTTGTAAGCTCTGAGTTGATAAAGGCTCTTGCAGTTGAGTTGCAAAAAAAGTCATCCAGATGCCCTTGCTTATTTTCATCAATATCATCTATTTTGTTCTGTTTCCTGTGTTGTTATGATTGTCTAAAAATGTATTTGAAAACAATTAAAACTCTTTCACGCTTCAGGATGTTTTCATTCCCTTTCTCTTGCTGTGTTCTCCTCTTCAATAAAACTAGAGCATTTCTTTAAATGAGAGGAGCACAGTGATATCAACTACTGACAATTCATTTCTTAAAGGGCATTCAATTTTCACACTAAATGAGTTGTTCTGAGGATGAGACTACAGTTCAAGGTATGTGGTAAATAGAACTGAAGAAAGTGAAAGAAATTCGTAGGTAGAGAAGAAAAAAGAAAAGGGGGGAGAGAATAGTTTATTTTTTGTATTGATCTACATAAACCGAGAATCAATCTTGGTTACCTTCCTGGTGATTTCCTGTTTCAAGAAAACATCAACCACCACAATTATAGTTTGCATCATACCTCGGATAGTTTGGTATTTAGAAGGGATGTCTTCCCAAGAAGCCACTAGTAATTTGACAAATATCACTATTCAATAAATAGTATTTTTAGTTTGTACTGATGACAAATCTTATCGCAAATGCAGCTTGGTACTGGATACTATATTAGTATTATATCTGGCGGCTAAACCAAAAGTTCATGTAAATCTTCTTGTTTGAGTTCTTTTTCCATGTTCTCTCTGTCCATCTGTCAATAATTAAAAAGTATTCTATCAAGACACTGGATTCATATGATTAGTCTTCTCCATAGTTCTAAAGAAAAAAAAAACTGTGTGTGCTAGAATTTCTGGGTAAAACCTGGTATATCCTCATTGTCAGTGACCCAGGCATATGTTATAAGTGTTTGTAGTATGTCTGTTTCCAGGACGGAATCATTTTTTTTTTTTGTGAGGTATTTTGTCACCAATTTTTTTTCTTCGATTCTTAGATATAGAATAGACTACACAGAACCAGCTTATTTTGTAGTCCCAGTTTTTAGCCATTACTACTGGTAATGATAAGTGGATCAAATCTAGGCTGAGGACTTGACTTAGAGCAAGTTAGAGTGACTCAGAATAAGTGCAGGATCCTGTCAGAGGCATCTGATACTCAGCAAAATTATCAGAAAGAGCATCCCATGTATAATTCAGGGCTATAATGTAAATGGAGACCAGTCATTGTATAGAATGGACATCTAGGATCAGTATTAAGATCTGGAAAGGTTTCTGAACTGAGTGTGTTACGATGACTCACAAAGAGGTTTCCCCAAAGATCAAGAGAATCCAGTTCCTAACTAAGCAGCTTCCATGCAGGGGACAGAGATTTTAAAAAAACATTCCTTCATTGATTCCTCCTTGAAATGTAATCCAGGCAGTGAGATAAAAATCTCCTTGCACTTGAGTCTTATTTGTCATAATTATGCATCTTTAGGGTTTCATAATGACCAATTTAATCATTTTGCTGTTTAGAGGGCTATAACAGCCAATCATGATAATAGGTTTGGTATTTGGTAGGAACCATTTAACGCCCAAGAGCCCTTATTCTGAGCCTCTTGATGCTACTTCAACTTGACAGGCAGCTTCTGATTAGCACACGTTGCAAAACCTTTGGTAAAATACTCATTTCTTTTAAATAAACTCTGTGACCTAGTAGTAGGCACGTTGGCTTGAAAACAAGGTCACCATGTGAGAGAAGTTTTCTCCAAAATGCTTATTCTCTTCCTAGTCATCCATTATAACAGCTTGAAAACACCAATAGGCTTCCAGTTCCTCAGTAATTCCAAACGTAGGTTAGATCTAATTGGCTGGTGATAATGCACTAGAACTTCCAAAACAAGTTCTACCATTGCATTAAGTGATACTGGGAAAGTCACAGGCTAGTCCAACTAAAACTTAACCATTTGCCTATCATCAACAGCATTCTCCAATAACTTGTCATACTACCATGATGAGAAAAAACAAAAAGATCTTAGGGCATTTGTTCTTAATCTTTGGCGGACATCAGCATCACCAGGAGGTTATGCTTTAAATATAGATTCTTGGGGCTTATCCACAGAGGCTCTTACTTACATGTCTTAGGTGGTTCCAGGAAACTCCATTTAATAAGAATCCTAGTGATTTTGATATGAGTAGCCCTGAATCACATTTTGAGAAATATTGTATAAGGCCAATTACTGGTAGATTGGCTACTATAGGTAAAAGACATCTCCACATTTTATCTAAAAGCACTGATAAAATGGTTTTCCTTTCTTTTTCTTCTTCTTCTTCTTCTTCTTCTTCTTCTTCTTCTTCTTCTTCTTCTTCTTCTTCTTCTTCTTCTTCTTCTTCTTCTTCTTCTTCTTTTTTGCCTATGCTTCCATTTCATCTAAACTAAACAATTGCTTTTCTAAAGTATTTTGTAAATGAATGTTTGAGTGCATTTATTTCTTTGGGAAAAAAAAGAAGGTAAAAAACTCATAGTTTTGTGTTTCATAGCATGATTTTAAAAATGAAGAGAGGGGCGCCTGGGTGGCTTAGTCGTTAAATGTCTGCCTTCGGCTCAGGTCATGATTTCAGGGTCCTGGGATCAAGCCCCGCATCGGGCTCCCAGCTCAGCGGGAAGCCTGCTTCTCCCTCTCCCACTCCTCCTGCTTGTGTTGCCTCTCTCACTGTGTCTCTCTCTGTCAAATAAATAAATAAAATTTAAAAAAATAAATTAAAAAAATAAAAATGAAGAGAAATTAGACTTTGGAAAGCTTTGCCAAGGTCATAACTCACAGTATAGTGGTTTGATCATGTGATGTGGATTCAAGTACCATCTATAGCACTCACGAGATTTTAGTTATTTAATCCTCTAATGCTCAGTATCCTCCTCTGTAAAATAGGGATAGTGATATATATCTTACAATTAAACACAATTATTTACATGTATATATGTATGTATATATAGAATACTTGACCCAGAGTGATCTTATATCTTTGTCATAATCATCAAGGGACTACAGAGAAATATTAACATCCTCAAATATCTTTGTCTATCTGGGCAAAGTAAAATGGCTTCTAGCCACTCTCTCTAGCCTAGTCTTCCGTATAGGTAGAGTAGAATTAGAATTGACCTGAGAAAGAAAGAATGCCATTTAAAGACAGATAGGCTGAAGCACTGGAAGGAATGCCCTGGGACTACACTTCAGGTGGCTAAATGTGCTGAGGTTGGCCTATGCCCAGCAATACCTTTGCAAGCTCAGATGGCAGGAATAAGGCAATGCCATGCTCAGGGGTAAAGCAGATCATCTGGAACTGTCTCCTTTTCCCCACTCATGTTTGCTCGTGCATATGCTATGATTTTTTTCCCCATAATTAGCCCATTGTCTTGTTCTGAAAGGGGACAGGTGGATAGCATGGCTTTAGGAACTAAGTTATTTTCTTTGCCATCAGTATAGTTTTAGAAGAAAATGTGCAACAGACATAATTTTGTTATGACATACCCAACAAAGTATGTATGTTAGCTGAAGAATAACATTTCAAGCTATTTTTCCCAGATTAGATGTCCTCAGCCCCTATCTCTAACTTTGCACTAGCATCAGCCTATGTGACACACACAGATGGGGACCCAATCAAAATGGCTGCCTACGGCCCTCATTTGCAATGACAGCCGTAGTTAATGAGGGCCAGAGGGTAGGTGAGGGCGATGTAGTGATGATTCACAGAAATGCCACTCTCCCCAGGGTCAAAAATCTTTTTCCTGCTGTAGCTGCTGGTCTTCTCACTTTATAGTTTAAAAAATACACATTTGGGCTCCTCCAGGTGAGATGGTGAGAGCCACCCTCCTTCCTCTCTATCAGGAGTGCAGTCAGCATGCAAATCAGATGATCCCACTGACTCTGATCATTTGAAACCTCAGAGATGTCTTCTCATATAATGCAAATAAATATAAAAGTAAGATTTATTTTGTAAATTGTTTTCTTTATGAAAACTTTTCAAAAATGCATTTATTTTTTTGAATTGATAGCCTTCCTGTGTGGAGATCTATGATGTCATGTTGACATAGTTCATAAAAATGACTAGAGTAACAATGAAATACATCGAAGTAAAAGTAAATTTCGACAAATCAAAGCTATCTTGAGATGGATAATTAGGAAGTTGCCATGACATGACTATGCACAAATTTATCTGCTGCCCAGATTAGTGCTATGTGTCAGGATAACACTGACCTCCCTCAGGGCTCTCTGTGTCCTCAGTCAGAGGACTTTGAGAAGTTGGTAGAGCCCTCTTCTCTCCTTCTTCCTCTCTACCTGTCTGATATTGGTGCACTTGTTTTCAGGTTTCTAAAGCTTGATAGAGCATGCAAATATCTGGCCTCAAAGCTATCTATGCTTCAGCGTTTTACCCTATAAGCAGGGAATAATTTTAAATTTCCCTTAGACACCATATAGGGTTATTTTTATTATTTATAAGTCAATATTTGTAAAGCACAAAGGTTCTTGAGACAGGGTGATAAATAAATGCTTAGAAAAAGAAACAAACAACAACCCCTTAAAGTTTTCCAGCAGCAGTTTGAATATGACATAAACCTGAGCTCAGCTCCTTTGTAAAATCCAACACTTATCTTTTGACAGCCTTGAAGATGTTAGGAAAAACTCATCTTTTGGTTTTCATTCCAACCGCTGTGTTACCTATGGCCATGGTTTCCTCTGATCTGCGGTGCATCTAGGAGATGTAAGAAATTTAGTATTCCATAAAGGAATGAATTCCTCTAAATTTCTGACTGTATTACACAGGTTAAGATAGTCTTATTAACATTTAATGATTGTGTAAACTAAATTCACCTATTTCTCTTTTGAAATTTGTTAATAACTTGTCTCTTGAAAGTTTTCTAAGTCATGACACTTCATGCTAATTTGATTTTTTATTTTCATAATTGTTTCCCCTATGTTCTTAAAGGGACAGATTTTATTTTTCACTGTAGATCTGAACATACATTCTTCACATTTTGCCCTGAAAATTGTGACACTTCTGCAATGGTAGTATTTTTAAATTTTTAATGTAAAAAATGAAGTACCTCTGTAAAATGTAAAATGATCATGTTTTCCCCATCCCTTTCCCTTTCTTATTGGTATGCAATATTTTTACTCTTGACAAATGAAAGACTCAAGATGCAAATGCTGATTTATCTCAGCATTGGCATGATATACTGGAAAAGAACAGGGCTGATGGGTCCTTATGAGTGCATACTCTTAGGGAAAAAAAAAAAAGCAAAGATTGCTTTCCAGGTTTGAGTTCTGTTTTGAGAGTTTAAAAATTAGGAGTACATGTCCTGGAGTTCCATATGGTGGAAGTTGGGACAAAAAAGCTTTCTATTTTTCCCCCACCCCTGTGATTTGAACCTGGCCTTTGGAAATGACCAGTGGCAACTCAGCATTGCAGCAGTGGCAACAGCAAACTGGAGACAGACAGTCTAGAACATCAGATCTCTTGCTCTTAATGGTGGCATATTCAGAAGAACAAACAATCAGTTTCAGAGCAGGAGGGAGGAACCAGGTGGAATATCATGAGTTTACCACCTGGGGATTCATGAAAAGTGACTCTAAAGAGGATAAAGGACACTCTCACTGCAGGCAAGAAGGGAGTGCTAGTCATTATGATAAAAAAACTAACTGCCACCACCTAAAATGCAACTTTATTTCGTAACCCAACTTAGGAGTGAGTCATATTAGTTACAAAATTATTGAATTATAAAAATGTCAGGATCCTGTGACCCTTTCATAAGGCTTACTTTCTCTTAATATTTTTTAGTCCTTGTCTGTAACTGATGTGTTGTGCTATTGAATGATAATCACAGTGGCCAGGTTCAATTGCTGAAAGGCAGCTTAAGTTCAGCCTAGAATAAGTGAGCCCTACATACCAGTAGTGAAATGCTTTGGGAATTTCTATGAAGAAGAGAAACAACATCAACTTAGTCATGAAGATTGAATTCTCCTTTTGAAAGTCTTGCTTTATACTAGAATCTAAAATGAAATTTGGCCAGAGATGACCCCACACTTCCTTTAGCTTCAATATGTGGTCCCGAAGGGAATCGCAGTCGACTTTAGCTATTAAGTCTTTGCATTCTACACTGATTGGAATATGGTTAACAGGAGGCATTTTCATGGAGAGGCTGAGGTGATCATCTATTGGAAAAAATCTTTCCCCTCACCCCTCCTTGAAACAGAAGTACCGAGTGTGATACAGGTGTAAGTGAGAATGTGGATGCCTGGGCATGGAATAATGCCCATATTTCCAGAGACGGGTACAAATAAAAGTTTATGCAAAGCATTCCTAGAAATGTCCTTTGTATACCTACCATTGTTGGTCTTGCTGGTTTAAGTTTAACTTTCCCCACATAGAATCCATTAAAGGACTTTTCCATAAATTATTTAAAAAAATAAGGGAAGAAGCCTATTCTGCCCTCTCAGAGCTATCCCTTTTTCTGTGTGATGCTACCATTATTCCTGTCAATATCCAGGTAATTAATGGTACACATGATTGATAGCTTGCCTCTTCCAGAGCTTTGTTATCCACTTCACCCAAAAGTGCCTGTTCATGGTGGAGGTCAGTGCTGATCCCAGATAAAGGGGACCTTGGTCTTTTTGTTTAATTTAGTGCCCTTCCTCCACACAGCATTCAGGACCTAGTTGACTGCTTGGCACATGATACAGGCTACTCAGGGAATATTTGTTAATGATGATGGTGATTATCACCATCCATATCACAAACCATTAGGGCCTTCTCTGATTAAAAGACACCAAAATTCTTAATCACTGGTTTTATGTTTTTGTTGTTAGTGAATTAAAGGAATTATATATATTATAGAGGGTGTTCAGAAGATAGATGGTTTTAGAAACAGATTCAGACTTTTTTTTTCCCAATCACCTATTTAATGACCAATGTTGTACTAGGTTGACGGAGGTGAGGAGAAAATAATAAAATAGGGAGATATATTAGTTCACTTGACTTTACATGTTACTCTTAGGGCAGAAGAGTCATTCAATGCAAAACTGAGAAAAGCAATAAACGTTACAGTCAATCACAAATGATTTACCCCAAGATCAAATTTTCCCACAAAATTAATGAGTATTTATTAGGATCTGGTGGGGAAACCTATATATTTTTAAAATTTCCAGGAAGCATTGATGATTTGTCTCTGGGGACATATAAGTGGCATCACAGAAAACTTAGCTTGAGACACACAATATATTAACAATCAAGACTCTAGATTGAATAAATACCTAGGTTATGATTACCAAACACCTGGTTAGAGGAATACTGTGAGAAATATTAGAATGTAAGCAAAATATGTGTTAGAACCTATTTTTGTAAGCAACATGGAATGTGTGGACTGAATTATGGTAAAGAGGATTCATAACTGATTGAAAAAATTTCCCAAAGAATTAAAGGATTGATGTCACTTTGAAGGATCTAGGAAAGAACATGATAGTCAACTTTACTGATTAGAACTAGTTAAACAGACTAAAATAGCTAAACTACAGAATAACAGTAATAATAATGATCACACATTGAATTTTACTACATGTTAGAAGTAGTTAGATGGTAGAATAGTATCTGAAGGGTAAGCTCCACTTCTGAACCGACATATGCAGCTAATCCCCCTTCACCTTTTATTTCAAGGAAAGTCTTCAGGGAGTTGATGTTTTGTTTAGACTGTTGTAATGAATTCAAGATCACTGCCTTGTTACAATACTTCAACAATAAAGCAAACCTACTAAGATTGCATGTAACAGGGATAAATGTAGTCTTTTCCTTCCGTTAAAAAAGATGATGTACATTCAAGATGGGAAATAGATGGGTCATTAGCCTTGTGTGTGAGATCACAAGGTTTTTGGTTGACTGTGATCTCACAGTCACTGGTAGGGCTGTGGGCAAAAACATTCCCACCAATTTTTGGAAGTCCTCATGATATTCATTATCTCAAGGATAATTTCACATTTTTTTGTTTACCTTTTATTAATTTCTCACTTTATTACTATTTTCTCAGGAAGTGTTATTTCCTTCCCTTCCCTTCCTTCATTGTCCTTTCAATCTCCAAGAATAATAAACCAGGTTTAGTCAATCTCAAGGTCAGGATAGATGGGGTTCTGGGTCAGTCATGCTCTGGAGTTTCCTTTCCATCTTCCACCCACAGAGATAAAACCAAAGACAGGATTCCTGGACTTTTTCCAGCAGGACAGAAGAGAAGTAGGTCTGCTGGTAAGATTCATGTGCAGGCTGGCAAGTGAGCACCTCACTTTGAGTCATAAAAGTTAGTTATTTGTTATTATCTAGCCCAGTGGAACTCACACTCCAGTGTGTTTAGAAATCACAAGGAAAGTTTGTTAAAATGTGGATTCCTGGACCCCACACCTAAGACATTGTGTTTCAGTAAGTCTGCAATAGGGCTTAGAATTCTACATTTTTAAAAATAAACACCCAAGTAGATTTAGTTGTACGTTTACTCATTTGTTAGTATTAATTCTACATATATTTTTGAGCAGGACATGCACCCTGGGCACCCTTATAAGGTACAGCAGTGTCACCAAGGATATGGCAGTGAATCAGATGAACAAAGTGCATATCGTCATGGGACTTATATTCTACTATGGGGCTACAGATAAAAAAACCGCATAAATAAGTAAATAATAAATTTTCAAATAGTGACAGCACTACAAGGATATAAAATAGCACAGTGGCAAAAAAGTAGCAGGGAGTGTGTGCTATTTTAGCTAAGGGTATCCGGGATGGCTTTCCTTAGGATGCTTTATTCAAACTGAGGCTTTAAAATGATTGTGTGTGTGTGTGTGTGTGTGTTTGTGTGTATGCATATGTGTGTATAGATATATATATGTGCATGTGTATGTATATATACATATAGTCTGAGGCATAAGATATACAGCAAGTGCAAAGGCCCTGAGATAAGAAGAAGCTTGGTAATCTTGAGTAATAGAAAGCAGGGCAGTGTGGTCAGAGCAGGGTTTCTCCACAGTAGAACTAGTGATCTTTTAGCTAAATAATTTTTTGTTGTGTGGGGCTTTCCTGTACATTGTAGGATTCCACTAGCTTCCCTGGCCTCTACCCACTAGGTGCTAGTTACACCCATCCAGTTGTGACAATCAAAAATATCTCCAGCCATGCCAAATGTCCGCTGGGGGGCAAAATTGACCCTAGTTGAGAACCACTAGGATAGAGCTAGTGGAAGAAGGAGAATGGTAGGAGATGGGGATATTAGAGAGTGGCTAAATCACGTAGGGCCATAATAATCCTTGGATTTTATTCCTAGAAATTCTGAAAATCACTGGAGAGTTTTAAGTGGGGCTGAGAGAGTGATATAATCTGTTCATGTTTTTAAAAGAATGCTCTGATGACTGGGTAGGGAACAGAGGGGGTGGAAAATGTAAGTTGGGACAACTGCAGTAGTCCAGTAGAAACATAATGTTATTGAACGTATTTAGTGAGACAAGGATGGAGTCAGAATATATATTGGAAGGCACTTTGGCAGGACTTCTGGTGGTCATTAGACCACACTTGGAGAAACAATATTCTTCACCCTTGCTACTCAAAATGGGATCCATGGACCAGCAGCATGATCATCACCAGGGAGTTTAGATGCAACACCCTGGGCCCTGCCCCAGACATGCTGAATCAGAATCTGCAATTTAATAAAATCCCCCAGGGATTGCTATGTATGTAAAAGTCTGAGATATTCTGAGAGAAAGAGTGGTCTGTTTAAGGTCACAGGGAGTCAGGGGCAGTCAGAAGTGGAACTCAGCTTTCCATTCCCTGCTTCCAGATCCTTTTTTTTTTTAAGTTAATCTTTTTTTAAAATTTTCTTTATTTTTTCTTTTTCTTTTTCTATCTTTTTTATTTAAAGATTTTTATTTATTTATTGAGAGAGAGAGAGAGAGAGAATGATAGAGAACATGAGAGGGAAGAGGGCCAGAGGAAGAAGCTCCCCGCTGAGGAGGGAGCCCGATGCGGGACTCGATCCTGGGACTCCAGGATCATGACCTGAGCTGAAGGTAGTTGCTTAACCAACTGAGCCACCCAGGCGTCCCAGATCCTCCCCAGCAGCCGGCTCCATGGGATAATGTGTATCTCCTGTTAGAGTCCTTTCTCAACCAGAAATAGCAAGTTTGTCCCTTAATTCTCATAGGACAAGGAAAAGTCACCCTTCAAAAAATAAAAGATTGAAATTCCTCCAGGGAGGAAGAATGAAAGATCCATGGTATCAATTTAAAGCAAAAAAGCGTTTAAAAACCAATTACCAAGCTGTGTTGTTGTTGCTCACAGGGCTGGCATCTTTCCCCTGCTCAGAGTGTTAACATTGCAAATACAAAACAAATCCCTTGCAAAGTGATGCCAGGATTGGGGTGTGGGCAATGATGAGGAGACTTTGAGATCAGCCCCTGTGCAGAGAGCTGTTTGGCTGCACATTCAGTGATAGGAATCTTCCAGATCACAGGCAGCAGGATTTGCAACTTGAACCATGTTTCTTTTCCCTCCATATAAAGAGAGATTTTGGGAAACCAAATATCAGTCTGTGCTCCCCTTGTCTTTATCATCCTCTTCTCTGGCTAGCCGACTTGCTGCTTTCTCACCCTCCAGGGAGATGGACCATTTGTCAAATTCTCTTCTCAAAACCTACATCGCAAAATAGCTACTGTCCTATTTGGCAGCTCCTGCAGAGCTAATATGCTGTGCTTATCCCAATATGTGGGCCCCATCATATCATAAATTAGAGAGCCTGCTTTGGAGGATGAGCTTGAGGGGAGAGAAGCATAAGAAAAGTGATTCAAATCCTCAAGGCTGCCTTTCATTTGGCAAGATACCGATCTCTGTCTCTGAGGCTTGGAAGTGTGAGGGCACCTCACCTCCTTCATGGCCTGGGAGTAATTTGGTGAGCCACTTCTGCCGAGGGGGTTTTCTGATTTCCTGGAGTCAGCGGAGTTTACAAAGGGCAGGTAAACCAACCGCTGTATGAGGACAGTGGTTGGTGGGCAGGGAGACGGCTATAGGCTCACATGGGAGATAGGATAAAGCCGCGTGCTTTTTTAGGGCTGGATGTGAAACCGTTCCTCTCTGCAGGGGACTGGCCCCTGAAGCACACAGCTTCTGTTATTGCACAGCTGTCATCTGCCATTAGCAGGTTCATGACAGGGACATGTGGAGTTCCCCAGTGTTTCTCCACAGCAATCGAAGCTGGGCACTGATGCAGGTGTATGTGTGTGTACGTGTGTGTCGGGGGGGGGTAGGTAGTGGAGAGAGAGAGAGAGAGAGAGAGAGAGAGAGAGAGAGAGAGAGAGAGAGAGAATGTGTGTGCTGGGAAGAGACAACAAAGAAAAAAGAAGAGAGGTTAAAAAACAGATTCTGAACACTCAGATATTGATACATTATAGAAGGAAGAAAGTAGGATTTGAGTCAGATCTTCCATTTTGTTAATTAGGGACTTTGAGGAAGTCATTTTATGCCTTTGGTCTTCCTTTTCCTTCTCCACCAGCTAAGAATAGAAGCAATCTATGATTTCTAGAATCCTTAGTATGTGCCGGGCCCCAGGCTAGAGCATGTTGTAGGTACTACCTCACTGAATCTTCACAATAACCCAGCAAGATAGGAACTATTCTTACCTTATATTTTGGAGACAAGGAAACTGAGGTATGAGAAGCTGAGGTAAATCTCCTCTACAACCCCAGAAGAGGGTGATGGAGTCTAGTTGGACCCAGGCTGTCCAACTCCAGGGGCCTCATTCATTAGCATTGTGCCTCCTCAAAGGAGGATTCTCACCTTGTGCTGTGTCTGGGTCGTCAACTAGAGCATGGGCGGGGAAGCACGTTGTACCCTGAGTGCTGCACCAATGGTAGCTATTCTTACTTAAGGAATTTGGCATTAACTTATTTATTATTGAGTACTTGCTGAGAACTTGGTTCTATTCTATAAAGTGTCATTAGGTATAATATATGGAGAAGGGGAATGAAAAAAGAAGATACTGGCTCTTCCCTCAAATAACTCACATTTTATCAAGTGTTAGGAAGAAAAATACTGTGTCTGTATAGCAGGTTCATAACACCAGGAATCAAGGACATCCCACATGCTCATCAAAGAAGACTAAAACAAAACTGCTTGGGGCACCTGGGTGGCTCAGATGGTTAAGCGTCTGCCTTTGGCTCAGGTCATGATCCCAGTGTCCTGGAATCGAGCCCCGCATAGGGCTCCTGGCTCAGCGGGGAGCCTGCTTCTCCCTCTCCCTGCTCCTGCTTTCTCTCTCTCTCTCTGTATCTCTGTATCTCAAATGAATAAATAAAATCTTAAAAAAAATTAAAAAACAAAAACAACTGCTTACCTAACCCCTGTTCTAGCAGATGGTGAGTTCTAGTTTCAGTATTTTAAAAGTTGTACTTAATCTTAACCACAAGACCTCCTTTTATCTCTCATCCTATCACTCTCTAGGAAATTTCAAGGGAAATACTGAAAATGAGTACATTTTAATTCTGAAGCAGGCAATATTCCCAAAGTTGTAGTTTAACATAGTTGAGGCACTGGATCGTAATAAATGATAGTTTATCTGATGTTCATCACCTGGAAATGTTACCACTAGCAGGTGCTTCAATGGTACAATGATAATTGATGATCACAAAGATTACCCTGAGGCAGTGCTTTGTGGATCACTTAAAAAAAAAAGAACAAAGAAGTTTCCTTTAGTATATTTTTATATTATATTTTATCAAAATACAGTTCTTTGAATATTAGCCACCAGTAATAAAATATGTGATGATACATTGATCAGAGCATTTCAATTACCCATAATGCCAAAACACGTAATTGTACAGACATGTTCAGTATCTTATTTTCCCCCAAACAGTTCAAACTAATTTTACATATATGTCTGTCTATGAACAATGGCAAGGGGTCGCTCCTTGTATTAGTTTCCCATTACTGATATAACTAACTGCTACAAATTTAGTGGCTTAAAACAATAAGCCACTTACAGTTCTGAAGGTGGAAAATACAAAATGGGTCTCATGGGGCTTAAAATTGAACTGTCAGCAGAGCTGCATTCCTTCTGGAGGCATTAGGTGAGAATCTGTTTCCTTGCCTTTTTCCAGCTTCTAGAAGCTGCCTGCCTTCTCTGGTTCGTGGCCCCTCTGTCTTCAAGCGGGCAGTGTGGCATCTCCAAATCTCTCTTGGATTGTAACCCCTTCTTTTGTGATCATATCTCCTTCCTCACTCTGATCCTTTGCTTTCCACTGATAAGGACCTTTGTGATTATATTGGGCTCACCCAGGTAATCCAGAATACTCTCCCCATCTCCAAAATCTTAATTTAATCACATCTGCAAAATTCCTTTTGCCACATAGGGTAACATATTCACAGGTTCTGGAGATCAGAATGTAAACAGCTCATGGGAATATTATTCTGCCTACCATACTTCCTAAACAAAAACTCATGCATCATAATGTTTGCCTCCTCTGAATTTTCTTGTTGGCTTCCAATTTCTGGAAGCAACGGTCCCTTTTCATATATGAGGAGTAGGGTGATCCTGAAATGAAAACTCCTGAAGTTCATGAGATTGAAGAAAGTAATTTCATACAGAGCCTCTACTAATATTGAAACAAGGGGTCCAGGCCAGCAAGAGAAGGGTTGAGCTGACAATTGCTGCACCATGTGTGCTTACGCACCAATGATGGGAGTTACTTAAACTTCTGTTTCCTAAAGCTTTGACTTAGGGTATTAGAACAACTTGAAGTTAGAGCATAAAAGGAAGAAAGAAAATGATGGAGAATATTTTCCTGGTGCCAGACAGTGGAGAACACAAAAGAAGATTAGGAAGGAGAAATGAGGAGGCAGAAAGCCAAGCCAAAAGAAACTTTAGATGCCATCTGACAGGCCTTTTGAATGTGTAGGTTTGGCTGCCTGCCCAGCTACACCATGCACCTTATTTCCCTCTGCACTTTGCTACAGAAACAGGAAAGCATCCCTTGGAAAAAACATCCCAGTGGACCCAGAGGATAAGGGAAAGTATGACTGAGCTTAGGAAAGAGACACTAGCCAAGGGCTACTGGAAGTTACCTCTGTGTGGACAAGATGTTCAGATAGGAAGAAAGTTCACACAGGTTGAACCAGATGGCCCTTCTATTTGTCAGCTGTAGACAAATGTTCTCTCAGCTAACCTTTTCTCTAAACTCACTGAATGCTTGCCTCTGAATTATGTTGGATATTTCTTTTTAACCTCAAATTTGGGTGTTTCGTAAGCCCTGCTATTTGCAAAACCATTAGGGTTTAAATAGGACACCTGACAGATCTATTATAAGCAATGTTTGAAGGAACAAGATCCATCATTTCACTGTGTTCAAGCCCAGTTAAAGCATGCAAAAATTCCTCTACAGCTAAAGCACTGGGGTGAAGGAAAGATGAAAATGTGTCATTGTTAGCTGGCCATTTTGTTGGGGGGGTGATCCTTTTTACAGCAGGGTCACTTACAGATTGGTGCCTTTGCACATAGACCACACTTTTTCCCATTAGAAATTTCAGTGGAACAACAGTAACAGTAGCTATTTTTATTAAGAGCTTAATAGGTCAGGTACTGTGGGAAGTGCTTCTTGAACACTGTCTCTTTAATTCCCACAACAATAATGGGAAGGTTTTATTCCCCACCCCCACTTTGTAGGTCATTATGTGGCTGAAGGAAGACAATTTGCCATGGTCACACAGTTAGCAAATCATATCTAAACCAGGTTGGCCTACTTCCTAATTTTATCCTCTTAGCAATGTGTACTTCTTTTATGTTTTTCTATAAAGATCTTGGTCTTTATCGGCAAACTCAGAGAACTGTGAAGTATATAAAATCTCTTCTCTTTAGCTCACTTGATAATAAAGGCAAGATCTAATTACATTTGATTTGAATATGGCAATACCTGGAGCTTCCCACACTTTGCCTTTCAAAAGTCACTTGGGTTTGTTCCACTCGAATCTCATTATTCTCTAAGTTATTATTATTTTTTTTTTACAGAGCAGATTGTAGTAAGTTGAATGGTGGACCCCAAGAAAATTTGTCCAAACCCTAACCCCCAGAACCAATGAGTGTGAACTTATCTGGAAAAAGAATCTTTGCGGAGGTATTTAATTTAAGGATCTTGAAATGAGATCATCCTGGATTTAGGGTGAGACTTAAATCCAGTGACTGGTGACCTTATAAAAGAATGGAAAGGGAGAGCTGAGACACCTGGACAAAAAGACATGCAGGGAAAGACCATGTGAGGACACAGACAGAGATTGGAGCTATGTTGCCATAAGCCAAGGAATGCCAGGAGCCACGAGAAGCTGGAAGAGGCAAGGAAGGATACTCCCCTAGAGCCTTCAGAGGGATTGTTGCCCTGTTGACAACTGATTACACTTCGCCTCCAGAACAATGATAGAAATACTCTTCTGTTCTTTTAAGCCACTATGCTGGTGATAATTTGCTGTGGCAGCCATAGAAAACTAATACATAGATGTATTTTGATGGTGCAGATACCAGAATAGTTTGATGAACATTGCTAGGGAAAACTGCGTGATTTGTGACTACAACTGGGTCTTGTAAATGCAGGTTTACACCTTAGTTTCTTACTGATACAAACTGAGAAACCCCAAAGTATTGGAATATTTATTTTTAAAAACCTAAAAGGTACCATGATACCAAATTCACACAAATAATATAAGCAAATGTGTATATATACATATATAAATGTAAGAATAAATGTATAAGTAATCTTTATATCACTTGTTACATGTTTGATTGGTTTCCTACGAAAGACCAACAGGGGCACAAATTCTTACAAACGGTCCGGCAGTGGTCTCAGGCCCAGTTCTTAATTTGTAAATGATTGCCTCTGGGCTTGGGTTGGGAATGGGTTCCGAAGATTCATGGAATTATTCACAGATGATTGGCCAGTAGATCCGATAAAAATTGGCAATTACAAATGCAGAATGTTAACATGACTGGCAGGTAGGCATTCCATCACTGACAACGGTAGTTCAAATTTGTAAGGTTATTACTAGCGGTGGCAGAAGTAGCAGTAATAATAGTAACAGTAAAGGTACATGTGGTGAGAAAAGACCTGAATAATCATTTTTGTTTATATAAATCTCATGGAACTCACTCATAGAAACTCCAAAGAAAGATAAGGAACAAGCTCCTTATCTTGGTGTTTTGGTAGATGCTGAGAATCTGTTCAAACTCAGAAAGGTACCACCTTAAGCAGCTGAGATCACAAATGGATTTCTGGATCTGCTAAAACAACTCTTAGCCTATTTCTATAAGAGGATTCTATTAGGATCAGGTCAGAAATGAGGTGTAGTGGTTACAGGCTGGCCATGGTAAAGCAGCCCTTCATACCTCCTGTAGTCACCCAATCACCCTCCCTTAGACAGCCTGGTAAAATAAGATTATGGGTTACTGCTGCTGCCAGACATTTTCTTGGCGGAACCACACCATGGACAAGAAACAGACCTGAATGAGGAATCCCCATCATTCTTAAAAGCTTAGCACATTAGCCTCAGCACAGCCCCTGAGCCACTCTGACACCCAGCAGCTGACTCAGCCTCCTGCGGGGACCTTAGAGTGCTTAAATGTTCTGGGGGAATCACCTCTTCCAGCAACAGAACTGCCATTGGTAGAGAGTTACAGCTGCTTACACTATTAAAACAAATTTTCCTGTCAGCCTGGCCTGGGGGTGTTATAGGGATAACTGAATGGGGCATGCTTTGCGTCTCCTACTGGCTCTCTGGCATTATGGAGAAGACACCTTGACAGGACATTTGGATTCAGGGAGGGGAGCAAGCAATAGAGTAGTAAAGTCATTCCCATTTGGTCTCTTGATGATGCCTGCATATCCTAAGTTTAAGAGAGGATTTAATGCTGGGATTTGTCCAGTCTTAAAGAAATGTGACAACAGAGCCATGGCAAGTCTCAGGCGCTCAGGAGCTCAGAGAAAGACAGGTGAGCCAGGAGTCCAGGTGGTCAGCCTTGTGAGATCAGATACTACATGCTATGGACTGACTAGTGTTTCCCCCAAATTCTTATTTGAAGCCCTAACCGCCAATGTGATGGTATTTGGAAATGGGGCCTTTGGGAAGTAATTAGGTTTCGATGAGGTCATGACGATGGGGCCCTCTTGGTGGGACTAGGACCCTTATAATAAGAGACACCAAAGAGTCTGCTTGCTCTCCCTCGCTGTGGGAAGAGATCTGGTGAGGACACAGGGAGATGCTGGCCATCAACTATCCAGGAAGAGAGCTCCCACCAAAACCTGACCCTGTTGTCCCTGAATCATGGACTTCTAGCATCCAGAATTGTGAGAAACTAAATCTCTGTTGTTTAAGCACTTTTGTTATGGCAGCCCAAGCTGACTAATACACTATCATGACAGTTAAAAAAAATAAGTGGGCTTATTTAACTATTTTAAGTAAGTGAGCTTATAAGAGTCATTACAGGTATGGAAAGCACAGTCATCAAATTAATTACTTTGCTGGAAAACAAACGACGTCCACCTCTTCTCTCTTCAAGGAACCAGGTGAATTCACCTATCTTCTCCCAGATGGCTACTAAAGTATGCTGTCTAAATTCCAGAGTTACCCAAAAAATTGCCCATCTCTGTATCCATACCAAGTGACACTAAGCTATGGGCAGCCAGGTCCTCAGTACCATATGTTATATTTGGAATACTTTTGTTTTAAGGTGAAATTCTGGAATTTATAATTTGTTGCAATTTGAAGCAATTTCAAATTGGGCTAGTTCACTCACTCTATCCATCTATCTATCTATCTATCTATCTATCTATCATCATCTATCAGGTGGGAGGAATTTTTAAAAATGCAAAGTATCTCCCGGATTGCTTTATGAAGACTAACTTTCAGTAACTATTTTCCTGTCTGCCTTTCAAATCCCTCATTCCCTGATCTGGACCTGTCTTTCTACAGTCAAAATAGCATAAAGCCTCAGTGACCAGGCCCCAAAAATATTTAAAAAAAAAAGGACTGATGTCATTCAAAGACTGACATTTCCGTTTTTATTACTAGAATACCTTGAAGAATTAGATCTGATTTGCATTGATATTTGCCAACTGAATTATTAAAGTTGTTTTTTTTCCCCTTTTCTCTTCTCTTCATCAGATTTTAACACTTTAGTCAACTGCAGACTAAGTCACAATTTAACACTCATATGATTTCACAGAGTGTTCCGGGATTACTTGAGAAAAATACCTGATTTGATCCATAAAATGAAGGGAGGAGGATGAAGACATAGGAAGGAAATGGCCAGGTGGTTTTTGTAAAGGAGTCTGCTTCTCTCTAATGCTTCTTAAATGACATGGGGTCATTTTACTGGCATGTCTTCTGTAGGCAGAGCCACCACATTTGTGTTACCTATTGAGGTTTCTTTGCTTTCTTAGAATTAACTGCAGTCTCAGTGTACTGGGAGACTTGAAAATGAATATTAGAGAAGGATGAGGACTTCAGAACTGTGTGCACATTTTAAGTGATGTGTTAGCCTCAAACATCATTAGACTGTAGATGGAAAAAGACCAAGTAGGGATTTCTGTGCAGTTGTTACTTCTAAACCTCTTCATCTAAAGTGATAAAAATTCTAACCACAGAGATGTGATAGTGCTTTTATATATCAAATAGTTTTAAACATACACACCACACATGCCACACCCACACACCCCAGGTCATCAAAACATTTTCTATTGATTTATTATTACACAGAAAGAATCTCAAGTGTTCCTATACTCATGCTTGGTAAAAATAGCACACAATCCTGACTATCTCAAAAGAAGTATTTTTTTAGCGTAGGGTTCTCTAAATTTATTGTGCATCAGAATCACCTGGAGGGCTTGTTACGCTACAAATCACGGGGCTTAGAGTTTCTAATTCATGTAGATCTGGTGTTGGGGTCTGATAATTTGCAGTTCTAACAAGTTCCTAGGTGATGCTGATGCTGCTGGTTTAGGGAACACACTCCAAGAACCACTACTTTACACCATCCAGAGACTCTGGTTTTATTACTTATTTTGGTCAAATGGAGAGCTTTATAGTCTTGCAGTTAGTCCTTCCTACTATCCAAATAGTAACAAAAATGACTACTGTAATTAAAGTCCATCTTTTGCCTTGCAGAATCTAAGATAATAGTAATAATAGCACTTGAATAATGCTTTATCATTAACAAATCATTTTCATATACATTTTATCATTGGAGACAACACAGGAATCCTGGCAGTGAGCAGGCATTATATTCATATTTTATGGATGAAAAGCAGAAAGCTTAAAGGACTTACCCCAAAACCCACCAAAAAGGTAAATGGTAGAGAACAGAGAATTGAACCTGGGTTTTCTCGCTCTAAACTCTCTATTCTTTCTACCAACTTACTCTTTCTCTTAATTGCTTACATTTGTGGAGAGTCTTACACTTTTCAAACTATTTACATATTCATTATCTCATTTGATCCCTCAGAGCAAGAGCATGAGGCAGGTAGGGCACATAATATTGTCTACATTTTGCAGATAAAGCCATTATAAAAGATGATGAGAAAAGTTGGGTTGCTGTCATTCAGGCAGTATTTCTTCATATGCTAGGCTAAATTTTCCCGCAATATTTAGCAGCATCTGATAGAATAGGTAAAGCATTAGATGCTCTCCTTTCCAAGTGATAAACATTCAATGGTTCAATATTGTAACCCTACCCTCGCCCCTACACCATTTTTTTTTTTTCTGGTTTCTTGGTAGAAATACATTTGGAGGGAAGGGAGAAAGGAGTGAAGTTTAGGGTTACTAGTTAGTAGGAAAGTGGGCAAAGTTCTTTCATTTCTACACTTTAAGTTCCTAGGAAAGCAGCTTTCTCTGCACACAAAGAAAGACTCTTCATCCCTACCTAGTCCAGAACTTCTCAAAATTGAATGTGCATACAAACCACCAGGGGAACTTGGTAAAATGTAGACTCTGATTCAGTGGGTCTGGAATGGGGTTCAATATTCTGCATTTCTATAAAGCTCCAAGGTGATGCCAATTCTGTTGCTTATGGTCCAACCTTGATAGGCAAGGATCAATCTTATTTCTCAAAACTACAATGATTTTTATTATTCTCTGAATCGTTTCTGGGTTTCTCGGGGTAGAACAGAGAAATTAAAATATAAAACACTGTAACAATATTTGTGTACATTGTGGGACTTACCTAGGTTTCTCTGTGCTAAGCTATTTATATATCCCACTATCTTCCAACCTATTCTGATCTCAAGAACCAAGATGATGCTTAAAATGTGGTCCATGTACTTGCAGCACCCGTATTACACCTGGGTGTTTGTTAGAAAGGCAGAATTTCAGGCCCCATCCCAAGCCCAGTGAATCAGAATTTGCATTTTAACAAGATCCTCCAGATGACTTTCCAGCACAATAAAGTTGGAGAAACACTCCTTTAGATCTTGCCCTCCTGGGCTTACACAGTCATCATTCTGCTGGTCACCAGACTCACCGGGAGGCTTTATTCCCACAGAATCCCAGAATTTCACCAAAAGAGATGTTTTATGTGTGGGCTGAGCCAGGGAATCTGTAATTTTAAAAACTTTTGTCTCCAAGTAATTCTGATGATCAACCAGGTTTGAAAATCCAGTTGATTTCTAATAGTGGAGATGAAAATTTTGCCACAGGTGTCTACTCCTGTAAGGGATGGTTTATAACAGTGAATCATAGGAGGTATTTTAAAATTTACAGCTCTGCAGTGGAGGATCCTTTTTCAGGTTGACTCAACCTGTTCTCTACTATTCTCTACTATCAAAACTAGGATAGGTCTGAACTCCTGTCATCAAACTCCCAAGCCCCACTATAGCACTGGTTCACTATATATATAGTTTACTATACACACACACACACACACACACACACACACACACACTAGTTCACTATATATAGCACTAGTTCACTATATATAATTCTTTCCCAGATACAAAATATGTATAATTCTTTCCCAGATACAGAAATCTGCAGTAGACATTTCACAGTGTCCCATGGAAAGAAAACTGTCCCATATATTTGAGATGCATATGATATAGTAAAGCAAAACTATAGTTTATGAACATTCTGTTCTTAAAATCTAAACTGTAGGCCGGGGCGGAGCAAGACGGCGGAGGAGTAGGAGACCTAGATTTCGTCTGGTCTCAGGAATTCAGCTGAATAGGGATCAAACCATTCTGAACACCTACGAACTCAACAGGAGATCAAAGAGGAGAGTAGCAACAACTCTCTGAACAGAGAAGCGACCACTTACTGGAAGGTAGGACGTGCGGAGAAGTGAATCCGAGGCAATATTCGGGAGGATAGACGGCGGGGGAGGGGCCTCCGCCGGCCGCTTCTGGCAAGTGATAGAGCCGCAGAGCACAAAATCGGAACTGTTAGAAGTCGGCTCCGCTGAGGGACGTCGCTCCAGTGGCTAAGCAGGGGGTGGAATCCTTGCGGGACAGTGTGGTCTCAGGACCCTTGGGGTCACAGAAAGACCGGGGGAGCCTGAGTGTGCCAGAGCTCCCAGGTATCGGAGCGGGGAAGCCGGCTGCAGACACGGAGCCGAGGCGCGGACTCTCAGCTTGGGGTTGCCATAAACTGTGATCTCCGGCCCAGTCGGGCCACTGCTCCTGCAGCAGGGACCCAACAAGCGGCAGATCCGGGGAGATTCCCCTTCCTTCCCGGGGAGGAGTGGCACGGGAACGCACCGCAGGGATCTGCTGGGTTTGGAGACTCCACACGGGGTCGGGTGCCAGAGATAGCAACGCTCGGTCACAGGCGGGTGAGCACGGAGAGCGGCCGGAGACCGGGGACACGGGAGTGACTGCTTTTCTCTGGGGGCGCACTGAGGAGCGGGGCCCCGAGTTCTCAGCTCCTCCGGGTGGAGATTGGGAGGCCACCATTTTTGCCCTGGTCCTCCAAGGCTGTACCGAGAGCTTGCAGGGAACAAAAGCTCCTGAGATCAAACCCGAGCAGCTTGCTTAGCCCGGACCGACAAGGGCGGGGCAATTCAGCCTCCGGCAAAGACATTTGGAAACCACAGCAACAGGCCCCTCCCCCAGAAGATCAGCACGAACAGCCAGCAAGCCAAGACCAAGTTTACCGATCAAGGAGAACGGGAGAACTCCAGCGCTAGGGGAATACTACACATAGAATTCATGGCTTTTTTTTTACCATGATTCATTAGTTCATCAAAGTTAATTTTTGTTAACTGTTTTTTTTTCTTTTTCCCTTTTTCAACCAACATCTTATCAATCTCTTTTTTAAAAAAAAAAACATTTTTTATTTTTCATTTTTAGAGTCATATTTTATCCCTTCATAGTAGTTACCCTTATTTTTGGCATATATATATAGGTTGTTCTCTCTTTAAAATTTTGAGATACAGTTTCTTCTAACAGATAAAAATATACCCTAAATCACTAGTGTATGGCTCTGTTCTAGTCTCCTGCCTGATCACATTCTCTCCCTTTTTTCTTTTTTTTTTTAAATCTTCTTTCTTTTTTCAAACAACTTCTTATCTTATCAAGTCCTTTTATAAAATCTTTTATAATTTTCATCTTTACAGTCCTCTTCTATCCCTTCATTGTATCAACCCTTATTTTGTACATATATGTCTTTCTTCCTTTAAAATTTTAGGAGGCACTTTTTTCTAACAGACCAAAATACGCCCAAAATCTAGTGTGTGGCACTGATCTATGCACTAGCCTGATCATATTTGATCACATTCTGCTTTTATTGTATTGTTCTGTTTTTGTTTTTATCTTTTTTTCTTTCTTTTTTTTTTTTTCTCTTTCTTTTTTCTTTCTTTCCCTTTCTTTTCCCCTGGTTTCAGGTCTTTTCTGATTTGTATACAGTATATTTGCTGGGGACGTTGTAAACCTGTTAGCATTTTGTTCTCTCATTCATCTATTCTCCTCTGGACAAAATGACAAGATGAAAAAAATCACCTCAGCAAAAAGAACAAGAGATAGTACCGTCAGCCAGGGATCTACTCAATACGGACATTAGTACGATGTCGGACCTAGAGTTCAGAATCATGACTTTAAAGATACTAGCTGGGCTTGAAAAAAGCGTGGAAGTTATTAGAGAAACCCTTTCTGGAGAAATAAAAGAACTAAAATCTAACCAAGTCGAAATCAAAAAGGCTATTAATGAGGTGCAATCAAAAACGGGGGCACTAACTGCTAGGATAAATGAGGCAGAAGAGAGAATCAGTGATATAGAAGACCAAATGATGGAAAATAAAGAGGCTGAGAAAAAGAGGGAGAAACAACTACAGGATCACGAGGGCAGAATTCGAGAGATAAGTGATACGATAAGACGAAACAACATTAGAATAATTGGGATCCCAGAAGAAGAAGAAAGAGAGAGAAGGGCAGAAGGTATATTGGAGCAAATAATAGCAGAGAACTTCCCTAATGTGAGGAAGGAAACAGGCATCAAAATCCAGGAGGCACAGAGAACCCCTCTCAAAATCAATAAAAATAGGTCAACACCCCGACATCTAATAGTAAAACTTACGAGTCTCAGAGACAAAGAGAAAATCCTGAAAGCACCTTGGGAGAAGAGATATGTAACCTACAATGGTAAAAATATTAGATTGGCAACAGACCTATCCACAGAGACCTGGCAGGCCAGAAAGGACTGGCAAGATATCTTCAGAGCACTAAACGAGAAAAATATGCAGCCAAGAATACTATATCCAGCTAGGCTGTCATTGAAAATAGAAGGAGAGATAAAAAGCTTCCAGAACAAACAAAAACTAAAGGAATTTGCAAACACGAAACCAGCCCTCCAAGAAATATTGAAAGGGGTCCTCTAAGCAAAGAGAGAACCTAAAAGCAGCAAAGATCAGAAGGAACACAGACAACATACAGTAACAGTCACCTTACAGGCAATACAATGGCACTAAATTCATACCTTTCAATAGTTACCCTGAATGTAAATGGGCTAAATGCCCCAATCAAAAGACACAGGCTATCAGAGTGGATTGAAAAACAAGACCCATCAATATGCTGTCTGCAAGAGACTCATTTTAGACCCAAAGACACCCCCAGATTGAAAGTGAGGGGGTGGAAAACCATTTACCATGCTAATGGACACCAAAAGAAAGCTGGGGTGGCAATCCTTATATCAGACAAACTAGATTTTAAAACAAAGACTGTAATAAGAGATGAGGAAGGACACTATATCCTACTTAAAGGGTCTGTCCAACAAGAAGATCTAACAGTTTTAAATATCTATGCCCCCAACATGGGAGCAGCCAATTATAGAAGCCAATTAATAACAAAAGCAAAGAAACACATTGACAACAATACAATAATAGTGGGGGACTTTAACACCCCCCTGACTGAAATGGACAGATCATCTAAGCAAAAGATCAACAAGGAAATAAAGACTTTAAATGACACCCTGGACCAAATGGACTTCACAGACATATTCAGAACATTCCATCCCAAAGCAACGGAATACACATTCTTCTCTAGTGCCCATGGAACATTCTCCAGAATTGATCACATCCTAGGTCACAAATCAGGTCTCAACCGGTACCAAAAGATTGGGATCATTCCCTGCATATTTTCAGGCCACAATGCTTTGAAACTAGAACTCAATCACAAGAGGAAAGTTGGAAAGAACTCAAATAAATGGAGGCTAAAGAGCATCCTACTAAAGAATGAATGGGTCAACCAGGAAATTAAAGAAGAATTAAAAAAATTCATGGAAATCAATGAAAATGAAAACACAACTGTCCAAAATCTTTGGGATACAGCAAAGGCAGTCCTAAGAGGAAAGTACATAGCAATACAAGCCTTTCTCAAGAAACAAGAAAGGTCTCAAATACACAACCTAACCCTACACCTAAAGGAGCTGGGGAAAGAACAGCAAAGAAAGCCTAAACCCAGCAGGAGAAGAGAAATAATAAAGATCAGAGCAGAAATCAGTGAAATAGAAACCAAAAGAACAGTAGAACAGATCAACGAAACTAGGAGCTGGTTCTTTGAAAGAATTAACAAGATTGATAAACCCCTGGCCAGACTGATCAAAAAGAAAAGAGAAATGACCCAAATCAACAAAATCATGAATGAAAGAGGAGAGATCACAACCAACACCAAAGAAATACAAACAATTATAAGAACATATTATGATCAACTCTATGCCAGCAAATTAGATAACCTGGAAGAAATGGGTGCATCCCTAGAGATGTATCAACTACCAAACCTGAACCAGGAAGAAATAGAAAACCTGAACAGACCTATAACCACTAAGGAAATTGAAGCAGTCATCAAAAATCTCCCAAGAAACAAAAGCCCAGGGCCAGATGGCTTCCCAGGGGAATTCTATCAGACATTTAAAGAAGAATTAATACCTATTCTCCTGAAACTGTTCCAAAAAATAGAAATGGGAGGAAAACTTCCAAATTCATTTTATGAGGCCACCATTACCTTGATCCCAAAACCAGACAAAGACCCCATCAAAAAGGAGAATTAAAGACCAATATCCCTCAAGAACATGGATGCAAAAATTCTCACCAAAATGCTAGCCAACAGGATCCAAGAGTACATTTAAAGGATTATTCACCATGACCAAGTGGGATTGATCCCTGGGCTGCAAGGCTGGTTCAACATCCGCAAATCAATCAACGTGATACAATACATTAACAAAAGAAAGAACAAGAATCATATGATCCTCTCAATAGATGCAGAAAAAGCATTTGACAAAGTACAGCATCCTTTCTTGATCAAAACTCTTCAGAGTATAGGGATAGAGGGTACATACCTCAATATCATAAAAGCCATCTACGAAAAACCTACAGCGAATATCATTCTCAATGCGGAAAAGCTGAGAGCTTTTCCCCTAAGGTCAGGAATACGGCAGGGATGTCCACTCTCACCACTGCTATTCAACATAGTATTAGAAGTCCTAGCCACAGCAATCAGACAACAAAAAGAAATCAAAGGCATCCAAATTGGCAAAGAGGAAGTCAAACTCTCACTCTTTGCAGATGATATGATACTTTATGTGGAAAACCCAAAAGACTGCACCCCAAAACTGCTAGAACTCATACAGGAATTCAGTAAAGTAGCAGGCTATAAAATCAATGCACAGAAATCAGTGGCATTCCTATACACCAACAACAAGACAGAAGAGAGACAAATCAAGGAGTCGATCCCATTCACAATTGCACCCAAAACCATAAGATACCTAGGAATAAATTTAACCAAAGAGGCAAAGGATCTGTACTCAGAAAACTATAAAATACTCATGAAAGAAATTGAAGAAGACACAAAGAAATGGAAAAACGTTCCATGCTCATGGACTGGGAGAACCAACATTGTGAAGATGTCAATGCTACCTAGAGCAATCTACACATTCAATGCAATCCCCATCAAAATACCATCCACTTTTTTCAAAGAAATGGAACAAATCATCCTAAAATTTGTATGGAACCAGAAGAGACCCCGAATCGCCAGAGGAATATTGAAAAAGAAAAGCAAAGCTGGCGGCATCACAATTCCAGACTTCCAGCTCTATTACAAAGCTGTCATCATCAAGACAGTATGGTACTGGCACAAAAACAGACACATAGATCAATGGAACAGAATCGAGAGCCCAGAAATGGACCCTCAACTCTACGGTCAACTTATCTTTGACAAAGCAGGAAAGAATGTCCAGTGGAAAAAAGACAGTCTCTTCAACAAATGGTGTTGGGAAAATTGGACAGCCACATGCAGAAGAATGAAACTGGACCATTTCCTTACACCACACACAAAAATAGACTCCAAATGTTTGAAAGACCTAAACGTGAGACAGGAGTCCATCAAAATCCTAAAGGAGAACACAGGCAGCAACCTCTTCGACCTCAGCCGCAGCAACTTCTTCCTAGAAACATCACCAAAGGCAAGGGAAGCCAGGGCAAAACTGAACTATTGGGATTTCATCAAGATAAAAAGCTTTTGCACAGTAAAAGAAACAGTCCACAAAACCAAAAGACAACCGACAGAATGGGAGAAAATATTTGCAAATGACATACCAGATAAAGGGCTAGTATCCAAAATCTATAAAGAACTTATCAAACTCAACACCCAAAGAACAAATAATCCAATCAAGAAATGGGCAGAAAACATGAACAGACATTTTTCCAAAGAAGACATCCAAATGGCCAACAGGCAGATGAAAAAGTGCTCAACATCGCTCGGCATCAGGGAAATCCAAATCAAAACCTCCATGAGATACCACCTCACACCAGTCAGAATGGCTAAAATTAACAAGTCAGGGAATGACAGATGTTGGCGGGGATGTGGAGAAAGGGGAACCCTCCTACACTGTTGGTGGGAATGCAAGCTGGTGCAACCCCTCTGGAAAACAGTATGGAGGTTCCTCAAACAGTTGAAATTAGAGCTACCATTCAATCCAGCAATTGCACTACTGGGTATTTACCCCAAAGATCCAAATGTAGGGACCCGAAGGGGTACATGCACGCCAATGTTTATAGCAGCGATGTCCACAATAGCCAAACTGTGGAAAGAGCCAAGATGTCCATCGACAGATGAATGGATAAAGAAGAAGTGGTATATATACACAATGGAATATTATGCAGCCATCAAAAGGAATGAGATCTTGCCATTTGCAATGACATGGATGGAACTGGAGGGTGTTATGCTGAGTGAAATAAGTCAATCAGAGAAAGACGTATATCATATGACCTCACTGATACGAGGAATTCTTAATCTCAGGAACAAACTGAGGGTTGCTGGAGTGGTCGGGGGTGGGAGGGATGGGGTGGCTGGGTGATAGACATTGGGGAGGGTATGTGCTACGGTGAGCGCTGTGAATTGTGTAAGACTGTTGAATCACAGATCTGTACTTCTGAAACAAATAACGCAACATATTTTAAGAAAAAAGAAAAAGAAGAAGATAGCAGGAGAGGAAGAATGAAGGGGAGTAAGTCAGAGGGGGAGACGAACGAGGAGAGATGATGGACTCTGAAAAACAAACTGAGGTTTCTAGAGGGGAGGAGGGTAGGGGGATGGGTTAGCCTGGTGATGAGTATTAAAGAGGGCACATTCTGCATGGATCACTGGGTGTTATGAACAAAGAATGAATCATGGAACACTACACCAAAACAAATGATGTAATATATGGTGATTAACATAACAATAAAAAATTTAAAAAAAAAGAATCACAAAAAAAAATCTAAACTGTAAGTAGTTTCTAACACAGAGTCTGACTTTTATCTGGAAAGTGTAATTCATTAATTCATTCAATAAGTATTTATTGAATGCTTACTGTGCCAGGCACTATAATGAGAACTAAGGATATGTAGGGTCTGATTTCATGAGGAAAATAGGCAGTAAAAAAGTAAACAAATGTTTAAGACAATTACTCTGTGTGATAACTGCTCAGAAGGAAATGAACAATTGCTGAAAATAATTGGGTGATATAGAAACTATTCAAGGATCTGATACAAAAATTTGAAGATTTCAGAGCATCCTATGGAGCCTAGTGAATAAGAGTCAGAAGCAGATCAGAACATCAAGACAACACAAGGAAAAAAAGGATCTGAATAGGACCTAGACAGAGAACTTTCTTGAGATTTCCAAAACCTTCTCAGTAAGAAATTAATAAAACTATTAGATAGCTTTAGTTCTATAATTCTATTGTATTCTTTGAAGTTTGTTTTCCATTCATTCATGCTTTAATCACTTATTAATGTGCATTTAGTTTACACTTCTGCTGTGCGTTATTTCTCAATAACAGTATGTTTGTATTTTTTTATTTTATTTATTTTTATTATGTTATGTTAATCACCATACATTACATCATTAGTTTTTGATGTAGTGTTCCATAATTCATTGTTTGCATATAACACCCAGTGCTCCATTCAGTATGTGCCCTCTTTAATACCCATCACCAGGCTAACTCATCCCCCCAACCCCCTCCCCTCTAGAACCCTCAGTTTGTTCCTCAGAGTCCACAGTCTCTCATGGTTCATCTCTCCATCTGATTTCCCCCCCTTCATTTTTCCCTTCCTGCTATCTTCTTCTTCTTCTTTTTTTTAAAGATATAATGTATTGTTTCAGAGGTACAGGTCTGTGATTCAACAGTCTTACACAATTCACAGTACTCACCATAGCACATACCCTCCCCAATGTCTATCACCCAGGCACCCCATCCCTCCCACCCCCCACCACTCCAGCAACCCTTTTAAAAGCCCTTACCTAAATAACTCAATTAATTGATTGACTGATTGGTTGAGTACAATGTGCTGAGAATACCCATATGAGTAGGACATAGTTTCTGCATTTTTACAGGTCTTATAATCTAGAGATTACACATAATTAAAATGTAATTTTGTTAGTTCTCTTATATGGCTTCTAGGAGGAAGTGTCATTTTGAAGATCTTGCAAGAAGTTATGCTGGCAAAATGATGATATAGATGAGGTGAAAATCATGTTTTAAGACAAAAAACAGGATGTGTGAAGGCTCAAAAGCAAGGGGACAAGGCATATTCTTGAAATATAAGTAGTATAATTTACTCAGTGCATAAAGCTGAGTGGTTAGGGGTTTATGCATAGGAGAAGAAGTTGAATGAAGGGCTTTGAGGCCATGTGAAGTAGTTTGAACTTCATCCCAAAGGCATTGGAAAATTGGGAAATTAGTCAGGGTTTGACCAATTTTATATTAAGAAATAGTGTTTTTGTAGGAGAGGGAAATATCTAGTAGCAAGGGGTTCAACTGGAGAACTACTGAAATACAGGTGAGAAAAATGTTGGTGTACCTACATCGTGACGATGGGGAAAAAGGAATAGACTGATAGCCAGTAAGGATGTAGAATCAGGACAATGTGTCCAATGAATTATTGCTGGGGAAAAGGAAGCAAAACAGGCTAGGAACACTATCAAGTTTCTGGCTTAGACAACTTGTATCTCCTCCCTTTACAATCTCCTGGAACTTGTCCTCTAACCCTTGCTTCTGACCACCTTGGGTAAATGCCTTGATTCATGGGAGGGATGGCCCATCTTAGCAAGGACCTAAATCAGTCCTACTCTGGCATCTCCTGAAGGATCTTAGGATAGACCCTAGCTGACATCCACAGTCAAGATTCCAAAGTTATTTGTGGGTGGTTCACAGAGTTATACAACCTAGCCTGACTTTTTCTTGTATAAGTAAGCCTTATCAAATACAATGTGAGTCCTATTGTCTCCTCTTCTATAGCAGTTCTTTTGGCTCCCAGGTAAACCAACCTGCACTTGTCTTGATGAATTTCATTGTACTAATATTTGCCCATTGCAACAATTGTATGATTACTTTGATCTTTTTAATATGCTTCTCCAAAAAAGCTCTATAATTTACCGTTTTCTTTTTGTTTTGTTTTTATTGTGCAGCCCTTCTGTTACTATTCAATGGCTTGTTCCTGAACACTGCCGATCATTTTTTTTTTTTTTTTTGGTGTTATAGTCTAATTATCACCTAGAACACCAATTTTGTAAAAAAAATAATAAGCATTTGAATTTATAACCTATAGGTTTTATATAGCTACAGTAAATAAGGTATTTGCTGTTAAACAGCCAGATTTTGAGACTGCCCCGTAGGAGAATGAACACATTGATAAGGCATGCTAGAAAATCTTGCCCTAATAATATGTTGTTGTCATGCCCTTTCAAAAAAAGGAACACCTCAAGTGGGTATGTTGATGCAATATAATGTAACATAATTTGAGACATAAAATACTAAGATTAGTTTTGATGAGAGAGAGCATTTAAAAAGTCTCCCTGGTTGTTGTGTGGGATGGATAAAGATGACATTGGGTTGTTTTCAATCAAATTATCAGTCTCCCCCCCAAATTATCACTATATAAAGCTGATATATGGATAACTAATAATAAAAATAAATTAAAATAGTATCAATACTATCTAATACTGTATTAAGAACTTTACCTTAATTCTCATGATAACTTTTGACAAATTCTATTTTTATACCTGTTAAATTGTAAAACATAGACTATTTGGAATAATGGCAACACATATTCGAAATGGTGAGATTCTAAGAGATGTGGACTGTGTATTTCTGTTCTCCTAGGTCATGGGCAAAGTTTGTAATTAAGCTATATTGTCCCTTCCTGACCTAAGCTTCCAAAATGTCCTGGAGCTCTCAAATCCAAACTAGTACCCCAGGGACACATCTTGGGTGGTTCATTTTTCTTCAGGAAGAGTACCCTGGGCATCTGATGACAAATCTGGGTAGGGTAAGAGTGGGGTGCTGAGGTGGCAGGAGAGCATTTGTCCAACACTATCATTTGGTTTATATGGTCAACCATTTGGAACATGTGGTCCAACACATCTGGTTGTGGAGCTCTTCCCATGGCTTGAAGGTTACAGTGTCAGTTATGGTGAGTCTCTCTAGGATTTTAAGGTTTGGAGGCCAGTGATCATGTTGTTAAATTTTATCATGTTCATTATCTAAATTATCCAATTGTTTTAAAAAGGAGGCTACTGAAAAAAGAATTTGTATTTACTTGATTAAGCTATTATGGAATCACCTGTATAGGCAAAGACTATGTTTCTGACCTAAATTTAAGATATTCACACACATAAATAACTGCCTATATGTCTGCTACATTGAGAACATGTATATATCCCAGTATGTATTGTGGTGTATACACTAGTATATATTGCTTTGTATATTTAAAATCAATACACAAGTAAGGTACTGAAAAGAAGATATAGCAAGATTTCTTTTTATTTTTTCCACTCTTTGAAAGGGAAAACAGGAATACTTTAAAAAATAAAAGAATTAATATGTGCCTAAAGAAAAAAATGTTAGTATTAAAAAAAAACACTAACATCATGGTTTCACATAAAGATGCTTGCCTGTATTCCTAAAAATGCTCTCTTCTCTGCCTAGGATACTTTTCACTCTCTTTTTTTTTCTTGGCCAGGTCATATTCATCCTTAAGGTCTCAGCATAAGCTCCCCTCAGGGGAGCTTTGCTGGCCTTGCAGATTTTGCTATATGGCCCTGTTTTATGGTCTTATTGAATGTTATAATTTTTCTTTATGTTGTATAAATCTAATTAAGTGATTATTCATGCGATTATTAGTTCAATGCTCTGCTTTCTTGTTGAACTATAAACTCCATTTGTGCAGAGACCATGTCTATCTTTCTTTTCATTTTGTCCTTTAACAAAGTGAGCATTTATAAATATATATATATTTTTGCCAAAAGTCTCCCCCCAAATTATCACTATATAAAGCTGATATGGATAACTAATAATAAAAATAAATAAAAATAGTATCAATACTATCTAATACTGTATTAAGAACCTTACCTTAATTCTCATGATAACTTTCGATAACTGTGAGATGGAGATCAAGATTAATCTGAATATTATTCTGTATTGGTGGATGACATATTTTAAAACCCATATGCAAGTAAGATATTGAAAAGAAAACAGAGCAAGATTTTTTATTTATTTTTCTGCTTTTTGTAAAAGGAAATGGAATTTTTTTCAAATGCAAGAAACAAATGAAAACAATCAACATAACAGGATGAATCATTATTCTTGCTTAAATCATTACTATATGGTCAAGAGCCTTTACCTGTAAAGTCACCAGTTTGATTCTTCCACATCCATATATGACCAAGGTTAACTCAAAGAACCTTCTGGAAGGTCCACACAAGAAAACCCTAGAGAAATAATTTCCTCAAACTTGAACTGCAGATCATATGTTCTCTGTGTGGAATATGAAGTCATACTAATTCTAACATGCTAACAATAGCTGATGTTAGTTACTTGCAACACATACCTCTGGAAATCAACTTAAAGAAATTACATTTAAAATTATATATTTTTCCCAAACCCATGAGGGAAGAGTCTAGGCTACATATATTAATAATTGGTTAATTTATAAAATTAGAAGTAAGACAGTTAAGGCTAGAGCATTAATGGAATTCAAGAGTATCATCAGGCAAGGATTCAAATTTGGAAAAGAACTGAAAGGAAGTCTCTGACCAAATGATTAAAACCCAACATCCAATGAGAAATGGGATTCCAGACACCCTGCAGTCCTCTTAGCTCCTTCCAGAACAATGTTTTTACCCTATCAAAACACAAAATATTTCTCAAGTGATATTTTTATATTTTATATTGATGTCAAATCTAGCTTTTTCCTTGGACAAGAGAATTTTATAGCACCTGCTAAGTTGTTCTCAACCTAAAGGGCTAAGTCCTCAGTGTGCCTGAGTTTTTCAGGTATAGAAAGGATTCAAAAAACCTTTGTAGAAACAAGATGCATAGAAACTCCTTCTGTAACCCTGGGCAATCCTGATAATATGTGAGGCACACTTGAGAAAGGGACTTCCTCTGGCATGTGAAAAGAAAGATGGAGAAACAAAGTTAAATGAAGATGGGAGCAGCATTGCTCACCTAAGGGAGATCAAACACTCCATAGAAATACATGTTACGGTGCAATTGCCCTCTGGGAGTTACAGGATTATGAAAGTCTAACTTAATTAAGGGAGAAAATAGGTCACATTTAACAACCACATATGTGACATATCATTTTGACTATACAGAATAACTGGAGAGAAGAGAAAAATTAAGAAATCAGAAATATAAGAAAAGCAACCATGGAATTCATCAACCTCTCTTCCTCCTAAGTCAGGTGTATGTTTAGATTATGTATATACGAAAAGATTTACCATTCTTAAAACTTTCCTCTTTAAAAATTCTTGCAGTATATTTGAAAAAATAAATTTCAAATGTCAAAATAAAGAGAAACAAAATGGCACAGCCACATTTTTTTTAAAAACTAAATTAAGAGATAATAAATATTCTTCTCATAAAAATACACCTTGCACCCTCTTTCCTTTCTCCCCCCTTGTGTCATCAAATGACAGGTAATCGGGTACGTGTGAACCCTGCATAGAATCTTCCCCCTTTCATGGCTCCATGCCCCTGTGGGGTCGAGCTAATTACAGGTACATTTCCTCTGCAAGGCAGTCACACTCTATACTGTTGAAGGTACAATTAATAATTGAAAAAGCTAGCTGGGTATTTTTGCTCACATGGCCATGGGTGGCAGGCAGTTTTGCTGTCACACAGGGAGCAGAGCCTCCTCCTTGAGTGCCTCCAAGAAAGGTTTCATGTTATAGACTGAAAAGGATCACTGCCTTTTTCCAAATTTGGAAAAGAAGGGAAAAAACCCACGTAAGACCAAAAAAAAAAAAACACAAAACCCCCACGATAAACCTAGTTTCCCTTATAGAAGAGGAAAGGCAAATTTTCTCTCCTGTTACCAGGAATGTGATTATGATCAGGTGGTTATTTAGGTCAGATGTGAAATAGATGAAAGAGTGGGACTGGGAATTAATACCCTTTGGAAGGGAAATTGGAGTTTGCCCTTGAGTTTGTGAATGCAGCATGGAGCTAGTTTTGCACGTGACAGAACAGAATTTGACCCACAGAGAGGGCCTAGCTAGAGGATTATAGAAGAATAAAGTTCTTTCCCTTGAGATGTATTTAGGAACTTAATGGAAGATATCCCCAGAGCCTCATGGGGTCATAGATGAGTGCAGAAAATCCTTATCTGTGCCCCAAGCCATAGTCTTGAGCAATGGTCTGTAAACTTTTCTAAAGGGCCAGATAGAAAATATTTTAGGTCTTGTGAGCCAAGCCATCTTTGTTGCAACTACTAAACTCTCCTGTTTTAGAACAAAAGCAGCCATAGACAACACAAAAATGAGTAAGTGTGGGTGTGTTTCAATAAAACTTTATTTATGGACACTCAAATATGAACGTCAAATTTTTTGCATGTCAAAAAATAAAATTCTTCTTTTGATTTTTCCAACCACTTAATCATTTAAGAACCACTTTTAGCTTGCGGGCAGTACAAAGTGGGACAGGCCGGATTTGGCCCACAGACTGCAGTTTGCTGACCCCCTGGGCTTCCTATTAGAAATCCCTGTGAGTATACTGATTTTTCAAGTTGATTTTGAAGTGTCCAGCATTCTCTGAGTATGTAAATGCTACCTTTACTCTGGAAGATATGGTCTCTTGTTGACTTTAAAACACCATGGATACCAGGTTATTCAGGATTCAAATCAGATATTCATTATCATTAAAAAGTTAGCTACGGAGATCTAAACTCCTAGGTCCAGCCCGGAAAAATCTTGAAACTCTGATTCTATTTTATTATTTTTCTGAACCCAAAGGATAATAAAGAATATATATCTTTGGGCTCAGGTCATGAATAGCATTTCTCCCTGAAAATAAAATAATAATAATAATAATAAATTTAAAAAACTGAACTACTTAATAGTTAGTAGTATACCAAAAGGAACGGTCTTTTTATTAATTTAATTCATTCCTTGTTTATAAGTTGACCATAATCTATCTTCCTTCCTTCTTCCCTTCTTTCTACCACTTGTTCCACAAAAAGAAATAAGAGATTATAAACAATATATTTATATAGATGTTTAAATTAATTAGAAAAGGTGAGACAACATAAAAAATAATAGTAAGAAAACAAGAGGAATGCAAGAGCATAGTCTCTATATGAATTTGATGCCATAAAATGGTACAGAGTTTAAATGTTTAAAATCCATTTTATTAACATGTATTTTATATATGATT
Organism: Zalophus californianus; assembly: GCF_009762305.2. Lineage (NCBI taxonomy): Eukaryota > Metazoa > Chordata > Mammalia > Carnivora > Otariidae > Zalophus > Zalophus californianus. The sequence continues at coordinate 155,323,300 of NC_045595.1, read as the reverse complement.
TCCTACATTCTTTTACAAATGGGCAATAAATTTGTCTCTAAGGTTAGTAATAGTCAATTCCATGGACTCATAATCATTTATAAAAATTCACTGAATTCATTCATAAAAAACCAAACCATTGCTTAGAAAAAGGGCAGCAGAAATACTGAAAACAAAGAGGAATTTTCTCAAAAGGTATTTTCAAAAGGAAACTGTAATAAAATTAGCAATCTCTCAAAACATTATAGTTAATGCAATGATTTTAAAGGATATTTTTATAACATCTTTAAATATGGGCCAGTAGCTTTTATACCAAATAGTCATTCAGTAAAAACAATTCTACATTGGAAAGGAGCCGGTGTGGGATTGGGGGATAATATAATTCCATCCAGGCAGAATGTGCTTTGGATGTTTAATTTAACCCATGGGAAAGGTGTGTGATATCCAGAGGTTCACACTTCAGACAATCTTCCATATGCAATTTTTTTCCATGTGAAGTATAAAACAGCTCTGAGAGGAAATGAGTTTGAGATTGATCTTCCAAATAAGTGCCTCAATTATTGCTCTTATATATTGTCAATAAATGACAAGTTGCATGCATTAAAAATTAGGATGGGTTCTGAGTGACACTCTCTTAAGAAAACAGAAGCCTTTAATAAGAATAGCTGCCAAAATAAGAGACCATTCTATAGGCTGATCCAAATTCACCTGAAAAATTAATTTGAGAGCTAACATGACATGAAGGCCCCTATTCTCAACCATAAAATACAGATTTTAAAGATGCTTTAAGCAAACGCTACCTTGGCTTTTTAGAAATACCCCAGGATAACTTCCATATATGTCTCACTTTGCATAACAATTTTGTATGGTGTTCATTCCAGAATGACTATATTGTTAATCAAATCTCTAAATCCTTCTATAAAGCAATTTTAAAATAATATCAGATATAAATCAATTAAAAATTGAGGGCTATCTACCAAAATAAATTACATTTTATAAGAATAATTGATCCACAACCCTTCTTTCTGAGAAATCAAATAGCAGGCCCTATTCTACAAAGACTATGCCATTTGTAAAAGCATGGTGTTGCTTATAAGAAAATGAAATCTGTAGAGCAGGAGAGCATGTAGGCAGTCAAGCCAAGTAATTTGATACAATATTTAAGTGAAGTTCAAAAAGTATCAGGGCCTGAGAATTCAGTTATGGTGGTGCTGAGAAGGGGGAAGGGAGGATGCAGAAGGCATTTCTGGTAAAGGATTTTCTGACTTTTACTGAATTTGCATCAATAGCTAGGGACCTGTCATGAGCTCATGCAGCTTAGTCCATGCCTGATAACCCTCCACAGAGCCAGATACCAAGGACATCAGAAGTCACTAACAATTTTGTATTATTCCTGAAAGGTTTCATCACAAGGTGCTACATATTAGGAAATTATAGTTAAAAAGCAAAGCAAAACAAACAAAAAAATACAAAGAACTGGTAAATTTAATTCATACCAAAACATTGCTCCAGGACACTCAAGCACAAAACTGGCATACATTTTAGACAGAATACCAGGTCATTTAATGCATTTAATTCTTCTGTATTTGTTGCCTTGAGGTGATGTTCTATTTGAAAATGAAATAAGAAATGGTTGTAGACTTTATAGAGATGAACACATTAGCAAAGACCAGGGAGGACAAAGGTAATTCCTAAATTGCATTGTATTAGTGTTTTAAAAACCAGATACAAGTTTGCCTTTCTGATCCAATGGAATCTCCAGAACCATGAAGATATCTTAAACGATGTGTGGTATTTTGAAGACTAGATGGTTGCTTACCAGTTGGTGTAAGGTGTCTCCAGGTGATCACAGGTTCAGGACGGCCATTGGCCATGCAGACCAGGGTTACATTGCTGCCCTCATTCACAGTGACATCCGAAGAGATGTTGGAGATCTTTGGTGGAACTGTAAAGACAAAAGCAAATGGAATATGTAACCATGCCCATAAAACCAGCTTTGCAGCATTGGTCCATGTCACTGGAAACAGCAAATCTTAGCTAAATGCTTTTATGACTTAAACCATTTGAAGTTTTGTGTTAAGAAGCCAGACTGCTTTAGGACCTCCTTACAGACTTGGCCAATAAAAAGCATGGTCTTACTATAAAGAGAATCTCTTCTCTATGACCAAGTAGTGTAGGAAGTTCACAGAGGAGTATAATGAAAATGTCTTAGCTCTTTTCTCATTAGAATAGACCTTATCTGGATATTAGAGAGCATGCAGAGTTATATATATTAATAAATTTTTCTTATCACTACGTGGTATCTATATTTATTTTCTTATGTATATAAAAGGAATATAGTCCAATCTTTCCTCCAAATATCAGGAAAAGAAAAACACTGTTATTTAGTATGAGTTGCATAGTTGTGTTCTTAAGATGTGGTAATACCTGTTTACTTATAATCTAGCCACATAAGGCAACCATCTGTGAATCCTAATAGAAAGTGTCTAAATATCACCTTGCTATGTGACAGACTAGATGATACACTTTAGAGCTTAAAAACTGAATTAATAAGACCTATATCATGGACATCACAAAAATAATACTATTACTCCTAGTACTTTAACCACCACTAAAAAAATTTTTTTAAAGATTTTATTTATTTATTCATGAAAGACAGAGAGAGAGAGAGAGGCAGAGGGAGAAGCAGGCTCCCAAGGAGCAGGGAGCCCGACGTGCGACTCGATCCCAGGACCCTGGGACCATGACCTGAGGCGAAGGCAGACACTTAACCATCTGAGCCACCCAGGCGCCCACCACTAATATTTTTTTAAAGATTTTATATTTATTTGAGAGAGAGGGAGTGAGTGTGTGAGCAGGGGAGGGGTAGTGGGGAGGGGAAGAGGGACTTCTCCCTCTTGAGAGAGAATCTCAAGCGGACTTCCTGTTGAGGAGGAACCCCCCTGTGGGGCTCACTCTCTTGACCCTGAGATCATGACTTGAGATGAAACCAAACATTGGTCGCTTAACCTACTGGAGCCACCCAGGTGCTCCTCACTGCCACTATTGTTAACAATTTAATAATAGCTAACTTTAGGCACTTACTATATGTAAAATCCTATGTAGAATACTTTATAAGTATTATATCAGTAACTACTTATAATAAAGAAATAATATCCTATGAGGATTTTATTTACAGGTGGGAAACTGAGGTATAGATGGAGCAAGGTGAGAAGCAGAAAACAGATTCGAATACAAGAAGACTTCAGGGCCCACACTCTTAAGTAATACTTAAATGAAGCTTCATCTTCACAATCCAGGCTACCAGATGGCTGAAAATGAAGGAAATTACTTTTTGGTGGTGTGAGAAATGAGTCCCTGAGGGCTAGCTGTTCTGCCGTCTGACTTCCTTCATTAGTGTTCAGGGCGGCAACATTAGATCTCATATTGGTAGGCTTAAGTGGAAAGTGAATTACTCACAAATTTCATCACAGAGGTTATACACTGATTATGAATAGCAGCGTTTATGGTTTGACTGTGATTTTCCTTTTTTTTTAAATCTTAGTTGCTTATGGTGTTCCTGAGCAAGTATGTGTCAGGGGGACAGAGGAGAACAAGACAGCATAAAAGAGTTCAATAATAAGACTGTTATTTTTTCCCCACTCTTCCTGCCCTGTAGTGACGAATAAAACAGAAATATTTTCTGCCTGTAGAGACAGCTGTCTGACAACCATATGATTCCTGCAAATCTCTGTTAGGAGACACAAATGATACTTGGGCAACTAACCAGGTCAGAGTGGAGGAAGGAGGAAGTGGGAGGAGGATTCTTGACCTTAGCATCTCTCTTACAATGACATCTTAAAGGCTTGTGGGTAGAAACCAGTAATTCTAAATTAAACCAAATGGCAGATATGGAATATAGTTGATTCCTGTTATTTAGCAGTATCTATCTATAGGGTTTCTATTTCCTTTTTTAAAAATTTTTATTGTTATGTTAATCACCATAAATTACATCATTAGTTTTTGATGCAGTGTTCCATGATTCATTGTTTGTGCATAACACCCAGTGCTCTGTGCAGAACGTGCCCTCCACAATACCCATCACCAGGCTACCCCATCCTCCAACCACCCTCCCCTCTAGAACCCTGAGTTTGTTTTTCAGAGTCCATTGTCTCTCATGGTTCATCTTCCCCTCCAATTTCCCCCTCTTCATTCTTCCCCTCCTGTTATCTTCTTCTTTTTTTTCTTAACATATATTACATTATTTGTTTCAGAGGTACAGATCTGTGATTCAACAGTCTTGCACAATTCACAGCGGCTCACCGTAGCACATAACCTCCCCAATGTCTATCACCCAGCCACCCCATCCCTCCCACCCCCCAACACTCCAGCAACCCTCAGTTTGTTTCCTGAGATTAAGAATTCCTCATATCAGTGAGGTCATATGATACATGTCTTTCTCTGATTGACTTATTTCGCTCAGCATAACACCCTCCAGTTCCATCCACGTCGTTGCAAATGGCAAGATCTCATCCCTTTTGATGGCTGCATAATATTCCATTGTATAAATATACCACTTCTTCTTTATCCATTCATCTGTCGATGGACATCTTGGCTCTTTCCACAGTTTGGCTATTGTGGACATTGCTGCTATAAACATCAGAGTGAACATACCCCTTCAGATCCCTACCTTTGTATCTTTGGGGTAAATACCCAGTAGTGCAATTACTGGATCGTAGGGCAGCTCTGTTTTCAACTTTTTGAGGAAACTCCATACTGTTTTCCAGAGTGGCTGCACCAGCTTGCATTCCCACCAACAGTGTAGGAGGGTTCCCCTTTCTCTGCATCCTCGCCAACATCTGTCGTTTCCTGACTTGTTAATTTTGGCCATTCTGACTGGTGTGAGGTGGTATCTCATTGAGGTTTTGATTTGGATTTCCCTGATGCCAAGCGATATTGAACACTTTTTCATGTGTCTCTTGGCCATTTGGATGTCTTCTTTGGAAAAATGTCTGTTCATGTCTTCTGCCCATTTGTTGATTGGATCATTTGTTCTTTGGGTGTTGAGTTTGATAAGTTCTTTATAGATTTTGGATACTAGCCCCTTATCTGATATGTCATTTGCAAATATCTTCTCCCATTCTGTCAGTTCTCTTTCGGTTTTGTGACTGTTTCTTTTGCTGTGCAAAAGCTTTTTATCTTGATGAAATCCCAATAGTTCATTTTTGCCCTTGCTTCCCTTGCCTTTGGCGATGTGTCTAGGAAGAAGTTGCTGCGGCTGAGGTCAAAGAGGTTGCTGCCTGTGTTCTCCTTTAGGATTTTGATGGACCCCTGTCTCACATTTAGGTCTCTCAACCATTTTCAGTCTATTTTTATGTGTGGTGTAAGGAAATGGTCCAGTTTCATTCTTCTGCATGTGGCTGTCCAGGTTTCCCAACACCATTTGTTGAAGAGACTGTCTTTTTTCCACTGGACATTCTTTCCTGCTTTGTCGAAGATTAGTTGACCATAGAGTTGAGGGTCCATTTCTGGGCTCTCTATTCTGTTCCATTGATCTATGTGTCTGTTTTTGCACCAGTACCATACTGTCTTGATGATGACAGCTTTGTCATAGAGCTGGAAGTCCGGAATTGTGATGCCGCCAGCTTTGCTTTTCTTTTTCGACATTCCTCTGGCTATTTGGGGTATTTTCTGGTTCCATACAAATGTTAGGATTATTTATTCCATTTCTTTGAAAAAAGTGGATGGTATTTTGATGGGGATTGCATTGAATGTGTAGATTGCTCTAGGTAGCATTGACATCTTCACAATATTTGTTTTTCCAATCCATGAGCATGGAACTTTTTTCCATTTCTTTGTGTCTTCCTCAATTTCTTTCATGAGTATTTTATAGTTTTCTGAGTACAGGTCCTTTGCCTCTTTGGTTAGATTTATTCCCAGGTATCTTATTGTTTTGGGTGCAATTGTAAATGGGATCAACTCCTTAATTTCTCTTTCTTCTGTCTTGTTGTTGGTGTATAGGAATGCCACTGATTTCTGTGCATTGATTTTATGCACACTTCCTGCCACTTCACTGAATTCCTGTATGAGTCCTAGCAGTTTTGGAGTGGAGTCTTTTGGGTTTTCCACAAGTATCATATCATCTGCAAACAGTGAGAGTTTGACTTCTTCTTTGCCGATTTAGAGACTTTTTATTTCTTTTTGTTGTCTGATTGCTGTGGCTAGGACTTCTAATACTATATTGAATAGCAATGGTGAGAGTGAACATCCCTGCCGTGTTCCTGACCTTAGGGGGAAAGCTCTCAGTTTTTCCCCATTGAGAATGATATTCGCTGTAGGTTTTTCATAGATGGCTTTTATGATATTGAGGTATGTACCCTCTATCCCTATACTCTGAAGAGTTTTGATCAAGAAAGGATGCTGTACTTTGTCAAATGCTTTTTCTGCATCTATTGAGAGGATCATATGATTCTTGTTCTTTCTTTTGTTAATGTATTGTATCACGTCGATTGATTTGCGGATGTTGAACCAGCCTTGCAGCCCAGGGATCAATCCCACTTGGTCATGGTGAATAATCCTTTAAATGTACTCTTGGATTCTATTGGCTAGCATTTTGGTGAGAATTTTTGTATCCATGTTCTTGAGGGATATTGGTCTGTAATTCTCCTTTTTGATGGGGTCTTTGTCTGGTTTTGGGATCAAGGTAATGCTGGCCTCATAAAATGAGTTTGGAAGTTTACCTTCCATTTCTACTTTTTGGAACAGTTTCAGAAGAATAGGTATTAATTCTTCTTTAAATGTTTGGTAGAATTCCCCTGGGAAGCCATCTGGCCCTGGGCTCTTGTTTGTTGGGAGATTTTTGATGACTGCTTCAATTTCCTTAGTGGTTATAGGTCTGTTCAGGTTTTCTATTTCTTCCTGGTTCAGGTTTGGTAGTTGATACATCTGCAGGAATGCATCCATTTCTTCCAGGTTATCTAATTTGCTGGCATAGAGTTGCTTATAATATGTTCTTATAATTGTTTGTATTTCTTTGGTGTTGGTTGTGATCTCTCCTCTTTCATTCATGATTTTGTTGCTTTGGGTCATTTCTCTTTTCTTTTTGATAAGTCTGGCCAGGGGTTTATCAATCTTGTTAATTCTTTCAAAGAACCAGCTCCTAGTTTCGTTGATCTGTTCTACTGTTCTTTTGGTTTCTATTTCATTGATTTCTACTCTGATCTGTATTATTTCTCTTCTCCTGCTGGGTTTAGGCTTTATTTGCTGTTTTTTCTCTAGCTCCTTTAGGTGTAGGGTTAGGTTGTGTATTTGAGACCTTTCTTGTTTCTTGGGAAAGGCTTGTATTGCTATGTACTTTCCTCTTAGGACTGCCTTTGCAGCATCCCAAAGATTTTGAAGAGTTGTGTTTTCATTTTCATTGGTTTCCATGAAGTTTTTTTTAATTCTTTAATTTCCTGGTTGACCCATTCATTCTTTAGTAGGATGCTCTTTAGCCTCCATGTATTTGAGTTCTTTCTGACTTTCCTCTTGTGATTGAGTTCTAGTTTCAAAGCATTGTGGCCTGAAAACATGCAGGGAATGATCCCAATCTTTTGGTACCGGTTGAGACCTGATTTGTGACCTAGGATGTGATCTATTCTGGAGAATGTTCCATGGGCACTAGAGAAGAATGTGGATTCTGTTGCTTTGGGATGGAATGTTCTGAATATGTCTGTGAAGTCCATTTGGTCCAGGGTGTCATTTAAAGTCTTTATTTCCTTGTTGATCTTTTGCTTAGATGATCTGTCCATTTCAGTCAGGGGGGTGTTAAAGTCCCCCAATATTATTGTATTGTTGTCGATGTGTTTCTTTGCTTTTGTTATTAATTGGCTTCTATAATTGGCTGCTCCCATGTTGGGGGCATAGATATTTACAATTGTTAGATCTTCTTGTTGGACAGACCCTTTAAGTAGGATATAGTGTCCTTCCTCATCTCTTATTACAGTCTTTGGTTTAAAATCTAATTTGTTTGATATAAGGATTGCCACCCCAGCTTTCTTTCGGTGTCCGTTAGCATGGTAAATGGTTTTCCACCCCCTCACTTTCAATCTGGGGGTGTCTTTGGGTCTAAAATGAGTCTCTTGCAGACAGCATATTGATGGATCTTGTTTTTTAATCCAATCTGATAGCCTGTGTCTTTTGATTGGGGCATTTAGCCCATTTACATTCAGGGTAACTATTGAAAGATATGAATTTAGTGCCATTGTATTGCCTGTAAGGTGACTGTTACTGTATATTGTCTGTGTTCCTTTCTGGTCTATGTTGTTTTTAGGCTCTCTCTTTGCTTAGAAGACCCCTTTCAATATTTCTTGTTGGGCTGGTTTTGTGTTTGCAAATTCCTTTAGTTTTTGTTTGTCCTGGAAGCTTTTTATCTCTTCTTCTATTTTCAATGATAGCCTAGCTGGATATAGTATTCTTGGCTGCATATTCTTCTTGTTTAGTGCTCTGAATATATCATGCCAGTCCTTTCTGGCCTGCCAGATTGCCTGTTGCCAATCTAATGTTTCTCCTATTGTAGGTTACAGATCTCTTGTGCCGAGCTGCTTTCAAGATTTTCTCCTTGTCTCTGAGACTCATAAGTTTTACTATTAGATGTCGGGGTGTTGACCTATTTTTATTGATTTTGAGAGGGGTTCTCTGTGCCTCCTGGATTTTGATGCCTGTTTCCTTCCCCAAATTAGGGAAGTTCTCTGCTATAATTTGCTCCAGTATACCTTCTGCCCCTCTCTCTCTTTCTTCCTCTTCTGGGATCCCAATCATTCTAATGTTGTTTTGTCTTATGTTATCGCTTATCTCTCGAATTCTGCCCTCCTGATCCAGTAGTTGTTTATCTTTCTCTCAGCTTCTTTATTTTCCATCATTTGGTTTTCTATATCACTGATTCTCTCTTCTGTCTCATTTATCCTAGCAGTTAGTGCCCCCATTTTTTATTCATTTTACCTCATTAATAGCCTTTTTGATTTTGACTTGGTTAGATTTTAGTTCATTTCTCCAGAAAGGGTTTCTGTAATAACTTCCATGCTTTTTTCAAGCCCAGCTAGTATCTTTAAAATCATGATTCTGAACTCTAGGTCCAACATCGTACTAATGTCCGTATTGAGTAGGTCCCTGGCAGTCAGTACTACCTCTTGTTCTTTTTGTTGAGGTGATTTTTTCTATCTTGTCCAGAAGAGAATAGATGAATGAGAGAACAAAATGCTAACAGGATAACTACGTCCCCAGAAAATATACTCTAAACAAATCAGAAAAGACCTGAAACCGGGGGAAAAGAAAGGGAAAGAATGAAAAAAAAAAAAAAAAAAAGAAAAGGATAAAAACAAACAAAAACAGAACAAAAAAAAAAAAACAGAATATGATCAAATGTGATCAGGCTGGTGCATAGATCAGTGGCACACACTAGATTTTGGGTGTATTTTGGTCTGTTAGAAGAAAGTGCCTCCCAAAATTTTAAAGAAAGAAAAACTTATATATGTACAAAAATAAGGGTTGATACAATGAAGGGATGAACTATTAGTATAAAGATGAAAATTATAAAAAAATATATAAAAGGAATTAATAAGAAGTTGTTTGAAAAAAGAAAGAAGAGGATTTAAAATAAAAGAAAAAAAAAGGGAGAGAATGTGATCAGGTAGGAGACTAGAACAAAGCCATACACTAGAGATTTAGGGTATATTTTGATCTGTTAGAAGAAACTGTATCTCAAAATTTTAAAGAGAAAAAAACTTGTATATATATACCAAAAATAAGGGTAACTACTTTGAAAGGATAGACTATGACTCTAAAAATGAAAAATAAAAATGTTTTTTTAAAAAGGGATTGATAAGATGTTGGTTGAAAAAGGGAAAAAGAAAAATTAAAAAAAGAGTTTAAAAAAATTAACTTTGAAAGACTAAAGGATCATGGGAAAAAAGGCATGGATTCTATGTGCAGTATTCCCCTAGCTCTGGAGTTCTGCCGTTCTCATTGATCGGTAAACTTGGTCTTGGTTGGCTGTTCTTGCTGATCTTCTGGGGGAGGGGCCTGTTGCCGTGGTTCCCAAATGTCTTTGTGGGAGGTGGAATTGCCCCATCCTTGTCCGTCTGGGTTAAGTAATCTGTTCGGGTTTGCTCTTGGGAGCTTTTGTTTCCTGCAAGCTTTCGGTACAGTTTCGGAGGCCGAGAGTGAAAATGGCAGCCTCCCAATCTCTGCCCCGGAGGAGCCGACAACTCGGGGCCCCACTCCTCAGTGTGCCCCCAGAGAAAAGCAGTCAATCACTCTTGTCTCCCCAGTCTCTGGCCGCACTCCGTGCTCACCTGGCCCATGACTGAGCATTTCTATCTCTGGCACCTGACTCCGTGTGGAGTCTCCAAACCCAGCAGATCCCTGCGGTGCGCTCCCGCGCAGCTCCTCCCGGGGGAGGGAGGGGAGTTTCCCCGGATCTGCCGCTTGTTGGGTCCCTGCTGGAGTAGCAGTGGCCCGACTGTGCCATGGATCACAGTTTATGGCAACCCCGAGCTGAGAGCCCACGCCTCGGCTCCGTCTCTGAAGCCACCTTCCCCGCTCTGATACCTGGGATCTCTGCCGCACTCAGGCACCCCTGTCTTTCTGTGACCCCGAGGGTCCTGAGACCCCACTGTCCTGGCGAGGGTTCCACCCCCCGCTTAGCCACTTGAAGCGATGTGCCTCAGCAGAGCCGACTTCTAAAAGTTCCGATTTTGTGCTCCGCGGCTCTATCACTTGCCAGAAGCAGCCGACGGAGGCCTCTTCCCCACCCCACCCCCCCGTCTATCCTCCTGAATATCGCCTTGGATTCACTTCTCCACACGTCCTACCTTCCAGAAAGTGGTCGCTTTTCTGTTCAGAGAGTTGTTGCTATTCTTTTCTTCGATCTCCTGTTGAGTTCATAGTGTTCAGAATGGTTTGATCCCTATCCAGCTGAATTCCTGAGACCAGACGAAATCCAGGTCTCCTACTCCTTCACCATCTTGCTCCGCCCCCCCATTTCCCTTTTATCTACTGGGGTTATGGGTCTTTTTTTCATTTTCTCACATTGACTTGCAATATACACTTCCAGGCTTTTACAGTGAGGACCTAAAAAGTTATACCCATTTTTTTAAGGAAGAAGATGAGGCACAGAGAGAAATAATGCCTTGTCAAGGGCAATCCCATCACGAAATATGGCTGGGCTTAGAATTCGGGGCTCCTGAATGTCCAATTGTTCTGTTGTTTAAGATTCATCATTTTTAATTCCTAGATAAATAAGCCAGTGTTCTGAACATCTCCAAAACACTACAATAAACTAAAAATCTATAGTGGTGTTCAAGAATAAGATTTAGACATCCTAGGCATCTTCCTCAATAATCTAAAATCTGCAACAGGAAGCTATGTAATAATTATAAGAGCTCATATTACTCAGTTTGTAATTAATTCTGAATTGCAAGACAGGCCACAGAATAGAAAGAAGAAATATAGATGTGTTTGGATTTTAAAAAATGTGTAGAGGGGGAGACTTCATTTTCCTAAAATAAAAATATGCAAATTTGCTAAACAGAAAGGATCTCTAGTGGTCAAGTTCCCAGTGAATTATTACCTATGATAAAATTTACTCATAATTACCTCTCTTTTTATAAAAGGGATATATAGCTAAGGACTTTGCTTTTATATGGTATGCAAGTTGAACCACTTGTTCAATGTTACATAGACAGGTGATAATAAAGTTAAGAATAAAACCTAGAATAACTGAGTACAGAGCTATATTTTAACCATCAAACCATATTGTTTCTTTTAATTAAGGACAATATACCCAGGTCCTGGATCTCAGATACTGGAGATTCAGAGAGTGTTTGTGTTCAATAACTGGAAATTTACTCAGGTAGACATTGTATCTCAGCCTCCTCTGGGTCAATACCATTGGGTTTCATTCACTGCCTATCTTCTACATCCTTGTACTTTGTACCAGTTTCTTCCACAGTATTTATATCTGATGCAGTCATTTGTTTTAGAAATAAATCCTTCCCTAAATTCCATGTTATCCTCTTACTTTCAAACTCTCTGTCTCCAAATTTCTTGAAGGAATTGTTCTACATCACATCTTCTCCCATTCACACTTTAACCTTTGGTGCAATCTGGATCTCTCCCTAACCTTCCAAGAAACTGATCTCAGGAAGCTCACCAATTTGAACCATATTGTTTCTAGGTCCTGTGAACAATTTTGTTATTATCCCATTTTTCTCTGAAGTTTTTGGCTCTGTTGACTGCATCTTCCTTCTTCCAGGCCTTTCTATTCTTGGTTTCTAAGATGCTAAACTCAACTATTTTTTGTCTTACCCCTCTGGCTAGCCTTCCCATTTTAACTTTTGGACTTATTTTGACCTGTTCCTTAAATATCTGTATTTCTGAAAGGTTGATCACTGTCCTCTTCCTTCATATCATTCACTGTGAATGATCTCATCTACTCTCTAGCTTTAGAAGCTAAGGCCATATTATTGATAACTCCCAAATCAGTATCTGCAGCCCAAATTTTTCTCATGACTTTTACACCTATTTTCCAATTGACTCTTCTACATTTTTGTCAGGTACCTCGCAGATATCAAGATCCAACATACTCAGAACAGAAATCATCATCTTCCTTCCTACAGAACACTTGTAGTCTTATTCACTATCTCAGGGAATGGTGTCATGCAAACCGTTGCCCAAGCAAAAAAAAAAAAAAAAGAAAGTTATCTCCCTTGACTGCTCTCTCTCCTTTACTGCCCCCATGTAAAAAGGGTCCCAAATTCTGTGGTTTATGCCTTTTAAATCTCTCTCAGATTCATTCATTATTCCCAATCCCTACTCCCACCATCCATAAGCATTTCTTTTTCTTTTTTTTTTTTTGCCTGAATTCTGCAAGAGCATTACAATGAACTTCTTTGCCTCTAGCCTTCCTTTCCTCAGGCTCACTGTCATTCATTCATCACAGAGCAAAAAGTTCTATGCCCCCCCATTGCAAACGTGAGCATAATATTCCCTGATTAATCTCATTTCCCTCAAGATAAAATTCGAACTTCCCAATATGAATTCATACACCATTCATGATTGGCCCCTGGTTATCTCTCTAGTCATAAGTCCTACTCCCTTTTCATTGTATCATCTAGTCAGATCAAACATCTTTTGGTTCCTGGAAGATACTATGCTTGTTTACTCCCAGGTACTTAACACTCGAGTTTTTCTACATGGAATATTCTTCTTCCAACCCTTCATGTAGTCAGCTCCTTTCTCCCTTCAGGTTTCAGCTTGTCAGCCTATTTTCTCACTTTTTCCAGGAAGAATATCTTGTCATTTACCATCCTCATCCCTAATCCCACCCTGACCCCACTCCTGACTTCATATTGGGTGAAGCATCCCTCTTGTATTCTCACACTGAGCCCTCTCTTTCCTCACCATAGCCCTGAGTCATCATTGCTAGATTACTTACCTGTGCCAGTCACTATATGGAAAGAAGCAGATGAAAGGGCCTTTGTTTTCTTGACCAATGACCCTTACAGACCATAGCACTTGGAACATGGCAGGTTCTCACAGAATGTCTGAAAAAAGAAATTAATGAAAATGCACCCCCACCCCCACTACCCTGCCCCAAATCTCCTGAACTCAAGGAAGTCATCCCATTGAGTTTTTGTAAGAAAGGAGCAAACTTCTATTTTGAACCTGTAAAATACAGCTTTTATCAATATTTCTTTAGCTACCCCACTAACCATCTTGTCCACTATCAACTTTTTTAGCTCGTAAAAATAATAAAGAAAAAATTAACCATGGGGCCCAGAAATGTTTGTGTAGGTTAGGAACTTAAGAAGCAAGATAAACTTGGTGTCCAACTTCCTGAATTATAGACATTTTCAGAGTTTAACTTTGTTTTTTTTTCTTTTCTACAGGAGTCATTCATACATACTTGTATGTATGTATATAAATATATATAACTTTTTTTAGTTTAATGGTTTAATAGTTCCTTCCTAACTTCCCCCAGCACTTCATGCAGTCTACATTTACACTGTCACCGATAATATAACATGAAAGTGGCAATGCGAGGTTTTTGACCTTGTAAAATCTTTATAAAGATTCTGGGAAGTAAAAAGTATTTTCATTATTGCCATTTTACAGATGTGTAGGGACATAATGGGTAGATTTCACACAGCTAAGTAATTATAAATCTAGTATCAAAACTTAAGGCTTATAGATCTCCCAAACTTAACTCTTCCTCTGGATAATACTCACTTTTACAATAGTGGTTCCAAATAGGATTTTTGCTCTATTTTAATTCTCAATAAGGATGACTATAGGAAATACTTCTAACAAGATAATCTTATTTTCATCAGTAAACATATGTTGTTTATTTATCAAAACCACTGTAATACTGATTTATTCTCATGGGTCATCACATATTCTGGGTATTTTGTTTTCTTCTGAAATATTGCCTAATAATTTTTATTCACAGGATATTAGTGTGCCTTATTATATTTTCCTAAATATAATGTCATGAACCATTTATTTCATGATTAAACCTATTCAATTTCAGTGATCTCTCCAATTTGTCTGGATTATTTTGTTTTTCTTATTGATTAATGAGAGCTTCTTATACCTCAGGGAATTGACTTTTTGTTGTCATATTATTTGCAATTTCCCCAATTCATTCCCAACTTCTTAATTTTATGACCATTTTTGTTTGGCAGAAGTTTTAAATTTCTTTGTTGAGTTTTTTATCATTTCTTCCATTGCTTTTGTGCATAGAAGCTACTTTCCTAACATAAAAGTAGTTAAATACTTATGACTATTTCTTCTTTTTCATTCTTTTTTTTATTGCCCTCTTTAATCATCTGGAATTTATTTATGGCCTGAGCTGTAACTAGGTTTTTTTTCCCTCATGATATTTTAGTCAATTTCCCCACTATGACTGATTAAGTTATATAAAAGGTATACATTGTTTTGGTTTTCAGAATTACCCTACATAGAGCTACCAACCTGGCCAGAGCAGTATTTCTGGGAAATATATAAATATAAACCTTACTTGCCAAACCAAGTAATTGTATCTAAAGACTTAAAAATATGTCATTGCTGTGGCTAGGACTTCTAATACTATGTTGAATAGCAGTGGTGATAGTGGGCATCCCTGCCGTGTTCCTGACTTTAGGGGGAAAGGTATCAGTTTTTCCCCATTGACATTGATATTCGCTGTGGGTTTTTCATAGATGGCTTTTATATTGAGGTATGTACCCTCTATCCCTATACTCTGAAGAGTTTTGATCAAGAAAGGATGCTGTACTTTGTCAAATGCTTTTTCTGCATCTATTGAGAGGATCATATGATTCTTGTTCTTTCTTTTATTAATGTATTGTATCACGTCGATTGATTTGCGGATGTTGAACCAACCTTGCAGCCCAGGGATCAATCCCACTTGGTCATGGTGAATAATCCTTTAAATGTACTCTTGGATCCTATTGGCTAGCATTTTGGTGAGAATTTTTGTATCCATGTTCTTGAGGGATATTGGTCTGTAATTCTCCTTTTTGATGGGGTCTTTGTCTGGTTTTGGGATCAAGGTAATGCTGGCCTCATAAAATGAGTTTGGAAGTTTACCTTCCATTTCTACTTTTTGGAACAGTTTCAGGAGAATAGGTATTAATTCTTCTTTAAATGTTTGGTAGAATTCCCCTGGGAAGCCATCTGGCCCTGGGCTCTTGTTTGTTGGGAGATTTTTGATGACTGCTTCAATTTCCTTAGTGGTTATAGGTCTGTTCAGGTTTTCTATTTCTTCCTGGTTCAGTTTTGGTAGTTGATACATCTCCAGGAATGCATCCATTTCTTCCAGGTTATCTAATTTGCTGGCATAGAGTTGCTCATAATATGTTCTTATAATTGTTTGTATTTCTTTGGTGTTGGTTGTGATCTCTCCTCTTTCATTCATGATTTTATTTATTTGGGTCATTTCTCTTTTCTTTTTGATAAGTCTGCCCAGGGGTTTATCAATCTTGTTAATTCTTTCAAAGAACCAGTTCCTAGTTTCATTTATCTGTTCTACTGTTCTTTTGGTTTCTATTTCATTGATTTCTACTCTGATCTGTATTATTTCTCTTCTCCTGCTGGGTTTAGGCCTTATTTGCTGTTCTTTCACCAGCTCCTTTAGGTATAGGGTTGTGTATTTGAGACCTTTCTTGTTTCTTGAGAAAGGCTTGTATTGCTATGTACTTTCTTCTTAGCACTGCCTTTGCTGTATCCCAAAGATTTTGAAGAGTTGTGTTTTCATTTTCATTGGTTTCCATGAATTTTTTTTAATTCTTCTTTAATTTCCTGGTTGACCCATTCATTCTTAGGTAGGATGCTCTTTAGCATTCATGTATTTGAGTTCTTTCTGACTTTCCTCTTGTGATTGAGTTCTAGTTTCAAAGCATTGTGGTCTGAAAATATGCAGGGAATGATCCCCATCTTTTGGTACCGGTTGAGACCTGATTTGTGTCCTAGGATGTGATCTATTCTGGAGAATGTTCCATGGGCACTAGAGAAGAATGTGGATTCTGTTGCTTTGGGATGGAATGTTCTGAATATGTCTGTGAAGTCCATTTGGTCCAGTGTGTCATTTAAAGTCTTTATTTCCTTGTTGATCTTTTGCTTAGATGATCTGTCCATTTCAGTCAGGGGGGTGTTAAATTCCCCTAGTATTATTGTATTGTTGTCTATGTGTTTCTTTGCTTTTGTTATTAATTGGCTGCTCCCATGTTAGGGGCATAGATATTTACAATTGTTAGATCTTCTTGTTGGATACACACTTTAAGTAGGATATAGTGTCCTTCCTCATCTCTTGTTATAGTCTTTGGTTTAAAATCTAATTTGTCTGATATAAGGATTGCCACCCCAGCTTTCTTTTGGTGTCCATTAGCATGGTAAATGGTATCACCACTGCTATTCAACATAGTATTAAAGGTCCTAGTCACAGCAATCAGACAACAAAAAGAAATAAAAGGCATCCAAAGCAGCAAAGAAGAAGTCAAACTCTCACTCTTTGCAGATGATATGATACTTTACGTGGAAAACCCAAAAACCCCACCCCCAAACTGCCCTAACTAATACAGGAATTCAGTGAAGTGGCAGGATATAAAATCAATGCACAGAAATCAGTGGCATTCCTATACACCAACAACAAGACAGAAGAAAGAGAAATTAAGGAGTCGATCCCATTTACAATTGCACCCAAAACCATAAGATACCTGGGAATAAATCTAACCAAAGAAGCAAAGGATCTGTACTCAGAAAACTATAAAATACTCATGAAAGAAATTGAGGAAGATGCAAAGAAATGGAAAAACGTTCCATGCTCATAGACTGGAAGAAAAAATATTGTGAAGATGTCAATGCTACTTAGAGCAATCTACACATTTAATGCAATCCTTATCAAAATACCATCAACTTTTTTCAAAGAAATGGAACAAATCATCCTAAAATTTGTATGGAACCAGAAAATACCCTGCATAGCCAGAAGAATGTTGAAAAAGAAAAGCAAAATTGGTGGCATCACAATTCTGGACTTCCAGCTCTATGACAAAGCTGTCATCATCAAGACAGTATGGTACTGGTACAAAAACAGACACATAGATCAATGGAACAGAATAGAGAGCCCAGTAATGGACTCTCAACTCTATGGTCAACTAATCTTCGACAAAGCAGGAAAGAATGTCCAGTGGAAAAAAGACAGTCTCTTCAACAAATGGTGTTGGGAAACCTGGACAGCCACATGCAGAAGAATGAAACTGGACCATTTCCATACACCACACATAAAAATAGACTGAAAATGGTTGAGAGACCTAAATGTGAGACAGGGGTCCATCAAAATCCTAAAGGAGAACACAGGCAGCAACCTCTTCGACCTCAGCCGCAGCAACTTCTTCCTAGACACATCGCCAAAGGCAAGGGAAGCAAGGGCAAAAATGAACTATTGGGATTTCATCAAGATAAAAAGCTTTTGCACAGCAAAAGAAACAGTCACAAAACCGAAAGAGAACTGACAGAATGGGAGAAGATATTTGCAAATGACATATCAGATAAGGGGCTAGTATCCAAAATCTATAAAGAACTTATCAAACTCAACACCCAAAGAACAAATGATCCAATCAACAAATGGGCAGAAGACATGAACAGACATTTTTCCAAAGAAGACATCCAAATGGCCAAGAGACACATGAAAAAGTGTTCAATATCGCTCGGCATCAGGGAAATCCAAATCAAAACCTCAATGAGATACCACCTCACACCAGTCAGAATGGCCAAAATTAACAAGTCAGGAAATGACAGATGTTGGCGAGGATGCAGAGAAAGGGGAACCCTCCTACACTATTGGTGGGAATGCAAGCTGGTGCAGCCACTCTGGAAAACAGTATGGAGTTTCCTCAAAAAGTTGAAAACAGAGCTGCGCTACGATCTAGTAATTGCACTACTGGGTATTTACCCCAAAGATACAAATGTAGGGATCCGAAGAGGTATGTTCACTCTGATGTTTATAGCAGCAATGTCCACAATAGCCAAACTATGGAAAGAGCCAAGGTGTCCATCAACAGATGAATGGTAAAGAAGAAGTGGTATATACATACAATGGAATATTATGCAGCCATCAAAAGGAATGAAATCTTGCCATTTGCAACGATGTGGATGGAAATGGAGGGTGTTATGCTGAGCGAAATAAGTCAATCAGAGAAAGACATGTATCATATGATCTCAGTGATATGAGGAATTCTTAATCTCAGGAAACAAACTGAGGGTTGCTGGAGTGGTGGGGGGTGGAAGGGATGCCTGTGTGATAGACATTGGGGAGGGTATGTGCTATGGTGAGCACTGTGAATTGTGTAAGACTGTTGAATCACAGACCTGTACCCCTGAAACAAGTAATACATTATAATTTAAGAAAAAAAAAAAGAAGAAGATAGCAGGAAGGGAAAAATGAAGGGAAATTGGAGGGGGAGATGAACCATGAGAGTCTATGGATGCAGAAACAAACTGAGGGTTCTAGAGGGGAGGGGGTGGGGGTATGTGTTAGCCTGGTGATGGGTATTAAAGAGGGCACGTACTGAATGGAGCACTGGGTGTTGTATGTAAACAATGAATCATGGAACACTACATCAAAAACTAATGATGTAATGTATGGTGATTAACATAACATAATAAAAATAAATAAATAAAAGAAAATGTCATTAATCTTTTGGACACCATACTATTATTATGTGTTGCTAGTCCCCACATCAATTGTTTATTAGATGAACACTTCCTAAAATGTTGAGTGTAAAACATAACGTAGATACCCCTCTTTCAGGACACCAGTGAAATTCATTATTCAAAGGAATTCTCAAGGTTTCCACTGTAAAAAAAAAATACAAAATGAACATGCCACACCTAATAGTTGTAGTTTTTAAATCTGAATTACTAAGTAGGTGATATTCTTTCATTGAAATCTACCTAAATTCTGTGTTAAAGAATGTACATTTTGTCCATATAGTGAAAATTCAATGACAGTTTCTAAAATAATGTTAACATCTAGGTACATGTGTATACATGGCTTCCTTCAGCCGTGCAATGAAGCAGCAGTAAGTAGGATTATGACACAATCTGCCTCTGCCACTCATGCTTTTATTGCCCCTCCTCATCCTTCTTGTAATTCCTTTACTCACTGTCTCCACCAGACTTGCAGGGGCTGCCCTGGCCTGTGGGAACCTAGACCTGCCTGCACATGTTTGTATAGTTCTCTAGGTTCCTATGCCTTCCTTCTCTTTTGCATAAAGCTAACGTCTCTTTTGTTTGACCAAAAGTGGAAATGCAGGCAGAGTCAGGGACATAAATGGAATGGACGTATATTATTTTAACTGCCCAAATCTATGCCATCTTCTGTCTGGAAAGACAACCCTGGTTTTCCTTTGGGGAAAACACCTCTCACCAACTGCCACTGGTTTGTTGAGACCATCAATCAAGTGACCTATTCTCCTTTGGCCAAGGAGTGGGTGTGAGACCTAAGCTGGGCTACGTGGACTTTCCCTCCCTGGAGCCTGGTTTTTATAAAGAATGACTCAAGAGAGGTCGAAACTGATTTAACCAGTGGTAGACTGTGTTAATGGCCCCAATTCTCCACTCTTTCCTGTATCCACACCTTTTGCCACGCCCATGCCCTCCTTCAGTGGGTGGCGCATGCTTTTCTATCCCTGGACCATGTACTTGTTTTGACCAAGAATATAAACATAGGGACTATAAGCAGAGTCTTGAGAAATGTTGGTACAATTGGACTCACTTAGTCTTGTGCCTCTGTCATTTGTATGTGAAGAACATGCCCAGCTGAACCTGTTGTTCCCAGGAGAAGGAGGATGGGAGATGGCAAATAGGATTGCCAAACAAAGTACAGGGCATCCTGTCAAATATGAATTTTAGATAAACAACAAATACTTCTTTTAGTATAGCATGTTCCAAATATTACATGGGACATACCTATACTAAAAAATTATTTGTTATGGAAACTACAAATTTAACTGGGCATCCTATATTTTTATTTGGTGTATCTGACAATTCAAAGAACAGAGTCACCTGTAGTGAAGCCCAGCCTGGACCTGCTGACTTGCACACTTGTGAGAAATAAAAAATAACTATTGTTTTATGCCCCTGAATTTTGGAGTGGTTTGTTCAGCAGCAATAGTTAGCTAACACATATCATGAAAGGGCAGCCACCTGAAAGGACTATTATTTTTCACTATTGTCTGCAACTTGCCTCCCTAGGGATGCATGGCTTTTGTGCTTTCCAAGACAATATTTTCTGCTTTTCCTTTGATTCTGTGAGCTATTCCATTTTCTTCCAAGGAATCGCCCTCTTTTTACGTCAAATTAGCTGGTCAATTTCTGCTGCTTAAACCAAAGAATCCTAATTGTTACAAATTGGGAAGTAGTCATAATGATGAAAACATCTGAAGAGGAACCTTTTCCTACAGGTAAATTGTCATCTATGCTTAGGTACTCCTTTGGTTTTCCACAAAACCAACTTAGCCGCATGTCTAGCATTGGTTCTTATCTGTCAGTACACATTGCTTTAAAAATAATCCTAGCTCTGCAAGACCATCTATTTCTAGCTGTGAATGTTTAAGTACCTTTATCTGTAGTCTCTAACTGACCAGCCGGCAGAAGGACAATAAATCAGTTCTGGAGTAAGGGAGAAAAGTGGTCAGTTGGCTCACTTCTCTAACCTCAAATAATTAGCAGTTATAACTTGTGTTCAATTCAAAATGTTATTTGTAATAATGCAAATTATTAAGAAATTGGTCTCATCAGTTATCATTTATTTGAAGTTTGGGAAGGTGCAGCTATTACTGTGTGTGCGGTGGTGAGGGGCTCTTAAAACCACAACACTATCACTTCCTGATTTTTCACCTCTCTTTTATGTGGCTAGAGAAGCCTAAACCCTAGCTTTTGCACATGTAACAGACTGGAAAATTATGGCATGACTATATAAGAGTTGGGTTCAGAAATCTACAGGATGTTTTTTGGGCAGTCCTTGGGCTTAATAAGCATGATCCAAGAATTCAACACTAAGAATAAAAATATACAATATGACACATTACTGCTATCTTATGAAACATCAGACATCCATCTATTCTGGCATTTTGCTTCTGAAAATGCCAACGAAGCATGTTTTGCTGCATGGTGTGGTAGTTTCCAGGAGGGATGATAGGACTGGGGAATATAGCACAGTATACTAGTTTGAGAGCTGGGGATTTTGATCCTGCCCTGACACGGGCTCACAAGGCAACCACATATTCTCTGATATTTGCTTTTGAATCTTCCTCATCAGCCACATTGTAGGTGTTTAACAAATTTTGAATGAATAGACAAATTAATGACAAATGTTTAAATCTCCCTGAGACTTAGTTTCTTCATCTGGTAATTGAAAGTAATGTGTAAAGTTAATAATAATATTACAGGATTGCTATTAGAGCCAAATAAAATAATTCATGTAACCTTGTTTTGTAAACTGGAAGGAGTTCTCTAGGTGGAGCTATTATTTATTACATGCTAAAACTAGCTAATAAAGCACTGTTGGCTTAACACTTCCTAAGATAACATATAAAATAGTTGATGCATTTCTATGGCTAATGGCATTCTTGTTATATTTTTGCAGACACCATTATTGCCAGAAGGTTTAGGTGATTACTATAATTCATAATTAATCATTAATATTGGCATTAACAAAAAAATCACCCCAGAGATATGTATCCAGTTCTACTGATGGACAGAGTTATGCCTATGTTCAGCCCTTTAGTCAATGTCTAGACATTTTATACCAATATTAAAAAGTGACACAAAGATGTGGGAATGTACAATCATAAATGAAATCAGTCTTAGAAGTTTAACTCTTGGACTCCCAAGGAAAAGTTCTCCAAATAGAATGTGATCACCATTACATAATTTGTAATATAAGTCTCAGTAAAAGGGAGGTCTTTTATTTGTTGTTCTCATAGACAACAGAGGTTGCCAGGGGTTTTGTGACTGTAACTTCAGTCTCTGCAGCCTTAACTCTGGCAGAATAAAACAACCAGCAATGATCATTTCTTTGCTAGTGTAAGTTCTCACTCTTACAAGAATCCATTTTTAAAGCCAGAAACATCTGCCTCTGAAGTAGGTATGTGAAAAGGAGCACGCTTCAGGAACATGATTCCTTTTAAACACAAATTTCACGGGTGAGTAGGGAAAATAGGGAAACTATAGATTCTTTGAGTGTCAGATGAATCTGAAAGTAGAAGAAACTCATTATACATATCAGTTCCTCATATTTCTTTGCCAGGAGTGATTACAAATGCTGCACTTACACATGCATTAGATGATGGACAAAGTAACTTAAGGAAACTAGAGATAATGGGCTAACAATTTAGAGGAAAAGATAAAACGTATATATAAAACAAAGCCAATACCATAGGACTGGTAACGTGGTATAGTCAGGGAAACAGGAACGAGGAAGCTCATGACAATGACATATTGAATCAACATGCAGTCAAGAAAAAGCCATTCTTTTGTAATCAGAAAGGAGCAATTTCTGAATTATACATGTAACTACGAGTTAGTGCCTAAAGCCTCACTTAGCATAGTCCTCTGAGCTGCAGCTGGTATTTTACTGTGTTGGCCAAAGGTGCAAGCTGGGTAAGACGTCCTCTTGGCCTCTGAACCCTACATTATTATCACATTCTCAAGTGGCCCTATGAGTTCCTGGCACTGTCTCAGATAGTCAGACTTACACCAGAATAGTCCCTACAGACTCATCCAGACAGTAGCCAACATCACAAAGGAGGGTTAATTTGGGTCAGACTGTTTTCAATAACTCAAACACAGTAGCCATGGTACAAGGAAATGCTATGTGCTCCGTTATACACCACCCCATGGCGGATGTGTACTTGGGGTGATACACGTGTGGCATGGATATCTGCATCTGACTGAGGCCCCCAGTGTACCTACAAAGAAAGTACATTAAATTGGAATTTTTCTATATTTATTAAATGTTCAGAATTACCCTGGAATCTAAGTGTGTGGGCTGGGTTAGAAAGGGGACAAATTATTCAGGCACCAACATTTGCAGTCATGACCAGCTAAGGGCATCCATTATTGCTGCTTCAGCAATATGTATACTCTGTGGGATGTCAAATGGCTGTTCTCATGTATGGGTCATTGCCTGGCTAAATAAGAGCAAATGGAACTATTCTGACTCTGTTCAATGAGGTTGCAGTTACTCAACAAGTCAGCAGCTTCTCTAAAATCTCACATTCCCAGACCCTTATTCCAGCTGTTTGGATATTTGTTTTTGCTAATCTGGGAAAACATCCAGAAGCTCATTTAATCAATAGATGGGAGGAATATATTTGCTATCTTCCCTTTACCTAGACAAAATAGCTGTATCATTTCTGGGACTTACAGAATAGTCTGGATACCGCCTAAAGCAGCAGATGGTTTTGCTATCTGGCAGAAGTGGGGAGTATTGAGCGGAGGGAAGCTCAAAAATATCAGGCTACCTAGGATAGGTAGCAAATAGCAACTGGGTAAATTCCAAGGGCTCAGAAATGGTACCTACAGACTTTAACAGAGAAAGGAGAAGTGCATCTTTTCTCTCTTTGCACTCAAAACGGAATTTTTCTATGTTTAAAGGAGTTGTTCAGTACACTTCTTAGAATATATTAAAACTCAGGCTGTATTCCTGGCATCTGCTAAAAACCTACTCCTTATTCCATGAAAAGCCTGCAAAGATTTAGCCCTAAACCATGACATATCTTAAAAGCTACAAAATATATTACGGGTAGCCAAAACAATTTTTTTCCTGTGTTCCATTAGTTTTCTTAAAAAAAAAAAAAGTGAGAAAAAGTTACCTATATCCCATGGATGAAATCTTTAGTTATTAAGAGAATATTATAGACAAGTTCTTATATTGAGAGGACAGAATTTTAAAGTTTTTATTTTTAATTGTTTTTATTAATTTCTACCCCCCAACATGGGACTTAAACTCAAAACTCTGAGATCAAGAGTTGCATGCTCATCCAACTGAGGGAGCCAGGTGCCCCAAAAGAGGACAGAATTTTAAATCAAAGAGAAATAAATGATAAGTTAACAGAACAGAAGTATAAAGGGTTCAGAGACTAATCTTTCATCTATTATGTTTAGAAATAATACAAATTTACTGAGAGCCTATAACATGTATAGGCACTGTGCTAGCCATAGCCAGAGGTGAGGTGGAGCTAAAACACTGAAAATTATGATCTAAATCAGCCACTTTTTATTGTTTCAACCAAAGTTCCAATAAAAGGTTACCACAAAAATAATAAGAATACTTACTCTAACATTTTTAAAAATGTTTTTCTGTTCATCTTGTTTCTTCATTCCATTTTGGGAATCAGATATATGTAGAAATCACTACAGTGCTTGTAAGAATCCCTTACACTTAAAGATTTCATGCCCACATCACTAGCCTAAATTCTATTTTTTTAGTTGCTTAAGGCATATAGTGTTCTTTGTGTGTAGGGAAGAAGGTAGATTCTAATGGAAACCAACTAGGGTGAACTAAAGCATGCCTTGAATACAATGAAAATAATAAAAGTCTTTTCCTGCCACTGCTCAAGGGCCCAGAAGATAGAGTATCTAGACAAAGAATAGGATTGACAGGTTTTTAGAATTTCTTTTTTTGCATTGCCCTTGTTCAAAGCTTACTATGAGCCATCATGAACTGAATGTGGAGTATTCACATTATTTCCTTCTAACCAGAGTCACCACAGTGAATTAATTAATACATTCATGCCAATTATAATTTTTAAAAAATTATATGTAATGGTAGAAGATACAGTAATCGTTGCAAATGTCAAATATAACTAGGAGAAACAGCATACTTTCTGCCATTCTACGTAGGCTTAAAAATTCCAGAGAGGTAAGTAGGTATGCAGCATTTGTGGGAGGAAGGAAATATAAAAAACAAAGCCTGGAGTTGATGAATATGAGTTAGATCTCCATTTTACCTTTCCTTGCCCTCAGAGGGACAAAGGAACATTGAACAATGAAAAAGGACATAAGCAAGCAAAAAGGAGAAATGATAAAATAATAAAGATAATTAATAATAACATTATCTGAGGTAGTATGATATTATACAATTTATGAAATGCTAATAAGTGCCTTGCCTTATTTGATCTACACCCTATCCCAATGTGATGGCTTGGGCAAGTTTTATTACTGTCATCTCCCACCTACATATTGGTTGAATAACTGAAGCTCAGTGAGGTTCATTCCCATGGCCAAGGTCATGAAGCTAGAAAGTGAAAGTACAAAGTTCATAACCAGCTCATCTGATTGTGTTGAGAAGATCTAGGAAGACCTTGGTATTTCAAGACTAGATAGCTACTGTTAAGATGTGAGATGGTACAGTGTTGATTGAATTAGAGAGCCGTGAAGTAACCAGGACACAACTAGAGATAGGGAATCTGGGTAGGTGGGTACTTGTGCTTCATACAGTGATGGAAATGCCACTGATTGTGTAGAGGCCCTGGAAGTTCGGTTTACTTAAATCTCTTTTCTCTGCATTATTCAGTTCAATTTTTTAGTTTAATTAATATGACATGGTTGAGAATTTGGCTTTCTGGATTTGAGGTATTTTAAAAAATAATGCTGATTACATTCTTATCTGTAATTTGGAAAGCTTGAACAATTTTACAGTGGAAACTAGAGACATCCTCACAGGTCTTATTTACCGCCTATATCGCATTTCCTTTCCCTCGATTTGGCCAGTGCAAACTGGGGGTTTGTCTTCACTCTCCCTCCGCTTCTTAAAATTCAAGAGGGGGCAGGTGGTGGTGGTGAGAAGTAATGTTGTGTCCCTGCTTCCACAAATGAATCCCGAAGGGGTCTAGTCTCATTAATTGGGAGCTAAACGTGAAGTTAGACATGGAGGAACCTTGGGTCTCCACTGTTTGTTCAGAGCCCTAGGCATGTTACCGAGAAAAATGTCAAAGATTTCTCTTTTCTTGCTTCTGCACCCTGCCATGATGTTTTATTCAAACTTCTATGTCCTAAGGAAATAAACACTGGCTATCAAAATCCTCCACCTGGCTCCCAGTCTCACACATAAACATGCACAACACTTGTGTTTAGGGGAGCGGATCAATTCTCGCCAAGAGCGGTCTCCAAGTAACATGCTGCCAGGCCGGAGCGCTCAGGCCAGGGATTTCTGAGGCGCCGGTGGGGCCCTCCGTGACTATGTCCGTCTCCCTCTCACAGTGCTTGTGCTCAGATAACACAATGTGTCTGCCGACCCTGCCAACAAGGGGTGGTTTAAACTGTGAGTTCAACTCTGGGTTCATATCAATAAAAAATGCTGGGAAAAGAGGGTAGGGCAGGGGGAGAAAATAATGCACACATGACTGAGTACAGGCGCGCACCAGCCGCATGTCAGCGAGGGCAGCGGGAGGAAGAGCTCCTGTTTGGCTCACCATCAGCTCTGAATTTCATAGCGCCCGGGTGGCCAGCAGGGCTAGCAGCTTATCCATAGGGCCTAGGCCAGAAAACACTGGAAATTTAGTCGAGTTTCTATAGACTCTATGGAAAGTGTGAGCATGGGAGGGGAAAGTAAGCAACACCCATAGCCTGTTCTTCACCTGTTTCCTTCACAAGCACAAGAGGCAGGTTGTGGAGCAGGAATTAGGATGGGGTGGTCACAGTGGTCATGCGATTGGATGCACACTGGTCTGGTCAGTCCTGCTATCCACTACCATTCAACTGTCTGAAGGCAGCTGAGGCGATGGGGGTTTTTGTTCTCAACAAACCAGAGGGCACACGAGGCAGACACTCCTGCTATAGCCGTGAATGGGATTCTTGGGTTTTTATTAGTTCTAAACAGCTACAGATGGACTGAGAACCAGCCTCTCGGCCACCAGAAGTATTCTTGATTCTCAGTCCACAATGCTCCTTTTTTTCAATCCCTGGAGAAAGGGCAAGTACACTCTCTGTTACTCCAACTGTTCTCCCTCTGGCCTTGGGCAAGTTACTTTGCCTCATTTGGCAAATGATTTGGGCCTGGGAGACTGGCCATTGAGGATCTCTGATTCTCGTGAGTCAGACTCACTCATACCTGTCACACAGACCTGAAAACACAGTGTCTAGCGTGATGCGGCTTCTCACTAACGGTGAAAGGAGTGAATGAATAACTTAACTGAATCTTCAATATCATGTGTAAAATTACATGGAAACAATACTCAGAGCCACGTGTGATTACTCTGCTCTCTTAGCATTTTAATATTGCTTTCTTCCATTAATTATACAGCCATCACATTTCTCTTGATGGTGAAAGAGCCCAAGCAGCTCAAGTCCAAACTGCAAATTTTTAGCTTCTTTCCTCTAATGATTAGAGGCTGTGTGAGAGAAGGCAATGTCGGCTGCTTTCCATGTCCTGTAAGTTGAATGTATGCCCAGAGTAGCTAAGGTTTACATTTAAAAGAAAATCTTCAATATATTTAACATATGCATATATACATATGTTGTTAGAAATATAAAAAAATATATAAGGAATATATAAAAGAATGTAAAACATCTCCCTCTGTTAACTTTTCACGAAGCTCCAGAACACATCGGGCTTTGCCTTATGCCTGCCCCTCTGCTAGTTTTGAGAGTCAGATCAGGTTTCAGCTATAAGCCAGCTGGTGCCATTCATTTAAAGGAAAACAGCTATGTAAGTGAGCAAGATTCTAATCACTAAATCTAATTACAAAGTAGAGTAAATTATTACAAATGTTTTTAGAAGTGTCTTAAAACACCGTAAAAAAGAAAAATCATCAACCAAACAGAAATCCGCTACGCTGGTAGTTGATAGCATCATTAGGGAGTAGGACATTCATGTGTATAACTGTTATATCTCTATTTCTGACACCTGAATCTAGCATGCACACATTAAAAACTTTACAACCTTTCTCATTCAATCAGATGCCAAACTGTTCAACTCAAAGTACACCTCAGTTTATAGATCCTAATGAGAGTAATAGGAACATTTCACTTATACTAGCATGAAGGGAACTTCAAACTGCTTCATTAAAATGGTGACAGTTAGTCAAAGGAAGGAAAAGGCAGTGGGGAAATGAAGAGATACTGTACATGGAAAGTATGTGTGTATTTCCCAGTGCAGATTTATCCTTTTCTATTTAATAACCTTTATTAAAATATTTGAAATGCCGCACATTCTCCGTATCACAATGCAAAACTAAAAGACAAACACATTAACATTTAATCCGTGGCTTCCAAACTAGCTGTCTGCCCAGACATGGCTTACATTAGTTGTGTTCACACACTGTCAGGGCAGCATGGAGCTCATCCTTCAGTGGATCCGGCCCCTGGAGGGATGGATGTGTGTGCTCATGTGCTTGTAGTGTTCAGAGCTCTTCAGAATGGTATTCCCCAATCATTGTCTAGTAATTCCTTGGAGGTTGTGGAGGAGGCTATTAATGCTCACCAAGTATCTGTGCTTCTCTACGTTTTCCAACCTGCTATGGTTAGTTTGGGACCATAAAACTGGGCGTGGGCCAATAAAATGTTGAGGAAAGTGAGGCAGCTGCATCTAGACCTGGCCCCTAAAAATTGTCAGCAGGTCACTCCAGCCCTTTCCCAACTTGTGATGGCAACTGTGGGGCCATGCGTCCAGACGGCATAGCTGCTATGTAGCAGGGGGCTGCCTGACCTGAACTGGGCTTCATTAGTAAGAAATAAGCCACAAGAGTTCAGCAATATCTACTGTGGTGGCTAGCATGGATTTCTCTGATCAGAACATCATTAAGAAGAGCAAACTATACAACCTTATTTAGAGGTAAACTGGCCTAAAGTTGGAGATGATATGATGCTCTCTTCCTTTTTTTCTATTTTTTAAAATTTTTTAAATTAATTAATTATTTTTTTATTATGTTATGTTCATCACCATACATTACATCATTAGCTTTTGATGTAGTGTTCCACAATTCATTATTTGTGTATAACACCCAGTGCTCCATGCAGAACGTGCCCTCCTTAATACCCATCACTAGGCTAACCTATCCCCCCACCCCCTCCCCTCTGGAACCCTCAGTTTGTTTCTCAGAGTCCATAGTCTCTCATGGTTCGTCTCCTCCTCTGATTTCCGCCCCTTCAGATGCTCTCTTTCCTATTTTGTGAATCATGACTATTGAATGAATATCCTCTTCTCCTCCATTCAGTGAAGACTTAGATTAGCCATGGCTAATGACTACATTAATCTTCACGTCTTCCAGCCTACTCATCCATTTCTTTTTTATTTTCTGACCAACTGTAGCCTCCTGCCATATACTGGCCCTCTTCTATAAGACCCTGTAGGAACCTCTCCTCTGTTCTGTGGTAACGAAGCCATAGTGCAGTCAGAAAGGGAGGTCTGCCTAATTCTGGACCTTGCTTTTGTCTTTGCCACCTATCAGATCTTTCCTACCTGCACACCTACTTCTGCTTATATGCCTTTGGTCTTAAGAACCAGGACATACCTGCTTCCAGACCCCTGACCTATAAGTCATATACCCTAGAAATTTGGCGTTCTCAAGTGTGAATTTTATAATCTTATATAAGATTCACAGTGTGAAAAGCAAATGCTCTGTAAAATCTAAGCAAATACAGTGTAAAGG
This sequence comes from Zalophus californianus, assembly GCF_009762305.2. Lineage (NCBI taxonomy): Eukaryota > Metazoa > Chordata > Mammalia > Carnivora > Otariidae > Zalophus > Zalophus californianus. The sequence continues at coordinate 155,293,151 of NC_045595.1, read as the reverse complement.
AATATTATTTGAATTACCAAAATGGCATTTCCCATCAAGGGAGTCACAACTTCTATTCACAACTATAGAGATAATGAAACAGTACAAGATATTTCTAGAAATTGCCTGAGGAAATATTTTACTAAAAATGCTTATTTTGTACTCCAGGTACTATAACCAAATTTCCCTCCATTTGCATACGTTTGCTAGTAAATAGCACAGCTGCCTGGAAATACATGAGTCTTGGGTTATATTTTTGGCTTTCCCTCTGTCTTGGTATCTTTTATACCTGCAGGGTTTTTTTTTTTTTTTTCCACCTCCCCCCCAACCCCAGCTAGAGGAGGAGGACAATGCCCCAGGATAGATTTATGCAAACGGTGTTACATAATCAATGCAAGGACTCAGAGACCTCTGTAATTATTCCCTTACTTAAATACAAAATCATACTTTATCAGAACAAATAAGGTTTCTAACCAGGGTGGAGTCTGTCCTTAGCTTTCCCCATAGAGAAAGGGTTCTATATTTGGCATTCTGCAGGCCTCATTATTACACAATCATTCCTTCATAAGAAAAACATCAAGGAATTTCAGTGAATATATTTCTAGTACACGAGTTATTTTTAAGGCCAACCAGGGAGAATTTCAGGATAATAGTGAGAAGAACATACTGAAAATGTGTGACTCTGAATAGAAAATAAGATCTGACCCACATAAGTAAACAGAGTTATCTAAAAGCAGCCCCATTCACTAAATACAAGGCTTCAAGGGGACCTAGATTTTGAGTCCCATACTTCCTCTCACTCCCAGTAGGGCTCCTTCAGGCCACAAAAATCTCTCTATACCTCAGTGTATTCATTTCTAAAAATAACAGATGCCAATTTTCTAGATTCCAGGATAAATGAAAGGACTAACTAATTTGTTAGGGAAGTATACTGGGTATATATGCTTAGGATATATTCTTTTAAGTGACTTTCTTTTTTTCATAAAGCAAAAAAGGAAGATAAAATTGACGCAGGACTGTAGAGTAACATGACTGATTTTCATGTGGGGCTCTATATTACATACAATGACCTCATGATTATGCTTGGTCTAGCACATGTTAGGGACTTAGGGATTCATCTTTAGAGTTTGTATATAGGTCAACAATATCCTACATAAAAAGATTCTACCCAACCTCAGTGGTTTAAGCTTATTTTATTGAGAAGACAGCTTTGGAAGTCAATCTGGAGGGCTGTTCCTTGAGCTGGGCAACACATCCCTATAGCAAATGCTTCCCTGTACCCCTGAATATAAAGGTCAAGGGTCTAAAGTCAGAAGTGTAGTGTGATAAATGCTCTGATGAAAGGAATAACTCAGAAATGTCTGAAGACATACAAGGGTAGGAGCCCTCTCTTTCAATATATATCCACAGGGTAAAATTTAGTGGCTGGACACTGGGTTCTGAACCCAGGGCAAGGCTCCAATCCCAGTTCCTTAATGTACTAGCTGTTAAATCTTGGGGAAAACTTCGACTCAGTTTTCTCTGCAGAATGAGAGACAACCTATCTTATAAGATTGTCAAGTATTAAGCAAGATAATTAGTGTGTGCAAAATATTGAACTGGATGCCTGGAATATGTAGTACGTGCTTATAATAAATGTTGTTGATTGTGGAACATTTTAGTGGCACCTAACTGGGATATTGGGGACCATGGTTTAAGATACTTTTTGGAACACAAGAGAGAATGAATGAATGAATGAATGAATCAACTGAAGAATGAATAAATGAATCAGTGGAAGACAGAAGACTACTCTCTGGAAATATACTTTTGGGAGGTAACAACGACCAGTAACTTCTATCTACTTTAATCTGTGATTTCTCTGAATAGAGTAGACTAAAGCATCTATATAATATTTATTTCTTCAACAGTGTGATAACACTAAATGTTTTCTTTCTATTTCGAATGTCTTGGCTCTCAGATGAGTTGAAGCCCAGCTCCCCTTCTGAAATGTATACTACAGTTGCTCAGCACTGCCACTTTTAATTGAAGGTAATTCATTTGGTTGGTCTAAAGTAAAGATACGGAAATGCAAGTCAGAAAGGCAAGGGAGGGCAGGGCACCAGAACAGAACTTTTACCCACATGCCTGTCATTTTCTCTATACCCTCAGACTAATGACTGAGATCTTCCCTTATGCTGGATTAGAGTTATAGTTGATTGGAAAAACTATAAATGAATAACTTCTCTTTTATGCAATTAAAATACCCAACCTTAAGGCAACACTAGAATATTTCACATATTCAGGTTTTCATGAAAGAGGGGGAAAAAAAAAAACAAAACCTTAATTTGATGCAGTTCCAAGGTCTGTCTTTCTTTCCTGCCAGGGTTTGAAATGGCCTATATTTAAATGTATAGAGGTGCCTTCAGAGAAGCTGTCATAGAGAATTAGAAGTCTGTAACTGGAAGCATCTTTTGGAGCTGAGCAATGTAAGCTATTGTGGAAGCTCGACAATACATGTTGAAATAATTAAATCCTTTTGGAAATGATTGAACTGGATGTTTTCAAATAAGCAAATCTACATTTGTCATTCTGAATGCTTTTTATGGAGAGATGGTGTTTCTCCCTCCCGTTTAGGTAATTAAAAATAGTCACCTGATGATCACTCATTATCAAACATTTCCGCACATGGAAAAAATAATGTTTTGAGGCTGAGACCTTGCTTGTGAAATTTCATCCTTCAAAGGAGGTCTTTCTCCAGAAGCCATTATTCACTACTGGAGAGTGGGATTGAAAACATTACTTCACACCTAACTAATGTATTCACAGTACAGAGCATCTCTCCCTTGGTGGCTAGGTTCCAGTGCTTGCATTTTATGTAGATGCCATGCACCGTCCTGAAAAGCTGGACAGTTTCCATAGCATTAGGGTTTGAAGGAAGAGCTGTTGCTCCTTAGAACTTTACTTCTTTTATGAATATTACTGTCTCAATTTATTTTAACACGATGAGTGGGAGAGAAGGTGGGAATAAAATGCATACACAGAAGCCTCTATCTAACAGTCCTGCTGATTTGAGCGTCACAAAAAGAGGCACAAGAAAACCTTTGAGAGTTTGGAGCCTGCTGCATGAGACAGATAAAAGTAGAAACAGCAAATTTGCTGCAGTATGAATGGCAGGTGCATTTGTTCATTGGAGGCAAGTTGGCAATTTAGTTTTCAATGACCAGCTTGTCTCTGTAAGGTTCACCTTTCAAAGTCCTCCCTTTTGCCCTCAATGTACATCACCAAAGCTCTGCCTCATCTTGAGTCCCTATGCTCCAGGTAACAGCAAATCTTTACCCTGTTTCTTTTTGGGAAAAAAAAAAATGTCCTGGTCCCTTTCTCTGCTTACTGGGAATAGAATTAAAAAGGAGGCAATGGAAAACGCTGAAGCTAGCACAGTGGAACAACATGCCCAAAGAGAAAGCAAATGTGTGTTCGGTATGGATGGCTTTGTCTTACCTTTGGAAACTCAAACCAAGCAGAGGGGAGCTCGGGCAGAGCACGGTGATTCTGACCCCACTCTAGCATTTCTACAGATAGCAGGGAATTCAAAGCCTTTTTCCCCACTGCCAGGATGGGACTTAAGAGATGCAGATCAGAGGAAAAGAATTCAGAAGAGAGAGGCTGATGAGAGCAATCTGTCTTCCAACTCCCTGCTTCAGATAAGCAAGGAGAAATGACTGCTTTCTGGGTATAGCTCATCTGGACAAAAAACCATCCATTCATTTCCCCCTCACAGACAAGCACACCTAACCTTAAAATGTACATGACATACATACCAACACTTGTTTATTTTTGTATCCACTATTCTTATTATATTGATTGGTTCTTCACCTGTGTTTCTATCATTATTAACTATCTGAGCAATTCCTCAAAAGTCCATGAGGGTGCTCAAATCAGCTAATAATCATAATCATAATCATACTCTTTTGAACACCTTTGGTGCAGATGGAAAAGATCATAGTAGGATCTTCTATGAGACTTCATTTTAGGGACTCTCAAGTGTCTGAAGTGAAATAGGTCACATGGTGTTTTGCTTTTTATTTTTACCATTTCGATGAATTTTTTAAGTTTCTAGCACTGTCCTATTCAGTGCATAGCAAAAAAGATAAAAGTCCTATTTTTAATTATTTGAGGAACTTCTGCACTGTTTTCTGTAGGGACTCTACCATTTACAATCTCACCAACAGTGCACATGACACTCTGGTCCCCACAGGACCAGCACTAATTTCTTGTCTTTTTGATGGTCACATGTTTGTTTTTTCTTTTAAGATTTTATGTATGTATGTATGTATGTATGTATGTATGTATGTATGTATGTATTTTAGACAGAGCACATGCATGAGCAGGGGAAGGGGCAGACACAGAAGGAGAGAATCTCAAGCAGACTCTGTGCAGGGCACAGAGCCCGAGGTGGGGCTTGATCTCACGACCTGGAGATCACCACCTGAGCAGAAATCCAGTCAGATGCTCAATTGACAGAGCCACCCAAGTGCCCTGAGAGTCACATGGCTTTTAAGGCCTTCTCTAGTCAACAAAGCAGTAAACTGATCCTAAAAAAAAAAAAAAAAAAAAAAAAAATCAAAAGCAGAGCATATAACAGTAAGCGATTTTTTAATTGTACAGTTTTCTGGTAATAAATATTAATGTATCAAACATGTTTGTCTTAAGTTTAGCTAAAAATCAATGGAACACCTCTGTCTCAAAATTGTCTCTCCCTTTTGTGAAATCAAAGGTTCTGAGTTTAGGCAAGTGATTATAATTCCTATTCAAAATTCAGTTGGCTTGCAAGTGAGTGACTACAATTTGAGTGTCCCCTGGAATGGGTCCTCTTCTGCCTGTCTGTACAGTGGAAGAAGAAGGGGTAAAACTTAGATATTTTCACTTTTCAAATCATTCATCAGGCTATCGAGGTGTGTACCACAAAGAAGGAACAGTAGAGATGGCAGTAGAAGTTAATGCTTGATACCAACAAAAAACCTCTCCTATTCTCAATAGATACAGCTCCTGAGATATCATTTTGTTTTAATTTAGCAAGAAGGAAACAAAGTCATGCATATGCTGTGAATACCACAAAAGTAAACCCTGACTTCAAAATAGAATACATCATTCTGTATACAACCTGTTTTTTTTTTTTTAAGATTTTATTTATTTATTTGAGAGAGAGAGAGAGAAACAGCATGAGAGGAGAGAAGGTCAGAGGGAGAAGCAGGCTCCCCGCTGAGCCGGGAGCCTGATGTGGGACTCGATCCCAGGACTCTGGGATCATGACCTGAGCCGAAGGCAGTCGCTTAACCAACTGAGCCACCCAGGCGCCCTACAACCTGTTTTTTAAAAAGATTTTATTTATTCATTTGAGATAGAGTTAGAGAAAGAAAGAGTGAGAGAGAGACAGCATGAGTGGGGTTGGGTGGAGGGCAGCAGAGGGAGAGGGCGAAGCAGGCTCTCCACTGAGCAGGGAGCCAGGACCCTGGGATCATGACCTGAGCTGAAGGCAGACGCTTAATTGACTGAGCCACCCAGGCGCCCCTGTATACAACCTGTTTTGAAAACTTCTTGAATATGGGAACATTTTCTCTATGTTTATTGTACTTGAATATACTTGGAGCATTAATTTATATTTGAAGTAAACTACATGATTTGCTTTTCCTTGTCGTAGACCTCTAACACGCTGCTATAGTAGAGCAACATATGTACATATGTACACAATTTACTTAGACATGATTGAAGTTAATTGTATATTAAGTTTCTGAACAATGTTTGATGATGAACAGGGTTTTCACTACCTGAAAAGTTTGTCTACCACTCTGAAGCATGTGTGACTCAAGTTTAGGATTACCTATTTTTTTGATCCCTCTCTCCTTCACCCATTTTGCTCAAACCCCCCTCCCCTTCCCTCTGGCGATGATCGGTTTGTTCTTTGTATTTATAGTTCTGAGTCTGCTTTTTGTTTGTTTATTCATTTTTAAAGAGTCCATTTATGAGTAGAATCATATGGTATTTGTCTTTTCCTGTCTAATCTATTTTCCTTAGCATAATACCCTCTAGATCCATCCACGCTGTCTCAAATGGCACAATCTCATCCTTTTCATGACTGTGTAATATTACTCTGTGTGTGTGGGTGTGTGTGTGTGATATTTCCTTATCCATTTGTCCATCGATAGACACTTAGGTTGCTTTCATGGCTCAGCTATTTTAATTAATGCTGCAATAAGCATAGGGGTGCATATATCTTTTTGAGTTCATGTTTTTCCTGGGTAAATACCCACTAGTGGAATTATTGGATCATATGGTATTTCTGTTTTTTAAGTTTTTGAGGAACTTCCAAACTGTTTTCCACAGTTGCTGTACCAATTTACATTCACACCAACAGTGCACAAGGGTCCTTTTCCTTCACATCCTCACCAACACTTGTTTCTTATCTTCTTGATTTCAGCCATTCTAACAGGTTTAAGATGATATCCCATTGTGGTTTTGGTTTGCATTTCCCTGATGATTAGTGATGCTGAACCTCTTTTCATGTGTCTGTTGGCCATCTGTATGTCTTCTTTGGGAAAATGTCTATTCAAGTCCTCTGCCCAGTTTTTTAATCAGATTGTTTATTTTTTTTGGTGTTGAGTTGTACAGATTCTGTAGTTATTTTTGATATTAACCTCTTATTGGATATATCATTTGCAAATATCTTCTCCCCAGTCAGTAGGTTGTCATTCTGCTTTCCTGATGATTTCCTTTGCTGTGCAAAAACTTTTAATTTTGATGTAGTCCCAATAGTTTGTTTTTGCTTGTGTTTCTCTTGCCTTAGGAGACATATCTAGAAAAATGTTGCTATGGGTGATCTCAGAGAAATTACTGCCTGTGTTTCCTTCTAGGATTTTTATGGTTTCAGGCCTCACTAGGATTACCTAATCTCATGTTCTCACTATGAGAAAATGTTAAGGGATATGGTAACAATATGTAATATTTATCAATTATTTGCTAAGTATTTTGCATATGTTAATTCAATGAATCGTCTTTACCCTTCTAGGAGAAAAGTACCATTAATAGTTCCATTTTATAGATGAGGAAAGTGTGTTACATAGTTAGACTGGGTTAGACTCCTAGGTTTGCTAATTTCTATTTATTTTAAGACTCTGTACTCTTAACCCTTATCCTATATTCTCTATAGGCATCTGTCAGTCTATTAATAAACTCTGAGTCAATTAACCTGACAATATGTTCTCTCTCTTTCTCACCCACTCTGTGTATCTCTCAAAGATGCATGCTTGGTACCAAAGGATGATCTTATAGAACAAGAAAAATAATCCTTCAGTTAGAGTTGTAGAAATAGCTATGTTCTCCTGCTAGAAACAATGGGTCAGTAATGAGCCAATGTCTTTTTTCTCAGTCTGTCCCTGATCTGTTTGGAAATTTTATACCTTTCTACACATCTTTCCAGTGTAGGGCTTCTTGACCTTGGCACTACTCACATTATGGGCTGGATAAACCTTTTGTGGGAATTGTCCTCTCTCTCTATATATATATAGAGAGAGAAATTGTCATAAATATATATATATATAGAGAGAGAGAGAGAGAGAGAGAGAGAATGCTAGGCAACAGCTCTGGTCACTCTCCAGCAGATACTAGTAGTTCTTCCTTCCCCCATCCTTTGGCCAGTTGTGACAACCAAAAATATCTTCAGATATTACCAAATATCCCTAGGGGCAAAACCACCCCTGGTTGGGAATCGCTGCTCTAGAGGGTTGTGTTGGATAGACTAAGGATGGACAATGACTTACCAGGTTACTGGTAAATATAGATGGCATGACCCATTTTCCTCAAAGACAATGGCAGTTTCCACAGTAGAAAGTTTGGGCCTGAAATAAATTACTCTTCTGTCTCCAGTCTGAGAGAGTAAAATTAACTATGGAATCAGGTTCTAAAGCAGCTCCAAAAAGCATATTAATTTCATTCCTTGGAATGTTGCTTCAGTTAATTAAAAAGTGATAAAGGATGGTTTAACCTATTACCATTACTTTTTAAACATTTATATCTAGATACTGTATCCCTTTTTGAAAACTAATTAATAAATTAATTAATTAAAAACCTTCTAATTTAGGTGTTTGCAGAAGGATCTATGACAGCACCCTATTTACTTTTTTCCATTTAGAACATGAGCCATGATGGTTCTGGCAGGCTAATATACATAATTATTAGAATCAGTTTAATGCCAATAGACATGAAAAGCTTGCTTCTGATTCTCTCCTCTGCTTGAGGGAGGAGTCATGCCACTATCTACCTAACTCAGAGCAGATGTCACCTCAGCACAGGGCAACAAAATGGCATTTCCTGGGCACTGAAGCAGCATCACAGTGTGAAATACTATCCAACAAAACTTAACAGGAATACCACTATGTTAGCTTGCTGCTATGTGAAGCAGGCCTGCCAATAAGACCTGGCCTGTGTGCAAATGACACTGTATGATTGGACAGAAAATGGAAATAATCCATCCTGCATGTCTTTCCACTTACCCTTCCATAGGTTCCTCCACTCTACTTGCCTGATCTTTCTTTATTAACTTAAGGCAAAGGTAACATTATTCTCCTTATAATTCAGTATTACAAAGTAAGAATTCTTTAGATACATGGACAGACAGAATGTTCTCAGGGGAAATGCTCAGGGCTGATTACCTGGCAGTGTGTTGTGTACTGAGAGAAATGCTGCTCTGCTTTGTGGATGGAAAGCAATGGGAATAATAATATGTAAATTGATGTATCAAGATTTCTGAAAGCTCAGCGTTATTTCCCCTTGCCCAAAGATTTCACCTCGCCTTATTAACTATTCTAACAACCCTGCCTTTTTTTTGTTGTTTGTGTAATTCTTGTTTCCTCCCATTTAGCACATAGAAAAAAGCATTAGTAACACTCTTGGTTTTAAATGAACCCTATTAATATTCGCTTCTGCAAGGGACTCTGGGATAATTTTGATAAATGTGGCCATGAAGCTGATCTGACAGAGCTGAGTGTGGTATTTGTGTGTTCGTGGGGAACTGCTTCATGCACAAAACGGGGACAGACTGAGATGGGGAGTCTGGCAGGTCTCTCTTTCTGAGCCACAGCTAGTAATGTAAAGTAGAAATGTAATTGTACTTAAACAACAACAACAACAAACAAACCCTAATCCAAAATAAAACAAAACAAGCAATTTTTATAAAGATAAAACAAACCCCACTACTTTCTGACCAAGAGATTATTCACTTTTCCGAACTCTCAGTTCTCATAGCCCTGGTTGGTCAGATCCAGAAAGATGCACGGGCAGGGAATGCGAAGAAAACCTGGGTATATAGGAAAGGAGGTGAGCCTGCAGGGTTCAGCATGCATTTCTCTCTGTTTCCCTCTAACAGTGGAAATTGTCCCTGAAAGACTAAATGCCTTGTGGTGATTACATTCCCAGATAGGGGGAGGGGTGTGTGTGTGTGTGTGTGTGTGTGTGTGTGTGTGTGTGTGTGTGTAAGACAGGCTGTCAAATTCTGAAAAAGCTTTAGAGTAAATGTCAGAGATTCCTGGATATAGGATCATTCTATATACATAGATTGCCTGAAGAGGGCTTTACAAAGTTTGCTAGTTTTGAAATGGAATACATAAATAAGTGATGTAATATAGAAAGATTACGAGTAGCATAAAGGCAGTTATTAATTATGCTAAAGAATTTTCTAGCCTAAGCAAGATAAAACTCCAAATATGAGCCCATAGAATAAAAGAGAGAAAATTGAACTTCTTTGTACAACTGCCTCCAAACAGTGCCCTCCATTCTCTTTAGGACTTCCTTATTATTATGAGATTTGATTCTATTTTGGGAACCAGTGTCTATTTACACAACACAAAAGTACACAGACAATCACAGTGCGTATCTCTGAGGAGGACACTGGCAGGAAACAAGTAGAGACTGAAGGTAGCAGTGGAAGTGATTTGGTGACCATAGTTTGGGAAGAGATGGCACACCTGGGAGAATATGATAATAGAATAAAACAAAAGAAGAAAGTGTAAAACCATGGACAGTTCAGAATGCTTGTTCTTGGGGAGGAGGTTTTTAAAAACAGTACAAAAGATGGGGATTCTTCACAAATGGAATATTCCTTAAGTGTTTCTGAGAAGCGGAATGGAAAGATTGATGCTTACATAGCTATCATTTATCAAGCAGGTATATAATAGTAAGTTTTGTTCTAAGAATGTCATATTTAATTATCAGATTGTTCTTGCAATGCAGATTATTATTATACCCACTTTACACATAATTAAACTGAGGTTCAGAGATTAACCATGCTGCAAAGTAAACAGCATCACTGTCAGAAGGCAAAAACCAAGTCTCAAGTTTAGGGCTTCCCAAAGTCTCACAGCCTACAGAGTCAGAGTCTAGGCCTGCCTAACTTCAGAGTAGAAGCTCTTTTTCTCCACTTACTCATGCTCTTTATGGATTTGGCCCTTGCATTAGGAGATGGGAAAGAAAAATCCCTTTTGATGGACTAAAATAGGTGTGTTTGCTACTCAAGCCATTCTCCATCCATATAATTGTCAGTCTTTCTCTAAAGAGTCATATAAGGCAATTCCATTAACATAACCTATCTTAGAATTTAAAACACACACCAAAGCTGTATTTTTGAAGCTCACATGGCTCTTATTCTGGGCTGCATTGCCTTTGGGGTGAATACAGCCCTCCTGTTCTTAACTTAGTTGCTGGGAGCCTGCACCTGGTAGAGGCATCTCCATCTGGTGGTCCAATCAGAACCCATTAAGCACTGAGGTAGACTGCCTGGAAGTGGAAAATATGGAGTGGGGAAGCTCAGCTTGGGCTACATGACTTCACCTTTGGAAAAAAGAAACAGGAAAAAAAAATACAGCAGCCCACACGGCCTACAGAGCAATTGTTCCTGCGCAGCAACTCTGGTCTAATTGATTTGGACACTACAGCTAATTTTCCCTCAGACATCTGTTAGCGCACATTAGTGGATGTCGTTAGGTAGGGAGCTGCAGATTAGATGGGGAGCAGAGCTCAAAGGTCCCGGCTTGGGAGCCTGGAGCAGACGGAGGAATGACAACAGATAGAGTTCTGCCAGCACCCCAACAATGTCAGATACTTCTGCTGCAGCAACCCTGAAAAGAAATGGTAATGGCTGGGAAGCCGTGAAAGTTGTGTATAATATTCGGATCCTTTCAGGCATTTGCCCAAATAATCAGTGTTATCTGAACTTCCAAGGGCAAAACAAAGGTGCTCCAGATGTGAACAGAGGCCAAAACACACATGAAATAAAGACAAGCCCTGTAGATGCTCCTTCTCTCTCTCCCCAAGTCTCATTCCTTCTTGTATTTCAGACATTAGCATGCAGTGACGATTCCAGGGCTCACTCATACACCAGTCAGGCAGGTGACAGAAGGCTGGTTAGGTCAGACTTGTCCAAATCATCTCCCACTGCAAAAGGCTGAGAAGTAAGTCCCAATTTATTGATTTTTTCTTATGCAGCCATTCTAAATACTTAACTCATGCCAAAATACAGTTCCTATCCTTTGGGACATGTTTTGCAGTTGAGCAAGTCAAAAAAAAAATCATCTTGATGCCCTCAAGGAAATCCTCTACGAGCTGGTCTATACTGATGACTACTCTCCCAATGAATACATTTAAAAGATTATGATCCTCTTTCAGAAGCAGTACAATGTTATGCCTTTCAAATAAACTGGTGAAAGAAAAGACTGCGTCTCAGTCCAAAAGAGAAAACTCTTACATACAGGTAAATATTTCTATTGGTGATATAGACACAATCTTTCCTCACTGTGCCTGACATCCTTTATAAAATATGCCTCTCATCATTTCACTCCCCTCCCAAAATTCTTACTTACCCAACCCCACAAAGTAAAGTCAAATATCCTCTGCAAGGTGTTCAAAGCCATCATATTCTGGTGTCAAGTGATTATTCCAGCTTCATCTCCTCAAATTCCTCTTACTCCATTTAAAACAGGCTACTTGCTACTTCCTGAACATCCTAGCCAATCCATGTCTTTCTTTTGAATCCTCTCTCCCTTTGACTACCTGAACAACTCTGACTTATTCATCAAATCCTTGCTCACCTGTCCTCCTCAGTAAAAAGTTTCTCATATTCCAGAGAGTCATTCCCTCTCTGTGTGCCGGTTAGACTTTGTTCATATTTCCACAGATTTTGTGAAATATATATATATATATATATATATTTGTTTGTTTGTTTGCATTTCTAGTCTTCCTTCTTAACTTACCTCCTCAGCATCCAAACATATTTAGACCTTGATGGCAAGGCTATGTTATTATTTTTAGTCATCTTTGAATTTCCAATATCTGGCACAGTGCTTGGCATATGGTAGGCCCTTAATAAATGTTTGTCAAATGGGATGAATTTATGAATAAACTTCACCACTGAATATATTATCTTGGTAGCAGGTGATGGAGTGATTCATTGTTAAAGAACAGTATCAATGATAGGACTTCTGAATGACCAGGTATCTTTCCCTTGGTAGAGTTGACAAATATCTCCATCTAGGAAAACTTGGTCATGCCTGTACAGTCTTTACATAAAATGGCAAAGAAAGAATCACCAGACACGATGTCCTGGAATGTCACCAGTCTACCAAAGAAGGAATATTTTGTGCAGTACAGTTCTGAAGACTAAGTTATGGTGAATTATATCCAAGACCCTGAAAAACAACGAAGTAAAGTGGGGTGACAAAAGATAATGCATAAGGTACCCACAAAAGCATACCTCAGATTAGCATGATTTATCTATGGACCATGAATTAGGTCCACCAGAAGAAATATAAAATAAACAGTCACATAACTTCACTGTGAGTAGGTAAATGAATAGATATGTAACAACAGTCTTTCCCCTGAGCTTCTTTTTCTTCTATACTACCTTAATGACCAGAGAGGGGAGAATCAAAGTATTTATTTAGCACTTATATATTACACACTATATTGAGTCCTTTTATGTTATTTTAGACAAGGTATTATCATCCTCATTTAAAAGGTTAGGAACTGCAGTTTAATGAAATTATACAACTCATCCCCATCACAGATCTGAAGCTGTAGTACCAAAATCAGACAAGAGTTCTGGTTTCAAGGCCATGACTCCTTTCACTTCTTTCTCCTTTCCTACATAATAACTTTCTGCTTCCTTTCTCCATTTGGTAGGAGACAAAATAAACTAGGACACAGAGAAGACACAGGAATTGAAAATAAAGAGGACTAGGGCACTACTGAAATAGAAGAGGGGAAAGGCAGTGCAGGAATGAGTATGCTGGGATTCACTGCTGTAACTCATATGACAGCTGATGCTATAGAAGGTCAGCTGAGCACAGAACCTCTCCTTGGTTCACTCTCAGATGATGATTAATAGGCGGATAGATACAGTGCTTGTGTGATAGAGGCTTGCCGTGCCCCACTAGAGCTTGAAGCCAGGGGTGTCCATCTGTCCTAGCTTTAATGGGATTGATCAGGCTTTGCTATCTCTGTTTTCTGCCAAACAGAATCAGAAGGCATCAGTGTTAGTAATTTGGGAGCAGTTTTTGGCTACCTAAGTGGCTGTTAGTAGAATTTATGGACAGTAAAGCTCGATTCGGGGCCAGCCTGCAGCAAGACCAGGGAGTAGGCAGTTCATCTTCTCTATGTTCCTCAGTGTTCCACTCTTCCCAGTGACCATAAGCCAGGAAAGAAAGTATTTGAAACATTCCAGTAATTTATAGCAAGGTGTTGGTGGCATCTGCCACCTCTCTCTCCTCCACCTGCTCCCGGAAAAAGGTATTTGCCTTTTAAACTCTGTCTTAAGTTCTATGACTGTATAGTAGTTACATTACAAGTTATAACAGGATCGTTTCTGATCTAATCACCTTCACTGACTACTCATAAGCTGCCTTTTCCCCCATTTTTTTGGACTGGATTTGAGGGGCCTCTGGGTGCTTCATGCATTTCCTAACTTTTATTGTCACGAATCAATTAACCATTTTTTTCTGGAGAAGGGTAATTCTGAATGCATAAAAATACACTTTTAACATCACTGATCAGCCTTCAGAAATTAGATAAAAAACACCAGTGTTTTCACTTTATATTTCTATTTCATGTATATCTTAATTAACATTAATTGCTGAACCAAAACAGACAGCAATGTAGAGTTGGGTTCTATACATGTTTTTGTTTGTTTTTGTTTTTTGAGGAAAAGTCAAAGGTCTTTGCTTATTTATCTTACTTAACAGAGAATCTGTCTCTTTTAAAGAAAAAGTAAAGGGTTGCACACAAGCCAGGGATTATTCTTTTGCTGGATAACTTCCATTTGTACACCACATCCCTTCCCAGATTCCCCTCGCTCTGCACCCTGGAAAGCTGACCATATGAATTATGTCAATGGCATCTTTGCCTCTGGCTTCCAGTTGAGGAACTGGCTTCTGGTGGTGAGGAACATTGCTGAGAGATTTGGAGGACAGAGCAGAGTGTGGTCTAGGCATTTATTGCCCTGGCCTCTGCACCAGGGTCTCCATGGGCTGGTGGCCGTCTCCCACTACACGACCCTGATCTTGTCAGACGCTCTCTGCACACAGCTCTCTCCTTTACTGGCTTCTAGTCACTGTTCCCTCCCATTACCCTCTTCAGACCTAGAGGGGATAACAGCTTCCTGAAGTTACCAGCCCCAAGGTGGGATTTCCTTACCCCCTGCCTCTTGCCCAAATATTTAAAAAAATATTCTCTATTAAACTTCTTTGAAATTATCCAGTTTGAGCGTGCCATCTGTTTCCTGCAGGGACCTTGACTGATAAAGCCCTGTAACCCAGATTTACCTTTATTCTGAAGCCTGAATGTGGTTCTTAGGGAAAAAAAAAGATGCATCCACTAAGTCACAGGGTCAAAAATGGGTGATGGGTATTAAAGAGGGCACGTATTGCATGGAGCATTGGGTGTTATGAGCAAACAATGAATCATAGAACACTAGATCAAAAACTAATGATGTAATGTATGGTGATTAACAAAACATAATAAAAAAAGTTCTAAAAAAAATGGGTGGTTTAGCCTAGACAAGCACTAGGAAACTGGATGAATTTCCCATGCCAGACACTGGCCGTTATAATGTGGCTCACATTCACCCACTGAAACATGCCAGCCAAGGTTTTAACAGCGAAATAAAAGGTTTGGAGTCAGCTATGCTCTCCCCAGGCCAAAGGCATATTTCCCAGTTACTTCTAAATGACTTCTCTTTTTAAAAGATCCAAAATATGAGTTGCTATGGAACGCTGTCTTTTTTCTAACAACCATAAAATTCATTTGTATCAGCAGTGTGATCAATGAAAGATAAATTATGCCTTAGGAGGACACAGTGTAGGGCACATTAGATTCTGGAAGTCCAACATGGCTCCTTGCAGCAATTCCAGAAATTCCAGGAAAGTGTTTAATAATAATAATAATAATAATAAAAGAAGCACAAAATATTTGAAATGGTGATATAATGAAATCTTCTTCCAGGACTGCCTCCAGCAGAAAGCTGGTGGTAGGAGCAGCAAGGGACATATTTGGGAACCTCATTTTCCTCTCCAGAGGTATGGAATCTGCAATCGGAAAGAAAATGAAAGAGCTTTGGCACCTGGCACAGCTAAGGGCTGTGAATCATCAAGGCCAGCCCAGGAGCAGCAAACTGAATGACAGTGACCTCCCTTGTCAGGTTTTAGCCTCCTATACATTTGGCACGAAAAACAAGGGTTTAAAATAGCTTTCCTGCAGGTTCCATGTGACTCGTCACTGGACCCATACAGCACAAAAGGGCTGATTAGTGAGGCAAAAAAAGAGGATCTTCTCCTGAGATGACTTCCAAAAGCTGCTTCTTACAGCACAAATCTCCCTTTGAAAAGGCGGAACTTGCTGGGAAAGGCAGCAGCATTCTCCCCTTCAAATGACTGAAATTTGCTTGGGAATCCTTTTTTTTTTTTTTTTTTTTTTAATGAAGATCACCTTCTAGCTTCAACAGTCTTTACTTAAGAAAAGAATTTTCTTTGCACAATTTCTTACTAAAGCCACTAACCTGGTCTTTTTTCCCACTGGCCTTTAGCAAAGAATCCAGCCTCTTCTTCATAGAAAGTTGTGAACAATGGCTTCTTGACTAGCTCTGGCTGCCAGCAGAGTCACAGGGTATCACTTCTAGTTTGGGTGCTTGCACAGAACTCGATGAAGACCCCATTCATATTAGGGCTGCAAGTCGAGAGGCACTGGCAGGTGCTGATCACTAGAATGGTGCAGGGGGCTGGGGAAGGGGGCAATTCAATTTCCTCCCCTGATGGAGTAAAATTGCTGCCTGGGGGAACACAAGTGGAACAGCTGTCATCCTACCACCAACTGCTTCAGAACTTCCTTGCACCCATTAATCTTTAAATGTTGAGCAAAGCAGAGAAAAACAAGAAGTGTTAAGATGTGAAGTAAGATAAAGATAAGAGAGGAAGTTTGAATTTAAAAGAAGAAAAAATAGTGGTAGGGAAAGGAGCCATGGGGTGAAGAATTGCCATGCCAGGATGGTCAGTTATCCAAGTACTTCAGGACTGTGGATAGCAGGTCAACCATGGATGCTTCACAAGGGTACCATGACTGATAGTTTATGATTGTGGACAAAATGCTCTGTGTATAGAGCTTGTAACAAAGAGAAAGGAGAGGAAGAAGAAGGATGATGAAAGAAGAAGAAGACAAAGAGAAGAACAAGAGGGAGAGGGAGACGGGGGAGGGGGAGGGATAGAGAGAACTTAAAGGAACATGGAAGAAAGATTATATGTGGCTTTTATTTCCCTCTTAATCCATTGAACATCTTGGGTTGTAACTTTCAAAATAAGTACTTATTTTAAATTAAGAAAACAATCATATAGAAATTATTCTTTCTGTATAAATTTATTATAAGAATTGCTTCCCTCCAAGATGTTGCTCAGAAAACTCCTGGCTGGCATTATGCTTCTAGGTCCCTGATAGGTGGACACTGTGTCAGTGAGGCCAAGAAGTTCAATGTTAAAGGATGAGGGGCAACAAGGCAAGACATTCTGCAAAAGAGTTCTAGATCTGTACTTCTGAAACAAATAATGCAACATATTTTAAGAAAAAAGAAAAAGAAGAAGATAACAGGAGAGGAAGAAAAGGGGAGTATGTCAGAGGGGGAGACGAACCATGAGAGATGATGGACTCTGAAAAACAAACTGAGGGTTCTAGAGGGGAGGGGGGTAGGGGGATGGGTTAGCCTGGTGATGGGCATTGAGGAGGGCACGTTCTGCATGGAGCACTGGGTGTTATGAACAAACAATGAATCATGGAACACTGCACCAAAAACTAATGATGTAATATATGGTGATTAACATAACAATAAAAAAATTATTAAAAAAAAAAATAAAGTACAGTTCTTTGGTAACCCAAAAAAAAAAAAAAAAAAAAAAAGAGTTCTAGTGTTTGAACTCCCATTAAGAAGAAATTATTCACCTGCTACTACTTCCCAGGCATCTGGGCTCCATTACCCAGGACACTCCCCACCCTCATGCATTCTGGTAGCAAACAAGTCAGTGTGGTGTCGTTCAAGGTGGTCATGTGCTCATGTGCTCCCAAACCTATTTCACATCTCATTGCTTAGCTGGATGGGGTGTAATTGTACATGCTCTTTGGCCTCTCTAACCTGAGAGAGAGAATCAACCAGTTCTGAAGCAAAACTCAGTTTCATTAAAGGAAGCAGAATGGAATGCAGAGTGAAAAGACTGGAAATGAGATCAAGGTAAAGTATCTCTAATTTACAAGTCAGCCTGGCTCTGAGTTAGTGGAAGGGAAGGGAGAATCCTGGAGCCCGGTGGCACTGTCCATCGTCTGTTGCTCATTGTTACCAAAAGTAAAAATTCTTAATTTATAACTTTAAGTATTGATCTCCATTTTTATTTAAGAACTATATATCCCAGTCCTAGACATATAGCCCCAACTGCAAATATCAGGTGTTCAATTCAGTTAGATCAGGTTATTGAGCTCCTAGCTCAATAGGCATTTTGCAGAAAACAACAGGAAATTTACTAATAATTCTCTCCTACCCTCAATGTTCTTACCATCCAGAGGAGGAGATAGGCACATGGACAAGCATAGCACAAAGATATGGGTGACACTGTGGAATAAAAACAACAAAAGAGTTTTGAGGAAGGAGAGATCATTTATGAATGCTGGAAGAGTCCCTTTGAGGGGATAGCATTTAAGATGAACAGGAATATTTCAGATTATTGAAGGGATAAAGAGGAAATTCCAGGCTGAGGAACATTATGTGTAAAGATTCAAAGGTCATAAAATTCTTGAGTTTTCCAGGAATTGACAAGTAATTTGATATGACTGAAACATGGGAAATGTAAGTCAATGTAAAAAGATACATGGTGTGAATAGAAGGTTGTAAAAAATTTATGGAAATGATGAAGGTCAGGCTATACTGTGGTACTTTATTAGTAGGTATTAGTACACAATGTGGAGCCATTCAAGTGATTTTGCATGGAACAGTAAGACAGTGGTGTGTTTTTGAAAGACAACTCAAATAATATAAGGCTTTAGATTGGAGACAACTGCTAAATCTGCTTTTCTTTTGATCCTATACACTTAATGTTTCATTTTACATTGTGTTGGTTTCCTATTGCTGCTACAACAAATTACCGCAGACTTGGTGGTAGTAGCACAAACATACTATCTTACAGTTTTAGAGGTCAGAAGTCCAAAATGGTTCTCACTGGGCTAAAATGAAGGTGTTGGCAAGGTTGTGGTCCTTCTGGAGGCTCTAGAGGAGAATCCATTCCTTGCCTTTTCCAGTTTCTAAAGGCTTTCTGCATTCCTGGGCTCCTGGTTCCCCTCCATCTTCAATGCCAGAAGCATGGCATCATCAAATCTCTCTTCTCTGTCACTCTGCTTTCATTATCACATCTCCTTCTTGGGCTCATTTAGGGACCCTTGTGACTATACTGGGCTGACTTGGATAATCCAGGATAGTCTTATCTCAAAGTCCTTACCTTAATCATATCCGAAAAGTACTTTTTGCCATGGAAGATAACATATCACAGGACCCCAGTATCACAACATGAACATCATCAGAGTGCAGGCCTCATTCTGTCTACCACAGACATTCTTAGGTCAGAGTATAAATTTTAAAAGGAGAGGGTGGAGTGTGACGCTCCAAGTAGACTCCTGAAGACCTGCCCTGGATTTCCACCAGTGAAACTGCCCTATTTGGAGATTTCTCATAGGCAAATCAAAATAGTCCAGGAGGAAAGGGCTTCAGTTAGGATTTTCCTGTCCCACCTACATATTCAAACTGTTTGCGTGAACACTGCTGATCAACACTGAATAAAGATTTAATGAGTACAAAAGATTATATCCACTTAATGTCAAGGGAAAAGAAGACAAATATTTTTTGCAAAAAAATGGATTAAACACTTGGAAAACTGAGATCATTCTTTTGCTTTTGCCTGAAAAATTAGCAACAAAGAGCCAGCCTGACATTCATAGTCACATTTACCACCATGTGGTAATGTCCTAACGCAAGATTGCAGAATAACAGTGTCTTGTGTTTAGGGTATTCCTTTCTAGGGCTTAAGATTTTGGAAGGTTTACTTATTTTTTCTTATTTTCTATTATATTTTTCATGTTCTAGGTACATGAAAATATATTCTGAAGTAAAAGTATAGACGATAGAAGAATGTAGTACAAAGATTCTTAGCCTTGAATTCAGAGAAACACCGTGATTGTCCCTAATTTGTTATATGATTAGGACCAGATTAGTAACACTATAATGTCTTAATTTTCCAATGTGTTACTCAAGTGTTAAAAAAATATTGGCTTTAGGTATGCTATGGAGATGTGGGATGAAAAGAGATAGTGTATGAGAAAGTCCTTTGAATAAAGTTCAAAAATAATGGAGGTTACTATCCATTCATTAACCATGTGCTATTTGTCATGTGTGGTTCTGTACTAGGGATACAGTGAAAATAACACATGGCCTGAAGCCCAGAGTGGGTGAGAATTACTCAAATCATTGCCATAAGAGGTACAGACATTGTGTATTCACTTACCTTATTTGGTAGTTGAATGATGATTTGAGGAGTCTACTTAGAATGATGTAGGCAACCATTCTCTGGAAGTCAGGGTTCAGGGGTGAGGTCTCCTTCCCCAACCCTTGAAAGATACTGACTTCCCTCATATGTAAATGAACACAACTGCAATTGGCAATGCCTTCATCTCACAGGTAACTAATGGAGAGGGGCAGGGCTCTTTGGAGTTCACTGGAGACCATGTTTCTTAGTCCTGGCTCACTCTGGGACCTATTCTAGGATCAGTCATATATGTCTTTCTTCAAAAGTATGTAGAAGTAATGAGTAACTGGAGAAAAGTGACAGTGAATTCCATATGCTTCTTTTTAAAATCACTTATATAGCAAATCCCCTTAGTCTACATGTCAAGAGAGGATTTTTCAAGCTAAGGTTGCAAATTCCATATAGATTCTGAAATTCTGCCTCTTCTTACATCATCACTATTTTCAAAGAGTTTGCAGTTGGACTAAAAGATGGAAAAATGCCCTTGTTTTATGTGTGTGTCTGTGTGAGTATTTTCACAGCTCTTTGATTTCACAGGACTATGAGGCAGCAGCTACATTAAGCTTGGAGACTTGCCTTTTATAAAATAGTATTTCTTTTTTTTTTACATACTTTTTTTTTATTATTATGTTATGTTAATCACCATACATTACATCATTAGTTTTTGGTGTAGTGTTCCATGATTCATTGTTTGCATATAACACCCAGTGCTCCATGCAGTACGTGCCCTCTTTAATACCCATCACCGGGCTAACCCATCCTCCCACCCCCCTCCCCTCTAGAACCCTCAGTTTGTTTTTCAGAGTCCATAGTCTCTCATGGTTCGTCTCCCCCTTCTATTTCCCCCCTTCATTCTTCCCCTCCTGCTTGCACAATTCACAGTGCTCACCATAGCACATACCCTCCCCAAAGTCTATCACCCAGCCACCCCATCCCTCCCACCCCCCACCACTCCAGCAACTCTCAGTTTGTTTCCTGAGATTAAGATTTCCTCATATCAGTGAGGTCATATGATACATGTCTTTCTCTGATTGATATTTGCAAATGACATATCAGATAAAGGGCTAGTATCCAAAATCTATAAAGAACTTCTTAAACTCAACACCCAAAGAACAAATGATCCAATCAACAAATGGGCAGAAGATATGAACAGACATTTTTCCAAAGAAGACATCTAAATGGTCAACAGACACATGAAAAAGTGCTCAACATCACTCGGCATCAGGGAAATCCAAATCAAAACCTCAATGAGATATCACCTCACACCAGTCAGAATGGCTAAAATTAACCAGTCAGGACACAACAGACATTGGTGGGGATGTGGAGAAAGGGGAACCCTCCTACACTGTTGGTGGGAATGCAAGCTGGTGCAACCACTCTGGAAAACAGTATGGAAGTTCTTCAAAAAGTTGAAAATGGAGCTACCATATGATCCAGCAATTGCACTACTGGGTATTTGCCCCAAAGATACAAATGTAGGGATCCAAAGGGTTACATGCACCCCGATGTTTATAGCAGCAATGTCCACAATAGCCAAACTGTGGAAAAAGCCAAGATGTCCATCGACAGATGAATGGATAAAGAAAATGTGGTATATATATACAATGGAACTGGAGGGTATAAAATAATATTTCTTATTCCATGATTACACTAGTTATCAATTCTTACTCTAATGCTGATTTTATTTATTTATTTTCATCTATGGGATGTACCTCTGGGAGTACAAACTAGGGAATAGAATTATCATGTAGTAATATTATAATGTTTTGCATATTAACACAGATTGTCTAGGTGACTGAATGATAGTCATTAGGCTGTCTTTTTCTGATTGGGTATGGATCAGATTGATCATTCACATTTCTTTCCATTCTATTCCATGACCAAATATACATGTTGAACTAGTTTGAGCAATAGTGAAATCTGGTATAGACCTAATAACTAATTCATGTTGGAATATAACCCATAACTAAAAATGATTCCGATAGATAAACTGACCCAGATATATCATAAGTGTACTTATTATTAATAGAAAGCAAAGAGCACAACATATTATACAATGATATTAGTCAGAAATAAGAATTCTTGGAAAAATAGTTCTAATTAACTCTCTGAGCATAACTATTATTTTTTAATAGCAAATTCATCTTCAAGTTCAGAGATGCAGCTCAAAAAATATGATTTCAGTGCCCTCGCCTCCACTTTCCATATTTTCTTTGTTGTCAACATCTCCTTCATCTGTTGGAGACCCCAAGTACTTACAACAGACTTTTCTTTTCTGTTATTAGAAAAAAGATAAACAAGAAACAGTTCCTCACCAAGGCATTGGGGATCTAGATACACCATTCCTTGAGAAGTTTTTACTCACTAATTTGTGGATTCACTAAATAAATCTTTAACGAGAACTTACTATGTGCTGAGTAGTATGCCATGCATTCATAAAGTGAATGACAGAGACTTAGCCTGATGTACAATATAAAGGAATGCATAATAAAAATGAGCTATGAAGAATTCTGGGTGCAGCCTCTATAAAGTTAGCACACATCATTCACACTAAAGCTTAACCCTGCTGAGATCTCTTCTGAACAGATTTCCCACTGAAATTCAAGATCCACTAACATACTATTTTGTTTGTGGATGCTGCAGGCTCACTGGTTCCTAAAACCCTCACTTTGAATTTGGCTTTGGTTATTGGTGCCTTTACCAATAAAGCAAAGATGAGACAGATAAGAAACACAAATCTGTCACCCAGGTAACTAGATTACAGGGGAGAGAACTTCAGTATGTAAAAGTCTCTTTTGACATTTTTCACTTTACATGTACAGGAGATTTATCTTCCTTTAGAGTTGTTTCTTACTTTTTATCCACCTGGTGGGGCTATCATACAACTAGTACAGGGCTGATCATCTGACTCAAGCTCCACTGATAGAGTGATGGTCATCTGACTCATGCTAGCCAACCAGAATACTGTTCCCCTTAGAAGGAGTGGTTGGTTAATGAATGAGCATGTGACTGAAGCAGGGACAATCAGAGTCTTTCTTTTCATGGGCTATAATGGCTAGAGAAAGAAAAGGGAGGGGGAGAGGAAAGATGAGAGGGAGAAGAGGTTGATTTAGAGAGAGGTTGATCTTTTCTCTTTCAGGGTCACCTTTCCCATTGTATGTAGAAATCCTGACTGAGAATAAGGTTAACATAGAAGAAGAAATCATAGCCAAGAGGTACGGAGAAAAATGGAATCCTTATGACACATTTGAACTACTGGATCCAGCCATGCCTGAAATTAAACCCCCCTTGTATTTTCCAGTTACATGAACAATACCTTCTCCTTTCTACTTAACCTATTTTGCTGTTGATTTATTCACCCTAAAAAATTAAAACTATGGCTCTGGTTTGAACATGCGCACGCGCGTGCATGCACACACACACACACACACACACCCATGCACATATACACATACATATGTGAGCTGAATTAAATAAAAGAGAATTGATTTGGCAAAATGGATCTGTTTTGGTGAAAAGGGAATATTGTGTCAATGTAATGTGCCTATGCCTTCCATGTCATGTGTTAACAGAGGTATTTGAAAATGAATGGCAGGGGCAACTGCGTGGCTCAGTCATTAAATGTCTGCCTTCGGCTCAGGTCATGATCCCAGGGTCCTGGGATCGAGCCCCACATCAGGTTCCCTGCTCGGCGGGAAGCCTGCTTCTCCCTCTCCCTTTGCCCCTGCTTGTGTTACCTCTCTTGCTGTCTCTCTCTCTCTGTCAAATAAATAAATAAATACAATCTTTAAAAAAAGAAAAAGAACATGAATGGCATTTATTCTAGTGAAACTGTAATAAGATGGCATGGTACAGTGGGGAGAATATTCTACTGGGGTTTAGAAGGGACAAGTCTGCTGAATTATCTATCATGAATATATTTTACTTTTAGAATCAGAAAACCAATGAGGCAGCTCCATTTCTGAAGTGAATCAAGGAAGGTCTGGGTTCTAGTTTCAGTTCTGCCACAAGCTAGTGCTTTGATTATAGTTTCCTCCTTTGTAAAAGGAGGGAGCTGGTGCAGTGGTTTTCACACTAGACTCTCTAGATCCCTAGGAGTTTTATGGAGTAAATTGAGGTGTGGAATGTGAGATGGGCAAAAAAGTGGGGCTCCCATACTCTTCCACCCTGCTCTGTAAACCGGAAATACTCTAAACATACCACTTTCATCTACTAAGCTTGAATGTCAGCTTTTAACTAACGCATTTCTGACCTTTAAAATTTGGAAGAAAAAAGTATAAAACCATTGGGCTTGATGAGCCCTAAGTCCCTTATGCTTTTAACACTCTTTGAAGCTAATCTCCAAATTAAATTTTCTACCAGAAATATAGTATTGCTACTTGAAAAAAATAACCATCTTCTGTAATTGCTTTTATTTAATCCAAGCCGGTGGTCACATTTGAATACTCAGAATCTTTACCTTTGTGACGTATGGTTACAACAGTAAAAAAAGAAAACTTAGTTTGAGAGTTCAAATGAGTGTTTTAGATACTCAGATTCAGAACCCTTAAGGAATAGGGAAAGCATGAACCCAGTTTATAGCACTATGACATAAAAGATAAACTAAGAAGCCTGAAAAAGATGACAAAGATCAATGATTTATATGTTTCTAAGACACATACAAGTCTTCAGCCTCTTAGCCCCTAGGAAAGAAACCAAATACAGATGAATGGTGTTCATAAACTAGTAAAAATGTTTTTGTTTGTTTTATTTCTGTCATTACCAACAAACAATGGTTCTAGGTCTCCTCTGTCCTGGACACCATGGCAGACCACTGTACATGTTCCCTATCCAGTTAAGAACAGACATGAGCTTAAACACAGATACAGCGGCAAATGTTAGGTTCCAGCGATTAAATTTGCTATGTTGGAACAACAGTGCAGCTCATTTAACACTGGTTTGCTGAAATTTTAAGTGATTTAGGTTTCACCCTAAAATCTTATTTTACTTTTTTTTTTTGCTGGATTAAAGAGGTAAATTATTTTTATTAGAGGATGTTTAGCCTCCTGCAGAGATAAGGCATCTGAAGAAGTACTAGCCTTTTGCCTTACCCAACTCTCTTCAGCCACTCACATTTTTAAAGGGACTAAAAGTAACGCAATTTGGAAAATATTGTGTTTCTTCAATTCTGCTTATTTTGGTTCCCTCTTGGTATTTTGCTTATCAAAGTGAAAGAGTTGTGGGAGGAGATATCTAGCTCCCGAGAATTCTGACAATTAGCACCTTTGTTCTACTTTCCTGAGCTATTTTCCTTCTTCCTCCAGCATATCTTATCAAACATTATAGTTCACCTAGGGAAAGGCACAGTAGAGTTCCAGAGGAGTCAATGGGCTGAGCTGATGTCTTCTAACATAGGAATTTTCATCCAAATCTTAGCTGTGATAACCTAAAGGTCTTGTACACACAAGTAACCAAACAGACGTAAATGAGGTCTCTTAATTAGGTGTCTGTATTTCCATTGGTTGACTTGGCTTCAGTTCCGTTTTAGAGGATGAAAAGTCACCTGAAATCTCTCTGATGAAATCCCTTGCCCTGGCATATGGGGGTTTGTGTGAATCATGGGGAAGGGTAATAAGGAGTCCTCACTGACCCAACAGAGCATGGTGCCCTCCTGCTGGAAGAATGGCTGGCTTGCCACACCACTTGGAGTTCTCCCTGAGTCCTCCATTCCTGGCTGAGCACAGCCATTCTGTGATTTACGTGACAAAGCAATGCCTCCAGGCAGAAAATGCTGCCAGTAAGTACTGAGATGGGGTACTGGGAAAATGCAAAAGCTTTCTTTTGTTTTTTCTCTGCTTTTTTCCTTCCCTCTGCTTTCACCACCTCCTCTCTTTCTGCTGTCCACTTCTCTCTTGCCTAACTCTTTCCAGCAATACACTTCTGTACTAGCAGAGCTATGAAGGTAGCAAAATAAAAGTTGATTGTGAATTCTTCTCTTTTCTTTCCTTTCAAATCAAAGTACAAAGGTGGAAAAACACACAACTACATCAAATATGCTTTAAAGAAATAATGCAAATGAGTTTTCATAGTTAAGAAAACCTAAGTGTTAATGAATTGGTTGTTTCAAAATCTGAGAGATGGAAACTCTAAAAAGTAGTTTAAAAAAAACCAACACATTCAGGGGCACCTGGGTGGCTCAGTCAGGTAAGCCCCAGACTCTTTCTTTTGGCTCAGGTCATGAATGATCTTGGGGTCCTGAGACTGGCTGGCCAGTGTAGACTACACTGGGTTGGGTGCAGAGCCTGCTCGGGAATCTCTCTCTAACTCTACCTGTGCTCCTACCCTGCCCTCAACTGCACTCTTTCCTTTTTAAAAAAATCATTCATTTCACAAAATTTTAATGCCTTTAATATCCAAGGCACAGGACTATGAGACATACAAAAATAAAAATAAAATACCACAATGAAAAATTTTAAAAATAATAAATTTCTACCATTTAGAAGTTTACTTTCTAGTATAAAGAGACATATAGAGGACATGAGACTACTCAATCACAAGTTGTAAGGAAAATGAAAGAGAATAGAGCCAGGGACCAGGAGAGGGCATGGGCACTTAACATACTTCATTGCAGTAATGATGCTTATTATATTCTCATAAGAACTTTTAATAGTAATATTTCTATTTGGCAAATCTGTAAACAGAAGCTGTCCTATATTAAGTATGTAGCTGGTAATTAGCAGTCAGGATTTGAATCTTGGTTTCTTGGTTCCAAAGCTCATGCTCTTTCTAGCATGTCACAGAGAAAAGAGAACCATGCATAAATCACTTAATGGAATATGTTAAAAAAATGAAAGCTATGTAATTGACTATGATAAACTCTTTAGGTCCCTTTTCCTCAGGGGGTTGAGGGAGCAGCCTGCCATGGCCAGGTCTTAATTTTCCTCCATGCATAGCTAAGGTGCTTATGTGACACAGCCCAGTCTGTGTAAGAGGCAGAGTCAGGTGGTGGTGATTACTAAGTACAGTTAACCCTTGAACAACATGGAGGGGTAAGGGCACTGACCCCGTCCCCCCAACACACACCCAGTTGAAAATCTGCCTATAACTTCTGACTCCCCAAAAACTTAACTACTAATAGCTTACTGTTGGCCAGAAGCCTTACTCATAACAAATAGTCAATTAACACTTATTTTGTATGTTATTTTGTAGGTTATATGTATTATATTCTGTATCTTTACAATAAAATAAGTTAGAGAAAAGGAAATGCTATTAAGAAAATCATAAGAGAAAATACACTTATAGTACTGTATTTATCAAAAAAAAATCTGCATATAAGTGGGCCTACATAGTTCAAACCTGTGTTGTTCAAGGGTCAACTGTACTTACTGATAGCTAACTCTTATTAAGCACATATACTATACGAAGCATATATATGTATGTGTGTCTATACCTATCTATTATTTATTTCTCTAATTTGATCTCAATTCTAGATTTCTTGGATCAGAGATTTGTGTATTTGACTCATTTTGAAAATTTCTGACTATTATCACTTTAAATATTTCTTGTCTTATTTTCTCTTTTCCTTCTGGGATTTTACCATTTCATGGTCTCACATAGAACTAGGGTGCTTTGTTCCATGTTTCTCAACCTTTTATTTTGCATATGTTCATTTTGGATAATTCCTATGATCTGTCTTAATATTCACTGATTCTTTTCTCTCTTGTGTCTGGTCTGCTGATAAGGCCATCAAATTAATTCTTTATCCTGATGTGTTTTCCATTTCTAATATTTCTCTTGGTTATTTTTTATAGGTTCCATCTCTGTGTTGAAGTTCTTCATCTCTTCATGCATGTTGCTGATCTTTCTCACTAAATCCTTTAACATATTTATCATATCATTGATACCTTTTTTAATATTTCTAATATTCGGGTTATGTCTGAATTTGTTTCTATTGACTATATTATCTCTTTATGATGGATTCTATTTTCTTGCTTATATAGCCCCATAATATTCTATCACATGCCCAAAACTGCATAATAGAATAGAGACTGAGATAAATAATGTATTTCCACTTAGACAAGGGCCCATCTCTACTATTTCTGGACTTCAGAGCTATTAGCAGAGATAACTTTTTACCTAAGAAACTTACCTGTATAACAGGGTAACTTTTATTTTCAAAGTAGGGTCAAAGTAGAGTTGATCTGAATTTCGGCTGTGTTGTTTCAGTTACTATAGTACATCACTAAGAATAAATTCTTCCAGTGATAGACTGACATGTCTTGGTTTTAATTCAAGATCTGAAGTGCAAGAGGGATTTTTCTCAGTTCTTCTGCCCTGCCCATACTTGGGTAGGAATTGTATTCTTTCTTCTTGGAGTAGGGGCATGGAGTTTGGCATTCCTCTCCTTTCCTTAATTGCAGATGGCCAATAATTTACAATCTGTGAAGTGTAGGAAGTTTTGTTTGTTTTTTTGTTTGTTTGGCTTCTTCCTTAGACACAGACTGGTCCTGTGAAAGTGCCTAAATCTATTGCTGTTGCTCCTTCCGCAGGGGCAGACTAGAGATGTCTGGTATGTGGTATGAAGCCTGAAATCCCTCCTCCCAAACAACTCAAGGATCTTAGATAGCTTTAACTAACAGTTCCTCATCCTTTTATCTCTGACATTGTATTGTATTATAGTTCCCTCTTATTTTTAATTCTCAAATTAGCTATCATTTTTATTTTTATATATTTACTTATTTTTGTGAATCTCAAGATGTTTTTCTGTTTCTTAAAAAAATGTGGTAAAATATATAACATTTTACCACCTTAACTATTTTTAGGTGTACAATTTAGTGACCTTAAGTACATTCACAGTGTTGTGCAACCATCACTGCTATCCATTTCCAGAACTTTTCCCTCATCCCACACTGAAACCCTGTACCCATTAAAAAATAACTTCCCATTTTTCCCTGCCCCCAACCCCTAGTAATCCCTATTCTACATTGTCTCTAGGACTTTGATGACCTAGTCTATGTATACCTGGAATCATACAATACCAGTTCTTTTGTGACTGGCTTAGTTCATTTAGCATGACCATAGAATCTTCAAGGCTCATCCTTATTTGTAGCATCAGCCTTTCCTTCCCTTTTAAGGCTGGATAATATTCCATTGTATGAATATACTGCATTTTGTTTATCCATTCATCTGCTAATGGGCACTTGAGTTTTCACCTTTGGTTACTGTGAATAATGCTGCTACAAACATGGGTTTATTAACATATGAGTCTCTGCTCTTAATTCTTTGGGTATTGAATCTAAAGGTTTGATGACACAAATGCAGCATATGATTTTCTCATGAAGCTTTTATTTTCCTTTTTAGACTCTTTCATATCTTCTTCCCTGCCATAACCCTCACAGCAGTTCATTTTCTCTTTGGGGTCATCTTTTGCCAAGAATTACAGCTTTATATCCATTCACAATGCAAAGCTAGGTCAACACCAGCAAGGTGACACTGATCCTCCCTTTCACCCCTCTTCAGATGTGCAGTAAGTGTGGAAAAAGAAAAATTATACTGCAGGGGCAGAAAAAGTTTCCTTCTACCCTTCTAGGTTTTGGACTGGTCTAATAATCAAATTGACAGGAAACAGATTAACAGGAGAAAATCAAACAAAATTATGTACATAGTGGAGCCCAATAAAGATATGAAGACCCAGAAGGCAGACAGGTAACTGAAGCTTATGTAACACCCTGAGCTAAGGAAAAGGGTTGAGCTCTAGGGAGGAAAAGGGGAGGAAAGCCATTCACAGGAATACAGAGGAGAGGTTTGGAAAATAAATGTTACCCTGTTATACAGATAAGTTTCTTAGGTAAAAAGTTATCTCTGCTAATAGCTCTCTTCCGGGTACAGGTCCCCTCACCAATGTAAATTTAGGCAGTTTGAGGGGGAGGTAAAGAGCTTTTCTTAAATCTGCTGGGTTTTGATTGCCTTTAGCTCAAAATAATTCTTTTGCAAAGAAACATATTTTGTGGTGGCAAAATCTGCTCCCCTTCAGTTCCACTTTTGAAACTTCAAATAAGAAGTTTCACAATCCAGCAGCTCAACTGATAGATTGCTCTGTATCTCGGTGGGCCAGTCTCAGTCTTGGAATAGGTCAGTACAATTAAACAGTTGTATCTCACTTCAGGAGGTCGGTGATGAAGGTGGGCCCCCACAGTGAGGCAGATATTATATAAGAAAGCATGCAAGTATTTAATAAAAGCACATCTATGGAAACAATAGAAATACAACAGTTAATGACTGGAGCAGAATATAATCCCAGTTTCTGAGTTCTGAGAGTAGCCAGTCAAGAAGATTTCTAGATGTCAGGCACAAAGCATTTTTAGATAGAGTGACAATCTCACAGATTATCCTTGTTTGTAGTTTGAATGTCTCTGGTGATCTGACTGCAAATTAGCCATTATTTTTAATTCAATGCCTATATATAATTACCAAAATGTTTGTCAATATCTTTGTTCATTATTTCTTCCTGTGTTTTACTTCTTCTTTCTACATATACCTTTTCATTTATGAAAAACATTTTTACCCCCAAGGAGATGTATCATTGAGGTCTGTGAGTGTTATAGCCTTGCAGTCTATATTGGTTTGAAACTATTTTTATTTTGCCCTCAATCTTGAATATTGTTTTTACCTGGGTTGATTTTTAGTAGCTTACAGTTATTTCCCCTCAACTCTTTAAAAACAATTATTCCATTATTTCCTGGAATGTACTGTTACTGAAAGATGGTTTTCAATCAGCCTGTTACTCCTTTATAGGCAATCTGTTTTTATTATGAATGTTCTGAGAGTTTTCTCCTTAGTTGTTCATGTGTTTCAGTTATATCATAACATGTATCAATTTGTAAATATTTTTATTCTTTGTATTGCTTGAATATGATTCTTTAATCTATGATTTATGTTTTAAGTTCTTGAAAACTTTTTCAAACCCAATTCAATTAATATCTCTCCTCAATTCTTTCTATTCTCTCCAAAACTGCTATTAGACATATTTTGCAATTTATTCAGTTTTTCAGATCTCATAACATTTTTTCAGATGTTCCATATGTTTATCAACAGGGATTCATCCTCGGTGATTCATTTTGATCTAGATTCCAATTTCTTAACACTCCTGCTATGTATAACCTAGAACTTAACTCTCTCATGGAAGGTTTTGTTTTTGTTTTTTTAATATACCTGTTCTTTTTTCATGATAACCTACTCATGCTTAATGGAGATAACCTATTTAAAAATTTAAGCATAGTAATTTTAAAGTCCTTTTTAGATCATCCTACAATCAGCAAGTATAATACTCCTATATACTGGACTTTGACAATATATTTAATGGCATCAAATTTTCTCTGAGCTTTATACATTTTAAACCTGCAAACTCATCTTGAATGGAAATTATTACCTGAAAGAAGAAGTGCTAGGTCAAAGATACCCCTATGGGGTAGTTTCATGATTTTTTTTAAGGTTTTATTTATTTATTTGAGAGAGAGAGTAAGAGCACAAGTCAGGGGGAAAGGCAGAGGGAGAAAGAGAAGGAGAAGCAGGTTCTCCACTGAGCAGGGAGCCCAATGCCGGGGTCAATTACAGGACCCCAGGATGATGACCTAAGCAAAAGGCAAACAGTTAAACAACAGAGCCACCCAGGCACCCCGTCTCATGATTGTTTTTGCTGGAGATATATGATAATCATTAGTTTTGAATGTTTATGTACACTTGGAATAAACAATAACAAAATGTGGTAATCCTGAGCCCGATATCTATTCACTTTTAAATTATTTCTGTGTTTGAAAATTAGAAAGACCTATGCAGGTATGGGTAGATTTCTAGTCTCAACTCCAGATGTTATTCAGAACTATTTCTATTTTAGGTCCTTGAACAGGGAGGTGGAATTACTCCACAGCTAGTTTTCTTAGTGACAGATCTTTCCTAGCTCCTAATTTTAAGTGTGAAGACCAGTCTATCAATTCCATTCTTCATAGGGTGTCTTGGCACTTGACGAGTAGTGCTACTACCGTGGACTTCTACTTTTAACTTCTGTTCACCTAAGTGTGTTTTCCCTTAATTTTTGGCATCTGGAGATCACCCTGTTAGTTATGACTCTTAAATATATATTTTCCTGATGAATGGTTTGGATTACCTTGAAAAACTCCATCTTAGACATATGTGTTCAGCTTGTGCCATTTGTGGATAACTACCAAGGAATAAGAACATTCAGCCCAAAGGGGGAGTCAGGCTGTATAACATCAATAATGGTTTATAGCTTTATTAACAGCCACTATTTTCCCTTCTCTTATCTAACTGAATTGAAATGGTAGAATATCATCAATAATATTATCTTTTTTTAAATATAGAGACCATAAAATGGAATTTATTTCATTATGGTACATGGATATAATTTGTGTGTATGTCTGATTGTGAGTTGACACAGACATATCTAGTATGTTTACATTATGCTCACAGAACGACTTTCTTCTTTTAGCTACTTTTATTTTTTTAATAAAATATAAGTATAGCAGAGTTATCTATAAGCTTTTCAGGAATTTTATTTTAGAAAAATATATCTTTACTTCAATAATGTAATTATTGTTCAAAATGTTTCTAGAAATTATTTTGAGAAGTGATTCCTAAGATCTTGGTACCCTGGTACTAAGGCAACAAATATTTATTCACCAAGACAAAATTCTAACATTAATAATTAAAGAGTATGATTGAGCTGGGTAATACTGTGCTCAGTAAAGAAATTAAAAAAATAAGTATTTGTAAAGTAGCAAAATTTCTTCTTTTTTTTATTTAAATTCTTAAAACGTAATCTCTGTACCCAATGTGGGGCTTAAACTCACAACCCTGGGATCAAGAATCCTATGCTCTACCAACTGACTGAGCCAACCAGGTGCCCCAACAAAAATTCTTATTGTTCATAAATTTATCAGTAAACAAGAAATTTTCCAAAAAGGTGAACAGATTACAACTTTCAAAGAAGATACCACTCAAATAGAGTGGACTATTTTGAAGGATAAAAATAATTTGAGTTTATAAACAACTCATATTATTTATAAATTAATCTCATTATTTTTATAATACTCATTGTGTCTGTACGTTTGTTTATGTTTGCAGTGTGTGTGTGTGTGTGTGTGTGTGTACAAATAACCACCTAGAAATTAGAGTAAATTTGTCCAATTTAATCTAAACACTAAATCTGGATATCTGTTTATAGCATCCTAATCTTTGGATTTGACAAACCTCAGTTTTCTTAATATGAAAAAGTAGTACAGACTAGCCCAGGTGTAGCTAACTTGTTTGTAAAGTAAATAAAATAAAAAAAAACTAATATTAATTGAGCATCTTCTACATATCAGGTAATGTGAAAAAGACTTTAGATTACATTTTTTCTCAATATGCACACACACATACACGCAAGTATAAGTGTTACTGTTACATTCACTTTTTACAGAGAATGGAACACAATCACAAAAGAGAACATAATTTGCACCAAATCACATAGCTAGCAAATGAATCAGACTGGAATATCAACCATACATTCGGACCTTAGAACCTATGCTTTTAAGCCACTACGTAGTAAATCTTTATGGCTACATATGGCATTTTGGCAGATCCTTAGTCTGATAGTCTAAATGTTAGTTT
Source organism: Zalophus californianus (assembly GCF_009762305.2). NCBI lineage: Eukaryota > Metazoa > Chordata > Mammalia > Carnivora > Otariidae > Zalophus > Zalophus californianus. The sequence continues at coordinate 155,259,405 of NC_045595.1, read as the reverse complement.
TAAGATAATATAAAATAAAAATTTAAAAAATAAAATATTTTTTAAAAAGTTACCGTGTATGAGCTGGTTTTCAGATAGACTTTTACCTGATGCATAAGAATAAGATTCAGCATCAGTACCTTGATAGATATTTCTTAAAAGAAAACACATCCAGAAAAAAACAACAACAATGTCTCCTGTAGATGGGTGGATAGCATTCAGTTTGCAGCTTGTGACTGAGCCAGCAAAGGATTCTGTGAACAGCTGTTCACTTGGACTATACAACCAGTATGCTGAAAGTGGGTCCAAACTGTGCCCATGCCAATCCAAATAAGAAGAGAAATAATGATGATTAAAAAACAATTAGATTCATACACCTGAAACTAATATTACACTGTATGTTAACTAACTGGAATTTAAATAAAAACTTTAAAAAATATGATATTTATTATTTCACGACATAGTAATACCTCAAAAGCAGTTATATCTCTAGTTTTTTTAGAACTATATATTCAGTTTTGTTTTCTATATTTGGTTGATAGTTGTGATAGTTGTTGTCTGCTGTAGCTGTGCAGGGCAATTAAAATGCTGTTCCAGTGACTGGTATTGTACCAGTAGGTGGTAACTTGGAATAAACGCAGATAGGGCATGTGGATCACACTCATTTTCAGCAACACCGCTGACATGAACTAGTTTTCTTAACATAATCAAGTCATTTATCCATACCATTCCTCAAATAGGTATGGTACCTAACACTACATATTTCACAGGTATGCATAGAACAAACCCAGCAAGTACTTTGTATAAGCAACATATCCAGATGGCCATTTCCCTGCTAATTCAAATTAAATATTCCCAAGAGAACTGTTTGCTCTTTTTCTCTTTATATTCCTCCTCTGTGTCCAAGGAAGCAGCATGTTAGGAAAACAAGCAAACAAATAAGCAAATGACTTCTGGAATCAGACAGACCTGAGTCTGAATCATAGTACTACCACATATTAATTGTGTGAAACTGGGTGAGTTATTTAATTTTCTCTGCCCCCATTATCTCATCTTTAACCAGGCTTTTAATACTCACTCCAGAGGGTTTGTGTGAAGTTTGTAGGTGTATGAATGTCTGACACATACGGTAGGTTCTTCAAAATGAGAACTAGTGCTTTACCATAACACTCCACACTGCTCGAGTGGAAACATGCTTAGAAGAAAGCTTAAGTTAACTTTTAAACTCTGTATTGTTTTCTGACACAATTTGAATATTTTTGCCAGATATTACAATCTTTACCTGTTTAAAAACATTGCCCCATTCTCTTCATCCATTAGAATTGTAATCTGGATATCTTCTTTCTGATACTACTATTTTCTGGAAACTGACTTCAAAAATATCCTACGTCAGATTGATTATCTTTCCATCACTGGATATCCCACCCATCATTTTTACCCAAATAATGCTATTTGACCTTAAAAGACTTTCAATCTCACAGGGAGCAAAGACTAATATTCATATCAATTACCTTCAAAATTTTTTGTATGACATCCTCCACCTTAATATATTTCTTTCTAATTACCTAACCACTCTCTTTGTTCTTAAAATCACTTCATTTCCACAGTCATTTTTTGTTTGATCCAACTCTTATTTTCTTCAAACTTTTGTATTCTTTTCCTCCAGAACCTCCCCCATTTTTTTCCACATTTCGTAACTGATCTTCCAAATAACAGGGGAAATCCCACGTATTCCAGGAACTCTGTGGTATTACTATTTAGAAAGAGAAGACTTAGCTGAGTTCATATCTGCCTTACAGAGAAATTCTTACCTTCTTATATCAACTTAGGGAAAAGCATCAGTAACTCCCTTCAGTGTATAAGTCCCACAATTCCCTCTTTAGGCTTCAACTTGACTAAATATATTCCTTTGATGACATCCTTTCTATCTGTGTATGATGTCTTAATGTCTGAGCTTATACCCTCCTAGAGAACATATAATGTGTTTGCCTCAAATGGTAGCCCATGCAGAGATGCTTCAAAAATATTACTGAAAGTTGATGAAGAGGGAGATGAAAAAAAAATGTGGTATTACTGGCTAACCTGCAAAACCTTAAAATTCTAATTTTACCCAGACCAATTCTACCATCCCATGTCCAGAGGCACTAAAGCAGCAAGGCTGCACAGCTTACGCACACTGCTGTGAAATGCAGACCTCATACAGCAGCCAGGGTATATAAATATGCAAATCATAGATATATACAGACACAGCCTTCCAATAGAGAACACCAGCTGTCACAGCAGCAAAATCACTCTGAGGACTTGGCAATGGTGAGTTGGCAAATACCCCCTGGTTGTTGCTGCCCCATCAATCAAGGGCCATTTGGCCAGGCTGCATTCTTGAACAGGTTTTTCTCCCCCTTTTAACGCAGTGTAACTCAAATAACTTTCCTTTTAAGGTGATGAAATAAGCTGTTATGAATTTGATCTGAGTCAGAGATACAGGGAGTTTATTGTTCTCTGGACATATCCTTTCCTGTATCTTGCTATTTAAAAAAATCTAAACTGTCCCTTCCATCCCCTGTCAAACAAAACAAACAGAAACATCAAGCTAATGTTTTGTTTCTCTTTATTAAAGAACTTTTAGGAAAGATTCTGCTGGGATATGGGTAATGAACCATGTGCAGAGATGGGTAGTTTATTCATCTTTTTTTCAGAGACTCTTGAAGACTACTCTGTCCCAAAAAACTCTATACTCTCAAGTTATCAAACATGATTATAAAATGGAAGTAAAATGGAGAGAAGGATGAAAAAATAAGAGTGATACTGACAAATTTGTGGTATTCCCAAAGTCTATGGAAACTTGTTTAATGGGAGGGGCATGAATAAGAAATTTACTTCTCAACAAAAAATGAAGAATGGTTTACAACCATAGAGGCATTCTGAGAGAAGTTAATATGTCATCAATTTTAAATAGCAGGATTATCCAGCAGAGAGCAGATCAATAAAAGTTACATAGGTTTTTAGATGCTTCAGGATGTTAAAGAGTAATCTCATTTCCCCCTTCCATGAACCATTTCATTCAGAAGAATAATTAAAATGTGCCACAAATCGTTATTTGTTCAGCAACCAATCAGCATTCAGGAAAGAGATATCTACTCCTCTTTTCTGTTTTGGAGACTTCTGAAATGCTCTCATTTTTTGTTAACTCATAGGCCTGGTACGGCTCTTGTGACTGGATATGTAGTAGAAAATAATAATTTATCTTTCAGATTTAATATTTTTCTCATTGTAGCAGATATTAAAAGAGAAAACTGCTACTTTTCTTGAGAAAACTTAAAATATTTAGTAATTATTAGTTGGGTGATGTTTGCTAAACCATTGTAAAGAAGTTGATGAGATTTATTGCTGTTTGAAAGATAGAGGGAATAGGGTACAGATAATTAGAAAGATTTGCTCCTTCCATACAAAGTTAGGGTGATGATGAATCACAATGAGTATAGACTAAGATTTCATCAACTGTGAACATTCCTTATATGATTTCACCCTCCACTAAGAACCTGGATGTTATTGTTAGAAAGTAAGACTATTGATCCTTTATCCAGTATTTTCTGAACTTACTATTTTCTGAAGTCCTATGTGGTTTCAAAGAGAAACAAGACATAGTCTGTGCATGTTAGGTGCTTTTCCTAGTAGAAGAGATAATATGTGTATTCAAATAGCCATGTGACAAAGTAGAAAGTGATATGTGTTCAGAGAGAGATAAAATGCTTCTAGTATTACAGAAGAGAGAACTTGCTTGTGGATGGTACAATTAAATAAGTCACGATAGAGAAACAACTCTACAGAATGTGTAGAGTGATTTTTTTTTTAAAACTTCAATGCGAACATGTTAATCCCCTGCTTAAAATTTTCAATTGATTTCCATCACACTTAAAATACCCAAACACATCCTCCAAAAACCAAAGCAAAATAAAACCCTAACATACCTTGCAAGGATCTGTGTATCTTTGCAGCCTCCTCTTGTCTCCCATCCCTCCTTGCTCATCATGTTCCAGCCTACTGGCCACATGCCTTATTCCACCTGGAATCCTCTTTCTCATACTACATGCCTGGCTAACTCTACTTTCACAATTTTGGGGAAGAGTTTAATTATCTAGGTTACAGAGTACGCACATAAGAAGAGGGTAGTTTTGAACAATATGTTGAGGAAAAATCACTCAGAACTAGACTATTCTGTGCACAGTTATGAGAAGTTGAAAGTTTTGAGATGAGGAATGTTAATATCAGAGCTATATTTCACAAATATCTGGAGGTGATATTCAGGCCAATTTAGAATACAGAAAGATAAGAGGAAGAGATACCACTTTTCTTGAAAAACGTATGAGAAAGAGGTACTAAATTAGAGAATGTAGAAAACGTGATTCACAAAAACATGTGACTGATTGAATGGAAGAAATAGATTGGGATAGATGGGAATGAAAAGTTAGAAATAGTCTTTTTTTCAGGGAGATCAATTGTGCCATTATTGACAAAAAGGAGGGGCACCTGGGTGGCTCAGTCAGTTAGGTGTCTGCCTTCGGCTCAGGTTATGATCCCAGGGTGCTGGGATCGAGTCCCGCGTCAGGCTCCCTGCTCCTCAGGGTGCCTGCTTCTCCCTCTGCCCCTCCTCCCACTCATTCTCTCAACCTCTTTCTCTCTCTCTCTCTCAAATAAATAAATAAAATATTTTAAAAAAAGGAAATCAGAAGGAAGAGGGGGAGATGCTTTGGAGGGAGTGGTTAATTTTGACTTGAGCACAATAAACATGGAGTGGCTGGTAGATTGAAAAAAATGCTCATGAAATATTTCTGGACTAGGATTCTCTACTCCACCCCCCGCCAATGGAAAGGGTGGCAACAAAGCCTTGGAATAAAACTGTACAGATGTTACATTAAAGATGAGGTCATCAATGGACAGAATTTGAAAAGGAAAGAGAAGCACAGATGGTTCTGATGAAACATAGAGAAATAAGATCATACAACTAAAACATTTCAAGTTGACATAGTTTGAGAGACAGAACACTAAGGGCATTATTTCAGGACATAAGAAGAAAAGGGATTGCAAAAAAAAAGAGAGAGAGAATTATTAGCAGTGTATCTAATAGACTTTTTTTTAAAGAGCATAAATAGAAAAAATTCTAAACAGATTGGCACTTTAAAAAGAGGAACAGTGGAAGGTTGTAAACTTAGAATAAGGAAGATTAGGAAAAAATGTTTTAGGCAATTGAGTTGAAAATCCGTCAGTGATGAACAGAGATTTCTAGAAAGCATGAGGACTCAGCTGAGATTAGCATGACTCCATAGGGTACTCAATAAAATGTTATGATATCCCATTTCCTAGCAACCTTTAGATAAGACAGAGAAAAAGAATATGGAGTTAGCCCATGGCTAGGGACAGAAGAGGTCAAAACAAGATAAAATCAAATAGACTTGAATTTAGGGTGCCAAGAAGGAGACCACTTAAATGTGAGACTGTGGGCTCCAGCTTGGATAGATAGGCAAATGAATTCAATATTAAAGCAGCATCCAAAAAAATCTAGAGAGGTTTTTATTTTTTGTTGTTGTTGTTTTGTTTTGAAATCAAGATAGGACTTAGAAATTTATACAAAAACTTGTTTATTCTACAGTTGTACTCAATCTGAGAGGACTAACACGGTCTTTTCACATGAAATCTCTGTTTTTGTTCCTCCTCTCCAAGACATTGTAATGTGTGTGTGCGTGTGTGTGTGTGTGTGCGCGCGCATGCGTGCGTGTGTGTGTGTGTGTTTAGCATTATCTTTATAATATCTCTTTAGAAAGAATGTATCTTTGCAAGACATATGAAATTAAGGCCTTATCATTTTTAGAATAGATGATTTTATGAGTTTGCTTCTACTCTGGAAAAAAGAAAAAAAAAAAAAAGAGAAGCACTCAGGAAAGGGAATGATGGAAGGATGGAGAAAAATACAAAACAAACAAACAAAAAAATGGAGGTAGAAGGCACCAAAGAGAAATTGTGCTCTCTGAAAATTTTTATAAAAGTCTGTCCTTTCAGTAAGCATAATTATTATTTTAACAATTTTAAAGCTATTCTCCAAAGATGATACACAAGCACACACGCACACACACAATTGGAAACAAAATAACATAAAAATTTACCTATATAGAAAACACTCAAAAAACTACTGTAAAAACAATTTTGCCATATTTCATTCTTTCTTTTTTTCCAGTGGATGTATGAGTGCCTATGGTGTGTGCATTTATTATAGTTTACAAAATTCAGGTTACGGATTATACTTTTTTGTAACCTACCATTTCACTTAACCATATATAGCAAACATTTATCATGTAATAATATGTTTTATAAAGCATGATAGTCAATGGCTGGCTGCTTAGTTGTGTGACTCAAGAGTTTTTAGTTGGAAGAAAGAGAAAACATCTCTGGCTGTCTTGTACAGAGGAGGAACTCACTGCAACTCACAGTATCACTGGGAAGCCTGCAAAAACCAAAATAGTGCCAAAAAATCATGAGAAGAACATGACTGCTGGTAAATCTGAACATGAGGTGCTATAGCTTTCACCATTGCCAACATGGCTCTCAATCCAGGCCTTAGTGAAACCTCAATGATAGAGGTATTGCCATATATAAACTCACTTTCACAAGTGCCACCAATTACCCAAATAGACTCTTTTGGTCTCAAGTTTCTTGTATCAATAATATCTATTAATAATTCCAAGTCTTTGGCAGGTACAAGTTTCAAGGCCTGGATCTCCTGTCCGAGCCATAGTTTTGAGGGTGTTTGCATTTGATTTCTGCTTTTACACTGGGGGGTTATATCTGTACCCCAATACTGAAAGGATAAAGGTTCTACACATAGGGGAGAGGTTTGAGTGCTGGCAGCTACTCTCATGTCCATGCTAGTCGTATTTCTGCTTAGGAAATGACCTTAATTTAAACTCCTCATTCCTTATTCTGAATATTTAGGGGGTTTTCATACTTTTCTTTAAAAATAATTTGGTGATGACCACTTTGTACAAAAATCTGTTTGCATTTCAAAGGATTTTCATGGAAGTGGAATTACTGGGTCAATGATACAAATATGTTTTAAAACTTTGATAGACATTCCCACAATACCCTAGCAAAGTTTCCACTAATTTACACTCTCACAAGGGGGATAGAAAAGTGTCAATTTTCATACTGACTTGCCAATTCAGGCTAGCCACATTTTGTTAACCCTTTCCCAGTATTACTGGTCCAAAAAAATAATAATTTATTGCTGTTTTACTTTGCATTTCCTTGATTATTAGTGAGGTTTTCACAGTTTTTCATATGTTTGCTATATCCACGAGTCCTTTTGTAAACTGGCGATTTTATGCCCTTAAGATGAATTTTAGTCCTATTTTCTGTATTGATATTTTTTTCTTCCTTTATTGACCTGTTGACATGTAATCATATACCAGTGACATTAAAGCATTGTTTTTTACATATTTTATTTTAAAATCACTTTATCACTTCCCTTAATTTTACACATTTATATATACCTAGTCAAATTTATTCATTTTTTTTGTTTGTGTTCTTTGCACTTGCTTTTATATTAAGAAAGTCCTCCTCACTCTTTTATGGTACATATTTATTGATGGTTCCCCCAAGCTTTTCCTTGATTTTCTACTTTTAAGTCTTTAAAAAATGTGGTATTAATTTTCATGAGTGGTTTTTCAGTAAAAATACAATTCTATTTTTTCTTTAGTTATTCAAAACCATCTGTTGAATAATCATACCTTCTCCATGATTTTAAATAAATCTAGATCATGTGCATTCTAATTACATGTGGTAGCGTTTTATACATTTCATCTATATCCACGATTTGGTCATTCTTAAACCAAAAATACAGCATTTTGATAATTTTATTTTTACAAAATATGTTAGCATCTAACAGTACAAGAGTTTTCCTACCCCAATAAAACAATTGGTATTTGTCTTTCTCAGTCTGACTTATTTCACTTAGTATAATACCATCTAGGTCCATTCACGTTGTCACAGATGGCAAGATCTCATCCTTTTTTATGGCTGTATAATATTATATATATATATATCTCACATATTTCTTATCCATTTGCCTATTGATGGATGCTTAGGCTGCTTCCATATTTTAGCTATTGTAAATAATGCTGTAATAAACATAAGGCTGCATATGTCTTTTCAAATTAGTGTTTTCATTTTCTTTGGGTAAATACCCAGTAATAGAATTTGGGTCATACAGTATTTCTATTTTAAATTTTTGGAGGAAACTTCATACTGTTTTCCACAGTGGCTGTACCAATTTACAATGTACTGTACTAACAGTACATGAGGGATCCTTTTTCTCCAGATCATCATCAACACTTGTTATTTCTTGTCTTTTTGAAAACAGTCACTCTGACAGACGTAAAGTCATATCTCATTGTGGTTTTAATTTGCATTTCCCTGATAATGGGTGACGAACATCTTTTCATGTCTGTTGGCCATCTTCTTTAGAAAAATGTCTATTCAGTTTCCCTGTCCATTTTAAATCAGATTATTTGTTTTTTGGGTGTTGTGTTGTATATGCTGTTCATATATTTTGGATATCATTTGCAAATATCTTCTCTCATTCAACAATAGGTTACCTTTTTTGATTTGTTGATGGTTTCCTCTGCTGTGTAAAAGCTTTTTGTTTTAATGTAGTCCCAATAGTTTATTTTTGCTTTTGTTTCCCTTGCCTTAGGAGACATATCTAGAAAAATGTTGCTATGGTTGATGTCAAAGAAATTACTGCCTATGTTAAGAGTGATATTCTAAAACCAACATCTGGATGCTAGCTATGCTCACTTCTACTGAGTTATAAGTGCTCTGAGGCCCTCTCAGTAGGCAAGGCTAGAAAATATACACATATGTATACATTTATCTAATCTAATCTATCATCTATCTATCATCTATCTGTCATCTATCTTCTGTTAAGACTCATGAATAAACATGAGTAACTCCAATTTTGATCCAATACCATTCAGTTCATTTTAGCTCTCCCCTTTCCATATTTATACTTTTCTTCCCCAGCAATGAAAAATTGGTTATCATTAACCTCAATATATTTACTTTCTCAATTTTCTTGAATGTAGCTAAGGTCCTAATCCTCTGTGACTGCCTCCTCACTCAGATATCCTTTTTTTGTGAGCCCTGGTCCCTGTAGTGTTTGTGTTCCATTTGGGTAGGCCCTGGCACAGACTGGGCTGCTTTTCCACTACACTTGAGCTTGCCTGTTAGCTTTTTGATTGAGAACAAGGAAAGGGGCCTTATTATGTTTTGTATACTTTGTCACTGAAGCAGACCTAAGACTTGACAAATTTTAAAGACAACCCAAAACATCTCCTTGTCCAAAAATAAATGTTACCTATTTAGAGCAAACTGAAAACAATGAAAGCACTTGGTATATTGGCATATATATTTATATATATTTTTGATATACATTTAATATACATTTAATATCTTTCTTGACTGTTAAATATATGACTTCAAAAAGTTGCCTTTAATATTTTTAAGAGTACACAGGTTTCTTTTGGGAGGGTTGTTCATTTGTTCTTGCTAATGTGTAGAAAACATAAATGCTATAGATGATGACAATTTAGGGTAGATTACAGTATTATTTAAAAATACTAGAAAGGGTAGCTGTCCTTATCTTGATAGGTAAAATATCTGTGTAAAAACTAGCCCATCTGTCAGTTGTCACATATGATATTATATAAGTCTAAGGAAAACAATTATAGACTGGATACAGTTAAATCATCTAGCATATGCAGTTCCAAAATGGAATAAATCCCCACTCCCAAATTCTTCCTGATCACCATCAAAATTCTGACCATAATGTGTTAAAATTGTTGTAATGGTATAATGATTCAAGATTTGAATATAGCCGATCATTTATTGGTCTCTGTCTTCAGGTAGCTTTCTTCTTTTCATGGAGTCGGGATTTTTACACTGAGCCAACCCTGAGTTCTAAAATAACTTTGTCTCTCAGTCCCTTATTTTTTGTCAACTTCAAGAAGGACAAATGCAAGTTAGAATAGAAAGTATATGGACATAAATAGTTGATTTATTTTGATAGCTAAAAGGTGGACTGCAGATACATATAGAAAGCTTGGAGACAGTAATTAATTTTGGGGGGATGAGCTTGATTTAGATAAAATTTTAAGTCTTTCCCACAAGTGGAATATTAACTTAAAACTGCAAACATAACAGAATCTCTGAAAACTGAGAAGTTATCCTTTTGTAAAAGACATTTACATTTATAAGGAAATTGTCCATTTGTGAGGGTGTCTCCCTTACTGTACCAGGAAGAGGGGGTTGATTCTAAATATCTAGAAACTCTTGTCAGTGGAGAAAGCAATGACTTAGCTTTGTACAACAATCTTAACTCTTGTTTACTGTGCTTTTCCTGGCAAGCTCCCACAACTGACTCCCCACCTCCAACACCTTTTGTCTTTAGCTGAAGATGGTATTTAAGGTGATGGCTTTGGCCGTTTTGGGGAGTTACTCAGTATTCTTGGGTCTCTCACATGTATACAGAAGGTATACATGTTATTAAAGTTTTGTTTGTTTTTCTCTTAATTTGTCTCATGTCAATATGATTCTTAGAAGAATCTCAAGAAGAACTTTGAAGGATACATAAAAATTTTTCCTCTCCAACAAAATAATCTCAAATAGTTTAGTCCTAAAGGTCACTTCTTCTTATTACACTAGCTCTCTGATTGCTGATGTGGATAGTGATGTCCTTAAAGTCAGAACATGGCTTTTTAATAGCCAATCAAGAGACTATTGTCTGAAAAATTAAGCTGAAGAGTAGGAAAATTAGTAGATTTCAGCATATGAACTCCAAATGAGAATTCCAGTTAATCATTAGGATTTTCAATAATCAACAGAATTAAGCCTAGATCAAATCCAACTAAAGAAGATTTAAAATTCTTTATTTTATTGTATTAAATATGTGAAGAACTCCAGGCTAAGTATAATTAGAAGCACTAACAAATATTTTATATATGAAATTTTGTAGGCAATGTTAAGTTACTGAGAAGATAATCAGTGCAACATGATGCTGATTAAAGAAGGGAAAGAAGAAAGATGGAAGAGAAAGGGGAATAAAGGAAGTATAATAGTCCCCTTCTTTATCTGCAGGAGATACATTTCAAGACAGTGGTGGATGCCTAGAACCATGGATAGTGCCAAACCTTATATGAGTTGTGTTTTTTCCTATATATACATACATACATACCTATGATAAAGTTTAATAAATAAATTAGGTATAGTAAGAGATTAAAAACAATGACTAATAATAAAAAAGAACAACTATAACAATATATTGTAATAAAAGCTATGTGAATGTGGTCTCTCTCTCTCAAAGTATCCTATTGTATTGTACTCACCCTTTTTCTTGTGATAATATGAGATGATAAAATGCCTATGTGATGAGATGAAGTGGGGTGAATGACATAGGCATTGTGATGTTAGGCTATTATTGACCTTCTGACTATATGTCAGAAGGAGAATCATCTATTTCCAAACCACAGTTGACTGTGGGTAACTAAAACTGTGGAAAATAAAATGGGATAAAAGGGAAATACAGTAATGAAAGAAGGAAAGAAAAGACAGATTAAGAGAGATAAAATAGACACCTGCTTGGAGTTCTGGGTAATACATTCAGGTCAGAATTAGGAATGATTAATAGGACTTAAAATGCTTCTAAGTATTTAAATCCTAGAAACAATAAGTTCTTGACAGTATTCGTGAAAAAAATTACCTTTGTATTTCCTAACATTTGAGTTTTCAATTTTTAAATTAGAAGGGAATCTATAGAATAACAATTGTAAGTCAATATGGATATTCTAAAATTAATGAGGTACAGGGGCGCCTGGGTGGCTCAATTGTTAAGTGTCTGCCTTCAGCTCAGGTCATGATCCCAGGGTCCTGGGATCGAGCTCCGCATTGAGCTCCCTGATCAGCAGGAAGTCTGCTTCTCCCTCTCCCACTCTCCCTGCTTGTGTTCCTGCTCTCCCTATCTCTCTCTCTGTCAAATAAATAAATAAAATCTTTAAAAAAATAAATAAATAATAAAAATAAATTAAATTAATGAGGTACAGGAAATCTGGCTTTTTAGGCATGTAGATTTGAAAAAATAAAAGGCCAAATATGATCTTACAAGAAGTCCCTCTTTCATATTTTTTCCATAATTATATTGGTTTAATTAAGGTAATTAAGCAATAAATTTCCTTACTTGTACTAGATTCTCAGAATCTATGACTTGCGTCACAGTGGTGAGAAAAATGTCTGGGGTTCTCTTTAATATTATAGTGAAATTTAAATATTAATTTAGAAATACATTTCAAAAACCAAAAATGTTTTCTTAAAGTTCTCCAATGTTATTATAAGCAGATTAGGTCATTTCTACAACAATGGTAACCAAATTAGAATAGAATAAAAAGAGAACAAAAGACTCAACATGGAAATTACCATTCTAGTATGAGTACTGGGCACAAGAATAATGTAATAAAATTTTGAAAATATGATAAATGTTGCAAGGAATGGTGAATAAGATATTTATTTATTTATAAAGATTTTATATATTTATTTATTTATTTGAGAAAGAGTGCAAGTGGGGGGGTACAGACAGAAGGAGAGGGAGAGAATCTAAAGCAGACTTCACACTCAGTGCGGAGCCTGATGCAGGGCTCGATCTCATGACCTTGAGATCATGACCTGAGCTGAAACCAAGAATCCGGTGGTTAATTGACTGAGCCACCCAGGTGCTCCTGCATAAGATATTTTTAAATAAGATTCACTTTTAAAAAATCCTGTCATGTTAGGGTGTCCTTCGTATTCATATACACATGGAGATTCTTAATGTTATAGTTTTTAAAAAATCTCATTTTTGAGGCCACTATTCCCAGCACTCAAAAACATCTGTTTTCAATAAGGACATAGGTTTATTTTATTTTTTATTTTTCTATTATAAGGCTCTAGTACCTGCTCCACAGGGCTTTAGATACAATTTGATGCTATGTCATACAGGAAAATGAACAGGCAGGCAGGAGCAAATTCCTCTCACTAATGGTTTAGATCCCTACAACAGTAGTTCTTGGTTTTTCACATGCATCTGAATTGCCTTGCAGAACACAATGTATTTGCAAATTTTGGCTATGTTTCCAGGGACTTTGGTTCAATTGTTCTGGGAGTGGTTCTCAGGAATCTACATTTTGACAAGTACAATAAACAAAAATGTTGACTTTGTGAGATCATTATTGATTTGTATACTGGCTGATGCAAAACTTTCACTTGTGTACCTCACGAGGAAGGTGTGTAGAGATGTCATTTAGCTAAAGGTTGAGTTTAGTGAACCATGTAGCATATTTATTTCAACACAGGATATTTTACGCGTAACGACCCTCATGAACTGACAAAAACAGAGAAAATATTGGAGATGTTAAACAGTCACTAATGTGGTGGGAATACATATAAAAGGAAAGGAGGCTTCCAGGGAAAGTGAAACATGAAAGACATGAGGGGGTACAAATACTTAAAAATTTATACAGGTGAGATTTTTGAAGCCTAGAACAGTTTTGTGTCGCAACCATTTTTTTTTTTCAGCTTTGATACATGAAAATGGACAGTTTGGGAAGAGAGGAGATTTTCTTTCCACAGGACTAGGCTAGGTAAGCAATCTCAGAGGGCCTAAAATGTTACTGTGGAAATTTAAGGTATTTTCAATCTACCTGTTCCTGTCTCATGTCCAGTGAGATTAGTTTTAGGAGCATTTGGGGGTGTGACACTATCTGAAATTAATGAAATTATACAGGAATATTTCTTCTGATGTTCCTAAGGTATACAGTTCTTTTAGAGCAGTGGTTCTCAAAGTGTGGTCTTTGCATCGGTGGCATCACTATCACCTTCGAATGTGTTAGAAATGCATATTCTCAGCCCCAGTCTCCAGATCTATTTCATCAGAAATTCTGGGAAGTTTCCACCAATCTAAAACTTAACAAACCCTCTAAGTGTTGCTGTGAAGCATGCTGCAGTTTCTCCTTAATACGCCTTCATGAGTTAGGCTCAAGGAGGAGAAGATCCTTTCTTCATCTCTCTTACAAGTATAGGCTTTGTTGTTCATTTTTTCTTCCACAGCAATGAGATTAAAAAAAAAAATACAATAGTATCTTGAATCACACAGATGTGGGTTTGAAACCCTGTCCTAAGCCAACAGGCAGCCTTGGGCAGGCTCCTTATTGTCTCTGAACTTTAAGCTTTTGCCTATTTATAATAAAGTTATTAATACCTACTTAATAATAATATTATTAGAATCAAATGGGAAAATGAACTGTAGGGGTTCATAAAGAGTTGCCCCAAGATTTGTACCTTTGGCATGCAGATTATTTAGAGCTAAAAATAATCAAGGCCCAAAGACTCAGGAAGAAATGTTGACCTTAACCCCTAACTGCTTAAAAGAATTTAGATAGAGGACCTGCTCCAACAAGAGAGTCATCACCATAAATAATTACATTATAATATGAACCAGAGCTGGTAGATAAGGAGGACCCTTGCAAGCACTGTTTAATCAAAGTCCTCCCTATGTCCCCTTGTTTCTGGATGGCTCAGCAACATTTGCTTCACAAACATTTACTCTTCTTCATTTTCCTGTGAATTGCTTTCCTTTTCCTTTGCAGTCCCAGACCAGCAGCCTTTTCTCTTTAGTTCAGGATGATATATATACTTCGTTTTGCCTGTCTTTGGTATCTCATGTCTATGTGGATCCCCATATATATGAAATTAAATGTGATTTTTCTCCTTTTAATCTATTTCTTGTCAATTCAATTCTTAAACCAGTTAGAAGAAGCTTGAAGGCTTACCAACAGAATAAACAGTACTTGGCACTTAGTAGGTTCTTCTCCATCACTTAATATTCATTTATTGAATTTAACTTAATATGAAGTTATTAAATTTAACTTCATGTTAGTTAAATTTAAGTTAATTTCCCTTGTGCCAACATGGCATGAAAATATATGCAAGCATGATCTAACTTATTTCTAGCTCTAACCCTCTCAGGATTAGTACATTTAGTTTGTAACTAAAATGCATATAGATAAATAAGAAAAAAAAGGGGAGAGGGCTTGGGGCATTTGGTGCTAAGAGCTGACTTAAATATAAATATGGTAGTTTTTAAAGTCATAACAACAAATTTCCCTTCCAGTAGAAAATGCTACAGATTTGAATCTTGGTCTGCTTGGCTCCAAACTACTCACTCCTTCAACTCTTCATGTGACCTTGAGCATGTAACCTAAATTTAATGAACTTCTGTTTCCTCATCTAGAAACAGGTTGCTTCTCCCTCTGCCCTTCACCCCGCTGGTGCTGCCTCTCTCACTCTCATCCTCTCTCAAATAAATAAATAAAACCTTAAAAAAAAGAGAATTCTCATTCTTGTTAAAAAAATTGTGTAGTAATCTCATAATATAATATGGAGCTGGTCATTAGATAAGGGGCTTTAAGAAAACTAGTTACCTCCCCTCCTTCTGCCATTGCATGGGGTAGAACTTCTTTTGTTTTGAGGGAGGGGTGTGTGTGTGTGTGTGTGTGTGTGTGTGTGTGTGTGTGTGTGTGTGTGTGAAAGAGAGAGAGAGAATGTATGTCGTACTTGTGTTTTTGAGGGAGCTGGTAAATTAACCCAATTGCATGTTTACATATCTCTGGTTATGTTTACACATTTATAAGGGACTGCCTGAGATCCAAGCCCTGAAGTATCATGTTATGGAGCTCTAGCACTCTGTACTCAACTACAAGGAAAACATTCTATGCCTGGACTGTGACTGGAACTTTGCAAGTCAGTAGACATGCCTTTAACAAGCAATAAAATGAAGCTGTCAGCCATTAAAAATGGACCAAGATAGAGGTCACATGACTAAACCACCTCTGGACCAGGCAGTCTCTGATGTATTTTACTCCAGTTTCTATCTATTAATCAGAGAAGTTGGGAGAGCAATAATTTAAATGCTGCAATAATCAATTCCACAACACATTAATAGAAGCTACAGTCAAACTTTCCCATACACTGACTGCATTGGAATCCTGACAGAAGCCCTAAGGCCATGGCTAATTTGCATTTAATTTACATAAAATTGTAAATCAAGAATACATGAAAACAGCCCTAATACTTGTTAGTGCTTAGATCTTTCCTGATAAATGGATTGAAACTGCTTGTGGTTTGACTTTGCTTGCAATAAAATTGTGCAGCTGATCAGCTTTGTTCTCATTCTGCAATTATGGGGAAAGAGACCCAATGAGAGCTATAGTTTGGGGCATGCGTATGCCACTTAGGGTTTTCATCCTATAAAACCATGACTCAGATGTGACCTTGGGAACCCCAATCTAGAAGCAGATTGTCCCCAATGACTTTGCAGATCCTGGTCACTCGATTTGCTCACAAATAACATACCATTAAATGGAGATACAATTTAAAAAGAAAGCTGGCAATGTATCATGGAACACTGCATCAAAAACCAATGATGTAATGTATGGTGATTAACATAACATAATACAATAAAATTTAAAAAAAAAGAAAAGAAAGCTGGTCAGCTGAGAGGATGTCAAGGCCTCTGGAAATTTTATTTTTTCCAAATAACACTTACTATCATAAAAACAGATAATTAGTAACATTCTTTATGCTGAAGATAAAAATCAAGCCTTCAGCAAAGGATCCAGTACCTAACAGCGGATAAAGTGCACCTCACGTGGTTCTAAGCATTCTGTGTGTTCTTGTTACCCTGTTCCAACCTATTCAATAGATATGGGCTTTGCTATGTGCTTTTATATTCAGGGCTAAGAGACAATATTCCTATCAAGGGTACTGGCTCACAGTGGCACTTGTTATATTCTCCTTAGTCCTCTTATTTTAAGTCTGTCCTTTGTGAGAGAAAATAGACACTTAAATGCAATAATGCATTTGAAAGTTTTCTTTTCCTTCAGAAAGCATTTTGCAAATATTTTGTACATCGTGTTTATTTTCTGCTTCTCACCCCTCCCTTACCACCCATCTATCCCACCTTTTCTTACCTTGCACGATCAAGTAAACTTGGGAGGTCTTGGGCTCATGCTGTGTCTGAACCGAGCAAGTATAGGAACCCTCATCATAGACATCCACCTTCTGGATTCGGAGGCTGTATTCCAGAGAATGGCGTTTCTCCAGCTCAACCCGAGGGTCCAGAGACCACTTGTCATGCCCAGCAAAAATGATGCCAGAACGGTTCAACCAGGCCACCTTCGAGTTCTTGTCTTCTACAACACACCTGGCAGAGCAGAACAACAATGTTAGAACCTCAGTCCTACCTGCATCCACATTCATTCTCCACATTGCCCTCAACAAGACCAATCAAGAACAATGATTATATGCAGGATGAATAATTGCCATGCCATTTTTTAGAGTCCTAAGTATTTTCACTATTTCTCCTAAGACTAATTACCATCCAATAGATGGATGTCATTATGTTAGACTCAATTTGGCAATAAACAATCAGTATGAAAAATGCAGGCAAATAAAATTAAATAGGTATTGACTTCCCACTGGATTATCTTCTTCTTGTCTAGGAAAAGGTCATTCACACAGAACTCCATCTGTTTGAGTACCTGAGAATTTGACAAGTGATAATGTGGCACATTTAATGAGTTTTGAATTGTATTAATTCTTTCACAAGTATTTCCTAAAGTCCTATGTGATGGTAGATACAAATCATGCCCCACTGCTGTAGGAATTAGACCAGATTTCAGAGTTTGCTTCAGGTTCTTAGAAGGTTGGAATGCCTTCTCCCAGGAGTGACAAGTGTGTGAATAGATCCAAAGGTAAGTAGACAGGTGTTATGTCAAGGAAATCAGAGCCAGGATCATCTGGTTCCGGCTGCTGAGGGGAACATGTTGTCTGCTGGCAAGATGGCTTACAACCAGCATTTCTGGTGCATCAGAATGAATTCAATATTTTATGGGAGAGGAAGTAGCCAATTTCATAGTTCGTATTCCAAGAAAGATGAAGGAAAAAGGTTTATTTAAATGACTACTTATTTTAAAAACCTAAAAGGATCTCTTTCTGAAACTTGCAAGAAAGAGGCAAAGAATACGAATTAATGGGGAAGGGGTGGCTACTTTGTGGTGAATGCAGTTTTCTCCTTCAATTCCACTGAGAATCTGTAAATGGAAAAATCAAGCAAAAAACAAACAAACTTCTCTCTGTATCCCTTTGGTAAGATTTATGTCTGCCCCACAGGGAGATTGTCCCAGACCCTGTTCACAACTGTAGAGCCATCTGCTCAGCACTCTGGGGCATGAGGGATGGCGAGAAGAAGCCAGGAGCATGACAGCAAAACAATTAAAATACCATGTTCTAGATTCTCCAAACTAAGTCAAATCCACGTTTTCTCTCCAGGCAAAAAAGTCAGTCATAGGGATTCTGCACCCACTCATAGACAGGAAATTGATGCATTATCTACATGCTGTCTACAGTAGGTATACAGAGGCCAACTCAGTCTTAAAAGGAGAAAAGCTGAATCCTTTTAAAATACCTCACCTATGGTTCAAAAGACCTCCTAATCCCATTATTTTTAAGTGAACTGAATATTTTATTTAACATGAGAATTTTATTTAATTACTTGAGTTCCATGATCCACAGGTCTCTCTTCTCTACCTATTTATTTTCAAGAACATAAGCAGATGAAGTCATCATTTAGTGTCTCTATTAGTCTGTATGCGTTTCTCTGCCATGGAGATATTGTTGGGATTAATTATATGTTTGATAATTTAGAACTTCTCCATGAGAGAGTACAAAGCTAACTTCATGGATGCTTGCTGCTTCTTTCCAGACTTGGTTTGACTTTTCCTGTTTTATTATTTTGTGGCATTGTTTCTCTGTCCTTCATGATATTTGTGGCCCTTCTCAACTGAGAATCATTTAGGAGTTAATAGGCTGCTTGCTGCTTTCTAGAACACAAACGAAGTCACTGATGTAGATTTACTGTGTTTTTCTTTTCTACAGAGAAGGATGGAAATTTGCCTCCGCAAATGCATTTTAAATCTTCTATCATGTATCTCCTTGCACTTCTCTCCTCTGTGCAGTTCAACACAGCAGCAAACAGATATGCTGCATCATAGAGATGTATTCTGAATAATGTCTAGCCAAAAATATGCCCCTAATATGTTCATTTTGAAAAAAAATGCTATATAGTCTATTTTACATAAATATGGCTTACAAATCAATTAAAGACAGATATTTTGTTCTCTTCATTTAGGTACCTCCAAAAATTAATCTTATGGAAAATAGGTATTTAGTAAATGCGTGCTGTGAAACTGACAGTGTCACCCCTACAGAGGAGAGGACATATGGTTACCTATTTTCCACTTCCCCATCCCAAACCTTACAACATCAACTAATGAACTGGACAAATTTCCTTATCAGCACGAGGCAGAGTTTCTAAGTCAGGTGTTTAGGGTCCTTTGGACATTTTAGCAATTTTTGTACATGGAAAAGTTAAACTTATCACACAGATCATTATTCCAAATTATTCTCAGAGACTGTTCAGGTTTATCTTACCTAAAGACATAATTGACTATTTCAGCAAAATTGCCAGACCCACAAAAATGTATCTACTGAAACAATACATTATGTGGAAATTTTGCTATGACAATCTACATAACATCTTATTCTTACATTGTGTTTTGTCTTATATTTATTTTTAAAATTTATATTTTACTTATAAATAAATGAAAGGCATATTAGAATATATACACATACATATACACTCACACTTTTTACTAACTTAGTATAGTTAGCCAAGAAGCTAAGCAGAGCACAATGCGGTATTTTTCTTTTTTTAATTTTTATTTTAAGTAACCTCCGCACCCAACTGTGGAGCTTGAGCTCACAACCCTGAGATCAAGAGTCACATGCTCTACTGACTGAGCCAGCCAGGCACCCCAACAATGTAGTATTTTTAAAAGGAAAACCACTCCTCCAGATATTTAAGGGTTCTTTTTTCTGTAGTCAGTAGTTCCAAAGTAAATATATTGACTCTATAAACTAGAAAATATTCTTTCCACAACATGACTAAAACTTTCATACTGAAAAATGGCAAAAATAATACAAGTTCAGAACTAATTTAATTTTTTAAAATTTTGATATCTTGATTTAAGGTGGCAACTATTTCAGACCATAAGAAGAGCACATAAGTAAAAGATGGTAAGAGTCAAAATAATCTCACTTTGTAGAGCTTATGGTTGTTCAATGAAAATAACCAGTCACACAGGGTAGTCACAGAACACCTAGTTATTCAAAAATGAGGAAATGCTCATTTAATGCAGACCCAGGTTCCCAGAATGCACTGACTGACCAGCAAGCATCATGAGCTCTCATCTAGGAGGGAATTTGGCTTAATTGTGCAGTAGGCATTCCTGTAGAGTAAATGAGTATTCTCATGCCATGCTATCATACTGTAATAATGAATTACCCCCTCCCTACTCAGAATGCTGCTTCAATACCAGACAACCTAGTTCAGAACTGGATACCTAATGACTTCATTTTCAATATCAGCTGTGGCTAAAGCTGGAAAAGTATGAAGAGATGTATTTTATTAATAAAATATTTTATTTTTTCTATTTAAATTCAATTTAGTTAACATATAGTATTATTAGTTTCAGGGGTAGAATTCAGTGATTCATTAGTTGCATATAACACCCTGTGGTCCTTACATCAAGTGTCCTCCTTAATGCCCATCACCCAGTTACCCCATCACCCTATTCACCTCCCCTCCAGCAACCCTCAGTTTGTTTCCTAGAGTTAAGTCTCTTATGGTTTGTCTCCCTCTCTGTTTTTATCTTATTTTATTTTTCCTTCCCTTACCCTATGTTCATCTGTTTTGTTCCTTAAATTCCACATATGAGTGCAATTATATGGTATTTTTCTTTCCCTAACTTATTTCACTTAACATCATACCCTCTAGTTCTATCCATGTCGTTACAAATGGCAAGATTTCATTCTTTTTGATGGCTGAGTGATATTCCAGTGTGTGTGTGTGTGTGTGTGGGGGGGGGGTGCTATATATATGTGTGTGCTATATAACACATCTTTTTTAATCCATTCATCTGTCGATGGACATCTGGGCTCTTTCCATATTTTAGCTAATTGTGGACATTGCTGTTATGAACATTGGGATGCATGTGCCCCTTCAAATCACTATGTTTGTAGCCTTTGGATAAATACCTAGTAGTTCAACTGCTGGGTTGCAGGGTAGCTCTATTTTTAACTTTTTGAGGATAATCCATACTGTTTTCCACAGTGGCTGCCCCAGTTTGCATTCCCACCAACAGTGTAAGAGGGTTAGCCCTTTCTCTGCATCCTCACCAACATTTGTTTCCTGAGTTGTTAATTTTAGCCATTCTGACCAGTATGAGATGGTGAGATGTATTTTAAAAAAAATCTGTAAGCGTTATGTGTTGTTTAGATTTAATAGAATGTTTTCTCCAGGAGCTCACGACATTGCAAATCATTCCTGGATTTAGAAAGGATGGGTGTTGGTGCCAAGAAGAGAGGACGACAATGTCCTATTTCAGGTGGGATTTTCTGGCAGGCAGCTGAGAACATGGGGTTACTGTTCTCTAGGAAATCATCTATTATTAGTATACCATTCCTTTTCATGGATCTTTCTTATGACCTCATCATACTCTATATCGCATTCGCATTATCTGTATTTACCTTTCCTTATAAGCTTATTAATGACAGTGGCCCTCCTAGAATTTACCTGTGGAGCCCTCACAGGGCCTAGCAGCACAGACCCACCATGTACACAGTAGGCACTCACTGAGATGTAGAATAAATAAACTGAATTTAATTTAATACATTACTATTAGGTCAAACATCAAATATTTGTTAATTATCTAAGAGGTGAAGAATAAAAGGGTAATTATTTTAACATTTCTTAAGAAATAATTAAAAGTATCTAATACAATGGGAAATTTTAAAAAAGGATTTTTGAGTGTGGTAGTAACATGAAAGTAAAGGAGACAAAAGTATGTACTCAGTGCTTTCATTATAAAGAAACATCATCTCTGGGAATTACATAATCTGTGTCACATGTGAAAAAGTGAAAGAAACATAAAACACTAGAAAAATGTTTAGTGGGTTGCCCACTCTAACCACGAACCCACAAATATCAGGTGGGTTACTTACCTTAACTATGGGCTATGATTTTTTTTTTTTAAAATCAGCTTTAAAAAACTTACAGGAAAGGCAAACAAACAAATTTTTATCTTCCTTGTTCGGTATATCTGCAGCCATAAAGCTGTCACAAAAAATCAATGCACCCATAAAAATCTCAAGCATTGGATTTCTGCAAACACTTTACACCAAGCATATTATGCACATTTATACAAAGAGGTACATCGACAATTCTACTCATACTGCTTAAGTCTGCTTCTAAAATGATGAGTATAATTGGAGGCAGAAAAGACATGCTAAATTCAGTCTATAGCAATAGATTGCTTAATAGCATATTTACTGACAGTATATCCATGATATAAGTGATACAGATCTACCAGATATTAAGCCTGTTCAATTGCTACAGACATATCTCTTCGTATTTAACAAACATTACTTGCTGCTAAAAATGTTTTGATTTAGCATTAGAATTTATCTAAACTTTCCTTTCTTTCTCAGGAATATAATCTGGTATTTACTCATTTATCACAAGTAAGTACATTTTACTCAATCTGTCACCCATTATCTATCCTCATACTTTTCAACTATAAGGACCAGGGCAGTGGAACTGGATAGGTAAGAGATTTGTTTTTAAAATTAAGAAAGAACATGAGATTAGTGGTTCTCAAGTGGGGGCAATTTGTGCATGCAGATGGTATTTGGCACTATCTGGAGGCATTTTTTTCATTGTCACAACCTGAAGTGGGGAGGTTGTTGCTGGCATCTAGTGAGTAGAGGCCAAGGATGCTGCTAAACGTCCTACAACATAAAGGACAACCTCCACAATAAAGACATCCCACATGTCGACATGGCTGAGCTGAAAATCCCTGAGTCAGAACTTAGTCTTGGTTTAAATATCTGGAAGCATGGGGCAAACATCTATAGTGCAATGGTGTCTTTTTTCATAAGCATATGCTTCTTAATTTACAGATACTTAATTGCCACTAGCAAAGTCCCTGAATTATAAGTCATGTTCACGACAGAATCACTACAATGAAGTCTAGTCATGCTCTGGTTATGAGTTGGTAGTAAATGAAACACTGCCCCTTTGCTGTTTCATTTTAGTATCATAATTATACATCAACATAGTCTTGTACAGACAGTCCCCAGCTTACAATGATTTGACTTATAATTTCTCATCCTTACAACAGTGTGAAAGCAATACACTTTTAGTAGAAACCATACTCTGCATTTTGAATATTGATCTTTTCCCAATGTACTAATATATGGTTAAGATACTCCCTCGTGATGCTGGGCAGTGGCAGCGAGTCACAGCTCCCCGTGAGCCAGGACATCACAAGGGTGAACAACTGATACACTTACAACCATTCTGTTTTTCACTTTCAGTATTCAATAAATTACATGAAACATTCAATATTTTGTTATAAAGTAAGTTTTGTGTTTGATGATTTTGCCCAAGTGTAACCTAATGTAAGTGTTCTGAGCACATTTAAGGTACGCTAGGCTAAGTTATAATGTTCGGTAGGTTAGGCATTTTTGATTTACAGTGTTTTCAACTTATGATGGGTTTATTGGGATGTAACCCCGTCATGAGTCAAGGAAGATCTGTACACTACTGATGGTGAATAGGAAAGCTATAACTTGGTTACTTCCTAATTTAATGCTGGAGAAATCATTTAAATTTAGTCTTTTTCTTTTTTTCTCTCTATATAAATGGACCCATTAAATCCAGAACAGATAAGGAAGAATCAACTCAATTAGAGCAATTTGACTTTTAAGGAAATTATTAAACTTTAATAAAAAATTTTAAAAATTAAAATAAAATAAAATAAATGGAAAGCTATTTTTAAATTAACTCTTATTATTTTTCACATTTGTGACTCTCCCTCTTTTATAAGATGTGTAATGATTCAAGATGTGAATGGAAAAGAAAGTCTTTAAGAATATGTTTGCCCTTGATTTTAATGTTGTTTGCATTGTACTTTAACCCTACAAACAAAATCCTTAGTGAATCATCAAAACTATCATAGAATATAGAAGGAAAGATTCTCTGAGAGGTAAGACTGTACATTCCCAGCATTAGTGCGTGAAATCAGGAAAAGTAGATGATGGAATAAAGTAGGCTCTCTTGAGTCAGAGGTCCTTAGTCTGATTTTATCATATTATTTTAAGTATAATGAATTCCAACAGCACTGTGCAAAGACATTAAAAACAATACATGCCAAATTAGTTAAAAAACCAAATTTAAATATTTTTGAATTATTAAACATTTTGGGTCATCTCTGTTTCATTACCATGCTATAAGATTAAAATCAGAAATAAAAGAATTGTGGGCACTGGTGACCCTTAGGTGCTCCTGCTAGCCTTGTCTGCAGCAAGAAGCTTCAGCTCTCTAGCTGTCTTGCTCCCATTTCTACCACCTTCCAGACTTGACTTATGGCTTTGAACCATGCCTGCTCTCTTGGCCTCATTCTGTTGTTCTTATGCATGAATGCTCTCTTAATCTTGATCCTTTTGAAACTTTTGAACTAATCTTAGTTTGATGATAATTTATTTTTCTATATTCCTACTGAATTTTACTCCAATAAACACCAATACAGTTATCTACATGGTATAATGATCTCCCCTCACCCCAGCTGCTTTGCACACATTCATGCACAAATGCCTGCATGCACACATGCATATAAACACACAGAGAAGTAGTGACAGATGTTCCAGAGAAGATGAGAATGGAGAGGTAGCAAACCACAGGAACCAGATTCATGTGATTCTATTACTGGGCATAACGATTTAGGAATCTGTACTCTTCTGATGGAATGTTAGGATAAAAAACAGACTGTTTAGTTCCTACAGGATAACTGATTTTAGTTCTGGCCTTCAGAACGCAGGTAAGTCACTTAGCCTCTCTGTATCTTAGTTTTTCATAAGTAAAATGAAGCTAATGATACTTTATCCAACTTCCTAGAACTACTCCATGAATAAAATGAGGTGATGTACACAGAAACATTTTATAAGATGTAAAACAATATCTGTGCTCATATTCATACTCTCTCATGGTAGATAAGAAGAAAATAGTTATATGTAGGGGTGGCTATGAAAGAAAAACACTGATTTCCCTAGGCCATTCAAAAAGTTTATCTCTTCACAGAGTGTGATGACACTAAATATGTATTATTTCCCAGACTCTCTGATCAATCATGTATTTCTTTAAATATTATATTTGCAGTAGTTATTTGCATGTGCTATGCTGACAAAGCACCCTTTCTATGATTGGGTTACTCTCTACTAGGCTTATTCATCACGTATAAGAGCAAAAAAGAATCCACAATGACAACTGGTAAAGCCAGGGGAGTTTGTGTCATTTCTGAAGCAATGAAAAGGCCTCCCTAGACATGCTTTTTATCTCTTTGTATCAGTAGGAAGTACTTGTCCAGCCACACATGCATCCTTTTTTTAAATTTTTATTTATTTTTTTCATGCATCCTTATATAAGCATGATACGACACATGTATTGCTGTATTTTCAGGCTCACTTTCTTTAAGAAGAAGAATTAACGAATATCCATGCAGGTGGCACAGGTGAGGAAAGCAAGTAGAGAAGGAGCAGAAATTATCCACCAAATTAGGTACTGAGTACCTCGCAACAACCTCTCAGTTCTAGGACAATCTGTGCTCCCTCCGCTTTTCACATCAGTTGTGTTGTCTCTACATTCACATAGAAGAAATAAATGGAAAAGAGGAAGAAATAAATTCTAAAAAGAGATCAGAATGGAGGCTGAGGCCAGGAGAGAACAGAGTTCTATCTCAGTCACTGCTAAGATCAATCCCATGAATGTTTATAAGCAGTCGGAAATAGCTCTTCTAGGTTCTTTCCAATAGTCTCGATCAGTCTAGAAAACAAATCGTTATGTTCTTAGTTACACCATAATTTAAGATCCTCCATTTATTTGTAAGACGTGAAGTGGAAAAGTCATGGGTTCCATAGTTTAGTAGCTTCTGGCAAGTTAGCAGAGAAACACAGCATGGGGCGTGTTTCCGTGTTCAGGTTGAAGAGCAGGGAGCCAGTTTCCTGCTCTGCGTTCTAGCACCATCACATACTTGTTCTGTGCTCTCAGGATATTTGCTTAACTTCTCTGTGCCTAGGTTTCCTCATCTGTAAAATGAAGAATGATAGTTTCTACTTCAATGGATAGCTGTAATGTTTAAATGGGTTAATTTTAAACAGACAGAGCAGTGCCTGGCCCTAAAAGGGTTCATTATTACCAAAGAGTTTCAGTGTTTTTCTTTGGCAAAACATGGATAATGACTTTTTTCTTATATGATTGTGATTATTAAATGGGCTAAAGTATTTAGAATACCCAGTAAGCTTTGGAAGAGCCTAATAAAATCTTGTCCCCATCGCTTTTCATAATTTGAGTCTTAGGCATTTCATTCTGCATAAATCCCATTGTTGGGCTAAATCTAGCAATGTCCAGAAAGTGTTTAATCCAATTCCTTCCTTATTAACAGCCATTTCTGGGAAATCTCCTTCTGCAGGCCTGGGTTCTTTTGCATCTGATACCCCTCTGGCCCCTCTAATCAGTAGTTGGCCCCCTAAAGCCGACAGGTGTTAAATTGAAAGCAAGATGATACAGTATGATTATGGTGCAACAGTGTAAACTGAGGTTCTAATGCCATCTCTGAACATTTTTAAGGGCTTTTTTGGCATACCTGTGCAGAGGCAGCTTAGGTCTTAAATGCCTTATCACTTTCAATCGGATTCAGTTAGAGCCCACACATGGCTCTCTCTCCAAGGCAGCCTGAACAGAGGACAGTTGGTCAATGCTGTACAGTGTGATCTGCTGAAATCTGCTTGGTGGAATTGGGGTCCCTCCTGGACTGGATGAGTCACAGTCTTTGCTTTATGGACCCTCAGGTTTCAAGAACAAGGCTTATCTTTTCTCCTTCTCAGTATGTGAGTGGCCATTATCCTCTCACCAAAACAGCAAGTATCTATAACTCTTTTCTCTCCTTTAAATTACGGATTCTCCTCTTTCCTTACCACTTGGTTGAGTGAGGGTGAGAAGCAATTTTAAATCTTGATTTGTTTTGATTCTTGCTATGAGTCTCTGTTCTCTGTGAAAAATCTCTCTCATTTAGAAGGGGGAAAAAAAGCTGCCTTTAGTTGTACTTTTGAAAGAATAAAATGAGTCTTAGAATCCTGGCTCAGATTTCTAGTTAAAATTTTTACTCGCTATGCAATTAAAAACAATTCCACAGCTATTTAAAGAAAATTTTGTTACCTTCTGAGTCATTACAAAGTAAATATCAAAAGTATGCTACGTTCTAGAAGTAAAAAAAATGTCTTTTATACTGCTCTATACTGTGCAGAGTTTATTCTTTATCTCATTCCAGCAGTAGGGAGAAATAAAAGAGCTCACAATAAATTATAATGCATTTAGGATGAGCATTCTGTTGTAGGAGACTTGGCCATAAAGTCAGGAGACTATTTTCCATAAGTCTCACTTGAAAACCCAGCCCCCTACTTTATAGTCTTATCATATACAGCATTATGTAAATGTTATCATTGGAGCAGAACCACGTTATAATATGACTCCTTATTACATGCATTTATATATAATTTGTATCAAATTATGCCCTCTAAGACATGGCAATTAATACATACAGCATGTATGATATAACAGAGTTAACATACAGTAAGCATATAAGTAAATAAATAAGTAATGAGACTGTCTATCAGAGCTACCGTTACGAAGGGTTCTGCTGTCTAGTTGGCCTTCCCTATTAGAGGTAGCAGAAATAAAGGCAGATAAATATAAAGAGCAAAAGAAGTCTATTTTTTAAATGTACTTTGTGGACACAGATGTGAAATAGGGGACTCTGGTAGCTGCAAATTGAAAGAGCACATATTATCAAACAGATCCATCTTAGCTGAAGGAAATGTAGTGGTCCCCTCCCCCCGCTGACAAGAAGCCAATAGATCACTGCATGCTTATAAATCACAAGGACTGTTCTCACATGGAGAATTGTAATCATAGGGATTTTTCGGACTTCTACGTTCACTTTTCCATCACCCACATCCTACCCCACCTCACTTCCTTTGTTTCCTATCTCCAGAAGTATTTTTTTTTCTCATCACTTTCTTCTAAAGGACAATGATGTGAGGAGGTCTTCATCCTTGTGTGATAGCCAGTTCTTGGGGTTTTTCTTCTTTCTCTCTCCATCATTTTTTTTTCCTTACCAAACCCTTCCTTGAAGGCCTGCCTGTCTTGACCACATCAACAATCAGGGCATGAATGGGACTCAGGATTCAGTAATCAAAAAGAGCTTCAGAAATTACCAAGAGAATGGGCATGAAAGCAAGACCTGATGAGTTTGAGATGAAAACCCATCTGTGAGTTACTCTACTGAACTTGGTTTACTCAAACTGGAGAATGATACCTGCCACTGTAATCCCCAACTTACACAGAACCCTGACCTTGGGAGGGCGATGGAGGTTAGAGGAAGTAAGTGGTGTCTGGACCTGGCAGAAAGAGGAAGTTAAAGGCCAGTCACCCTTTGTACTACCACATCTGCCACATAATTAATTCTAAAATTTCATAGCCAGCCTCAGTTAAAGAGAGAGCTGCAGATACTTCAAGGTGAAGTTCACATTCTGAGTTCTAGGAAGAGTCACATGATTCAAAAGCGCCATCTCTTTACCATGAGAGCATTTGTATTTCACTTTCCCACCCTCTCCGTCCCTAGGGCATTCTACCTTGGAGATTGCATTACTGAAGAGGCATCTTCTCTCACAGCAACTCTCAAAATCTGGCTATTAAATGAAAAGACAGGCAGAGTGAGAGAAAGAACTAAATCTAAGTGGAGATTAATAAGACATTGTTTTGAAATCATTCCTCTATTTCTTCTGGATTACTTATATCACCATTTGTGGTGATGATCTTTTGACATGGTACCAGGAACTCTGTCGAATTCTCTATATATGCTCAGGAACCTGATCTGAGTAGCATCAAGAATTATGTTGACTAATTAACAGTCCTCATAATGTTGATACTGTGTTATTAATCATAATGTTGATAGTAGTAAATATTATGTTGACTAATTAACGTCCACTCTCCCCCAAGGACGAGTCACCTTCACCTGGCTCTATCAAAGAACACTTTTAGAAGGATGTTGGTAATCCACTAACAGCCAAATCCAATGGATTCATTTTAAGTATTTGTCCTACTTCATCTTTATATAGCTTTCAACACAATTCGCCACTCATTCTTCATTTTCTTGTCTCTCTTCCTAACTCCCACTATTTCTCAATTTCTATAATCGGCTCCTCTTTCTCCACTCACCTCCTGGCTTCATGGAATAGTCCTCATACATTTCATCAGACTTTTTGGCTTTAATTATATTTCATCATATTGAAATCTAAAACAGCATACTCAGCTGTTCCACATAGATGTCTGAAGGCACCACAAATTCAGCATGTTTTGAATCTAAACTCATTATCTTCCATCTTATTCTTATACTCTTTCTAAATTCCCAGTTTCAGTTAATAGAACCATAATCCATCTATTAATCCAAACTAGTAGACCCAGAGCTGTCTTTGTTTCCTTCTCCTTCAAGTCATTTATATAATCAAATATATTTTTACATATTTTCCCCTAAGATTGACCTCTAATCTCCATCCATACTGTCACTACCATTGTTTAGAACCTTCTCGTCTATTGTCAACATCACTTCCAACTCATGTTATCACCTTCTAACTGGTGTTGTGGCCTCTGACGTTGCATCCCTCACCTAGAGTGCTACCCATTCATCCTTCATATAGAACATACACGAAGCTGATCATGTAAACCTCTTATTTAAATGTGCTTGGTCTTTTTACTTTTAACAGTTCAAAGAGATTAGCATAATAAATGTCAGTTCAACCTACCTTTCCAGCCTGATCTCCTGACTTACACTCCCTCTCTGCTATGAACCTTATTCTTTCATTTGGCAAGTTCCTATTTACTACACAACCCATCTCAGGTGTGCCTTCCCTTGTGATGCATTCTTTAATTCCATAGTTGCTCCCCTGCTCGTGGTAACATTCTAATTCTTTCTCTACCTCTCATCACTATTTTAAGAGTAAAGCATGACTATGTCTTCTCAATCTTTGCATCTCTATTGTCTCACAAAATGCCTGACACAAAATCCCGTAATAATTATTCAGTGGATGAATGAATATACCAAGAATCTTTCTCCTCTCATTTCACATTCTTAGAGATTTCTGCTTCCTAATACAAACTTGAAGGTGGAAAAATCTTACTATATCCAATGGTTTTGAAAGAAAAGTATGGCAGGACAAAGCCCTTTGTCTTTTCTAATCTAGACATTTTATTTCTCTTCACTTGATGCTACCATTTTCTCTCTCTCTCTTCGCCTGGAAGAGATGACACTATCTATTTAACTACTTATTTATTTATTTATAAAAATATTTTATTTCTTTATTTATTTTAGAGAGAGAGAGAGAGAAAGTATGAGTGGGTGTGGAGGGGCAGAGGGAGAGAGAAAATCTCAAGTAGACTCTGCACTGAGTGTGAAGCCTGATGCAGGGCTTGATCTCACGACCCTGAGATCATGACCTGATCTGAAATCAAGAGTTGGATGCTCAAGTGACTGAGCCATCCTGGTGCCCTTATACTATCTTTTTAATGATATACCTACGATACACTATAATATATACATAAAAACAATTTTTTTTAAAAAAAGAAATACAATGTATGGTGGAAACTTAACTCAAAGAAATTTCTAAAAATATGCTGTATGGTGAAAACATGTTTTCAAATTCACCAGTGTCCCTCTTCTTGTCTGGTGGACTTGAGTACCATCCTTGATATTATCCTACTGGTGTCTCTTGCCTTAGAGGTTCATATTTAAGGATAGAAATTAACATTTTTTATTAGTATTCAGATGTCACACTGAGGACTAACCACCTCAAGCTATGTAACCTAATCTCTATGAGTTTATAGTGGGTCTCTGACTAAGTCATACCCAATAATTTCACTGTTCATCTCTAGTGAAATAGGTTAATTTGATTTCACAAAATTTTTAAAATTTTTCTTTCCTCACTAGATTTCATTGTAAAATTAGCACTTACTTTCCCCTTCAAGATAATAATATGACCAAGAAGACAACCAGGAAAGGTGATAAAGAGGTAGATAAAGTGAGATTTTCTTCCCTGATACTTTCTTGTCTGGGAAGCTACTGAATTTAGACATTCTAGAGTCTTCCAGTCAATATGGGACACTATTATTATTCAGATAAAACTATGTCCATTCTTTAATATTAGTAAATTTGGTACATTTCTTTACTCTGATTATTACAAGATAAAATCTTTTCATTTTGGATGTCAGCCTCCAAATCAGTCATTAGCATAATGCAAAACTTACCCAAAATACAGAATGAGAGAAGAATAAACATTAACAAAATATTTTTAATGATTTATATCTTGCTCTCTTTTTGTCCTTTAAGATTTCCTAGAGTTCCTATTCTGTTACCCTGAATCACAGTATTCTCCCACAGAACTCTATTAAAGGAACTACTACACTTAAAATATATCCTCATATTCAAACCTCAGGAATGGTGGTGTGGATGGCCTTATTCAGAAGTAGAATATTTAGCTTCTTTACTAATTATTAAATATTAATCACTATATTTATTCAGTCTTGAGACTAGAATGTGGTGATCTATAGCTATGGTATAAATCATATTTTTTTTTCATATTTTATGTGTCACTTCCTCTCATTCCATCTCTTTTCTGCCATACTCTTTACAACTGAGACCATGAATCAAAGAAAATGGCTTATTTATATGTTTTTACCTTTTGCTCTTACATAATATGAGTCCCTTAATCTTTATGAACATTCTTTTGTCTAGATAAGACTTACTACTATGTCACATGATGCTTCACATTAAAATTATACTTCTGCTAAACTATAAAATTAAGGAAGTCAGAGTCCCTAATTTCTCTAAGTATATCAGTGCAGAAATGATTTGAGTGCATGAAAATCTGTGGGTATTCAATAAAAAATTCTCTAACAATGAAGGAAATTTCAAATATACAATTTCCTATGGATTACTCTACCTCTGTATAATATCTAATCACAGAATACTATGATTGAGGGTAACAAAATAGGAACTTTAGAAAATCTGTACTTAGAGGCCAGAATCAGAGGACAAAAGAGCAAAGAATATACTGTTCATTAAGTAGATGCTTCCTCTAACTGAATCTAAACCGATTTTCTTTCCCAATCACTGAGTTCTACACAGGCCCTCTGTGGTCACCATAGAACTCTGAGCACTGGCCAGTGAGTCCAATCTCATCATTTCAAAACCCTTTGGCAGTTTTCACTTACAGATTTCTCCTAATCATCAGCTCTTAGCAGCAACAAAATAGCAAGAGGGGAATAAAGTTAAGATCAAAAGATACATATTCAATGCAAAACAGCTCAGCCTGTTAGCCCCAAGCAACAAATAAACGGAGAACGGAGAACGTTCTCCACAGTGTAGTAAAGTATGTTTCTGGGAGGCTAATGCTAGATGCAAATCTGCCAGAGGCAATGTTAAAAAAAAAAATCAACAAGCCAACAATAAAAGCAAACCAGACCTGCATTTTCTGTTCTTCCATATAGTTCACCCAGTCTTTGTCCATCATGTAGGATATCAAGTATTATTTTACAAGTAAGATTAGAAGAGATTAACAATCTTACATGAGCTATTAATCTTTTCTATTATATTATTTTTGCCTAAATTCTTCATTTTTAAATAGCATAGAAGATCAGATACTGCAGACGACGAAGATATTGTAGAAAATAATACGCTTGTTACAATGTGATCCTTTGCAGACCACCCACTAGTGAACGAGGGCAAATTTCTCTAAAATCAGAAAACACAATTAACTCTTTCATCTTACTCTTAAATACTAAACCTGTTCACCCTACCTCTCCAGTTGGTGATGCTGGGTGTGAGATCATGCCAAAATCTTCCCAAAAGACCTCATAGCTATACCATTCCTTCTCAGCGTCAGATGAAAAGCTAGTAAGAATATGCTAAGGCCAGAAACATACTTGACTCAGCACACTTTCATCTGCCAACCTCCTGAAACGGACTACAGCTATAGTAGGAGTTTAGAGCTATTCCTTGGATGTCCCAGGTGCTTTCATAGCCTACTCCAGTATTACAAACAGTGCAGGATACAGGCTTGAGCATCAACATGCACAAACCCAGAAGAGCCATCTACTCTCTAAAAGCCTTTTGAAAGTTTGGGGTGTGGGATAGTTAGCATGTTGAAGGCATTTACAGGGCTCTTGGCTAGTGAAGAGATATTTTTCAGTTTGCCTAGAATTTTTTTTTTTTCCACAGCTGGTGATACACAGTACAGAATAAGGAAATAGGCACTGCCAGCCAATCCTTCAAGACTCTGTTCCAGCCACAGTAGAAGCACAATGTGAGAAGACTAACTGCTACAAAGACCTCCCAGCTTCTTATGCAATCTACGGACTGTCAGGCACATCTCTCAGTATAAAGAGTTTGGGAGCCAACTGTAGGACTGTGTGCAGCCAACCAGGCTCTGCCATTGAGAAATGGTTGCATAGGTAGTTGTGTCTTCCTTTGACCAATAAGAAGTTTATTCCCTCTGACTGGTGCCTAGAAGAAAGCAATTCTTGACATGTGTGGGTTCATGAATTTGCACTGGGACAGGAGTTAATTCTTCATGTTCATCAATGGCATTAGAGTGTCCAAAGACCTTATTTAGAATCACTTAATAAATGTTGATTTCAAAATGTCCCTACTTTGAAGCTTGGACCTATAACACCCTATGTAAAAGCAGGTCTTCACAAAGTAATATAGTTCTTTGTCTTTTTCTCCCTTCTCTCCCTTTAACACAATTTTTTTTTTTTTGCCATAGGTTGTGAAAAATTTGTTAAGTGTGTTATTCGCATAGATTTGTAAGGCTATTATTTTTTTCTGTTTCATTAATTCTGCTAATTTATCAATTAATTTGGGTAATTCACTCCCTTTTTACTACTCTCCTGATATGAGTCTTTCAATGTTGGCTGTATGTTTTATTTTTTTATTTTTTTCAAAATCAAACACCTTTTTTTTATGTTGGCTGTATGTTTTAAAATGTGCTTTCAGTGAGGCTGAGGTGGTCTCTATAATGGATGTTGGTGCAAAATCAAGGGGACTCTGGCAACAAGTTGGCAGCATGTGAAAGCCGCAGTGCTTCTGCTAACTAGCCCTGAATTTTCAAAGGCAAGAATAAGGAGATGTAAAGAAGGGTTTGGATAGCATCAGACAGCTTCTCCTCCAGTATGTGAAAGATAATTACTCAGTGGGATTTACCCGGACAGAAGCCATGTGCTCTTGATGAGGCCTGGTTTCTTGCAAGGATAAGACTTTCTAGCTGGATTACAAAACAGAAAGTTGCATTCTAACCTGGAATGCCAAATAGCTCTAACAGAGAAACTGGAGCTCTACAAATGTTTTTAACAAGAGAGTTCAAGATCAGGACAGCGATACCCCTTAGAAATGTGGATGCTGGGATCACAATTGATGAAAACCAATCACTCCTCCTTTAGTGATTGAGAGTATGTAGATATGTGCACCTTAACAAAAGGGCTCAAATGTGTGATAGAGGGCAGAATGGGAGAGAAGAACAGAATTCAGCTTGTCTACACAGTCTAAAACAGCCAGTCCATTCTCTCCTTAGAATTCAAAAGAGAGGTGTAGGGATGGACAGAAGCTTCCAAATGACTATGACAAGAAAACAAATAAAAACTCTAGGAATTAGAATGGCTCACAATCTGTTAAATAGTTAAATATTACAACCTCTAGTCAACCGTTTAGTATTTTAATAGATGGACCTTTTGATCCATAGCTTATAATATCTTGCAGTTTTTTGAAACATAGGAACCAGTCCAGGAAGTCTGCAGTTGGAAGGAATGGATCTGGCAGAATCTACAATGCAGGTTTAGGAACTCCTGGTAATTGTTAGTATTTTGAGAAGGAAGGCAGGAAAGAGTTTGCTTTGAAAGGAGATCTATCAGGGGAGTAAATTATGCTGTCTCTCCAGGGAATCTTCTTTCAACTTCCTGAGCAAATTCACCCTACAATATCTACATCAATATCTATATCTTTATTTCACTTTTACCCCACACTAGGCTATTTCAATAACAGGGATTTGCAATCTATTGGATTTACCAATAGTTGATTTAACTAAAATAGTCTTTTTACAATTTAATTAATCATTACCTAAAAACTGCCATGACTTTAGCCTTTGAAATTTTAAATCTGAGTTTCACATATATATTCTTGAAAATTATGTGGCTCTGAGAGGAGATTCTGAAATATTTTCCTAAGTACTAGTGAGTTTAAACCTTTGGAATTCCAGTGTTCAGATACTTTATATTTTGTTTTATTTTATTTTGTTTTGGTATATTCAGGTAGATGGAGAAAACAGAGAAGTATCAACAAAATAATAATAAATAAAGGAAGCATAAGAGAGTGTGAGGCAGAGAGAGAGAGAGAGATTCATATATAAACTCAGTGTGAGACAGTGTGAGAAACAGAATGAGAAAGTGAAGAGAGAGAAAGGGAGAGAGAGAGAGAGAGATGTTGCAGACAAACTATTGGAGAATCAGATAAAAAAGCTGATATGAAAAGCCAAAAGAAATTCTAGAATAGATGTTCAGAATGACTTTTCTTTAAGTAGAAGGTACAGAAAAGAGAGATAACAATATTTGCATTTGGAAATGTTAGGTCACGCTCTCCCTCTTTTCATTTCAAGTCCCACACCCTTTCTCCCACTCCCCTGTAAAAGAGCAAACCTGAAAGATCAGTAAATAATGTAGGGTAGAGAAGTCTAGAAATTTAGAAATGTTTTCACAGTATGTTTTATGATTATGAAAAGGACCTGTTCTGCATCAAAAATTCAGAAAAGATGGAAAAATACAGATAAAACAAAAACCATCAGAAGATTAAAAATGCATATCTCTGATGATTTATATTTAAAGTTATAGTCACATTTACGTTTAATTGGAATCATACTGAGCTTATAATTTATAAATTATACTCTTATAAATGTACATAACTTTGAACACTGCTTTTAAAAATGATTCTGTTAGACAAGTAGTGTGTGTTAATCACTGAATAATATACTTTCCTCTTACCTACTTACCAGTAGCTCTAGAAGGTGTTCCCATAGACTAGAAATTCTGAGACAACCAACATTAACACCTATGTAGTATGTCAGGTATGAGAATAGACTTTAATGTAACTCACTGTGCTCAGTAAAATAAACCTTAGCTGGAGAAGTTGTTTCTCTAAGCTGCAAAGGCTCTCCCTCACTAACACTCTCAGGATTTGTGATTTCTGCACTGTCTCTAACACTGGGCTGTGTCCCCAGGCACATTTGTTGCTGTGTGGTGTGGGAATCTGAAATTAGAGTAGTGTAATTGGAGCAAGCAGAACCGAGGAAGTTCAAATCTCGGCTCCACAACACATCAGCTACAATAATTTAGGCAAATTATTTCACTTCTCTAAGTCTCTGTTTCTTCACTGGATTGTTCTTGGACTTAATAAATCACTACATGTAAAGACCTTAGAGTAGCACCTGGCATATGGAAAATTATCAATAATTTTTACATAGAACTGTTGATACTGTCATTGTTGTCTTATCATTACCTTTGCTATTATTTACAGCCACAAACATGGAATGAGGAAAGATGAGATGGGAGACATTTTTTAAAAATGAATCAAGTGGGTCAATAATTGTTAAGATACAAGAGGCAATAAGGAGGGTCCCAAAAATGTCCACTCTGAGGAAAACACTGATTGAGATAATTTAGTGAGCAGAACTTCTGAATGGGAAGAAAGGAAATAGTAGAAGACCACGTGGAAAACAATGAACTTTATCTAAACCCTGTGTTCCCATTCCGGGAAAGCAGGAATGGTTAGAAAATCTCCTTGCTCTGTGTTCCAGGAAATGGCTAACTGAAAAGGACCCCAGTGCCCTCACATAATATGAGGTAAGGCTCGTCTTCATTCTTCCTCATGACTTCCATAAAAGTCTGATAACTCCCCACCATCAAACCCCAAGCTTCCTTCCTTCTTACCTCAACAGCCTGAATAACATATCTGTAAATGGTCTGGTGCCTTTTGTTTTTTGCATGTGTCACAATGTTCTCTGTGCTGGGTTGCCCTTTGGAAACATGCTGGGAGCAGTACCCAGAACAATCCTGGACAGTGCATGGGATGGTAGATGAGGGTAGAAAGGGGAATTGTTATTCCTATTTGAGTGTGAACCTGTTCATTATATTATCCCTTATTTCACAAAATATATGCATTCCAGAAATACATTTTTTTTCTGGTGCCTTAGAGTCTGCTATTAGAAAACTGGAGATCCCTCAGTATAATGAAATCCTGAAATGTAATAAAGTCAGACACTTAAGCAAGGATAGTACCACTTTTTACACTCACATATTTAAGAGAAACAGTAATTTTGCTTTTACAAAACATTAACAGTAATACTCTCAGCATTTATAATCTTGTGATACCCACCGAATAAGTCACATAATGAAAATACTGAAAGTGAAACCCTCAGGTAGATTTTAGACTCTGATGATCTGCATATGCTTTGGAACATCCCTCCATGTGGGTCATAAAGTTAGGAATTTGGCCCTCTTTGTCTATTCAGTTTAGTTATTATGTCAGCAGGGTGCAGGGTCCCTACATTTTATTACGTTTTCCTTTTATTTTATGCCATTGTATTAGTCGAATATCACCACTTTTAGTATCCAGGATATCTTGCAAATGTAGATGGTTTTCAATAGTATTTTATGAAGTGGAAGGAATTGTTTTGCTTATTAATCATCTCTTTATAACTGCAGGTTTTAAAGGGTTTTGGAAACACTTTAAATGGAATCTTTAGTCTAGCTCAGATTTTATGGCCTGATAAAGTGGAAACAATGTGGCATGCATTTGGGGGACTTATTTTTCTTAAAATAAGCCAATATATTTATGTTACTTTTAATAAGGACTGAATGGGGGGGGCAAAGCAGGGAGGGGAGTTAGTAATAAATGGTAAAGGCCAATATTTGTTGAGCATCTATTCTGTGCCAGGCATAACTCAAATGTATTTATATTTTTTATATATTTTGAGTACTCTATCCCCATTTTACAGAAAGAAACTGAGTCACAGGTCAATTACATTGCTCCAGGAATCTTAGTTAATAAACGGTGGAGCTGGGAATAGAATCTGGTCCACTCTCAACTGTTTGCTTCCTACATTTCTTGCAGAGCTATAATCCTATTATTTCTCTTTGCTTCTGTCCTGGGTTCAATCTCTTATCTTTCTCTAGTTTATATCTTTCTCTTTTTCCATTTATTTAGTCATTTTGGTAGAACACATCCTTTAAGAACTTCGTGATTAAGACGTGTGACATGTAAATTATGTGATGAATTTGATGTCTATCAACCAAGTGTGAGGGTAAAAAAACAAAAACAAAAACAACTTTGTTGAGTAGAGAATGCTAGATTGGAAATTATTTTCCTTCTAAATTTTGATGATAATCTCCATTGAATTCTAAACCCCAGTTTTGCTATTGAAAAGTCCAAAATCACTTAACATCTGATCCTTTGAATGTGACTTGCTTTTCCATTTTTTTTTCCCCACTTGGATGTTCACTGGTTCTTGTGTTTGTCCCAGTGTTCTGAAATTTCAAGGTGAAGTGCCTTAAGGTGGGTCTACTCACCATGTGCTTTCAATCATTTCAATCTGAAAATTCATATTTTTCAGTTTAGGAAGTTTTTATTGAATGATTTCATTAGTGATTTCCTCCTTTCCTTTACCTCAACTTTCTGTTTCTGTAATTACTATTATTTGGATGGTAGGTCTTCTAGATTTGTCCTGTAATGCAATCTTTTTTTCTTTTTCTTGTTTGCCACCTTTTTTTTTTTGTCTTTTGCCTCCACTTCCTAAGAGATTTTCTCAGCTTTGAATGTCAACATATCTACTGAGTTTTCCATTCTACCCTTATGTTACAAATTTCCAAGACCTCTTTTCAATCTCCAATATTTTCTCTTGTCAAGAATATTAATGATATTTAAAAGTTTTTTCTGTTCAAACCCTGTCTCTTTTCTTCAAGTTGCTATTACTGTTTATTTTGGTTTCTTTCTTTCATATTCTTTCAGCCATTCCGTAGGTATCTGGTAATCTTCATATGCTATTCATATTTAAAATGGGGAATAAAATGTGAGTTATTGGAAGACTTTCTCTAGGAGCCATGTCAGAAGTTTGACCACCATGAGGCTGCCATGCTGGAAGGTCCAAGAATATTAAGTACTCCGGGCCAAGAATTCTAGCTGAGCCCACCCATCTAGGCATGCTGTCAAGGTGACAGACAATTGAGTGAAGCCCATCTGAACCCTCCAGACCAGCCCAATTGTGGGCTGAATACCATGGAGCAACTTCTGTCAACACCACATCAGCTAGTCAAGCCTTGTCTAAATTCCTGAATCTAGACAATTAGTGCAACAAGGGATAATCAAAACACTAGATTTATATGTACTAACATGGAAAAGTGATGTCTGAAATACTGATAAATTAAAATAAATGCATCTTGTTATAATGATCAAAGAAATGGTGACTCAAAACTCTAATGTATGGGTGGGACTCCTTGACTAGGAACTTGACTCCAAGAGCAATATTCCTCTAAGAAACACCACAGCATCCCCCCCCTGTTATTTATTTTTAAATAAACTTTTAGAACAGTTTTGGATTTATAGAAAAATTACAGACAGTACAAAGTTCCCATAAACCCTAAACAATTTCCCCCTATTATTAACAACTTACCTTCGTATGGTACATTTGTCACAATTTATGGGCTAACATTAATACATTATTATTGTTAACTAAAATTCATAGATTATTCATATTTCCTTAGTTTTTGCCTAATGTCCTTTTTCTCTTCCACGATCACTTCCAGGATTCCACATTAGTTGTAAAGTCTCCTTAGACTCCTCTTGGCTGTGACATTTTCTCAGATTTTCCCTGTTTTTGATGAGTTTGATAGTCTTGAGGAATAGTGGTTTGGTATTTTATAGGATCCTCTAATAAAATTTGTCTGATGTTTTTCTTATAATTAGACTGGAGTTATGGGTCTTTGGGAGGAAACCACAGGGGTAAATGCCATTTACATTATCTCTTATTACGAAGGGTATGTTCTATCAATATGATTTGTCACTGTTGACACTGACCTCGATCATCTGCCTGAAACAGTGTTTGTCAGGTTTCTCCCCTGTACATTACTTATTTTCTTCTCCCTTTTACTACTGTTCTCTTTGAAAGGAAATCACTATGAACAGCCTACATTCAAAGAGTGGGGAGTTATGCTCCATTTCC
This sequence comes from Zalophus californianus, assembly GCF_009762305.2. Lineage (NCBI taxonomy): Eukaryota > Metazoa > Chordata > Mammalia > Carnivora > Otariidae > Zalophus > Zalophus californianus. Next base: position 155,218,746 of record NC_045595.1, on the reverse strand, counting down.
TGGAAGGAACAATATCTACATAGATTATTTGGAATTCTGCATGGGAGATTTGTCTCTTTCCACATTTGCCTAATCACTTGTTTATATCACTATGGACCTACAGGTATTTATTTTATGATGCCTTCCCCTCTTTCCCTACATTTATTCTTTTCAATTAATTATATTCCCCAGGAAAGAGTCGTACAATATTCTGCATAGAAGGTAAAATCTGGCTGCCAATAATTGGGAATCTCAGTGGAAAATTAGTACTGGGGTGAGGGACCTCATATTTACTATACAAATATCATGTACCCTACTCTTAACTGTATCTGGTCTCCCCAGTACAGAGACACTGTTTTACTTTCTCCAGGAGAATGAACCTAAATTATGTTGCTTGGTTTAGCTAAGAAGAATCAGCCAGGAGCATGGAGAGAAGAGATTTAGGGATTTAATTCACTTTTAAGCATCAAACAACTTCTCTGATTTTAGTTGCTCCCCCATCCTAATCTTGACCTTTCCCCAACTTCCAATGGTATATGGTACTGCCAATTCCTGAACAGTTCAGAGGAAGAACCAGTTTGGTTTTCAGCTCTCCTTGTTACTGGCTTAGACTTCAGAATTTTCCTGTCTACTAACTCACTTTCACTCATTCCTGTGCTTTACAGCTCCCAAAATTGCTTTTGCTGTGCTATCTTGTCTGTTCTCCCCACCTCCCCTTGTATGTATGTCTTTAGGGAAGAAGAATTCCTTTATAGTAGGTATCATATAGTTTGGGGAGAGCAAAAGTGGGTGTGTGTTCAATCCACCATCTTTTCACATATTTGTTTAGGATTACAGAGTTAGCTCTGTGAGACCAGAGGCTCTGTCTTACTTATTTTTGTGTCCCCCATCACCCACACACATGCCTGATAAAGAGTAGGAGTTAATTTGAGTTTCTATAAATGAAAATAGGAAGCAGAGCCAGGACTCAAATACAAATCTAAATCCAAGTTAATTTTTATTTTTTACATTACACTAAACCTCCACCCCACATCAATTATAAAGTTTGTACTTTCAACATTTAAAATGGAATTTTTCATCCATAAGATCATGCAAATCAGTGCATTTCAAATTTTTATGTGCATACAAATGCCCTGAGCATCTCTTAAAATGTAGATTCTGATTCAGTAAGTCTGGGCAGGGCTGAGTCTCTGCTGGTCCAAGGACCACAAACATGTACAGCAAGGATGTTTAGTAATGGCACTATATATTCTGGCATTGTAAAATGCCATTACACATCTTATTTCTATTGTAGAAGTACTATTTGCATAAAAATTTTGTCAAAGTCAGGACTTGGTAGCAAACAGTGAGTTGTCCTGGGTAAAGAAAGAACTAGGAGGTCAGGTCAACCTACCAGTTGAATAAAGACATAGGATATAATGTGAGAGTACAGTCAGCTTTTAAGAAAACAAAACAAAGTGTGTGTGTGTGTGTGTGTGTGTGTGTGTGTGTGTGTGTACGTATATATTAATGTATTCATTTCAGTGGGAACTAGAATCCATCCATAAGATAAATGGCTGGGAGTAGAAATGATTACATGACTGTGTGTGTGTGTGTGTGTGTGTATCATACCTTATAAATTATATCAAACTGATTTAAAGTGGCTTAACCATGCATGAAAGTAGTATTTACTAAAAGAAGCAAGGGAATCAAAGCAAAGGGAAAATGACAATAAGAAAGATAAAACAAATGTTGAGGTTAGAACACAATATGTGCTGTGACTTCTCCACATTAATGATAGGGGTATCATAATATAGCTCTTGGTAGTTCGTGCAAAAGTGGATAAATACACAATCATTTACATAGGTCACTTTGGCTAAAAAGACAATTTTTCTACTTTGCCTTTATAAAGAGGAGGCCATGTAATGTTCCATACAACACTGTCAAGGACAGCCTTATAATATCTGTCTTAGAAGGCAACCCAGATGATAATAAGTTTTTCAGGCATGGCTCTGGGTGTTAGGGATGGAGAGACAAAATGACACATTTTTTAAAGGAGCTCACAGTCCTAGGGATAGATTAAGAAATTTCAACTAAGATGTGTTTAATAGAAGTACAAGGTATGCTGGTAGCCCAAATGAGGAAGAAATTAACTCAAGAAGAGAAATAGTGGGGGGTGTAGACTGGTTTATGGAGTAAGAAATAAAAACATGCCTGAACAAATGTATATTACATGTTGGCAAAATCTCTAAGAATACACAATCTCAATCTAAGTAGGTTCTGCACTGTGGTCAGTAGATACGAAAACAAGCACAACAGAAAAGAAAAGAAAGAGGGAGAAGAACATTTTTGCAGTTAGAGAATTCTGGCAGCAAGTGTGTGGAAACCAGTCTCTGGGAGACAGATGTTCAGGAGTGAGACTAGAGACAATATAGGAGCCCAGTAACTCTTTACTTGCAGCAGAAGTCAGGGACACAAGCTTCTGAAAAGCCAATGTAAGGACAGTCACCAAAGTGAGGTTCGCAGGAAGCTGAGGTGAGCTTCTGGAGCCATCCAGCAGGCTAGATGAATGGCCCTTAATCAGTTTTGGTTCCCAGATACTTTTTGAAAATTTGACTAAGGTATTTAACTTCTACTTAGAAAAGCTTCAGATATACACACACATAAAAAGTTTTGGTTTGGGCTCAGGGGTTTTAAGACTATCACAGAAATTTTTAAGCTCTCCCTGGACCCTGAGTTTATAAAACAGAAATAAAAACAAAAAGCAAGCTAAATTTGATGAATGCATCAGGCTAGCATCATAACTTGAGGTTGGGAGCCATTTAGATATTCTTGCTAACTCCCTTTACTTTAATTGTATGCTCATCAAGTGACCTTCTGATTACAGAATATCAACAATTTCAGGTGGATGACAGATTCCATGAAGCCCATTACGGGAACTTCAGGTTAAGAACACTCAAGCTAGGGGCAATGTGATGATCTAGAGTCCCGAAGGTCACAACATCTTCAAAATTTTCATCCCAATCACGTTTCATTTGTGTGCACTTTCCTCATTACTTGAACTCACTGGCCTTTCTGCAGAACTTTTCACCCAATAATAGTTGCTTACTGTAAGACCTACAGCTAAAAACTGAAATATTGCATTCTTGTTTAGCATTGAGACCTCAGTGAGTAAAAGGTAAGTACTTTGTCAATGTACAAATATTGAGCCCAGCAACAAGTTTGCCACTTTTCTGACCTTCCCAGGAAAAACAACCACAAACTTCCACAGGTCATGAAAATTTATTTATTCTTGAGTCAGTTCCTGGGGGACATCATGCACTATTTTTTAATCCGCACAATTTTGACTTTACCTAAACTTTCTTACAGATTTTTTAAAATGAATTACAAACTCCTCTCACAATTAGGATAGTAACTAACAATGTTTGGTTGATACAGTATACTTCATTCTCTGCCAAGTTCTCTAGAACCTATAAATGGCAGCTCACATTTAGTGAGATTCTCAGGTGGTGCCAAACATTCCTCTGTATACAACATGAGTACCATCTCAATGAAACTTTCTACCAGCAATGCTATGAGGTAGGTGCTATTATTATAACCACTTTGGAGATGAAAAAACTGATAGGTTAAGCAATTTGCCTAAGCTGTATAACCTTAAATGGCAGAGGCAGGTCAAAATTCAGGCAGGTTGCTTTCAAAGCCTGCACTTTTCATTATTTCGATATACCCCCTTCTCAACTGTGCAAATACAAAAATTAAAATATCAAAACATTGCAAATAAGACAAAAGTGGAAATAACAGAGAAAACTGATTAAACATTATTACTTGAATTTGGTTGAATTTTTGCTGTCATTCAGATATAGATTGTAGAAATAAATTTAGTGGGCTGGAAAAAATATTCACAATATATTCTTGAATGAATAAAGCAAATATATTCTATAGTAAAACCTATTTATACATACACCCATAATACCTACACAGACACTCACACATACAAAGGATATATATCAAAATGTTAATTATGATGATTACCAAGTAGTACAAAGTTAATTATGATGATTACCAAATAGTGGCTAAATAGGTAGTTTTCATTTATTTTCTCAAGAACGCTCTTCTGATCTTTGCACAGCTGGCTCCTTTTCGTTTTTTAGAGCTTAGTCCAAATGTCACCTTATCAGAGAGGCTTTCCCCGATGCCCTAGTAGTCTGAAGGAGACACTTAGGTACTCTCTCTTTATATCTCTATATGATAAGAATTATATCATCACACTTCAATATTACATTTTATTAGTAATTTTTATGTTTTTATTGTCTATCATTTCCGCCATAAGTAATCTCCAAGCATGAATACCACATCCCTCTTGTTCACTTCTATATATTCCCATGATTTAGAAAGTTGTGTGAGTGCTCTGTAAATAGTTACTGAATAATGAGTGAACAAATAACAAATGAATAAATGATATATCTACCATTTAACATACTCTTAAAACATGTCATTTTACCACAGCAAATCTCAACCTCAAATTTAACCAAAGGAAGCTCACTGATTTTTTCCTTCCACTTATCTCCACATGTAACTGGTTCATGCTGACCTATCGTAACCATGGGAGACATGGAGGAGATGTTCCCTGCCCTTAGAAAGTTACATCCAGTGGGTTTGAAAGACTTTTAAACAAATAACTCTATCATAATAAGGGATATACAAGAGTAAATTTCAACCACAGGTACTCAGAAGAAAGACTAACTTGAGTTACTTTCCAAACAGGAGAAGCCAAAATAGCTCACTTGTTTTTTAAATTTATCAAAAAATTACAAAAGCAATTCCCATGGAGAAATCAATAGTAGGAAAACAGTAGTAAATTATTAGTGTTTGATCAGGTCTCCTCTGCCTATTTATAGATAGATACAACCAGACGTAGAGTTTGGGTAAAGAGTGATTGTGTCCTAATAGGAGCTTTGAGAAAGTGGCCCGTGACACCTCCTGCAGACATGGGCCACAGCTGAAGCATTTTTCTCAGAGATATGGTTTACCCTCTGCATATATTCTAAATTTAACTTGTAACTCTGGCAAAGCCTCTGGAAAGAAATAGCAAGGAAAGTCTAGGTTTTTCAACTTCAGTGACATTCCAACAATAGGCAAAGCCGTAACACATGGAAAATATTATGATGTAGAAGAAAATTGAAAGAGTAATAACAATTATTAATTTACCATGGAACTTGAAGAACAAAAACCATTCCGCTTTAGCTGCTACACTCTCTTATTTACCTCTCATTAAAACCATTGTGAATCAAAAGTGTTTTATTGGATTATGTTTTTATTTTAAATGAATAAGTGTACCCAGGATAGTAGGTCTGATTAATGGAAAAAAGAAAAAAAAATCTCCATTTGCTCTGAAACTTTGTTAGTATAGCAGATATTCGTCAGGTTTACACAACCCATCCTTGGAGTATGTCCTAAATGCCTTGCCTTTGATGCTGTACAATAGTCCCATAAATTTTGAGATGACTTAAGTCAGATAATACAACGTATGATTTAGAGAAAAGGTCTGTTCATTAAGGAACTACAGGAATACAACCCTGGAACAAGGGGCCACATGCCTTCTTTCCCAGCAAGATATGATTTAGAGAACAAGACCTATACACCCAGAAGCTATAAGAATATAACTATGGGTTTGGTTACCAGAGGAGTAGTGGGTGGGAGGATGGGTGAAATAGGTGATGGGGATTAAAGATTACACTTATCATTATCATCACTGAGTAATGTATAGAAATGTTGAATCACTATATTGTATACCAGAAACTAATATAACGCTGTATTTTAACAATAATGGAATTAAAATTAAAAAAAACTTAATAAAAAATAATCTAAATATGAGGCAAAGATTCCTTACCACCTAACATGGTTGGACCACCAGGCATAAAATCAACAAATATGAAATTTTTTCATATGTCTGGTGGAAGACTAACTTCTCATCCAGAAAGAACAATGATAGCACTCAACATCATCCACTGATGTTCAAAAAATGAGAAGTAACTGAGAAACTTGAATGGAGAAAGACCCGAAAAGTTTCTCTATCACTGAAACTTTTACAGTTTGAATAAAGACCTACCCCTCCTATACCCTCAGATAATCAAAGACATCATTTCTTCTCACTCATGATCATTATCTGTGGGCTCTGAAGCCTTTTGAGTTGCTCCAGAGTTATACCAGAGTATTACATTCCCAAAGTATTCCAGTCTTCAGGAAACCATTCAGGTGCAGTCTTTGTCTCAAGCCTTAAAAAGCTTATTCAGATTAAATTATTTGGAAAAAAAACCTAAATATATATCCTTAACATTTAAGTATTTTAAGTTAATTAAAATGTAAATAACTGACAACATTTTAGAGTCTATTTACCACTAACCATATTTATAAAAGCATATTACAGTTGTGTACAAGTTTCTGGCCAAGAGAGATCTGAAAACACAAAATGAAAGTGTAAAAATGTGGGGAAAATAAAAAAGATAGTAAATATTCTCCATTCAACTTTAAAACTACAGAATGTGTGGAGTTAGGAGCTAAGTAAAGAAATTAAGTTGTTTATAGCAGTTAGAGACTGCTTGTAGACATGGAGATAGTCATGCACGTACTCAAAGAAGAAAATACAATCGGGGTCACAAATATTTGGAAGTTTTACAAAAATATTCTTTTTACACATGTGAACAATTACTGTTTTCATTTGAAAACTTCACTCTGAATTTTGCACAGCAAAAAACTGACTGGCTTTTGCTAATTTGGGGAGCACAAATAGGATAGCACTGTCTGGAAGGATGCTGATATTTTGGGTTTCAAAAGGGGAGAGTTAGGAAAAGAAATTCCTCCCTGTAGCATTTCAGCGTCATTTATTTCCCAGGGACCTCTGGCTTAGCCTGATGTCCTCCCATTGAGTATGATGTCCTAGCTCCTGTTGTCTCTTTCCCACTTGAAAGCAGAGAACGGCTTCTGTTATAGGGAGCAAGACAGTGACAAACTCATTTCCATATCTAAAGCCAGCTCTGAAATATCATCATATAATGAAGCTTTTATGAGAACAAAATGAGACTTCATTTGTTTCATATGTATTTTTCCCCAACAATAATCAAGAGATGCTATCTTTTTGGGATATTCTGTTTGCTTTTCCTTTCTCTACTTTTCTTCGTTTCATAGTTGTTAATTGCTTACTGCAGTTTCTTTTTTCTTCCTCCTACTTTTCTCTTTTTTTCAGCAGGTCCCTTTATCTTTTCTTGGTGTCTATGTTCCTTTCTTGTGATTCTTCTTTCTTGGTTGAATTTTCAACCAGGGGCATTCTTCCCTTCATGTATCCTCCTTCACTGCGTTGACTCTCTTCTCTGCTTTTCCAACATCCTCCCTAACCCTTTTCTTTAACTCCCCTCAACTAGACTGTCCTATAATTGATTGCATTTTTTTAAAGATTTTATTTATTTATTTGAGAGAGAGAGAGAGAGAGCACATGAAAGGGGGAGGGTCAGAGGGAGAAGCAGACTCCCCGCTGACCAGGGAGCCTGATGCGGGACTCGATCCCAGGACTCCAGGATCATGACCTGAGCCGAAGGCAGTCGCTTAACCAACTGAGCCACCCAGGTGCCCCAGATTGATTGCATTTATTTGCTGCTCTATTTCAGTTGGAAAAACAATGCAATGGAGGAGCATTTTGTACATTAGTTCTTAGGAGTTGTGTTGTTCTGAACTCACTTTCAATCCACTACTCATAATGAGCTTTATAAACTAGGGCAGTCTTAAAACAAACAAACAAACAACAAAAAACTTGGAAGAGTGTACTTGGTGGTATTTTTTCTGGCAACAATGAAAACTGGAAATGATTTATAACTAGTAACCAAAAGAGAAAAGACAGTAAGGGTTAGGGAATTAGGATCTTTGGTTGTACCAGGAGCTCATTGCTTTTTCAAGGTAAATGATACTCTTTTACACACTAAGAGATCTATAACTGTGGGGAAAATGTGGATAATAGAATCTGAACTCTGACTCTCTAACTCCATTTTATATCCATTTGCAGGCAGGTTTCTTCTGTAGATATCATGGATGAAGAGAAAAGGCTTTTTGTTGGTGGTGGTGTTTTTTGTTGTTTTTGATTTTGGCTTTTTTTTTTTTTGAATTGGGGTTAGAAGATTGAAAAACTGAAATAAACATGGCTGTGAACTTTGAACATATTGATCTGAAGCTTCTATATGAAATGAAAAATCATAATAAAAATAAGGAAACTGAAACATACAGCTAACACATCTGGATTTTCTGTTTGGCAATGCGAAAACTCAACTTGAATCTCAGCCAGTCAGTATGAGTCATGACCCATCTAGCTGCCTCAGTGTAACTGGTGAAATCTGAAGATTTATGGAGGCAGAATGTTAGAAGACAAGTTCCTCTCAAGAGCATTATCAATGGGACATGCCCAAAGGACATCAATCCCTCTGCCAAATTTTTGTTGGAAGTAAGGCAGAGTTGAATCAAGGTCTAATGAATAACAGAAAATAGTATCATGGATTATGTCCTTCATTTATACTTGTTAAGCATCCAAGTCAAGAGTCAGAGCACTATGTTGGGTGCTTGCAGATATGAATAGATTTTACGGAGTTCAGAATTTAGCCGGAGAGATGATAAAAATCTGTCAATAAATCCTACTACTTGCACATGAGATTTGTCTGGATCCTAACTCTTCCTTGCTCTGGGGAAATTCCAGGCATTCTATGAAATAGAAATCTAGGTAAAATGAGAATTCCAGTTTAGGTCCTAACTAGTCATTTCTGTAAACTTCTCAGATGTCTGGATTCATGTATTTTGATTCATTTATAAGGAATAATTAAAATGATACAGCAGGCATCTCCAAGATTTGCTAGGAACTGCCTACTAATAAAATGAAAAATTCATACTCTTGTTTTATTTAATTTATCACATGAAAGTTCAATTAATTTAGATACCAAACAAGTTTGGTTTATATGCTAAATTTTATAGTCACTGATACGATTGTTTGAACAATTTTCTGTGGCTGTTGATAATCACATCCAACTGACACATATGTGTATTGGTCAGAAGATACAGATAAATCCCTCCCATTCCTTTGCATCTATGAGCCCCACCTTAGTCAAATTCAACTAATGTTCTTTTTTCCAGCAGGTGGATAAAAAGCAAAAAAGAAGAGAAACACATTTTCAAATTAATACTATCAGAATACATTTGCAAGTCTTGAATCATTTTCAGGAGATGTGCAAATTAACAAGTACAAAAGTACCATATTTAAAAATAAAACTTGAGGGAAAAAAGTTCCTTTAATACACCTGCTCACAAAGGGAATTAGTGTCTCTAGACAGTCTAAATGCTGAGTAAGCAAATATTTTCTTTTCAGTGTTTGTGGATGGTTCTTGTAGCAACACCGGCTCATGAGGCAAATAGTGAAACCCTTTGACTTTACAATGGAGACAAACTAAAAAATGAAGTATTTCTTTATTGCTGTTTTTTATTTATTAGGAGAATTAATTTTAAGCAACATGTATTTCCTCTAAAACTACTATTGTTAAGGGTCAACTTCATACATCATACTGCTTAGCATCTCTAATAGAAGTTTTCAAAGGTTTACTGTCAGGTGTTCAGCCGGTTCCTCAAGTCTTAGTTTTATTTTCATTATCACAACTAGGCCAGGTGCTCTCACCACAAAGCACAGGGTGATCCAGGCCCATCGGGTGCTTTTATTGGCTCATTTTAGTTTTTAATTAGAATCTCTCGTGTGATCGTCTGCATCTATCAAAGGTTAACAATCACTCAGTCATTTAATAAACATTTATGGAATGTTTTCTCAGGGAATGCCCTACGTGTGGTGGATATCAGGAGTTAAGATATAATGGTTGTCCTGACAAGATCATCGCATAGTGGAAGAAGAGTCATATTGATTGGATAATTATGGCCAATCAGAGCCCTTTTTATAGAGATCTGTTCATTTATTTCTCCCATGAAAAGAATGAAGATCTCAGACAACTTGGCCAATTTCATGCAGCTGGATAGAAAAGTAGTGGAATTCATCATACACCTGAGTTTCTGGCTCCAAAGCCATACTTCTTTCCCACTAAATGATGTTTCTGGAAACTGGTGGAGCAGTTTCCCCCCACTATTCTTTAGTGAATGCACACGTTCCCGTCATGTCCATGGGTGAGAGGTTAACTGGATTTGTTCATGTTATTCCCCCTCAGAGCACATTCTCAGAGCCATAGCTCCCGTAATTGTACTGTGATCTGCATCATGTGATATAATAGACAAAGTTTAGGAAACAGCTGTGCTGCCCCCTATTTGGATTGTACACTGGGACACATTTCAATATCTCAAAGTATAATATCATTTAAGTGATCATTATCACTATACGTGAGGTCTGTCCCATCACTCTAATTGAATAAGACATTACTCACACTGTATGGTAAGATGACTTAGAGAAAAGATCCAGACAACATACTTCATTAACCAAGATTAATAAGTAGAATAAGAACACAATGCAGAAAAGAGGGAAATTTTTAATTCTCACTTCCATGTGACCTCCACAAAGAAAAAGAACATTAAAACAAGTCATTAATATTTTTGCTCAATGCCAATCATATGTCACCTGAGTTAACTAAAAACCTTTCAGCAATGTGACAACATTCCTGGGTATTTGTCAAAAACAAATGTTCAGGCTACTGAAAAATATAAAATTACAAGGAGAATGGATTCAATAAGTTCATAGACATCCACAGTACAGCAAGAGTGTATAAGACTACGTGATTATATTACATCCATGATATCCCTTGAAAAGCTTAACAAAATATGGCTTCACAAGACCTTGATAGGTGGCAATAAGAAATACTGATAAAAATTTACTTGGCAACATAGAAGGGTCAAATAACAGATTAGTTACACAATGTAATTAAAAATACTGAACTTTCTTTTTGCATCCACAACAGCTTATGGCAAAGCTCTGAGTAAATCATGAACATAGAGTGGAAATGCATTGCACTTCACAGAACATCCTCAGGCCAAAAAAGACAAACAGGAGAGGCTCTGATTAAATATTTGCTCAGAAAATACCCTCTGATAATATAGTACCAATTTCCTACCTTGGGTAAATAGCATCCCCCTTTCCCAAGGTAAGTAGTTCTCTGATATATTGGATTTTATTTACAAAAAGGAACTCTGGCCACAAAGCAAACAGCAGTTATGTGAAGGGTATGGCCCAGCTTGTCTCCAAACATAGTCAGTACGACCTTTGGCAAGGGCCCAGTAGAAAATCACTTTCCCTAAAGGAAGCCCAAACCCCTTTCCCTATAATCCTGCTAGCACGATATGGTGTTAATGAAGCAAGCCCTGCTTCCAGTGGCCACAACACAAATTGCCGCACTTGGCTTGGTCACTAGAAGGACAAAAGCCAGGTGGAGATGTGCTCACGTGAGTATATGCAGGGTTTCCACGGAAATTCTACTTTTTCTGCCTGACCGGCCCTAGGGATGCATACAGCCCTGCAGGGATATGGTATCTCTTTCTTGGGGGCAGCCCAGTAGAAAGTAAAGCCTTGAGAAATGCACTGGAGTCTAGATTCTAGGTGTTTATCTGGAGGATAATTAGAGGAATTGGGCTATCAATCTCACTTTCAATATTCACTCTATTCTTTTTTTTTTTTAAGATTTTATTTATTTATTTGACAGAGAGACAGAGAGAGAGCATAAGTAGACAGAGTGGCAGGCAGAAGCAGGCTCTCTGCTGAGCAGGGAGCCTGATGTGGGGCTCGATCCCAGAACCCTGGGATCATGACCAGAGCTGAAAGCAGACCCTTTAACCGATTGAGCCACCTAGGCACCCCGATATTCACTGTATTCTGGACACCAACCCCAAAACAGCAGCCCAATATTCTTTTATTGCTGAGTCCAAATATAAAGATGAACAAGCTTTCCCAAGCATATCAGGGAACACTGTTAGTAGTTTTAAAGACAATATTTTAAGGAGACAAATGCTGTGGGTAACTGTACTAAAAACCATGCTTTCTAGCCCATCTCATGGCTGTTCTATCTAGCCAACTTTCTTTTTTCCTTCATTTCATTTATCTGCCACTGCCTCCTACCCACCTTGTTACCTGTTTCTCTTAATTATAAAACTGTTGTCTATGTTCCATGGAATCCCTTGGAAGGTTATTTGGCCGATCAAGAATCCTACAAGCTGGTAGGGTGATTTAGTATACGAAACCCACAGTAATCAGCATATGGATAGAATATTTGGGCTGATGAAATCTCAACTGTGTAGGTACAAATGTAGGTAGCAAAAATTCTAACCTGAGCTGGCTTGTCCTTTCAAACATAGTTCAGTCATCCAATGCCTGATTGAAAAAAATAATAAGTATCTAATATGAAAACATGGATGATAAATATTGCCATTTTAAAGATAAGGCTTCAGAGTTGTGAAGAGATACTTGTATTTTTTCGATACATTGTTGAGTATGTTGAAAATATAATTTGAAGAGGGGCATCTTTTTGATGATAATGATGAAACTCAAAAATATTTTATTCTTATTCTTATTCTTACTTTTTTATTTTCACTGTCCCTCTTTTTAAACATTTTATCTTTATAAGTTTTTAAATAAAATATATGTAGTATAGTCACAGATTCTTCCACATAAATTAAAAAATCACTTACCTGCCAAGAAATTCTAAACCTACTTCTAAGTACAGATCATGTCTGTGTAGATTCTCCCCCTCCTTTCTTCTTCTCCATCATCCATCCTTCACTTTCTCTTCAAATCCTTCTACTTCTTTTAGTCAATCTTGCTCTAATGAACAAGTATTGTTCTTTAGTCACTCAGGCTGCATTCACTTTATTTAAGGATCCATTTAAGGATACACATGTTTATCTCTCCACCTTTGTAGGTTGGCTGAGACCCACTTGCCGACAGTAAGGATGGTTCCAAGGGCTAGGTCAAGCTCTAGATCTGTTATTGGTTCAGACAGGAATGTGACCCAGTCAGAACCAGTAAAATAGAATGAGGTGGTTTAGGATTTTAATTGACTGCTGCTTCCTCCAAGGGATTCAGTATGTAGAGGACACAAGGTCTGGTGCTCTACAGCTATTTTATGACCATGAGAAGAAAACATATTCAGGAATACAGTTAACAGGGAAGTAAAGCAAGGCTTAGAAAAAGTAGTCAACTGATAAGTGCAGCTAGCCCTTCCACTGTGTTTCTCACTTTTGTGAACCAATAAACTCCCTCATTGTTGAAGCCAGTTTAAGTCAAGTATTGTGTGTCTTGAAACCAAAAATTCCTTAATCATAAACCCACCCTATAAACAATGCCAAACAGGTAGACAGAGACTGAGTCTTATACAAGTAACTCCCACATTTTCAAGTCCAAGAATCCCTTTGAGCAACTGTTGCTCATACATTGAGAACTACTGCTCTAATCCTTTGCAGCTCAATAGCAAGTTACCAGTAGAGCTAGCTAATAAAGAAAATAGTTCAAATGCCTCAGTATTAGTGTCCCTTGGGGCCTTCACAGGCAAGCATCTTTAACCTGCTAACACATATCATTCCCCACAGGACACCCAGTAGCTGTGGTAAGCCCTAGCCAGCACCACTTGGCAATAAGGATCAGGATGAAGAGAATGCGAAAGTTCACACTGTCTTCTCCTCCCTGCTGCACACCTGATGGATTATTTGTAATAAGACACAGTTGTTCATCTTTCCTTTGTGAAATAGGGACTATAAGAACTTGAACAAAAAAGGAGAATACAATCTTCCAGTACATAACATGTTTCTCATGAACTTCTCAGGACTGAAAAAGTCCCCAAATTTTTAAGAGAAAAAACCCTCAGGTAATAGTTTGTATCGTTTGGTATTTCTACAACTGTCCTCTTTTCTTCCTCTCTCCTTTCTTCCCTTAGTTCTCTCCCTTACAGCTCTTATAGTAGTCTAGCACTTTTATTTCTCTTCAACCGGAATAACAACAACAAAAATTTCAATCGAGTAACAGTTAATGACTTGGTATGATTCAGTGAATCATTTCATAGTTTATTTTGGCCTTAGGATATGTGCCTCTCCAAATATCTTTCTTGAGTTATCCTGTAATGCTAACTTTAACTGTGGCTTAAAATGTGTTCATCTTCCCTTCCTATATTTGCACTGCTTACTCTTTCCTAGTCCAAATGCTTTGTTGGAGAGGGTCCAGTGCTGACCAATCACCTTTTCCCATCCCCCACCACTTTCTTCACATCACCCTCTGTTAGTTATTTCATAAGGGTACGAATCCATCTTGCCCATGCAGATTATAAGATCCATGAGCAGAGAGTTTACTGTCTTGTTCTCCTCTGTATGCCCACTGTCTAGCTCTAAGAGAAAATAAATATTTGTTAAGTAAATGTATAAAATCTATGAAATTAAATAATTCTCTGGGCATGCACATTGATATTTCTTTCTAAAATTTTGCCAGGCTCTCAATAATCATATAAAAAGGTTATTTATGGAATGCTTATGGTGTATGAGGCACTAAAGGCATTTAGAAAGCACTCAATGTACATTACCAACATGCATTTTTCATTTGGTCTTCACAACAACTTTGACAGGGTGGCATTATTATGTTCATAACCCATTTACGACTTAGGGAACTAGGACCCAGAGAAAATATGTTTATTAGAATTCACAGTTCATGTATGGCAGAGCTAGGATTCAAATCTAACTCTGTCTGACATTAAGACCGATGCTCTTCAACTCACAAACATCACCACCAATCATACACTTTGATACCTGTCCTAGATACCCAAACAGAAGTGAGAACCTGTCCCAACGAATACCGTTACTAGAAAGCAATTCCCAAGTGCTTACTATACACAGGGTATTATTTTTGTTAATTCTCACACCAACCCTAAGATGCAGGTCCCTTGTTTCCATGAGAAAAATTCGGCTCAAATAGATCAGAGAGAATTTGAACCCGATCTTGTCTGACTCCTGAGACTGAACTGTTAACTATTCTGGGGTAACATTTCCCTGATCCAGTGAAAGGCAGTATGACTTGCCAAGTCACAGATGACAGGAAGCACCAGTCCAGGCCTGTGCTACAAGCTGCATGCAGCCCTACTGCATGGCCAGTGCATTCATCTTGGTCAAATGACAGATGCACTGTGTCTCTAACTGTGGAAACCAGGAATCACTCTGCTGGCTGACCACCAACTCTCTGTCAAGTAGAGGAAAAACAACCACAGGCCTGAACTTTCATTATTACAATAGTGGTACCTCCTTCATTTATTTTATAAGCAATAAACTGTGCTCGTCCATTGTTTCAATTAGGATGTTTCAAATGAGATTGAAGATAATGCATCCCATAATTTCTCACCCTTCCCTGTTCCACAGGCTTAGGCAGAACTGATTCCAGGATGGAATTTGCCCTCTTCTGATTGATGAGGCTAATAAAGCGCCTTTATTGTGATATAAATAGCCTTAAAAATGTCCTAGAGAGTCAATATCGATGTTTGATGGCCTCACACAGGCAAGGTCCTTGTCTTAAGTAGCACTAAAGCTTGATGAGTTATGTTTTTGAAAGAGTTTGTCATTGAATTTGGATATTGATTTGTGAGGCTACAAGGTGGCAAGACCCACATTAGTGACACAGATGGAGCAAACTATTTAAAAACCACCCATTTCTTTCACACACCTAATATATCAATAGTTTTAACACCCTATTGGATCATGCAGCTTTGGCAAGGGATTTGAGCATGCATAGAATAAACGCACAGGTGTTCATTCATCCAGACCAATGACTATTGCCCTATCCACACTAGTTGTGAAAGAGCACAGGGCACACTTCCTAGAAGGTAAGAGTGTGTTTCCAAACCCCTCCTACTAGTCACACACATGCAGGCAATGCACTCACACATACACAGAGGTCAGTCCAGAGATAATAACAAAACACAATGTTACAACTATAGTAAATCCAAAGCCCCTCCCTCCCCACCCTGCCCCCCATTAAACTGTGATTGTTGAATTAGAGGGTAAAGGTTATTTAGTAATTTCTTTATGTAATGGGAATATCATCAGCCAAAGGTTATGGCCCTTTATAAACACAGTTGTTCTAGATCTTTGTTTTTTTTTTTTTTTTAAGTCTCTGCCTTACAGTTTTAAAAGTTGCTTTAAAAATCTTACTTTGCCTTTCTCTTTTCCTGCCAATTTTCCCATTCTTGGCACCACCATTTCTTCTGGTCCACTATTACTGTTTTATCAATCTTTATCCATCCGTGCATGTGTCCTGCCTCCTGTCCATATGTTGTGTCTCTTCATGTGCAGAAACTGAATCAGAAGAGGACATACAAGTAGGGGTGTGATGACGTTGGGCAGGGGGCTTATAATGTCAAAGCCACTCACTCAGTCAGTATATCACCAAACTATTTAGCCTATTATATCGATTTCCCATGGTTCCTGTAATAAGTTATCACGAATTTAGTGACTTAAAACAACAGAAATTTATTTTCTCACAGTTCTGCAGGCCAGATGTCCAAAGGCCCCAGAAGAACCCTTTCCAGCTTCTTCCAACTTCTGGTGATTGCTGGCAATGGTTGGTATTCTTTGCTTTACAGAGCATGAGGTTTTACTCTAATCTCTGCTTCCTTCTTTGCTTGGCCTTCCCTTTGTCTCTCACTGTCTTTTCTTCTACAGACGCGTTCCTCATTAGATTTAACACCACAGACGCGTTCCTCGTTAGATTCAGCACCCTCCCTAATCTAAAATAATCTCATTTGGAGATCCTTATCTTAAATATATCTACAAAGTTCCTTATTCCAAACAAGGTTACATTTTGAGGATTTTAGACATTATCTTTGAATAGGTCACCACTGAACTCACTACAGTCATTTATAGATATTTAATTTAATTAATTAAAATATACTGAGGGTATATCTTTCTCTTTTTTTAACAAGTAATATACATTTTATTTGGCAATAATATATATTCTAAGACTAACCACAAGTACAAAAATTTGGCTAATGACACGGGAATCAAAAAACTATGGGCACTAATTACTTTTCTCATCCTTCCAATGAGGTAAACATACATCCTTTAAGAAATGGTCAGTCCTTGGGGCGCCTGGGTGGCACGGTCAGTTAAAGGCGTCCAACTCTCGGTTTTGGCTCAGGTTGTGATCTCAGGGTTGTGACCTAAGGATCATGAGACTGATCCCCCCCTTGGACTCTCCGCTTAGCTTAAGACTCTCTCCCTCTGTTCCTCGCCTACCCTGCTCTCTCTAAAATAAATAAATAAATCTTAAAAAAAAAATGGTCAGGCTTCTATACTAAATATATGTATGGCAAGTTTTTTTTTAAGATTTTATTTATTAATTTGAAGGAGAGAGCGAGAGTGAGAGCAAGAGAGAGAGAGAGAGCACAAGCAGGGTGAGGGAGCAGGGAGCCAGATGTGGGGCTGGATCCTGGGGCTCCGGGATCATGACCTGAGCTGAAGGGCGATGCTTAACCGACTGAGCCACCCAGGTGCCCTATATATGGCAAGTTTTAAATTGATTTTTTTTATAGCTGCCCCAGTGAATCAATTTATTTTGGAATTACTGATTAATCTTCAGAAGAATGTGATACAGGACAGAAAAATCTTGAATACTTATAAAATATTCTGTATTCTACAGAGGAGACTATTGTATTTTTGTTTTTTTTCTTTTTTTTATTATGTTATGTTAATCACCATACATTACCTCACTAGTTTTTGTAGTGTTTTATGTAAAAAGGATCACTCTCATATTAAACTAGATAATGATGCCCTTATAAAGGGTAAAGAATATCCAAAAGAATGGGAGAGACATGTTTGTGTCTATAGGCAATAGATAGAAACAGATCCTCTCTGTCCTTTTCAATGAAAAATCCCACAGGAATCAACATAGAACTGAGAAATACATTCATAGGGCAACAGCTTAGGAAAACAAAGACTGACCATCCTAATAAAGGAATAGACATATAGAGAAGCAGTGTTTTCACATATGAAAAACCAGGGGGCTCTTGTTAGAATGCAGATTCCAGTCAGTGGTAGGTCCTGAGGGTCTGTATTTCTAACAAGTTCTGATAATGACCAAGGACTGCACTTTGAGTACCAAGGTTATAGAGGATCAAGTTATTCTAACAGAGTTGGCAAATTATTATGCCACATAGGCTAAAGATTATAAGGCTTTAAATCATTCAGCAGACATTCACTGGGCTCTTATTCTGTAGCAGTCATTTCTGGTAAATACAAAGATAAATGAAATATAATCCATGTCCTCAAGAGTATCTCTCTCAGCCAATTGTGGATTTCTTTTTTTCAGGTATAACATTTGGAAATTACTTTCATTTTTAAACAAAACTAGGGAAATAATGGAAATAAAATATTTTATAAATTGGCAAAAAAAGTTAACCTACATTTACTAATTTCATAAAAATTGATGTAATTGGTCTCTATTCTAAAAGATATCCCTCACCAGCAGTGAGACTGCTAAAGATTATTTTCAGGGAGATAGTGTAACAACTCTTGCTCAGATTTTGGGAGTCATCAGAACTGTGCCATGGGTTCCAGGCTGGAAGCAGAGGCAGCAATGAGCAGGAATGACTCACAAAGAGATAATAAAACATTCATAGAACAAAGTATTTAATTTATGGAAAAATCAATAGGTTCTTGTTTTTTTATTTAATTTAATTCTATGCCTTGCTAAAGAGATATGCTAGAGAGTAATGGCCCTGGTTGCTGAAGACTAAACTTACACAATTGTCTCTTTTTTCATGTTGGTTTGGGTTAAAATTGGGGATTTCATGGGCAGGTACCAGCCAAGGCAATTTGTTGAGTCACTTTGAATGAGAATCCACCAAAGATTATTCTGATCATAATAGTTGTTTAGATATTTGCACTGTCAACTGAAGATATATATTGATCATTATGTGTGTGTGTGTGTGTGTGTGTGTAATATACATTTTCAGGAGGGTCTTTAAGGTCCTGGGAAACTTGCCCTGTGAGGAATCTGCTCATACTCCTGCTGTGGAAGGTAGTAGTAACTTCCCGATCTTCTTCAGGGCTGAAGACTCAAAGGAAGTTGCAGTATCTTGAATTTTACCCAGTAAATTCTCACAAAAAGTGCAACTATTATGCTGCCACCATCACAAACATGGCCTGATATCAGGGCCCGATTTTCAAAGGGTAACTGTTCACATTTAAAAATAAAATAAAATAAACTTATTTTGATCAGAAGCATTCAAGACCACAAAAATATTTAGTTCTGATATTAAACAGAATTCTTCTCCAGTTTGTGGACCGAGAGTTCTGAGGCCAATCTGAAGTCCTCCAACATGATATCAAAGAACATGGCAAATGGCTATTTTAACTACCATAAGCAAATCTCATGACATAAGGTAAAGATAGATTCTGTCTTCAAAAAGTTTAACTATCTCTTCACCCTCGAAGCCGACATGATGAATGAAATATTTGGCTTTGCTATTTTCATTGATCAAATAAGCTAGCTAATTGACAAATGAATGCTGCAGGATTTTAGGTACAGCTGTATTGCTTAAGTCATTCACTGTCAACCTATGCACATTTATATTCCTCCTTAAAGGTCAGTCCAGACCAGTTTATTACAGCACACAGGAGACATATTTTTAGACCTATAATGCTTCTCATCGTTCCTATATTTGGAAGAATGGGGAAGATGTAGCAAGAGACAACAATGTTTTCTGTTCTCTCACCAGCCGTGCATTGCATGACTCATTTCAGTATAGAGAGAAGAGCATTGTGCCTGCAGAGTTTTCTTTGGGGTACAGTATCTTGCCTGTGGTTCTTATGGAATACGTGTTCTACTCTTCCAAATAAGCAAAGAGGCACAATAAAAGAGAGATAGTTTTATCAGCCCAAAATGTTACCACGACTTCTTCAAGTTTCTACAAGTTACAAATACATGTGATTACAGACATAGGAGGGGAGACCCAAAGGATTCCTGAACACTAGGTTGGACTTTTCAGAATGAGGAATGATCTTCGGTCTTTGAATTAAAGTCTTATAGCATGATGGAAAGGGTCTGTGTAGTTCTCACTCTGAACTACACTTGGTAAATTAAGACGTTTTGTTTAGTTTTTTAGAGGTTGATTCTTTTCTCCTGTAGACATGGACACTGAAAAAACTTGAGGAAAAGCCAAGTGCAATCACTTGAATATACCACCAGGTGACAGTGTTTCTAAAATTAATCTGATTCGAGAGCACCGGGACCTGTTTTTGTAGATGGGACCACATTTTAACAGACAGGTGAATGAAAAATCACATGACTGTTTTTAAATAGTAAGTCAAACCACTAACTGAATTTCTTGTCCTAATTACAATTATTTAAATGTGATGAGATCACACACCTAAGTGACAGTGATGGAAGGTAACTCTAGTGCTGGATAGGCCAGAATGACTGGATCATCTTAGAAAACTGGTAAGCAGTTTGAAAAGCTAATTTTCAGCAATTCCTCTGAAAATCAGATCAGCTGAATTAAACTAAAGAAGGTACAGAATGTAATTCATATTTTTTACATGATGGCAACAAGACACAAAAACATTGAGACTTTAAGGCAACAGATAGCAACAGGTTTATAGCAGAATGACATTCATGTAATTTTGCCCAAAAGATAGATCTTAAGTGCTTATATTTACTAATGTAGATAAAATACGTACTTGGGATTCATTTGCTGAAGTGGTCATAATTTCAAGAAAGTGAAACTATAGAGGGGGAAATGTTTCAACTAATCCAAAGAAAATGGGAAATTCAGGTTACTGGAAAACATAGGAAGAAGAGGGAGAAGGGAAAAATGATCAGTGGTTTTCTCTGTAGGCTTGGAGTTTGATAACTAAAAAGGGACCTTGGCCTGAATGGAATAGTCACAGAAATAAAATCCATATATAGTTATATATGGATATATATTATAGTTAGGAGGATGCCATTGCCCAACTGGTTAGAGTTGATGGCTTAAGTTCCATTCATTTCTACTAAAATGTCTCAAATACACTCACTGCCAAGGTGACTGAAATTCTATTTATAGTTTATTGGGAACCATTACATTTTATATTAAAATTTATTTACAGTAAGTGGCAGAACTATGACATACGTGTAGACCCCCTCATTATAAATAGAATTCTCCCTGTTACATACCATTCAACCACTGCCTACTGTTTCTACATATAGGAAGGTAGAAGATAGATGAGTAGAAGGGGTTTAGGAGAAGGGTGAGAAGAATCGGAGGGAGGGATATTTCAGAATGTTGTACATTAGTAAAGAAGGGTGAAAAAATAATTCTAGCTGGAAAAAGAAGTAGCACATTCTCAGCCTTCTATTTCACTTTCTCCTCTTCCTTCCTCTGTTCCCATTATGCCCCCTATTCTCATTACTACTTCTATACCTTCCTATTCTAATAACTTCCCCAAATCCCCAGTTAAATTACAGAACAAGGCAGGGAAAGGAATGACTCCTTAACATTGCTTATCAACTCTAGTCATTCTCTTTAGAACATATATTAGTTTTCCTCACCAAAGCGAATAATGGGGAAAAAAAGATAAAAAAATAATTTTTCATTTCCTCTTATATAAGTTCTATCATTTATTTTTTCTAAAAATATGCATTTTATCTAAGTTTTCTAGTGTGTTGGCTTAAAAATGTTTATTTATTGCTCTTATGATATAAACATTTCTACTATATCTTAATGATGTAGCCTTTTATACATATCAATGATTTTTCTGCCTTCTCTTTTTTTACTTGATCCAGTGTTGCATAGGCTTTCTTATTTTATTAGCCTTTTCAAAATAATGAGCTTTTGAATTTATTCAGCTTCTCTATTATCCCATTTGAATATTTCTTCTTCCCCATCTTATAAATAGGCATACCTTATTTTATCCCGCTTTGCTTTATTGCACCTTGCAGATTGCATTTTGTGCAAACTGAACGTTTGTGGTGACCCTGCAATGAGCAAGTCTATTGGTGTGTTTGCTCACTTCTCCTAACAGCATTTGCTCACTTTGTGTCTCTGGCTCACATCTTGGTAATTCTCACAGTATTTCAAACTTTTCACTATCATTATATTTGTTATTGTGACCTATGGTCAGTGATCTCTGATCTTTGATGTTACTGTTCTAATTGTTTAGGTGTGCCACCACCACGCCATATAAGATGGTGAACATAATCCATGACTGTGCGTATTCTGACATGCTCCAGCAACTGGCTGTTCCCCATCTGTCTCCCCTTCCTGTGGTACCCTATTTCCTGAGACAGAACAATATTGAAATTTGGCCAATTAATAACCCTACAATGGCCTCTAACTGTTCAAGTGAAAGGAAGAGTGACACATCTCTACTTTAAGTCAAAAGCTAGAAATGATTAAGTTTAGTGAGAAAGACTCTTCAAAAGCTGAGATAGGTCAAAAGCTAGGCCTCTTGCACCAAACAGTTAGCCAGGTTGTGAATGCCAAAGAATAAGTGCTTGAAGGAAATTAAAAGTGCTACTCCAGTAAACACACAGATGATAAAAAAGTGAAACAGCATTATTGCTGATGTGGAGAAAGTTTCAGTGGTCTGGATAAAGGATCAAATCAACCATACATTCTCTTAAGTCAAAGCCTAATCTAGAACAAAGTCCTAACTCTCTTCAATTCTGTGAAGGCTGAGAAGTAAGGAAGCTGCTGAAGAAAAACTGAAAGCTAGCAGAGGTTGGTTCATGAGGTTTAAGGGAAGAAGCCGTCTCTGTAACATGAAAGTGCAAGAGGAAGCAGCAGGTGCTGATGGAGAAGCTGCAGCAAGTTCTCCAGAAGATCTAGCTCAGATCATTAATAAACATGGCTACATGGAGAGCCAAATATCTCCAGAAGATCTAGCTCAGATCATTAATAAACATGGCTACAAGAGATTTCCAATGTAGATGAAAAAGCCTTCTATTGGAAGAAGATGCCATCTAGGACTTTCATAGAGGAGAAGTCAATGCCTGGCTTCAAAGCTTCCGAGGACAGGCTGACTCTCTTATTACAGACTAAGGCAGCTGGTAACTTAAAGTTGAAGCCAATCTTCATGTACCATTCCAAAAATCATAGGGTCTTTAAGAACTATGCTGAATCTACTTTGCCTGTGCTCTATTAATGGAACAACAAAGCCTGGATGACAGCACATCTGTTTACAACATGGTTTACTGAATATTTTAAGCCCACCCACTATTGAGACCTAGCGCTCAGAAAAAAGAAAAGATTTCTTCTAAAACATTACTGCTCATTGATAATGCAACTGGTCATCCAGGAGTTCTGATGGAGATATACAACGAGATCAATGTTGTTTTCATCCCTGCTAACACAACACCCATTCTGCAGCCCGTAGAGTGAGGAGTAATTTCAACTTTTAAGTCTCATTATTTAAGAAATACATTTTATGAGGCTATAACTGCCATGGATGGTGATATTTCTGATAGATCTAGGTAAAGGAAATTGAAAATCTTCTGGAAAGGATTCACCATTCTAGATGCCATTAAGAACTTTCATGATTCATGGGAAGAGGTCAAATGATCAACATTAACAGGAGTTTGAAAGAAGTTGATACCAACCGTCATTGATGACTTTGAAGCTTCAAGATTTGACTGCAGTTAACTGCAGATGTGGTGGAGATAGAAAGAGAACTAGAATTACAGCCCAAAGATGTGACTGAGGGGATGTAATCTCATGATAAAATGTTAATGGAAGAGCGGTTGCATCCTAATGGGTCAGCAAAGAAAGTGGTTTCTTGAGATGGAATCTACTCCTAGTGAAGATGTTGTGAAGACTGTTGAAATGACAACAAAGGATTTAGGATTTGACATAAACTTAGTTGATAAAGCAGTGGCAGGGCTTGAAAGGATTGACTCCGATTCTGAAAGAGGTTCCACTGTATACAAAATGCTACCAAACAGAATCTCATGCTACAGAGAAATCTTTCATGAAAGGAAGAATCAATTGATGGGGCAAACTTCATTGTTGTCTTATTTTAAGAAATTGCCACAGCCATCCCAATCTTCAACAGCCACCACCTTGATCAGTCAGCAGCCACCAACATAGAGGCAAGACCCTGCACCAACAAAAAGAAAACTCACTGAAAGCTCAAATGATGGTTCGCATTTTTAGTGATAAAATATTTGTAATTAAAGTACATGTGTATTTTTAGACATAATGCTATTATTGCATACTTAATAAATTACAGTATAGTATAAACATAACTTTTATATACAATGGGAAACAAACAAACAAACAAAATCCTCTGACTTGCTTTATTGTGATGTTTGCTTTATTGTGGTGGCCTGAAACCAAACCTGCAATACCTCTGAGGTATACCTGTACTCTCTTTTTCTGAAACTCCTATTGGGCCTATTTTGGAATTCTCAGCCTGTTTGAGTCAGGGTTCTTCAGAGAACCAGAGCCAAATATCTATATGTATCTCTGTATATTAGCCTTTCAATTATTTGGATGATAGCATTCAGATCTTCCTCTGGTCTTCCCGAGGTAAATAGCTCCAGTTCTTAAAAAATAAAATCTCATATGCCAAATGTCTTTTAAAAAAAGTGCCATAGAGGCAATTGTGAATGAATCTTTTTCACTGAAATAGCAAACAGCAAAATAGTTTCTGCTTTTTATTCTGCATTCCAGTACCATTCATTACATATCTCTGTTCTAAAATATATAACATTATAATGTGATTCTTGGTTTATAGTTCTTCATCTACCACTAGGCTGGTGGTCTTAAGAGCAGGAATTGTACTTGGAATATAATTGATCCCTACTATAAGCCGGTGGCTTTGAATTTACAAATTTAAGACAATTTAATATTATCAGACCACGAAGCATCTCTTTTTCAGTGGGCTTGGCACTGAACTATGTACGTGGGTAAAATAGGTGAGACACGACTTAATAGCTGCTATTACTTGTAGAAACAAAAGAAGCCTTAGAGATCTTAGCCGACAAAGAGCCCAATATAAGTCAATAGTATGTTGTTTCCTTTTAGACAAAATGCCTCCTTGAGTGCAGAGAAAATGTCTTATTTTTCTTTCCATCATCAGTACTAGCACATCAATTGGAATAGTAACTATGTGTTGTATGAATGAATATCAACACTAACAAAAGAGGAGATGTTGACATGATAGTGTATATTTCAAAAGGGAAATACAATCTGACAAGGGTAATGAAAGAAATTCTTAGATACCTAAAGAGTTGTCAGATAGAAGATGGATTAAGACTTTTCTGTGTGATTCAAGTGAACAGAATTATATCTATTTGATAAAAGTTACAGGCAAATCAATTTGGGCCTAAAAGAAGACATTTATGACAATTTTAACTATATAAAAATAGAATGCCCTATTTTTGTGGTATGAGGAGGCTGAAACACAACTTATAGGTATTGTTGAAGGAATTAATATGAATCATAAAAAAAAATTGGGCAAAATGAAAACTGTGGAATTAGTATCTCATGGTTAGAGGTAAAGGTGGGTCATTATTCCCCTTAATTCTAATGTAACCTAAGGTTCTCTTTATTTTTGGTATAGCTTTGTCAGACTATTGATTTGAATTGAAACTGCAGTCAACTTGACAGCAATGTTTGTTTGTTTTTCCACAAATCTAAATGTTCATCTTGGCATATATTCTTGCAGTCTTATTTTCTGAGATTGTATTATTATTC
Organism: Zalophus californianus; assembly: GCF_009762305.2. Classification (NCBI taxonomy): domain Eukaryota; kingdom Metazoa; phylum Chordata; class Mammalia; order Carnivora; family Otariidae; genus Zalophus; species Zalophus californianus. The sequence goes on along the minus strand of NC_045595.1, from coordinate 155,193,076 downwards.
CAAATTCCTGAAAACTTTTAAAATTCCAGGTCTGCTCTTCAGCGTGTTATGTGTTCAACCACATTCCTATTACACGCCCAATCTCTGTGCTTTATCTCCTCATAGAATCCATTAAAAGAAATGTTGATTCTTACCTTAAGAAATTCCCTCTGGGTGAGCTCAGTTTTTAAAAATTCTACTCATTTCTCTCCATTCTGTCACCAATGGTATCAGGGCATATATCCTCTCATGCTTTGCTAATATTCATCTATGCTACATATTCTCATCTTTTAATAAACAGTTTTGTAAAATGGTCAGAAAAGCACATGAGGTCAGTCTGACATCACCTGATTTTCAGTGACCCCGTCCCAGCTCAGAGTAACCACGATTTTCTTTTCTCACAATTAAGTTAGTAATTTGTCTGTAATATTTTTCAAAGAATTGGTAATTAACAGGTCCTACATTGGATGGTTGAAGACATCTACTCCTCACTCTTTAAAAAAAAATGGGACCCAATTTTTCTCATCTCTGGTCTTCTGGTCCATCATTTTTGATTTTTCAAAAGTCCCAAATCAGTTTTATTGATTTTATCAGCAGGCACTGGGGCATATTTCATCTGATCAAGGACAATGAAAGTCTTAAGTTAGTTAGATGCTCTCTGTATTTCTGCATGTTTTGAGTTTCATCTTTTTCAGTTTAAAAATCTTTCATTACCTAAATGACAATTTCAAAACTGGAAAAGAGTGGCTCTATTCTTTCCTTTTTATCTGAACCTAGCTCTTCTTTATTCTTTCCCTTAATTTGAATGAAACTAATATATAATTTTTTGTCCTTACACATTTTTCCTGCAGTTCACCTAATTCTAATTTTAAGATTTCCAAACACTCTTCTTGGAGATTTGTGGCATTGTTTAAGCATTTTTTCCTTCATCATGTCCTAATCCTTGATTTTGTTTTTCTACAAAAATGTATGCTGCTTCTGTTCATAAGGAACGGTGTGCAGTTTGCATGTGTACCCTCAGAGCTAAACAAGAACATCACCAACAAATAAGGGACTGTGTTGGATTTGTTGACTATTTACTCACACAAATTGACCAGTTAGCCAATATCCTTTTATACGGAACAGAAAGTTACTTTGCAGACACGGATTAATGTTTAGAAAATGTCACATAGGCAGTTCCTGCTCACCTTCTCTGGATTATGATTATTAGGAAGACCTCAAGTTAGTCCAGTGAGGAGCAATGCAAGAAATTTACCTTGTTCTCCTATATTTTGAAGCAAAAACCTTATATGTTGCTACAACATAAAGGACTTTGGTCATTTTACCTTAGTAGTTATACCCAATTCCAAATAAAAGAAGTTGTTTGGAGCACAAACCAGTGTTCGAGGTAGATATGGAGCTGCTAATAAGTCAAGGCAGTTTTTAGCCGTGTGGGAAATTCGTGGATATGTAAGTCCTAGGGAGTTAACGACACCAGAAGATAATGACAAGCCATCCAGCATCTTTCATCCATTTAATCTCAGGGACTGAATTTACTTGCCTTTAAAAAAATGCATCTGTCAGAGTAATTTAACATGCGACTGGTAAACAGAAAGAGGTCTATTCCAGATTCAGAAAAAATGAGTAACTGATATTGAACAATAGTCCCCAGTATGTTTCAAAAGAATGACAGCAGTTTGCAGTAGTATATGCATATAGCAAACTACTGATTTTGGACAACAGCACCTACTTTCTGCTCTCCGCAATCACAGACATCAATAGAGAAAATGGCACAGGCTATGAAAAGACTAATTATAATAGGGGCCCACTGCTATGCTAAGGCACAGTCACAGAGCAACTGATTGCATAAGATCATCTATTCAGCCCCTAATGATCTGTTGTTAGTGCTCTGTTCAACCTTCTGCTAGGCACCAATTATGTTTACAGTTAGCAGTTTGGGTACATATTTACTTCTCTGGAGAGTGGGTTTAGGTGCAGAATTGTGGTGAATGGATCACAATATGGCCCTCCCGCCCTACAAGTGCAGCCTCCAGGAGAACCTGCAGTATAGCTCGAATTGTGCTGAAAGAAAGAGAAAGGAAAGAGGAAGAGAAAAACAGTATGGCAAAGGGCACTGGAGGGCAGGGTGGGGTAGGAGAGGAGGTTGTGCACTGCTTTTGCTGCCCCTAACAGGAAATTACAACAATCCAAAAGGCTTGGTCTGTGACTAAAGAAGCATTTGTTCCCGATCATTAAACCTGGCTTGCTCACCAGAAGGATTTTACAGTCCCTTTGACCATGTTGAAAATTTGAGGATGGAGATAATCCCTTTCACTCCTGTTTTTTGTTGGTCTGCAAAACTGTTTGAGAGATTGAAACTTGGGCATTTGTCAGTAAGGTCTAATGCACATTTTGCTCTCTTTCAATGGGTATTCAGCAGACTTCAGATCTATAAAAATTCGACTTAGTTGTTGCCTGTTTTCTCATCTATGGGGGCTGGGCAGCTCAGCGTTATCTGAGAGGTACCAGCTATTGCTATTACAGACAGCATTCAGTGGTCCATTTATCTGAATATGTACGGTTACTCTGCAAGATCTCAGGGAAGGAGACTGTTGTGATGGTGATGCACTTCTTTTTTGATGGAGCTCTTGAATAAATATCATTTTTTTTAAAAGGGGGGCTCTGAGTGACTGGAAGCATTTCTCATACACATACTGACTTCAGCAGCTGAGAAATACATGAAAACGCCTTGTATATCGACATCTCTACCAAAATATATACATGTGGTTGAAACAGCAAATATCTTGAAACTGAATATTACTCACGGTATATACAAAAAAGCAATAATGACCTTCATTAATCTGACTGCAATTAACATTTCCAATTATTAGATGACTTAATACAATGTTGAACCGAATGCATAAAGCTGATTCAAAAGTAGATGGACTTTATTAAAATCATTTAGCGTGCTTTCATTAGTAAATTATACTCTCCTGACCTCAGGAGTGTGTTAGAATTTCACACACTTGCTTTTCACGGCAGAGGTCTGAGCTTAGTCATCACTTTCAATTAAACTAACACAAGAAATAAGGCCTGGAGGTTATTTAAGTCAACAAAATTTTGTTTTTAATTCCCAATGTACAAATAGATCTCTAATTCATCAAATAGCTAATTATTCTCCCTTATTGTGGACTCTAGCTATTGTTTGATAATTGAGTCTAATTCTGCACCTGTCAACTTAAATATCCTTAGATATTTAGCTTAAAGAACCTTTTGAAAGCCTCAAGAATAAGGAGGCATTTTTTAGGAGGACTATTATGACTTGTTTTAAAATTGCAAATGGATGCTTTAGTTGAAATAATTCAAATACCAACTACATGGTAGCAGAAAGAAAAGTGAAAAATGGCATTTCTATTACCAGTAAAGACTGGCCAGGGGTGCCCGGGTGGCTCACTCCATTAAGCATTCAACTCTTGGTTTTGGCTCAGGTCATGATCTCAGGGTTGTGAGATCGAGCCCGGTGTCAGGCTCTACACTGAACATAGAACCTGTTTAAAATTCTCTCTCTCCCTCTCTCTCTCTCTCTCCCCCTCCCCCTGCACTCTCTCTTTCTCTCTTAAAAAAAAAAAAAAAAAAACTGGTCAAAGAAAAGCTAGAAATGGAGATGGAAAGGGCAGAAGACTGCATGGGGCTGAGGGCCAAGGAAAGGTGTTTGATGCTGAGTGATGCAAGCTTACAGAAGCCATAATGGTTAAGGATGTGATAAAAAGAGGCACATAGCTAACTACCTCAAGGGCTAGAAAAATGTCATAAGAGAGGGAACAAGCAGTTTTTAATTCGACCTGAAAATGTGAGAAGCAAGTTTTAAAACACAAAGAAAAATCTGAAGATATATTGGTATAATACAAGCTACTAATTTGGAGAAGAGAAACCTGCTGAACAGGTAAAAATCTAAATTGCTAAATGTACTAAAGAAAAGCAATTTCACTACTTTAGCATATGTGAACTATCTTTGGCTCATAAAGTATTTCCAGGTAGTGTCCTACTGGATCCCCTGTAAGGATGGGGAGAGTCATTCCATAGAATCTCGGTTGAGGCAGGGCACATAGACATAGGCTCTATTCCATCCTTAACTAGTATAGAGCTTCTTCTTGACACAGTCCACTTTAAACCCTATTACTTCAAAAATCCTTCCATATGTGAGCAAAGGTAGGCCCTGAGGATACTGAGCTGAAATTCAAAGTCATTAGGCATCAAGAACCTTGTAATTTAATGAGGGAGACAGAAAAGTAATAGTAGAATTTATGAATGTTGCATTAGATCCTGAGAGAAACATGCATATGTATAGGGTGTGATTGGGTTACAAAGGAGGGCATTTATTCATCTCAGCCTGAACCGAGGTGGAGGGGACATAGTAAGAATGGGTTTCCTAAGGATAGTCACATGTCAGTTGAGTTTTTAAGGATGTGTGGGAGTTAAGCAAGTATAAGTAGCAGGAATGGGCATTCCAAGGGAAGGCAATGATATCTTCAGAGGTCTGGAGACCAGAGGGACATTGGTTTGATTGGAGACCACATAAAATTCACTGTAACTCTAAGTACAGAAGCTGGTGTCTACTCCATCTTTAAATACACTTTTTTTTTTTAAATACAAAAATATCTATTATGCCTCTTCTGTGTATCAGTTCAGTTTCCTCCCTCAAGATGTTTAGTTAAGGTGGAGGGGAGGGACAGGAAAATCAGGCTTGGCTATTGAACCATGCAGATTGGACACAGTGCCTGCCATGTGCCAGGGCTGCCCATGGAGACCAAACTCCAGGAACTTGATGAACTCTGCTGGGAAGGAGCAGGTCACTCAACTTCACCAGTTCTTGAAAACACAGACCAAAGACCTCCCCACACCACAAACTCTGCTGGCCACTTACTTCTAGATACATGGAGAGGGCTGAATAGGTGCATGTTTCTTTTTAAATGAGGCACCCAGAATTGACACAAGACTGTAGCCATAAGACCACCAATTCGTTGGGGAACAAAGGATTAAGAATTTCTTATAGCTCTGTTTGGTGTTTTCTTCTTTTTAGATTATCTGACTATTCTGGACCTGACCTCAGACCTACCTAACTATCCCTTACCTCTAGTCTAAACAAAATTCTTGGACCATTCTTCCTCACCAGGCTTGTTTAGTTCTGGCCCCAGATCAAGTCTGATATGACCTCTAGGTAGAAAAGTTGTTTTAATTTTATTATGTTTTAAAAATGTTAAATGCCAAGACATTCTTTGGGCATATTCTCATTCCCATTCTTGCAATACACACTATGATTAATAGCAAACATCTCTTGAGGGCTTTACTATGTGGCAGATACCCTTCTAACAGCTTCCCATGCATAAACTAATTTATTCCTAATAACCACACTATAATTTACCTGCAACTGTTACCCACATTCTGTGATTCAATCAGTAAGTTTAAAACTTAGGAATGTGTAGAAGGTCATTAGGAATGTGTAGAAGGTCATTAGGAATGTGTAGAAGGTCATTAGAACATGTAGAAGGTCATAGCTAGTAAATGGAGGAGCTGGTGTGTACACCCAGGCAATCTGCTTTCAGAGTTTGCCTTTTTTGCCATGACCCTGCACTGCTCGACCACTTTGCTGTATTGTGCCTCAGTTGTACTAAACTGAGCTTGTCTTACTTAGAAAAGCTATTGATTGCAACTCCACTTAGGTACTTTATTGTAAAAACTAATTGATCAACAAATATTGAATGAGCAACATCTATGTGCTAGGCTCACTGTTTTGGGCATCTAGATACACAGGCAGAGAAATCATGTGGTTGATATTCTTATATACATTGAATTCTATTGGTGTAATGGAAATTACAGAAGATCATGTGAAGTGGAAGCTGTACAAGATCCAGAGATCAAGTCCAATTTACTTATTTAGCAAAACAAAAAAACAAAAAAAAACAAAATAAAATTAATTCTAAGTACACACACATGCAACTTACCTAAAGTTATAAACATATCATTAGAAAAGTGTGGACTAGAATCCAGTACCTGTAGTCCATCCTACTGGTTTTGCAAATTATAGACTAAAAAGCACATAAACATTTCCTATATTAAAGAAGAGCCTCTGAGCATGGTCTCAATTATACAAATAAATGCTTGAAAAATAATTAGAGGTAAATTTGCCAAAATATTATCAGTGTTTACTTTTCCATGACATTGTGGATAATGTTTTTTAAACTGCCTTTTTTACTTAAAAAAGGACTTACATTGAAAATATACAAATAGAAAAAAGTGTTTAAACTGAAAAAAGAATCTTTTCAGAAAAAAATTTTTTTGAATCTTTCAAACCACTACATGCACTGTTACAAAATTCCTTGGAGTTTGATTTCATGCTCTTTTCAAGTTCCTCTAAAGCTGAAGCCCCTCTGTTTTCTTCTGGCCACTCCAGACCATTTGAGAACACAAAGGGATTTCTCAGACTGTACCTACATGACTTAGCTAATGACCCAACTCAACTATAGGAAAATGAGAGCAATTCCATATTTAGGAGCTAAGCTCTGCAGGGTTTCCCCTGAATAATGGCTGTAAATTATGCCACATGCTATGGAGGGTCTGCTTTCTCCTAAGAAGAGACGACTTATCAAACTGTGCTATCTCTTTACTAAATTGACTAGGCAGAAGAACTCAACCAAAATGAAAACAGCTTTGGTGCTGGAAAGGCCACACATATTTCCAATGATTCCAGTAATTACGGGAAAAAAAAAAAAGATCAACCTGGAACACTCAAATTGTCCTATTTTACTAAATGGACTACAGACCATTATCCCAACTTTAATGCAGCATTGTGTATAAAATTATTTTTTATTTTTGTATAGACTTATGGTAGTATATAAAACCAAAAGTGGATTTAATTCAGAACAATAAGAGTTTTATAAGATGATAATAATAATATTGTTACAATTTCATAGAAAACTATGAGTGAGCTGTCATATTATTTAGAGGAGAATTGGCATTGGGTTAATTAGATCATCTATCTCTCAGCCTTTGCTTAAGGCTGAGAACAAGTTCCAGGGGCAATGGGGCCCTTGGCCTAGAAACCTCTTCATTCAATCTCATAAGATTTCTTTAGGAATAGTTTTAACAATTTGCCTTTAACTAAAATATAGTCTAAACTGTGATGTTTACAGTGCCTAACAACTACTCATTCATTCCATTGGCTAACAAGATCTGGTAGATTTACTCTGTAAATAAGAGAAAGGAAACCCAAGATAAATCTTATACAAAATTGTTGTCCAATCCTTGTTTTTAGAACATCAAAACCAACCAACCAACTAGAACTCTAGCAAAGTAAACATTCTAAATCTGTGTTTACTTATTCAAAAGATTGGACAAATCTACCAAAATAGGTAATATCATGGAATAACCTGCAATGATAACCTATAACATAAGCAGCCTAGTGGTTTTCCTGGGCCTACCTACCTCATAGTGTGTTTGTGAGGATTAACAAAGCTAATGCAAGTAAAGCACTTACTTCCTGTTTGGTTACATATTTTCACACAATGAAGCAATATGCCAAAGGAAAATGTGATTCAGAATGATGACCATGATGAGCACGGTCAAGATAATTATCAATCACAAATATATATTGGCCTACCTTGAGGAACTACAAGACCAAAGATTCAATTATATTTGTTATGCCACTTGGTACATTATGTACCTTGACTAATTTAGAAAGGCACTTTTAATAACAACGCTTGGAACACAAAGAGTATTCTCATAAAATTTAATTTGTCTTAAGTGACCCGTTCATTGACAAATCAGTTGCTCAAGGTTTAATATGCTCTGATAAAACTCATTCTTCACAATTACTGAAAACGATTATCTCAAAATTCAAATGGAATCTTCTTACTCAGTGATAAAACAGTTCACAGCTTCCCATTGGTCTTAGGTTGGTGACTTAAGACGTCACTGGGTTTGACAAAGCCAAGCTTGGTCTGGGAGCTAAGGTCTTCTTGAGGTTTACCTAACTGTCTGTTCTCTCTCCCATCCATACTGGGCCCCTTTCAGCTCTTCAGGCCTATGTTGCTCCCTCCTTCCTCAAGGCCCTGACACATATTCTTCCCGATCCCTACTCATTTTGTTTGGTCCACATAATGACATCCTCAAAGATGAGACCCAAAGTAGAATGTATGTGCCCTGTGGGGAATGCAAGACAGTCAGTCCTCTGGGGCCTGGGAAGGGGTAGGGGGTGGGGAGGGGGACGCTTTTATTTCTATTTATTTTTATGTAAACTTAAAGGTAAGTTCTGCTTTTAAATATTGAAATATCCACAGGCAGGAACATATATAGGTAATTTATACATAATAAATGCATATCTGGAGCATATGATATAAAACAATTGTTTGCAGGCCACTGCCTCAACCGTTACCTCTTCATGTAACCTCATCACAAATATCCCAATAGCTCAACTGTTTACCTCATTATGAATGCCTTCCTTTATCAGTCAGACTAAGACAAAAACTCCCTGTAGACTCATAGCACGATACAGTTTTGTGAAGCATAGGGGTAGTTATAATTTTACACTTACCTCTGAGACTATTTAATTAATGTCTGTTTTCATTCACTAGACTCTCTAATGAGGGCAGGCACCGAGGTCCATTTTTGATCACCTTTTTTTCTTTCATAATGCCTAGCATGTTGTCTGACTTATAGTAAGGCCTTGATAAATATTTAATGAACACAGAGAGGTACGTGTGAGTGTGTGTGTATGGAGCATATAAATGTACACATATTTGAAATATGTAATATATGGGGGCACCTGGGTGGCTCAGTTGGTTAAGCGTCTGCCTTTGGCTCAGGTCATGATCCCAGGGTCCTGGGATCGAGCCCCTCATTGGGCTCTCCGCTCGGCGGTAAGCCTGCTTCTCCCTCTCCCACTCCCCCTGCCTGTGTTCTCTCTCTCAGTGTCTCTCTCTGTCAAATAAATAAATAAAATCTTAAAAAAATTAAAAATAAAAATGAAATATGTAGTGTACGTTTGAAACATTAACATATACCCATATATTTGAAATGTATATGTCTGTGTGTATACATAAATAAATTAGTCAAAATAAAAGCTCTTCAAAGGGTGAGCTTTTTTCTCCTTCTCTCTTTGTAACCAATAAACCCTTTCTCCATTTCTCTAGTTCCTTTTTCCATTGATTTCAGTGGATTATTTTTGTGTCATATGTTTATTTGCTATAGATTTGTCTGGACAAAGCTCAAATATCAGCTGGGTCCATGATGCCCACAGTAATTGTAAAACTGTTTGTGGTAAAACAGATTAAGAGGCCCTACTCAGCAAGCACGGAGCCAAGTTCTTCCCTGGACGCTTCAGGAACATGTGGCAGGGGCTCTATAATGTGATGGATAACATATGAAGTGCAGAGGGCTGCCCATATGCTGCTGCAATTTTCCTGTACAGGATGTGCTCTTCGGACTTAATAATGGTGATTTAGGACACTGGTGAAAATTCCAGTTCTCTTTGGGTCTCATTCAGAGTTCCCAGGCAGGGGGTAGCAAACCTATAATCCCACACTGCAGGAAAGAAGATGAAAGAAGGGGAAAAGAGACCTCTAGGACTGACTTGTGTGATCAGATAGGTTTGTACTGTCACAGAAGGCAACAGATATCCCTGCTCGAAACCTTAAAGTTGAGTAAAAGAATGCATGAGGTCACATAACACCCTTCTAATTTGGGGTGTGGTGGGAGGAAGGAATGCTGGTTATCCTTATCCTTATTTTATCTCACTTGATATATAAGTATATAAAACTGGTGGTGAGATTCATCCCCAAGATCCTGATTCTACCTTTCTGTGTAACTGCTAGAGACAGTAATGATCGAAGAACTGGCAGAAGGAGAAAGGCATCATTGAAGATTTGAAAAACTTTATGATTTATGAGATTTTTCAGTGAGAATTTTTGGTTTCTTTAGGTGCTCCTATGTTCTATACTTTATTCTCTGCTGCTCTTTGCCTATGCAGTCACTGGCAAAGAGAAGATATAAAGGTTCTTGGTCATCAATTCAACAAAAACAATTTAGTAATTACTCTCCCAAAAGGAATTATATTATGACCCAAAATATATGGGGAAAACATAACTCAGTGAAAAGAGAGAGAGAGAGAGAGAGAGAAGGAGAGAGAAGAAAATGAGGAAAGGAGAACTATTTTAAATAAAATAAACTTGGCAACATTTTGGTGACTGGTAGCTGAATGTGTAATGGCTGTGAGGACATACACCATGAAGCGTTCTCAAACTTCACTGCAGAAACAGAATATTTGAGAAGTTTGTCAACATGCAGATTTAAAAACTGCACCCCAAAGATTTTGATTTAGTAGGCCTTGAATGGTGCCAGAAATTTGTGTTTTTAATAAGCAGAAAGAACAACTGTACAGACTGCATTTGGAGAAATTACAGTGCTCTCCAATAGAACTTTCCTCAGTAAGGGAAAGGCTCTATATATGTGCTTTTCAATGAGATAGTCCCTAGCCGCATGTGGTTGTTGAGTACTTAAAAAGCAACTAGTGTAGGTAAGGAACTGAATTTTCAATTTTACTTAATTTTGATTATTTTAAATTTAAATAGCCACATGTGATACTGGAGAGTTGAGCTTTACTTTGTTTGGGGACAGGAGCATCACTTTTCCTTTGCATTGTACCCACTACAGTGAGGAAGCAAGGGATAATAGATCTCAGTAGGAGTAACATGAAAAACATTTTCTGCAGGATGCTTCCATTCAATCCATCAGTGCATACAGAAGTGTGTATTATCAGAATAAGCATTTTTATTCCTATTCTAGTCTGTAAATAGCAAGTTATGCCATATATAGGGTGAGCTAAATGAATGATCTATGGTTATCTCCATTTATTTGTTCTTAAAATGAATGAGCACCATACAGTGGGTATGTTGTTGGACCGTGTGGCAATCCCATCAGTAAGCTTCATGACTATTCTGCCTGTGGCTAATCAAGTCAGGCAACTAAGCCTTGATGAGGTGTTAGAAAGGGCTACACTATGGGCTTGAGAAGCTCCCCAAATCCATAGACCTCTCCTTCCTAAGCAAACACCAGCAATGCTGAATGCCAAGGAAGTCACAAGGGAACAAATGGAGATTCCAAGCTATCTCATGGATGGGTTTAGTGCCAAAAAATATTCTAAATCAAAAAGCATCAGGGGCTAGTATTCATGCAACAAAAAGAGACAATGTAGCAGAATCTCCTTCAAATATTGGTTGAATTCCTATGCCAGACTTAGCAGAGATGTGAAGCTTTATCTTTATTGGACCTGTTCTGAAAACAGCATTTAGATAGAAAAGCTAAAAAATATGCGTGTGTATGCACGTGCACACACACACACAAACACACACATTGGCTAAATAGATGGAGTTTGGCAGGCGAGGGTGGGGAATAGTGGATTTGCAGGCTGGAATGAGTGTGCATAATCATGTCAAAATAACTCACCCCCAAGCAGAGAATAAAATAAAAGGGAAGTGGGGCAGAAAAAAAAAAAATTAATGGATCCACCTCCTTTGCCCCTAGAGACAAAGGTTCTTTCTGCACCATTCACATTAGCATTTTGGCATATGAAAATGAAGTCTGATGCTAGTCTATAACAAATTACTGCTCTCCTAACTGAAATCTTAGACAACTTCATGTGGCTGGCAATAAGCGGTCTTAGAGAATTGTTTTCAAAAATTTGGTGATTGACAGTACACTTATTTTGTGTATGAGTTGGTGTTGGCAATATTTCATGACCTGTGCAATGTGGTGAAGTGGCCTGGTTCCTGGGAGAACCTGTCCTAGAAAATTGGTACTGGCCAGAAAACAGTGGGAGGGATGGATTCTGTAGCCAATGTCTCTAAATCTTTCCCCAATGAAGTCAGGATATAGTGAGGGCTCGGTTGGTTCATAAATTCTTTCTTTAAGACTCTCTTTGTAATCAGAGTTGGGAAATGATTCCTTAGTGTAATGTTTAAAAAGCTATCCTCTATATGACACACCTCAGTTTCCTTTTGTGAGTAATGCTTTGTGGGCTCAACAACTCTGACTGTCACAATTTTATAGATGCAAAAGTGAATGCTCATATAATGTCATATGATAGGCCAATGGTTCATTTGGGACTCAAATTCTGGTTTTCTGATGTTTAATCTCAGGCACATTTTATGATACTGTACTACTCCCTATCTTAATACTATGTTTCTATAGAATTTAGCAAAAGAAGTTTACAGATTTCATTTAAAAGAAATAAAAAGATTGGCATTACCTGGCTGTGTATGTTACTTTTGCACTGGCAATTCTTCTTTTTGTCTACACAGGTGTGTAAGTATGTATGTGTATATATATACTTTGCTTTCTAAAGCTTTAATTTTGCAAGATGTCGTAGCCTTGATAAATCTCTGTGATCTACTGTTGTGGCAGCAATTCTAGGCTTTGTTCTCTCTCTGGTGATGCTCCCTGCACAGATTTCATTATGGCTGCCATGGCTTGGCCAACAGCCTCCTTGTTCCCTCTGCCTGGACTTCTTGCTCACTGACCCCACTGGGATCAACAGGTAATTGAGAGTTCCTGGGTCTGTGGAAAAAGAGAAGGAGCTTGGAGAAGAGGGAAAACAACATAAGAAAAGAAAAAATGAAGAAGGCCACACACATGTAGTTTACAGTTTTCAAATGCTTTCCATTTGGAAATAAGAATCACACATGCATCCCGGGGAGTCTGAATTGTCTAGACAGATTCATAGTGGAGGCTAAAGCTTGCCAGAAAAGGTTGTTAAGTATTACTGACTTTTGTTTTGCATTTTAACCCTGTTCCCACTAAATTCTCAGCTTGAGTTTGGTCCTTTGAGTCATGAATATGCTGAATATTTGTACAAATGTTGGATAACAGTGTTTTTTAACTCAACCACTCATCTTGCTTCTTGAATTCCTGTTCTGTTTACGTACACAAAAGGCAGTTAACAACAAGCATCTGGTTTCCATTGTCAGATTTAACACCCAACAATGCCCTATTAGGACGGATAGAGAAACAGACAATGTAGTTAAATCCTTTGAAATTCTAGCCCATTCTCCTTCCCTTTCATTCCTGATTCCATCTCCTAAGAATTGTGCCAAATAGTAAAGAAAATGAGGACAAGGAAGAGGTTTTGAGGTGAAGATCTCCATGCAGAGAGGATGTTTTATTGCAATTAATCTTGTCGCATATGAAATCAACATGGGGTTGTTAATTCAACTAATAGATACCGAGTACCTTTATGTTTCAGATCTCTTCTCATCACTTCAGATATAAGCATGCACATGAAGCCTTCCCTGCCCTGGAGCCTCCAGCTTAGTGAAGACAGGAACAGGGAGCAATATAATTGCCATGTATTATAGTATTAGGGGAACATGCAGAACCATCCCTGACTAGTACTGAGGTCTCAGTGAAGGCTTCCTATAGGAAAAGAATTAATTCTATTACTTAACAGTAGGTGGTCTGCCCATTTCTTGATGGGTGGGAGGGATGGGGTGGCTGGGTGATAGACATCGGGGAGGGTATGTGCTATGGTGAGTGCTGTGAATTGTGCAAGACTGTTGAATCACAGATCTGTACCTCTGAAACAAATAATGCAATATATGTTAAGAAAAAAAAAAGAAGAGGATAGCAGGAGGGGAAGAATGAAGGGGAGTAAGTAAGAGGGGGAGATGAACCATGAGAGACGATGGACTCTGAAAAACAAACTGAGGGTTCTAGAGGGGAGGGGGTGGGGGGATGGGTTAGCCTGGTGATGGGTATTAAAGAGGGCACGTTCTGCGTAGAGCACTGGGTGTTATGCACAAACAATGAATCATGGAACACTACATCAAGAACTAATGATGTAATGTACGGTGATTAACATAACAATAAAAATTTAAAGAAAAAAAAAGTGGGTGGTCTTTATCAACTAGAGCCTGACTCTTCACTTATAACTTTAAAAAATACCCATGCAGCTCTAATATACCAGGGATGGGAGATGGAAATATTCACTGAATCTGACTTTCCCATACTGATCACTCATGCTTTGTTCAGGCATAAAGTTGGTATTTCCGAGCAGGGAATGGCCCCAGGTTGAAATTTTGTACATTCAGCACATAAATCAAGTCTACCTGCCTTTTGCCCTTTGGCTGGGGACAGGGGCTGGTCTCAGAAGCCAGAGCTTTATCTGCAGTCACCGCTAACATCTCCTTGGCCAGAACCTGGCTCCACACTGCCATTTTGCCCCATCATTGCAGCTCTTCCCTCTTGTGTTAAATCAATAGTTTATGACATGTACAAGGGAAAGCTGTAAATTTAATTTTGTCCCCTGCAGTGCGATTCCTATCTTGTTTGCTGGCAACATAATGAATGTGTTTGCCCTCCAGACCCCCCACCCAGTGAAGCAATTGGAGGATAAAGAACGAGAAAATAGCAAAGCACAATTAGGTAGATGGATTAAAACTGGATTCTTCAGAAGCCCGAATAAAGATAGGCGTATGCCTTTTGTCTTTGTGTGTGTGTGTGTGTGTGTGTGTGTGTGTGTGTGTACACCCTCCCCCACCCCAGAAATCTACTAGACAAGAAATGATAATTAAGGAAAATTTGGGCTCTATCTGTGCCTTGGAAATTTAAGAGTGGTCCAGATAGGTCATTTTTAGTTATGAGGGAAATGTGAGCAGAACAAATTAGCTCTACTTGACCCCACAGGCCTCACCTGCTGTGACCCCGTTCCTGTTGTCCAGCTTCGATGCAGCAAAAATGCCAAGCTCCTTATCATTAGGGGCCCTGCACTGCTGATCCCTTTAATGTCTTCCCCCACTCTATGCATGATTAGCTTCCTACCACTGGTTCTCAGTTGCCTTCCCACCCCACCCAGGCTCTCCTGAGCCCTTTAGTCCTGTTGCATAATCTCTAGAGCCTTTACCATCTGAAGTCAGCTTGTAGATAGATAGATAGATACACAGATAATAGATAATCTTTACCTATCTCTATCTATCTATCTATCTATCTATCTATCTATCTATCTATCTATCTTTGTATTTCCTTTTGTTAAAAATTTGTTTCTCCCACTATGAGGTAAGTTCAGCGGGGGCAGAGAATTTGTCTATTTTATTCCCTGTGCAGTCCCAGTGACTAGATAATACCCATCACATGCCATCACTCAATGACATGTGGAATCAATGAATGAATACTATATTGAGGTAATAGTTACTCAGGAGGAAAAAAAAAGTATTTCCAGCAGTTTTTGCTATTGTAACAATCCCCCAATGGATCCTATCAGAACTGCCCTTACAAAGCACTCACTACCTGCCAAGTCCTGTTCTAAGTTCTTTATACACTAACATATTTAATCCTCACAAAAACTTGAGGGGGCAAGCCCTATTATTATCCCTATTTAGATGAGGAAACTGAAGCAGAGGGAACACAGAGCACTCCTGCGAATTTCCCATGTTCACAGAGTTACCAAGAGGCAGAAGGAGTGTTTAGACTTATGCCAGAATGGCTTCAGAGTCTATGCTCCTCAGGACTGTATTAGATCAACTTTCAACTTACATCATTATCATAAGAAACTGCACAAATAAGACAACAATAACATCAAAAGGCCCAGAGTGTGTGTGTGTGTGTGTGTGTGTGTGTGTGTGTGTGTGTGTGTTGTGATTGCACTGGACCACAGGCTACTAGAACACAGTCATTGCTGTCAGGAAAAAAATCTAATGTAGATTCTCAGGAGTCCATCTGCAGAGTCCTGTGACCTGAAGTCACATGGTCAAACATATTCAGCTTAGATCTTAAGCAATCTATGCAGTTGTACTATTGTATATAAAAGAAGACATATTTCTTCACAGCATCATTTGGCCTGAGAGATTGTTACACAAATCCGCTGTTTAAAAAGGTGGAGAGAAAGATGTGTGTGTGTGTGCGTGCGTGTGTGTGTGTATAACTATAAAGTAAATTGAAATGGCCTCAGGATCTTATGAAGCATGTTTGTACCTGGTCCATATGTCTCTCTATCCACCCACCCCTCCACTCATCAAATGTCTGCTCTAAGCCCATGGCTGTGTCAGTGATGTAAGCATGGACCAAGGCAGATACTGCTCCAGATCCCATGGAGATACATTCTGGCATGTATTTTTCTCAACACTCCCTGGCCCTCATCCCATATGTGGAGTTTTTATGCAGCGCCAATTTGTAAAGAGGACAGAGAAAAATCTGTGTGTGAGTGTGAAGACCAAAGGCAGAGCAGGAACAGAGGCAGTGCCATCAGGAAGAGAAGCACCGGGTAATGGCCAAAGGAGCAGTGAGGGGAGAGTGGGGGTATGAAGCCAGGAGTGAAGTAGGGGAAGCTGGGGAAGAGGTAGACTCAAAGAAGGAATGACAACTTCATCCCAATGGACTCAGCAGTTTGATCCCATGTACCCAGGACAAGTGGCACTGTTCATCTGAAAGTGTTTTTGAAAGTGTTTTAAGATATATCAGGGGAAATAAAGAAGTTGTTCAAAGTAATTTCTTTTTCTAAGGAACACAAAGACTGCACCAGCCCATCACCCCTGTGCTTCTACTGGGGAAGATGCCCTGAGAGCTTTTCTTTCTTTTTTGACCAATGGGTCTATTAGAGCACAGGAGATGATACCCCCAGAGGGCAGCTCTCTCTGTGCCATGAGGAGTGGCAGGAACTGTGGCTGCATTTCCCAAGAATCAAAGGACATTAATTTACATGTGAAATGAAAGAAAAAAAAATCCATCATTTCATTGTCAGTTTTGTTCCAATCAATCCACCCCTCACCATGACTGCCAAGTAAACCTTTGATAGAAATTCGTCCCAGAACCAGGATGTAAAATCTTAATGAGATGATTTTGATGTTTACCACTTCTAAGAAGGTTCCCCAAAAGTCATGTGGAGGGAGGCATTTTTTTCCTGCGTACACCTGATCTCTGAGCATTAACTTACTGAATCCTGACAAGACTGATTGGGATACCCCTGGCTATGCAATACCTTCTCACCCCTGTGGTGTGAGTTGACAGGGCAGAGGGCAGTCTTAATGACTTGAACATCTCCCCCACTGATGCCTAAAATTCCAGCATTAGTGATTAATAAGTTAGGGGAAATCAAGGAGCCATTATGGATTAGCTAAGATATTTGTATGTTCAGTTTCTTAATTTAATTACCAAAAAGCACAGTACGATTCATTATACACTTCTAAACACTAAATCTAATTCTGCTGTCTTACTGGTATCTTTTTCTAGAATGGAAATCTCTTAAAGGGAACAGATATAGAAGACTTTAAAACTGATTTGTTGATCAAATAGTTTTACTCCCTACACTTACCAGTCAGGAAAAGGCATGGGAGAAAAACGGAAAAGGCAAGAAACACCCAAACTTGAATTGCTTTTTCCCCTAAACTGCCTGTAGTGAATCGAGGAGTGGAACAATTGTTCTTAAAAGACCCTTTTCTATATTCCAGTTTACATTCCAACCAGAAAACAGAATGAGAAAGACAGGCTCATGCGAGGGCTGAGCACAGGGCCTGAGGCATTTGCCATATATTAACCTCCCAGAGCCTGCTTCCCTCCCAAAGCACACCCTTCTCTTTCTCTGCTTCCCACCACAAGAGGTGTAGCAGTGAATAACCCAGTTCTTTGTGTGTTTCCAGGAAGTCTGGAGCCCAGCAATACGCACCACTCCCTGCAGAGAAAGCCATCACTGCTTAGGAGGAAGGCCCTCCAGAAATGAAAGTTATTTTTATAGCCTTGTTCTTAATTTTAAAAAGCAAACCCCCAAATGATAACTCTGTTTCTTTAAACTCATCCCATTATTTGTAGGATCAGAATCACTGATGATTTCAGCTGAAAGTTTTTAAAAATCTAATTTGTTTTTCTCCCTATGCATGATGTTGATTACTGTCAATGGGTCTTGTGAAACTAGACTCATCTAATGCTTGCCGCCTGATCAGTACATTTTTAAAATAAATGGGTGTGAGTTTGAGTAAAGCTTGTGCCTTTTGTTACATACAGGCTGTAAACACCAATGGTGGGCACTGACGACTTACTTAGCCAAAGCCCTCAGCTATTGATAATCGATGGGCTTATACCCTCATGTATGAGAAATCATGATCATACAGCCAGCTCTCCTGTTACACTTTAAACCATTTCTTAATGTTTCTTGTGTTTGCATGTGTGCTTTCACCATAATATTTACATTTTTCAGGCACCAAAATTTTTCATCTTCCTCTGCAATAAGGCAATGTAATAAATATATATATATGACTAGCCATATGAGTAAGCATAACTAAATAAAATTTGATTTGGAAATAATTTTCAACCTGCATTAAAAGCAAAGAAAAAGTACAAAAAATGTCAACATTTTTGCTATTAATTGCCTTAACATTTCTAACTGAAATCAGTCAGAAGAGACCCGTATTTTTGATTCAATCTAATTGCTTAGTGGCATAAGATAGATAGTGTAATGCACTTGCTATATGTCCGCTGTTTGACTTAAGGCTTGATAGAGATAGAGATAAAACTATCTGTCTCTATTTGTGGATTTCCTATTACAAAAGGTAAAACTTGCTTTGTGTTACAGACATTGGATAAATGGATTATTATAATGGAATAATTTTGTGATTGGGAAAGACAGTTATGCAGGGTGTTTAAGAACATGGGCTCCAGAGTCCAGTATACTGGCCTCTGACTCTTAACGTGCTGTATGATTGTGGCAAATTAACCTCTCTAACCTTCAGTCTGGATAGGGGTATAATAAAACCTATTTTAAGTTGTGAGAGTTACATAAAATAATATATGTAACATACTTGCTATGTGATGAGGAGTGGGATTAGCATTCAATATATTAATAAGTGTTTGGATGCTTTTGACTGTAAAACAAGAGAAAATCCTGATATAGGATTTAGATAAAAAGGATGCTTATTATCTCACATAACAAGACATAAAGAGGTGGGACAGGCTCCAGAGGGGCGTGTCAGATTGTTGGCTTTGCTTCTCTGTGGTTCCCAGCAATTTCCTCCTTTCTGTGTGAGTTCAATACTCAAGTGTAAGAATACTCTCTAAAAAAATTCCCAGCAGTTTTTTTTTCTCACATCTCATTGGCCAGAATTGGGTTATGTGCAGAATAAAATAGTGGTTCAGAAAATTAAAATGGGAATAAGGTGGCTTAAGTTTGAATTCAGTTGTTGCAATTCATAGCTGTTTATCTCTCTGCAATTGCTCCATTTCTCTGTGCCTTAGATTCCTTATTTATAAAATGAGGATGTCAATATTACCTTCCTTATTGGATTGTTGTGATGATTACATCGGTTAATACAAAGCAAACAATCAGAACAGTACCTGGCACATAACAAATGTTTAAGAAGTATTTGCTATTTTAAATTCTAAACCAATCACTGAGAAGAGGAACTGGTTAAATTAATCACAGTTTATGAGCTAGAGGAAAGGTCATTTTTCACTGAATCATGTGGGTGAATGGAAATTTTAACAAAACTGAATTACCTCAGGTAGGCAACCAAGTCTGATCACCACACTGAAAGTACTAATACTTTTTCTATTCCTATTTTACTTAATAACATCACCACATTACCTTTCTCCCAAAATGAAGATCTACTGACTGAACTACAGGGAACACTACCTGATGATTTTATTTTTTAGCTATTATTTTGAACATGAAACATACTTTTGTCAGCAAGTATTTTTTTAAAACATGTGTAAAACTACTTGTCAACCATGATATCACTGAAATAGGACTATATTCTAGTCTTGAGTTGTCTGAAGTCTGCTGTAGCATCTGAGCCCAAGGATCCAGAACATTTGAGCCCTCTTGTTCTCTAAGGAACAAAGATCCCTGGGCTCCAGTGAAGTGAGGTCAACAACAAAATGGAACTACGAGAGGAAGGAGTATAAAAACTAGGTGGAGAAGGAGACAAAGTCCTAGGGGGGAGGGGAAGAGATTATTTATCTGTATCTCCTTAGAACTGGACACAGTGCTCAGTGCACTGTGGTTCCTCAAAAAATGTCTGATGAATAAAGGAGTGAATGAACAAGCATGGATCATTTAAGAGGTGAGTGTGTACTCAACAAAAACATTTACATACAATAAAATAAATTAATTTGGTGTATGGTTCTATTAATTTTGAAAAATGCATTCAGTTATGTAACCATCAACACAACAAAGATGCAGAATAGGTAGATTACACCCTCCCTCCAAATTTATTCTATAAGTATTAATTGATCTATATCCTGTCAGGTACTGGGCAAATATTTAGTTATGGGTTGGTGAATAAATACAGGACCTCTGAGGATATAGTGATTGTAGCTGCCTGTTTGTGTGTTCACTACCCTCCATAATTTGGTGGCAAAAAGAGTTAAAATCTCACCAGGGAGAATAGGTGAGAAGTAAAAGTGGGTATTTAGCAATTCCATTGTCTTAAGGTTTTTTCTTTCAAATTTTGTCAAAAGCCTTTAAGTTCTTCTACCTTAATTATCAGCATCTCTCACTTCCATTGAGATAAAAATATCCATAGGTACCAGATACAAGTATCTGGAATTTGTTCTGGGGCTTACCAAACAACTGGTATTTTTTGTTTAAACTTGTACTAGAGATGAGAAAATGTAGTGAAGATAAAGACAACTGCAAACTTAGGTTTAAGAGCATTTGAAAACTCCCAAGGAAGTTGCTAGCAATATTGTAAAGAGGATATGGGATAGAAATGTAAGCACGTAGTTGCTCTCAAATATTCTCTCAAGAAGGCTTGCTTCCAGAATCATCAGTGTTATCGATGTGGTGTGTCACGATTGAAACTTTGCTCTCTAACCTAAAAGTGAGGATCAGTTTGCTTACATTGGCATTGCTGAGTGAAGTGTCTCTCCCCCCGCCCCCCATACAGGAAACAGAATAAAGTCTCCACACTTACAGTGACTACTGGAAAATAGGAAGAGGAATGATGAAAGGAGAGAAGAGAGTTCTATCTTCTCAAGTAAGACCTAAAGAGTCAAGTAAATTGTCGATAATGCCATCTACTAAATTCTCAAAAATCTTAATATCTACTTATTTCAACATGCATGAATTTTGTTAGTTAAAAGAGCCAGGTTAGCTGTCCCAAACACTGTTTAAGTAGAGGAAGCCCCTATTTGTAGTAAATCCTACTGCATTTCTCTCACTCCTCCCAAACCTTATTGAAATAATAGAGCATGATATGTACTGTGAACTTCTCAGTCTGTCAGTTAAGTGGCTACACCCTGATCAACTTGTGGATAACAAAGATCTACTAGAAAAACGTTCATAGTAACTCTACAACTCACAATCCAATACCACTAATAATTCAGGACTTAAAAGATACGTAAATCTGTCATTACTTTCTTTATAGCAGGAATAGAACTATTTAAACTTAAAGATGAAATCCGTCTATCTCTATCTTTTTATGATGTATATAATATGTTCTTGATCTCCCATCAAATATTTTTAAAACCCAAAACTTGCATTATTGGATTAAAAAAGAATTTTAAAGGCAGGTATTTTAATTGAAGGTAAAGATAGAGTTTATTTAACAGTTGATATCATGTCTGGCATAATAGGTGAAAGGGAGAAAGAAACATTTTCTCTTTCTTAACCATTGGGAAAGCAATCTCCTGTTTCTCTACCCTTCTCCTTCTTCCATCTTTCCTTGTTCAAAAGATGCATTTCACACCGTTACATTGTTATCGGACAATCTATTTTCTACCCCTTTTGAAAAAGTATTTAGTACTTTGATTAAACAGTTTTTGGTCCTCACATTCCCATACTTTTCAACTCTGACAGTTTAATTTCCAGACTCAGAACTTTTCCAAATCAGAAAATGCTAGATTTGTGCATTGTCACAGGTAAAAATCAAAGCAGTCTCATTTATTTCCAAAGGCTGTTTAGCTGCCTTTGGACATACTTAATATTATGACTCAAAAGATTATTTCTTACAACTTATGGCTACAGTATGAGCAACCACTGCAATTAGCTTATAAACTTCCCAAGACAACAATAACAACCAATATGGTTATGACTATTGGTAATGACACCTTGCATTTATATGGTGTCTTTAATTTGAGCTGATCCCTACACATTCTAACAAGCCATATCTTTGTGTATCACTTCACCCATCTTCAGCCACCTTAGGGTAAAAAATAATAGCTGTTTAACATAATACTGGCCCACAAAACACCACATTAAGACTATTATTCTCTCTACAAATCTTCAAGGGGATTTTATAATAATAGCAATCATAATAGCTATGTCTTTTATTATGCTCATTCTTTTGCCCTACTCATAGACACAGAGGCAGTATTCACTAAGAAAACATAACTTCACTAAAAGAATTAGCTTATAAAATTATTGGTCATCAAATCCCGTCATATCTCATATTTATCCTGTCTCCTTCACTTCCACAACCATATTTGTTCCCTCTCCTTCACTTCCACAACCATGATAATGAGCCATGGGGAGATTTTTGTGTCCAACTTTCAGATGGCTTTCTTATCTTTCTGCTCCTCCTCTACATATAGCTAAGTGTATCTCAAATACAATATTTACTTAACCCATATCATGTCGAATGGCTTCCTGTTGTCAATCACATTGTATACAACCTCTACTAATTTCCCTTCAAAATCACCTTTGTCTTTCCCATCTCCGCTCTCTTTTCCATTCTTGTCTTGGAACTTGACTATGTGGGTTATCCTTTGTTTCAACCCATTTCCCATCACCTGGCCTTATTCTTTTGGTATCTCACCTTTTTGTGTTGGTTATTGTCATTCCTCTACTATCCACCTTCATAAATGGCCTCTCCATCAATATCACAAGTCTAGACTCCAAGAGTTCTTCCTTAATAAATAATTCACCACTGGAACCATTCTTTAGCCTATGTAGCAATCCTTTCTCATGGCATATCCAACTTGTCTCAAGACATCTGAGATTATCATTCTCTAGTATTTTTAGGTCTTTCTAATTAGACTATGCTCTGCAAAGCCTAGGACATGTCCTCTTATTTCTTTGACTTTACCAAAGCATCTAGAACAATACAGGAATCCAGGAAGTACTAAATAAACATGGATTAAATGAGTATATAAGAGGTATATGCCTAAGGAATATGAAGAGGAAGCAGACCTGTGGCAGCACGTGTGCACACACAAATAGAATCACATATACACACATCTTAGAATGATTCCCTTTTTTTCTGGAAAAAGCAAAAACAAACAACAACAGCAACAAAAGACTGGGTCAAAGTGGATGTCATAAAGGTGCAAGCAGACATCTTTGCAGGATGGCTCATACTGAAGGCATTACTGTGCTAAGAAGCAGAGCCAAGTTTCCTGACTTTCAGGACAATGCAAAGAACATTGTGCTAATGGTTATAGTAAATCCAATGAAAACTCAAATTGAAGGATGTGAAAGCCTAACACCCAAAGGCAAACTTATTTTTCTGTTTATAGAATTGCACCCTTGTGCAATAACACAGAATCATAAAAATTAAGAGGTGGAAGAAGCTTTGGAGGTCACTCAGTTTTAACCCTTTGTTACAGGAATTCATGATATAATATTCTTGCTAAAAATAATTCTCCACCTTGACAGAGCTCGGCAGGGGCACAAAAAAACCTGCAATATTTCAATCATTTTCCTCACTGGGAGAGTCAGAAATGCAGACATATAATAACTGGTATTTTCAGACATATCATTGAGTACCCTATACGTGCAAATAATTGCACTAGAAACAGTAGGGAATGGAGCAATTCACAGATGGATGAGAAATAATTTTGGCCCTCAAAAGAGGCAAGAAGGCATAAGTCTGCAGAAAAAGAGACACAAAAGAAAAATGAAAAGAAAATGCTAAGTGCAGGGCTAATGTGGAAGTAACAACCCCATGTTAAAACTGGAGCATAGTACATCATAGACAGAGTGTTAAATATCTAACAACAATTAACAGCATTTCATGATCTTGAAATGTAACCACTGACACAATCTTACTTGTCAAATTAATAAATGGATGCACCAACAAACCAAACAAGTAAACAACTAACCAATCAACCAAGCAAGCAAAGGTTCTTTCTTAGTATCAGAAATAACGGAAATATCAAAAAATAATATTCACTAAATAAAAAGGTACATGTGGTTAGGGAACTGTCTTAGTCCAATCAGGTTCAGGCTGCTGTAACAAAATACCAGAAACTGGTGGCATAGAAACAACAGAAATTTATTTCTCATGGTTCTGAAAGCTGAAAGTCCAAGATCAGGGTGTCAGAATAGTCAGGTGAGGGACGCCTGGGTGGCTCAGTTGGTTAAGCGTCTGCCTTCAGCTCAGGTCATGATCCCAGGGTCCTGGGATCGAGTCCCGCATTGGGCTGTCTGCTCCGCGGGGAGCCTGCTTCTCCCTCTGCCTCTGCCTCTGTCTCTCATGAATAAATAAATAAATAAATAAATAAATAAATAAAAAAGAATAGTCAGGTGAGGGCCCTCTTCCTGGTTGCAGACTTCCTGTATTCCCACAGTGTGGAAGAGAAAAGGGATCTGTCTTGAGGCCTCTTTTATAAGGGCACTGGTCCCATTCATGAGGGTTCTGTCCCAGTGAGCTAATCACCTCTCAAAGGCCCCATCTACTAATATCATCACCTTTGTGAATTCAAATTTAACATACAAATTTTGGGAAAATGCAAATATTTAGGCCATAGCAGGGACCTGTCTCATTTTTGTTTGTTTGTTTGAACTAGTTATAACTAGCAGTATATCTACTGTCTGGCACATAGAGGTACTCGGAAAATACTCATAGAATCTTGAACCATTTTATGAGGGGGAAGTGGGTGTGAAAGAAAGCAATAACATTCTGCCTCTGTAAGTGACTTTCAGGTGGGATGGGTGTTAAGAAAAATCAGAAATGGTGTTAAAAAGCTTCTAATATTCGAAGGACTGTTTATGGTTAGTATCCGGTTTCCATCCCTTTGTTCTGATCCTCTGATATAGTTGATTTCATTTTTTTTAAAGCTTTGGAAATGTTGTTGTGGATGCTGTTTTCCAAAGTAAAATCTTATTTGGAACCCAAGTTATACAAGATAGATGAAAGCAAAGTTGGCAAAAGTTGCAGCTCTTCCGAGGTAACATCTTGAGAAGTCTTTTAAGAATGCTAACAGTCATGGGGATATAGTTTAAAACCACTACTCTGAAAGACTCAGGAAGTACATTGCAGTTCCAAAGTGCAGTGTTTGTGTATTTGGATTGCAGCTTTGTATGCAACACTGCCTGCAAGAAAGGAACAGTAATTCCTGAAGCTGACATTTGTGAATTGTAGTATGACTCAGAGACCTAGAATAAGGAATTTTTGGATCCCACATTTTATAAGTGACAAGAGAAACTAGACCAGAATCAAAGGGGGAAACATTTCACTCTGATCAAAGTAAATAAGAATCCATGTACTATAGAGTATATGAATACATAAGAAATCTCCCACAAGGCAGGCATGATATAGCCCTCTTGAGATTCAGTAATTATAAAATGGGTCAGGAAGTTTTTATAATGCAGTGAAAGGGTTTTTGTGTGCATTTTACAATGGGAAATGTCACCACGTGAGCAAGATCACAGGAGAGTGTAAATAGAAAAAAAATTGTAATAAATAAAAACAGTTCCTTAAGAATGGCCCAGGGAGGGTGCCTGGGTGGCTCAGTTGGTTGAGCGGCTGCCTTCGGCTCGGGTCATGATCCCAGAGTCCTGGGATCGAGTCCCGTATCGGGCTCCCTGCTCGGCCGGGAGTCTGCTTCTCCCTCTCACCCTACTCCTCTTGTGCTCTCTCTCTCTCTCTGTCTCAAATAAATAAAATAAAATCTTAAAAAAAAAAAGAATGGTCCAGGGATGAGAACTGTAATAAATCTTATTGAAGGTTTTTGTAAAAATTCATCTCACAGGGAAGAAAAGGGGAATAATTTTATCAGATTCTTCTAATGGCCTAGATGAGATCACTCTCAAAAATTGCTGAAAACAGTCACCCATCTACCGAGCACCTACTATGTGAAAATCACATCCTAGTTATAGAGATGCAGAAATCAATAAAACATTGTCTCTGACTTGTGGGAGTTCACAATCTAGATAGAGAGGATAATGCTTCCATAACAAGCTGCTAGGATATGTGGCAGATCATGTTAAATTCTATCAGAGTTTACTCTATACTGAAAGTAAAATCAATGGAGAGTCTTAAAAGTAGGAGAGAAGTTTAGATTTTAAATGAGAAAACACTGAAAGCGGGGTTCGTACATAATCATATCTGTCTTTAAGGCAGTCATACTGACTGTCCTGTGCATATGTGTATGTGTGTGGGGGCATGCGTACTTGCACATGCTTGCACATGCACAAACATGCATCCAAAAAGGAAGAGACTTAAAACAGATAGATCAGATAAGGGGCATTTATAATTTCAGCCTTATTACATAAACCAGGGAGATGGCAGAGAGAGTGGGAAGGGCAGGATGGATGAGGGGGTGCTTGTTATAAATACTAAGAAGAAGTAGGATGAATTAAGATATGTGGGTAACAGATATTTTGCTCCCCCATAAAAAGGCTACCAATGAAAAAAGGAACACATTCTTGGCACTTGGGAATCCAAAATAAACCAAGTCCATTTCTCACCTGACTATTTTAGCCTCCAAAATACATAATGATAAAACAGTTAAAATTTAAAATTAAACAGATAAAGGAGATACTGAGGGGGCATTTTTTGACAAAACTATTAGTTCTTTCTTAGTAAAAACTTCCTACCCAAAGCTCGTTTAAGTGCTTTCTGGTCCCCTGGTCTTTTCTTCCTACTGCCCCCCTCTCCTGAAGCAGTCTGAATCCTTGGGAGTCTATCAAATCAAGTTTTAATCACTTTCTAGTTCATGAAAAGGTGTTGTACTCTGGTGCCTATGCAAGGGTCCAGTTACCCAATTTTTAATACTTAAAAAAAAAAAAAGCCTCTTGACAGCAATGGCCTCCTCCCATTTCCTGAAGAATGATCCCTATGATTGCATCATAGCTTACATTTCTCCAAGAGTACAGTCAAACAGATTGAAAATAAGGACTTCCAGACCAAGGCTACCTCCTGTCTGCTCCTGCTGCTCTAGGCTATGACCACAAAAACCTTTGCAGACATTTCCTGGAAGCAGTTAAATCTACGGTCACTTCCTCCTATCTAGTTCCTCGGCTCCACAAAAAAAGATACACTAGTAACATCACTGGGTGCATAACTTCTGTACTCAAGCACCTCCCATGAGAAACCCTGTCTATGCTTGATACCTGAGCATTGGAAGATGAATTTCGAAAAGATGGAGGAGGGGACAAATGATTAATGAGCACATTTGACAGTCCCCAACAAAATTAATGTCAGAAAAATGTAATAAAATTATACCTAACCAATTGCTGCTAGAAAGAAATACTTTTTTGACTTCTCAGTCTCTTTATTTAATTTTTTTAATAGCATTCTTGTACTTGTTCTAGGACGATTTAGCATATTTTTAATAGTATTATAACAAACAGCTTAGGCACAGGTCTGGAGATGTTTACTCATTTTCAGTCAATAATTTTTTTCATATGACAAATGTTTTAAAGATTATAACCACATACTTAGTCCCCAGGACATCAGAGGGATTAGGTACAATGAACAAATGTCAGGTACCATGCTTTGTGTTGGGGACATACCCCTGGATTAGATAGACATTGTCCCTGCCCTCAAGGAACTTAGAGCTCACTTGAGGCAGCTGACAGATATAAAGCAGGTTAACTGCTCAGATGAACACATGATTACAATTGTGATAAGGAAAAGATATGCAAAATACATGATGCTATGAGAGTGCATTACCAGAACCTGAAGATATGAAGGTTGGAAGATTTAGGTTTCTTGTTCCAGGTGTTTTGTATTATATATATATTTTTAAACCCAAAGCATTAGAGATGGTGCTAAATTAGTTAACTATCTGTCATGGCTGAGAAGAGCTGTTCCATCGAGAAGACTTCTGGGAAGATGAAGAACATGGACAGTTCACTTGAGACTGTTTTTCGTTATTATAGAAGGAAAATGATCACAAAATCCCCTTAAGATGTAATAAATTACTCATCTTCATGGTTGAGGAAGTTAAGAAGGGGTAAATATTAGATATGACTGTATTTGATGATCAATAGTTTTATGAGCTAATTCTTTTGATACTTAAAAAAGTTATGTTTTTGTTACCAAATCACACCTCTGGTCTGTAAGTAAGGCAAAGTAACAGCATAATAAAATGCATAGCTATCATTTTTGTCATTATTACAAATCCCTTTAACCATGTGAGGAGAGAATAATATCTTGATGTGGTGTTTTGTGGACCAGTGCTATGAAGTAGCTATTACTCTTTACCCTGAACATGGCTGCATCTGAAGGTGGGTTAAGTAATCCATGAATATGGTTTGTAGAATACTGAGAGATCTGCTCAAGAAAAAGACAGTAGGAGCACCTGGGTGGCTCAGTCAGTTAAACATCTGACTCTTGATTTTTGAACTAGGTCATGATCTCAGGGTCATGAGATTGAGTCTGCACTGGGCTCTGTGCTCTGCGCAGAGTCTGCTTAGGGTTCTCTCTGTCTCTTTCCCTCTGCCCCTTCCCATCTTGAACTCTCTCTCTAAATAAAATCTTAAAAAGAAAAAAAAAAGGGACATCTGGGTGGCTCTCAGTTGGTTGAGCAACCTACTCTTGCTTTTGGTTCAAATCATGATCTTGGGGTCATGACACTGAGCCCCATGTGGGCTCTGCGCTCAGGGGAAGTCTGCTTGGGATTCTCTTCTTCTGACCCTCTCCCCACTCATGTGCACACTCTCTCTCTCTCTCTCTCTCTCAATAAATAAATAAATAAATAAATAAATAAATAAATAATAAATAAATAAAGACAGCAAATGGGTTTTGCTGAAAATGAGCCAAGAATAGTTCAAGATGATTTTCAAAGTGTTTTGTACATCAAGTAATTTTTTAAGTCCTTAGTCTTTCATTTATGCAGAAGTTTCCTAGTTAGCCTGCTGAATCCAGTTATAATTTATCTTTAAAAATTAAAACAGTGCACAATAATTCAAGTAGTCTTATCTGGTTCATTATTTAACTCTCTTATTCTTCTCTTCACTAGAATTGCACTAACACAGTAACAAAGGACAGATTTCCAACCACAGTGAAAGATGTTATTTAAAACATAGTTCACCAGTTGTTGGGCTCAAATGTAAAAGTTAATGCGAGGGACATGGATAATGAGTTTTCAACTGGTGTAATGTTGTAAAAATATCTGATTTCATATCTACAGAGAAAGTTTATGTCTATAACAACTTAGGACATCCCAAATGCGCCTCAGTTCCCTAAGCATGCCCATCACTCACAATATCAAAACCCTTGCAAATATTGCATAATGACATCAGTATAACTGATGCAAAGTAAAAATATTACCATACTCCTAAATGCTTGGCATTTGCATGCCCCCTTACTTTCCTAAAGCATTTTCAATTGTTATCATTCATCACAATATCCTGAAGTAGAGAGCCATGTTTTTCAAACACCAGACTCCCAACCTCATAGCCACTGTGACCCAAGATGTGATTGTCTGTCCATGCATCTATTTTCCTTAGGAGGAGGTCTAAAAATTTAGATTTACAAATCCTACCACAGATTTTCCAAATGAAAATCTCCTGTGTAACTCAGGAATCTGTATTTGTGTAAAGTTTTCCCAGGCAACTGCATTTCAATCTATGTAATGATTGCTTTTAGGAGCCATTGTTACAGAACACTTGTGGAAGGAAATTCAGAGATG
Organism: Zalophus californianus; assembly: GCF_009762305.2. Lineage (NCBI taxonomy): Eukaryota > Metazoa > Chordata > Mammalia > Carnivora > Otariidae > Zalophus > Zalophus californianus. The sequence goes on along the minus strand of NC_045595.1, from coordinate 155,163,286 downwards.
ATGAGATACAAACTTTATTAAAGATGAGTAGAACATGTTATATTTCAGCTTCAGTGAGAATCGCCTCCTGCTCTGTACAGGTAGGCCCTCAATGTTTCATGTTTGAAAGTTCTTTTAATTTAAAGGAGCTGGAAATCATTTTCCCATGGAAATAACCTGGCAGATACTTGTCAACTCCAAGAACATTCATGAAACCTCTGAGGCCAATGATGCAGCCAAATAACCGGTGCCGTGAGATACTATGTCAGCCATTCCTACAGTTCTTTTCATAAAAAAAATATTTTCTACAGGAAAATAGATACTGCATTCTAGCAATTCATTACCTCATTTTCTGTTCATTAAAATATTCCATTTTATACTGAATATATATTGGACTTCATGTATAGTTAGGCACTGTGCAGGACACCAAAGATAAGACATTGAAAAAAATGAAAATGGTCTTTGCCCTCATGAACCCTGTAGTCTAATGGAAGAGTATGCCAGTTACAATAAGCAGTTAGAAGAAAGTACTGTAAGTGCTATGACAGGATGCTATGGAAATGCCTCTAGATGGCACCTGATTGTCTCAGTGTAGGTGTCTGCATGTGTGTGAAGAGAGAGTAAGGGAAGGTAAGGGAAGACAACAAGACTGTATAGAGCAAATCTTGCCTAATATCATTTATTTATTTATTTATTTATTTGAGAGAGAGAGAAAGAGAGAGCATGAGAATGGGGTGAAGGGCAGAGGGAGAAGCAGACTCCCCTGTGAGCAGGGAACCCAATGCGGGGCTTGATCCTGGGACTCTGGGATCATACCTGAGCTGAACGCAGACTCTTAACCTACTGAGCCACCCAGGTGCCCATCCTAATATCATTTCTAAATAGAATGAGGATAAAAGGCACTGAAGAGTCACCTGGGTTTTTATTGTTGTTTGTCTGTTTTTTGATAGAGATGCTTGAGCCCCACACTAGACCTACAGAATCTAAGTTTTGGGAGGGGGAGTTGAGCATGGTAATGTATATTTTTATATATTCTAATTTTTTAAAAAGATTTACTTATTTTAGAGGGGGGAGAACAAATGGGGGGTGGAACAGAGGGAGAGACTCTTTCAAGCAGACTCCCTGCTGAGTGCACAGCCCAATGCAGAGCATCAACCTAATAACCCATGAGATCACAACCTTAGCTGAAATCAAGAATTGGAAGCTTAACTCACTGAGCCACCCAGGCACCCCAATATATTCTAAGTTTAAAATATATGTCTTAAGTTTTTAACTATATGCCAGGCATTGTGCTATACATTGGTAAGACAAAGATGAAGAGACTTAGACCTTATCATCACAATAACTTTTGACTATTTAATGAGAGAGATCTGTAACAGATAAGGAACATGGGGTGGGGTGGGTTAATAGTCACTATTGTCTGATTGTTGGTCTCTGAATGTTTATATCTGCATAAAACATTATACTTCTTTTCAGTATCTTTGAGTTTCCAAATTTGACTGCATGATAGAACTCAAGACTAAGGTAGATGTGAGCTGTTAGTTTTGATATATTTTGATGTTAGGGACTATCTATATGTGACCTCTAGGGACAGAATGAATAAAGCACCGGGGTAAAGCTAATATAGCATCCCACACCTCTATCATGGCCATACACAGTTTTGGCTGCACCAGGGAAAGTCAATTCAATTCACCATGATTGTTTGTTTATTGTACTGAAAGCACAGCATGGGCTGCTGGAGATATGTCCAGGTACAACAGAGCTTAGAGAGATTTTTAATTTGGGGAAATGGAGAAGAATATTGAATGGGAAATAAACACATGCACAGAAGTCAGGGCAGTGTAATGGGTTAGTAAGAGCATATTGGTTGGGTGATTTTTGACTAAGTTACTTTACACTGTAGAGTATAAGTTTCCTATCTCTAAAGGAAATAGTGCTTACCTAATGGTATAGAATTCCCGGTACACTGTTAACATTCAATTAATAAATGACAGTTGTTGATTTTAGTATTAAAACTTAGTAATATTTAGTATTGATATTTAGATGTTAGGAATGGATAACATCTTTGATCTGAAGACCTGGAAAGGATTATAACTGGCAAAGCCTGAATAGAAAGATATCCCTAATAATAAGAATAGTAAGAAAAAAAATAGATATGATTACTTAGGACGTATTTAGAAAAGAACAAGTAGGGCATGTGGGGTAGGGAGGAAAATGGCCGTATGAGCAAAAGGAAAGTGTAGTAGGACACTGAGTCTCAGTAAAATAGGACCTTAAATACCATGTTAATAGACATGGGAGACTTCCTATAAACAATAAGGCTTTGAGCAGGAGGAAAAACATCAGATATGCTGTAGGATTCCAACTCTGGTAGAAGCATGAAGGCCGAACTTGAGAGAATCTGGGGGACCCATTAGAAAATTGGCTCTTGTCAAAGATTAGATGACTCTGGAAATCATCATTATCTTCATCATCACCACCACCACCACCACCACCATCAACATCATCATCACTACTACAACCACACCACCACAATTATAACTAAATTTATCAAGCATTGCATGTATTAACTAATTTAAACTTGAACATAATCCTATGAGATGGTTTATCACTATGTTTCAGTTTACATTTGTGACAACTGAGGTAAAGCGTTCAGTCACTTGCCCAAGATGACAGATGCAGTAAGTGGGAAGACCAGGCTATGAAACACAAGGATATGTAGGCAATTAACTCCAGAGCTTGCACTCTTGATCACTACATTACATTGAATCTGAGAGGAAAATGGAGAAGAGATATAAAGGGTAGTTTCAAGATGATAGAATCAATATAACTAGGTAACTAAATGGGACATGAAAACTAAGAAAAAGGGGGAAGTCAAAAATATCTCAGACATTCTGAACTGAGGTAATTGGGATTTGGGGCAATAGAGTCTATTGCCAATAAGTAGGAAGGATTGAGGAATGTGTTGTAGGTACATGCAGAGGCATCCATGTAGATGTAAATGTGCAGCACTTGGAAGTATTTTGAAATATGGATCTATGTGTAAAAAAACAGAGGGGAAGTTAAAGACAGAGGTAGGAACATGATGGGAGAGAGAGAAATTGATTAGAAATACGGACTATGAACATACCAATCCAAAAGTAATCATACCGAGCTGAGTCAATAGACTTTTGGTTCCCAAAATCCTTTTTTCTGTTAGCCCTGTATATTACCTGGAATACCACCTGTTAACTATGTAACCTTATAACAGATCCATCTATCATCTCCCTCTCTTCCTCTTCTTCCTCTTTTTTTCCCCTCCCTCTTCTATGATCTATCAAATATATATTGCAACATCACATTTATTAAGTTATGGAAAAATTATATCATTTTTCATGTTTTAGTTGTCTTTCCAGTCACTAAACAGGTAGAGAGATGAACAAAATTATTGTGTAATGGGATATAGCATAATTTAAAGGCTGGAGACTAGAGAAGGGGCTGCCATAGGACGAGAAAATACATAAAGTATTGTTATTTGTTATTGGAGTCCCACATCAGCTTAACCAAAAAGTATACTTGAAGCTTCATAGTTTTGGTCATCTGACCTCTTGATACTTCCCCCATAATCCTTTGGGAATTCAAGCCCCGAAACAACAAACCAAAAGTGAAATCCCAACCCAGTAGAGAATATTCTTTAGTTGACAGAGGTGCCAAGGAATCAAATGTGAAAGGCATAATTTTCAATCTTAAAGTTTGAACATTCACATTTTCCCTCTTCCTGCCACTAAAAACCAATTTTGGAACTAGCATCCTTGAAATCATACGCATTCTTTACTACATTGTTCATATATTTAGTATTTACCACTTGAAGATTTAAAAGTTCTACAAATTTAAAATATATCATGTACAATGTAGCTTCTTTTTACTTGTCCTAAAATTACCTTTTTCATATTTTCAGGGGTGCCCCATAATGCTGGTATATCATGCTCCATTAAAAGTGGTATTCTCACTAAACACTTCCGTCATGGTTCCACCTCAGCTCAGCTTTCCTCTATTCTAACTAATGAGTCCCATTCTTTCCATGTGGTTGGTCTCCATACAGCTGTGTTCCTATTCCTTTGGCCCTTTAACTCACTCTCCACTTTCTGTATAGCTCTATTTTGTCACATGCAGTTCAGCTGAACAAAAGCAAGGTTATGTTTTGTCTAGTTTTTTTTTTTTTTTAAGATTTTATTTATTTATTTATTTGCGGCGGCGGGGAGAGCAGAGGGAGAGGGACAAGCAGACTCAACGCTGAGTGTGGAGCCTGATGCAGGGCTTGATCCTACAGACCCTGGGATCATGACCTGAGTTGAAACCAAGAGTTGGATACTGACTGACTGAACCACCCAGGTCCCCATGTTGTGTTTAGTTATATGAATTCCCATCTGATGATACCCAAATTTGGATAACTTTACTGATATTAAATCCCGATGGTATCAGTGTAAAAATGACATATAATAGCTTCCAGATCCTTCATTAGACTTTTTTTGGCCCCATAGACTTGCCTGTATTGGGTCTGATACACAGATACCCCTTCTCTGATCAGTTACCGTCTCTTTTAGGAGATTATTTCAGTTTACTCCCATTGAGCTGGCATTTTACAACCCCCAAAATGCTGGCACCATTTGGAAAACATTGCTAATTATTCCCTTTTTGGCTTTCTCACAAAAAGTATAATGTGTATACATTTGTATTGGGCCAATATTTTGTGTGTTATCTTTATGTTTGATTTCCTGTTTTTAAGTTAAGATCCTGGTCCATATTAAAAGAGCAAAATATTTCCCAATATGGATTTTGGGGTTTTTATTTTGGGTGGGGGAGGAGAGGGAGCAAGAGAGAATCTTAAGCGGGTTTCATGCTCAATATGGAGCCCAACTCCGGATTCTATCTCACGACCCCAAGATCATGACCTGAGGCAAAATCAAAAGTCAGATGGGTAACTGACTGAGCTATCCAGGTGCCCCTTCCCCATATGGCTTTTTACAAAATCATTTTTAAATATGGAAAACTTAGAGTCTTAATAGTTTTATTATGTTACTTCTACTTAAAGGAGCTATGCTATCTTTCTCTCAACAAAGGATGATTTATAAGCATTGATTGAGTCTTTTCATCATGCATGCCACTGGTAAAACCAGTATGGAAGTAAGATAGTCAATTATTTTTGTCATTATTTTACCTAATTGCTCTGAATGGAATATTGGCTAACAGGAACTTATTGACCTATTTTATAAATAAAGGAAGTCAATATTTAAATAAGCTTCTCCGATTTTCCCTTTTTCTCCTAAGCCCACTAGGCATACACTGACCATCAAATTGGTGCTGCAAATTCCCCAAAGAATTCTGTCCCTCAAAGTGTGGACCTAGTTGAGCTTCATGCAAGTTCCTAAGGAAGACTTGGCTACCTGATCGAAAGCCACTTATAGTATTATATTTTGAGTATCTCTCACAGGATCCTCTTATGTGGATTTCTTGTGAGCTTGGTGCTTGCTCTAGTTGGTTGATTTTCCAGTTCTTAATTGTTTTTCTCTCTCCCAAAGATGTCTTTTTTTGTTTCTTTCAGTGAAAGATTCTTTGACTTTGCTGGTTATTCAGACAGTTTTGTTTTCTTTCACCAGCCCGCGATCTGTTTGATCCTCAAAAGTCATTTAACCTGAATTTCCAGGTTCCTTGTGGTTTACTTAACTTTGCAGGTCTTAATTTTTTTTTCAATTCCCACATTTTGGCAGTTTCTCTCTCCTGTAGTTTAACAACTGGGTGATAAATTTCTTCATTGTTTCCTCTCCTTCTAGAATTGTGTGGTTTGGTTTGGTTTGGTTTGTACACATTTATACATATCTGCAGCATCAGTTCTTATTCAAATCTCAGGATCACCTCGACATTTCCTTTTCATTTGGGTTCTCAACACCTGTTGTAGGCATCATTTATCTATTGGGAAATCTTACCATTTCCTATTTTTCCCCCCCATCTGTGTATCCGCACTCCATTTCTGGCCAACTCTCATTCTTTAGTATTGCTACTTGTCATTTTTTTTTTTTTTTTTAGATTCTCTGTGTCCCTCCAGATTTTAAGATCATGCTCATTATTTTGGAGAGATAATCTAGAGAGTATCCCTGTGGCCACATTTTATTATTTAAGTGAGTGTTTCCACAGATGGGAATTCTATCATATAGTTTCCTTCTGCTATAAGTTTTTTACTGTTTACATCCTCCTTCATATATAATGTTTCAGACATCTCTATGTACCCCTCATATAGATTGTGAAGGCTATAAGCTGCTCTACTGGTTACCTTTCCTCCTCAAAACCACTCAATTTTAAAAACAGCTATCTCAACCAATGTTTAACAGATGTTGAATATAGCACAGTGTTTTCAAACATTCTAATTATCTTTTGTCATTGTTTAGCAGTAAATGTTCAGGCTTTTTTTATTCACTGTACTGGTTTAAATGTTTTCTAAGAGACAATCATTTCCCTACCCTTTCCTATACTAAACCCACTGCTGTGTCTTACTGCTGAAAATGGGAGATTTGGGGTGAAATGTGCAAAGGGGGAAAAGAAAGCAGAAAAATCTCTCTAGTTTCTCCTTAAAGTCACATTTTTTTTCCCCAGAAAAAAATCAAAGGTTGCATGAAATGTCTACCCCTTTAAAAAATGTAAGCTGATTTTTTTTTTAAATGCCAGGCACTTTTATCCTCATAGCTTAAAGGCAAAGAATGAATGAAATGTAGAAAATGAAGGACATGTGACAATATCAAAGAAGCAAAGCAAAGCTGGAGAGTGTGTGCCTGGCTCTGTCAGGCCAGGGTGGGCCTTTTTAGGGAGACCATTAAGGCAATCTGGCTGCCAGATGAAGTCTTTATGAAAGGGCAGAAAAGATGTATAAAGTCTTTTTGATGTTTTTAAAGGACCTCTCCTTTATACCTCCCCTCCCATTTTTCCTTCATCATCTTATCTCCACCAATACCATCCAGCTTGCAAAGCAAACCACAACCATCTGTGAAAGTGTTTTATGTTTTAAAGCATTTGGATCTTGGCTTGATCTCTATCATGAGGATACTGGGGCATTTTTTCATTTCTGCTAGGAGAACATGGTGAGTTGCTGGGTAGGATGGGTAGAAGCCTCCAGGACATTTTGAGAAGCAGTGGTTAATCAGAGACTACTTCTGGGGGGTTGGGGGGCACCCTGGTGGTCAGGGTTATAGGTAATAATGACCATGTTCTCTGGGACAAAGAAAACCACAACAGAGGGTGCATCATGCCCTTATCCTGACCTCTCTGGTTTTCATAGTTCTTCTCAGTGATTTCAACTCTCTTATCTTCTAGATCCACATCAACTCATTTTAGATTTTTTTTCCATGTATACTTAGTATGTAAGTAGTATGGCATCAGTTTAACTGGACATGCTAGTAAAGTACAGTGCAAAAGTGGACTGTCTTAAGGGGAAACTGAAGACTTCTTGGATTCAATCCCTGTCAATGTCCATCTGGGCAGCTTTAAGCAAATTACAGATGGGAAACCTGGACCAGAAAAATGAAGTAAAATGAAGAGGTTAGATTTCAGAACTTTTAAAGTGATTTTCAGTTCTAACTTTCTCTAAGAACTGGGGGGGGAGCCACCTTTTCTTCCTTCTTTGCCTGCTCCCTAGGTGCCCCCCCGATTCCTCTTTCTCAATTGCTGTGATCTTTCTATTGCCTCAGAACGTCAGCTGTATATTCTTCGAAGTATCAAGTACTCAGCATAACATGAAAGCTTTGTATTCTTCCTGTTCCTTTCTCTCTTGAGAGGAGATTCTTCTCCAATGGTTATTATACAGTAAGTTATTGAGTTCTAAAACTTCCCTCTGACTCATTCAACATCCTTCTTTTCCCAGGACACAGCTTCCCCTCAATACTCGCTTGCCCACACCAAAGGTACATCACACCTGAATTTTTTTTACATAGTTATAGAAGGCATATTTTACCTTTGTACACATCTTCCTATGCAAATCATCCTAATACATAAAAACAATAGGCTCATTATAAGTTTGTTGGATCTCCTTGCTGATGCCCAATGCCATACCTACATGTCCTTAAATGCTCTCCCTATCCTGAACACTTGGTAAGGGGAATTCTTTGCCTCATTTAGTGATCCAGCTAGGTACAAGGAAAAGCAGATGTGGAAAATCCATTGCCTCAGTAGATCCTCCTGTCATGCCTTTTTCTGGCAGACTCCCCAGGAATAGTTAACTTTGAGACAATGGATGTTCAGTTGATTAGAAGTCCAATACAACATCTTATACCACATTTAGCAATATCTGGCATCTGCACATGTCTTGGGGCTCCCATGGAAGCCATTAATTTGTTTAGCCTCAGAGTTTCTTCTTCTTGCCCTGAGACCCTGGGGATTTTAGAGGCTTCTCACTGGCAGCTGCCAAAACTCACTCCATCCCCGGATGTCCTTGCCTCCCTCCAGCCTGTTTGTGGTGCAAAAATATGGTCTCTTTGTTGGCTCTCAAGTTCTTGCTAGCCTGGATAGATGCACACAGACCCCTTTTATACTAACCTATGGATTTGTTGCTAACCATCCCTGAAACATAGGAAATAAGAAAAACAGAAAATGTGGCGTGTTCATCCTCAGTCTCCCTGTATTTATTGAGCTTCTACTAGATTCCAGATATGAGGACTTTAAGAGTAAATGAGAAATAATGCTTTCCTCCAAGAAGCTCCTAGTCTAACAGAAAAAAAAATCACTATATACTCAATAGATTCTATGATAAGAAGATGAGTGGGGGCTGTGGAAGGCATAGTAGAATGGATAGTTCCCATTATACTGAAAGTTGAAAGTATTCCAAAATTGTACAAAGCCTTTGCTGTCTTCATCTCATGGCTATTGATTAATCATATATTTTATTTCTTGATTCAAGAATTATTTCTGAGTACCTACTATATGCCAGCTTTATTTTGGTACTGGAGATACAATAATGAAAAAAACCAACTGAAAAAATGGAAAATAAACATGTAAACATAGAGTTTCAGGTCATGATGAGTGCTATGAAGAAAAGGTGGAAAAAAATTAATGTGCAGTCACTGAAGGCCTCTCTGAGGAGGTGACATAACAGTAGAGGCCTAAATGAAGTTAGGTAGAGAAAGCTAGATGATGATCTAAGGGAAGAATTTCATGGTATAAGGAGTAACTACAGTAAAAGTTCTGGGATAAGAATGATGTTGACAGTTTGAGGAGCATGAAGAAACCCTGATCAGATACAGCAAAGCCCCTCAGTTGGCCATAATGGGAGTCTTTACATCATAGAAATTAGCAAACACTACAAATCAGGGTTTCAAGAAATATGTTCTCTGGGCATTTCCAGAGATCCAGAGAAAAAGTGTACTTCCCAAACCTACAAAACCATCTTTGTTCCAAAGAAGATCTCCAACAGAGATGGACAGTCCCAGGGCTTCAACCCTGTAACCACAGTCCCTGGAAACTTCTAAAGCTGTTTAGGTCCAGGGTGAAAGGAACCAACAGAGAAGGTCTACTTAGGCTTTAAATGGTCTGGACCATCTTGTAAGGAGCCATGATCCCCACCTCCCCAGCTTTTTATCAATGCAGAACCCCAGTTCACCTGATCTACTTTTTGTCCTGTAGTGTTACGTCAGATACACCACATGTAAACACTAAATACAAGAGAGACCATGGCAGGAGAAGAGAACATAAAGAAGTGGAACAGAGTAGGAAATAATTACTTCACAGTTTAAAAATACCGAGAAGGGTATGCAGAGAGAATGCAAATGAGCATCAAGCAACATAAGACTCAAAGACCAAACAACAGGATGATCCTCAGATGCAGTAGTAGAAGCATACATGTGCATACACCCATGTGCACACACACAGGATACATTAAAAAATCCCTACTTTATAAATCCTCATAAATCTGCTAGATGATCTCCCTACCCCCACCCCAAACTCCTGGACTGTGCAATTGTCACACAAGAGACTGAAACAATTATATGTGTACTTAATTAAACATCTATACTTCCAGTGAGTGACAGATATGCCTTCTCCCCCCCCTTTTTATTAGAAGCAGCCCAGAGATAAAACCTTCAAGTTATGAGTAATTATACCCTGCTGAGAAAAGTGATGGAGTGCCACACTCAGAAGGACTTATCAAGCCCTGAAAATGTGGAGTCAACACTTAAGACTTTTTTTTTATTATTATTTTCCCCAACACTAACAGTTTCCCAGCGTGTTCCCAGAGGGAGATAAACAAACAGTGTGTACCTGCATTTTAATGGAAATAAACAGACCAGCTCATTCACTTTTTTACTACACTGGCTTCATATTTCCAAACCAGAGGGATACAGTAAAAAGTACATGTGTCATGGGCAATGGAAAACTACAAGGAAGTAATATTTGCTGTCACTCTGGGTGGAGTTTTGGCATAAATGGGATCATAACATTCTGTAAACAGAACTTAGCAGCTTAGAATACAGTTTCAGATGGTGTCAAGAAATGGGGAAGCACTCCCTTAGATGCCCTCTGAGGCTCATACATTAAGTTAGATGACCTCCCGTCTTTGGCACCTTCAGTGGAGAAAAACAAGAACCAAGAACCGAGTACCACTGGACTTCCAGGAGGCAGTGTTCATCTCAGCATTAATATGGGCTACATAGAAACATTGTTTAACATAGGAACAGGGAAGGCTGAGTTTGTGGGTCAGTCTCAAATTTATTTTTCTAAGACAGATGGGTTTTTGGGGTCAATGGATACTTGTAACACAAGTTCTCAAATGTTAAACTGGATAAGAATCAAAACACAAATTCCTACCCCCCACCATACACAGAGACTGTTTTAATGGTTTGGGATGGGAGTCAGGAATTTGCATGTTAAGAAGCAAGCATTCGGGGAGATTCTGTTGAAGTGGTCCAAGGGGTGTGTGTACATGGAGAAACACAGTCTATAGACAGATTTTGGGAAATCTGTGAATGTCTGATACTGAATGAAATCGTCATTTGTGAGTTCTTACAACTATGCGTTTTTCTCAGGATTCCCAAATGGGTATGCAATTCAAAGAAGGATAAGAACCTTGGGGAGAAAAGATGATTTTGAACAGCTGGGGATTCCACTCAACTTCTGGATCCCAATCAGCCTCATTGAGTTCCAAAGTCCACCTGGAAGCTTGTCTGGAGAAATGGAACTCATTTCCTCTGCTGGTCTGATTTCTTGTTTAGCTACTCTGGTCGAAATCTGGTTTTCTGTGCTGTCTTATTGATCCCAAATTCCCTCAATTAACCAATGACATATTTCAGGGCTTTTAAAGGACCTCTAAAGCCATATTTTCTAAACTATAAAAGTTTTTAGAAAGAATGGTAAGTATTAAAAACATCCAAATAACATCTCTAGTTCCTGTTCAACCATATCCTGATTATTTCATTCAGGAATCAGATTTAACTCCTGCATCACTTAGATATACATTATTAACTCAATGTGTGAAATCCAGTAGGTTACTTAATACCCACAGGTCTCAACTTTCTCATCTATAAAACACAGTTAAAAATATATATCTAAATTTCTGATGAGGCAAAATGAGATAACAGACATAAACTAACTTTTAAAAATTGTTTAAAATATCCTCTTACAACAAAGTATTATTTTTGCAACACAAGTTAGTGTGGTTTGTGTGGCCTGATGATTGTTAAATCCAAGAGAACAGACGACTATTGTACGAGGTATTAATATAATAATTCATGAGCCAAACAAAGGCTTTAATAGAGACTTTCTGATTGTTCCTGTCAGTGAGAAGTGGCTTGAGAACCACCATATGCTGTGGTGGTGACACAGGAGTAAACACGATCAGGAAGGAAATGGAATAAGAGCAGGAAATATCAGACATCCCTTCTAAACCTTAGCACTCCATCTACCTCTTTTTAATCACTTGCCTGTCTGCCCAGCCATCCTTATCACCTTTTTGCATTCCATGGTTTCCGAAATTTCTCCAATTTTTTTTCCTTCTCTCTGTATCTTTTCCTTTCCCAATCCAACTCTTTTCTCCTTTATTTCCCAATGAGCTAGGGGAATGGAATTAGAGAGAACAAGTGGGAGAATATGAAGGCAGAGCAAAATATTATCAGTAAGTGACAACTGGAAAAATGGAAAATTAAAGAATTAGGTGGATGAGATCAACAAATATAGGCAAATGGATGGAGTTTCTGACCCCTCCACTTCCCCATCATTACTGCTGCAACTCTGGTAATGGTTAGTGGTTTTCTCCCCTGGTTTTCAGTGGCTTTTCTCATGAACCAATTAAGATATTGGAATAGATGATCACTAAAGCAGCTTTCCAGCTCTGAAAGGCTGGCTGACAAACAGGGAGCTGTCCAAGCCAGAGATTAAATTTTCAGTCTAATTTCTTTTACCTGGTAAATGTAATTGGATTACACTGGTACCAGAGGTGCTTTCACTGCCATTTAATTAGATAACTTTTGTAATGATATGCTAACCACTGCACTGACAGAACAACCCCGTGGTAGATGATTAGTTTCTTATGCAATTAGAAATAAGGATGAGGGTGATGTTAATATCCTTTACTTTTAGAACGCTTTAGTATTTATAAAGCACTTTCACACACATGAACTCACTACATCCTCACTAAAATCATGAGCTATACGTAGTTACTATCTTTTACAAATGAGAGTGCTGATCTGGAAATCATTTGTTTTGTTCAAGGTTGACCAGGAACTATGTAAGTCTGTCTCCCATCTTCCATAAAAGAAGGTAAATTGACTTGATTGTCTCAATTTCTCCTCTGTTGTTTGGATAACTGGAGGATTTTAACTCAGTCTTCTCCTCAAAGTTTCTATCCTTGGTGTTATTTGTCACAATAACATGAGCTACAGCCCCAGAAATCATTAATTCATGGTAGAGAAAGATTTCATTAAGGCATTTGTTTTTGGAAAAGCAAGGTATCATTTGTCTTGTAATGTGAGGATTGCTCAGATTTAAATGAAAATCCCCTCATCTAAAAGAATTGAACCTTGTAAAAAAATTTATATATTTACAAAAACAAAATAAAATAATGCTACTGCAAGCCAGACACTGTGCTAGACAAAGTCTAATCCCATTTTGCCACAACATACTTCATTTTGGGGTTGGAACCACCTCAAATTCATGTTAAGAATAGAAGCTGGAGAAGACTTGAAAGGTTGGCCACCAGAATGTAGGAAAATACACCTAAATCTTCCCACCCTTCGGCCCACACCATCCAACTAAACATTAAAGCAAAATGAAGAATACAAAACCATGAAAGCAAAACATTAAAACCCTGGTTAAACAATAAAATATGAACTGTAATACTCTTTAGGAACTGAATCAAATGCCACACTATCCCCAGCTCCAGTCTTCTCTTTGCTGACCCCAGTTCAGTCCTCCAGCCGCTGTTTTAGTACGTGCAGTGTTTCCTTTTATAGCTAAGTCATGCTGAGTTTCAGACAGAGAGCTGACAACTTTTGTAGCTGTATTCAAGCTGCAATTGGAACTGGCCCCATTCCTAAAGCAAGTCCCCTTCCCCAGGGAAGAAAGAAGTCAACATAAAAAAACACATCACACTGGGAAGAGGTGGAGGAAGCAAGAGAGATCAGGCCTGAGAAGTGATGATAGCTATTAGGAAATGGATACAAGATCTTTCTGCATAAATCAGAATATATCAAGTGGAAGGTGGCCAAATGCACACGGCCACCATGTGAGACCCTAGAGAGAAATGCAGACAGCAATCTAGGAACAATGTCAGCAGTGGAAGACACCCGCAGAGAAAAGCGGTTTTCTTTTTTAACTTCTGTGGATCTCCAGCACTACACTCCCAAGGAAGCAAACTGCAGTGATGAGATGGAGCGTTCTTAAATGACCCCTCCCTCCCACCCCTCCAACCTTGCCTATGCTCAGGTAAATCATGATTGAAGGTTCAGGCTGGGTACAATACAAGAAGGGACTTATAAAGAATATCGGAGACAAAGTTCTTGGCATTAAAGTAGATCCGGGAGAATCATTAAGGTCAATTTGGGGATATATTCCCCTCTCTGCTGGTCCTGGGCTCTATTACTTTGTCTTATTAATTAAACAAGGAGGCCATATAAGCTATATAGGCCATAATGCTCTGACATTAGAGTTTGGTTTGCTGGCAAACCAAAATCTAAGCATGTACCTACTTCAAGGTTACAAAACTGAAAACTAAGGACAACCAATCACAAACAGCCAACTAGGTTTTAAGCTATAGCCAATTGATAATTTCTTTGCTTTGCTTCCCCTTTTTCTCTAAGTTTTTCCCAGCTGCGTTAGACTGAAGGCTTCTAACCACTCCTGGTTTGTTACTGCCTGATTCCAATTGATTTTTGCTCAAATAAATTCTTAAATTTTTAATATGCCTCAGTTTATCTTTTAACAACCCTAGCAGCCATTCCTTAACCCCCCACCTTCTCTTGAATCACTGTGGAGCTAACTGGTACACATTGCATTTCACAGGCTCCCCTGTCAACTGAGTTCATTTAGTAAGAAGAACTGGCAGAAAATTAGAGGACACGGGCATGAGGTATGGTATTTCTCCAGGGTATTTCTCTCCCCTTGTCCCTGGTCACCATCTTTGGCTATGGCTATAATCCGGAGATTAGTCCCTTGGCTCTGGTAACCCTAATCCTTCCCACTTTCTCTGTAGTTGATGCTAATCTTGGTTTTGCCTGGATGCCCTCTGATTGGCTTCTCACAATTCCATTTCCTGTGTAAAAAATTTTTTTTGACTTTATTTTATTTAAATACCCTGTACTTTATATTTTCCTGGTTGTACTTTCACTGACTCAAAAATCATTTTTTCAGACTTTCTAGTATTAAAATCTGTTTTAATATTTCTGATTAAATCATTGTGTCATATTCAAGATAAGATAGCCAATATATACAATCTAACTTTATCTCCAGTTTCGCTAAATTTTCTCCTAAATTGGCATGACAATGAATCAACATCAGTATGTAATCTACCACAATCACTATCATCTGGAGCATGAGCAAGGCACAAAATAAATTAGCAGAAAGAAAGATGAAATAATACATAGGACTTTTTGGCATAGATGGAAGTCCAAAAATAAATGAATGGATTAAAAAAAAAAAAAAAACTGTTCCAGGAGAAAGGTCTTTTAGGAGAAAAAATGGGGACAATTTTTCAAAGAAAGTTCTCTCTATAAAGCAATGTTTCTCAAAGTATTGTTCATAGACCAACTGTATCAAAATCATTCAGGATGCTTATTAACAATAAATTGTTCCTAGATCTATTAATTAGAATCTTTGGTGGATGGAGTCCAGAAATCTATTTAAAAAACAAATTGAGTAAAACAAACAAACAAAAAAACCAAAAAACACATTTAGTGATTTTTTTTTATATGCATTAAATTTTGAGGGCCATTGTTGCCCTAAGAGGGAAAATAGAATACTATTGGTGATCAGAAATGATTGAGGCAGTAATAATTTGATAGTTGGAACAACGCACATATTTCAGAAAGGTAAGAACTTCTTTTTTCCATAACAAACACAGAGATAATGGTCAGTCCCTTCACCCCATCTTCTTACTGGTCGTCTCAGGACTGCTGGCAATCTTCAGCTGAATTTTGACATGCAGGGATCATTAGCTGAATTCTGTTAGGATTTTGACTAAGATGATACTTAAGTAGTCAAGAGGACAAAGTCTGATCTACAGTTATGGTGATGTTAGGCTCCATCTTATTACAACAACTAGAACAGTTTCTAGCTGTAGTAAGTCCTAGCTCTAGTAAGTAAACGTTTGGTTATGATACTGTCTTATCATCTCCTTATTCACAGAACCTAATACAGTGTCTGACTATCAGTAAGTATTTGTTGAAATGAATTGAATTAACAACAATTTCACTAAACCCTTTCATTTCATGCCAATTTACCAGTGGGCAGATGAAAACACTTGAGTCCTATCTTAAGTAGATCATAATTAATATAGTATTGATTTTACTTCTCCCCAATATACTACCTAAGCCAACATGTTCATTTTTAAGGATCTGTATTTCAGCCATTGTTGCCAAGATAAAATTTCAATTTCTGTGAAAATTGTATTGCAAGAGGAGAAGAATTTAGGGGAAAAATATAGCAGGAATTTTTCCCTCTTAGAAATCTGCTTTATCATGCCCAGTCAAAATACCAAGCCAGGGCCTACCTTGGGTAAAACCGGGGAAGGGGTGAAGTGGATCTTTCTTTTACAGTCTCACCCGTTCTCCCCTTCCTTCTTTCCTGCAGTCTTCTCTGGATCACCTTCTTTCCAAGCACTCATTCATTCAAAAAATCACCTCCTTCTTGTACTCCCACATTGTGGCCACATCCCTGCTAATGCTGATTAACTCCCGAAAGCCTCCCATTGCCTCCCAAGGCCTGGGATTTTTATGGCCATTGTCTCTCAATCTGTTACTCTCTTCACCTGGGGGCCAAGTGTTCTGCATCTCCTAAAAGGTCCACGAAATTAAGGGGGTATTAGAGGCCATTCAAAATCTCTCTTCCAAATAACAACAGTTTTTAAGCAGCAGTCTCTGATCAACTAGATCCTCTGGCCAGCCCTCAAACAAAAGTAACTACCCCTCTGACACACACACACACACACACACACACACACACACACACACACATACGCGTGCGCGCGCGCGCGCGTTTTGTCTGGGTTCCATCTCCCACCTCCTGACTCTACCTTTGTTTCTGTTTGCCCTTTTTATCCTGCAAAGACCAGAATGGGTTTGGGAGAGATGCAGAAGGACTGCACGAATGCAGACTCTAGGTATGGAATTTATATCTGTGTCCTTGTCACTCCTCCTTCCAAACGGCTCACCTTCAATATTCACATAGAGCCAGCTGCTTCAAGATGCAGACAACATCATTTTTTTAAACTACAGTGCAGGCAATCATGGTTTACAAAGTAGTATGAAGTATACAAACTCACCTTACTCAGCTAGATTGGAAAAGTTACAACTCTACAGACTCAGCGTATTAAGTTAAAGATTGCTTAAAGCTCTGTGCCAACCTTCAAAGCCTTCCCTATTTAACTTTCTAGGCAGGACAGCAGATTTTGTAACTCAGTCATTTGGATTGTTCTCTTTTCCTCTCAAAACAGTCTTAATTTCTCTCTTCCAATATTAAATCATCTGTTTTCTGTTATTTTTAATAAGAAGAACCTCTGTTTCTTCAGAAGAACACTGGGAAACTGAGTCCGGGGAACCACACTTTGTAGATGTTTTCCAGGCATCTACTGAACACTAGTATAAGACCCAGTCCTTGTTCCCAAATAGATATAGTCTAGTGGGCAGACACATGTATAGCTAACTTTATTATAACATGATGTATGCTATTGTTTTTATATATGTATAAATATATATATATATATGTAATAGATATACCTACCTACCTACGTATCTATCTATCTGCCTAAAAGGAACTAATTCTTCCCAGAGAATTACAGGAAGGTGGCATTTAAACTGAGATGTGAAGAATAAATAAAATTTCATCAGAGAAAGAGGAGAGGCACAATAAAGAACACTTTGAGAAATAGCACACAGATATAGACAAAAATGACTTACTCAGGTAAGCAGGAACAGTCTGGAATGGGAGAAGTACAAGGCAGGAATAAAGGAATAAGGAAAGATGGTGTTGAAAAGGTAAAGGTAGGGAATAAAATCTTAAGAAAAATGCATGGACTTTCTTTTGTAAGGATTTCCGTGAGACTAAATTCAAGGAGAACAGGAAGCTGTCACTATTCATAATGAGATATGATGAAGATCATGGCTACAGAATGAGAAAGGACAAAGTCAATCTGATGCTCTTTAGGGAGGAAGAATCTGCAGAAGTTGGTGACCAATGTGTCCTTAGGTTAAAGGAAAAAGATGAGAACTTTAACATATCATGGTTCTTAGCACAGGAAAGTCTATTGCATGACTACTAGAATAAATGAATGAAGGAATGAGTGAATTAATTAATTAATAGAATGAAGAACAGGGACACAGAAATTTACCAAAAAGATTCGTTGAAAGCAAGTCAAAAATGCAAGAAGGCTAGCTGTGAAATGCTGCAGAGCAGTCAAGTAGAGTGAGGTCAGAAGAAGGATTTGATTAGATTAAAGAAATGATATTTAATTGGATTTCCTAAAAAGAAGATTATCTCAGGGAACAGAAGTCAGAATTCAGTTTTTGATGATTTTATGAAAGAGAGGAGGTGGTTCCACCAACCATTGACTATATCAGAAAAAGAGAGTTTAAGAGAAAGGGAGAAAATAGATGTTGATATTGGGTGACAGGGATTATATTTTTGGAACGGGAAGCTTGGCAAATGATTTGCATATGATGTAAACTGAAAGGGTGTGTATTAGAAACCAGGAGTGAGGAATATAGTAATAAAATACTAAAGAACAAAGAGAAAGACACTTTATAATTTTATTGTTGTTTACAATCTCACTTTTCATATCTCTGTCTCTCTGCTTCTCTGTGTGTGTGTGTCTCTCTCTCTCTCTCACACACACACACACACACACACACACACACACAGCTAAATGCATAGCAGCCATTTTCTATCTGTTGATCGATTAATGGGAGTTTGAACAGTTAAATGCCAGGCAGGAGGGAGGGCACCATTTTCTACTGATATTCTGACATTTCGGGAAGCTTCAACCACACTATTGGAGGAAGAGGAATATTCACAATCATATATTGGAAGTTTAGTAAATATTTTAAAAACTATTTCTGGCAAACTGTAAGAGGGTTTTTTTGTTTTTTTTTGTTTTTGTTTTTGTTTTTTTGGCCACATGCTCAAGTTGAAGACAGTGTCATTTGGGTACTGTTCCCCTAAGTATAGAAATGTGGAATGTGCCATTCCCAATTAAGAGTCTGATATATCATATCTGGTTTCCTAATGACAGTAGATTTTTCAAAGGAAGGTTAAATGTGACATTTTCATCTAATGTACAATTTGAAGACAAAGTCCAGCTTTCTGGGCTTGCTTTTCTCCAGATGCAAGACAATCGGCTCATGGCCCCACACAGAGGAGACCCAACCCCAGTGGCTTCAAATGTTATTTATCATGAAATTGCCCAGTCTTCTTTAAAATCCTGCCAGAACACTTTATTTGATTTGGTGTCCGTCTGCAATGGTGAATTCAACAGGTTAAAGCTGCATCTTGTGAAAAGTGTTCATTTGTTTTAAATTTACCACCCACTAATTCTGTGGAGTGACCCTTTGTTCTCCTACGAAGCACCAAGGAAAAGCAAGAAAATAGGCAGCCCAGCTCAGGTAAGCCTGGTACTGCAGTGTTTTCCCTTTTCTTGCTCCTCTTCTATTTGTAGGTAAATAAGCATCCAAGCTCCTGTCTGCAAAATTCAGTCCTAGCTCCCACCACCTTGTCAAACTCTTCAAGGGAAACATTATTGCCTTAATTGCTTAAACCCAATTTGCATAATATGGAGTTCTGACAGCCACAAAAACAGGGATGCAAAAAGGAGATTAACAAGTGAGGTGCATGCTCAGCCAAGCCTGTGCAGTTTGGAAACGAGAGCAGAGACGAATTCATCGGATGGGTGGGTTCACTGTTTCATCTGTTCTCTGTCCCTCCCCCCGCACCTCCTTCTCTCCAACCCACCTTCAGGTTTGTTTGTTTCTCATTTGCATGCATTGGCTCCTAGCATGTGCCTAGACTGTTAATGGCCATTCCCAGCAGAGCCTCCTTCAGTCCTGGGTAAAGCGCAGGCGGCACCAGCCAGTACAGATTTTAAAACAGCCTTGACTCTTTACACCAAGATCATCCAAACATTCAAAATGTTAACACTTCTCGGGAAGGCAGGGACTGTGCTTTCCTCATCTTTGTGCTGTAGTGTCTTTTCATAAAACCAAATTGATTTCTCTTTGGAAGAGTCATTGATGGTCAACTCCTCTCTGTGATTTCCATCGGGACCATCCTCTGCATGGCTGCCAGGGTGCCCCCAGCCCCCAGGAAAGAAATCTGTCTGTGCCATTCTGTCCTTGAGAGTACTTCATAGCTTCCTGTTGCCTACAGGTTAACAGACCCCTTCTAATCTATATCCAGTCACCCCATATTACTTTTGTAAAAGGAAAACGTTTCATTTACTGAGGTATTTGCCCAGGAGATACAGAAAAGAAATGCAACTTCTCTAACCAGCAAAAGTTGTTCAAGCACCGTGAGTTTTGAGGGACTCCTTTCCCTCCCTCCCCAGACCTCCATCCCCAGATCTTTCCTGATCAATGAAAAGTGGGACTTGCTTTAACCAACTGTACTGAGACCAATTGACTCATTCTATCCTATCCAGGGTGCTAGCTTTTCATCCTTAAATGGCACAAACACCAAGAATTCTCACCTTCCATTACTTAGAAACCCCTAGCATTTCCCCTTCAGTGAACTACTCATTGAATTTCTTCACTGGTGTTGCCTGGAGAGATGATAAACTCATCTCCCCCTGAGATCTCTGATTTATTCTCCAACATTTGCAATTCTGTGTTTGCCCTAGGGTCCCTCTCTCTATCGCATTTCACTCCAGCCAAGACTACCCTGTGCCACCCATGCATATCCCTTCCTCGTTCTTACCAACATCCAACATCGAATACTAGTTCCAGTAAGCCCTGCTCCAGAAAGCGTTTCCTCCTCCTAAATAAACTCCCCTCGGGTGCTGTAACTTCTGCCTTTTTTCCTGGAACACCCCATCTCTTTGCAAGTTACGCATCCAGGTTCCAATCACTGTATGTGCGTACCGACTAAAGTTACCTGAGAAGGAGAAATATATGAATGTGTTCTTTGTTGCTAACGTATACAAAACACAATTGATTTTTGTATATTGATTTTGTATCCAACCACTTTCCTAAACTATTTTATAGTTCTAATAGTATATAAATCCTCTTGTTTCATGTAGACAATCATATTTTCTACAAATAATAAGAGCTTTATTTCTTGCTTTCCGATATTTGTGCCTTTTATTCCCTTTCTTGTCTTGCTACACTGGCTATGAGACTTTCAGTGTGATGTTGTGATATTAGACATCTTGGTCTCATTACTAATTTTCAAGGCGATATTTAATTTCATCAGTATTTCCTTATATTTTTCTAGATTTCCTTTATGAGGTAAAAAAAAGTTTCCCTTTAATCCTAATTTACTAAATGTGTTTATTATGAATGTTTATAAGATTTTATCAAATGCTTTTTTTACATAAATACCCTCCCTAAATTCCAATCTGTTTCTAGAAGTATGTGTATTTTTTCCCTGATGCATATAGTTTTCCAAATTTTTCATACATGCATGATAATGTAAGCCCAAACAGTTCAAACTGAAATATCTCTTGCAGGTACTTTGGTTTCAGTGTATATATGTTCATATGTGTTTGGTGGGGAGGGTACTTTGATTTTGGAGAACTAAGAAGAGTTAAGTGGGAGCCCAAAGTAATGCAAACAGTGATCAATGAGCTGGGATTTAGTCCTTAGTTGAGAGTTTAAAATTGAACAAACAGATTTTGGATTTTTTTGAGTGTTCACTTAAGAGGAAACTGTTTGGAAATAAAGAACATATATCTATCTGGCTTTAGTGTCCCAGGTTTTATTTGTGTTGATGATGTTCTTGATGATGATGATGATGATGATGATGATTTGGAAACATAAATACATATTATAGGCCAGTAGTAGGGAAAACTTCTAATACTGAATGACTAAATAAAAAGTCAGAGACATCTGACCAAAGGCAGTAACCAAGATTGTATTTAGCGACGGTGACTTTACACTTTGTCAACCCAGAAAGATGGGGAAGCCAAAGGTTTTTAGGGTATTTAGAATAAATACCGAGAATCGAAAAAGAAGATAAAGCAGAGTGACCCATCATTCACACCTTAAATACGGTGGTGGGCAGCACGGTGCTGACTTTATCTGTATATGACTGAATTCTTATTAGATACTCAGATTTGGGTCTTGGATTTAAAAGAAATAGTCAATCTAATAAAACAATGACAAATAATTTCAGATCATAATGTATGTTAAAGGAAGAGGCTCAAATACCTCTTGTTTAATGAGGACTCTGCCATCTACCAGCCTCTATTTTCAGATGCATACAAAAAATGAGGGATGCTCAGGAGAGAGATCATAGCAGGAGACTTTGGTATTACGGGTTAAAGCTTGTGTCAGTATTCTGATTGTGCTTCCCCATATGTAATAGAAGAGAGAAGTCAGGTTACAATTGGATTCTGATTGTGATAAAGGCCATGAAAAGAATGCTAAAGGCTTTTACCCAATCCAGTGACACAGGATTTTATTGCTTGACACAGTTTGTTGAGCAGCCACGAGGTAATTCGCAGTCTGGTACTTCTGAAAAATAATGAACCATGTGTACTGTGATATCAAATAAATGAAAGTTGGAATTGAGAGAATGCTTATGATCAGCCAATTGAAACAATGCACAAAGTTTAGTTCTAGGTACAAAATGACCCAGTAGTGATGAAAAAGTTATCCTCTGAGCAAATTTTAAAGATGCTAAAGGTGAAGATTTTTCCATTTATGGCAATACCATAATATTTCCTGATAAGCATCAGAATCAAAGGAAAAGCCAATTTTAAACAGCATAGAGATGGAAGTAATTGAGAAACTAATCCATAGACTGGCATTCTTCTGAGCATATTTACTATTCAATCTCACTTTTAGCACTTATCCTATTAAGGCTGAGATTTAATGTAGAGAATTCTGTTTAGAGACAAAATAAAACTTCAAAGAAACTACATAAGTAAAATTAACTTCAAAGACACCCTTCTGAGTTGACTAGATATAACAAATGCTTATTTAAGCATTTAATGACCATCTAACTAATGTTTAAAGCTTACAAAAATCAGGGAAACAGATTTTAGAGTTTTCAGTTTATGCAAGTGCTAGTTCCTTGTAGCATTCTTTCCTTTTCATCACGTGGGTGAAGGTAACTCTGTGTACATATACTGGGGAGCAGCAGGTTGCAGGGAACCTGACTTATTTGTCTTTTTAAGCACCAAGCTGTGTTGCACTAGTGTAACTTGTGTGAAAATATAAAGACCTTAGATCTTATTAGTAAGTGAAAAGGTCCAGTAATATGAGAATTTTCACAGTATCATATTGTAATTTGTGTATTTTAAAACCATATTCAAAGATTGTGAAACTTCACTATTACCAATTCTCCTTTCATAAGAACTGTGGGACACTTATTTTAAAGCACAAAACCTTGGGATGCCTCAGTCAGTTGAGCCTGTGCCTTTGGCTCAGGTCATGATCCAGGGAACCTAAGATTGAGCCCCAATCGGGTTCCCTGCTTAGCCATATATATATATATATATATATATACAGTGAGACAGTGATCAGGATAATCCATAACAGATGGGATAATTAAGTCGATTAAAGAAAGGGGGTTCACCAAGAAAGTGATAAATAGCAACAAAGATTTTCTTCAGTAGGTGAATGGATAAATAAGCAAAGAAACTAGGGTATATCCAGACAATGGAATATTATTCAGCGTTAGAAAGAAATGAGCTGGGGCGTCTGGGTGGCTCAGTCGTTAAGCATCTGCCTTCGGCTCAGGTCATGATCCCAGGGTCCTAGGATCGATCCCCGCATCGGGCTCCCTGCTCGGCAGGAAGCCTGCTTCTCCCTCTCCCACTCCCCCTGCTTATGTTCCCTCTCTTGCTGTCTCTCTCTGTTTGTCAAATAAATAAATAAAATCTTTAAAAAAAAAGAAAGAAATGAGCTATCAAGCTATGAAAAGACATGGAGGAAACTTAAATGAATATTATTAAGTGAAAGAAGCCAATAACAAAAGGCTACTATTGTGAGTCCAACTATATGACATTCTGGAAAAGGCAAAACTATGGAGATGGTAAAAAGATCAGTCGTTGCCAGGACTGGAAGGTGAGAATGGGCAGGCAGCGCACAGAGCATGATACTACAATGATGGATATGAGTCATTATACGTTTATCTAAATGCATAGAAAGTACACCACCAAGAGTGAACCCTAAGATAAACTACAGACTTTGGGTGAAGATGATATGTCAGTGTAGATTCATCAACTGTGACAAATGCATCACTCTGGTGAGGGATGCTGATAATGGCTGTGTACCTGTGGGGGCAGTGGTTATATGGGAAATCTCTGTACCTTCCTCTCAATTTTGGTGTGACTAAAAATCCTCTAAAAAATAGTCTCAAAAAGCTCAAAATGTTCATTTAAATTGAGTGACTTCTATATGTAAGTTATGCCTCAACAAGGCTGTTTAAAACAAACAAAAACAAATGGAAAAAAAAAAAAGAAAATGGTGACAAACAAGGCTCAGATGACTGAAGAATTCCAGTCATTCAGCACTGCTGACAGCTAATGAGGTCATGTGGTGTATTTCCCTTCTCTGTACATGTTTATTTACTACAAAATTTGGAATAAGTAGCCATGCAACAGCTTCTTGTATAGGAAAGTCACTACCTCACAGAGGTGCTTCTCTCTTTTTATTAAGATCAACCATGAGAAAATTCTTCTTTAGATAGATCTGAAAGCCACCTCTCCCTAGTCTCTAAGGAGACTAAGTTCAAGTTTTATCTTTAAAAGCGACAAAAAAATAAGTTTAATCCTCTTATTATATAACATCCCTTTAAATCTTAGTTTGTCAGGTCTCCCTTTATAAAGTCTCTTTATTTTCAGATAAACTTCCTCAGGGGTTTTTAACTTGCCCCTTACCTCCCAGGACTTCCACGCCCACTGCTGTCTAGATCACTTTGTAATGCTCTTCTTCAGTTTATTGATATTCTTCAAATGTGCCCAGAATTGAATGTACTACTGTAGGTACGTCCTGATGAGGACAGAGAAGAAAAGTGATATCCACTGTTCTTGTTCTGGGCACTGTATGTCTTAGAACAGAGAATAAGAACAAATTATTTTTCTTTTTAGATTTTTCGTTTCTTTTATCTGGTAACCCTCCTTTATCTAAAACCAATTACCCTTACATCTTGTCAGAGATGGCATGAGCATGGGAGATTCTAGAAGAAGAGAAACAGAAAAAAAAAAGATTTTGGCAATAATCTAATGCATGAAGTGAAGAGGAAGGGAGAAATACAAGAAATGGTTTGGGAAAAAAATAGTAGGTGTACTCATGCATTGGATGTGAATAGTAAAAAAAATAAATGAATTAAATAAATTTGAAAAAAAATAGAAAACTTCACTGAAATAATATGAGTTTAAAATAGGGGATTTGGGAAGGAGTGTTGGGGAGGAGGTATTAGGAAAAGATAGAGATTTTTTCAGTGCTGTTGAAATGTTCACAGCTAGTTTCTGCTTTACTTGATGGGGAAAGGAGAGAAATAAACTACTTTGGAAGGAGATCATGTTCAGATGCAAAGTGGGACAGAGAGAGAAACGTTTGTTTCTCTGTACTGTTCAGAACCGTGATGGGAGAGGAACAGATGGTATGGTGGTTCAGATAAGCACTTAAAGTGAGGCTGTTCTTATCCGAAGCTTATTCCAAACACCCAAGTTTCTTGAATCTGTGATATGACATTGGAAATATCACAATCAGGAAGCTTTCAAATGAGATTTCTGGCACTTCCTGAGGCAGTTGTATTCTCCAAAGACTGTTTTAATTAAGACTCAGGAGATTAATTCTCACTGCTGGTGGCTGTTATGGTATAAGCCCACACCTTCACCAAACAGATAAATTCATGTAGATAATTGAGCCAAAACATTTTAATATTGAGTCTCAAGGATTTATGGCTGTTTTCATCACCAAACCTGCACAGTTCAAGGAATTGTGCCTGAAAAAGCAAGAGCTAACCCTCCACCAAATGAAGAAACTAAAGAAAGCATTTATGTTACAGAAGACTGACTGGCAGCATATAATAAAATATATCTGGCTTCAAATTCCAGCTCTTCGAACAATGGGTGTCTTTGGGAGAGTTATTTAATCTTCTGAGCTCTCATTTTAGATTTTGTTCGTAAATGCATGCATTCTTCAACTCGTTACTTGACGGTAATTAAGTGCCTACTGTGTTCCTCACAGCTATGAAGACAAGTCTCAGCTCCAGAAAGTTTACACCCTAGCGGGAAGAAGCACATTGGATTACAGTGTTCTCCTTACTTGTTTTAAAGGGCTTCCATGTGCCAAGCACTGTGCTACACATTTTATACAGTATTTGCTTATTTCTTTTGCACAGAAGCTCTATGAAGGTATTAGTATCTTCGATTATAAATGACAAAACTGAGGATTAGAAAGTTTAAGGAATATACCCAGGTTAATACTTGAAATCAGGTATTTCTAAGCCTGGTGCTTCTGTTCCCAGCTACGTATATCTGTACCATGCTACGTATATCTGCCTAAGTGCCTGGTGGGGAATGAGAAGGGACTGGAGGAACCCCTGAGGAGCTCCCACACCAGGCCATAACCTAGGGAGTAATAATATTTTGTTCATAGGATTTGGCAGAGGCTTTTATTTCCATAGTGGTTCAGGTGAAAGAAGAGCACACTTCAAAATTCTTTTTTTTTTTTTTTTAAGATTTTATTTCTTTATTTGACAGAGAGAGAGTGTGTACACAACAGCACAGCACAAGCAGGGGGAGCTGCAGAGGGAGTGGGAGAAGCAGGCTCCACGCTGAGCAGGGAGGACCCTGGGATCATGACCTGAGCCGAAGGCAGATGCTTAACCGACTGAGCCACCCAGGTGCCCCAGGAGAGCATATTTTAAAACTGGGTGAATAGCATGTCTAGTCTTGAACTCTTTGAGCACGGGAAGGTGCTACTGAGCAATCTAACAACATGAGAAAGAATAGGGAATGGGGATCATGTGGTCCTGGTACTCAGGAGTGGGAGGCAACTGTGGGAAATTGGGAAGGAAACAAGCAACATGAGTGGAAATCCTTCCTTTCATGTAGTCACCTTCCAAGAGTAGTAGGGCCCATTAGATGTTAGAAAAGGTAGACTTACAGACTGTATTTAGGAGAAAGAAGATGCAGATTAATGATGTAATCGACCCCTTCCTTTCGGCTGGAACCGCTATCTTCCAGTAATTTGCCAAAATGACCA
Source organism: Zalophus californianus (assembly GCF_009762305.2). Lineage (NCBI taxonomy): Eukaryota > Metazoa > Chordata > Mammalia > Carnivora > Otariidae > Zalophus > Zalophus californianus. The sequence continues at coordinate 155,136,218 of NC_045595.1, read as the reverse complement.
ACATAAAGGGAAAGAGGAGAGGTACCCGCTATATGTTCTCTAGACCTTTTAGAAAACATGGAGTTGTTCCTTTGGCCACATACATGCGAATCTATAAGAAAGGTGATATTGTGGACATCAAGGGAATGGGCACTGTTCAAAAAGGAATGCCCCACAAATGTTACCATGGCAAAACTGGAAGAGTCTACAATGTTACTCAGCATGCTGTTGGCATTGTTGTAAACAAACAAGTTAAGGGCAAGATTCTTGCCAAGAGAATTAATGTACGCATTGAGCATATTAAACACTCAAAGAGCCAAGACAGTTTCCTGAAGTGTGTGAAGGAAAATGATCAGAAAAAGAAGGAAGCCAAAGAGAAAGGTACTTGGGTTCAACTGAAGCGCCAGCCTGCCCCACCCAGAGAAGCACACTTTGTGAGAACTAATGGAAAGGAGCCTGAACTGCTGGAACCCATTCCCTATGAATTCATGGCATGATAAATGTAAAGAAAATAAAAGACCTCAAGACTAAAAAAAAAAAAAAAAAAATGTATGTAATCGATCCCAGAAGAAAACAACAGGGATCAAATGTCAACATAGTACCTATGAAATGTAGTAGATCATAATAGGCTGTATTTGATGAACTCTGCTTTAGAAGGTACAGAAACAGTTTCTCCTTGTTATTAGTCACCAGAATATACTCACCATTTTACTGTTTAACTTGCTGCAACGCACCTCCCTTGCCCCACCACGATGTCCCTACCAGCCAACAGTTTGCCAAACAATGTTACAGCACTGAGGTCTTCTCTGTGCCCAGCAGTACTTGCATGGAGTTCATGGATAGCTTCCCAAATGGCTGTGGATCCCCCACCCCTCCCGCCCCACTTCTGCTGGGGCACATTTTCAATACCGTGTAATCAGCCCTCCTCTTTTTAACTTTATTCTGCGTGGACTCAAATTTTTTATTGGTAACAGTTTATGCTTCTGCCCTTGAGCCCTAGTAGCAAAAGAACTACATACATTTTAATAAAGTGTCTCACCCTTTTACTCTGTCATTTGCATATATGCATGCATGTGTGTACATGTATGTGTACAGGTATATGCATAATATGTATATATAATGTGTATTATGTGTATGACATATATATACACACACATGCACACAAAAGATAGCTCTAAAAGGAATGAAGAACCAGAGAAAGAGGGACAATGAGAAGAGATTGGGCTGATATTGGAACAGAGGCTAAATGTGGGAAAATGTATAATAAAGCATAATTTATCAGCGACTGGAAAAGAGAGTACTAGAACTTTGGGACATTTTGTGCTGTCAAGCATTAAAGAGGGTGGACAGTTCAAAACACCAATTTCTTATTCACAGCAGGTATCAGGATTGGCTGTGTCATGGAGCAACCATTATGGATTCTCAGGCATCATATCTTTAGGAGTTTCAGGATTTGTATTTATCAAACTGGAACTGAAGAATGAGATAAGGGATTTGGGGGCCACTTATCTACTGCTGTAATCAAGCACGGTGGATTGGAAAACAATTCTGACATGGGCAAAATAAGCAACCATTCTGTAGTCAAAAGTGTATTAAATAGGATTCAGGAAGCATGGTCCCAGTCCTGACCCTGAGATGAAGAAAAAGTGAAACAAGCGGGGAAAAAAAAAAGAAAAAAATCTGAACATTTATTTAAAATACTGAAAACTGCTTCTTTACACAAACTGCTTCATTTTACCTTAGAACTGGCCCATATAAAAAAAGTAATTATCCTATTTTATAAACAAGAAAATCGAGGCTCAGCAAGTTAACTTGGCCAAGTTAACAAATCTGATAAACTCACAGAGGCAGATTTTGGACCAGGAACCTCAGGATTCTGATAAGAGTAGACAGTTCCTTAGACAAGAGCTGGAGGCAAAGGCAGTGATAAATAGCGGATGCATTAGAAGCCTTGAGGGCAGAACATTCTGACTTTGTGGCTCTTAACATCCTCGCCTTAAGGCTTCCAACACCCCTGGGCTGACAGACCTAGAGTCACAGGTGCCGAGCAAGCACTCTCCTCAGCAGTCTCTGCCCCAGGGTAACCTAGAGCTTCATTACAATATATTTACATCGTGATTTTGACAACTCCCACCCTCCCACTGAGATGGCCCAGACTGGTCCTGCCAGAACCTTGTAGGACCAAAAGCTCCCCCTCCTAACCCGTAGGAGGAGTCTCTAGAAGACTGGAAACAACCTCAGTTGGCAGGAAACCACCCTATGACTCATAACCTCTGCAAACCTAAAAAGCAAGACACCCCTAAGCCCGGTGCAGTTGCCACAGCTGGGCCTGCCCACTCTCGCACCTTGAGGGTGTACTGTCCTCAATAAACTGCTTTGTGCTTGCTACCTTCCTTCTGGCTGTCTTTATTGGAGCGCGGATCCTCAAGTAAATCTTTCATGGGGAATCCAAGAACGGAGAACTCCCATTCACATAAAGCAGACTCTGCCACAGGAAACAATTTCAAATTACAGCCCTTTCCACTCTCCCACCTCATCTCTGACAAGCTGGGGAGGTGACTCAGCCGTTCCACCTGTTTGCGCCTCCACCAGTTTGCATGTGAAATGAGACAGCTCAGGTAGACCCATGCTTTCCAAATTTGTTGTGTGAAGGCAGAACCATCACCATCACAAAATAGTACAGATTTTTGCTTTATGTAACAGACAGTGACGGAGTTGTGCTGATTAAGACACCAGTAAAGGCCCTGGTGCCTCATCCCTCCATCCCCACTGTGACCCTGAAGAGATGCTAAGGGTCACTTGTAACTTTGCAGAAAACAGTTTGAAAACCTCTGTGTAACACTGTGTAAACAAGTATGTGTTTGTGTAGGTGTGTGTATGGGGGGGTAGTAAACACATTGAGCGATGCCTTTTTTTATTGCTCTTCCCCAAATGACATTTTGTGCACAGTTTCACAGCGTGGGAATTCATTCAAATGACAATTATTAAGCATCTATTATGAGGGGTATCTGAGGAGCCTGTCTCACCTCATTGGGCTCACCTCCATCACTTGGAATTGGAGACTGCTCCTCTTTCTGGAAGAGAGATCCATAAAGATGGGGTTGTATAAACTCACTGAACAGGGCTCTGGTCCTAGCTCTAACACTAAGTTGTGGGATTTTGGAATCCTTGTCACTCTCTTGTCATTTATAAAATAAAGGTGATTCCTAAAACCCTTTCCAGCTGTGGCATTCTATGATGTTATGCCTATTTTATGAGTTCAAAAAAAAAACAAATAGATACTTTTCTATTTCCATAGTGCTGCATCGTATGGGCTGACAGTTGCCTGCCATGGATGAAATTACTTTTTAATAACTACTTGCTCGGTGTTTGCTTTAAATTTTTAAAGTATCTCCTTTTAAGAATAAACACATTTCTCTATCTAGCTATTTATTTATTTATTTATTTATTTATTTATTTATTTTTATTTTTTAAAGATTTTATTTATTTTTCAGAGAGAGAGAGAGGGTGAGAGCACAAGCAGGGTGAGTGACAGGCAGAGGGAGAAGCAGGCTCCCTGGCTGAGCAGGGAGCCTGATGTGGGACTCGATCTCAGGATCCTGGGATCATGACCTGAGACGAAGGCAGACGCTTGACTGACTGAGCCACCCAGGCGTCCCTGTATCTAGCTATTTAAATGTGAGGTAGGGAAAGGCTTAAGCTCATAATTTTCCATTCTAATTTTATTAGTTGGACTTCAGGTCTGGGTGTGAAGCCTCTGCAATAAGAGCTATATTTGATTGAGAGTTTTGTGCTATGACTAGTGTGTCTTGCAGCATGAATCAAGGAGAAGAAAGGCCAATGTACATCATTTTATAGAAACCAGGGGTGGACTCTGTGGAGGAATTTAACATCTTCATTACCTCTCTTGCTCTTTTTTCTCACCTTTCATCTTCTCACCCATTTTTGAATAGACTTCTGTAGATAAAAACCCTCTTTTCAAAATACATAAACTGCATAAAGGGTAGAATAGTTTTTTTTAGTGTAATAGACCCAAGGCAATGCCCACAAACTGAAGGAACTATTAGCCTAGATTTGTTTTTATTTATTTATTTATTTATTTATTTTGAAAGAGAGAGGGAGAGTGTGCATGCACATGGGGGGTAAGAGGCAGAGGGACCGGGAGAGAGAGACTCTTAAGCAGGCTCTATGCCCGGCATGGAGACCAATCTTGGGACCCTCAGATCATGACCAGAGCCGAAATCGAGAGTCGGCTGCTTAACTGACTGAGCCACCCAGGTGCCCCTAGATTTGTCTTTAAATGTATAATAGACAACAAATACTGGACAGATTGAGAATAAAAGGTATACTTTCAATTTGGTGACACTGTAAAATAGCTAGCCCTTTGGACAAGTAATAGAAATTCCAAAATCAGAATGACACCCCTAGTAATATTAGCCAAGAAAGGACAAAATAATTGTATTCATCCCTTCACCAAATATTTATTAAGCACTTCCATATCAAGAACTGTTTAAATCAGTCAAAAATTAATTGAAATTTATCTATAATAATCAAAAATTAGAACCAATCTAAATGTCAAAAAATAAAAGACTGATCTAGTGTGGCACATCAATTTATTCAAATAGTATGAAGGCACTTTACATCAAAGCATATGAAAATCTGAAAACTACTGACAATGTTTAGGCAATCATGTTAAATAAAAAAGCAAACCATAGGGGTGCCTGGCAGGCTCAGTCAGTAGAACATCTGACTCTTGATCTCGGGTTTGTGAGTTTGAGCCCCACAGTGAGTATAGAGATTACTTAAAAAAAAAAAAAAAAGCAAACTTGCCCACTAGCATCTCAACCATGTAATATAGATGTTCACAAGGACATTGATTTGAAGGAAATATTTTAGAAAGTAAAACAGTTTTTATTAAAGTGGTGATGTTGTGCATGATCCTTTTGAAGATGGTGTTTAATATTGACATTATAGTACCTTTGTTTAACAATAAAAAGGGGCCTCATTCCCTAATTACACTTTGTGTGAATGTGACGGCATTTAACTACATAAGAGACTTCTTAGGTTTCACGGTGATTCCAGTCCCACAATGTGGCTGCCTGAGGTCTGACCCTATGTGTGTACCAACTGCACAGAAGATTGTATAACCCCTTGGAAACTGCTGATGCTTTCAGCTCTAATTCTTTCTCCAGGGGGATATTTAAAAGTGGCTCCTTTGCTGATTTCATAAATTTTCATTTTCAAACTTTTCCCCCCAGTCTCTTTCTAATGAACTTTCTTAAAAAAAAATTAAAAATCCTTCCTGAGGTTTCATGCTGTAATACCACCCGTGGGTATGATTCCCCATGTGAGGATGTCAAATTTAATTAGATTGTTCTCTCTGTTAGTTAATGACTCACCTAGGCTTACAAGTCCAAGATCATAACCTCCCTACTAGGCTGCCAAGTTAGCTATTTCAAGAAACAACTATTCATGTTATCCCATCATGATTATTTTAAACCATACCCAGAAAATAATAAAAATAGTAATGCTCACTTAATTAGACCCTTCACCCGAGGATATCCAAGCATTTTACAAGATTTCTTTATCAGTCATTTGCATAACACATCCAAGAAACAGGGGAGCAATATTAAAAATCATACTTCTAAGGGCTTCTTTAAGAAAATAGTATACACTCATCCTTGGTTCCTTCCTTTTCTTCTTATAACTTTTCAACTTATTTGAAGATTCTGAAGGAATCTGACAAAAGAATACAGAACCTAAAACTAGATAACACAATAAGCATTTGATTTGGGTGGGGGGGAAGGCAAACAGATAAAGAGGATGTATTTTTTTGGATCCAAAAATGTTCCTTTTCTTCGGGAAATCTTCACAGCCTATACACTTTCGTGTTCCTCATTGATCATCCTGATCTATAAAGTACCTACAAACATGTAATCAATGAAGCAACATGTGACAGAAATTCTGAGACCTAAGCAAAAGCCTTGCCAACCTTACAGAAGTCAAAAGGCACAAAGGAAAAGGCAACCTTTTATCCCTGTGTGAAAGCCACCCTCCTTCAGCCTATCTGGCTTGAAGGGACACTTGCGAGGTCATGTTGCTCGGTGATAGTGCTGCTGGCTCTAGAATGATTGATTCCTAGTAACTTGCTGTCTATTTTGTTTACCACCATACACCCAGCACCTACGATAGTGTGTCTTGCCTATAGTAAGTGCTTAGTATTAACCTGTATTTGTTAAATGAATGAATCTACAGTACTTTTGATTTATGGATCACAAACAGGTTTTTCTCAGCTTGTAATTTAAATACTTTGCCCAATGAATAGACTTTGATAGTAATTTGAACAAATTGGCTACGAAGAGTATTTTAGAAAATATTTGGGGTAAACTCAAATATGTACATGTAGTGAATATACTAATGGCCCCCAAAAAGATATGCCCAAGTCCTAATTCCCAGTACTTGTGAATGTGACCTTATAAGAAAATAGGTTCTTTGCAGATATAATTAAGAACCTCAAGATGAGGTCATCCTTTAGGTGGCCAGTGACTATTGTTCTTAAAAGAGAAGACACAGAGAAAAAAATAAACCACACAGTTAAGAAGGCCATCTGCAGACAGAGACAGAGATTGGAGCTATGCCTCCCCAAGCCAATGGACTCCTCAAACTAACAGAAGCTGGAAGACGCAAAGGAAAATTCTCCTTTAGAGCCTTCAGAGGAAGTGTATCCCTACTACACCTTGATTGTGGACTTCTGCTCCTCAGAAGTTTGAGAGAGTCTTAAGCCACCTAATTTATGGTAACTTGTTGTGGGAGCTCTAGAAAACTAATATAGTCTTTACAATAGACGGTATTAAGAAAGAAAGGAAATATTGCTATTTGTGTTAGGTGTAATAATGGTACTGAGGCTATGTAGGAACAGATTTTGAAGTTAAAAACTTCATTATTTAGGGATGAAATATATATTATCTTTAATTGACCTTAAAATACATCATTCAAATATAGATGATGTGACAAAATGATAATAGTTGTAGAATCCAGGAATTGAATATTTGACTATTTACTATATTATTCTATTATTTCCTGTGTCTTTGAAAATAATAAATAAAATGCTGAAAGTAAACACTTCCTCAAGCTGTCTTATATCATGATGTTTAGTTCTTTAAAATAACAATCAGTTCTCCAAAACAGACACTCAATTTTATAAATCATCTTCCAATGTGTAAAAGAAAAGCTCTAATCTCCATAATTTTTCCTTCTATGCCGTGTGACTGGCTTATTTAATCTTTTCACCACTCTGTTCTATGCATCTAGCTGTCCAGCTTTCAAAATCAAATTGAACGCTCTTCATGGTACCTCTTCAAATTTTTCTTTTTCTCAGGTTAAAATCATTGATTTAACCAGTGAACAATCAATAGGTTTCTCCTAAATTCTATCTCTAATTCTTCTCCAAAACTTCACAAACTGCTGTACAGAACAGCCACTACAAATCTCCACACCCTCCCCCTTCCCCTAAACATTAGGTGCTAAGCTGGTGATTGTTCTCATGCTTCATGGTCAAGTCCCCTCCTCTGGTGATAGCCTGTCTCCTCAGCTTCTGAACAGAGCTGATTGTCTAACTCAGAGGGGTGAGACCAACATTTGACAAATTGCCATTTACTTCACTTCTACTAGAAGGTGATCCCGGCAAATGAAATTTTCTTTCTGGTATTCCTTGGTTCTCTCTCATCCTGTTGCTGACCTTTGCTAGAGGGACAGAGCAGTCCATTTGCTCTATGTTATCACCAGAAACTGTTCTCATAATCATCTTTCAGTGACACCATCTTCTGGCCAACAGAACGTATCTTTTGATCACTCAAGGCCCCAGTACCATCATGGGTACTCCCTTGTCTAGAGAGAGTGACATCTAGCATCAGCTGTTCTTCATCCTTTTATGGCCCATATCCTTGCAGAATTATATATTAGATGGCTTATTCCCTTTAAGGGTTATTCTCTCTGTTTTGTGTGTGTAATGTAGACATATCACAGATGGGCTACATAGAGTGCACGGCTGGTATTATTATAATAGGAAGACTACTTCTTCCTGCCTGTCCTGCGGTAGACGCTGAGGACTCAGGCTCCACAAATTCCCCCTTCCCACCCTATCTTATCATACTACACCACCACTGACTTGTCTTTGGCAGACATTCCTTCCTTCCCCTTCCATTCTGTAACAAATTTAAGTCACAGATTATTTTTTTCCAGAAACATGCAAACAACGTTGTACCCTCATAACTTCTATCACAATTATAAAGGAATTAAAAGCGTACTCCTTGAAAAGGAAACTTGGGTTTGCCATTCTGCTTCAAGTTCATCTAAAACCAATCCCCCTTCATAGAGAGGTATCTAAATCATCACCAAATCACTTGTTTAGGATTCATGAAGTTACTTCACATTATGAATGTCTTCCAGTATAACCTACACACCTGCTTGTAAATTATGCTTATGTAGCATTTCTTGCCCTGCTCTTCACATAGGTCGAGTCTTCTCATCTTCCTGGTCTCAATTTAACTACTCCTTGGAGTGGTCTTACCTGACCACACAATCTAAAGCACATCTCCCAGGCATATTTTTATCATACCGCTAATCAGATTATGCACTTATACAGTCTTTGTGGGTTGAAATTTACTTTGCTTACTTGGCTCAAAGCTCCATGTCTATTTTCTTCATTACCATAAACCTAGATACACCACAGCACCAGATGTACCACATACATATGGTTAATGAGTATGTGTTAAATGAATGAGTATAGTACATTCAAAGCCCAGCTTTATTCTGCTTAACTGATGTCTGATATATATATTTTAGGCCCAAGCTATTTTTCTTTCATAACAGGATTTCCCCCTTCTTCTCCTTCTGTATTGTTGTTGTGGTGGTTTTAATCCTCTTTATTGCATGTGGGCCATAGTTTTTCCTACTCAACAAAACTCTTCTTGAAGAGGTTGCAAAGTACTAGAGAAGACATCCCTTCAGAAAAGCAGCTGTGATGGTATTTGATGATGAAATCAGTGTTGCCAAGGCTAATGATACGTTAATCATTAGAATCATTAGAATAGTTACAACTCCGGCACTGGAATCAGATGGATCTGGGTTGAGTGAACAACCCTGCAAATCTCCCTACAAATCTGTCCCTTTGGGCAAAGTCCTGAGCTCTCCAAGCCTTACATTCTTTATATATAAAATGAGGGTAATGATAGGGTGATTGAATGGGCCCCAAAATTTATTAGTCCAGTACAGGATAAGTATGAAGAGTGAGTATTCAATGAAATGATAGCTACTATTATCGCTGTGATTCTCGTATGTATTGCCATGTTGCTGTGGTAGCAGCAGCGATCGTTTTTTTCCTGTGAAGTGTGAAAAGAATGTGGCAAAATAAGGGAGGTCAATTCTAAGCGCTGTCAAACAGAGAACACATCAAGTGAAGCCAATGTCGGTACCATAAGAAAACTAGTCTGGCCTCTCAAAAGGAGATTAACATTAATTCCCTCTCCACTCATGAAGGAAGCTGGGGGCATTAGGGCAAGCAGCTATTCTGTGGCCCATCCAGTATCTCCTACATGCTCTTTCAAATGATAAATTGAGGAACCACTTGGGAAGTATCAGCTCCATCATGTTGCTTCAGGATTAGTGAAACCATCTGGATTAAGAAAGTAATAAAAATGTTTGACAAATTCAAATCCAAATAGACGTCGTTTCATAAAAAAATTAAATAAATTTAGCAATTTTCTCTAAATTTTTTGTTATGCTTTGTAAGCTTTCTCATGGAAATTTCACAAACAAAGGATATTAAACCTTCTTTTGAAAGTATTTTCTTGGGGGGAATTACAGTCTTTTTCTGCAAGATTAAGATATCCAGAGAAAAATCAACAGAAACATTTGCCTTTCTCTCACATCCTCAAGTAAGAACACAAGATTCATTTACTTATTTAAGGAAAACAGCAGAGATCTAAAAGTTATAATATATTCTCAGAGTAGTTACAAATAAAATCTAAATTCAGATCAATGTTAATACCACAGAGGTAAAATTAGCTGGAAATTTCTGCTTATTCTAACTTTTGTTAGGCTAGAGATAAATTGCTATGTGGATATCACTAAGTTACACTCCTGATTACCAACAACTACCAGCAAATGCCAATATACAAAGCATGCATCCCAAAATTTCATTTATAATTCAGTCGTTTAGAACTGGCAACACACTTTTCCCATAGAAACACTTTCATAATTTGTGGTTAAGTTCATATGCAAGGCTACAAATGCTACTTTTATATAAATCATTTTGAAGTATTTTACATCTACAGAAACTAATTAATATATAATTTTTCAATAATAAGATAAAAATAAAAGTCTAAATTGAAATAAAAATTACTATTTTATGTTTATTTAAAATTGTATGTATTAGCGAAATGATGGTAAAACTTAAAAGGGAAGAGAGCTGGGCTATCTTTGGTAGAGTTTCTGAAGAAAGCATAAATAAGGGCATCTTCAAGGACTTCAGAGTTTACTAGGCAAGAGTCTCTCTCTAAATAATTTCATATCTTACAGATGGTACAGGTAGGTTTTCAGAACCATATTTAAATATTATCAAGTATTGACTAAAAAATGTAATAGAGAGAGAAATAGAGAGGGTAACCGATTTACAAGGAAATGGGGGTGTGGTATGGGGAGGAGATTTTAAATAAGAATGTAGGAATGTCTGGAATCAAAGGAGATTGCCTGGGAGGAAATTTTGGAGCTGCATGCAGAGAATGATAGAGATGCAGAATTGTGTATAATCCTTTGGCAGCAAATTAAGGAAGTTTGGGGGTAGAAATAGGGGTCTACTTGTTCTATGAGCTGTCTACAAAGTGGCAGGGATGTTGCTTCATGACATTTTGGTTGACAAATAGAGAACGCACACATATGAAGAAAAACACTTAGAAGTTTCTGCTCTGAAGGTATGGTGATTAACATAACATAATAATAAAAAAAGAAAGAAAGAAAGAAAGAAGTTTCTGCTCTGGTATACTTACTGAGCCTTTCAAGCTTGCGGGTAGAACATTTTTGCTTATCTTTACCAGGTTAATATGCAAAACTTCTGATCTTACAAACATTCAGTATTAGCCAGTCCTCTCTAGCCATGAATTAGGTATTGGGTTTTAGCTTTTTAGCACATGATGAGACTGCTTCTTAATTAATAGGACAAAAACCAAATGGGTGGGGAAAAGGACACTTGATATTATATTCACACATACTGTAGTGCTATGCTATTGCAGTTCTTTTCATATATTTCAAAATTTATTTGATTTCCGAGTTTCCTATCAAACGGTAGACCTAGTGGGAAGTCCAGAGAGACTCTATGAATAACCTTTTCCCTCTAATGCAATAGTGCTGTCCCTAGTCTGTAGGCTGTGTCACCTTCAATTAAACAGTGGCTCACTCAGTGTGAAGACAGCCTTAGTATTGTTACCATAGAAAGGTTTCTCCTTTGTGACTAAGCCTTTTCCAGCTGTTGAGATGTTCACCAATTGCTGCCTCAGCTCCTTGGAACCCACTCAGCTTGCGTGCACCGATACATTCACCGTACTAGTAATTAATGCCGTTAGCTTTGTAATTAAAAAAAAAAAAAAACTTTCTGCCTTTATACTCAGGGTGATAATGCTTCAAGTAAAAATTAATTAAAATGAGATGAATTGCCTTCAGTTAAACGAAACGGAAAGAGAAAGGGAGGGGTAAAGGGAGGAGGAAACTGACAAAGAGTTTGTAGCCTTATTAATGAAGCAAACTGAGGAGGCTGGGCTTGAAATTTTCTCCTGATTCTTTTTCCTTTGCATTACAGTCTGGGTTAATGGAGCCAAAAACTATCAGCTGGGGAGGGAATAGGAGGAAGTTCCACTTTTCCTCTACTTGACTGTGGGTCAAGACCACAAATATGAACGCCCATGTTTGTTCAAGTCCCTCTTCTATTTCCCCATATTGGTCTGTTTGAGGTAATGGGCTGTGAAATTGGTTTTTATATTATTATTATTAATTAGATCTGATGCTTGCTTTTTCTTTTTTTTTTTTTTTAACACTTGATGCAGTGAAAATCTCAGGTCTGGTTCTTTTTACACAAAGTCCTGACAAACACAATCACTGATTATAGCAGAGCATGAGTGAGAAAAGAGACTCCTTCCCATCCTGAAGCATAGCCCTGGTGAGAGACAAGTTCTGCATCTTCCTCTCTCTTGATACAGGGCATGCGGAAAGAGTGAAAAACATTACCTGTGTCTTCCAAGAACGGATACACTCACTAGAAAACCAAAAACTAAGTTGCATCAACTACTTACGAGAGCACAATGAAAGGCTAAAGGCTCTGACACTCTGAGTGAAATGCAAGTCTATCTAAAGAGAACGGGCACATTGGTCTGAAGAAGTCAGTAGTGACTTCATGGAGAGAATGAACCAAAGGGGTAAAAAAAGCAGAAAAAAGGACACAGTTAAGGAGGAAAGGACTTTCACCACAGCTGAGAACATATAATTTCTATATATCTCAGTCATCAGTCAAGAGGTGAAAAAACATGTCAGCAGGTAAATGATCCTGGTATTTCCCAAGCACTCTGGGAGGCTTTTGTATTCTAACAATATGTAAAAGACTCCTTTGGTTCTGTTTGGTGTTCTGTAGATTGTCACACTTTGAATATTCTACCCTTTCAAGCCTTCAGTCTCTGATATGCCTTCCTTACATTTTCAGCCAGAAACACATTTGTAGATGGAAATCATTATATGGTTCATCTTTCAAGGTTAGGGCCCTAGTCTTGGTGCTTGAACTAAGCACATTTACAGAAATATACATTGAACCAACAGCTCTCCGCATGAGTTTTGAAATTAGTACAAGAAAAGCTGCTGGAGGGCGCCTGGGTGGCTCAGTCGGTTGAGCGTCTGCCTTCGGCTCAGGTCATGATCCCAGGGTCCTGGGATGGAGCCCCACATCAGGCTCCCTGCTCCGCGGGAAGCCTGTTCTCCCTCTCCCAGTCCCACTGCTTGTGTTCCCTCTCTCGCTGTCTCTCTCTCTCTGTCAAATAAATAAATAAATAAAAATCTTAAAAAAAAAAAAAAGCTGCTGGAGAGCCTTCAGATCATCTCTCATAAGTACTACATATAGTCCCCCAATTCCACAGTCATCCCAAGTTTGGGCCCATTTCACTAGCATTGCCAGGTAACAGCTTTCCAAGAAATTGGTAGTAAGCATGACCATATGACTTACTCCTTCAACGTCTGTTACAGATTGTAAAATTAGATTCCTTAGACTTAAGAACGAAGTTGACATTCTCTTAGTGAAGCCATCTGTATTTGTGCAAAGGGAATTTGTAAAAGTCCCTTCAACCAAAGATGTTTAGAGAAAAAATGTTCACTTGGTCCATTCAATATCTAGATGTAAAGCCTGCTGACAATCTGTTGAGTCCTATAGAAGCTGCCCAGATGCTTTATAAAGGTCTTGGCTTGGTGGAGCCTCTAATTTCCAAGTGAAAAAAATTGATCATAGGTCCAGCTAGTTTAGATAGAGAAAGAGAGGGTCTGAAGAGCTTTTTTCCTCCTCTTTTTTCCCTTTTCTTCTCTTTTCCCTTCTTTTTCTTTTCTTAAGCAGCAGGGTAGAGGTGCTACCCTGAGGCAAGGAAGATCCTGAGTCTCAGATGAACACAGGTCTTAAACACTAAGGAAATAGAGTTGTTAGGTTAAACGAAACTAGTGGGCCTTTGATGGATGTCAGGTGGCTTCAGAGCACCTGCTGAACTACTCAAACCAGGGAGAGGCCTGTACCAACTGAAAGGATCCTTTTGCTACACGAGCAAAAAATTAAAAAGCAAAGGACATTTGTTTATCCCACCTGCCTTTCTGATGTATGGGCCACTGTCAACTTGTGTGGCATTGACAAAAGGTAAAGTACACAGTTGATTCTTTTCCTAGCCTTCTTTAAACATTCCTTAGAACCTTGTAGAAGGGAAAACCGCCATTTAGAACATCTGAGAGCTTGCAAGAAAAAAATGTGCAGTCACATTTTAATTAAGAAGTTATGGACTAGATTATACGTATGACAAGAAAAGATGGACCTTGGTGTAACAAAGCAGTGTGGGGAAAAAATGGACCAGAACAGAAATTATACTACACTACTAGTTTAAGGTGAATTGCTGATATCCTGTGACCTCTATGAATTCCGTGTTGCAATTCACTTTGTAATGGTCACGTGGTTTACTTGATTCTCCCCTCCTTGTTCCAGAAGGCATAGCAACATGCTCTGTGAGCAGCAGAAAATTCTCCTGCTGACTGTTTGTAGATTCTCCACTTGAAGTGCTGGACTTACAATCTGGTTCGAGCAAAGAAGTGCTGACTGGCAGCTGGCACCTGCACAAGCTACTGGCTGGGATACTTTAGGGCTTGGCTCTTAGAAACAGATGCAGGGAAATGAGAGATCTGGGAGCTGGATGCCCTCGACACAAACCATCTCTACGCACACTCTTCCTGCGATAGTTCAGTCTTCTTCTGTTGGGTATGTTGAATAGGGGCTTTTCTTAGGTTTTTACAGGTCTGATCACAGATCCCATGGATTGGAGAATATAGGCTCATTCATTTTTCACTTGAATTTCTCTTGGGGCACGAATGTTAGGAGAAAGAAGAAAGAACGAAAGGACATACACAGAGAATAATACATGAAATGACCAAATGCTGCCTGATAAGATAAAAAGATGGAACTTGTCAAAAAAACAAACATGGTGAAGGACATTGTGGCCAGCTTTAAGACTTCATTCATTCATTCATTCATTCATTTAAATAAGAAATCCCATTCCATCCAAAGTAAACGGTTTCTTGTTTAAAACCCAACCACACAATTACCATCAGAGCTGACTGCATTAGTCCTGATGGAGCAGGTTATTAGAAAAGAGAGAAATTTTATTTTGTTAACCGAAAGATAACAAAAACAAAGCCTCTTCTGAAAAATGAAATTTATCTTTTCTTCCACATCCCAATTTTTAATTCTCTGCTCTTGAATTGAGGACACAAGTACTTGGATTTCTTGATATTGAAAATGGAAACAGCTATTTTTTGCAGAACTTTTTTCTATCACTTTCAACTCTGAAATGTAACACACATCCCAAAATTATGTTTCATGGAACATGTGGGTTCTTTGCGAAATGTTTGTGATATTTTAGATAATAATATGTTCTTTGGAAATTCATAGTCCATGCAAACATACTGAAGGCTCTGAGTTGTCCTGTAGAAAAAAGACTTTTAATTGGTATCCAGCAAACTTTTTCACCAAGAACATAAATATATGTTTTAATGGAACACAATTTATGTTTCTGCAGAACAAATATTCTAAGAGACATGTCTTGGGACATGCCATGCCATTATAGTGAAAGGACACAGACCGAGCACTGAAGTAGGCCAACATTCAAGTTTTTGCTTTTTTGCCAAAGCGTGTTCTTATTAACTTTAAAAATCATACATGCACATGCATGAATGCACAGAGAGGAAAAGATAGGAGAAAGGGAGGAGGAGGAAGGGAGTGAGGGAGAGAGAGAGAGAAGAGACTCCGAGACAGAAACAGAAAGGAGAGAGACAGATTAATTTTGCCCTAAGCTTTAAATAACTTAGTCTCCAAATCTTTGTTGTTTTATACAACAATAATGTGTATCAATAAAGAAAAAGGAAATGACATTTGAAGATCTACTATGTATCTCACTTTTAAAAGGTACATTACATATGGTATTCCATGAAGTTGCTAGAATATTTATTACAAAATCATCTTTTTCTCTGGAGATCAGAATAAATCCTAGATGTGGCCTTACTATGTAGACAGTAGTATATCTCCATATTTCCTGTGATGTCGATATTCTGATTTTACATTTAAATTAAATAAAGGACTGAAGAATAAATCCTGTATGAATTATTTTAATCCAGATACTGCGATGGTATTTAGACTAAAATGTGTCTTCCTTTCCAGCTTTTAGATTTCACCTCCAAACACCACTCTTTTACACATGAGTCAACATATCTGAAAACGCCAATAGGGACATAGCGTTCAGTAAATGTCTGTGGTGCTTTTTATTATTAAAATTACTAGTGTATCTGCACACCACTAGTGTTTCTCCACTGTATACTGATCACCATCAAAAAACTAAGGACAAGCGGAGCCCAGTTCACTGGTAAGTAGAAAAAGAAAGATTTGCTTTTTAGTGAAACATTACTTTTTTTTCCATTTTATTTCCCTTTAAAAATACTTTTATTTTTTTATATTTGGTCTAGAATTAAATTTTTTGAATGTTATTAATTTGTGATTTTAAGTCTGCTGTGCATTTTCTTTAAAACACACACACGTACAAAGGGACCCAAGTCGTACTAGTCAGAAGGTTGGGAAAAGGATTCATTCCCAGCCCATTAATGTATAGTATAAAGGCTAAGCTTTATTGTTTCGTATATCTATGTTTTGAAATTCACATCAAATCTAAAAGAAAAGAATACTATATACTAAAAGAAAAAAAATGATTCTCCATGCCCCTTACTCCCAATGCTGACCTTCATTTTGACGCTCAGTTCAGTATTGGGGCCCACCTTGATTTCATTTGTGAAATGCTAAACCACATAACATTAAGTAATGGCTTTTTTTATAGTCCCCAGTTATTAAATGGGTAAGATAAAAAACATCCCCCAAGATCATAAGATGATAGCAAATGCATGATTATAATTGAACAAGCTACTGAATGCTATTTAAATGCTTAGTTAACATCTTTTGGGCTCATACATTTCCTTTAATGTTATAGTATTTGGAAAAATTCCATTTTTTAAAGTTTTTTATCTTTATATATTTGAATGAGAAATAATATATGAATTCAAGAAATATTCAGAAAAATTTTCCTTTGAGCTACACTTTGAGTATGTTACTTCACCTACATGAGCCTTAGATTCTTTATTTGTAAAACAAAAGAGCTATACTAGATGATTTGCAAGGTCATTTCCTTTTTCAAAAATGCTATGCCTCGGGGCACCTGGGTGGCTCAGATGATTAAGCGTCTGCTTTCCGCTCGGGTCATGATCCCAGGGTCCTGGGATGGAGTCCCGCATCGGGCTCCCTGCTCAGCAGGAAGTCTGCTTCTCCCTCTGCCTCTGCCTCTCTCTCTGACTCTCATGAATAAATAAATAAAATATTAAAAAAAAAAACCAAAAATGCTATGCCTCTACAATTTAAATAATAAATATTTTTTCAGACATAACATTTGCCATTTCAAAATCTGGAATGTAAAAACTGAAGACACTGAAACTCGTTTCTGATGGTAACGTCAAAAACAGGCCTACATGAATAAAATTTAGTAAGAATACAAGGCCTAGTCCTATCTTAGTATGTTATTAAATCCACTCTCCAAGCACCTGCCTTTGGCTCAGGTCATGATCCCAGAGTCCCACGATCAGGTCCTGAATCTTTCTCCCTGTTCAGTGGGGAGTCTGCTTCTCCCTTTGCCCCTCACCCTGCTCATGCTCTCTCTCTCTCTCTCTCACTTGCTCTCTCTCTCTCAAAAAAATAAATAAAATCTTTAAAAAAAAAATCCACTGTCCACTCTTCCTAACAAAGATTCAAGCAAAGGTGAGCCTAACAGCAGTATCGGTAGCAACATGTAGATCCTATAAGTAGCATGTTCCTTTTATCTTAATATGTGTAACTCTTTCTTCAGTGTATTGAAAAGTAGTACATGAAACATTCAAATCTGTAGTGGGTTGGTAAATTTTACTCTTTGTTTTCTCCCCTCTTTTGCTTCGCTTCTATGGTGGCAATGCTAATAATTGTTGATAATTGTTGAGAAAAGCAGATAAAATAAAAGGAGAGCCAGAAGCTTTGCCATTTGTACAAGGTAATGAAGTATGGAATGGAACACTTAGCAAAGTGCCACATACATGAGCTTCATACATGTCTCCTGACCCAATTAATATACAGGTATTGTAACTGGAAGATATCTACTTCTATTCCCTTCATTTATTTTTGCCATCATTTACTAAATACATTTAGTCCTCACAAGAAACCCTAGAGACATTGTTAGCCCTATTTTATATATGAAGAAGCTGAAGTTCAAAGAGGACAATAAGTGGCCAGAGGTCACACAACTCACTGACCAGGACTCAAACCCAGGTCACTTAACTGTGAAGCCCACGCTTTTATCGCTGCATAATTCCATGACATACTAAACCAAGTTCTCATGTGTGTCTTAGGATTGATGGAGTGACAGGGTATCAGGTGGCTCACATTTAAAGACCAGTCCAAATAAATTCCTCAAGCAAGGTTTCTCAGCCTTGGCACTATTTGACATTTTAAGATGAATAATACTTTCTTGTGAAAGACAGCCGTGTACATTCTAGTTTCTAGTCACTAGATGTCTTAGCATCCAGCACTTCCCCCACCAATATGTAACAACCAAAATTGGTTCTAGACATCCCCAACTATCTCCTGGGGGGCAAAACAGCCCCAGGTTCTAGAGGAATTATGCCTTTACTATGACCACCTGAGTAAGTGATCCCCGCAGGGGTCTGATACTTATAACTGGACTTCTGGGGCCTGGATCTTCTAGTTCTCTCCTACCAAGGGATTGGCTCCCTCAAAGGTTCACTAAACAACATAATGTTTTTGGCCTTCCCTAAGCTAATCAAGCTCTTTTGATCATAGCAGCATTATTTTGATCATGCCTGACATTTTTAAAAAATGGTTAAGATTCTAGAACAGAAGCATAAAATAGCTGTAATTGTGAAAACATTTTTCTGAATTTTTTACTATCCTGCATAATTGTAATCTGCTTCAACACAGATGGGCCCTGACTTAAGATGGTTCGACTTATGCGTGGGGGGATGGGTTAGCCCAGTGATGGGTATTAAGGAGGGCACGTATTGCATGGAGCACTGGGTGTTGTATGAAAACAATGAATCATGGAACACTACATCAAAAACTGATGATGTATTGTATGGTGATTAACATAACATAATAAAATTAAAAAAAAGATGATTCGACTTATGCTTTCTTGACTTTATGATGGTACAAAAGCAATACATATTCAGTAAAAACCATACTTTGAAGTTTGAATTTTGGTCTTTCCATGGTCTAGTGATATGTGGTAGGCTACTCTCGTGATGCTGGGCAACAGCAGTGAGCTGCAGCTCCCAGTCAGCCAGGTAATCGTGAGGGTGAACAACCAATACATTTACAACCACTCTGGACCCACACCACCGTTCTGTTTTTCACTTTCAGTACAGTGTTCAATAAATTACACCAGACATTCAATACTTTATCATAAAATAGGGTTTGTTTAGATAATTGGGTCAAACAATTGGCTAATGGAAATGTTCTGAGCAATTTTAAGGTAGGCGAGGCTAAGTTATGACATTCAGTAGCTTAGGCATATTACATGCATTTTCAACCTACAGTATTTTCAATTTATGATGGGTTTATCAGGATGTAACCCCAATATAAGATGAAGAAAATCTGTACCTGTCCTGACTGCTGCAGAGGGTTACTTATATGTGGGACCATGACTAAGCAGACAACATTTTCTAAGTCTGTGAGTTCCCCATGGCTCACAGCTCAGGTGCAAGATATCCAGGAAGGGAAGGAATGAAAAAGAGGAATAAGATAACTGAACCTAATGCCTTTCTACAAAACCTATTTAATAGGTGGACCCTTTCCTATGTTGTCATGTCAGTGTCACCATCAGTTCCATGTCATGGCAGTCATCTCTTCTCCTTGTGCCCAGTAAAATCAGCTTATGAGATTCCAGCCCACCTGCTCCTCCTCTAAAATTAGCTAAGAAAATATAAACCTGTTATCAAGGCAATCATATGTATTGGCATTTGCTGACTTCAGCAGAAAATGTGCTTAAAATAAAAATGAAATGATAACATGGTTTTCTTTTGTTTTGTTTTGGAGAGTAGTGATGCTAAGCCAGTCTGCCTGCAGTCTTAAAAACAGATGGAGTTTTGTGCTTTTATTTTTCCCCTCACCACATGCATCATCAACAGGACATCCTATAACCATAACCCAACTGACAAGGTTTTGATGATTCACAAGGTGAGAGTGAATTCAGCTTAGTTCTCCCTATGTGGCTGAGGATAGCTATGCTTTTAGAAACTATGAGTAGTAGACTTGCATTTGTGTCATGTCACCTGTGATAGTCTAAGTCTAGAATAAAGAGAATCTATTCTAGCTCTTCTTCTGTGAGGGTTGCTGACCTCACCACAGGACTATGAAATATATAGTTCTCCATTGGGAGAATAAAGTGGATGACTTGGGGTCCCAATCATGATATACTGCCGAATGAATGTTCAAGTGGAAACACACATGAACACAGAGCCATAAGTCTCTGTCTTGATAAAGTTCACTTGCTAAACTATAGAAAACTGAAGTGACTTCCTGGCTCTCTAAGCTTTGGAATTATAACTTGAGTTCCACAAATCCTAGAATACAGGATCCAGAACATATGTTTAAAGAAAAAAAAAAAAAAAAAAAAAAGATTGGTGAAATCAAGATCTATTGAAAGCCAGGAATCCTATTCTTAAAATCCTAATTAAATTTAAGACAAGATACTATATTAAGAAATGTTATTTGATTTGTTGAATAAATTAACACTACCTAAATAAAAAATGATTTAAATTGTTAAATTATTGAAGCAGAGAGGATAAATTAACTTGCAAAACAATAAGAAGCACCTAAGTACAAAAAAAAAAATAGAGCTTCCACCTAGTGGTGGAATACAAGTATATAACAATTATGTAAGAGTTCATAGGTTTTAGATTTAGAATAATTTTAAAAAATATAATTCTTAGAATACTTTTAAGAGGTTTCCTGATGCATGGTTTTCTAACCTCTTCTTGAACTCTTCCAGGGATAGAGAGCTCACTATTTAAAAAATCCAATATTCTTCTGTTGGATAGATCTATTTGCTTTAAGTCCTCCTGATACTAATCTGGTTTCTTTCTACCTCACCCCCTCTATATATCTCATACTCACTAGCCTAGTTCTGATGCTCGGATCGATTCAGAATAACTGTACTCCTTCTTATGTCAGTCCTTCATGAATTTGCATGTCTGCATTCTCTTCTCTAGGATAGATTTAACCAATTATTAACCAGATAGGTTACATTTCATGATTCCTTGTATTAACAAGTGTATGATCTCTAAATTCTACCACTTGAAGCCCCTCGATTGAATGTAATCTAGCTGCTATTGCTCTTCTTTTTTTTCACTTTTGTGACATACTATATATATATTTAGTCATTTATAAGCCATTCAGTATTATATAAATATTTCTTCATTTTTATAAAGAAATTTTTTAGAGCAATTTTGGTTTACAACAAAACTGAGAAGAAAGTAGACAGATTTCCTATATGCCCTCCCACTCCCACACATGCATGGCATCCTCCATTATCAACATCACTCACCACAATGGTACTTTTATTTTCTTCTTTCTTTCTCTTTCTTTCTTTCTTTCTTTCTTTCTCTCTTTCTTCTTTCTTTCTTTCTTCCTTCCTTCCTTCCTTTTTCTTTCTTTCTTTCTTTCTTTCTTTCTTTCTTTCTTTCTTTCTTTCTTTCTTTCTTTCTTTCTTTCTTTCTTTCTTTCTCTTTCTTTCTTTCTTTTCTTTCTTTCTTTCTTTCTTTCTTTCTTTCTTTCTTTCTTTCTTTCTTTCTTTCTTTCTTTCTTTCTCTCTCTCTCTCTCTCTCTCTCTCTCTCTCTCCCTCCCTCCCTCCCTCCCTCTCTCTCTCTCTCTCTCTCTCTTTCTTTCTTTCTTTCTTTCTTTCTTTCTTTCTTTCTTTCTTCTTTCTTTTTTCTTCTTTCTAAACCAAGGATGAACCTACACTGACACATCATAATCACTCAAGGTTCATAGTTTACCTTAGGGTTCACTTAGGGTTCACTCTTGGTGTTACACTTTCTATGGGCTGGGACAAATATATAAGGATATATATCTATCATTATATTATCATACAGAGTATTTTTGCAGCCTTAAACATCCTCTGTGCTCTACCTATTCATCTGCCCACCCCATTTTTATTGTCCCCATAGTTTTGCCTTTTCTAGAATGTCATGTGGTTGGAATCATACAGTATGTAGCCTTCTCAGATTGTCTTCTTTTCCTTAGCAATATGCATTTATGTTTCCTTCTGTCTTTTCATGGTTTGATAGCTCATTTTCTTTTTTAGCACTGATTAATATTCCATTGTCTGGATGTACCCTGTTTATTTAACCATTAACCTGCTGAAGGGTATCTTGGTTGCTTCCAAGTTTTTACAATTATGAAGAAAGGTGTTATAAACATCTGTTTGCAGGTTTTTGTGTGGGCATGAGTTTTTAACTCCTTAGGGTAAACATCAAAGAGTGCAACAGCTGGATTTTATGTTTAGTTTTATAAGAAAGTGCCAAATTGTCTTCCAAAATGGCTGTATTATTTTGCATTGCCACCAGCAATGCATAAAAAGTTTCCTCCACATCCTCGGCAGCATTTGATGTTGTCTGTGTTCTGGACTTTGGCCATTCTAATAGGGGTATAGTGGTATCTCATTGTTTTAATTTGCATTTCTCTGATGACTTATGATGTGGAGCATCTTTTATATGCTATTTGCCATCTGTATATCTTCTTCGGTGAAGTATATGTTATGATCTTTGGCCCATCTTTTAATTAGGTTGTTTGTTTTATTATTGTTGAGTTCTTAGAGTTCTTTGTATATGAGGATAGAAGTCCCTTATCAGAAGTGTCTTTTGCAAATATTTTCTACCAGTCCGTGGCTTATCCTCTAAGTATCTTGGCATTATGTTTAGCAGAGTAGAAGTATTTAATTTTTTTAAGTTTTTAATTTTATTTTTAATTATTTTTTTTAAGATTTATTTATTTGAGGGGGGAGAGGCAAAGGGAGAAGGAGAGAGAGTCTTTTTTTTTTTTTTTTTTAAGCAGACCCAGTCCTGAGTGTGGAGACTGGTGTGGGGTTGATCTCACAACCCCAAGATCATGACCTGAGCCAAAACCAAGAGTCAGAAGCTCAACCAACTGTGCTACCCAGATGCCCCTAAGTTTTTAATTTTTTAAAAAGATTTTATTTATTTGATAGAATGAGAGAGAGAGTGCAGGGCGAAGAGCAGAGGGAGAGGGATAGGCAGACTCCTCGCTGAATGTGGAGCCCAACACAGGCCTCTATCTCAGGAACCTGAGATCATGACCTGAGCTGAAACCAAGAGTTGGATCCTTAACAGAATGAGCCACCCAGGCACCCCTAAGTTTTTTATTTAATTATCAATTATTTCTTTCATGGATTGTGTCTTTGGTGTAAAAAGGCATCATCATACCCAAGTCCATCTAGGTTTTTCTTCTATGTTATCCTCTAGGAGTTTTATAGTTTGCATTTTACACTTAGATCCACATCCATTTGGAGTTAATTTTTGTGAACCATGTGAGGTCTATATATAGATTCATTTTTTTTGCATATGGATATCCAGTTGTTCCAGGACCTTTTGTTCAAAGGACTACTTTTGCTCCATTGTATTGTTTTTGCTCCTCACTCGAAGATCAGTTGACTTTATTTATGTGTGTATATTACTATTCTGTTCCATTGATCTATTTGTCTATTCTTTTGCCAATATCACTTTGACTTGATTACTGTAGCTTTATAGTAAGTCTTAAAGTTGAGTTGTGCCAGTCTTCCAAATCTGTTCTTCTCCTTCAGTAGTTTACTGGTTATTCTAGGATCTTTTGCTTCTTCATATAAACTTTAGAATCAGTTTGTTAAAATACATAAAATAACATGATGGGATTATTTCTTCATGGTTTTACAAAATCTTCATAATATAGAAAATATCCCCAAATTGCATAATTAGTGGCTGTTATAAGGAAGTGTGGCTCTGAGAATAAGTCAAGAAGCTTTACAAAAACAAATATCCTTTTATCTTCCCTTTACAAAGAAGATATTCATGATATGAATGCTTGATTGGACATAACAATATTTCTCATAAATGCTATTTATAAGATATGTGGAGGCCAGGTTTCTTGGAGCTTACATAAAACGCATAAAATTCCATAAGTTCTTCCATAAGACTTTTTGAGGAAAACCACATCACTGGACCTGGATCTGTTGCTTTTTGAGTATCAAAGGAAAACTGCCACATAGCTTAGGGTTAAAGAGACTCAGAGGGGCAATCCATAGTAGCCAGATTCAAAAAGGATGTATATTAAGCAAGAATGCAATACTATTAATTTTCACTGATGAATATGTCTGACAAGTGAAGCAAAACATTTATACTAGCTCTAGTTGGTACAATCTCTCCCCTACAGAAAACACTACAGAAGAAAGAAAATTGAAATTAGGAGTTCACTTGATGAGGATGAGATTAGAATAAAGCCAAAATGAAAAATGATCTATATAGCTAGCAGCATCAATTGCAGAAGTTGTATCAAGTATTTTTAACTCATGTCTATGGACTCTTGGGCTTTAAGGCATCTGGGAAACTCAAGATATTGCAAGAAATAGAAGTGTATTTATATGCAAATGTTTGTTTTTCAGGATTGAGAAGGCAACAGTTTCATCAGATTCTCAAGAGGGTCCATAAAACAAACAATGTGAAGCTTTAAATAATATGCCATGCCAAGTGAACAAGAAATCTCGTGTCATCTATACAGAAATTTCTCTTCCTTCAACAACTTGAGACATACACATTTTTCTCTCTCACTCCCTTTGTTCCAGATTTCTTGCAGACCACTGTTTCTGTTAATTTATTCTTTATGCAGATGATTTCTAAATGTATACTTTTCTTTGTATTAAAAATTTCTGCTCATAAAATATATATACAATTATGATGCCAATCACACCATTTGGAGTCTAATCACTTCCCAAGTTCCCTAATCACCTATTTAAGGCCAATTTCTGAGGAGTGGATGCATCTATAATCAGTGAATATCATCCACCGCATATCCCCACATCCTAGGGTCACCATGAGGAAGCTTCAAATATTTGCTCTCAACGCTGAGAAAAGGAATGTTTTCAAGGGCATATCTATTGATATTGTGGATATAATCCTTTGCAAAGAACAGCAGATTTGGATTCATCACCTTTCACCTCTACATATGACTTTTGGCAACTCATGATCCTGGAAATTAGACACAACTACACAACCACCATAAAAGTAGGATTTTCTCTTTAGACCCAACTTAACCTCATTGGCTGAATCTTCCAGTCCTCTCAGATATTCAGACTGCACATCACCTCCCCTGTGTTATTTTGCTCAGTAGCTTCTATCTCTGTGGAAAACAGGAACAGAAAACTACAAAAAGAAAGAAAAGTAAAATAAAACAAATTGCCAAGGAAAAATATCCCAAAACTCATCACAGAGAGAAGGAAAAATCGAGGTCTCCACAGATGAGTGCTTTTAATTAGGAAGAGGGCTGAACAGCAAAGAGCTTATGCTAATAAGAAGCCTCTTTTAATCAGCTTATTAAAAAGAAACATTTTTAACAGCCAAAATAGTTTCAAAAATGGTAATTATTAGAAAAGCATTAGCAGGTTGATGGTGGGGGGAGGAAAGGGCTGGTCATGAACCGAAATTGAAAAGCTTCTTGGATACTCCAAGCAGGCCCAGTGATCCAGAAGAAGTGGGACAGCATCAGTGTGGGCATGTTCTGTGTCAGCTTCATCTCTTTGCTTCTGTAAAAGACTGCCTTTTTTTCTTCTCCAAATCCTCTGGTTTCCCACTTTTCCTTGTGTTTTGGACTATTTTTTTTCCCTCTGCTGCCCCATTATTATTTCTAACATGTTTCCCCAAATACTTTTTCTCTTCCTGCTTTGGTTCTACTTATAAATATGCTTTCCTTGTGTACTGATCTTTGCGGCCCAAACATGTTCAACCTATCTAACTTGAATTTTAACATGAAAAAAAATCTATTAAGAGTTGGCTTCTAAGGAATATTTCCAGCATTTTGCTCTGTTCTGCATTGTAGTTAGTTACTGAATTCAAATAGTTATTGAATCTATTCCATTGTGAATTAAAATATCAGAATCTCTTACCTTGAAATAAGTTCCTAATTTTACTGTGTTAGTCAAGGTATAAGCAAAAAAACACAATCTTTCACGAGTCTTTAAAAGGAAAGGAAATTAATATAGGAACTTGATAAACAGATGTTAGAAGAGGATGAGAAGTCATCCAGCAGACACTGAGGCCAAAAAGTGATTAGCAGCAGCACAAAGCTGCTCCTTCCTTCAACTAGACAGAGGAGATGGGATTGCTTACACCAAGGAGCAAAAACTGGAACTATGCAGGTCTGTCCTAGGCATCTGGAATCACAAGAGAAACTCAGTAGGTTGTCCAAGATACCAACTGGAAAAGAGAGAGAGAAATACTCCAGCTGTTCCCTCTCTCCTGCTCCCAGTTTCCCACCATGCCTTCCACTGCCTGAGCCCAGCAAGAAGGTCAGCTTAAACAGGGGCATCTTGGAACCAAAAAGTCTGCAGAGGTCTCAGCTTAACGGGGGCATCTTGGAACCAAAAAGCCTGCAGACGTCCAACTCCTGCTACAAAGAGAGGAACAGAACAATGTGAGGACTGGATTTAAGAAGCAACTGCCATAGGGCCAGCACACTCTACCTCTTTAGCATAGCAAAGAAATGGATTATTCTATTTTTTCATTTCCCATATGTTAGCAAATCGTCAATGCCTAGGTGAAACAGAATTCAATTATCTATAAGAGACCTAACATCTGAACTATTTTGAAATTTCTAAGTTCTTAAAGTCTTAACTACTCAATGCAATGTTTTAAACTTGAACTAGCCACCCTGAAACAATGAAGGTTCAAGAACTCCTACGCTTCCAGACAAAATTTTCCCTCTGTATCCATACAATTTGGGGAGAATCAGGACTAGGAAAAGATAATGTGTCTGTGCAGTCATGACTTTTACTTATTTCATAAACCATTTGCCACTACCAAGCCAAATGTGTACAGTGATATAGGAAGAAGATATGGAGGAGTAAATGGAAGTGAAATTTATGACAAGTACTTTTTTTTGAAGACCATACTTAATCTATTATAAATGATCTGAAGACTTACAATTACAAAATTTGTATTTCTGTATTATAAATCTGGTGAGTGGCAGAAAGCACAGGATAGGGTAGTCATTTCAGCAGAATGTCCTATGCTGCTTGGCAAATCTTTTATTTGTCCTTGGAAGTTCTCTTATGCACTCCCTATTGTGGGTGCCCTAAACTCTTACCACTCTGCTTTAAAGTCCACATCTCAAACACATTCAAAATAAAGTCCTCTCGGTAAGATCTTCCTCAATTTCCTCTCCTGCTACTTTAACACTTCTAGGTTTGTTGACCTTTACTTAATCCCTATCACAGAGGAAATACTCCATTCCTTCACACTGGAGTCCTATCCTACCTTGGGTCTTAGCAACTATCCTCTCAACTCCTCTGGTTATGTCACTTAGGTTCTTCTCTGGAATTTGCTACTTTATCTCTTTCTCAACCTCAATCATTTAACTTCAAATTTCCTCTAACTTTGTTTATTCCCAAATTCATTTCAATGATCTAATCTCCTATCATGTAGCCAGATATATTTCCAATTCCCTATCAGGAAAATACATGTTCTAATACCTAATATGTCCTTATCTTCTCTTCCAAACATTCTCTGTTCCCTTCGTTTTATTCTATCTAAATTCCAAAACAAGAATCCATCTGTGTGTCTAGAATATTCTTCCTCTTATTAATCTTTGTGTGTTTGGATTTTAACTATCTTCTTTTTTGTCTCAGCAAGACTTACTTAACCACACCAACTTAAAACAGCTGCCCTGGGGCAAGAGAAACAAAAGCAAAATTAAACCATTGGGACTACATCAAAATAAAAGAGCTTTTGCACAATGAAGGAAACCACCAACAAAACAAAAAGACAACCCAGCAAATGGGAAAAGATGTGTAAATGATATATCTGATAAGGGGTTAATATCCAAAATATATAAAGAATTCATACAACTCAACACCAAAAACGTCACAAATAACCCAATTAAAAATGGGCAGAAGACACAAATAGACACTTTTTCCAAAGAAGACATACAAATTGCCAACAGACACATTAAAAGATGCTCAACATCACTAATTATCAGGGAAATGCAAATCAAACCCACAATGAGATATCACCTGACACCTATCAGAATCGATTAAAAAAAAAACAAAAACAAAAACAAGAGCTCCGGGAACCTGACGTGGGGCTTGATCCCAGGACCCTAAGACCATGACCTGAGTTGGAAGGCAGACGCTTAATCGACTGAGCCACCCAGGCGCCCCCCCCCCCCATATTTTCTTCTAAGCCTTTATTCCTACCTTTTCCATCTATACCTTATATTCAAGGTGTATAAAATCTCTCGCTTTTGTCCAAATATATCAGACCCTTAGTTCTAGTGTATACTGTTCTCTCTGCATAAAGTGTTTTTTTGTTCTTCATCATAACAATTCCTATAAAACCCAATGTAACCTCTTTTGTGACATTTTTCCCATACCTTAACAAAATCAGTTCTGTCCCTTGTGTTTTACTTTAGCACTTACTACATCACACTACATATATATGTAGGCAGTATGCCTCCCACTGGACTGTCAATTCCTGTAAGGCAGGGAACATATCTTAACCATCACTGTATCCCCGTAGCCCAACACCTGCCTGCAACAGAATTTGCTGAATGGATGAATACATATGTTTGTTAATTCAAACACATGGGAGACTACAGCCATTTTTGGGGGAGTTTTTTATTTTCTCAAAGGAAATCAAAATTGAGACAGAGAAAGATTGATTCTAAGGGAAGAGAGAAGGAAGAAAGGGGGTTGGGGGGGAGAAAAGTGGAATATACTTCAGAAATGAAATGCATTCTTTCACTCCATGGTTCTTAATGAGAAAAACGAGGAGGAGGAGGAGAGAAAAAAGAAAACGAACACACACACACACACACATACACAGAGGTCAAAAGGTAGGAGTTCTGCATTACTGTTTCATTAGTTCATAGAAATATCAAATCAAAGAACATTAGAAGAAATCTTCGCAATCATTGAGTCCAAACTCTTCACATTGCCAATGAGAAAAATTATACATCAATAGGTTTGATTTGCTGAAAATCACTCATTTAATAAGTAGTAGAACTTTGAGTTTTCTAAAACAAAGATTAATGATCCCTTCACACATCAAATTTATCTTTTAGACATTTGCTAGTTCCTAGAATTAAAACACATTCTTGTTCTTTCTACTATCATTTTATTTCTACGTTCCAAACACATTCTACAAGCTTAAATGCAATTTTCTGATATATTGCTGCCTAAGTACATTTAGGGGAATACACAGAATGATAAATACAAAAAAAACAAAAACAAAAACATCGTACACAAAATTTCACTTGATAAAGAAATGTTAGGGGTGCAAACATGTTGTATGCATATAATAGGAGCCTATGATACCTAAACACATGTTATTTTAAATCTCTGAAAAAAATAATCCTCTATACCTTTTCTGCAAAAGTACCTTATCTTTATTGCTACGTTTTGATATGAATGACTATAGCAGGCAAATGCCAGTATTCGCAGCCCTAGTCCTAGTTTGTCTGAGAAAATTATGCCAAGCATGCAGTGCCATCTGCTCCTGTAGCGATGCCATCCTTCCATTTTTCAGCATGGTGATAAACAACCCAACTGCACATTATTCTCTGAGCTCCACAAGCACCTCAGGGTAGGAGAGGGGAGGGGATGAGGTCCCCCTCTGTCACATTAGAAAGGATGCATATAGCAGGGCAGGAGAAGGGAGAGTCAAGAAGTGAACACTTGGAGTAAAGAATGGGAGGACAGTCCTAGAAACACCAAAATAGCAGCAGGACAGATTCTCTCCTACTTTGCAAACGTCCTGGTAGTGGTGATGATAGGACAGAAGTGGAATAGGGATGGGGGGGTGATGTTCATTCAGAACAGCTGAAATCAACAAGCTTTCTTGTCCTCAATTTTTTTAGGGACTGTGGTCATTCTCTCACTAATGAATACATGGTCAGAGAATGGGTATGTAATTAGGAGGCAAGCTGGTAAAATTATATAGAAACGTGTGGTATTAACAATTCATGCAGGGCTTATATACCATTTTTAGTAAGACATAAAAGTGAGGTCATGGAACTCTAATCTCAATAAAGTGATGTGAAAGTTGAGAGAACTCTAAGTCTGGGAGTGACCATTATCTAATATTTAAATTGCTCCTGTAATTTCCCTACCTCTGTATTTAGCTGGTTTCTGGTTGTCCATAATCCATGATAGGAAACTCATTACCTTGTTTTATCCCACAAAGAACCTTCTATATATATTCCAGAATTTGTAGATGTTTAAGGGATGTATGTGTCACACAGTTTCTTAGCTTATAAATAAAACAAATCATTATATGGCATCAGTGTTATCCTCTAAGACCCTAATACACAGGTTGGATAAGTATTTAAGAAAGTTAACATGTCAAGATGTATTTTGCTGATTTGAGAAATAAAAGTCCCACAAATACGACATAGGAAAATAAAATTATGGAGCTATTTGGAGACATTTGTGGGGAAATGGTGGGAGCAAAGTATATAATAACATTTTGGAAAGGAAGGAGTTTTAGGACTAGGGTAAGCTTATGGGTACCCTCAAGGGAGAAGAGTTTCTGT
This sequence comes from Zalophus californianus, assembly GCF_009762305.2. NCBI lineage: Eukaryota > Metazoa > Chordata > Mammalia > Carnivora > Otariidae > Zalophus > Zalophus californianus. The sequence goes on along the minus strand of NC_045595.1, from coordinate 155,105,529 downwards.
GGGTAGAATATCAAGCTGAATTGTGGCCTAGCATCAAGCATGTAATCCAAAATAAGAGACTTTAGCAACTGAGGTCTATCTCTGGTCTTTGACTTCTTAAAGTACAGGTGAAATAATGTAATTAAACCTAAAATGATTATGAAAACCAACCAACATTTTTGCCAGGCCAAACTGACCTATCTGAGAAAGTTTATGCAATTACTTACAACTTCCCTCAAATAACAATGAATCAGCATATTTGCATCTAGAGAACTATAGAACATGGTGGGTTTGCTCGTGCTATAGCAGAAAAATCACAGGAGAGTAACGAAAAGGGTGGTGACCTTGAGGACATATTCTCAAGGACATATTCTTTAAAAGTGATACTATTTGTCACCTGGGTAGTGACAGTTACCAAATCCAGTGCCAGGTAATGTGCTTGGTTCTGGAGATACAAAGATGAAGCAGACAGATATCCTACTCTAGAAGTTCAAATATTAGAAGGAAAGATTGATGCACACATAACTAATTTACTTAGAAGTAAGGAGGCAGGCCTGCCTGCTGGGGTAAGTTAGAAATGACTCTAGAAAGGAAATGGAATTTTAGCTTCCAGAGCCTTGAAAGATGAGTGGGATTTTGACAGCTAAAAAAGGAGAAAGGGCCATTCCAAGCAGTTGTGATGTTTGGACAAGACCTATGGGGCAGAATAAACCCCTTAGTCCATACCCTCCATTCTGCAAACATTACCTTGACTTGGCAAAAAGTCAGGCAAAGGAACAAGGCTCTCTTCTATGTCATGGCAATTTTCAGGTCAGCTCCTTTGGACCCTTTTGGCCTTGAACTCTCTACCCTGCCCTGCTCATGCCTTATTGAGGTTCCTCGAGCAAGACACCAGGCCAAAGATGCCTGTGCGTATATGTAGATATGAGTATACCCACAGGTCTATATGACCTTACGTGTGAAAAACTGGCATTTGTTCTTCAGACTGATAAAATCCCCATCGGAAGAGTCTTTAAAATGCACTATTAGAGTTTAATAACACTTTTGAGATTGTGAGAGTCAGGGTATGTATTGATCTAAGGTGTGTCCAAAATAATATCCCCTGATTTCAGGGTTAATAAGTCATCTAGTCGCTTTATCTGATATTCTTTTTGCGTTGGTGCCTGGCAAAGTTGTCTGCCTAAGCCTGGGGAACTAGTGGTTCTCAGATGTTTCTGGAAACTAGAGAAGACCCTTTAATATCTAGTCTTCTGAGAACTGCCTACCTAGGAAAGTCCCAGAAAATACTGCTCCAGAAAGCCCCTTTAGATAATACTTAGCCAGAGTTACAAGCCAGTACTACTTTGTAGCATAAATTTACTATTATTATGGTTAAGTTTCACCAATGACAATATCGTATTACCAATAACCAGGCTACTAAAATGATCATTTATAATTTACAAGTGCACTATCTCATTTAAGCCTCCCATGAACCCTAAAATAAACATTACTCTGTGTATATATATATATATATATATATATATATACACCATTTTATAAATAAGGAACCTGAGATCCAGAGAAATAACTGACTTGCCCTAGATCACTCACTTATTTGACAGCAGTGCCAGAGAAGAACCCAGATCTTCTTCTGAATCCTATGCCTTTTATTGCCCCAGAATGATGATCTGTGCCAAACAGCCTCAGATTCAATAAAATGAATAACAGAATGCTTGACAGTAATACTCATACTGTATTTCCTTCCCAATTTTAGTTTGAAGATGGTATTGTTATTTTCCCTATGAATACTTGGTTAAAGTGAGAGGACATCTTCTTTGCTGCCTGAGACATGACATAAAATCCATAGTATCAGGAGTTTCTGGAACTTTCTACCTAATCTAAAAAAAATGCACACTACTATTGACTATGCATTTGGTAACACTTCCCTTTTTATTATTTTATTTTTTTTATTTTTTGATTAATTTATTTTTAGAGAGACAGTGTGTGAGTGAGGGTAGAGGGGGAGAGGCAGAGGGAGAGAGAGAATTTTAAGCAGGCTCTACACCCAGCGCAGAGCCCAATATGGAGCTCCATGTCACTACCCTGAGATTATAACCTGAGGCAAAATCAAGAGTCGGATGTTTAACTGACTGAGCCACCCAGATGCCCCTACATTTCCGTTTTTAAAGGCTGTTTCCTTCACCCTGACTTCCATTCATTTTTCTTTTTTTTTTTTTAAAGATCTTATTTATTTATTTGAGAGAGAGAGAGAGCATGAGTCAGGGGGAGGGACAAAGAGAGAGGGAGAAGCAGACTCCCCACTGAGCAGGGAGCCCAATGTGGAACTCAATCCCAGGACCCTGAGTTTCAAAACCAGGGCCAAAGGCAGATGCTTAACCTACTGAGCCACCTACGGCACTCTATCCGTTCATTTTTCAATTCATCCTTATAAAAAATATATATATCCAAGAAAGAACCCTATCTATACAGAAATTAAACATAAATTATTACCCACAGTGGAGCACATATTTCCTACCTCCTCCTTCAGATGTTCAAAATTGTGATGAAAAAAAGGAAAATAAAAAAGAAAGAAAAGCTATACAAGGAAAGAAAAGGAAAAGGAATCACTGCTGTCCATGTACCCACCTCCTTCTCAGAGGCGGAGCAAAATATGCAAGCAGAGAATGGATGACTGGATCATTCTTTAGGAGGGATTTACTCGAGGGACAGGAGGTTCGCTGTCCATGTGCCCACCTTCATCTTGTTGCCTTGTGTTCAGACCCCTACTTGCTGGGACACGCTGCCCACTTGCAAAGACATGCTGCCCCAAGCAACAGTTTGTGTTTTTATAAAACACATCCCTGTCATTTACATAGATCAGTTGCAACAGTATTCTGCTGGAGCAAATTATTATTAATTTAAGGTAGAAACATCTGGCTTGAGCCTCTGTTTGACTTATGATTTTTCTAATGAAATCCTCATTAGAATTTCATAAACTCTATAATCTAATATTACTAATTCAGCCACAAAACTTAGTGTTAATATTTTGCAGGCGGCATGGTTTGTATAAAAGGTAGAGATGGGAAAGAAGCAGCAAACACCTTAATACAAAGAAAACATTTCTAACAGAAGCTGGTCATGGGGGCCAAAACCACCCAGCAGGTGCTTTACCCATAAGGTTAATCACACTGAAGGAAGGTGAATTCATTAGCAAAAGAGAGGTCACAAATACATATATAGGCAGGCAAGGCAAGATAGTTCAAATCTGGTGGGTCACTTCTTTCATATCAAGACTACAGAGGGCAGCTCCTTTTAAAGAAACTGAACTAGGTCAAGCAAAGTATTTCAGCAAGAATAGATAGCTGACCCATTCTTCAGGAGGGATTGCTGTAACAGGATAGGAGCTGAGGTTGAATGACATCTAAAAACAATTCCAGTGTTAAGATCCTATGAAAGATTTCAATTTGCAAATACTTTAATTTCATTTTAAGGAAGCCTTACTTATTTAGATAGACCAAAATTCAGGGCTTATCACTTCAATCATGTTGTGCCTTCAAATTTAAATGGATGGTAAAGCGCACTATTTGTTAAGCCTTAAGTCCTCAAAGCTGAAAAACTCATTCTTGTTCTCATACATTTGACCAATAGCGACAAATCACCAGCAGTAGGCAGCCCAAGCGGCCAATGTTTATTAAATGTCTCACTCAAACCCAAACCTCATGAATTGTTTAACATACAAGAGAGACAAAAAGCCAGTATTTCTCCTCATGTCAGATCTTGTTAGGAGTGTCTCTGCTCCTCTCACTGATGGCTAGGAACAACATTAACATTCGTTGTTCTTAAACACATGGGGGTTTGGGGAGCCTCCTGTATACACAGCCAATCCTGGGCCAGGTTTCTACAAGTGTACATGCAGTCTATAAACACAAAGAGACAAATGTGAGGGCCACCCCAATAGTACACACTTAGAAGGTTAGAGCAGTTCAGAGCGTTCTGCCTCTGGCAGCAATTTGGAGGTGCTAGAGAGAGAGAGAACCCAGTAGTCTCACACCAAGAAGAAACCCTCATGAAATCAATACAGACAAAATGAGACTTTTCAAGTCATCCATTTAAAAGTTAGCCATAAGGGAAGTGGCTTTAGGTAACCTGTGACCTGCAAGATGAAGATTCTTATTCAGCCTTTGGAGTAATTAGAGAATTTCATCACTGTTGTTTTTCCATGCCGCTTCCCTCAATAATTTGTGGGGGAAACCAGAGGGTGCACTCTAGGGATGGTAGGTGGTTGGTTCATTTGCAAAATCTCTCTAGAGGCACTTGTAATCATGAGTCCCTGTGACTCTAAGTAGATTTTTAATACATGCCTTGGATTTTTCTCTGCAAAGAAAATATTTTTAGCACTATGAATGTGAATAATTCAAGGAAAACTTTACTGCAATAAATGTCTACTTGACTTCACAAATGTCACCATAAAGTTAACCTTTCTTTCTGATTTGTAACAGCCTCCAAGAAGGCCAATTCCACAACACCCATCATTAAGAATTAAGGGATGATTCCAGTGAGTAGGAGATGTAAGTCCTGATCAAAGACAGAGGACTCTTTGGTCTAAAATGTCCTGACCAATGTGGGGGGGGGACCCACTAAATTTTGAGTAAGTTTATCCCTTTCTAGAGTTTTTTGGTCAATATGATCTTCAGCTAAACCTATTGTCCCAGAACTATTCCAGATTTGGAGAATTATCAGAGCTATGGAGCACAGCACACGGCCTCACCCTTTCCCTCCTCTTTCTTCCTAAAGAGAGAGCTAGGGATCTTCTTGATATATCACTATTGCAAAGGAATCTAAAAAATGGATACATTTTGCAAGCTGAACAAATACAGAAATAAAACGCCCTTCACCATCTGCACATACTGACCAACTATATAACATAATTTTCAGTAATCAGATGTCATCCATGGAAAGACAGAAAATGGGAGGTGGTATTTTCCATTAGCAAGATCCAATCTCTGAACAGAGTTTCTGTGGTGGTTGTAAACATCAGCTAAACTCCCTGGGCAAACATATTTTTCTAGAACATTGCATATATGTAATACATATAGCATGTTTTTATTACTATTATTTGTCTTTTATCTTTCACATATCTTTGCAGATGACAATTCACAGCAGCCCAAAATAAGACTGCAGAGGCAAGGGAAAAAGAGAGCACTAGATAACATTAAGTGTACTAAACCTTAAGATTTCTCTTTGTTGTTCATACAGCTGAAGCTAGTCTATGTGTATTCCTTTTTAGAAGTATGGAAATTTCTCATTTGTTGTTGTACATTGGACATTAGCAGCTGCTGTGCTTCAGTAAACTCCAAGTTTTAAAGTGGAAAAAGAAAATAAATAGATAAAACAGAGTTTGAAATTTAAGAGTGGAGGGCAATGTCAAGAAACGAAAGTGGAGTGGTAGGATTCAAGCGGCTGTAAGGATCAGGGTAATAACTCTTCTTTCTCAAAAGGGCCCAGCAAGATCATTCTCATTCTCCAATCATCATAACATTTTGTAAGTGCATACACATTTTAAATCATCAAGTTCTTCCCAATTTAAATACCGTGGGCTTCTTCCCATTACTGCCTTTCCCTAGAGTTCCATGATGGGCCAAAATCCTCTAAAATCCAGCAGCACTGAATCCTTCATGGGGGACATTTACTATGATAACCCACAGAGTAGTTTCTCAGTTAACATACCCTGTATATACATGGAATATTCTCTAAAGACAGAGACCATGATATATCTCATAGTATCCAAAACCCCTCTGTCATCCCACTCAGAGAAGAAGGTAAAAAATTATCTGTTGATGATAAAAGCTTCTTTATCCATTTTATAACCAGCAGTCTGTCCAAAAATTAGGTCTGGATTTGACAGTTCTTATATTCATTCATGCAACAAATAGATTTATACAGATTTCACTCACTTGCTGCCTACTTGCATTTCAGAAAAGGACAATGGCATAATGTGACCAGACCAAGAATGAGAAGGGAATAGATTATTTAAAACAGAGAGAGATTAAAAGAGGGAGCCCAGCATGCCATGGTGGAGATGACTGTTAGCCTGGTTTACTCTATTTCTGCTTCTCACGAATAATCAAAACCAGTTCCTCTGTGAACACCTCTCTTCTCAACAATATCACAGACAGATCCTGTTGAGACTCAAACTTGAAGCAAGTGCCATTGACTTCACCAGGACTAGAACTAGCTAGCATGTGGCTTTATACAAAACTCTGACTACAATCTGTGTAGTAGTTGAACTCATCCGTTTAAACTCTTTAGAAAAAACTCTAATGATTAGAACTATTTCCCAAGAAATTTCCCAGAACCCAAAAATCGTCCCATAATGTATTTTTCCACAAACCTCCCTGGTTAAAAACTTACAAATTTGCTAAGAATATTCACTTTTGCATTGGGTATTGGTCAATCTCTCAATCTCTCTTCTGTTTTCCTGGGGAGTGTTTCTGATAAGAAATTTACCCTCATCCTTCAGATTGGAGGGGGGGGCTCGTTACCAATTACTGAAGTTGGACATCAGAAAAGCACCTTTCTCCTGTGCTCTATGTGACATGACATTTTATGTACATTTCCATCTCATTTCAAAGAACAGTTCTAGATTTTATAAGCAAGAGCCTCTCCTGACCTGCCCACCATCACTGATGGTGATAATTCATTTCAATAACATGGTTATGTCCTGACATAACAATTATGAAACTGAAAATGAAAAAAAAATGAATAATTGAGTGCATTAGATTTTAGGAGAAAATCTCAAAGCAGAATTATATTTTAGCACATAAGTGAAGAAAAGGAAGATTGGCCAGAGAGATGCAAAGGAGTATACCAGAGAGAAAGAGTATGATGCTTTAAACATGAATTTACTGACAAGTTTGCTACTGGGTAAAAGTCTTTGGTTAGAGCAGACACAGTGTAGAAGTCCACATGCTAGCACAATTTGATTACATGCCAGAAGTCTCTTTCAACAGCCACTTTGAAACATGTGTATTTATAGATGAAGAGAGCCATAAAAATTGCATATCGTCTTTTGACTGCTTGAGCACTTAACTTTAACTAGAGAGGTGAAGTGGAAGCCAACTTAATCTTTCTCCTAGCTTTTTAATACTTTGGTGCTACCATATTACACCTACTGTTACAATTTGCTGCTCTTAGTTAAATCCCTGTAGGCCACTTCTGAGATTCCTCAGACTAGAAGTTGAAGGATCTAAGGAAGGGAAGGATTGAGCTTCCATGACAATTAGATGAGAAGTCCCTTTAGGAATCCAAATCAGCTTGGGTTTGGGGGGGCGGAAATGTATGCCTTCAGGAAAAAGAAGAAGAAATTTGTATTATTAACATGGCCTAGAGGAGAAACCATACTTAGTAAATAAGAGGTGCCATTTGAGAAGGTTGTGTGTTTGTTTTATTTTATTTTTTAAGTGACACACTGAGTCACAATGGAAAGGGTCAGACACCAATGGATTGTTTGTATTTGTGACCACTTTTCCTTCTGTCCCAGTTTTTCCTTTTCTGGCTGGTGCTTCCCTGTTTATCCAATCTAATGCAATAAAATGCATAATTAATTTCTAAACGCTTCTGTTGAGCGGTGCAATTTGTCAAGTCGAGTTGTTAATAGAATTAAGCTTTTTATCAGTGATTAGCAAAAGAAGGTAAAAAAAATTAATTACGGAATTGTATGCCTCCCTGGTTCAAAGCCAGGTTTTGGATTAAATGTTCGATAAAGATTTCCTGACACGTTATAAAACATTTAGCAAGAGCTACTTTCTCCCAGTGTGTTTAAAATCTGTCTCTGTGCAAAACCAACCAGCAAGGCAGACCTTTGTGCATGCCAGCGTGAGAAGATAGAAAATCACTTTTACAAAATACTGAGGAAAACATTGGTTTTCCTTACACTGCTCAAGAGAAGGGACAAGCTATGACTTCACAGGTGTTTTCCATCATTTAATTTTTGATAGTGTGATTTGCAGCTTGAGTGAAGGTGAAGAATTGGTTGGAGGGAATAACAGAACAGTACACTGATGACATGATTAATATATAATATGCCTTCAGCTGTAATTATATATATAACTTACCTACACAGGTTAGTACGTAAAAGCTGTTCATCAAAATACCTGATCTTACGCAAATCTCTAATAAAATTTATGCACTTCTTCTGTGCCTGGTACTTTCTTTCTTTTCTCTTCTGTGTCCTCATCACCTCATTTTCTTATGAAGTCAAGTAATTTGACCTATTTCATACCCTTTCTCCAGTCCAAGTGAGGAGGAAGGAGAGAAAAAAATGAATCTGATGGATCAGATCCTGACATCCATTAGGTCACTATTTATGAGTGGCACAAATGGCTGTTCTTCAGTATCAGGAAACAAGCCCCATTTTACCTTTTTTCCAACTGCCTGTGCTTGTATGCGGCAAGCACTTCTTACCTGCTTTTTCACATCTGGATCTACCATGCTTCGGGTCATCTGTTTCCAAATCCCACTGTTGGGGCCCCTCTGGGCAAGGCACAGGGCATGGTTTCCATAGTAAAGTTGTGCTCTTCAAAGAAGGCACACTCAGCATGGAGGTCCTAAGTTCTAAACTTAGGATGGGAGGCCAGAGGTTGCCCCTCAGCTTCAAAGTCATGTTCCCTAATGTCCCCTACAGCAGAGAACCAAGCATTGGAGTTACAGGGAGCTTGCGCAGACAAATAAAATTGGTACACATTTACAATTGGAGGAGATCCAACCTATGCATATATACTCTATCCATCAGAAACCTGGGGGAGAAGTAATGGTAGGCTCTAAACACACAATATGTAAGCATTCTTTTTCTATCATAGGCATTGTCAGTCTGAACTGCTATTAAAAAAAAAAAAAAAAGACCACAGACTGGGTAACTTAAACAATGAACATTTATTTCTTATAGTCCTAGGGGCTGGGAAGTTCAAGATCAAGGCACCAGTAGATATGGTGTCTGAAGAGAGCCTACTTCCTGGTTCATAGATGGTCATTTTCTCACTGTGTCCTCAATATGACAGAAGAAGCAAGAGAACTCTCTAAGATCTCTTGTATAAGGACACCAATCCCATTCAGGAGGGCCCCACCTTCATGAGCTAATCACTTCATAAAGGTCCCACTTCCTAATACCATCACATTGAGGGTTAAGATCACAACATAAGGGGTGCCTGGGTGGCTCAGTCGTTGGGCGTCTGCCTTCGGCTCAGGTCATGGTCCCAGGGTCTTGGGATCGAGCCCTGCGTCGGGCTCCCTGCTCGGCGGGAAGCCTGTTTCTCCCTCTCCCACTCCCCCTGCTTGTGTTCCCTCTCTCGCTGTGTCTCTCTCTCTCTCTGTCAAATAAATAAAATCTTAAAAATAATAAAAAAAAAAAAAAAGATCACAACATAAATTTGAAGAGGACACAAACATTCAGTCCAGAACAGATTCTTACTCTTTTCTTCTTTTTCATTAGTCCTCTTTTTTTTTTTCTCTCTCTTCTATCTTTTCTGCTTTCCAACATTCTTTGGATAATTTGTTGAGTAGTCATGCAAGGTTCAATTTATGAGTATTAAAAGAGTAGTACAGTATGACTATTTTATGTAACAAATTTGGATTATATAAAAGGTGTTATTGTACATCCTATATAAAATCATAGGTTTTTTTCTAAATATTTGCTGCTAATTGTAAAATAAACAAAAGCAATAACAGAACATGGAATCAGTTTAGATATCTGGTTAAAAATTGTACTGAATCGGGGCGCCTGGGTGGCTCAGTCATTAAGCGTCTGCCTTCGGCTCAGGTCATGATCCCAGGGTCCTGGGATTGAGCCCCACATCGGGGTCCCTGCGTGGCAGGAAGCCTGCTTCTCCCTCCCCCACTCCCCCTGCTTGTGTTACTGCTCTTGCTATCTCTCTCTCTCTCTGTCAAATAAATAAAATCTTAAAAAAAAAAAAAAAAAGAATGGTACTGAATCAATGGAACAGAATAGAGAGCCCAGAAATGGACCCTCAACTCTATGGTCAACTAATCTTTGACAAAGCAGGAAAGAATGTCCAATGGAAAAAAGACAGTCTCTTCAACAAATGGTGTTGGGAAAATTGGACAGCCACATGCAGAAGAATGAAACTGGACCATTTCCTTACACCACACACAAAAATAGACTCAAAATGGATGAAAGACCTAAACGTGAGACAGGAGTCCATCAAAATCCTAAAGGAGAACACAGGCAGCAACTTCTTCGACCTCAGGCGCAGCAACTTCTTCCTAGACACATCACCAAAGGCAAGGGAAGCAAGGGCAAAAATGAACTATTGAGACTTCATCAAGATAGAAAGCTTTTGCACAGCGAAAGAAACAGTCAACAAAACCAAAGACAACTGACAGAATGGGAGAAGATATTTGCAAATGACATATCAGATAAAGGACTAGTATCCAAAATCTGTAAAGAACTTATCAAACTCAACACCCAAAGAACAAATGATCCAATCAACAAATAGGCAGAAGACATGAACAGACATTTTTCCAAATAAGTCATCCAAATGGCCAACAGACACATGAAAAAGTGCTCAACATTGCTCGGCATCAGGGAAATCCAAATCAAAACCTCAATGAGATACCACCTCACACCAGTCAGAATGGCTAAAATTAACAAGTCAGGAAATGACAGATGTTGGCAGGGATGCGGAGAAAGGGGAACCCTCCTACACTATTGGTGGGAATGCAAGGTGGTGCAGCCACTCTGGAAAACGGTATGGAGGTTGCTCAAAAAGTTGAAAATAGAGGGCGCCTGGGTGGCTCAGTTGGTTAAGCGACTGCCTTCGGCTCAGGTCGTGATCCTGGAGTCCCGGGATTGAGTCCCACATTGGGCTTCCTGCTCAGCGGGGAGTCTGTTTCTCCCTCTGACCCTCTTCCCTCTCGTGCTCTCTGTCTCTCATTCTCTCTCTCTCAAATAAATAAATAAAATCTTAAAAAAAAAAAAGTTGAAAATAGAGCTGCCCCATGACCCAGCAATTGCACTACTGGATATTTACCCCAAAGATACAAATGCAGTGATCCAAAGGGGTATGTGCACCCTGATGTTTATAGCAGCAATGTCCACAATAGCCAAACTATGGAAAAATGGAAAGAGCCAAGATGTCCATCAACAGATGAATGGATAAAGAAGATGTGAGATAGATAGATAGATAGATAGATAGATAGATAGATAGATAGATAGATATACACACACATATACATACAATGGAATATTATGCAGCCATCAAAAAGAATGAAATCTTGCCATTTGTAATGATGTGGATGGAACTGGAGGGTATTATGCTGAGTGAAATAAGTCAATCAGAGAAAGACATGTATCATATGACCTCACTGATATGAGGAATTCTTAATCTCAGGAAACAAACTGAGAGTTGCTGGAGTGGCGGTGGGTGGGAGGGATGGGGTGGCTGGGTGATAGACATTGGGGAGGGTATGTGCTACGGTGAGCGCTGTGAATTGTGTAAGACTGTTGAATCACAGACCTGTACCTCTGAAACAAATAATACAGTATATGTTTAAAAAAAGAAAAGAAAAAGATAGCAGGAAGGGAAAAATGAAGGGGGTAAATCCGAGGGGGAGACGAACCATGAGAGACTATGGACTCTGAGAAACAAACTGAAGGTTCTAGAGGGGAGGGGGTGGGGGAATGGGTTAGCCTGGTGATGGGTATTAAAGAGGGCATGTACTGAATGGAGCACTGGGTGTTATACAGAAACAATGAATCATGGAACACTACATCAAAAACTAATGATGTAATGTATGGTGATTAACATAACATAATAAAATTAAAAAAATTGTACTGAACGATGTAATTTTTCTGATCGTTTGAATTTAAGTTCCATGAACACTAGGGACATTTTTAGTCTTGCTTATTATCACTGTAACCTCATTACCTAGAATTTTTGATACATAGTAGGTATTTCATAAATATTAGTTAAATCAATAAATGGTTAAGTGAATGTTATTTGTTACATTTTTTTCTTGTTCCAACTCTTTTATTGATTTTTTAAAGGTATTTATGTGCTTCCTCAGTAAACACAGAAACATACTTGGACTTTCCTTAATGGCTCAGAATTTTGCAGTGTCTCATTAAGTAATATTAATTAACACCATAAAATTAATAACCTGACAATTATCAGGTAAAATGGGAGGAATTCAAGCTGATCCTCATTGACCCTAATTGTCACCCCACTTTGCTTTTGACTGATTCTTTGATTCCAGCTTGTTTTCTTGTCCTTAATCTCATTCTCATAAAAGAATAAAGAATGTGCAATTCTATGGCCTCCTGAACTAAATTTAATACGGTTGCCTTTCTACAAAATTAATGAGTAATCTAAGGATGAATCTATCTTCTCCCAAATTGTTTTCCAACCCTCATTATAATCTTTCTCATCATTTGTATAGGTCTCTTTTGAATTTTCAGTAGCTTTTAAAATATCTTTTATTAGCTGAGCATTAACAATAACGTAGTTAAGGAGTGCTGAGAGGAGGGGAAAGATGGTGGAGGAGTAGGGGACCCTATTCCAACCGGTCCCCGGAATTGAGCTGGATATCTACCAGACCACTCCAAATACCCATGAAATCAGCCTGAGATGTAAGAAGATATATCTGGATCTCTACAAATAGAATATCACAGGTGGTTGGTTTCAAGGTATGAAGCAGGGAGCCATGATTCCACGGGCAGATATTGGAGGATAAATGGCAGTGGGAGGGAGCCTGGCCATGGGGATCCAACACCGTTGGTGAGCGACAGCCTCCCACGCTGGGGACGGGGCACAGACTCGCAGACCTGTAGCAGCAGGGAAAGGACTTTAGGGCAGTACCCCGATAGAAACTGGAGTGGCAGTGCTGCATGTGTGAACTGGGGGTGGCTGGCAGTTTTAGAAGCACAAAGGGCAGAGACGTGCCCCGACCAGGAGGCGAGGACTGGGAGCCCTGCAGAGGGGTGCACAACCTAGGATGCCACAGTTCATAGCAGCACAGACAGAAGCGGAGATAGTGTGGCCTGGAGAGCTCACTGAAGAACAGACTGTGATCTCTCTGCTCTAAGGCAGAGGGTTGGAAACGGTCTCTTCTGCTCTGACACTTGGGGGAGACACGGAAAGCCACCAGAGGGGGGGAAAAAAAACCCAAACCGGTTTTTACTGAGCCCATCCCCCACCACAGGGGGCAGGGCAACTCTGCCCAAACAGGGTTGCCTGAGTAACACCTCCCCCAGAAGACAGGCTGGGAGAACAAGAGGCCAGCAACCCTGAGGTCCCTAGAAAACAGGTGTATCTTGCTTGGGTTGTGGTTAATAATTTGGACTCTATACATTCCCTCAACCACCCATAAACAGGATGACTAGGAGGAGGAATCCCCCCCCAAATAGGAAAGACTCAGAGATTATGACTTATGCCACAGATTTAGAAATGGATTCAGAAACAACCAAGATGTTGGAGATGAAATTCAGGCTAGCAATTGTGAGGACAATAGCTAGAATGGATAAATCAATTAATGGCAACATAGAGTCTTTAAGGGCAGAAATGAAAGCTGAATTGGCAGAACGTAAAAATGCTATCAGTTAGATCCAATCTAATCTAGATAATCTAATAGCTAGGGTAAGCGAGGCAGAAGAATGAATTAGTGACCTGGAAGACCATTTAATAGATAAAAAGGGAAAAGAGGAGGCCAGGGAAAAACAACTCAAAATCCATGAAAACAATCAGAGAAATAAGTGACACCATGAAACGTTCCAAACTGTGGAAAGAGCTGAGATGCCCTTCAACAGATGAATGGATAAAGAAGATGTGGCCCATATATACAATGGAATATTACTCAGCCATCAGAAAGGATGAATACCCAACTTTTATATCATGGGTGGGACTGGAGGAGATGATGCTAAGTGAATAAGTTAAGCAGAGAAAGTCAATTATATGGTTTCACTTATTTGTGGAACCTAAGGAATAGCATAGAGGACATTAGGAGAAGGAAGGGAAAAATGAAGGGGGGGACATCGGAGGGAGAGATGAACCATGAGAGACTATGGACTCTGAGAAATAAACTGAGGGTTTTAGAGGGGAGAGGGTGGGGGGATGGGTTAGCCCAGTGATGGGTATTAAGGAGGGCACGTACTGCATGGAGCACTGAGTGTTATTCAAAAACAATGAATCGTGGAACACTGCATCAGAAACTAATGATGTATTGTATGGTGACTAACATAACATAATAACATAAAATTTAAGAAAAAAAAAAAAGACAGATGAGTGCCTAGAGCCACACAAAATCACGGGCAAGAATGTTCTCGGCATTTCTGCTTGTACCATCCTCCACCTGGAAACAGCTCCTATGTCCACCAACAGGGGGATGGACAAATTGTGGCTTATGTGTACAACAGAACCTTTCACAGCAATAAAGATACTTGAAAGAAACATGCACACAAGAAGAAGGAACATACTCCTGCTACATCCCGTGGCGTGAATGTATCTCACACACGTCACGGGGAGTGTAAAAGGCCAAAGCTGGCAGAGTGCACGCTATGGGATTCCATTCACGGTAAATGAAACAACACAACTGCGAGGTCGGGCATCCACACACATGGTGGTTACCTTGCAGTTGGGGAGTGACTGGGGGGAGTGACCGGGAGGGCTGCTCGCATTCTGTTTCTTGATCTGGTGCTATCCACAGGGTGTGTCATTGTATATTGAACACTTGCATTTCTATGTGTTTACATCATAAAAAGGGTTCTTTCACTGCTAAATATATATATAACATTAAAAACAGAATGACTACCAAAAAAAAAAAAAATAACATAGTTAAATATGGAAGCTTTACCTCATTCTTTCTTTTTTTTTTTTTTTCATTAAGAATCTTCTCCATTTTAAAGATTAGTATATTTGAAAACTTTAATCTTTAAAAAGTACTGAACACAGTGTCAGGGACAATTTTTTCAAGGTTTTCCATTTTACTAAAATTTAACAGACTTCTAGAAAAAAGCAACATTTCAAAAAATCTTGTATTATAATTAGGCAATGGAAATCTCTTCTATAGAAATTTATTATATTTAAGTAACACCGAGGTCCGTAGTTTGAATTAAGGAAGCAACAATCACAAACAGGAAAATATCACATGTTAACTCTGCTTCCTGAACGGAACACAACTGCTAACAGTAAAACAGAGTTGTTACTTTCAGATGAGCATATGCTTCTAGAGTGATCCCTTTTTGCATGTATAATAAGGTATAAAGTGAGTACTCAATAGGAACATGAAAGAGAAATACAGAAACACATTTATGCATAAATTTGCAATTTCTTAGCAAATGGTTTATGTGTAACACTCTCGAAAATTATTGGAATGATACTTTCCATCAATAAAAATTTCATTTAAAAAAATCTTATTAATACAGCATTTATTTCTCTTCCCACTGTCAAACCCTGAGTTAACTACTTTCCCCAGGCTGCCTGAGGAAGTATAGGAAAAAGAACATGACAGGACAGATGAGACATGGGAGAAAAACCTACGTATGGGAGGTGGAGATGGCTCCTTTACAGGGCAGAGGATGAGAAAGACCACCATCAGTCTAAAGGGCTCCCTGACCCCTGAGAAGGTAAAGGGCGGAGGAGAAGAGCTGTTGCTTCAGAGAAGGGTCCCTGGCAGAAGCAATGATGAGGCTCCCAAACACAGTCCCAGTTCTGGTCCCAGTGCCAGCCACCTCTGGCAGGTGGCACTCGTGGCAGCCCCAGCCCCAAGGAACTTGGCTGCTGTACTGATGTTCCTTGAAATGTCCCCTGAGTTGGAAGCTATAGCTAGGAATAAGTGAGGTCAGGGCATGAGGCTACCAAGCTGCTGAGACTCTCATCTGTCAGTGTCTCTGGTTGTTTTAGCACTACTGTAGACAGTGGTTGGCTCAACAGCTGAGAGGGGGTCCTGACCAAGAAGGAGATGTAGATGAACTTTGAGCAGGTGTATCTTTTTAGGAGAAGAGGTCTGTGGCAAGAGAGCTGCTCCCATCAGAGAGACCGATAAAAATTTCATTTTTAAAAAATCCCATACATATCCTTACTACACTGAATCTACTCTTGAATTTGGCTTTACTCTACACAAGGATTGTCTTTTTTTTTTTTTTTTTTTACTAAAACATATTAGGTCATTGGTGCTCTAACACTGTTCAACATATTTGGTAATTAGGACAACAGAAATTAAAAATTCTGCAGAATTGTTCAGCTGTTATGCATTTAGCTGATAAATTTTCACAATATACATTTAGCTATCCAATAACATGTGGACTTTAAAATGTCAATGATCTCTTTTTTTTTCATATTCATTAGCCTTTATTTTTTTTTCTTTTTCTTTAAATTTAAATCTAGTAAGTTAACATGTAGTGTATTATTAGTTTCAGAGGTAGAGGTCAGTGATGCATCAGTCTTATATAACACCTAGTGCTCATTATATCACATGCCCTCCTTAATGCCTATCACCCAGTTACCCCATCCCTTCACCCACCTCCCCTTCAACAAACCCTAAATTTGTTTCCTGTGATTAAGAGTCTCTTATGGGGGCGCCTGGGTGGCTCAGTTGGTTAAGCGACTGCCTTCGGCTCAGGTCATGATCCTGGAGTTCCGGGATCGAGTCCCACATCGGGCTCCCTGCTCAGCAGGGAGTCTGCCTCTCCCTCTGACCCTCCCCCCTCTCATGCTCTCTCTCTCTCTCTCTCTCATTCTCTCTCTCAAATAAATAAATAAATAAATAAATAAAATCTTAAAAAAAAAAAAAAAGAGTCTCTTGTGGTTTGTCTCCCTCTCTGATTTTGTCTTATTTATTTTTCCCTCCCTTCCCCTGTGATCCTCTGCTTTGTTTCTTAAATTCCACATATGAGTGCAATCACATGATAATTGTCTTTCTCTGATTGACTTATTTCACTTAGCATAATACTCTCTAGTTCCATCCACATCGTTGCAAATAGCAAGATTTCATTTTTTTGATGAAAATGGCAATGATCTCTTGCTAACAACGCATAGACCTCAAGTCAATTAATTGTATGTACTCAAAAACATTTATCTTAGCTTATTCATGATACATTGGGCCACAGGTAGTAGTTAGAAACACACAAACAAAATGTGGTTTGCATGGTCTAATATTGCTCTATGGGTATAAGACAGTAATCAATTGTTATACTTTGCTCACAAATGGTGAAGAATTTAGACCAGTTCATTTTCATAAATGAAAACTGGAAAAAAATTTGTCCAAGTTTTTTCTTATGTTCACTGTTTCTTGTAATTATATGTGTGTTTTCCTATTTTTAAAAAAGATTTATTTATTTGAGAGAGAGCGAGAGAGAGAGTATGCGCACATGCATGGCGGGGAGGGCAGAGGGACAGGGAGAGAAGCAAACGCCCCGATGAGCAGGGAGCCAGATGCGGGGCTCGATCCCAGGACCCCAATATCATGACGCCAGCCAAAATGAAGAGTCAGATGCTCAACCTACTGAGCCATCCAGGCACCCCTGTGCTTTCCTATTTTAAGGCTTATAGACACTTTGATTACTTTTCTATCACAACTAGAAGCCAAGATGATGTGAAGTGAATAGAACTAGTTTTTATTTAGAAAGCAGCATATAAATATGTGCAGTGGTGATGCTGGTGGTAGGGTTGCTTGTAATCTCCTGTTGGTTGAGTGTGAAGATGACTGAGAATTCTTTTGGTAATAAATACCTTCAGATAACAAAGATTCTCCCACTTCTTCACTCCCTGCCATCAAAACAACCAGCCCGACCCTCTGCATTATCATTGCTATGCACTCTCACTTCTTTGTTCTCATTTTATTTAATCTCAAAATACTCCCCTTTTTCCTAAATTTTTCCTACAATGTTCTACATGCAATTTCCCAGGTATGGGTTGTTGCTTGAAAGGGTACATTTCCAAGTTTAAGTATTTATCTCATAAGGAGGGTCAAATCTCTGGTTTGCATTCAGGAAGATGTTCTCTTTCTCTAAGGAAAGGGATGATAAATTTTCCTTCCTTTTTATCTTTTGATAAAGATCCCTTTTTACATTTGTGTAAGCAATTTAAGTTTTCAAAGGGCTTAAACACATTTTATTTCATTTTATGTTACTGAGGCCCCTGGTGGTAGGTAGGACTCTGACCTCTAGGAGTCTCTGTCCTATCCAGTAATACACAAATTAAAAAAAAAAAAAATTGTATTAAAGCACATGACCTCAATCTATGCATATGTGCTTATTTTTAAATAATATGCATGAACTGCTTTACTAACATAAGCCATACTAATATATTAAAAATGTAGTTTATACAAAAATAAAAAATGAGATAGAAATATAGAGTTTCTAATCATTTCTTCAAGACCTCAGTGCACACTCTTGGGACCCTCTTTGAGACCACTGCATGATCTACCAGGTCATTAGCAACTGCACTGGGACACCTAGAGGGAGTGCTGATCACCTGGGGAGGCTCCCAGGTGGGGTTGGGGTGGAACATTTGTATTGCTATAATAGCATAACTTCTAGGTTCCCATCTCCAGTCCCATTTTCTCTGGCCTGAGCCAGATCAATATTTGTGAGGCTTAGAGAAACAGAAGCCAATTAGTGTGCATCGTGCATCTGTGCCTTGGGGAGGGAAAACCTGGGCCCAAGGCCCAAAGTCTAAGGCAGCATTTCCTGCGGGAGATCTGGCCTTCAGTGAAGTGCTTCTCCTTGAGTGTTTGTTGATGGGGGTAGAGGTGTAGGCAAAGATAGAGCATCACCTGGGGGAGGATGCAGGTGATTAACATTCTGAGCATGTGAAACAGTTTGTGCACAATTAACTTTTCTGAAGTATATTCCAGAGCTTTCAAATTATGTTTTGCATAGTGTAATTCTATCCTATTACCCTTAGCCACATACACCTTGGCATCAGAGTATTATAAATTATTTCTTTGCCTCCTTAGTGTTTACAACTTTCTGATATAGCACTTGTAGATAGTGATCATGCATATTCCTTCCTAGTTATCACAGTGAAAGTAGAGTTATTTTATTCTTATAATCTTTTTTCATTCGTCCTAAAGTTCTTTAATCATTTTTGTTGTTGGTTTCTTCTTTCATTTCCAGTTATCAGTATCTTTCCGATCCTGGGGCGCTCAGACTTAGGAGGGGAATGCCAGATAGAGTCTCCCCTTACCGAATAAACAGGAGCTATAGGCTACAGCTTCCCTGTCCTGTGATAGCATGTGTCTGTTTATGAAGCTAATATTCTCATGAATTTTTATTATCTTAGCATCACA
The DNA here is from genome assembly GCF_009762305.2 of Zalophus californianus. Lineage (NCBI taxonomy): Eukaryota > Metazoa > Chordata > Mammalia > Carnivora > Otariidae > Zalophus > Zalophus californianus. The sequence goes on along the minus strand of NC_045595.1, from coordinate 155,086,272 downwards.
CATTGAATTATCAGCATGTCACCTTGCTATTTAGAAAGCTGTCATCTGATTCTTCTTCATGGCATCCTTCCACTTTAGTTCAGTCTTTCTCATAGCTTTGAAGTTCTTTTTTTTTTTTCCCCTCTAGTTTTGCTTTGCTTGAGGTGATCTATAGTTTCCACAATTTCCTGTTTAGGAAACAATTGCCTCTCTAGGAAATTAGCACAGTCATTTAGCATCCAAGCTTTCTGAAGGCTAGGTTCCTCAGAAAATTCTTAGCCAACTGTGGACAGGTATGCAGAATGTACCGATCTTGGAACTCTCCTTTCTTAAATACTCTCTAATTTTGATCAGTCTCTTCGCCACTAGAATGTGTTGTGTTTCTCCATCTGGGTATGCATATCTACATTCCCATCTTTTTCCTAAATTAAAGTAAGACAGGATTGAGCAAATATCTTAATACTCTATGTGGTGGATGTATACAATAGAAGAATAATTTGAGAATATAATACATACTAAATTACTTCCCTAATGAGCCTAATGGATACTCTTCCTTACCATTTTCGTATTATTTTTCTGACCCAAATTGAGGTAGAAATACACTACTCATATTTTATTTGCCATTTTAGATGTTTTTCGCCTGACTGTTGTGTTAAAAGAGAAGCATCTCGGGCGCCTGGGTGGCACAGTAGGTTAAGCGCCCAACTCTTGGTTTCAGCTCAGGTTGTGATCTCAGCGTAGTGATATCTGGACCCAAGTCGGGCTCCGCTCTCAGAGTGGAGTCTGCTTGGGACTTTCTCTCCCTCTCCCTCTGCCCCTCCCCCTCACATGCTTGCTCTCTCTCTCTCTCCCTCTCCCTCCCTTGGTCTAAAATAAATAAATCAATCTTGAAAACAGAAGAGAGAGAGAGAAGCATTTCTTCTATGGGCTATACAAACAGAATTAATAGTTAGGACCTGTTGTTGAGTCTTTGAGTTGTTAATATTAAACCTGAAATTTAATTTTAACTCTCTGGGAATTAGAAATCGTATACCATAGATCCTAGATCATGCTGTGAAATTTTAGTCTTCTTGGGCTTAGATTTTAGGTGATAAGTGATACACATGCTGATAAATTTCCTCCCTGACCCTACATTGACGTCTTGAATCCACCCATAAGTGTATTTTTTTGGTGTTGATGTTTTGAACATTTTTTAAAAGATTTTATTTATTTATTTGAGAGAGAGAGAGAGAATGAGAGATAGAAAGCACGAGAGGGAAGAGGGTCAGAGGGAGAAGCAGACTCCCTGCTGAGCAGGAAGCCTGATGTGGGACTCGATCCCGGGACTCCAGGATCATGACCTGAGCCGAAGGCAGTCGCTTAACCAACTGAGCCACACAGGCGCCCTGTTTTGAACATTTTTGACTCATCAAAATGTTCAATGTCCTCTCTGAGATTCTGAGCTTTTGGGCTATAGGCATGTGACACTCTATTCACTCTGATGTTCTCTATGAGTACCAGATAGATGGCAGATACTTTTTGGTACATGCAAAACAGAATTACTAAAACTTCTTTAGACCTCAGACTACTGTATCTGTAAAGCTACCATTGCACAGAAAAGAATGCAGTGAATTTCTAGTCATAAATCATTTAGCACATCTTGTTAAGGGAGCAGGGAAAACGTTCAGAAGGATACCGTGTTCTTAAGATGGTAGCAAGAAGAAGGAAAAAGACATTTACTGGGGAAGCATGAAATCATCAAAGTCAAAGCAAGCCATATAGCATGCAGTTTTCTGTGCTTGGAACCTTCTTCTAGGTCCCTCATGAAGTAGGTGCAGGGACTAAGAGGTTCAGATAGACACAGAGAAACTGGTTTGCTGGATGCCCAGTGAGTAGAAAGTGCAGTGATTTTGTTGTGTCAGCTCTTAAAGCAATGGTTTGTTTAGGGGGGTATTCTATGGGTTGAGCTCTGTCATTCTACCCATCCTCACTGGGGAAACCTGTCTGCTCTCCAACAGACATAGAGAAGATGACACTCTGGAGGAGAGGAAAAAAAAATGGTAAAAGGCCATCTGTTTAATTTATGAATGGCAAAGTTAACAAAGAATGTGATCAGGACATGTTTAAATAATTTTTTTTTAAACAGGACATGTTTAAATAATATTTTCAGCTTCACTTCTATAATGTGAGGCATACTTTCATAAACATATACCAAGATTATAGTTTTTGTATCATTTCTTATTAGATCAACAGTTTTATGTCTTGAAGTGCAGAGAATTCTAGAAATATGACCTTGTATTTATAAGACTCCATTCTAACAGTTAATGACTAGATCCACTAACATCACTAATTTTAATCTACATAAAAAACATATTCTCTTTGTTGCATTCATTGACTTGTAAGGGAAATATGGCAGCACGATTTTGAGGTCAAGATTTTTACTCAGAGTGGAAGAAAGTCACTTGTGGGTTCTTCCCTTAGATGGCAATGGGACATACTCAGCCTCTTGGGACAATGAGAAGTAAGTACAGAGGAAAGTACAGCTCAGTTCTGAGAAGCTCCTTCTGAAAATGATGGTGTGTTTCTACCAGGCAGGATAGCAATGGAACATGTCTACATATCAGCTTACACCTGGCTGTTACCACATACCTGTCCCACTAAAGGGAAATAACACCTTTTAATATTAAGTCATCTGCTAATCCTGCAGAGCACTTTCTGCCACCTCCTTTGTGTCTCCCTCTGTAGCAGATAGAACCCTAAAAATTTACTCTTCTGGGATGAAGAGATAAGAAAGTTCTCCCTCTGTTCTTCTTTCAGATCACATTCTTAATCTGCACTTCACATTGGACCAAGGTGGAGTTATCTGGAGTTGAGAGCCTGCCAACCTTGGGCAATGAAATGGTCTTGTGATATTTTTCACATACTGGAAAAGAATGGCTTTCAACATACCAAATCATGGCTCTTGTGCAGGCCAGGTGAATGCTGGTACAGCTCAGCTTCTGAGGTCAGACTCTCTGGGAGACTCACAGGAGCTAAGGGAGATTGTTCAGTGTTTCTGCTTTGCAGTGAATACCAAGAGAACAGGAGAGGGAAGGGATGAAGAAGAGCTAGAGAAGATGGTGGCAGGGATGGGTAAACATTATACTCATCAGCCCTACTCTACTGTTAAGCCACTCATTTTCCAAGTCTCTATATTAGGGTTGTCTTTTTCTTTGACAATGTCCCTAGTGATTTGGCAACTGTTTTCTAATGTCCATGTGCTACTCTATATTATTCTCTTTATATTAACTTTTAGTTGAAGGAGGTTGGTTAGAGATTAGTCTCTAATTTGAAACAGATTTATAATGCTGCCCATATTTTACTGAAAATCATCTTTGGCATGAAAAAGTATGTTCTCAAGAGCACCAGAGTTGTCAATTCTTCCCTTCCTGAGGGAGGGTCACCTGGAGAAAAGCTAAAGTTCATGTTGGAATTTTTTTTTTATTGGAAATTTGGCACTTGTTTGAGGTGTAGATAATTTCCAAGAGATTACAGGACTGTATTACTATTAAGGTTCAGTGTGGAACTGCATTTGTTACTTTATATCCTAACAGGTTTACACCTGCCCTTTTTTGATGATATGATAACTTTTCAAATCCACATATAGAGGGCTCATAGCTCTGCCATCTGTTTCCTCATCAGAGGAAACCCAGTGGTTTATATTCTGCCATAATATGGCTTTGGTTTATATGTCCTGCTGCTCTGGCCATAGTAATCTAAATAATTGTTCCAAAGTGATGGAGTTATTTTCCATTTTTTAAAAGATTTATTTATTTATTTATTTTAGAAAGAGAGTACGTGCAAGCATGAGTGGGGGGAGGGGCAGAGGGAAAACCAGACTCCCTGGGACTTGATCCCAGGACCTGGAGATCATGACCTGAGCTGAAGTCAGATGCTTAACCAACCGAGCCACACAGACACCCCTAAAGTGATGGAATTTTTAGGAGGAGAAATTTCTCCCCCAATGCCTTGCCTGAGACCAATGCCATGACAACCATCCAGAGAAATGGTGCATCATTTTTCCTACAGCTGGGAAGAAATTATATACAGTGTAATTATCATGGTCATTCTTTGGAGCTCACATACAGACTCCTGAAATGTTTCTGGTGCTGAATAATCAAGGACTCATTAGAGTTCCTTAGTCAACTGATGATTTGGGCAGTTGTCTTCCCCTTGTTCCCTTCTCCTGACCTGGGCTAGCACTGTAACACAAGTTGTGCTCTCATACCAAAATCAAAGACAATATATGTTTTATCCTTGGTTTAAATTTTTAAAAAGCTTTTTCCTTCAAATTACTACCAGCAAGAAGGGAAACAGGGAGGTTTTTATCTCTTCATTTTTTTTTTAACATAAGGGAAGTATTTTATTTTCTCCCCTTGAGAGTTTGCTAGCTGTTTTGTCTCCAGGGTCACAATTATTTAAAACTTTATACTTAGCTTTAACACCCCTTTCCACTGCTAGCCAACCTCTTCTCTCCCCCCTTTTTCCCCACATGAGGGGAAATTGCAGAGAAATACTACTTAATTATCACACCACGAACTAATTAAAAGCAGGATGCTTGTGTATGGTATGCTAATGAGCTATTAGAGATCCAGCATGCTTTACTGACAAGACATGGGTTCCTATTCTACCGTTCACCTGGCTGCAGATTTCCAGTTGACAGTTAATGATGATGAGATGGGGATTTATTATGCCGCCTACAAGCCAAGAACTTTGGAAAAGGGCAGAAAGGTTAAGCAACAAAATCACTGAGAGAGAGAGAGCAACACCGGAGCTGAAACCAAGAGACAAATCTGAGGATCAGGTTTCATAGGAAACCATGGGATGTGTAGAGCACACAGCAGAGAGTGTTCAATAAATCAGGAAGTCTCATTATTATTTCTGGTGGGCCCAGTGATGGAAGATGAGCATATTGAAAGTGAACTATTGATTAGCTATTTGTATGTATGACATCTGTCTACAGATTTGAGCATAGTTGTTCAAAAGTCCCCCAAAACAGCCTAAAAAGATTGGCATTTCATGTAGAGTGAGGTCTTGGGCATGCAGAGAAGTGGATAGAGGAAAAAAGAGGGTATGATGAGAAAGGGAAAAGGGAAAGAATAAGTATATATAACCACTCTTGTCTGATTGTGAGAAAAGTGTTATAAATGGAATAGGGAGGGTTATTAGCAAGGAGCAAGAAGATAGTAACACTAACACTCACAATAATGATAACCAACACCTACTGGGCGTTCCTTTTCTGGGAGGCAGGCACCTGCTGAGCACTTTACGTGCATTATCTTACAGATCTCCCATCCTAGAGGTCAATGTAGGGTTCTGAAGCTGTGTCTCTGACCATTATCTCAAAATAGAGATTCGAAACTTAACTAAGAACTTTTGCAATACACCAGGAAGAATGAATTCCCACAGTGCCTAATGAACTGGAATGCAAGGTGAATGCTGCATTTTTTAGTGTACATACTCCTTTCATCCAGAATATAATAGGTACTCATTTAAGTGGAAATTAACAATGGAATAGCAATGTAAATTAACTTTGAAGAGATCCATCCCTTTCCTCAGTTGACCTTGCCACCACCATGTATTTGGGATCTAGTACTTAAACTCTATTAAGGAACACATTTTGAAGCAACAGAATTAGCATAGCAAATAATTTAATTTTGCTGTCCCCTCAATGTGTTTTTACAACACTTCTTGATGTGCTCCTGCTGGTGTTTCACTTAAGTCTTTCTCCTTTCTCTTTAAGTCTTATTATCAACTGAAAGAAGAAAAGCAGCGGTCAGAATTTATAGGAAAATACTTTCAAAGGGGAGAAGACACTGGCCATCTCTGCCCCTTTGGGAATCCCAGAGTTGGCCCAGATACTGTCCCTAGAACAGCAACTCCCCTAGTGGACTGCTTATTAGGTTAGGAACTTCTGTTTTCCTGCCATCATGTGCATATCATGTGCATTTCAATATAAAATATTATTTTCATCTGTGTTCACCCCAATATTATTCTTCCCTTCTCCAACCATAAGAGAGTATCTGTATAATTGGTAATGAGCCCAGCTAAAAACCTTCATTTTGCAGGCTCTCTTGTAGATGGAGTGGCCCATGAAATGTATGAATATTAATGGACAGAGGCTCCAGGGATGTTCTCTTTCATCTGAAGGGGAGATGAAAATGTAAAGGTTGGACCTCCAAAAACTTCCTTGAACCTTAGGGATGGAAGCCACACATTAAAGATGACAGAGTCAAACTATAGGCTCAGGATAGTTGTGACATAATTTCATTTCCAGATATCTCTTCTGGACAATCTTACATTAAAGAAAACTAAAAGGCCTCATTTGTTTAAGCCACTTTATTTGGCTTTCTGGAATATGCAGCTAAATCTAACTTTGACTAATACATCCTTTTCCTAATTTCTTCTTACTATTCCTAGACTAATACAAACAGCTATTTTTTTTCTTTGTGGTAGATAGAACACAAACACCCCTTTTGTTTATAGGAAGGGGTACTCCTTTTGGTAAACATAGTAGTCATGTCAGCTATGAATGCCTCCCTTGCCTGGCTGACCAAAATTCCTTGCCCTTGCTATAATTCAAAGATTAGTTGTAAATCCATACTCTATCCTTCATATAAGGCATGACTTTTTTCCCCCTCTTCTTTCTTTCTCAGCTATATCTGAGGAATTCATGTGGGTTGAGGGGGTTTGGAAGCAGAGGACGAGCTTCTTTATATGCTGCTGCTGGATGGGAGCCTAACATCTTTTAGGCACCTCTCTAACATCCTTAAGGCACTGCAGTCTGTGAGGGCATCAGAAAAAGTTATTGCTCCTTGGAAAAACTTAAGCATAGAATCCTTCCATTTTTTATTTGACCTCAATATTTTGTATGTGTTTCAGGATTTCTAAAGTTCTTTCATTTCTTCTTGCTCAAACACTCTCACTTTAACTCTCTTTTCTGTTTTATTTCTTTTTTAAAAATATTTTATTTATTTATTTGACAGAGAGAGAGAGAGATAGCGAGAGCAGAAACACAAGCAGGGGGAGTGGGAGAGGGAGAAGCAGGCTTCCCCCCGAGCAGGGAGCCCGATGCTGAACTCGATCCCAGGACCCTGGGATCATGACCTGGGCTGAAGGCAGACACTTAATGACTGAGCCACCCAGGTGCCCCTTCTGTTTTATTTCTTTAACTTTTGTTTCTTTTGGACTTTTCTCTCTATTTTGGAAACTGTGGTACATTGAAAGAAATATTATTCTTTTGGGGTGCCTGGGTGGCTCAGTTGGTTAAGCGACTGCCTTCGGCTCAGGTCATGATCCTGGAGTCCCGGGATCAAGTCCCATATCAGGCTCCCTGCTCGGTGGGGAGTCTGCTTCTCCCTCTGACCTTCTTCCCTCTTCATGCTCTCTCTCTACCATTCTCTCTCTCAATAAATAAATTAAAAAAAATCTTTAAAAAAAAAGAAATATTCTTTTGAAGGATGAAGACAATGAAGACAGGGCTGGTAAGAGGGCAGAAAATTCTGTGGAGTAAAAAAAAAAAAGAAAAAAGAAGTAACTTTTCTTGGGATTTAAATAGCAAATGAAATGGCAGCCCATCCAGACGGGAGAATCTATGTAACATCAGATCATTTGGTGGGCTGGATAGCCATGCTGTCCCTGTTAGTGTATCCACATGGGTCATGAGTTGCCTTGGTAGAGCCTACATAAGCCCTCTGTAGAATGGTCCCTATAGCTCAGAAAGCTGCTGTGTTGAGTAGAGCTCTACCCATTCCTTTTTCATTATTACCTCTGTCCATTCCCTCCCATATACTAAGCACAGGGTTCTTGAATGCATTTCTCAACTAAGCTTAAAGGTAAAATAATGGAAGGACAAGTACAAAATTTTAATAATGAGTAGCTATAAATTTCAACTTTTCTATGTATGAATTGTGGGAGAATTAGCTATGAAAGCTCTGCAACCATGTTTCCTCACTTACACAATGTGAATTGCAACCTCTTACTAAATATTAAATGAGATATATGACATGCATGTTAGGGGCGCCTGGGTGGCTCAGTTGGTTAAGCGACTGCCTTCGGCTCAGGTCATGATCCCGGAGTCCTGGGATCGAGTCCCACATCGGGCTCCCGGCTCAGTGGGGAGCCTGCTTCTCCCTCTGACCTTCTCCCCTCTCATGCTGTTTCTCTCTCTCTCTCTCTCTCTCTCATAAATAAATAAAATCTTAAAAACAAAAACAAAAACAATGCTGTGTAAGAACATGGAGTTTAAAAAAAAACATGCATGTTATATACTTTGTCCATTTACAGTTCATGTTTGAATCTCTAGCATCCCACACACAATGTTCAATAAATTGCTCTAAAATATTTATTGACACATAGTGCTCAAAAAACATTCACTAAAGTTTGAATCATATATCATGAACTAATGAATGGATGTCTTAATGGCAGTGTTCTGAGTCCTTGCTAAGTTTTATTTGTGTAATACTATTTTATATCCAAGCTAACATTGAGTAACATTGAGTTTATTTCATTATGCAGCAACTGTCAATAGGGCAACCATATATTTCAAACCAGGACATTTTTGAGAACAAAGGGGGAGCACTATTAATAATTACTACAGGACAACCGGTATAAACTGAGACTGTCCTGGGCAAATAGGGACATATGTATGATCACCTAATCTTAAGAAGCACATGACTTTTTGCTTGATCCCTTGGGTCAGGATTGCAGATGAATTTATAATTGTAAAAGCATGCACAGGTTCAGTGTTCTCAACGTTTAAGCCAAGAGAACTGCCCAAATATTGTACAAGTGTGCCTTCCTCTGTGCAACAGATTGCTTCCCTAACAACTATGTTTATTGGATTTTAATAAATGAAAAGACATATACATTTTCATGAGGGCACTCTATAAAGAATCTTGGTATTGAATCATTGTTAAAGGGATAAATTCTAAAATTTGAATAATCAACCCTCCCACCATGAACCCTGATATCCAATTTATTTGCTTATAAATTAAAGCTTGTTTTGTTTAGTTTTATATTGAGTCTTCCAAAGCATGATACAGTTTTACACCAGGAGTCTTGTATGAAACATGTCCTAATAATATGTAATGATCAATTAGTCATCTGGGACCTTTACTGTGATGAAAGTTGTCACTTACTGGAGTGATAGACAAAAATGGCAGAGGACTGTCATTAAGCAAGGTGAAAGGGCAATTTCCCTTCAAGTTAGCACCCCACTTCCATGAGTGGACAAAGAATTAACATCCTTCTGCCCCATGAAACTCAAGTTATCTGTAATTGAGGTTGTGGGGTAAGATGAACCACAGAGGTTTTTTGTTGTATCTGAGATCTTGATTATGATTATGTTAGCATTTGAGTTTGTCAGAATGCCATCAGCAGCCTTGGTCCTTCAGTGGCTAATCATGAAATGAAACATTGGTTAAGTTGCTCTCAGGTCTAAGAAAAATGTATTCCTGAAAGCACTTGGGCACTGTAATTGCTAAACCCTGGATAACTTTGACTTGCTGAGGGAGTTTTAATGTTTAACATATGCTGGAAGGTTTCAGAAGAACTTTCAGCTGTGACTTTTGTAAGGGCTCCCTGTTTATCCTGTTGGAGCTGTGAACACAGTATGTCACTTTACAGAAGATTTTAAGTAACATCTTAACATGTTTCTTAGCCCTTCCACACCCACCCAAACATCCCACTCGAATAGCAATATATAATAAGCCGTAACAATACCATAACTTAAAGTCAGGAAAATTTAAAGTGCAGGTTGTGTTAGTTACTAGCTCTGAGATCTTGACAAAGCCCGTTTACTTTTCCAGACTTCAATTACTTCATATGTAAAAGTAGAGGATTGGACCATGTATACTCTAGATTCCTTTCATAACTAACATTTTAGAAGTGATTCTTTGAAGGCTTAAATAGATAGAAACCTAGGATATTATAGGATGATGGAATGATATTCCATGGCTCTACTATAAAGAGTTGGTGACGAAGAAGAGAATTAACTAAAGAGTTAAGCCAATAAAAACAGAATTCAGCCTTTGATATGATACAGATTATTTTCAGTACCTATACATAAGGTATCACTGTTATTATTACTACTATAATATGTTTTTCAGTGTGAAAATAATCTCTAATACATAATTGAAGAGGAAACAGACCTAAAGAAGTTAAATATCTTCTTTGAGTTTGCAAAACTTGAAATAGTCCAGATTTGCTTACTCCCAGTTAGCTAATTTCATATTTTAAATTTCTTCAGGTGGGAATAATAACAAAACTGCTTGTGCTAATAAACAGTTGGGGCTAGGTGTTCTAGGATTACTAAACAAGAACATCCTACTTTACTAACAGTATAAAAACAATGGAAACATTTTTCTTTCAAGTTTCTTATCTTATATCATAGAAGTATAATCTACTTTGTGGATAGAGCATAAAATACAATTTGCTGAGGGATAATGAGCCAAGTTGTAGTTAATCTAAAAGAGAAGCTGGACTTTTATTACAGTCTTGTAGAGGAGTAATCCAATAATGATACCCAAACTCATTCTCGGGCTCTTTTCTGCTGCAGGGAATGATAGCTAGAAACACTAAGGAGAGAAGTAAGAAAGTACAATGAGTATATTCTTATATAATCTATTTGAATTGAGTATGGGGGGAATAAAAGATGGGCAAGATGCAATTGTGAAAAGAGAAAAAAATAAAAACAGTGATGAAATGGAAATGGGATTTTAGAAGAGCAAGCAGAATGAAAGAGGAGATGAATGTAAAAATGAGAGGAGTTAGTGCAGCCCTCTTACTGTCTTTGTCCATGATAGCATTGACCACTTATTTATGCATATGTCTTATGAGTCACAGAACCATAAACAACTAAAAGTGAATGTAACAAAGACAGGGACCATATATATATTAATAAAACTTCTGCCTAGTGATGCATTTGTGCATAGACAGAACTTATCATGAGTCCTGTTATATCATGGAATGGAAGCCACTAATTAAGTATTTGGAGAAAGGCAAAAATAATACTACACAACAAAAAACACAAACCTACAACACCAAGACTTTGAATTAGGATTCCTTCACTTGGCAAGATATGTCTGACTGTTTGATACAAAGACCATTTAGAACGGTCCTTTTGCACTCATTAAATGATTATTCTCACGCTAACTATTTAATAATGGCTAGAGGTAGCAGTTCAGTACACATCCTCAAATTTGTCATATGCTGGCCCACTGGTTAATGAGGAGATACATTTTCTTAATAAAGAATTAACCTAATTTGTCTTGGTTCTATATTTTGAAGCAAAAACTTTGAACTACATTGATGTTCTGTTTCTGCTGATCATAGTATTTTCTTGTTTTTGCTTTGTTTTGATTCAAAGACAATAGGAATAACTATTCATCTCTGTGTGAATCCATTATTTTTTGCATGATTTTTGCTTCCACAGATTCAGGGCATATAGAAATAATGTCATCCATTATGTGTAGGAATCTATTCTAAATACAGGGTAGAAAAGTTTATTAACATGAAAAAAAATAATCTAGAAATTTTGGTTTGCTATTTGCTTTAAATGTCTTAGCTATAACAAACTAACTTTCTTGTTGTTTAATTTTCTACTCTTTCATGGAAGCAGCACTTTGAGTATAAATAACCTCTCAGAATCAGGTAAATTATTTCTAGGACTTTATGACATGCTAATGTGTTCCCTTGGATTTCCTGAGTCCTTCTGGTGTTATTAAGTGCTGTCATTCATTGTTTGAACACTAGTTAGAATTGCTCACAGTTCCCCAAAAGGTCATCAAAGCACTTAATAATTTTAGAGAGAGATAAGGACAGAAGACCTTACCTGTACATCACATGTGAGTTCATGTGTGACCTGCTGCACCAGCCAAACTTCTGTCCCTATCAATCCTATCTCTACCTCACCCTATCCTTGCCTAACACAGCACTGGATAAGGACTCCTTGATTTTCCATTCTCATGCTGGCTTCTAAATTGATCTGCTCTGTAGCCTCTGACCTCCAGTCACAGATGGAAACCTAGCCCATCTTAATACACGAAGGCAACTGACAGAAGTAGAATATTCTTATAAAATGTATTCCAGGAGTGATAACAGGCACCCTGGTCTATAATACAGAAAACATCAACTCCAAAAATTCTTCTGGGTTTGTAGTTTCAGTCTCAGATAGAAATTAATTAATACTCTCTTAGAGGAATCTATTTCAGGATTACAATTATTGTGAATTACACATTTGTGTAATGTGCTTTTTCTGTCTTGCTTAGTGTGTGTGTGTGTGTGTGTGTGTGTGTGTGTGTGTGTGTGTGTGTGTCCAGAAGAGCCTGGATGACCACCTATTACCTCTGTAAAAGTGTTTCACCATGGGCCGGAACACTAGACCCAGGTGACCACTAAGATTCCTCCTAAGTTTAAGTTTCTCCTCTGGCTCCAATTTGTTATTTTCTATCTACATCCTTTCTGTTTTCCCACTAAACTGCACCTCTTCATCACCTCAGTAGAGTTTTCCTTCCTGGTCCATCTCACACTTAGTATATTATTTTCAAAATTTGCATTTCCCTTTCTAATCAGCCTTTGAATTTCCCTCTCAGAGTTTCCGTGTATTAGGGTTCATGTATTAGAATTTGGAAGACATGCAGTTTGTATTGGAATATGTTTTAAAATAAGTTGTTATTGTGTTCTGTATTTTGTACTTGTATTTTTTCACATTATCTTGCTGTTCCTATTACTAGGATTTATGTAATATAAGAATAAATAAATATCAGGGGCTGTTAAGAACTGGGAATATAAAGGGAACAACGTTCATAGAGTATTTCCATAATTGATAAGAATAGCATCAAGTAGTAACATCCAAAAAACTAATACCCGCGGCATAGGCTTTTATTTTTGAACTGCTTGAAACATTTATTGGCTATCTTGTAAACATGGTCACAAATTTCTGCTCCGTCTCTTCTTCATAAAATGAGATCTAAAAAACATCTATGTTTAACCATCTCAGTCATTTTTGTGGAAAAATCCAATGTGTATCTGTAGGTGGTGGTGATGGGGATGGGGCATCTACAAATTAAATAAATGTTCTTTATCTAACTCAAGCTTGACAACAAAAGAAAAGAAATCATATAGGATATAACTGCATTTTCTTTTTTTAACCCGATTTTTAGACATTCAGACTAATGTAGAAATATCATCAAGGAAAATTAATAGTCTTCCCTGAATTTTGAAAGAGGGATTGTGGGTAAAAGTTCAAAATCTGCTTCTTAAGAGGATTACACATCACTAGTAATAATGAGGTGTATGAGGTGGCCTACCTTTTCCCTCTCAATTCCCATATATTACATCTTTTATTCCCTGCATTCTTCCAAACTGAGACCTATATAACAGTTAGTTTTATTCTCATAATGGACAAACAGAAGAAAGCTATAATAGCGGTAGGATCATTCGACACTTAACTGAAGAAGACCAAATCAGGAAAAAGCACAAAGGTGCAAATATGTGATCTATATATACGCACTCACACAAGGAGCTAAAAGAAAAAACAAAACAAAAAAACCCTCAAGACTATAGATTTTAAGGGCAATCAGACTTAGAAGGGGCTGTGTTTTAATATTAGAGCTAATTGATTTGATGGATTCAAAAAGATTTTCCTTGTAAATATGTGATGAATATCCCCAGGAAAATATTCCTTTAAATATACTGAGTGCTCTATAGTTTAGGACTTTTTTTTTTTCTTAATCTTGAGAGAAGGTGGTGCAAAGAAAATGTTATCTATAACTAGGAAATATTTGAATTAGAAAGAAAGTAAATGCACCCACCTGCTTCCTTCATGTTAGGGTTGGATGCACCTTTAAAGCTCTCAAAAAGATATATTTGAAATAAAAAACATTACTTTATGCATGATTAGTCAACACAGGATGTAAGGATTATTTTAAGAGTTGGTTTAGGCTGAAAATAAATGCAGTTCAAAAAAAAGAATTAAAAAGTTTCAGGGGCACTAGATATATAAGGTATTATTAAGAGAAGAGGGTCTTTGTGGTAGATACTAAGCTTAAAGACTGAAGTCTGTAAACAAATCCCACGAGAAAGAATATAAGAACAAACACATGGAGCTGGCCTGGTGGAGCAGTTCTTACTGAGAACATTCTCCACAACCTGCTGAGAGAGGCAGCCAAGCAGTGTCCATTACTGAGTGAGCTGACCACCAATGGTCACCAAGGGTGAACTCTGGAATGAAAAGGACTCCAGTGCACTCATGTTCTTCACATTCATTCACAGTCATGTTTGTGGCAGATGCTGACACCCACAGGTTCGTACACATGGAGCAAAAGACCAATGAATTGAAAAGAAAGGCGGTAGTAGCAGTAGGGCTTGCGAGTGTTGAACACCTCGTCTACACATCAGTAAACACTTGAATGATCATCAAACAACAGGCAATAGAACATGGTCCCTGACAAGAGAGACCAAGTAATATTAGGTCTATAAACAGAAGTGAATCATAATACTCTGGGAGGAAGTTACATGTCATCAGCATGTGGCTAATATTCATGTGGCTAATATTAACAGTCAATACTTGCTACTTCAGATAATATACTGAACTTTGCAAGTATGTAGCATCACTCTAGATACAAGAATGTCCAGGGATATTTTTTCCTAGTACTTCAACATTTGCTTTTAACATGTTCCTCTTGTGCTGGTTTTTACACATCTGCAAAAGACTGTGGATCAAAATCTGTCTACCCATGTCTACATATGTTAAGAATTTTAATAGTCACCTGGTATAAAGTTGTAAATGCCCCAGAATAAATACACCAAATACTTAGAAAGACATAATGGACTTAGCCTATTCTTACCTTCATCATAAAAAAGAAGAAAAGTCGTGTTTCTTGCTTATTTTAAGAAGTCATCCTATCTTTTGGACGCTCACCTGATATTAGTACTGTGATGTACAAGATGTCACTGTAATGTTTCATAATTACTGTAACCCTATTTAATGCTATTTATCTGTATGAGATACTGTGCTGACAAAATGACACATTTAGGAGAGGGGCTGAAAGTAATAATCCTATAATAGAAGTAAAGTATATTAAAGATGGAAAGCACTATTACCACAGGTAAAATCCTTTGAGGGCACTGAACGTTTCTCTTATTTATAATTTAGTCCCAGCAGGACAACCCTTGTGTGTGCTGATTATCAGAGCAATTCTAGCTTTGGGGAGCAAAAAAAGTCACACACATACCCAGAAGCTGAAATAAGCTTTTCCCTTCGTGTGATTTAAGAGCTATTGTCACTCTGTGGAACTCTGAAAATTATTCCATTTGAAAATAACTCAGCTCCTAGATTATATATTGTTTAGGTTTCCTCTTCCTGCTCTTTACTACTGAGGACATTTGAATGAAACTATTAGCCAATTTTTTTTTTTTTACTGCTTATTCTCCACCTGAAGTTATTATACTTAATTCATATCATACTCATCTGCAAAGCAACCAAACAGGAACATGAATTCTGTGGGGGGAAATAAACAAGAGGAATGGAAGGATTTGTAAAGCATAAAAGGCCAGGAAGAGAGGAGTCTCTGGGGAGACATGGGTGAATGTATGGCTCTTTTCACCTCTAAGTTGATGATTTAACTACCTATGTTTCAAGCAACTGAGAATTACTTCTACTGTGACATAATTGTGGCCCTGGATAAAGTAAGAGACCCCTTTTCTGTTGGACACATACCTACCAAACTTTGCTCCTAGGATGACAAAGTTGTCCATGCTTGATGCTAATCAGGTTATAACTTAACACCTCAAACCTAGCATGGCTCATGGTTGTCGTTCAATATATTTTTGTTGAACGGATATTTAAAAAATATATATTATTGAATTAGAATATGTATCTCCCAAACTGAATGCTTTGGTAATCCCCTTGTATTAACTCATCTGCCTCACACAAGATCGGTGGCTCTTCTGGCCTATGGTCAGCCTCGAGGGACAATGGAGAAAACCCTTATTCTGCCCGAGCCCTGGGAGAGTGTACATGATGCTTCATTCTACAAAACTGTCGGCAAGTCTTTGTATCTGGTGTTTGCTTTGATCATAGGGGAGTTTTCATAAAGAATCTTTTTGCTAGTACTTGCCACTTGAATAAAATTTGGACACGAGTCACAGGAATGCAGTCACCATTCTTGTCCTATATTTTATTTTTTTAAATGTTTAAAAATTTTTTTTTAGCTAAAGACAGAGAGAGAGAGAGAGAGCAGAGGGGGAGGAGCAGAGAGAGAATCCCAAGCAGGCCCCACACCCAGCGGGGAGCCCAACATGGGGCTCGATCTCACAACCCTGAGATCATGACCTTAGCCAGAATCAAGAGTTAGACACTTAACTAACTGAGCCACTCAGGCGTCCCTGTCCTATATTTTCAGTATGTGTCCTTGTAAAAAAAGAGGTACAGAGGAAACTGTGAGAGAGCAGTATCTTCTCTCAAACATACACGTCACCCCTTAGTAAATTAATAGTCACATGAAGTCTGTCTTCCAGAAGAGAAAGAATCACACATGAGCACTGCCTAAAGAACCTTCTCACAAAAGGCCTGATTTCCAACAGCATCCTTCCACAATGATGACATCCCTGATACAAGCTTTCTTGGCTGCCCAGAAAGTATTCTCTTCCTAGATAAATACCTCTTCTTGAGTTTAACTATAGTCTCTGCCTAAAAACATCTTTAGAAGAAAGAGGAAGCCCATTAGTAACTGTGGCTGTGTCATGTGAAGGATTCTCTGTGCTGATTTTTTGCTTGTGTTAGTCTCAAATCTTGGAAAATTATATAAATTTTTCACATTTTTAAAAAGAATTATGTGCTTGCCTAAAGAAAAGATATTCTTGGTTATTGTATTTTATTGCTTGTAATTATTGAAGAAAAAAATTATGTTCAATAACACTGTTACTTGTATATTGCTGACTGCTGAGCATATATTAACTGTATTGAATTTTGGAACTCTGTTATACAGTACATGAAAATTTCATCTAAAATGCTAAGCATTTCTGGAGACACATTTTCCCAAAATTCCATAAGTTAATGATTATTGTGCCCTGTTGTAAATGAGTTTTCCATATACTATGATAGATTAGCTGAATCTACCCTTTTTTCCAATATCATCTGTTCTGGTACATGTCAGAAATTTTAGGGATACATCCCAAACACTTATCATTATTTATGGCCAGTCCTATTTAGTAAAACAATAATTCAGAAATCTGAGTTTGGGCTAAATATGGACTCTGTAATATATGCATTTACAAGGGATCTTTTATATTTAAAGAACAAAACGGGTGCCTGGGGGGCTCAGTTGGTTAAGCATCTGCCATTGGCTCAGGTCATGATCCCAGGGTCCTGGGATCGAGCCCCATCCACATCCTGCTCCCTGCTCAGCGGGGAGTCTGCTTCTCCTTCTTCCTCTGCTGCTCCCCCTGCTTGTCCTCTCTCTCTCTTTCTGTCAAATAAATAAATAGATAAAAATCTTTAAAAAGATGAAGAACAAAACTCTAGTGGTTCCAATTACCAGTGGTTCCAATTACGGATGGTTTTTGTGAACTTTTTGTTTTGGTGTAATGAAATATTTACACCATAGAAGACAAAACAATAAAAAGTGGTAATAGTATTAAATCAATATATAACAACTTTTTAACCTTGACATATTTCACCTAAGTCATATTGGCTCCCTGCCATGACAACTGAGTGAGGAAAGCATGGCAGATATTTTTACTTTAGAGATGAAGACACTCATCACAGAGATGCTCTGGGAAGTGAAGCATCTCAGGGTCCCATGACCAGTGAGTGAACCTGAAGGGAACAGGACCTACGTCCCAGAGCCCCAGTCCTCTGCTTTATTCCCTGTACTAAACAGGAAAAAAGAGGAATTTCAGGGACTTGGTGACTGGAACTTCCAATTTATATGTGCTACTTTGTTCTCCTTTCTTAAAGTAGCTTGGCTGCAGGTCAGGATTCAATGGACTGAAGAAAGAGACCTAGTACTGGCATCCATTTCCATGGTGCTGGCCAGGAAGTTTTTAAAATGCTGTCTTATTGGATGATGCTTAGCAGCTGGGGCTTCTACACAAACTTGTATAGCTCTGAAAATAAGCATCTTCTGAGAGTGTGGTTCATTTACAGGAGGTGGCAACTGACAGGATCCGCTAGGCTTCTATCCTATAGCTCCTCTTTCTTTCCAATAGTCTTGCTTCCCTCCTTCATGATTCTGTTAATTTCCCTCTAACCAGGGGAAGCAATCACTCGGTACAAATTTAAAGAATAGAATGAGGATGACATGCTGCATCTTGTGAAAACCCAAGAAATGTGATTTTTTTTTCCCCTGGCATATATCCATCTAATAAGTACATTAAATTACCCCCCCATCCTCAAGAAGCTGGAAGACATTGAGCTCACAAATGAAAATGAAAGGGTAAGGAAATGATAAAGGAAATGCAGGTGGTAGAATAAATATGAAAGAAAAACCAGCAGCCACAAGCGTTGAAACCATACAGGCCTGAGACGTGTGAGATTCCTGAAACAAGGAAAGACAAGAAGTATAGGAAGTAAGACTGAAGAGCTTTGTGGAGAATTTTGAGGAGGTTTGAAGAGGTGAAAAAGGAAGGACATTAAAGATGCATGGACTGGAGTAGAGGAGAGGCAGGGGAGGATATCTTGTACTTCTGGAACTCTTAACGATCTATTTTTCAAGCTTCACACGAACTGACATCTTGCTGTTTGCAAAGAGAAGTACTTATTTGGAAAGTTGGTGAGAGAGTTCCTTTCCTTTAGTTTTTCGTGACAATGACTCATTTTGTAATTAGATAAGAAAGCATGACACCTATCATAACTGATAAATGCAAACAGAAGAGCCATACTTTATCTCTACGGTGGCCAGTTTCACACACGGCAGTTAGAGCCTGCATTAAACTGCCATCTGAAAAACAGGCCCAATAACACTACCTTATGGGACTCTTGTGAAGACTAAATTTGAACATGAAACCATTTTGTAAAATATAAAACAGTACACAAATAATAAAATGCTATTACTACATTACTTTTAGCATGAATGCAAATCCAAGCATCTATCTCTTTATATTGGGTAGGTGCACTGTTAAATCTAAAGATACTAGTTATGTCTTTTGAGTGGAAGATTATTTCGTTTAGGGTACCATAACGATCTGGAGCACATTTCCCCCCAGGATTTGACTTTGAATTTTCTATGGCTATTGGGAATTTCCTCATATTGTCTATGTCATCTTTTAGTACTAATCAATAAATGTTAGTTATACTTATGTCTTGAGAGGTGTTGATCTTAAATGAAAACATCATTCTTCACATTAACAGCCTCCTTAATTAACCTTCTGACACTGCCAATATGGAAAGGGATGCTATGTAAGTTGCTATTATGAAAAGGGATGCTATGTAAGTGATTATGCATGTGCTGCTGCTTTGTTTATTTTCTATAAGAAAATCAAGATGCTCTTTAAAATCATCTTCACTCTTTACTAAAAAGGAGGATAATTTTGATAAATTTCCGCGCTCAGAACATGGACCAGGCTCATGTTGGGCAGCACTTAACTGAAGTAATGACAACTTAGCTTAATGTAAGTAGGGAAAGAGGTCAAGCTATAGAGAGAAGGGGTTAGTGGTGAAGGTCAGAGCCAGTTATTCCTCTGGTTTCTCCCATCCCTGATTTACAAGAGCAAGAACACCATGTAATTACAAAATATTTCTTGGCGAGTCAGTCCCTGGAAACAACCTATAGTTTGGGGATTTGTGAGCATGTGCACACACATGTAGGCACACACACACACACACACACACACACAATCTCTGTTGTTTTAGCCAGTGGTAGCTAAACTCTTCTTAAAACTAACTTGATTGGTATCTGTATGTCATTGTAACATTTTTTTTCTCTTAACATGTCCTTTCCTCATGAGTATTTCCTTATGGAATAAGAAATTACAATAAAACTTCCTTATTTTTTTTTGAAGAGCACACGTAACATTTTTTAAATTTTATTATGTTATGTTAATCACCACACAATATAACTTCATTAAATGGTTTCGGTATAGCAGGGATGCAAGTTACATCTTACACATATATCATACATATATCATATGGATATGATGGAAGTTCAAAGCTATGCTATGAACCCTGACCCCATACTCCTTAATCTGTACATAAGTATGCCTCCAGGCTTTGAAAGTTGCATTTTCTGATATATGAATTTTAACTATCCCCTAAGCAGACTGTACAGAACAACAACAAAAATGTTCTAGAATGTAACTAAGCCAAGGATGTTGCGACATTTCTTTTTCCCAAACAGAAGATCTTCCACTAACTCAGGAATTGCAGTGATATATTTATGAAGGAAATATGAGGAGTATATATGCATAGTCCACTTCACAGCTGACATTGAGACCTAAACTGAAGCCAATCCAATGTCTTTCTTCTAGGCAAGACAAACCTGAGGCAAACTCATGGAAATGTTTGGTTTGGACACCTTGCCTGTTTCCTTTTCAATGACTCTACTCTCTCTTCTACTTCTCTTCTAATAAGCTGCTTATTGCCCTCATCATGCTTTTGACCATCTTGGCCCCATCAGTACTCTGTAACAATGTGCCCTTCCTTGACAGTCGGCCCCCTGTGAAGGCATCTCTCCCTCCCATGAGTGGAGTGCAGTAGTAGATGTTGTAGTAGTAACAATGGCAGGTGCAGCAGTAATCATGACAAATCACATTTGGTGAATATTTCAATTCTGTGTTGTCCTTAAATGTTCATCATCTTATTTAATCAATACGACAGGACCGGGTAAGAGGGTATTTCTGACCACATTTCACATGTGAGTAAATTAAAATTCAGAGAGTTCTATCTTGTACTACCAGCAATAAAATCCTATGGGTGTTGAGTAGGGAAATGGAAATTTTTTGTTTGTTTGTTTGTTTGTTTGTTTTTAAAGATTTTATTTATTTGGGAGAGAGAGAGAATGAGAGATAGAGAGCACAAGAGGGAAGAGGGTCAGAGGGAGAAGCAGACTCCCTGCCGAGCAGGGAGTCTGATGCGGGACTCAATCCCGGGACTCCAGGATCATGACCTGAGCCGAAGGCAGTCGCTTAACCAACTGAGCCACCCAGGCGCCCCAGAAATGGAAATGTTTTAAACTCAGGTTTTCTGACTCGAACTCAAAGCAAATGCCCTCTTTTCTTCTTTTGGAATTTCAAAAACCCTACAAGTTATTGATAGACATGGAGATAGAGGAAGACTGTTATTAAAAGGCATAAAGGTCTTCTGAGCCATTAAATTATGCCACAGAGACAAGCTGCCTATCGATGAAACCATGCACACTCGAGGTTACCCATCCAGTAGACTGGGTGAAATAAATTCCAAGTATACACTTTGGTAAAAATTAAGCCTAAATTAGAACACTTGCAAGGTTCCTCAATAAATGAAGCAATAAGAAGGACAATTACTGAGGTGATTTTAATGAACATACAGCCCTCCCCATATTAAACAAGGTACTGAGAATGTTACAACATAAGCTTTGGTGGAAATATCAAATATCAAAGGGAGTTGTGAGATTCATTTTAGAAAAAAAAAAAAAAACAGTGGTAGGTTAGAACACTTTTAAACTTCCCACCAACATAAAAAAATAAAATAAAAGGTTTGAAAGCTAAAGGATATAAAAAAGAGAAACTCTGGAATAAGCTGTGTTAGAGCCATTTTCCCAATTGATTGACAGCTCCCCAATCACCTCAAGAGAGGTTTCAACAAGACTCTCTGAGAGCTTTATAGGCAATGAGGGTTACGTGGACTTGTATCTGACTTCCACCTGAGCATTCAGAAGTGTAAGAGATGGGTTCAAAGTGGAGCTACAATGAAGAGATTATACTCTATGGTCTTCACTCCCCAGTATCTCCAAGAATCTTTGGGTATTTCCTCTGCATGAGATATATGCCCCGCATGGCAGAGAGCCAGGATGAAGTCTTCTCAGGTCCTTTTCCAAAGGGCAAACTATAGAGAAAAGCAGGGTTAAGCAAAGATCAGCTGAAGTTCTAGAACTCGATTCCTATAGGGCTTTAGAAGAAGCCAGTCATCACAGGAAGAGGGATGCATTCAGTGTGATCAAAAGAGCTATAGGTGAGTGCTTTCCAGAGATGAACGGGGTCTCCTAAGAATCCTTGACGATGTCCACTAGAGAAAGAGTCAGCTTAAACTTTTTCCAGGATTAGAGAATGTAAAATTGTCTTATGATAGTACCAATAAGGTAAGGTGTTTCCTGTTCTCCTTATCCTTTCTCCCTCCCCAGAGCCCCGACTCTATACAGATTAAAAAAAAAAAAAAAAGTAAAAAAGAAAAAAAGAATAGTTACTAAGAGGAAGGAAAGAGAAAGGAAGCTGGTATCCTCTTTTCTCGATTGAAGTAGACCTTATCCTGAGATGGGGGAGGAACCTTGGAATAAAGACAAAACTGTTGACTAACAGGGCTTAACAGTTTACTTTTAAATCAAATCTATGCTTTGTACTTAAAGCTTAGGACTTTGTACTATCTGAGTGATCAGCAAAGTTCTGGTCAAAGAAAGGGGGAAAATACCCCAGTGAACAAATTTTAAAGAGATACTGAGAATAAAAAAAATAAAGATGATTTATAATGAAGCCCTTAAGACTTGCTTTTTCAAAGTCCACATAGAGGGTGTGATGGTCTGAGGAGTCTACCCAATGAAAAAAACCACACTCCCCTCTTCCCCATCTTCTATAGTTCGTATTTCGCTCCCCATTAGGATGGTCCCAACTCACTCAAGACATTTATTTATATACAGGTTTGTGACTTTATATGTGGTCAGGAACGGTTAGAATAATAGGACAAGTGTGTGGAAAACACTTTCATTACTCATGTCTTCTAAAAATAAAGATGGAAAATCACTGTAAAGATCATTTTGTTTCATGCCTGAAATTGCTTCTGTGTTGTTAGGTTTCCTCTTGTGGAGTAAATCGCTACCTAGATTCTCTGATTCAGAGTTCTGTGCCCCCAAAATGATCATTTGTTATGTATCGATCTTACAGAGCTATCAGTGTATAGTTTTAAGATTTTTTTAAAATATTTTTTCCTAGGAGAAAACGTATATGTTCTTCAGCATTCAAAAGGACCTAGAAAGCATGCAATTTGCTAATAATGCATTTGCATGATTCTGTTCAAATTTAAAATTAAATTTTATCTTCTCTAAGGCTAATACGTTACAGAAGCCATGGACCATTTCTGACATATTCATCCTATCTTCCTGCCACCAAGTGAGATATTTTTATTTCATTCTTGACTCCAGCACAGGGCACTGCTACTTTGGTACTGAAGAAAGGATAACTACTGAGGTTAACTCCTCCATGATTGTCACCCTGCTGTATATAGGACAGGCCATCAGTAACATCACTTCTTTCTCATGGACTCTCAATCCAAAGAACCACAGGACAGTTTCCAAACTTCAGAATCCTCCTAAAATGATCAATTTCATATGAAATTAAAAGACGATTTCTGAAATGACCAATTATGAAAACAAAATAAACCAGGACAAGTATATATCCCAAGAGTTCCTCACACTGTAGTAAAGTATCTTTGCTTAGTAAATAGTTGAATGACCTTGCTACTTTCAAGAATAAATACGCAGAGGAGCAAAGAAAGTAAAGGTCTTGATCACGAAGCCGAGACTAAAATCCACAATCCCTGAGTAGGTCTTACTTGAAGCCTGAACTTCAGGGTTGGCTTGGCCCCAAATCTACTAAGTGTTTGGGGTACTCCCTTCAGTTTCCTGATTCTTGGTTGTACCATGTGACTTTTTAAAATGTAATTATCTCATGCTAATCTCCTAAATTGTCTTCCCATCGCACAGGAGACAAAATCCCAACTTCTTACTGATGACCCTAAAGGAGGTTATCCTCATCTACCACCAAACCCTGCTTTATTCTTGCTCTTCTAGATACCTTGGCAACCCTGTCAATGCTGAAGCAGTCCAAACTGATTGGTGCCATTCCCATTTCTTCTCCCTGGAATGCTTTGCCTCCATATTTTGTAAGGCTCATTTCCCCTTCTTTTAGGGCTCTGCTCTAATGTAACTGTTCCTGAGAAATGTATATTTTTTAAAAAGCAGAATATACTTTCCAAAATATTCCCCATCCCAAAGCCCTACCCTGCTTCAGTTTTTTTTCCTCTAGAATTTATGTAAAAATCAGGTTATGGTATTTATTGTTTTCTCTCACTAGAATGTAAGAGTCATGGAAATCATGAGTTTGCTTCTAGACCATGGCATCCCCTGTAACTAAAATAGGGTCAAGTTGGGTGCTTATTAGATGTCAACAGAAGGTAAAAATGAATGTCCTCTCTCTTGCTACCTCTCCCCTCCCTACACTAGTATTAGCTATAAAACCCTTACGAGAGAAAAGAGAAAAGGCTTGTACAGATTCAGTGGCAATCTGAGAGACAGGATGGTTATGTGCCACTCCAGAGTAGTTCCTTCAGGGAAAAAGGCTAGAAAGGGCAGAGCTTTTTTAAGTTTTTGTTTTAATTCCAGTTAGTTAACATGCAGTGGGGGTAGAGCTCTTCTAAAGAGAAAAGGAAAGCAGGTTTCATCTCTAGGGCTTACAAAAAAGGAGGGCAAAGACTGTGGGGGAGCCAGCCTAGGCCTGAGACATGACCCAGAGGGCTTCACCGTAGCAAGTGTCCTGTGGGTTTCGCAGCAGTCCTAGCCTACACTTTGAAGTCCCAAGAGGAGATCACTGGAGGTCACTGGAGGCAATGTCCTCTTTATGTCCTAGGAAATGGGGGAGCTTCACAATGCATATGGAATATACTCTGCAGTCCTGGCAGACATCCTGCCTTGGAATCACTTTCTTACTTAAGCCAAAGACCTTGAAATGGAGACCTCATGTGTAAATATGTGCAAATGTTGAACTAGATTTATCCCATAAAATTTTTAGGAAACAACCTTGCCATGGATACAAGCTGTTGAATACATTATCTGCTGGGGTTAACAGGGTTTCCTTCCGTAGAAATAAATAAATTAAAAGAAAGCACTGAAGGGTTCACTACTCCAGATTTGCCTTTAATAACATTCCATTAAAAATGACAGAAAGGTACAGCTCTTACAGTAACTCAATCTCAGAGCGATGCTGTTCTCTTTCAGGCTCATGTCCTCAGATGAGGCTTCTGTGGTTTTAATCACTTCTCTTCCTCTAACTCACCCCCTTCGGTTCCTTTTTTTTTTTCCTCCCTTTCATTTTTTGGTCTATCTTTCCATCTATCTGACTATGGTTCATTTACCTTGATTAGCAGAGGAATTGCTATCACATTTTCAATGAGGACTAGTGATTTTTAAGCTATTTAAACCAAAAGTTACATAAATCATCTGTATCATGCAAAAACAGGGTCTGGGGTAAAAGAAAGTGTGCACCTAGCTAGTTTTTACCGGCACAAGAACCTAATGCTGAATATTAATGCCAGAGACTGGCAGTTCCCAGTTCCCAGGTCCCAGTTTTGCATTTCCTACTTTGATACCATGTCTGTCAGTTAAAAACTTATGGGTAACTAGGGCCTAATAGGTGTATAAAAAGACACTGTCATCACTAGCTTATTCTTTTCTATCTATGCCCATCTAGATAAAGACAGAATATTCCCCTCTAGTCTCCACTGTTTGCCTCATAATAGACACTTGCAGATATAACCATAATCGGCTGAAGTTTGTAACATTTTCTTAGATGTTTATGTGTAACTTGTTTGTAAAAAGTTAACTGTTTATAGATTGATGGGAGTGTGTTTGTGCATGTGTGTGCATGCAAGCACCTAGGGGGAAAATGGAGATGGTATCACATGCAGAGAGCCATAAATTCCCCTTTGCAGATAAGATATTGGTGTGGTGTCGTTTGCCTTGTGGAGGCGAGGTCAGAACTCTTGAGCACTCCTCTGTGATTCTCTCACCTACAGCCCTCACAACATGACCCTGTAATATGAGAAGATGCACTCCCAAGCACAAAGCCTTAATTTGTAATCCAACAAATCCCTCTGTCAAAGTGGGTTGAGGGCAAAATCATCAGGCTCTGGTACAGTACCTGTGTGCATGTGCACACTGGTGGAGAGAGGCTGCCTGTGAAATGTCTACTTCCTTTTGTGTGTATTGTATCTGCCTCCATCACTTACTGCAGCTTGATGGATTTAGCATCTTTCAAAGACTAGAGGTAAAGATGTAAAATATTAAGGACTCTGAAAGCAAAATGCACTAGAAAAATAAACCTGAAAAAAAAAAAAAGAATGTTGGAAAGGGAATAAATTGTAAAATGTTTCTTATCAGATGAAAAAGATGAAAACTGAAAGCAATGGCCATTTATCTAACTTTCCCATTCTCATCACCAGCATGTCCCAAAGCCCCACCTCCATTCTGATCGTCTCATGCTCCAATAGCTAACCCCACAATGCAGATTTCTCTGCCTGCTCTTATTCAAGAGAGCTCTTAGTTTGCCCTCAACCACAAGCATTAATGGGCAGCCTCCCTGGCTAAGAACACTGCACAAGCCTCAGAATTTATGTAATTCCAAACCAGCTGGCTTAGACTCAGGAAGCATACTTCCTCTTCATTTCTAATAACTTTGACCTTGAAAAGAATAGACAATGCAGCACCCCCCCCAGAAGAGAGGCAGAAAAAAAATTTGTAGGGTACTATGACCATGTAAAAGAGGACAGGGTATGTTTCCTTTTTTAGGGGGAAGAAGGCAGAGCTGACCATTCTGGTGTCTTTCGTGCTGTTGTCTAAATGAGGCGGAGGGAATGAGGGAAGGAGCAAGGAAAAAATGCAAACCAAGGCAGAACTGCCATTTAGCCTGTGCCCTCCTCCCCACCACTGACCATTACAAGCAGTGAGTTAAAATATATATTCATCGGTGCACATGAGATTATTCTCACATTGTTTGTTCTTCACTGGGGACCTGCAGAGTGAAGTTTTGTGAAATTTCTAACTCTTTAAACCTTAAAAAAAAACCCAGTTGAAAACTTCACTTCCTTTTGTTGTGCTCTCTCTCACAAAGTCTGAAGGTTTTCTGTGATAAGCCCCTAAAAGTACCGAGAGTTTCAATTTGCTCACTTCCTCATAACATGCACTGGCTGAATTTTTTTTCAACCCATTCTGATCTCTTGGGTCATCAACACAGCACTATTCATTTTCCTGGCATAAGGCAGTGAGAATTTTCTTTTGCTCCCAAGTCACCCAGTAGAATATTTTTCATATGGGGACCTCCAACAAGAGCTGGGCTCCTGCATTAACTGCCCTAGTATTTAAGACATGTCAAGACCAAGAAGAGACAAACAAGCAAATAGTAGGCCAATTCATTTGAGAATAAATGAAGTGAAGTGAAGTTCAAATCTCTATAAATGTTTAAGCCATTTTCACACACAGTAAAAACAGATCCGTGCTTTTTCAGTCTTAAATCCTGGTTTATTAGGTTGGCTTGAAATGATTTACTCTAAAATACAGTGCATGCTTAGAGATGGAAACTAAACTCATAGAAAGAACCCAGAGTTTCTGTTGATCTGTTTTATAAAATTCCATGAAGAAACAATCATTAGCATCGACAGCAATCAGAGAAAGCCTAACACAAGAGAGAACACACCAAAATTTATAAGAGAGAGGGGCAAATCAAGACTGGTATTCTCCTGCAATATGAATCAACAGTTCTCAAAAATTGACGGTAGGGACTTTTTTTGTCAAATATTTGAAAACAACTACTTTTTAGTTATTCACAATACACCATAACACATAAAAGTCTCTGAAAAGTCCATTTCCCCAAACCTGTTTAATTTGGTTAACCTGTTTAAACAGCAATCCCTGCCTATATTTAACTCCGAACAGACTTTTTTCCCAGAAAAATGGAATACCCACTAACAGTTACGGGATTCCCTAGTTTGTCACAACTCATTTAAGGAAATGGTCGGTTAGGTCAATAGCCAAATGATGCAGCAAAGGCTATTGAAGATCCATTGATTTTGTAATCAATTTCTCCTATCTTTCTAACTCTGTTTCTTTTATGCATGTCATTTCCCAACTGCATGTTCAGAAAGAAATCTTCTATTTGACTTTTTTTAATTCAAAGTAGCTCAATGACCATATCCTTTGAAGTCAAATACGCCATCTGGTAGTCACTCGGTGGCACCGTCTAATGGAAATCTTAGTCCACTGTTTCCAACACAAACCTCACTCATTTTTTTAATTATCAACTGGCAACATCAAAAATTAGCTCAAGATATTCATCAGTTTGCTGCAAAGAACAGAAACTTAGTCAGGCCACCTAAAGAAAACAGGATTTATTGTGAAGACGTATAGCCTAAAGCTAAACCTGAACTAAAAATCTATCACAGCACAAGGTAACTGTATCAACTAGTTACTCTCCTCATTTCTCTCTCTCTTTGGATTTCTTTTGTCTTCTCTTTTCCTTACCTGCTGGTCCATCTTCTCATATTTCCTAAGACAAATACCAGAGGCAGCTACTCTGATGGATTAGCAAATCATTAATTACCCTATTGTGCAGAGCTCTTTGTAGCAATTGATCTCATGGACTCTTAGGGGTGGGTGTACAACTCCCTCTTGCATTCATAAAGGCTTTCGTTTGAGCAGCCTGTAATGATGTCCACAAGAAGGTAATGGATTAGTGGCATTTTAGTTCATAAGAGACATTGTATGTGGCAGTATTCCTTACATGGCATGTCCCTGTACACTGACCCCGGCTACCCTAATGTAAATTTCACTATCTGTGCTGTACCATATTCAAGAAAAAGTGGACATTAAAAATCGGAATCTGTATGTGGAAGAATTTCCTCCCATCTTTCCCAAGAAACATGTAAAAATAATCTAGACATAAAAATACTTTCTTACTTGGTCTTTGTGCCTCTAAAATCTCCTTGATATAATCAGTTCTACTTTTTGTTATTGCATTAGTTTAATTGAGAACAGTTAGGACAAGCCACTGTTTTAAAAAAATCTCCAGTAACCTTCTTTGTACCCGAGATCCCATCCAAACTCTGAAATTTCACTGAAGACTCTAGATATCTTGATCCTGAACTATATCTTTATTTTTTCTAAGATTTTATTTATTTATTTGAGAGAGAGAATGAGAGAGAGAAAACATAAGAGGGTGGAGGGTCAGAGGGAGAAGCAGACTCCCCCCTGAGCAGGGAGCCAGATGCAGGGCTTAATCCCGGGACTCCAGGATCATGACCTGAGCCGAAGGCAGTCGCTTAACCAACTGAGCCACCCAGGAGCCCCTGAACTATATCTTTAAATTTATGTTCCCCTTCCATCCAACAGGAAACTGTTAGTCTTTGCACTAGTTGCTAAGGATACCAGCCAAATTCTCATATTTATGTCTTTTCTTAGGTTATTCTCTCTGCTGGACATATTCATCTTCGCTTCCTTACCCTAATCTAATCTGTCTACTTGTCTGCACATAAATGCTCTAAATTATAAGCCTGTGCCTTACTAGTTAGAGTTGACACATATGGGTAGGTGAATTGGAAAGAGAATTAAAAAGAAAACAATGACCTTGATTTTCTGTGGCAGAACTAGGAATTGAGGACTCCGTCATATGGACTCGGGAGACTTGGCCTTATGGACAGACTATATTGAATCTAACCTTAGATTAGATTTTGTTTGGCAGAACTAGGAATTGAGGACTCTGTCATATGGACTTGGGAGACTTGGCCTTATGGACAGACTATATTGAATCTAACCAAAAACACTAGCATAGGAGTCATGAGATCTGGGCTCTAATCCCAAATACAGTACTATCAAGTTATTTAACCTTGGGCAAGACACTTAACCTCCTTGGATTTCAGTTTCTTCATCTGCAAAATGAGTGCTTTGACCTAGATGATACCTGGAGTGTTTTCAGTTCCTCACATTCTAAGATGTCATGATGAATGTCTTCATTCTAATAGAAGTTGGCTTCAGTGGTCTGCCACAACTAATATTATGTTGGGAAATGACCTGGGTTAGAATTGGGGGATAGAATTTATGCAAGGCTCATTTCAGATATACAATCAAGCTTTGGTGGCTTCCTCCCTTCCTTCTCCAAAGCCCAGGTATTTCTCATGCTCCATGGCAACTTCCTGTGCTCACCAGGGCTTCAGATAAACTCTTGGTGCTTGAAACTTTGGCAGAGCTCCCCAGTTATGAAATAGACACATCCGCTTACAGACCAGACTTCAGAAGTTGCATTTAATCTACAGTTTTCTTAGGAAAAACAGTCCTTGACTCACACATAAAAGTGCCTGGCAGAGCTCCCATTGTTATGGAACAATCTGCCAGGCGACAACTCTTTGGATTTTTTTCTCTTTATCTCTCTTCATATTCTCTTCTATATCCCTACAAAATTCCCCAGCTCTAAGGTCACCACTCAGCAATCATTTTCAAAGTAAATTGTGTAACAACAACACAACCCAAAAAAAAAAAAAAAAAAAAAAAATCAAATCCTAGAAAGACTTATAAATTGTTAGCTTTTGAAACATACTCTTTCTGGGAACACCATCCGTGTAAAATGACACCCCTCACAAAAGATGTACAGAAGAAGGTATTTTCTCTCCTGATCTCGAGTGAGTTAATTTAAAATTTACCTTTTATAATCTCCTGTACTTCTTTTATTTCCTTTCTGCAGTTTGAATTGAATATACATTTTATAATTAAATACAAGTAGTAAAGAGTATCACACTGACAAGACTCCTAATCTCCCCCCAAGATACTGTCAGTGCATCAAGTCAACTCACCTTTAATCCTGAGTCTCACTATGCAAAAGCAGCACACAAGAATAAAAAGATGAGGTCAACCATAGCTTTTCAAATGGTGATTATAAGACACCAATTGTGTGTATGTGACGGACATAAATTGTGAATATGGATAAAAGATATTGTGTGCTTATGTGCTGTCTACCTCACAAGATAAGTGAGAAAAAATTCTAAGTAGAAGGAAATCAGGTTTGTAATCTAGACTCAGCCATTATTTAACTATAAGATCTTAGGCAAATACACCCAATGCATATCCCAAAGTTGTTCTGAGAAATCAACACAGCAAGGTGAACATTTGAGTTTATAATTTGTAGTGTGCTTTACAAATGTAAGAAATTGTTTAAAGATCTTTTGCTCAACCTCAGCTTATCTTGGTCTAGCCTTCTGACTTCTGATCCACAGTATAAAATTTAACACCAAAAAACGACTTCATAAATGATCTTGTTCCCCACCTTTATTTTCCAGGAAAGATAACTGAAGTTCACAAGGTTAAATGGTTTGCTCGCATAGTGTCTCTGTTTTCCTGAAAGTGTTCATTTACGAGATAGTGAACCTAAGAGCAAGTAAGGGTAAAGCTCAGAATCATATCAATGTGCAATAACCCAAAGGCTATCACATTAACCTTTTTAAGTCCAAATCCTATGGAGAATTACCTCTTGGACATTCTTGTGTCAACCTTAACAGAAGAAAGCAAAAACGATTTCTTTCTCCATTTATTTTCTTTCTTTGTTATGAATGAATACCAACCCAAAGGCCTTCACTTGTACCACCTTCATTTTCTTATACCCACCACCATTTTCTTTAAAGACTGTTCATCTTATATATATATATATATATATATATTTTTTTTTTTTTTTTTTTTTTTTTTTTTGCTTTTTCCTGTGAGGTTGCAATACTTTTGAGGTCCCCTGTTACTGGCGCTGCCACAGAGGTGATTTCTCTTTCACAGGACTCAATACACAGTACCATATCTAGATCGTAGTTATATCAGGGAACTTTATGAGGGATATGGCTAATATCCTATATGGATACCCCTTCATTTTAAATTCTGTTAGAGGATATCAGTAGCCCTGAAGATTAGCCCCCAAGCCTGAAAATTCTATAAACTAGGAAGCATATAGAAATATAGAATAACACTTTATTTCCTACTTCTATTAAAAAATTCTTTTGAGGGCGCCTGGGTGGCTCAGTTGGTTAAGCGACTGCCTTCGGCTCAGGTCATGATCCTGGGGTCCCAGGATCGAGTCCCGCATCAGGCTCCCTGCTCGGCAGGGAGCCTGCTTCTCCCTCTGACCCTCCCCCCATCTCATGTGCTTTCTCTCTCATTCTCTCTCTCTCTCAAATAAATAAATAAAATCTTTAAAAAAAAAAATTCTTTTGAAGGGTGAGAAACAAGCTAGAGGAACAGGCAGAAATTTAAATGTTCTTAACTTACAAGACAGGGATAAGAAATATTGTCTATGGTTCATGGAGCAAAAAATGGAAGTAACTAGTAAAAATAATTAAGAATATATTTACAATCATATTGGGTTGGGAAAATGAGCGGATGGTTTGAATGGGCCAAATTGTTATCATAACATAAAGTCAACAGATAATATCTAAAACTGATAAATCTAGTAACATCATTATAAGTGTTACAGTGAAATATATGGAGCTATTCAACATAACAAAACAAACAAATTGGGAAGTAGGATTTGGGGGCAGGTAAGGTAGGAGACTGTTCTATACTTTAATGTTTTTAGCCATGTGCATGTTACATACACTAGAAAACATACTTTTTATCCTTCCAGGTGATCTACAACATAAAAATGTCCTCAGTAGATACTAGTTGGTTACTTCTTTGGTTGTTTAGTTGTCTAGCTGAGGGGTTGAATGAATGAATAACTGAATATATGAAAGAAGGAATAATCATCATCATTGCCATCATCTTGGGTCTGCACACGTACTTACTAACACTAGAGCATAAGAACCCAAACCCATTGTAGGTAGCTGAAGAAAAACCACTTGACATTGAACACTGGTTATAATCAGTCCACATAGCAGATTCTTCAGTGAAGATTATCAACTATTCAACTATGGTTGAATTTCATAAAATAGGCTGGGAAGACAATGTTTGGGAACAATATTTCTATGTGATTTTGAGTCCTGATTTTACTATAATTATTTCAAAGGTTGATTGCTGAATCTTACTAGAGTCTATTAAAGCATTAGAATATTCTAAGATTCAGAAATAAGAAGCAAAACAAATAATCACTTCTATTTCAGAAAAGTCATTTTACATGAAATGAATAAAAGCATGTGGAAATCAATGTGAAGTTAAAAGAAAACATTTAACAGACTATAATAAAGAGTAAGGATTTTTTTCCTTTGGTTACCATAGCGGCAGTGATTTTTAAATACTATTCATACAGATTCAGCATTATAGTAATCAGCATTTCCTATTGTCCTTCAAGGTATTAAAAGCAACATACAATGTTACAAGCTTAAACTGTTATTTAAATTTAAATATTAAGAAATGTTATGAACCAAAGGTTGATTTATATGTTGTATGGATAATACCTGATGTGGCATATTATAGGGTCAGCCATTTCACCATTAACATCAAATAACAAAAGTAACCTGCCCTTAACTTTCAAGCCCGCAGTGATTGGACATAGGGGATAGTGAGGGAGGGTGACAGAGGGTGTAGAAATTCAATTTGTTGCCAATAGAACTTACAACATTTATGCTGACTACAGGCCCGATTGAAGAAACTGTAAGTTGCGCAGTTCCTCCTGCAATCTTTTCCTGAAACGCAATTAAAACTCATTGGCAAGGGAGCAAGAAATAGGAAACTAATAGGACAAGTTTTATCTCCTGGTCTTAGGCGTGTAAGAATGGCCCTGTGTGGAACACCTAAGACTGATGGAATACTACTGGGAAGAGAGTGATAAAAGAAGACATGAAAACCATATCTTCATAGTTGAGGGAAAAAGAAAAAGTATCCACAGTTGACATCACACAATTGTCCTACTCTTGGGGAGTCATACGCATCTGGCCAACACTAAGAAATTTTGAATTCTGAATAAAATTAATGCTGAGGGGGAGCACCCTTTTCCTGATTTCTGTTTTCCATCTTGAAGGACTTTCAGTACAGTAAAGCCTTAACCTTCTGACTCTCTAAGATTGAGTTATTTAGCTATCAGGTGACACCCATGGATCCACATTTCTTGACTAGATAGAGCTGACCTCCATTTAACAGTTGCATGCTACAGGAATTTGCTTATTTTTTCTCCACCCTGAAAAACATAAAGCTATAATGCTAAGTAAGTGTGCCTATTCTGTAGAGTTAAACCTTCTGTTTTGTGGTCAGTCCCAAGGTCTAGCCCCCAGGGACAAAGGAAATTTGAGGGAGACAGATGGGATGGAAAGTGTTAGCACATCATTTTAGTCAAAGTTCTACAGGTTTAGCTCCAGTTAGCATCATCAGTAGTAAAGAAATCACCATCTCATCATATCAGAAGAGATACTGTCTTCTGTGTCTTATTTCTTAACTGGATCAGAACTCAGAAGGGCAACAAATGGGTATTATATTTTGATTCCTCCCTTACGCCCCCCAAAGGAAGCGTCTATGAGTACTTTGTTATGAAAATAGTTGAACTGATGAGACACTCTGTGAGGAAATACACTCCTAAAGTTTCAAAAGTCAGATTAACAAGGGGGATAAAGCATTTTTTCATGCCTTAGGATAGCACAGTAGAAAACCTACACACTTGCTTACATAAACTTGAAAAAGACATTAAGATATAATTTAGAATAAAGCACCCATTTCCACTGAGTTTACAAGATCCATATCTGTGTGTGCTGGATGCACTGAACCATTTGGCCACATAACGCAATGAGTATGAGTATTAGTATGGTCACTGCAGCCAAATCATATACAGACAAACCAAATCAATTGCTAAAGAGCATGAGAGGAAAATATATTGCAGCTGCTAATCTATTCCCTTTGTTAATTCCCTACTGAACTTTGAATATAAAGAAGACTCTTTTCTTAAGTATTGAACAAGACAAAACTGACACATTTTGTGGATTATTTAAACCATAAGAGCTTTATTTACTTTAAGAGATATCCTAAAAACAACTTGCACTAAAAGAGATTTTGTGAGAATAGCTTAAAACTATACTGTTTGACTAAAGCAGTGTTTGCTTTGTCTGAGTGAGGTAGTTTCATGTCCATGTGAGTTCTTCAGGTGTTAGGCCTATCCCAGACAGAATAAGGATTTTTCTTTCTTTCTTTCTTTTTTTTTTTTTTAAGAAATTCCAAATATCTACTGAGAATCCTTTTCCATGAGTAATACATCAGACCAATTATTGTGGGGGATTTGAAGAAGTTGAAGACATAGCCCTTATGCCATGGAGGCCCCTGGAATCTATAACCACAAAAAGACCTGGAAAAACAGTTCAAGTTCCTCATTTTACAGATAAGAAACTCAAATGACAAGAGTCCAGAGAACTTAAATGACAAGCCCCCAATCACACAGTCAGTAAGGGCAGACTTGAACTGAAAGCCACATGTCCTGAATGCCCTCAAATAATTCTTTTCCTAGTATCTATTGCCTCCGTTTGTGGAGGTAAAAAGTACAGGAAGGATTCTAAGCACCATGTAGTATGTTCTTTCCAATTTTTTGCAAGGTCTACAAACAAAACAAAATGTGACTGGATTTTTTTTTTTTTTTTGGATCCCAGTGAAGAGACTGAATTCTGTATCTAAATTGAAAATGGGTGAAAAAGAGATGAGACATGCAGGTAGAAGATAGAGAGGCAAACAAAGCTATAAGACTAAAGTCCACAGGGGTTATTAATATTCTTCTAATTGGAATCACTAAAATCTTGGGGAAACCACCTTCCCCAGGATCTGACATCATTGTTGGGGTCCAAGAAATCTGCTCTAGATAACAAAGGGCAATAAGACCCCTAAATGAGAGCAGAGTCAATGATATAATATTCTGTGTGCTAAAAAAAATACTGCCTGATATTAAAAAATAAATATATGTGTGTATATATATGTATATACATATATACATATATATATGTTTTATATATATATATATATATATATATATATATTCTATTTGACAAATGAGACCTTCATGTTATTCTCTGGGGGGACAAAAACAAGAATGTTTCTTCTATAAGTAATGATATATAATACCATAGTATCTATTGATTTACCTAAAATCTAAGTGCTAAGTTTGACAATGATCAAAGAGCATGCTACATTTCAATACCTTTGCCTCCATTCTTGTCTTCAGAAATGTCTTTCTGGATAGACTGAGAGTAGAAATCTCAAGATTATTGTAAGACACACTAAGCAAACTGTTAAAGTCAACGAACTTCTCTTTCTCTGTACATTGGCTTCTTCATATATGATAAGAACAAACTAGCTGAAAATTATCTTTTTTAGAAAAAGTAATTGTTTATCCTTGGAGCTCACAAGAGAAAAAAAAAGCATAGTATTTCAGTTTTGCTCATGTTTTCTAATTCTATCTTCATTATTCTTCTTCTGTGATACTCCCATGACCACCCCTTCTCTTCTTCCAGAATCCACCAACTCTGTAGTCATAATAGATTTCCTGCTTATTGGCTCTCCTTTATCTTCTTTATGTGTGGCATCTCTGGCAGCCAAATAATCTTCCAAAAGGCATTCTGTGACACAATTCTTCAACGCACGTTCTATTTCTCTTTATCATCCATCTAGGTATCTATCTATAAATCCATCTAGCTATCCATTGTGCTTTTGTTGCAGACACGGACACCTAAAATATAATGCAACAATTGACTTACTATCTCTTGGAAGCTAAAGAAATCTTCTGTCTGATTCTTCTCTTCTGGTTCCAACAGAAATCCCTGCAGAGCCATGGACAGAAGGGAGAAACCCTCCTTCTGTTCCCCTTTCTAATTTTCTACCCAAAATCATGCCCAGTTTTAGCAAATAAATCATGGACTTAAAACCAGCAGCTTTATATCATCTGGCTCCAACATGTTTAAATGTGTTTGAAAGATGTATATGTTCAGAAGTGAAAAAAAACCTGGAAGTTAGGAAGCTTTTCTCTGATTTCTGGAGTTTGCTAGAGAAGAGAGGGAATAAGGGGGAGAGCACCAAGGCCCAAATAAATCTGGGCAGTATTGTTTAATAGAAAATGTATTTAAGTGCTCTCTTCTCAATGTATAAAGATGCAGTCATTAATCTGTGGCTTTGGGGAAAAATAGCTCCATAAAATTATTTCCTTATCTATCAATTTAAGTATGTTATATATGTTTTGAGAAGTAATTTCAAGGCACAATTTCACTTTATTTTCTATTCTTCTTCATGCTGGAGATGGAAATAATTTTCAAGTCAGGCTTAACTAAGTACTTATGACTTTTAAATATGCAAGAGACTGTGTAGTGATACTGTTTATTTCCTGGTACATTATAGTTTCCCCTCCTGAGCCACATTTTTGGTGCAAGAATCAGAAACAGGTACAACCTGCCTTTGTAGAGGTTTTTTAAATTGAGCGGTGCCTACCCTGATATATGGTGTATGTATTAAATTGAGCAGTGCCTACCCTGATATTTAGTGTACATATGTCAATCACTTAAGGACTTTGGAAGAAAGGTGTGTAGGGAGTGGGGAGACAATGAAACCAAAATTTTTTTTAAAAAACCCACAAAACCCAAAAACCCCAAACCAAAAAACAGCAGGAGTGACAGGGGAATACTGACTACTGCAAATGACACAGAGTTCAGAGTCTTGCTAAGTAATAGACTGTAGATTGCCTTTTGTTTTGATCGTCTAAGTATTCTGCCCTTTCAATATCTCTAGGGAATGACCACCCATAAGGCCCTAAACTGGTAGAGTGGGAGAAGTAGAAACACAATGACTGAATTCTTCTGAACAGCAGCTGTGGGTGGGGTAGGATTACTATTGACTTGCTAAAAGGTCATTAATGTATAATCTGTGACAGATAGAGCCTACAGGAGACCGCAGTCACATAATGGAAACAGTATTGATGGAGATGCAAATTCTTAGCAAATATTATGAAAACATTGTAAAAAAACGGCATAGAACCACAAGGAACCTTGCTCATTCTTTCAATATCCATTGGATTGAAAATTGCATAGTGATGGGAAGTTGCTACAAATTCAGAAATATTTTAAATGAATTTATGATGAGTTAGGATTGCTCTTTATCCTACATAGAGATGTTTCTCGGTATGCATATGATTTTGAGACTCCACAGTATTTCCCCTCCTCTCCAGGTATCTGAAACCACTGGACCATTGCACCAGCTCAGAACAGGGTTAGAGATTCAAAGACCCCCACCTGTGGCTGGTTGTGCATGAGGCATTCTGAGTTATGAAGCAGCCTATTGTCCAGAAAACAAATGGTCTGTGTAGAAGTCTTGTCCTGCTCTAGGAAGACCTAGAGAGACAGGGCCTTCATAGCACATCTCAGGACACCAAAGCCAGTAGGGAAACCCATAGCTTGTTGCAGCTACAGTCACAAGTCAAGTAAGCACTGAGCCTGACAGCTCAGGAAAATGACCCACTTCTTGCCGACTCTGACAAAAAGGCTTCACTTAGGCCTAGGGAGAGTATCTCTAATAAGGCCATCCGTTAACCGCGTCGCCTGAGTCCCTCTCAGCAATTCTTCACTCCCTCCCTTCTCACCTCCCACCCTGAAGCCAGCCATTAATGTGGCAGATACCAAGGAAAATGAAGCTGTTGGGCTCAGTAAATATTACTGAGTTCCACAAGGAAACGCAGCCCCATTCTTTAGGCTCCCGTGTCTAAGGCACATTTTGATCACATCCATTTAACAGAGAGGTGAAGAAAGCAGGTTGGCTGTGCAGCAGCACTCAGTCATCCGTCCCCTTGCTCAGGCAAAGCCATCTTAGAAAGCAATGAAAATGAAGGGGGGGAATCAGAGGGGGAGACGAACCATGAGAGACTATGGACTCTGAGAAACAAACTGAGGGTTCTAGAGGGGAGGGGGGTGGGGGGATGGGTTAGCATGCTGATAGGTATTAAAGAGGGCACGTATTGAATGGAGCACTGAGTGTTATATGCAAACAATGAATCATGGAACACTACATCAAAAACTAATGATGTAATGTATAGTGATTAACATAACATAATAAAAAAAAAAGGCAATGAAAAGAGCTTGGCTTCAGTCCCCAAGGGTTTGAACCCAGAGAACATAGGACCTGAGAACACATGGAGGGAGCTCTGGGCAAGTACTTGGGAGTCTTGGAATTTATTCTCTGCTCTCCCATTGACTTGATTTGTATCATAAATAGAGTCACTTAAACTTATAGCAATGATCTGTCTTTTCTAACTCTATCTCATCACATAAGATTGCAGGTGATATTCATAAGATAAGACCAAACTAACTTCTGGAAATAGGGTATTCATTCTGGGGAAATGACTTAACTCTTTCAGGTCATTTGTGTCTGTCTTCACAAAAACAAAACAAAAAACCCAAAATAATAAATAACCTTTTAAAATGTGGTTACTGACCTAATGCCTCAGTATATTATTTCACTTAAAAATAACAA
Source organism: Zalophus californianus (assembly GCF_009762305.2). Taxonomy (NCBI): domain Eukaryota; kingdom Metazoa; phylum Chordata; class Mammalia; order Carnivora; family Otariidae; genus Zalophus; species Zalophus californianus. The sequence goes on along the minus strand of NC_045595.1, from coordinate 155,046,877 downwards.
AAGTTAATATATTGAGTACACTTCTTACATATTTGGGGAATTAAAACAATTATCTTTAATATTTGGAAATGGAAAGAAAAAAATTTGATTATCACCCATAACCAGGATCATATCGGTTTAAATATGTCTATTGAAATGAAGATCCACGAATGGAAATATGCAATTATAAAGCCACACTTATATGCTTGAGACTTAAAGTATTTCAACAAGGCCAAAAGACAGACTATCAAATTACTTGTAAGCTGCAGCTGAAAATATGACCCTCTGACAACCAAACTGATCTTGATGACAATGGACACGGAACTCAGGAGAAGATTAACTCAACCTCCTATACCTGAGGTCAAAACAAACAAACAAACAAAAAGAAATAAAATAAGACCAACGAGGGAGACCATAACAAACACAATCCAGTGATGGCAGGTGAAGGAAGATGATAGAAGATTGTGTCAATAACATTTTTTTTTTAATATTCTCTTGTCCTAGAAAGAGATAAACTGCTGATTTCCAAGACTATATCTCTTCCTCAAAATGGTTTCTTGAGAAAGCTGTCCACCCTGAAGGGACTGAGAGGTATTTCCAATAATGGTCTGAGATTTATGCATTTCATTGGATGAGTCACTGGAGATATGACTGAGCCTCATTTCTCATACATATATTCATAGTAAAAAAAGTATTCCTACTAAACCATGAAATTAAGGCTTTATAAGATAAATGAAAAAAATTAATGAAAGTATAAAATTATGATTTTAGATATTATAAAGACAGATAGCAAGGAAAATATTTCCTTGACACAAAACCATCAAGACAGAACTGGCAATTTGATCCTAATTGGTAGTTCTTCCCTCCACCCCAATGAAAAGATTTCCTATAGAAAAATGGTCAATTGCAGCTGTGTGAACATAGTCAAAATTCACCCACATTTCCACCATCCAGAGCAACTTTGCTTGGTGAGGAATGGTAGATTCTCCAGCTCAGGTGTCTTCTTTGTTACAGATACCACTACTCAATGGCTCCAGATATTAAACTATACTCATTTACTGTAGAGATCATGGCATTCTGTCAAGAAGGAAGAATGTGTTCCAAAATGAAGGCAATAATAATTGTGACCCAACAATAAAACAGAAAGGGTCCACAGGTTTTGTAATTCCCAGTGGCATTCTACATGATGTGCTCATTTTGTTTACCATAGCACATTTTCAGAAAATATTCCTTCCCAGATACATATACCTAGGATAGCCCTAGGCAAAATTATATATAAGTAACTTTCCCCCACCCCATAATTCCCTATCCCTTTGTAAGTATGCTCATTTTACCAGCTCCTCCTTCCATTATCTAGTCCTCAGCCTTCATCTTTCTGAGCTCCAAAATAACTTTTTCCATTAGGATACACTAGATGCAAAAACTAGTCTTACAAGTTAGTCATATATGTATTTGTCATTCTACCAAATAAATATACAATTTTTCTAAATTAGAGAATCTAGAATTCTAAACTCTTTTGGCATTTGGCTATAAGTGGTTCATAGTTCTAAATTAGATATATACTGACTTTGTTTTTCTTTTTATTTTTTAATGAACTCTGAAATTAACGTGTGCCCATGAACATTGGAAAATGAAACAACTAGAGAGGCCTTCTCAATCTCTTGCAAATGCCTAGCTTCATCTTGAAGGAGGGTAAATAGTAACTGAAATGTCAAGTTGTCTCTGAGTTGAATTAAACAAACTACAGAAGTCTTATGTCCTGTAGAAGATATTTGGGAGAAATAAAGATTTTTAGAAAATTGCCATATGTCATTAAAGCTTCGAAAATATATGAAAGATATGCATCATTCTGCTTATTTTAAGATAAAAACATTGAAGAATTGAAAGTGTGTCTATGAACAGACAAATTTTGGTATGGAGGCATAAGGTAAGTAATCTGTAATAGATTTTTTCTCTTTCTTTTCTTCTTCTTCTCCTTCTCCTTCTTCTTGGTTTGTAATTCATTGTCCATTATGTCTGAGATGGAAATGAATAAAACTAGAAAAATATGCTATTTGACTCCCCTTAAATTTGAGGAACACTGAATTATTCCAAACTGGTAAAACTATGTCAACAGATATCCAGCAACATCTCAGTGATTCAGGGTATCTTCATAATCTGAACAGGGCCCAGAGTAAGTGCTTGTGAAGTGTACAAAGAGGTTAATCAAAAATGTTACAGTCACTAACCCTGCAAGCGAATAATCTGTATGTGCAGACTGGCATGAGCATACCCAGAGCACAACAGATTTAACAAGTGGATGCACAGAGCAATCTTTTATATGGTGTGTGATTTTGGGTTGCTATCTCTTATATCATTGTGAAAAGCAAACGTGAACTGATGAAAGTGTTAGAACAGTCAAATAAATTTAAGGGACACATCACTTAAAGGTAAATAAAAGGGTATCAAATGACAGGACTGGGGTAATACCCATGGAGAAGTGAGATTAGGGGCAAAGCATTACAAAACCTCTCAAAAATAATCATGAACAGCTCATCAATAACTTTTATCTTACTAAATGGAGCATGGTTATTAATATGTTCTCTCACTGGCTGTGCTAACTCAGCTCTGTCTGAATATCTGGTAGAATGTTCTACACATTTCTACTAATATATTAAGCTACACTGCTATGTGCCAATCCTGAGGACCTGAGAACCAGTAAGAGCCAACCTCTGCCTCAGAGAGTCAAGAGTTAATTGGAAGGAAGGAGACATGCAAATAGTTCATTCCTATATACTTATAATCATGGAAAACCAGGTAGGATAAAGGAACATACAGAGGAAGGGGTAAATGATAACATGGGACCTGGAATTGAAAGAAACATTCATAATCAGGGAGGCTTCTCTTAGTAGGTGAAAGACAGTTGGACGTTTAGACATGAAGAAGTTGTTACAGACAAAAAAAAAACTACAGGGCCAATGCTGTGAAGCCACATGGAGTCCATTAGGAAACAAATGAGACACATTTGTTGAAGTTCAAAGCATGAAGGATGAGTGTGGGGTGAGAGAGGGAGCTATGGGAGAAGAAACTGAGCAGGAAGGTATGGGTCTGTATGACATGCTTGTAATCATCTAAAATAAAGACAAAACAAAGGATTTTTAGCAGGTGAATGAGAAAGTCAGATGTAGATTTTAGAAAGAGTTCTCTAGAATCAGTCAGGGGAAATGAATTTTCGTGCAAGTCTTGGGCATGGAATATATTATGGACCCTATTATAATAGTCCTGGTGATTGCTGATAAGGACTTAGAGTAAGGCAATGGTGTTGATGGTACCTACAAGGAATGTGCATGGGGAAGTAGAATGAAGAGAAATTTATGCAAGAACGTCACTGTTTACATTTCTGAATGATTTCCTTATGGAGAAGGGGAAGAAAGTCACAAGCTGAGCTACAGAATCCAAGATGAAGATCAGGGAAAGAAGTAAAAGTACTCGACTTCAGATGTTGTTAAGATTTCAAGACGGTACCAGACATCTAGAGCTAATTTTGTATAACAGTTTGTCTTTTAAATAAAGATCAAGGACATAGCAGCACTTTTGCTTAAGCACATAGTTCCAGTGTCCTTCCCTATTTCAATCAAAAGGCCAATGAATTACAGATGGTGATACAGCCTGTACATAATTATATTATAGTTCCCGCAAAATCATAATATATCCTAATTATAGTTTACAGTATTTTTTGTAACAGGAGAAAGATTTCACTTTAGGATGAGTTATTTTACACAAGCCAATAAAAGAAAACAGAATTCTTGGGTTAAGAAAAGCGATAAGAGGAAGAGGAAGGCCATAACGGACCACAGCATTATATGGTCTACCCTAAATCAACTCATTTCATCTTGAATAAAGAAGTCCTAGAAAACCCTAAAGCCTGAGCCAAGATGCCCTTAAATCAAAAAGAATCTGATTTAACCAGGGAGGTGAAGGACCTGTACTCTGAAAACAATTAAACACTGATAAAGAAATTGAAGAAGATACAAAGAAATGGAAAGGTATTCCATGCTCATGGATTAGAAGAACAACTATTGTTTTGTTAAAATCTCTATACTACCCAAAGCAATCTAGAGATTTAGTGCTATCCCTATCAAAATGCCAACAGCATTTCTCACAGAACTAGAACAAACAATCCTAAACTTTCTATGGAACCACAAAAGACCCCAAATAGTCAAAGCAATCTTGAAAAAGAAAAACAAAACGGTAGGTATTGCAATTCTAGACTTCAAGTTACATCATGAAGCTGTAGTAATCAAAACAGTATAGACACATAGATCAATGGAAAGGAATAGGAAACCCAGAAATAAACCCACAGTTATATGGTCAATTAACCTTCTACAAAGGAAGAATACATAATGGGAAAAAGTCTCTTCAACAAATGGTGTTGGGAAATTGGACAGCTACATGCAAAAGAATGAAATTGGACCACTTCCTTATACCATACACAAAAATAAACTCAAAATGGATTAAAGACCTAAATGTGAGACTTAAAACCATAAAAAACCCTGGAAGAGAGCATAGCACTCATTTCTTTGACATCGACCATAGCAACATTTTTCTAGATATGTCTCCCGAGGCAAGGGAAATAAAAGCAAAAATAAACTATTGGGGCCTCATCAAAATAAAAACCTTCTGCACAGCAAAGAAAACAATCAACAAAACTAAAAAAGCAACCTACTGAATGGGAGAAGATATTTGCAAATGACATATCTGATAAAGGGTTAGTGTCCAAAATATATAAAGAACTGATATAACTCAACACCCAAAAACTAAGTAATTCAATTAAAAAATGGGCAGAAGACAGGAACAGACAATTTTGCAAAGAAGACATACAGATGGCCAACAGACATATGAAAAGATGTTCAACATCACTCATCATCAGGGAAATACAAATCAAAACCATTATTACTCCACACTTGTCAGAATGGCTACTATCAACAACACAAGAAACAACAGGTATTGGTAAGGAAGTGGAGGAAAGGGAACCCTTGTGCACTATTGGTGGGAATGCAAACTGATGCAGCCACTCTGGAAAACTGTATGGAGGTTCCTCAAAAACTAAAAAGAGAACTACCCTACAATCCAGTAATTGTACAGCTGGGTATTTATCCTCAAAATTAAAACACACACACACACACACACACACACACACACGCTAATTCAAAGGGATACATGCATCACTATGTTTACTGCAGCATTATTTACAATAGCCAAACTTTGGTAGCAGCCCAAGTGTATATTGACAGATGAACAGATAAAGAAGGTGTGGTGTGTATGTATGTATATGTATGTGTGTGTGCGTGAGTAATATTATCCAGCCATAAAAAATCTTGCCATTTTCAACAACATGGATGGATCTAGAGAGTATAATGCTAAGTGAAATAAGCCTGTCAAAGACAAATACAATATGATTTCACTCATGTGGAATTTAAGAAACAAATGAGCAAAGGAAAAAAAAGAGAGAGAGAAAGACAAACCAAGATCAGACTCTTAACTATAGAGAACAAACATGGTTACTAGAGGAGTAGTGGGTTCGGTGAAAGTGATTTAAGAGTACACTTATCATGATGGGCACTGAGTAATGTATAGAATTGTCCAATCACTGTATTGCACACCTGAAACTAATATAACACTGTATGTTAACTATACTGGAATTAAAATCAAAAACTTAATAACAATAAAAAACAAATGTGACTCAAGCACAGTCTACTACCTCTACTCTCATTTCCATTTCCCTCTTATCCTTCATCTTCTTCAGGTAAAGTAATTTATGAGCTAGGTAAGAAAAAAGAAGGGTAAGGTAAAGAAATATGTAACATTGTTATGAAAGTACAAACATCAAAACCCAGTGGGGGGACCTGGGTGGCTCAGTCAGTTAAGCATCTGCCTTCGGCTCAGGTCATGATTCCAGGGTTCTGGGATCGAGCCCCGAATCGGGCTCGCTGCTCAGTAGGCAGCCTGCTTCTCCCTCTCCCTTTGCCCCTCCCCCACACTCATTCTCTCTCTCTCTCTCAGATAAATAAATAAAATTTTAAAAATATACTAAAAAACAATGAAAAATGTTTCTTAATTTCACAAAAATAATTATTTATATTCATCACAATTCTGTGTGTATCTTGAGTGTCCTCCTAAGACTAATTTTTTAATAGGATACTGAAAAATGATATTATCTAACCTAGTGAATATAATAGAAGAAAATGGCTTTCCAGAAGTTAGCATATGTTGAAGTACGATCACAAATAAAAAAAAATGCTCGTCTCCCAGTTTGAAGGAATCTATTTTCCCTCTGCCTCTGGGATTGAACTTATTTCCTCATGGTTTTAATCATATATTTATTTTTCTTCAATTCATATTTTGAGGTTTTATTCTGTGCCCAGCACATGTCTAATTTTCCACATTAGGCTATCAGTCTTTTAAAGTAAAATTCACTTATTTATTTATTCAATGAATATTTATTGAGAGACTAGTATGTACCCAGAATTGTGCCTGACCCTGACAAGCCAATGGTACATAAATGCAGGTGCCATCCCTAACCTCCCAAGACACTGAAATGGTGGGGAGGTGGGGGGGGGGAAGTGAAGGGATTATCCTTAGATAGAAGCATACCACACCCTCCCTTTCCCCCCACTCCATTGTAACAGGAGGTGGGGGGCTGAAGGGATGGGTGAAGGGTATAGTCAGATTAGAATGTTAACTAGGAAGTGGAGAATGTTCCATATGAAAAAATCTACAAGGGATGATCATTTGCTGAGAGATGGAGAGGGTCAGAATTTTCTACTCGTATGCATATTCTTGGCAACAAGTGGAACAATTCTTAGCACATACCGGTACTTCTGAAATGATGATTGTATAGATGGCTTTTTAATGGGAATGAAGAATTGAGTGAATGACCCTGTTGCACTTTACTCAGAAGGCTGACTGGTCAAAAGTGAATGAGGGCTACAGAAGTGTCCTTCAAAGCAGGTATTACTAGTCCACAACCTGGGATTCATCCCTGGGTTTAGCGGAAGAAATGTGTAGATTTTCCTGTCCAGACTCCATAGCTCCAGGGCAAAGAGATGAGTTGCAGAAGAGAACTATAAAACAAAAGTTATAATACATGATAATAGGATCATTGTTTTCTGCATGTCTCTTATTCTATTTTCTGAAAGCAGGCACATTTTGAGTGAAAACAGGTTTTATGTCCCAGCAATAAAGAGATATAACTATAAAAATATATGTCATATCAGCAGGCATGTCTCTAAATAGAATGTTTTACCAAGTTTCCCATGAGGAGTCTCAGGCCCTCTAAATTATAGGGTATATGAGCTTCCCTGCAAGGCAGCATTTGAACTACAACTCATTGTCAATCTAAAGCAGGAGTGGGAAATGAACCTTTCGGAAATGAAGGGTGTATGTTCTTCACTCACCATTTCTAGGTTCCTCCCTTAAAATGGATTCCATCACCAAGCAAGAAAGAGATGTACAATCAGTATGGGTCAAGTGAAGCTTAGTAATTTTAATTGCATCCATTTAGGGGAAAAAAAATCTCACATCTTAACCTAAACCTTCACATTTCTCTCGGCCAAATTTGACTTAGGGCAAAGCAATCCAAAACAGCCAGCACTCACTTAAATGGACAGAACACTGTAATAAGTAATTCAGAAGAGCAGATAATCCAAAAATCACCTCTATTTGGGTTTGTAATAACATTTTCAGCTGATTTGCTTAACTATATTTTTCTTAGGTTAATATTAAAACTAATTTGTAATCATTCAGAATATTCTTTTTTTTTTTTTTTAAAGATTTTAATTATTTATCTGCCAGAGAGAGAGAGAGAGAGAACAAGCAGGGGGAGCGGCAGGCAGAGGGAGAGGGAGAAGCAGGCTCTCTGCTGAGCAAGGAGCCCGATGCAGGACTCGATCCAGGACCCCGGGATCGTGACCCAAGCCGAAGGCAGCCGCCTAACTGACAGCCACCCAGATGCCCCCATTCAGAATATTCTAACTCGGTAGCAGAGGTCTGGAAATATCCGGGTCTTTAGAAGTGGCACTTGGTGTTGTTCAAAACACTGAAGACAATTCCCAAAAAGAAATAATCCAAAATAGAGCACATTCACTATGATTTGAATACAAAGGAAATCTCTGGGGCTGTCTGTGAGTCTGTGAAGAAAATTCTGAATCACAAAAATAATCATGCTCTGTTATTCAAAATAGTAAAAAGTTGGAGACAACTTAATGTCCAACAATAAAGGACTAGTTAAACAAATTAGAATACATCAGTAAGATGGGTTCTTATACTATTATAATAACATATATAAAGAATTCTAATAACTTGGGAAAGAGCTTATGATATACCATAAAAGGGAAGAAAAATCAGGTTATAAAACTGACTATGCATTATTATCACCACTACATGGTTAAGAGCACAATTGCTGGAATCTGGCTAAGTACATTTGATTCCTGATTATATCAGTTATGAGATATTTGACCTAGAGTAAATTAGTTCACCTTTCTGAGCCTCGGTTTCTTTATTTGTAAAATGCAGATAATAGCAGTGCCTATCTCATAGTGTTGCTATAAAGATGAAAAGATGTTTAATGTATTTACAAAATGCCAGGAATAGAGTAAGTACAATACAGAATACTGTTTTTATTTGTTCTAAATCAAATAATTTTGCTCGTGGTATTTATTCCACTTCTCCTTTTGAATTTTACCTATTAGCTCCCATTTGCCCTCTGAGGTCCAGCTCACATTTTACCTAAAAAGAATATGGAGTTTTTTTCTTATGACCACCCACCTCTAGACAGAATTCATCACCCTGGGGTGACTGGGTGGCTCAGTCATTAAGCATCTGCCTTTGGCTCAGGTCATGATCCCAGGATCCTGGGATTGAGCCCCGCATGGGCTCCCTGCTCAGAGTTGGGGGAAGGGGGAGTCTGCTTCTCCCTCTCCCTCTGCCTTCCCCCCAAACCCCGCACTCGTTTTCTCTCTCGATAGCTCTGTTCTCTCTCAAATAAATAAATAAATAAATAAATAATCTTCAAAAAAAAAAAAAAAGAATTAATCACCCTTTCCTTTGCACTGTCAGAACATTTTATAATAAACACTATCCTAGCATCTATGCTACAGTATGGTAATTAATGTATATCTCTCTCCCCATCCGAATGTAGGCCCCTCAATATTAGTGGCATGTCTTGTTGCTCTTTGTATTTCCCACAGCTTAGTAAGTGCTTGGCATAGGAAAAGTGCCCATTCCCACTGGATTAATGAATGAAATGAATGCAAGCTAAGTTCTATGAGTGAAGCAGGTAGAAAGGAAAGATGAAAAGCAGTTTCTTCTCCTGTGACTTCCAAAGGTTCAGGTGTATTTCTTTGGCCCGGAAGAAGAATGCAGAATATTTTCAGCCCATATTTCATGACTCCAAATCCTCAACATTTCTATTCTCTTTCTATTGTTGCCTTTTCTAAAATATAATACTTGTCCTGATAACTGAACAGCGTGGTAAAATGGAATAAAAAAATGAACTTAGAAGTCAAAAGTTCTATTGCTGACACTCAAACCATATGACCTTGAGCAAGTAACTTAACTTCTTTGAATATGTAAAATAGGGATGAAAATACACACCCTGCCCCACAATCTACTTCACAGGGTTATTTTAAGTATCAATTAAAGAATGAATATGAGAGCATTTTGGAAAGGCAGCATACAAATATAAAGTATCATCATTAGTTATTTTGCTGGTAAAGCTTTCCTCCCATTCAGAAGTTCACATTTAATATTAGACTGTTTTACAAATTTACAGTAGCCTATAATTCTTTGACAAGATTAAGGACAACCTTTCAGTATTTCCCTCCACCTCATTTTACAAAGAAGCTGTTGGAAAGATGGCGAAGTTTAAAACTGTTAAATAGAGTTCCTATGGAACACAATGAAAATGAGGAGTGTTATTCACATTAATATTTAAATATACAAACATTCTTCTTTGTTCTATTTATAAAGCATCAATTAGCAATTACATTAAAAATGCCCACATAATTCCTGTTTGGTTGACAGCATCCTTCTCATATTTCAAAGGCAAACTGAGGCACAGCTAGGTCTATGTGTATTATTGCATATTACCAAGAATGATCTGACAAAGGTATTGAGAATTCCTTTCTAAACCAGAGCTGCCCAACAGAACTTTCTGCGATAATGGAAATGTTTGATAATCTGCACTATTCAGTATGGTAGCCACTAACCATATGCGGCTTTCAGCACTTGAAGTGTGGTTTGTATGACCAAGGAGTTTAATTTTAAATTTAATGTTAATGAATTTAAATTTAAATAGATACATTTGGTTAGTGGCTACTTACTGTATTAAACAGTACAGTTTTAACTAGTCACTGTATTTAGCATGAGCATTTGCTCGTTAGTCAAATGAACACTTAAACACTCAAAAAAAAAAGAATGGCAGTTTATTATTTTATAATGGGAAAAAAAATTCCCACACAGACTTTCAACATGGTGTCTTTTCCTCATTGGAAAAACATTTTGATCTGAGCTTGGTTTAGAGGGCACAGAATCAGAACAAGGAGAATGAATGGATGAGTCAAACGTTTCATGGCACCTGGTTACAATAATCTGGCCAACAAAACAAACTGGTCTTATTGTTAGAATACTTAGTCGGCCAGCCAAGGTTTTCCTTGGCTATTGCTTGGGTGGCCACTACCGCCCTTGCTTTAGTGACTCTTCTTTTCCTGGCGACCCCCCTTTCTGATTGATAAGTCATTCTTTCTATTTTTTTTCTGCAAACTCACATTTAATGTGCACTGGCAAAGAAAAAAAAGTTTGTCCCATCTCTTCATATTTGCTTCCCCATAACTCTAAGTCCAACACACAGATCTCCCCTTTTATCAGCCAGAGAAATACTAGGAAGGCACAGAGGAGAAAGAATATTTATTTTAACCCTTCTGATAAGGAAAGAACTCAACCTGTCTGGGAACAGCCATTCCTTCTTTTCCTTCAGACATACCGTCAAGAGCATCTTAAGGTCAGACTGTAAATCATGTAAAATATCTTTATCTTTTCAAGGCAGTTTTTCGCCTATATTATAATCAAGGACAAGAGAGGTCGCAGAATTCTTGCAATAGGAGTCCTTGCAGTGGCTGCTGGGAGTGGAACTTTTAGCTGCTGAAACTGTTCCACAGAACTAAACCAGGTTCCGGGAGGGGCTCATTCTCAGCTAAGATGAGGTCCTGGGCTTCTCAATTTGATGTGTGGGTGATTCTGATATTCATTAAAATGACAAGCTGACAGAGTGAGGCACAGGCAACCTTTACCCACTCATCAGCTGTCCAGTCCTAAAATGTTCTGGACTATTTTGATCCTCTAGGCTTTCTGTATATATAGCTTTCAGACACAAGCCTCAAGTCTGCCCAGAATGATTCCTAGTTATTCCAGAACTGGCCTTTGAAATAGTCATTCTATATTTACTGAATTGTGAAGAAGTTTCTTAATTGGAAAGAAAAATGTCTTAAGATAATAGCGTACTGAGGGAAGATGGCCCATGATCTTAATTCCATTTATTTTCACAACTTTATTTAGTTCAACTTCCTCATTACACTGATGGGAATTCTAAGCCCAGAGAGGTGAACTGCCTTGATCATATACAAATAATGTCTAAGCAAAAGTGTTGACAGTTATAACTTGATGATGATGATGATAAACTTTTGTTTTGTTTTGTTTCCATGTATGTTAACTAGATTACTAGACTAAGTAAACTGAAAAGTTAGAACATCAAATCATGGTAGCAAAGTACAATAATTTAAGTGCACTTTAAAGCATAAGATCTATTCAAGACAGCAAGGGTTAAGGATAGTCATTTATAGAACTGGTAGATGCTAGTCTAAAGCTACTGACAACTCTTCCAAAAATCATGATGTGATTTCTAAGACTTAGATAACCCTGGAAATTATTAAGTCAGCTAAACAACCTCAAATAGCCTTCCACAATCTCTACTTGTTGGATCTGTTTTACCCTTTATCCCATCTTTTTTTAAGATTTTATTTATTTATTGGACAGAGGGAGAGAGAGAGTACAAGCAGGGGTAGCGAGAGAGGGAGAAGCAGGCTCCCCACTGAGCAGGGAGCCCGTGGGGCTATCCCAGGACCCTGGGATCATGACCTGAGCCGAAGGCAGATGCTTAACTGACTGAGCCACCCAGGCGCCCCTATCCTTTACCCCTTCTTATTAGAAGGGATAATATATTGCCTTGACTGTTAAGGATTAACTGCAGTTCTCAAAGTTGGGTGGGCTTTGGAATCAGCAGAAATTTTCACACATTTTTCTTTTTATATTATGGATTCCTGGGTCCCAACCCAGGGTTTTTTTGGTTGCATTCTGGAATCTACATTATTAATAAATTCCCAAGGGATTCTGATGCATCATTTGAAAATCACTGCCCAGAACATTCAACACCATTTACAATGAATTAGAGTTATTTATGTATATGTCTTTTCATCCAGTAAATTTTAAATTGAGGATACTGCTTTTGGTATGGGCTCAACCCTATTTCTTGCATAGTGATCTAGACAGTGATTTAGAGCCAGACATATCTCAGTTTGAATTCTAGCCCTGCCATTAATTCTAGCCCTATACATTAAAGTTTGTTGTAAAATATGAATAAGATGATGTGTCAAGCAGGTAAACCATAATAATATGGATTTTTGATAAATGCTAACTCGTGGTTATAGTGGTAGAGATAGTGGTATTAATAGCAGTAGGAGTTGTCATGTTAGCAGTACTTTTTCAATAAATACCTTTTGATTAAATTAAGAAACAAATTAAAACAATCTATTTAATCTAGAAGAAATAAAGCTCTGAGCAACAGCTAATGCCTGTATGAGGAGTAAATGGTACCAAATTATTTATTTAATCTTCATCTCGGAGTGGCCATGCAGGAAAGGGAAACAGTAGATGCAATCTATCAACAAATAATAACTTTGAATCAGCTGTATTCTTGTAAATAAGTGGTTAAAAAGGTGGTCTAGATCTGTGCATCTCAATCCTCTTACTACATCACTCAAAAATGCCCTTGGACATTCCTATTTCTCTCTCCTTACCAGCTCCCCCCAAAAAAGGCAAAATTTAAAACAAAAATAAAAACATTGTGCCAGGTCATAAACAATGTATTTATGTGGGCATGGGTACAGATAGCAGTAAAGGGAATGGGTCAGGTAGAAAGTCCTCTTTAAAAATGTTGGCTCAGTAGGGTGCCTGAGTGGCTCAGTTGGTTGAGCATCCAACTCTTGGTTTCAGCTCAGGTCATGATCTTGGGATCATGGATCCAGCCCCACATCAGCAGGAAGTCTGCTTGAGATTCTCTCTCTCCCTCTCTCTCTGCCCCTCCCCCAGCTTGCACTCTCTCTCAAAAAAATAAATAAATCTTTTTTTAAAAAATGTTGGATCAGCAACCCTGATGGTCTTTGGACTTCTCTTTGACCTGTCTAGAGAATATGACATAAATATTCTAAGCCTAATATGAGCATTAATATCCAAAGAGTCAGTCTAGGAATCTTTGACAGAGTCAGTCACTATGTAGCGCCATAGATGACTGCTGGTGGCACATCACCTTCCTCACTATGCTCATCTTCTTCTCTTTCCCTCTTTTCCATACTGAATCCTTTATTTGCAGTCTTCCTTCTTCCTTGAATTTTTTTCATAATCTATTTCATTTTTCCTTTTCCTTGTTTTTTTCCTTCCATTTTCTATGCCTTTTAATCTCTCCACAATTCTCACAAATAGTTCTTAGGGGCACAAGGTCGCATAGGGCTTAGCAGCTGTCTATAGTCCTTACAAGAATTATGGTCTCTAGCCTCTTACACACAATAGAGGATTCCTGTCAGGAGCTTGAGGTCAACTGGAAGGATAATGGTAAGAGAATAAAAACAATAAGAGAATAATAAGGTATTTGTATATGATTTTTTTAAAGTGTCTCTTTGCAAATATGTATATGTGTGTTTCTTTTGCTCTGTAGGAACGTAACTAACTCACAGAATATGTACATTTCACTTATGCCATTGCTCCCCGACAAAATTTTATCCACAATATGGTTTCTAGGGTACCTGGTTGGTGCAGTTGGTTGGGCACCCAACTCCTGGTTTTGGCATGGGTCATGATCTCAGGGTCATGGGATTGGCCAGTGTTGAGCTCCATGCTGATCTCTCCCTTTCCCTCTGCCTGCCCACCATGTACGCACACTCTCTCTCTCAAATAAATAAATAAATATTAAAAAATAAAATAAAGAAACAATAAAATGTGATCTCTCCTTATTTTGCAGTGACAGTTTTAGTCAATATTAAGGACTCACTAACAAAAATACAGATTCTGAGCTTTTTGGAAGAAAAGCATATTCTAGTGAGGACCCCATAGCTAAAAATGATATTAGGGGTATCTTTTTCCTGACAGGCTCAGGTGTATTCCTTAATCTCCTGCTTTGCTTAACCCATCGAGGCCTGGGCATGGGGACAACATATTATTCCATGACTTTCTAACTTGTCCTTCAATTAATCACCACAGCTTTATAACACTTGGCAGTGCTCTGCTGGAGTCACATGAAACAAAATGTGCCCTTCTGCTGATGAAACTTTGCTATCTGTGGAGATATTTTAGCCTGCTGCCTGGATAATTACATGTGTAACTCACATTAGAGATCCAGAGTGACTTGAGGCGGGTACACCCAGCACGGACACATGGGGCCCTGCACTGATGTGGTGGCCCCTTGCCATCTTCGGTCATTGAAGTGGCAGCTGTAATAACCTCAGTGAGTTCTGCTCTCTCAGTAATCATCTGGTGCAGCCCATATTCTCCCTCCTTCAAGTAAGGGCAAGGACCTTCTGGTCTATGGGGGTTGGGCATAGACTGAGACAGGATGTCATGTGCTTTAGAAAAGTCAAGTTTGGTTCACAGGCCTCTCAGGGCAAAGAAGGGTGAGACAGAAAGAAAAACTAGCATTTATAAAAACTTAGAATGTACCAGACCTTTTGCTAAACACTTTCACACATGTCATATAACTTAATTCTCACAATAACTGAGTAAAGAAATGAGGCTCAGAAGAAGTTAGATAATTGCCAAGGTCACCCAGCTAGTTTGAAGAAGACCTGGGACTAGAGATCAGGTTTCCTAGTTCCCTATCCAACGTTTTTTCTACCAAAATGTGCATAATAACATTTGTTCCGTTTATTCATTTCTGCATGGATGATATTTAAGAGCCAGGCCCTGGAACTACACTGAGTTCAAATCCTAACTCTAACATCTATTAATTATACAAGCTGGATAATTTTCTTACCCTCTATACACATCAGTACTCTATGTATAAAATGAGATGAACAATAGTATCCACTTCACAGAATTGTTATGAAGGTGAATAAATTAGCCATGTAAAACCCTTAGTACAATGCTTGAAACATGGCAAAGATTTCAAGAAGCTCCTGACAGAGCTCACAGGCTGGTGGGGAAGACAGACACATAAACAGATAAATTACACCACAACATGCCAAATACTAAAATAAAGTTAAAAAGGAAATGCAGTGAGAGCTCAGAGGAGAATCCCTACCTAGCACTTCCCATTCTGTAAAATGTGAAATGAAGTCTACCTTAATAAAAGGAAAACAAAACTCACAATGGTATCAATGGAAACTGGCTGTGCCAGAAAATAGTTATGGGTTTAACTGGTAAAGACAGATAAGGTAGTTCCAGGGGCCATTTTTTACTCAGAACTCCCCTGCCTGCTTCTGGAAGCCCTCTGGGGTTGCTGTATGGAGAGCTTAGCTTGACCATTAGTACTGCTGTTTTTAGAGCTGTCAACATTTATATAAAGCTAAACTCCTCTTATTCAAACATGTCATATATAAGGCCTAAGAATGAATCATTTTCCCTTAAAAAAAAAAGAGTCTCACAATTCTCAGAAAACAGAAAGCAAGATCAATTTCTAGGTTTTTGTTTAATTTACTGAACAATGATAATATTCAAAAAATATAAATCAGGGTGCCTGGGTGGCTCAGTAGGTTGAGCGTCTGCCTTCAGCTCAGGTCATGATCCCAGGGTCCTAGGATCAAGCCCCGCATCAGGCTCCCTGCTGGGCGGGGAGTCTGCTTCTCCCTCTCCCACTCCCCCTGCTTGTGTTCCCTCCCTAGCTGTCTCTTTCTCTCTGTCAAATAAATAAATAAAATCTTTAAAAAAATAAAAATAAAATAAAAAATATAAATCAGATAAAAATATCATTCAAGCTTAAAAACTGACCTCCAAAATCAGTGTTTCACCCCTATTTTCTAATTTTTTTCTCCGGTACTATGCTTTACCCACTAAACTGAATGATTTGCAATTTTCCTAAACCTGTCTCCATGCTTTCTGGCCTTCCAGACTTTGCTCATTCCGGCTCCTCCATCTGGGTTGATTTGACCCATATCCTAATGTCTATGTCTCAAATTCTAGGGACTGAAGCCTCTAAGATTCACTCAGATGCTTACTCTTTCCTGAAGCTACCTTAAGGAATCAAAAATTTCCCCTGATGTAACAGAGGCCCAGTCTTATCTATGCTTTCTTTTTCTAGTCCTATACTTGTTTTAGATAGCCTCTTAAACTGAGACCCATAGCAGATAGCATATATTTTTAAAAAGTAGAGGCGGGAAAAACTATGAATCCATATTGGGGGAAGAGACAGAGCCAAAGGAAAAAAAATAGCTATTAAACACCACAATCAGTCAATTTTAGTGTCTGTTATATGACAACCACCAGACACCTCTCCATTGGCTCCAGAAGAAATAAAATATAGAGACACTACCTTTAAAGATTTTAGGCTTAAAGATATAAGACATGTACCCAGAGAATAGTTATTTACAAATATAAGTATAAAATAATAATTGTTTTATTATAATTATAATTATAATATAATAATTCTGCTCAGTGTTTATTGTTCCAAGAACTGTTCTAAGTGACAAAGGAATATCTCTATTTTTCTGTCATCTACCTACCTACCTACCTATTTTCTCCTTTGATTCTGTCCAGAACTCCAGGAGGTAGAAACTATTATTTTCTCTATGGAAGATACTTGGATTCACAGTTAAAGTACTGCACTGTATCAAGTATCCTTTTTTCACCTGTTAGTCCTTATTTGACCCTAGAGTATGATACAGGACTTTGACCATAGTTTGAGATGTGATCATTCAAGTAATAAGGAACCATCGTTGGTCCTAGTGAAGCAGTAGGATGCTGGACTGAAACTACGGATCACTGGGATTTACGTGTGAGTAGGATTTCATACTGTATCACATAATCCTATATTCTCTACAAAATTCTCTCCTTGGTATATTTTTTAGATTGTTTTAGGAATCATTTATTATTCATCATTACCCTCCATGCCAGCAAAATCCCTGGCAAGCCGTAGGTGATCATAAATGAACGTAGGAAAAGATATCTGGGAGAAAATAGGGTGGGGCAGTATGGGAAGGCAAGTAAAATATGTATGATTCAAAAATAAGGTGGTAAGTATGAGTTAATAAGGGATAATATCAAAATGAAGTAAAGAGAATTAAAGTAGAAAAGAGGAACATTCGATTTGGCTGGAGGGATGTTTGAGTGATTTTCATGAGTACTGTTCTTGTGATGAAAAGAGCACAACCTAGTCTGCATGATGTTAAAAGACAAACACAGATACAGTCCCTGATTTTTGTTTTTAATTAGTAGCAGGAGAAAAGGTCTGTAAGTGAACAACTGGATCAAGAATCCATTTAAGAAGTCAGAAGTCTCTTCATTTAAACTGCGAATCCAAGTGTCTTCCATAATTCAGTAATAAAACACCCATGGGGTGTCTGGGTGGTTCAGTCGGTTCTGTGTCTGGCTCTTGATTTCAGCTGGGGTCATTGTCTCAGGGTCCTGAGATCAAGCCCCATGTAGCGCTCTGCGCTCAGTGGGGAGTCTGCTTGGGATTCTTTCTCTCCCTCTCTCTCTGCCCCTCTTTCCTCCGTGCACTCACTCACGCTCTTTCTCTCAAATAAATAAATCTTAAAAAAAAAAAACAAAACACTCACACTTACCACTTATGACAGCAAAGTTGCATCAAATCCTTTGTGTCCCTTGGGCAACCTACATGGCACTAATCAAAAGCTGGGGTTTTAACACCAGATTGTATGAACAAGACATTGAAAAATTAAATTATTCATCTAAAGAATTCATAGCAAGTCATAGGCAGATGTAGAACCTTGTTTCCACTTAGTCTCTATCCCAGGAGAAGGAAGAGTTTGGGCATGGCCATCTCTGAAGCTCTTCCAGTCTGAGATTCTCTAACTCTGTGCAGACTGTCTCCTCACTGCTATTCTCTACCCAGTGAACTTCCTTCTTCACCTATGCCAACTGCCAGCCTGACCTTTATAAATGATCCTTCTTTGTCTAATTAGCTCCATGAGAGGTTTCTATTATCCCATGGTATAATTTCAGCTAACTTAAAATTTTAAGAAAAGTTAAATAACGAAAGTAATTAAACATAATGCAGATAGCATTCAATGTACACATCTAATTAACGCCAATACCCACATAAAGGCAAAATTCATGAAAACAAAACTCAGTGCAATATATTATGTTTGGATACTCTAACAAGTACATCTTTAAATATTTTCTCTGAAAGCAAAACATTTTTGGATGATAAAAAGAACTAAATTCTGTAAGAGTAGTGATCCATTGACAGAATTAAAGCTATGAATGATTTCAAATAGAAATGCAAACTCCCAAGCTTTACTCTACCGGGCTGAGACCCTTTCCATAAGATGTAGGAGAAATGCAGAACAACGAAAGCAAAAGAAGTAGAAGACTGAGTTTGAGGCTTAACATTTTGTATCCTAAGCTAGTTCTAGGAGAGATCCTTTGCAGAGACAAAATACTGTTGCACAGAATCAGTGGTGGGGAGGATGGGGAAGAATGCAACAGTAATTTGTAAACTGAGTTCATGGATCATAGCCCATTTTTCTTTAAACAGTGGTATTCATTTAATGTCACAGGAATACACTTGTTTTACAGAAAAGTCATATGCAAATTAGACTAAATTTACTATGCTTCCTTTCCTCTATAAAAAAGCGAACAGATTAAAGAATGAGATTTCCCAGCAGTTTGGGTATACATATTCCCAGTTGCAAGTAGTATTTTGTCAGCCGTGTTGGAGTGATTAGTTTCACTATGTCATGCGTCACCCCAGATTCCCCACTCAGTAGAGTCTGTATAGAGATGGATATGTGATTCTCTTTCTATTCTATATCTTATCAGCATCATCACCATTCATTTCATATTATATACGAAAATCCAACCATACCAGTAGGCATAGCCCTTGGAAGGACTTGCGTCCACTCAGCCAATTCATGAAACACAAACACTAGTGAACAAAGATTTTTTTTAAAAAACTCAAATGATTTCTCCCATTTAAACAAATATAAAAAGAAGAAGATTAGCTGGAGAGTGTGTACATGAGAAAGAAAAGGGATGTGTGTTAAATTTCTCATCTCCCTCTGGATCGGCACCCCTCTAAAGGTCAGCTCACTAGCCTCAGGTTTAATTCCCTTTCTTGCTGCTACTGTTCAGAGGTAAATGCTTGCTTTTTATTAAAAAATCAAAAGCACAGGAGCTTGTAATCCTCTAGACTCAAAGTTTTTTTTTTTTAATAAAAATGGAAAGTTTAGCTCAAAGCAATAGCAGCTAAAATTAGAGTGAAATCAGCAGCTGCTCCCCAGGGAAGATGGAAAACCAAACAACGTGGGGTTTTTTGTTGTTGTTTTTTCTTTGACTACAATTTATGTTGTATTTTTTTTACCTCCTTTAAAATTGGAAGACTTTCCAAACATTTGCATATGTCAGCAAAAACAATACGTTATGTTTATAACCCCCAACCTTTACTCCTCTGAAATGATGTCAGACACTAGCTGTTCAGGTAAAGGGGTGAGAAAACTGCTATTGTGTTTCCAGTGTGGCAGCCCCTGGAAACAATGGCAGTAATTAATAGCGTTGGCGAGGCATCAATCTGTACCACCAGTCAAACTTCATCCATTTCTCCTTTTGTATAGCTGTGTCAGCATGCATGACAGTTGGCACAAGCCATAAGTACTAGATTCTCAGGGTGCTGTGGCATCTAGCTGATTGTGTTGCTCAGAAATCACGATCAGAATGGGTCAGGAATCAAATATTGAGACAAAGCTTAAATCTCAATTATCCTCACTCTCACCTGCTTCTCTCCACCCTGTTTTCTGCTTCTGTCTACTGTCCTCTTGATACTGAATGTTAACTAAGCTTATTGTGGTCATCATTTAGCAACATATACATATATCAAAACATTATGTCCTATACCTAAAACCAAGACGATATTATATGTCAATTATATCTCAATGAAAAAAAAAAGGATGGTTCTTTCCCTCTCACCATTTACTACCCCAAACCTACTCTTCATTACAGTGGCAGCTGTAGCGCCTGGCAGGAATATCATAAGCAAGCAGTGAACGGAATATCACACTTGGATACACTTACACCACATTCGTTCTTTCATCTGCCTTCAGAGTTTTCTCCTCCAGCCTTTAGGATCATTGGGAGGGCATCTGCACTATGCATTTTTCTTCCAACCTTCTTTTATGCAAGAGCTTTCTGAGCCAAACCGGCCCCTTACCTCTCTCAGGGATTTCTTTGTGAGGATATCTTTCCATGGGAATCCAAAGGAAATCCCTCTCTCTACAAACAGGAACAGGTTATATCAAGAATAGCTATTGTCATTTTTAGCAGTTCACCTTTACTAGTTGCTTACTAAATGCCAAGTACCACGTGAGGGGCATTTCAGGCTCTTTCTCACTGACCTTCACAACAACTCTATGAGGAAGGTGCTATTATTGATACTTACTGCTGAGAAAATGGAGTGGAAGGATTAATTAGCTAAGATCATACAGTAGCCGGTAAGTGATGGATCCTGGGTTCAAATTTAAGTACCTTGACTTTCATTCTTTCACCTCAGTGTTGTTTCAGAGCTGCTCTCTTTCACACACACACACACACACACACACACGCACGCACGCACGCACACACACACACACACACACACACACTCATTCTTAAAGCCTGAAAAGACAGGAGTAAATGGTTTCTAAACCTCTCCTTCTCCTCCAAAACCAACTAATTGGGTCAAATCTGGGACTGCTGGTGAGACAGGTTTGGAATTTAAATGTGGCCCCAGTTATTTTCAACAAACTTCCATGCTCTAAAGCCTAAGTCATTTTCAATTGTTCTTTTCCAAAATTCATTCATTCAATATAGGGCTTAGCGATGTTCAGTTATTATGTGAAATAATGACACGAGAAAATAATTTGAGAAAGACACGAAAAATGCAATACTATTTCAAGGGAAGACAGAGTATTTATAGGACAATAAAAGAGATCTGTAGTTACATTATCCACTGAAGCAAAACTATGTTGTAAGGGTCATCAACCCATATGTTTTATAACATAAACTGATCAACAGGAAGGGTTAGGAGAATATTTCCCTTGGGCATACAGTTTGGTATAATTAGACACATTTGAGGGATTTTACACCTTTCTCAGTCACATCCTACACTAGCCATTTTGAGAACTGATAAACTGTTGACCACTTCTGGTATAGTAATTTTATGACCCAATAAAAAAATAAATTTTGTTGTATTGTATTATTGAAATGGCTATAACTATTCCATTGAGTTGTTATATGGAAATATGCCTGCCTCCTTTATGTGAACTCAACCAGGGACGTCCAGGTTTTTCTTCTAACCTTCTTTAATATATTTTTGGGCTCTGTAAGGGGGCTTAACATATTTTTTTAAAGACAGTATTAGTAGTACATGGATTCATGGTACACAAGTCACATGCAAACACCACCTCTCTTTTAATATTATTTGAGTCTGCTTATTTTACATTATACTTGGAGGCAAATTGTTTGCCCAGATTTAGGACTTATGTATTTAGGCATGCAAAATTTTCAAAATGGACTGTCTTATTCCTTTTGATAGATGGTAACTTTAAAAGACATTGTAGGTGAACAAATTTTTTTTAATTATTTATTTTAGAGAGACAGTGAGAAAGAGAGTGTGAGCTGGGGGAGGGGCAGAGGGAGAGAGAGAATCCTCAAGCAAAACCCCACTGAACGTGGATCCCAGGACCCTGAGATCATGACCTGAGCTGAAACTAAGGGTCAGACACTCAACTGACTGAGCCACCCAAGTGCCCTGGTGAACAAATCTCCTTAAACTCCAAACTCCAAACTCACATGAGGGGATTTGCTAGCCACTTATTGGATCGTATTCTTCCTATCCAAATCTTTCAACCTTTTTACTCCTTATTTCTTTCAGTCTTTTTTTCCAACCTTTTCTCCTCCTATCCTTTCCACCCTCCCTCCTCTGCTTCCCGACCTTCTTTCCTTCTTCCTTCTCTCTCCCCTCTCTACTTCTCTACAGACTAGATTAGGCCAACTAAGAATACAGCAACCATATTTTTCCAAACTATTAACAGAAACCAACTTTGCTAGTTGTGTGTGAACATTGGGACAAAATACATAAAATTGAGAATGTGCCAAGGCAAACTGGCTGCTTAGTTGTCATACAAGTTTTAATTTGGATAGTTTGGTTATAAAATAGATTTACCACAAAGAATAGGGTCTTACTGTGAACATATGCTGTCCAGGGAGCCAGGAAAAAAACTGAAACTGAAAACTCCAAACTCAGGAAGAGCAGGAATTATATAAGAGCAAGGCTGCAGGAAGAACAGGAGACAGTATCTGTCGATCATAGATATGACTCAGCTACTCTCTACCAATCTCCATCTCTGGA
The DNA here is from genome assembly GCF_009762305.2 of Zalophus californianus. Taxonomy (NCBI): domain Eukaryota; kingdom Metazoa; phylum Chordata; class Mammalia; order Carnivora; family Otariidae; genus Zalophus; species Zalophus californianus. The sequence goes on along the minus strand of NC_045595.1, from coordinate 155,024,037 downwards.
CGTGTACTTCTCTTCCTAGTTCCACCTGCACTGGGAATCCCTTCCTCTTACCTGTGCTTACCTTTTCTCAACTTCATAACTTCTGATTAGTCACAGTTTGTTTTCTCATAACTCGAGCTTCTTAAGACCATTAACTCATGAGTTCGCTACACAATTCAGCTTCAATTTCCTTTGCTGACTAAGCCATATTGTAGTAATACCTCCACTTCAAAATCCAGAACAAATTTCTTTAGCCCATTTTATCATTTTGCATTGGCCAGTTTATAGATTCAATTCCCAGTTGGCAGACACCCACTCCAGTGAATTGTGGTAGGGCTGAAGTGAGGATAGTTTGGGCAGGAGGAGACAGGATGGTGAAAACATGGTAACACAGATATTTTCCCAGATTTTCCCAGCAGAGGCTATAGGTGAAGGGTAATTTCTTTCCAAGAGGGCTTTCATTGCAGGCACCATAATGAAAATGTCTAATTGAGACATTATAAGCAGTATTCTTTTTTAAAAAAATTTATTTGAGAGAGACAGAGAGAGCATGAGCGGGGCCGGGGGCGGGGGGGCAGGGGCAGAGGGAGAGGCAGAAGCCAGTCTGCTGAGCAGAGAGCCAGACATAGGGCTCCATCCCAGGACCCTGAGACCATGACCTGAGCCAAAGGTAGATGCTTAACCAACTGAGCCACCCAGGTTTGCCCCTATAAAGCAGTATTCTTTACACCACCCTATTTTTCATATTCTCTGGTCCAGATATTTCTGTACCTAGATAAATTCTCTTCTTCCTTGGTAACTCTCCTTATTTCTACCATCAGTATAAAACAGCCCTTTATCTCAGATTCTCAGGTCCTTGGAAAAACAGAATCTTCCATCTCTTTATGTTGATACTAACTCTTCCAACAGGTATGTAGACTAACTTGCAGATTTTCATCATGGCCCTCAGAAATACTTAGAACACACTGTCCTGCTCTCTAAGCACAGAGACCACTCAACTGCCTCATTTAGAACAATCTCTCAACTTCATTAAACTTCTTCACTTATTCCCCATGAAGATTTAAGAACTAAAGACCCCAAGCAATCTTCAACTCTTCCTCCCTGGGCCAAACTGCAATTGTTCAAAGAATCATTGCATGGTAACTCCTGCAAATAACATTTGAGGAAGTGTTTTGGTTTGTTTATTTGATTAAATTTTTTGTACGTCTGACTTGTGGGGAATTGCTTTAGGAAAGTAAGAATAATTGAAAATGCTTCTTTTGAAGTACTTTATGAATAAAAAGGATAGTTTTCTTTCTAGAGATAATGTAACAGTATTCCTCCTAGAGGCAATAAGAAATGTGCAGGTGCTGTGATATCTAATGCAGTCTTTAAATTCTTCAATTCTCTGTATTTCTTACCCTCCTACCCATCTCAAATCATCAAACATAATATTCATTTATTCACTCATTCAGCAAATACCTGTTGAGTATCTACTCCTAAGAACCAAGAGTTGTGGATACAGAAAGATACAGTTCTATTCCTGCCCTCACAGAACTTAATAGCATAGTCTGCCTGTTTTTCTTATTGTTTTTAAATATTAATAGCTATTCCATAGTTATTTTGCCTAAAGTATCACTAATCTCCAAATCCACCTTGAAAGGTAGTGGGATCTCTATTCTATAGGTGAAAAAAAGTGAGGCTCAGTTGACATATCAATTAGCTCAACCTCAAAGAGCTGGCAAATTGCAGACCAGGATTCCAAACAGTTTGGCTCTAAAACACAGTTTTTGCAGTTCACCACACAGCCTTAAAGATTAGTTAACATCCATCATTTGTATATGCTAGAAATTAGGGTTCTAAAGAGGCATAAATCATTGTCTGCTATCTTCATGTACTTTACAATCTAGTCAGAAAACAAAAAAAAACATATATAAAAATATGTTCTCTCTTTTATTAGCCTGAAGTCTCCAAAGTCCATCATTTATTTTATTATTTTATTTTATTCTATTCTATTTATTTTATTTATTTTTATTTGAGTATAGTTGACACACAATGTTACATTAGTTTTCAGGTGTACAACATAGTGATTCAACTTCTCTATATGTTATGCTATGCTCACCGCAACCGTAGCTACCATCCGCAAGTCTACTCACCATACACCTCTATTACAATATCATTGACTGTATTCCCTGTGCTGTGCTTTTTATCTCCATGACCTATTCATTCCATAACTGGAGGCCTGTATCTCCCACTTGCCTTCATCCATTTTGCCTATCCCTCTACCACCCTTCTTCTGGCAATCATCAGTTTATTCTCTGTATTTATACATCTGATTCTGCTTTTTTATTTCTTTATTCATTTGTTTTGTTTTTTTAAATTCCATATATGAGTGAAATCAAATGGTATTTGTCTTTCTCATTCTGACTTATTTCACTTAGCATAATGCCATCCAGGTTCATCCATGTTGTCATAAATGGCAAGATCTCATCCTTTTTCATGGCTGCATAATAATCTATTATATATATATATATATATATATATATATATATATATACCACATCTTCCTTTTCGATCTATTGATGGACATTTAGGTTACATTAGGTTATCTTGGCTATCTTGGCTATTGTACATAATGCTGCAATAAACAGGGGTGCATACAATCTTTCAAATTAGTGTTTTTTGTGTGTGTTTTTTGGGGGGTAAATACCCCATAGTGAAATTATTAGATCATATGGTATTTCTATTTTAATCTTTGGAGGAAACTCCATACTGTTTTCTGTAGAGGCTATACCAATTTACATTCCCACCACCAGTCCACATCCTCACCAACGGTTTTTATTTATTTTTTTAAAGATATTATTTATTTCTTTGTCAGAGAGAGAGAGAGAGAGCATGGGAGCGCACAAGCAGAGGGAGAAGCAGACAGAGAGAGAAGCAGGCTCCCCACTGAGTAGGGAGCCCGATGTGGGACTCAATCCCAGGACTCTGAGCTGAAGGCAGACGCTTAACTGACTGAGCCACCCAGGCATCCTTATTTCTTGTCTTTTTAAAAGTTTTATCCATTCTGACAGCTGTAAGGTGATACCTCATTGTGTGTTTTCTTTTATATTGTTATTTATCTAAGTAACATTTTAGTGATAAGGAGAGAATCCTTGCTTTCAGTCGAATCTCATCTTTGAAACAACACTAAGAAACACTACTCAGGGTTACTATTCTCAGGATTAATACACTTACACCTGATTTACTCAAGTGAATGGCAGTTACTTGTGGAATGAGTAATAAAGCATTTTAGAGTGTTTAGAAAAGAATCATAAAAACAGAATATGATCTCATTAAATTTAATTTCATTCTTTAACCAAAAAGTATATATTTAATAACTACCATCTTTAAACAAAATTCCATTCCCTAAATTAGTCTTTATTGAGCAACAACCATGCACACAACACTGTATTAAAGACAATTCTTTGAACTTTGATGGACTGAAACCAGTTTTTTTTTAAGAACTATAAAAATCTAGATGTGCTTGTTGTGCTTAAGACAGAAACACATGAACTTTATGGACATATAAAGAATTGCTAGTTTCCACTTTTGAGAGAAATAAAGAGATAGAAATAATTAGAAAGAGAAAGAGGGAGAGAGATTCTTCCCCTTAAAAAATTTAAGGACTTTACATCTTAGCAAATTATTCTTTAATCTCTGATCTGCCTATTCTGAAATAAACTAGATATCCTCTGTATTCTGCTAAATATATGTATATTGCTGATGTAGCCTGGCTTCTTCTCACCATGGGTCTCAATTTAAATGACACCTAAAAGAGGAGTTCCCAGACTTTTGTATATAAGCAGTCTATCTTCATTTTATTTAAGCAGTGGATCTCCATAATGCCATCTTATTTTCTTCCTTCATAGTAATGTTGTCATTGAAGTCATCTTGTTGAGCATTTGTTTTTGTCTTTATCTGTCTTTCTCTGCTGGTCTATAAGCTCTATGAGCATGAAGATGAGGTCTCTGTGTTGACAGCTGTAGCTCTAGCACTCAGAATATTCCCTGATCCTTTCCTAGGCATTCAAGTATCATTTATAGAATAAGTGAACATATGAATGAATAAATTAATGAATGAACGAATGAATAAAGGCAGTGATCAACAAACTGATGCCACAGCTCATATTACAGAGCTTTTCCCTTTTTTGTAATGGTTATACATGAGTCAAATCAAAGTATAAGATTCAACTGATTTATTCTATTTATCTGCTAAAGTTGGGATGGGGGACATCTCACCAGACACTCATAGCTGAAGCAGCATTTCCTTCTTAATTCTGTCTCTGGGATATTCAAGCTATAAAAACTCTTTCTAAACCTTGAGTTTTGCCTTTGGAATTAAGCAGACAGAGGTATAACACAAATTATCCATCTTTGTTTTTACTTCAGATTCAGACCCCAGAAGTCTATTTTAGATTACCTAGCCAGACCTATATAGACATCGGCACACTATGTAGTCAATAAAACTTTTCATTTCATTAATAATACTAGTGTCACAGTTTATTCATTCTGAGCTCTTACACTCCTGAGTCACAACAAACAAGGCTTTCTTTTTCCCCATGGATGCTCTGCTCTTGATTTCCTTAAATTCATCTTTTTGCAAGTCATATTTGGTGCCCATAGCGCCTGTGTGAAAAGCATTTCTTCCTGAATGAGAGAAATTATTTTTTCTTTTTATTTATTTTTTATTTATTTTTGTATAATTTTTTGTCATATATTTATTTTATTTTATTATGTTATGTTAATCACCATACATTACATAATTAGTTTTTGATGTAGTGTTCCATGATTCCTTGTTTGTATATAACACCCAGTGCTCCATTCAATATATGCCCTCCTTAATACCCATCCCCAGGCTAACCCATCCCCCCACCCCCTCCCCTCTAGAACCCTCAGTTTGTTTCTCAGAGTCCACAGGGAGAGACACAGTGAGAGAGGGAACACAAGCAGGGGGAGTGGGAGAGGGAGAAGTAGGCTTCCTGCTGAGTAAGGGAGCCAGATGCGGGGCTCCATCACCAGGACCCTGGGATCATGACCTGAGCCGAAGGTAGACGCTTAACGACTGAGCCACCCAGGCGCCCCAGAAATTATTTTTTTTTTTCTTTTCTGCAGTTTATCTTCTCTAAGCTGGGCCACAACAACCAGTGTGTCTTGGCATTAACCGTAATATTTAAGACTTTATAGTCATTTACATTCCATCTTAACTACGTCTTTTTTTCAGAGGCTACATGGACTGTGATTTCATTTTTGCCCTTCCAGAGTTAGATTGGGTCCCTCAGCCTCTCACCTCCCTCTCACATAATCTCACATAATCCAAGATGCTAACTTTTTTTAATGTTTCTTGGCTGTCTGTAGAAGATCTGACCACAGATCTGTTAACACATTATCCAGATGGTTTAAATATATATATTAAATAAAAATGTTTTTAAAATTAAATTATATATATTTTGTATATGTTATAAAATTATACATATTTTTTAAATACATACATATATTTGTTTATTTATTTATTTGACAAGAAGTCAGTACTTCTCTCTTCCAGCTGCCCTCTGCTCTAATCAAATCTCCTTCTACTCACACACTCTTATCCCCTACATTACTGGTGTTCTTATTCTTATGATGTGAATGACAAGGGAAAGTCACATATTGCCCTTAAAAGCTAACATCCTTGATTTCAGTGAAGGCATTGATGTCCCTCAAATCTTGAGATAAATCAAGATTTTTATTTCCAGTAGGAGTTGGAATTTCCAAAGCTAGAAAAGACATCTTTTATACAATAGAAACAAACAGAAGGTCTAAGTATCATACTTCTACTTTCTTAACCTCATCTCTTAAATATTATCCTTTCTGTCTGTGATTTCTGTTCTCTGAATTTTTAACAATATGCAGAGTTTCAGGGTGTAAGTGTTAAGCAACACTATTTGCCTCTGAGCTAAAGTTGCCAAAGAACTGAATACAGAGCTATTTTGAGCCTTCAATGACCAAAGTATTATTTGGGAACCACCAGAGAAGAGAAGCCCTCTTATTTTGATGATGAAAAAAAATTCCACTTTCTTTCCACCAGCCAAAGAAAGGATTAGGACCCCAAACCCTCAAAGAAAATAAGAGTGAAGAGAGCACAAACATATCTATTCGTGATTTTTCCACAGGTCCCTTATCACCATTTTCAACTGATTATCAAAGAACAAATAATTAAGGAGTGGGAAATTTTACTCTACTCCTATTTCCAAATTGGACATTTCTCAATGGAATCTTTATTTCCAACTTAACTATATAAGTAATGACCAGTTTCTATTTAATCAATCAGATTATCTATGTAGACATTTTAATTCAATCATTAAGATGAGTTCTAAACCTTAAACTGGTCATTATGCAGTGGTCTGCAGTCATGGTCTTTTATACTTGAGCATGAAAAAGGAAAGCTAGGCAACTTACATCAGGATTTGATCCTTATTCTTATTTAGAGTTAATCTAAAATTAACTTAAATTTTTGTCCTGGCTCTGTTCTGCCTCCCTCTGTAACTGCTTAAAGAGTAAAAAGAATTATATTGCTTTAACATTTCACTGAATACCAGCTCCTTGAATGGGTAACACAGCCATCCCCTGGTGGACCTCTGCTCTGAGTGTCTCCCAACTCCCAGTGTCCTCAAATCCTCCGTTCCAAAATGATGCTTGGGGCGCCTGGGTGGCTCAGTAGGTGGAGCAGGTGACTCTTAATCTTGGGGTTGTGTGTTCAAGTCCTATGTTGGGTATAGAGATTACTTAAAAAAATAAAATATTAAGAAAAATGATATTACAATACAATGTAGCAACAGGGTCTATCCAGGTCAGGGTTCCACGAGCTCATGAGTTAGGAGGGCAACTTAGAGAAGATGAAACAGCATTGAACTTCATATTAGAAAAGCTAATTTAGTGTCTTTTTCTTTTCTTTTTCTTTCTTTCTTTCTTTCTTTCTTTCTTTCTTTCTTTCTTTCTTTCTTTCTTTCTTTCTTTCTTTCTTTCTTTCTTTCTTTTTATTCTCCCTCAGCCATGTGACTTTCAACAACTGTCATCACTTGTCTCAATTATTTCATCTGCACAATGAGGAGACTGATCATGATCTCACTGGGCTGAAGGGAGGAAAATATATGTGAAAAACTGACAACCATTATTCAGTAGAAGAATATTAAGTTGTTAACATTAGCCTTCAAGATTTTTCAAAGTGTCCCTGCTACTTTCCTTTTATCCTCATATAACCAAGACTTTCCATGCCAGGTTTGCAATGGTATGGATTGGGGGTGGGGGGTAGGTGTCACTGAAATCAAGCAACAGAAAGCAGGAGTTTAAGGCCCAAATTAAACTCGAAGCTACTCTGAGGAGTCCGTTCTTGGTGAGCAAGGAAACGAGAAAGATAGAGACTAGTTGAGGAAAACTTCTGGTCCCTCAGCTTCCAGTTAAGTTCCTCAGATCTGTCCAACACTACTATCCCAGTGCTATTCGTGCTTTATTGTGCAAACAAATCACCTGGGGATCTTGTTAAAGTCCAAATTCTGATGTAGAATATCTGGCCAAAGGAGTTTCATTTCCAACAAGTTCCATCCAAGGCCAATGCTGAGGGCTGTGGATAACACTTCAAGTAACAAGTCCTACATGACCCTCTATGATTTTTTACCTTCCTCTCCTACCATATATCCTACCAGTGTTCCTGTACCTTCTCTTCTAGTAAGACCAAACTGCTGTTTCCAGGAACACTCTAGTGGTTTTCTTCCTCTGTACTTTAGCTCATCTTAATTTCTATGCTTAGAACATTCTTTTTTACATCTCTTTTGGATTCTGCCAAAAGATTATTTTCTCCAGGATTTTATCCTGGAAACCTCCAGTCTTAGTTGCTGCACTGTTGTCCTTTTGACAATACCTTCATATCAAGGTTTAAATTTATGTGGCTATTTAGTCTCATTAGACCCTGAAGTTATCAAGGACAAAACCGCCATCTGATTTTCTATTTTCCCAGCTTCTGACACTCTTCGTGGCATACTAGAGCACTTTGTAAATATTTGTTCAACTAAGTCATATATAAAGAGCATGATGAATTCTAGACTCATACCTGGCTGATCAGGCAGTTCAGGATCAGGTAGAATGTCAGTCCTTACTAACAGCTTATTATGCTTCTTACTATGAAATAACACACTCGGTAAAGAGTGTGACTGTGATAGATGTTAAAAAATAAATAAATAAAAATAAAAATAACCAGAAAATAAATCTTTAAAAAATTATAACAGGCAGAGTGAATTAGGTTGGAGTCTGTGTGACATGTGCCTTGAGGACATCAGTGAGTCTCTCTCACACCCATCCTAATTTGTGCTGAGACATTACAAAGGTCAGGACACTTGAGGTATGGTTGTGCAACCACCCTCCATCAGTTAACTCAGCTCTGTTCCCTACTTCGGAGGCACTGATTCCCTCACCTCCCTTCCTCTTGTATTTTCTTTTCCAATGTTTTGTCTATGGCCCTCTTGGTGCTCATTAGCTGAGTACCCAAGGGTATAGGTTTGCTCCTTTGCTTTTATCCTCCTTTCCCAATGCTGGAGAGGAGGAAGAGCGGTAATCCATCATGCAAAAGAAATGGTCTCCCATAGTCACTTGGGCACTAAAGAGATGTCAGGCCAAGAATATTTTCCTTCATCACATTCAAACTCTTTCCATTACAAATTTCAGCTATTCTTCTCTGGGCCTCAGAGATCTTTCTTGCAAGCCTGACACTGCTAATGGAAAATTAGATTTAGAATTCTTCACTGACTTAAATTAATAGACCTAAGATCGAGAAGAAGAGGTGTAGAGGTACATTTGTGTTCCTGCTCTGACCTCTAAAAAGCATATTCTATTTCCAACATATGAAGGGAACTCAAATTAGAGATTAACATTACAGGTAAGATATTTTGGCATTATGTATCTAATATGCTTCTATAATTATTAATTATTAGAATTGTCATGTAAAATGAGAACCATTTGTTAACATTTAATACACTGAACATAAGGGAATCGGTAGTAATAAATGAAGGTGGTTAAGCACTAATGAGAACAGCTGAAGAGTGATAGGGGCATCGTCATTACTACCTTGTCAACAAAGAAGGCCCTTCTGTACATTGACATTTACCAAAGCAAAATGGGAAAGAGATGGTGCTGTTATACATGGCCAATGAAAATAAGGTAATTATCTTTTTTCAAAGATGGCCCATTTTTATTTGATTAAGTTATTTAAAAACATGTATATTTTTCTATATGCTTTTTGTAGAAAATTAAGGGTAAATAATTTTTACTATTTAACATTGAAATAAACCTCCATGACTCTACAATTTAAGATTACAGCTTGATGTATGTAGAAATAAAAACAAATGAATTTGAATTTCCAGATCTTTATAATTCAGAATTTCATTATCATCAAGAATATTTTGTAATTATGAATAAGGTAAAATGTCACCCAATTCAGAGTCATGTAGGGTAAGGCACTTTTGGCTTACTACAATGTATAAATTATAGGGTAGTTTCTAATAAGAATAGACTACTGCATGTAGGTAGAATTTACTACATGTTATAAACTTACCTTTTTAAATAATAATTGGAAACATGTATTGAACTTTAATAAGCTCTCTTCTAAGCACTGAATATACATTTTCTAATGTAGTTCTTACAACAGCCCAATGAACTTGATCCATCTTTTATACCCATTTAGGGTTAAAGAAACTAAAGCCCAAGGCACATCATCTGGAAGTGGAGAAATCCACACACAATGTCTTTTAACATTCAATTAAATTATTTTCTATTTAAATTGTTCAACCAAAAGAATTGTAGTTGTTTGTTTCTGATTTTATGAAATTCTTTGAAATTAAAGTAGATTCCCCTATTAAGAATAAGACTGAAAATTGTTATCAGGAAAAAAAAACAATTTAATAAATATGATTTTTGTACTTTGGCTTCTTCATCTAAACAGCAAATGTTTTAGCCAAATCTAAATTTCCTTGAGGCTACAAATGCAAATCCTTAGCTATCAAAAAATCACAAAGGGAGGGATGTCCAAATTTTCAAAATTCAACAGTAATTCTGCCAATACCAGGTGTTCATACATTTTCCAAATATTATGGAGGAGGACTTTATTATATAATGATAAATACTGGACTAGAACAAATGTACCATTTAACTTCACTTCTAATGTTAGATGGCATTACATCTAAATTTTGTTTTTCCGATCACTTTATTGTATTTCCAATCCATTTTATTTTTAGTGATTTATTATCAGTGGGCTCGAGGGGAGCAATTAGTGCCATGCATAATAAATAAGCAATAAGAATCTTAACTTAATGAAAAAGAATCTTAACTTATTTAAAATGATACTTTCGATACATAAATACAAAGCCCACTTGCATTGAATTCAGTGAAATTTTGGACACCAAAGACTACACAGAGTCTTGCATATACAAGTTGCTGAATAATTACTACTTTCCATTTCTCTTTTCTACATCATTCTTCTAAGAAAATTAGTCAAATAGGGCAATTAACTCACATGATCTTTGTATAGTGTCCATTTATTAAAGCACATAGATATTGTTAATTTGGTATCTGTTGGGACTTTGATTTGAATGCCACACAGCTTCTACTGGCTCTTCCAGGGCTGGGGAAAATTAGTAGTCACTGGGACATGCAATTTTACTGGGTTCAAATATAGAAAATAATCTCTAACTTTTATTCAACAACCAAAGAGTCATTTTTACTGTATTCTGCACTGTAGGTAGCCCTGTCCTTTAGAATGTTTGCTGACCTAATGACTAATTAATATCAAAGAAGACTCTACTTCATAAAGGTCAACCACTTAACACCATCAAACTTCAAAAGACCCTCCTAGTGCCGTGGGACAAGGACAGAGAAAAAGTGTGTGCATGTTAATAGAGATCTTCAGCAACACTATTCCTGGCACCCCTAACACTGGCAATGAGGGGATCTAGGTTAATGCTTCTTCAATTAGAGTGTGTTTCCGAGTCACTGGGCAACTCCTCATTAATTTTGATTCTACGGTCCCATCTCCAGAGTTGATGATTAAGTAGATCTAAGGTGGTTTCTAGACATCTTCATTTTTCATAAAACTCCTAAGAGATTCTGATGCGGACTGTTCAAGAAATATACTTTTGAAGATACACTTAGCTGGACCCAGTCTGAAATCACCAAAGAGGAGAGAAAGGAAAAGAAAATGTTACCTTCTTGCTTTTTTGCCCTACACAACCTCACTCCAAGTCCTACAAAGAATATGACATGGTTTTCATTGGGTTTTGCTTATTTTTATCTACTTTTCCCAAAGACTCTTACCTCTGTGGAGGCTTTGGAGAACATGATTCTTACTGATTGTCATCTCTTTAGTCTCTGACAGATAGAGTGATGCAACAGCGGCTGAGACTTGGGAGGACTATAGTCCAGTAAATTTAGCAAGCAGAGTTTGACCTTCCTGACCAGTGGATGAATGTAGCAGGGTTGTCTTTATAGTCTCTCTTACTGAATTGCAGGACAATCTCCTTAGTAACTTGTCCCTTGGTCACCAGCCTCAAAGCTACAGAAAGCTCTTCCTACTGTAAGCATTTTCCTCCAACCTCTTCACCCTCCCCAGATGATCCTTTATAGTCTCTTCTCTCCCGCTCCATGCATGGATACTAGGACTTGTGAAACTCCTGATAATCTGAAGATTGGAACCCAGGCAGGTAAAATAGAAGCATCCTTTCTCTTTTATGTTTAATTTAAGTAGTGCTCCAATTCCCACCGAGGGGGGGACTGATTGCAGATGCAGATGTGAGAGATGATATCGAAGAGGAGAAAAGAGTTAATAGATTTTATCAGCCATTCCTCTTGAGGTGTGGACTGCCACCCTCCTCTCATTCTAAACCTCAGAAAAAATGCTGAAGGAAGCTGACAAGTCTCTTTGAAGATGTTTTCATTGGAGTGGAGCTGCAGCAATGGCACCCCAAAGTGGCACTTCTGGCACACATCAAGTTATAAATATGCAAATTGAGTCACTGGTTGCCACTAGCCCAACCATTCACAGTACAGTGATTATCAACTGACAGCTTTAAGCTGGTTGGTACACCCCCTGCTGTGATAGCTTCAGCAGATATTTTGCTTAAGTCCTGCCATCCATCCATGATGAGATGGGGAAGGGAGCTCCCAGGGTTCCTCTTGCAGATGTAGAGGTGGTGTTTTGTAAAGCTTCCAGTGCCTCTCCAAGGCAGGAAGAAGAGGTAGAGATGACAGACAAGCAGCCTTAATAACTCCTTAATGACAAAGGAGTTTACCAGACTGGGGCAATCCTACCAAGAGTGGGCCTGGCTACAGGCTTTTTTAAGAACATCTCTTCCTATAGAAGCAGTGTAAGTAAAACTTAGTGCTTAGGTTAGACTGGCTGTCTAAGTATCACCAGGAGCTTGATAAGACTACAAATTCCCAAGCTCCCTTCCTAGTAAGTTTGTTGCAGAATATTTGGAGTGGAGGCTGGAACTTGATAGGTTTATCATGCTCCCCAGTGGTGATGAATTGCAGTCATGATTGAGAGCCATAGTAAATAAATCAAAGCCATAAGGGCGTTCAAGAACCCACATCAATACTTGAATTACAGAGGTTTTAAACATGTTTGAAAATTGACATTTTCCCATGAGGAAGTGGGGTCTACATCCCCTCCCCCTTGGAACCTGGGCTAAATTTAGGGAACAGCTGACTAGAGTATAGAGGAAGTGACACTAAATGATTTCCAAGTGTAGGTCCTAAAAGATGATACAGCTTCTGCCTGATTCTCTTAGGATACTTGTCTTCAGAGCCTTGATCCACCAGGTGAGAAGTCTTAGGCTACCATGCTCCACATAAAAGCATAACTAACTATAGGTATTTTGGCTAACTGTCCCAGCTGAGGAAACCAGCCAACAGCCAGCATCAATGGCCATATATCTAAGTGAAGATGCCCCCAGTTATAATGAGCTCTGTACTGTCGTGTCACTCCAAGCCATCAAGTCACCCCCAGCTTTGGTTTTCCCAGTTGAAGTCCCAGATATTGTGAAGCAAAAACGAGCTATCTTTTATGATGATGATGATGTTCAGTTAGCCAGCATATAGTACATCTTAAGTTTTTGAGGCAGTGTTCAACAATTCATTAGTTGTGTATAACACCCGGCGCTCACCACAACACACGCCCTCCTTAATACCCATCACCCAGTTACCCCATCCCCCACCCGCTCCCTTCTTAAAAAACAAACACAAAAACAAAAACAAACAACCCTCCCCCAAAACCAAGCTATCTTTATTGGACCCTTCCCAAATTCCGGACCCACAGAGTCTTGGGCATAATAGTTGTTTTACAAGGACAAGTTGTAGGGCAGAACATATATCAGGGCCAGAAATCATTCAAGGCACTGTGGTCAGAGCAAGGATTATAGAATCTAATAGTCCTAGCTTTGTCATTCAATTATCCTTGTCACTCAATTAAAACCTGTGTGACTTTGGATAATATACTCATGTTCTCAGAAGATCATATTCCTAATATGTAAGCTGGAGAGAAAAGTAGATCTCAGGATTATAGTAAAGGTTAAAAGAGGTAATGTGTAAGAATGTGCCTGACACAGTGCCTGTAACGTAGTAAGAATTCAATAATTATTGCTGTTATCTTTTTTATTATTATTTTTGACATTGTTGTAACTAATTATCAAAGATCTCTAGGTATCTCAGTGGTGATCAAAGCCATTACCCCTTATGACTGAGGGAAAGAAAGAGAATATATCCAAGTCAAGGCAAATAAATTTTACGGTGAAAAAAGAATTTCAGAATCTGCCCTTCCCAACATACCCCTTATACAGATGAGACACTATGTTGAAATATTTTTTCCAGAACAGTGAATGAAACATTTTCCAACATACGGACTTTTTTAATGTTAAGAAAGCAAATAAGAACACTGGACACTCATATGATAGTATTTACTTTAGAAAAAAAAGACATGTTTTGTTACTAACCCATAACTTCTATATACATATTAAAAATAGCAGTTTATACCTGTCACACAGCCTACAGACAATACTCTCAAAATACAGATCCAAAGAAGAACAAATGTCTTCATTGCTCGGTAAACCTCACAACCTTGGAATTCTTATCACAAGTCAGTGTCTCTTTCCAACCTGCCACATCTAAACTCTCCAAAAGTGATACTACATAACCACACCCAATTAGAAACATGTTTTGTAGTTTTCTTTGGCTCTTAATAGAAGGGAAATATTTCTGATAAGCTCCGTACACATCATCAGTGTTCCTATAAGAGAAGCTGGTATGATTATTTGTGTGGCATATGGAGGAAAGAGAAGCTAAATGATCCTTTTAGGGATCCAGATGGCCTCAAGTAACTGAGACAATGACATTTAAACACTTTCAACAGTGATTTTTGTTTTAACAACTCCAAATCATGCATAGGTAAAATGTAGTCTCTACGACAATATATAAGGATTAGAAAACTCTCAAAAACTCTATTAACAAAATAATTCCCACTAATTCACCTAATTCAAAATGGAAAGGTGTCGAAATAATATTCTTGCTATGTATGAAAATACTGCTACACAATATTTTTCTTTTGGGGATATTCTTAGCTCAGGTCCTAATAAATCTCTCTAAAAATGACCTGGAAAAAGGGCTTTTTTCATTATGTTAATGATCCCTTAAGTAAGGAAAGAGTGAAAATAGCTCATTAATGGAACTTCCAGGTGATAAGTTAAGATGTATGGCAGGCACCGGTGAAGCTCCTAAAATGTTATATAAATGGACCCAGAGAGGGTAGTGATATGAGTCAAAAATAACAAAATGAGATTCAGCTTAGAAAAATAAAAATCAGGGCACCTGGGTGGCTCAGTTGGTTAAGCGACTGCCTTCGGCTCAGGTCATGATCCTGGAGTCCCGGGATCGAGTTCCATATCAGGCTCCCTGCTCAGAGGGGAGTCTGCTTCTCCCTCTGACCCTCTTTCTTCTTGTGCTCTCTGTCTCTCATTCTCTCTCTCTCAAATAAATAAATAAAATCTTTAAATAAAAAAAAGAAAAAGAAAAATCAATACATTTTCCACAAAATATTTCAGTGGGCAGGAGAAACCTGGAGCGTAGTAACACTGACAGAGACCTGGAGCTGATAATGGAGGACAAATTAGATTATCAGTTTGCAAAGTAATATGGCTGCCAAAGGGGCTGATGCCGTTTTGAACACAATGATCCCTTATGTTGGGACAGAGCAAAAATATAGAGAAACGACTCCCACCTTCCTTGACTCTGGTTGGGCTAAACTACTGTCAGGCTTCCCGATACTTGCAATGTGTGGAGAAATAGAACTGAGCGCAGAGGCTAGCACTGAAAGGATTAAAGAAATGGAATGATTCATTTTATGGGGAAAGATTAAAGGAGCTACATATATATTGCCTGGATAAGCAATGACAAACCGGGCGAGGGTAGCACTAAGTCAGCATTTGGAAGTTGTAATTTTCCTCCGGAGAAAGGGCTATATAAACGTAAAATAATAGAAACAGTATTAAGATGCCATGGGAAAGTGTGTAAGAGGAGATGGTGTAGCCTTCGTACATGGCGGATGTTTGAGATCACTTCCCGACATCAGCTAGAATGACAATAGTCCTTTCAGTTGTTACGCTGTTGGAAAGCACTGGACAGGTCCTCTCTTCTCAATCTCATGGTAGAGAAACTTGAACTGCTGGGAGTTGTTACTGGGAACAGTTAAATTTTGTGTATATGGTTTTGGTGCTTTTCTTAACACTAGCCTCCATTACCTTATTCTTCAGTCAAAATGTAATCTGCTTCTCCTTGTTTTCAGAACCCACATCAAATTTTGCTTTTGCTTATCTGTCTCTAGGAACTCTCTCCTAAGTTGAACAGTAAAAAGAAAAAAAAAATGGAGGCTCTGAACCAATTTATACTAAGATGTTATTCTGTGAGAGAACAGCTTAATATATTTCTCTAATACATGCATAACAACATATTTTTCCCACAAGAAAGGTCTCTGTCCAATAGATGAGGAATATGTTTTGATATGGACCATCCCTGTGCCCTTCAAATCACATTCCCTAAGCTTTCAAGTGGCAAATGCTTGTATTTGGAAGTGACCCCTGCACCATTTCAAGCTGCTAAAATAGCTGCAGCATAGTCTTAGAGACTGAATGGGCCGAATTTAATAGATGTTTGGGGTTTTGCATTAAAACCCCAAATATCAAGTGCATGTGACATGCTTTATGACATATGAAACTATGTGGGGGAAATTTTCATGCAGTTACAACAAGCCAGGACATGCTCTATTGGAAGCATAGATATAAAAGAAATATAACTTAGCTCCCTTCTAGCTCCAACATTCTATGACCCTATAATTCAATGACTGAGGATCATTTTCATGATTCAAGCATCAATATTAATGAATTCTTTCCAAAATGAAAATGTGAGAAAGAAGGTGAAAGAGAGATGAAAAGTTGTTCCATTATACGTTAAGTGTTTAGAATACCAGGGAGATACAATTTGGAAACAAAGTGACTGATAAAGTATATAGGGTTAGCAAACAAAAGGGGGGGAAAAAAAAAGACTGCAGTGACCATTCATCACTGATCCCTGGAGTGGAAGGGAGGAAAATGTGAAATTCCTGCACCTACTTGTGATGTATTTGGAAAGACAGGCTATCTTGCTCAGGGGAAGCTTTAAAGAGTCAGATATCTGCTGTAGAGCAAACACAGTGAAACATGGGTCACTAAAGAGCCCCTAAGTTACAGAGAGGACAGGTTTGTGACCCTGAGAGTAGGTAATGCGGGCAGAGCAAAAACCCACTCTAGATTTGCTGGCCTGAAGGGATTGATGGGGAATGTGAAAGCAATGTGATAATCACCAGGGTCCACTTGTTATTTATATTCTAATGGTAAAGAAAAGAGCTTCTTAAGTTTCAGGTAATTTCCTAATAGAAGTACTTTAATGGAAACAAAGATCGTCACCTAAGGCAGCCAATTTAGCCAAACACGGTCAGTAAAATGTATTGTCCTGTGTATAAAATGGCCTGTACTGTTGGCAAAAGGCAGTTTTTATGATGGATTCAGGTCACTCAGGGTTTACTGATAGCATGGCTTTCTGTGTTGATTATTAGTAGCCAAACATAAAAACTATTTTAGCCATGTCTCATAAATTATCTTAGCTTCCAAGAGGCAAAGCCTGGGTTAACACCACAGAAGTCAAAGACAGGATGCAGGTCACTCTGACATTAAAGAGATAGGCAAAATTAGCCAGCCTGCAGTCTGTTTTGGTTTCAACCATATATAGGTAGGGATTCTTCAGCCACCTTAGTTCTCCACATAAACCTGGACAGTTTTCAATTACAGCATCGCTGTATAGACACTGTGAGAATGTAAATTGATTATTCATGAGTAAGAAAGAATCTATAATATGTGTAAATCTCTTTGCCACAATTTTAAGGTAATAGTTGTGCAAAAAAGTAACATTTCAAGAAATATAAGGATTTGAACTGTAGAATGATAAGCTCATCACGTAGGTACCAAAGACAAGCAAACAAAAAATTAGGAGGATCCTGTGACCACATTTGAGTAATGGGACCACCATCCCTCATTCAATGCCAGGTAGTTTTGCCATATGAATTGGCTACAAGTATTAAGCCATAAGTGCACTGAACTTTTGCTCTTAGTCCAAGTCAGCTGTGGTTTCAGAGATACAGACAAGAGACATGCATAAAGATCTGAGTGAAAGAAAGATTATAATTGTAAAAGGAAAAGAAAATAACCCAGCATATCCTTAGTCACGTGTGGTTTGTGGGACAACATAAGTCCAAATGTAAAGTATAATAACTGATTGATAGCCAAAGTGAAATAGAGGGAGGAAACATACTGCAACTCAATGTAGGCTTGCAGAAAGATTTGAGAAACCCATCAACAGAGAAAATTTTATTATGCCTATAAATCTGAATTAACCAGACCATCTTTACTAAAGAAATATCTACCTTCAGCCTCTTCCATTCCACTTCCTATAACTCTCACTTCTGAAACTCATCTAATGCTAACATCTAGAAAACCCACCCCAGATGATCCCAAATCTAAATTTCATGCAATTGAATAATAACTATTTATCTAGATACAAAGTGTGTCAAGGGCTTCATAAGTATATTTAATCCATACACAACTCTAAGAGATAAGTGTTATTATTCTGATGTTAAAGAAGAAATTGGAAGGATAAATATTTATATAGTCAGTTTAGCACTCAAAGTTCAAAGCCAAGTCTAACTAACTCTAAAGTTTCCAGCAGAGAAACAATGACAAGAGATAAATAGATTTCCTTAAAATCATTTAGGCCTCACTCTCTGATTCCTATAACATTCACTGTAGGCGTTTCTTAAAACTTACTTTAATTTTCTTTTAGGCTACAAGCAAATAGATTGTGATACCTGTATCTGAGTGTGTGTGTGCCCACATACACACTTACGTATTTTATTTGTTCAACAGATATCCGCTGCACACATAATTCTGTGATAGGCACTGTGCCAAGTACTATGGATAAAACCATAGGCATGGTCTCTCCTCTATCTGCCCGCTCTGTTTGATGAAGCAAGATTATTTAAAACCAAATAGCAGGGGCGCCTGGGTGGCTCAGTCATTAAGTCTCTGTCTTCAGCTCAGGTCGTGATCCCAGAGTCCTGGGATCAAGCCACATCGGGCTCCCTGCTCAGCCGGAAGCCTGCTTCTCCCTCTCCCGCTCCCCCTGTTTGTGTTCCCTCTCTCGCTGTGTCTCTCTCTGTCAAATAAATAAATAAAATCTTAAAAAAAACTTGAAAGGCCTAATGATAAATAAAAAATAAATAAATAAATAAAACCAAAAAGCAGCCAAAGTCAAACAAACAAAGAAAATACAAACAAACAAAAAAAACAATGCATTAAAGTATGGAGAAGTCTGGGATTTATAAAGAGATATACGTAGCTACTTAAGGGATCAACTATATGTGAGATATCAACCTTGTAATACTATTGTCATCATCATTATTTTTATAGTTATGAATAATTTTTATTACTGTAAAATTGAAGAAATTAGAATTCTGCTGGACTGCCAACCCTCAGAGCAGGGGTCACCTGGAGAAATGAGAATAACTGAACACCTGCCCCAAGGTTCAAGACTCAGGGTACGTCAATCTTCTCTTTTCTGTAAATGAACAGAGAAATAACCACCTTATGTGAATAACAATTATTGAAATGTGATGTCTCCAGTGAATTCCAGGAACAGGCTAACTGGGATGGATATTCAGTTACACTGAATAATAAAACTGTGCTCACAATTTCATTAATTTCCATAATTTTAGTTTTTAGATCTTTAATCCACCCCATTTCCAAATGTTATTTTTTTTAGAACTTCTGTTTTTTTTTTTTTTCTCTTTTGATTGATCTAAGGGAAAAGAAAAAATGTTTTGTTAACACATAGGTACCTAGACCAGGAAGACCAGCAAGTGTTCCCTAAACTTTGGCATGGTAGTTGTCAGTTGCTGGTCCACTATCAAGCCTGAAGGAGCTGGTATAACTATTTGACAAAAAAGCAAAATGCAAAATAAAACAGAGAAGGAAAAACAAAATTGGGGATAGTAATAACTACTGATTGCTTCCTATGGGAGTGTTCCTTTATTATGAATGCCATACTTGGTGAATAAATAAATATGATATGCATGTACATAATCTAAAGGAAGAATGAATTCTGAAGTGAAATGAAGGGAGAAACCAGAAGTATTCTACGAATTAAAAGGTCTGAGCATAAATTATTAAAAATAACACACATCCTAGAAAGCTTAGACTCTGGAACCTTAGTCAAAAATTTTGAAAAAGAAAATTACCTTTTAATTGCAAACAACCATATCTCCACAGACAAGCATTTCATGGAGAGGGGTGCTACTTTGCATTGTTAGATGTTCCTATTAATGAGATTTTTAAATTTTATGTGCACATGTGTGCCCAGAGTTCCCCCTCCACCCCCGCTAAAACCAGAACAGGTTATTTATTTCCTAAGGGTTAGTTATATCTTATTAGAGCTCTAATAACTGTTTATAGTTTCCATGAGCATCTGTAGGCCTTTGAAGATAGTTCCCACTATTATTTTGATTGTTATTAACAATCATTATGGAATCACACAATTTTAGAGATGAAATGATCCTTACAGATTATTGTCCAACACCTTCATTTTGCGTATGGCGATAATGAGAACCAGAGAGGCCATATGTGTTAACACATGTCACACAGGTATTTCAGGCATGTCTGGGAATTTACCATTCAACAAACATTCATTAAATACCTACTACGTGTTGGTTTTTGTTGTACACATATCCTATAACAGTCGTCTCCTGACATATTCTCAAGTGTCTCCTTCCCTTTCCCAAAACTTTTAAATCTCTATGTTCATTTTACTCACCAGAATAGACTGTTATACAAGTCCCTCTATACCTAAGATCAATTCCCAAACTTGATAAATAAACAAATAAAAATGACTTATTTATGGGGCTCCTGGGTGGCTCAGTTGGTTATGCGACTGCCTTCGGCTCAGGTCATGATCCTGGAGTCCCGGGATCGAGTCCCACATCAGGCTCCCTGCTCAGCGGGGAGTCTGCTTCTCCCTCTGACCCTCTTCCCTCTCATGCTCTCTCTCTCTCATTCTCTCTCTCTCAAATAAATAAAATCTTTAAAAAAAATGACTTATTTATGTATGGTTTTGAAAAATAGCCAAGTGGTACTTTTAATTCATGTTGAAACAATAGCACAGAAAATCAACTTTCCACAAAGGCTTGGGTATTCCAGAGTACTGCTAGAAGAATACAAGACAAGGACATTTTCTAATGTTGCTTGGAGCTCTGCATTGAGCACTAAAGTGCTGATAATTTTATGCACACAGGATAGAACAAAGTCATAATAAGAACAGTATTTCCTTCTATTCAATCTTCATGAAATGAGCTTTGATGATGAAGGTCAATCTTCGGATGTTGTATACAGAACTTGCCTCTTCTTCCCAAGGTTTGCCCTTAACTTGAAAAAACATTTTTACAGCTGGTAGGTCAGCCAAATAATTGCTTCAGAAAACAAATATTGGCTCTCTTTAGACATATAGGCAGATTCACTTAGGTGTAGTTTAACATGGTCAGGCAGTAATGACGTGTGTAGAGGACTGACACTAACTATAGTTAAAGGATGTGATCCCTTCTATTAGGATACCTTTTCACCTTTTCTCCTTTTCACTATTATTTCAGTCTCTCTCTCTCTCTCTCTCTCTCTCTGCCTATTTCTGTGTCCCCCTCTTTGTCTATCTCTTTCTCTGTGCCTTTAAAATATTTGGATATGTTTGTTTTCATGGATTGAAGACTTCCTATTCTAGAAATAAGCTATACAATGGATTTTTAAAATGCAAACTGCAGGTAGTAAGACAGTACAAAAAAGGGCAAGCAGAGTCCAAACCGAAAGGACAGGACCATTGCTCCATAGTCCATCCATACTACAACCCAAGAAACCCACGGCAGGCTTCAGGTCTTTTTCTCCTATCTATAATCTTAACAATTGGAAGAAGAAATATTGTATGTTGAGGATGGAGGACTATGACAATGTGGAAAGATGGAAAAAAAACAAATGAGAGAAGGAAAGAGGGACAGAAAATGGCAGATATGAAGTAAATGACATGGACAATAGTACTGCCCATTACTTTTTCCATATTTTTTCACAAGTAGACGTTGAAACATACATGTGGAAAAAGTAAAAAATGAAAGTCTGGGATACATAGAGTGGCCATACATCTCGGCTTGCATGGAAAAATCTTGGTGTACACCTGTTACCCAGCATAACTAGTGGTAGCGCTCCTTCCATTCTCAAAAGTTTCACAGTTCAAACAAATTGTATGGTTACCCAAAGGATAGAAATTACTCACAATAGGTTGGCCATATGACAAGTGAATAAATTTTATTTCATTTCTCATTCATAGCCCATTGTTTATAATATAGACTCATTCACTAAAAGATCATATTCTTTTCATGCCTGAATACAATGGATTTGATCCTAGTTAGAATAAACTCAGCCAAACTGCATTATTAGAAACCTCTCGACGATGAACTAAGTGAATCTTTAGCCCAGTACCAACACACCGACAGCCCAAGTGTACTTAGCATTATGACTCAACTACCATGAGTTCAACTTCCTGCCTCTTTAACAAAGCACCTGACATTCAAGGTTTGGTTCACCCTATCCTATGTAAAACAAAGGGCAGTGGCAGTTAGAAATACCTCTATTACTAGGATTAAGCATTCCCAAATCCCTGTATCCCTAGTAAATTAAAGGTGCATGATTGTGTAACCAGTAGCAATTGGCCTTCACTCCCATTTCACTGAAGGCATTTGCTGCAGGCATTTTCACTGGTAAAACAACATAATCACACCAGTATTCATTCCTAACCATAGGATTAATCCTCACTAGAAGCTATTTTCAAAAATAGCTTTTCTTTTAACCCATTACTTCCGTAAAATTTTAAAAATTAATAAAATGACGTAAAAACATCAAAAATTTATTGATGAGGATAAAGGGAAACAGACACTCATTTATTGCTGGTGACAGTATGAATTCTACAACTTGTTTGGTAATTGACTCACATTAAGTATTATATTTAAAACATGTTTATCCTTGATAAACCCACCCCACTTTTATAATCAGCACAATGGTTAAGAGAGCAGGCTCTGGATGCAGACTGCCAGGGTTTGAATCCTAGCTCAGTTTCTTAGAAGTGTGGTTCTGGGCAAGTATCTTAAACTCCCTGAATCTCAGTTCCCTCTGTCATATCCCACTGTATGGAAATAAAAACTAAACTTACTATATAGGACTATGGGAAAAATTAAATGAGTTAATGCAGGTAACATGCTTAAGAAAGTCCAGGCCTAAACACAATCAATAACTATTATTATTACGTATTAGAAATGAAAGTACCAGCTTTCATAAGGATAATACTAGATAACATTGAAAATACGTTAGTTTGTTTCCCAATGTAAAAACTCTATGTCCATCAAGATGACAATTGTTACATATAATGTACAATCCATACTGTAGAATATCATATACATTTAAAAATGTTTAAATGAGATAGTTGTGTATCTATTGTCTTTGCTAGATTGCTCAGTACAAAAAACAAACTACAGATCCTATTTGCTCAGTATAATCCCACTTTTTAAAAAGCAAAATTACCATCCCCAAAGAAATGTGCTCTTTATATATATTTATATTCATCCTACAAATAATTGTTGAACACTGTCAAATGTATTACAGCACTGAATTACAGCAACAAGAAAAACAGACACAAAATTTGGCCCTTGAGGAGCTTATATTCTAGGGGGCAGGGACCCCCCCAAAAAAACAAATAATTAAGTAAAATATACAGTATATCCAATAGTGGTAAGTGCTATAGTAGAAAAAAAAAAATGAAGTAGTAAAGTTGCGCAGAGAGAGTTCCCGAGGAGGCAGTGGTGGTTGGTGGGATCCTAACTTTAAATTGGGCGGTTAGGACAGGTCTCTCGGGGCGGGGGGGGGGGGGGGGGGGGGGGGGAAGGAATAAAGACTCATCCTAATAAAGCAGAATCCTAAAAGAGGTAAAAAGATGAAGTATAGTTCTATGTTTTCTGATTATGTGCATGTATTTGTATATTTTTATGAACATGAGGTAATGTGAAAAAGAGTATACTAAGGTACTAAACTTGAATACTTCAGGGAAGATAGAGATCGAAAGGAAACAAGATTGAGGGAGGTTATCACTGTCGTCTTTATAGATTTTTTATTAGTGCAAATGTTATTTTCGACACTAATTAAGAAAATTAGAGCAAATAAGTTTTTAAAAAAAGAAATGAGAGGTTAAAAAAATGACCAAACATCAGATTAATAAATTTCCTATCACGGCACATGGTAGGTGCTCAATAAATACTGGAGGACCTGAAATATAAATGTGTCTTTGTATTGCTCAAGTACTCTCCAGGGTTTGGCAGATAAGGTAACTGAGGCCTG
Organism: Zalophus californianus; assembly: GCF_009762305.2. Lineage (NCBI taxonomy): Eukaryota > Metazoa > Chordata > Mammalia > Carnivora > Otariidae > Zalophus > Zalophus californianus. Next base: position 154,999,967 of record NC_045595.1, on the reverse strand, counting down.
CAGAGGTTAAATGTTGCTTAAAGAAACAAAAGTTTTAATTGACGACTATGTACTCTATACTGACTTATCTCAGGGGATTTCTGTATAGCTTTACCGCAGTACTTTTTGTAACGAAGTTTCCTCTTATAACCTTGAAGACTGCCTGAGAGTCTGTTGAAACAGTTTACATGAAGGAAGGAGGGATTTGGGAGTTTGGGTCTTGGGGAGGAGAAGGTAAGGACTGCATTGTTGACAGTGAAGGCAGCACACCTGCTGTGTTCTACACACAATACAACTGATTTGTTTGAATTTTGCCTTTGTCTCTTCCCTACACCCTACTTTTCACTGGAGATGCTGTTAAGCAAAGAAAAAAACAAAAAGATCAAAAGCTAAACATCTGAAGGGAGAAGAAACAGAATGAGAACACCTCAGCAGCATCAATCCTGAATAATGGAAAGGTGGTTTCAGCACCTGACAGGGAAATTGCAGAGGGTTGGCCTTTGCTATGTTAGGAAAGGATTCTGAAGAATTTTCCAGAGTCAGCAGCATATCCACATATGTAGCCATCCACCCTTAGCATTACGTGATTATGTTCTTTCTTAACTGAATAAAGTCAGAACTTGTCGGCCTGGACTAAACACTCTTTCTAATGATGAGAAGAATACTCTAACTACATAATAAATGGCAGTGATGAACTAATTTAATAAATAAAATCACAGTCCCAAAAGCCATTGTCTTTTCATCAGGATTGCTGCTGAAAATGGGAAAGATGTTACTGCTCTCCAGTATCATTCCCTTCAAACTGGCTGCTCGGGCTCACACATGCTTTGGGTAAATACGTTCGAAGCTCTTGAAATGTCCAAGAACAGTATTAACTAGAAGTCAAACAAAGGTGTTATCTCATTTCTTCTCAGGGACAAACACCAACTAGCTCCTTATTTAAATAAGCCAATATCAGCCACATGGGAATATTATCTTCTTTTAGGTATTTTTCAGGTAACAGAGTGTGAAAATGTCAGCAACGATATCAGAGGGAATTTTGGCTAACTCCTCAGTTGTTGTGACATGATTTTTTGTCAGCTCTGTAATTTGTTTAAAAGGTTAATCAGGATTCACCGTATGTAGAAACTGAAGAAGCAGACATCTACTCCAGGTATTTAAGCAGGAAGTTCCACTTGTCTTAAAAATACTGCCTGAGTTAAACAAACTGAGGGTTACTGGAGTGGTGGGGGGGTGGGAGGGATGGGGTGGCTGGGTGATAGACATTGGGGAGGGTATGTGCTACGGTGAGCGCTGTGAATTGTGCAAGACTGTTGAATCACAGACCTGTACCTCTGAAACAAATAACGCAACATATTTTAAGAAAAAAGAAGAAGAAGATAACAGGAGAGGAAGAAAAAGGGAGTATGTCAGAGGAGGAGACGAATCATGAGAGATGATGGACTCTGAAAAACAAACTGAGGGTTCTAGAGGGGAGGGGGTGGGGGGATGGGTTAGCCTGGTGATGGGTATTGAGGAGGGCACGTTCTGCATGGAGCACTGGGTGTTATGAACAAACAATGAATCATGGAACACTGCACCAAAAACTAATGATGTAATATATGGTGATTAACATAACAATAAAAATTAAAAAAAAATACTGCCTGAGTTCTCTGACACTGCCGCCATTAAGGTAAATTGTCAACAGAAAGGATCTTTTAAAAACCACACATCACTCATTAATACCCATTTAATTAATGGGGAGTTGGTTACCAAGGCGCCTAGAAGAGAACAGGGCCCTGAGATGTGTATGAGAAGAGAACTGGGATGGGAAAGAAAAAGACAAGACAGATCCGAAGCATGGAACTGGCCAGTGGAGGCCAGCTGGAATGGGAGTGTTTTCGTAGGGTGCTAGGGGCCTCACACGGAGAGCAGCACAAAGACAATCAGAAGAGGAGCAAGAGAAGTTACAGGGGGACATGGGAATGAGAAAAGGCAAAGCAGTCTTGTTTGCTTTACAGTGTCAGCTAGAGAATTAAATAAATCTCCTGTCAAGTTTTGAGCTCTAATATGGAAATATTCTGTTAAAGATGCAGTAATAGTTCCTTTACATTGTTCTCTCCAAAAAAGGCGGTATGCCTCAAAGTAAAACATTATAATAACTGAAAGTTATCTCTTTAATCTCTGAAACGTGCTTTCATTTTAACAGTTTTTCTTGTAACTAATTATAAAATACATCAATCATTTATTTTATTTAATTCATGTGTATTCCATTTCAACAAGCATCAATTATTTTACTGTGTTGTATAAGGCAGTAAAAGACTTTTTTGGGATCTCATAGTATATGTACCTAGGTTATTTGCCCCAGTGTGGGATGCTTCAGATCCCGTCCAAGGTTATAGCTCTTCAGTTTTTCCCCCGTCATTAGTTGCCTGTACACAGAAGGGCTTACTTCTTTATACAGGATTTGAACTTCATATTCAACCTGGTTAAGAACACAAGTATAGTTCACCCTCTTCTAAAACTCATTCAGTTGGAATTTGTAACCTCAGAGTCATCTCTACCTGTTCTTGTGTTTAGAATACATTCTGGATGGTAATGATTAACTATAGTTTAACCTCTAGTTAATCCGGGTATCATACTTAAGCAAAAACATAAGGATCATGAGACAGAGATACAGCTGTAAGCAAATCAAGAGGAAACAAGGGTTAATAATGCTGCATGCCTAGGGATGTGACTAAGTTATAAAAAGGGTTGGGTGATCTAACTGGGAAAATTAAGACAAAGATAAATTATAGCCCTCTACTCTTGCTGAATTATTCAAAATGATCAATTAACTCTGGCGAGTTCTGCCTGTAAGAATTACAGTTTGAACCATATAATTATGGTGCTTGATGATATTTAATTTAATACTTTATTATAAACTGTCTTGGTATTGTTATTTAATTGCTTCATGTTCACAAGTTTTATTTCCTTAACAGGACTGTACACGCCTTGAAGGCAGGGATCAAGTCTTTCCACCTAATTTGATTTCTCCACAGCTCCCCAGATAATCCAGTGCACGTAGAGAACACTCCATAATTCTGTACTGAATTGAACTGTTATATATGAATCTTTACAAATTAAGCTGAAATTTAGGATAGTATGATCTTCTTTCTGCTCCTATCTAACCCAGTGACAAACAAAAATGGGAGAAGAGGAAAAGTGTATAGGTATGAGTATTGGGAAATTGTGTAATAAAAGTCGTATCATTTATTCTCCATCCCATGTTTTAATATAATGGAATGCCTTAGTTATGTACACTTAAAGTGTACAGGTATAAGCATATTCATACAAACACTTGATTAGACATTATGAGACCCACTTCAGGAAATAATCACCTTGAATCTATCAACTAAATGATTCCCTTAAGAGAAAGTTCATGAAAATCATTGTGGAAGAGTTTCTAAGATAACCTCATATTCATTCAATGCCATCCAATGTGTTTTTTGTTTTTGTTTGTTTGTTTTGGGTACTTGACAGCTAGAGTATCACTAATAGAGTTTGGCCCAAAAGACACTATCAGGATCTGCTAGAACTCTTCTCACCCTTTTTTTTCAACCTTTGAAGCGAGAGCCACTTACCACCAACATATACATTTAACCCTGATCAGGGAACATTTAAATAAATAAAATTGTTAGTTTTGCTTTATCTTCAGACAGAAATCCTGAATTCGTACTATCCCTTGCAGCCATATAACCCTAATCCTTTCTAAGACCATCCCTGAATCAAAATCCAAAGCAGGCATTTCCAAGATCAGGTACTTCAATGCAAAACTGCAGACCTTGCTGATGCTCTCTACTTCTCTGCCTGTATCCTATTTAAACCCCCCTCTTAGAAATACCTTGACCACCAAGTCAGCCATTCCAGGCTTGACTGTTCCCACTACTGTCTGAGCCATGGCTTTGATAATTACCAAAAATCTTGCTTTGTCTTTGCTGATTTGTAGAATCACAGCTCTGGTGGCTTTTCCTTGGCAATGAAGGAGCTCCAATATTTTCTTGTACCCAGAATCACAGAATCATAAAAATTTTAGAGTTCAGAGGGATTGAAGAAATCCTTCAATTTTAAAGCTGAATTGGGCATTGCATGTAAACGCAACATTTTATGATAAGTTGCCTTAGTCTGTCAGAGGAAATACCAACATATATCTACTACCTATGTATTCTCAAAGGAAATAGAAACCAGGATAGACACTGGGGGCATCACCAATGTTTTGTAGTTCCATACAGGAAGATGGAAAAAGCCAGCAAAGACTTCTAAGGCTGCAGAAAAATGATGTGTGTGTGTATGTGTGTGTGTGTTTGTGTGTGTGTGTGTGTGTGTGTGTGTGTGTGTGTGTGTTTTATTTCCTTGAGGAAGAGAGGATTTAGAAGACTGGATGAATGCATACAACACTTACATCTAAATGGCATAGACTAATTCTCCAGGATTCCACTACAGATGTTGCTTGTTTCTTATATGATAATATACAATTGGTTTTTATATTAATTTGAATAAGTAGCTGACTCTATTAAGCTATTGATTCTATAAAATGAAATCCACTACATAAAGATAACTGGTTCAGAACATATATTTGTTTTCCACATTTATATGTACATACATATTCTGAATTTTTAAGATTTGAGTAATAACTGCAATAAGGAGAAAACAAGCAAATTCACATAGTCTGCTGTGACTTTTCTTTTAAGATAATTCTTTTTTAAAAGACGAGCATTCCTGCTGATTAGGAATTACCATATGAAAATATCTTTTTAATTTTTTCATATAAGAAGTCATTTTCTAATAATTATAGACCTAATCAAGACTTGGGCCTTTATTTAACCTTATAGCAAGATCAGCAAATTGCCAAACAAGATCACTAGGTCTGACTACCCCAATATTACTTTATAAAGTAAATGCTGAAAACTGTAATTTTATAATAAGATAAAAGCAGATTTCACTCATTTAATTAATCTCTATGTAATTAAAAGCAAAAAAAATGTTATATTCATTTAAAAGTAATCACTTTCAACATTCGCCCTGAGAAGTAAATTACCAGAATTTTCTTTGACAAATATGAATCTTTTGTGAAATTACTGGAGATTTTATGGGACCAAAGTCTCTTCAAGTTCAAAAAAGGCAATGAGTATCCTGCTAGGATTATCCCAAATATTGACAATGGATGACATCTATCGGTTTAAAGGTAAAAGTAGATAATCCAAAATCATGCATAGTGGTAACTAAATTATTCCCAGAAGACTGAGTCTAGGAGATTTGAAACCATGATTCATCCAGTACATTATAAGACAATAAAAAGAAATGTTTATATACAGAGTACAGTCCTCAAAGAAACGGTCAAGCATGCAAACTGAACTGTTTTAAGGCCAATTTTATGTATATCCAACATGGATTTTAGGTAAGACTTGCAACCATTGGGTTCAATTATCTTGTTCCAAAGCTAATAATGATAAATAATAAATAAAACCTAAAAACAGAGTATAAGAAAAATTTATATCAGTTTGTGTTCTTCATTGAAAGCAACAGAAAATTTCCACTGAGACTAATATAAGGACAAAAAAAAATTGATTTGACTAGCTTCACAAGGTAAGACTGAATTAAAAAGAGAGTTGAATACACAGGGCCTAAGAAGTAGGACACCAGGGAAACCAGAGAGCTTGGACGCAAGAACTCACTTAAGAGTCTCCTTAGGTTTCATCTTGAGGATGAGTTCCAATTGCTTTCCATCTTCACATGAGCATAATCCATATTAAAACTACTGAGAAGAGCTGTTTAGTCTAGTCGCCCTAATCAAGGTAAAGAAGGCTTCATGGTTGACAACCCAAATAGCACCAGGTGGAATGCAAGAGTGGCAGTTCCCCAAAGGAAAAGCTAGTTGCTTTTTCAGGAATAAAGGAAAAGGGATTCTGGCAGGCCAAATCCCTTCATTCAATGTAGGCATTCATCGGACTTCAGTAGTGAGTTAATGCATGAGGATATGTGAATATAGGGAAGTTGTTGGATGGCAACAGTTTAAATATCTTGAGAAGAAGGAACTAACCTCAATTGCAAGGACACATAAGAGGGACTGGCACAAAAGCCTAAGAGCCTGCTCACATTTGGGAGGAAGAAAAGCTTTGCTATGTATGCCAAGTTACATCTGATAGAAGAATTAAAAAAAAAAGAAAAAGGCCATTAGATATACTCGCTCATTACTGAAATACAATAATAAATTCACCAGTTGGAATGCATTTTTAATACTTTAGATATGAGTGATGTATTAGATGAAAGACATTCTGTCTTTATGCACACCTGTTTCTATATAAAAATGTTGGCCAAATCAAAGTCCCTACTATGAAATAAAAACGTGAGATATTCAAACATTATTCTTTAATGAAAAGTGCTGATTTTAATGATTTTTTTTAAAAAAAGTAATATGTACAAATAAAAAGCTAAGAATTATTAACAGAACAAATACAGATTTGAATAATGTATTTGGTAATTATTTTTCTCCAATAAAAAGCGTTTTTGGAGTTATGTAGGATGTAAATAAGTAAATAGTCCAGTTATAAACTCTGGACTGCATTTAAATATCTGCCTATCTGTCTCTGATATCTTTCCCATGAATGATATTGCTTTTGCCATACTAAACTAAAGGAAGGAAAATCTAGCTTCCATGAAAGAAATTTTGGTTTATTTGAACTTCTGAATTTTGATTACTATTAAATATATTTCAGATTATCTTTTAAACTTATTGAGAACATAGGCTGTGATATATATTACTTTGAGTTCAGCTCTCTTCTAAGCTAAGGTACATTTATACTATGTGTATATTTTGAATTCATTAATTAATCCATTTATTAATGTGTAAAGATCATTTCCCCTTGGGACACCTGAGTGGCTCAGTCAGTTAAGCATCTGCCTTTGGCTCAGGTCATGATCCTGGGGTCCTGGGAACCAGCTTCACACCCCCCAGCTGAGTTTCCTGCTCAGTGGGGGGTCTGTTTCTATCTCTCTCTCTGCTCCTCCCCACGTTTACGCATACGCGCGCGCGCGCTCTCTCTCTCTCAAATACATATATAAATAAATCTTTTTAAAAAAGATAATTTCCCCTTGAATCAGTAGTTGTTGAAAGAATAAAATGTTTTTGGTGTGATTCAAATAAACAGGATCAAGATACTGAAGGTTTTAAAATGGCAAAAATAATAAAGACATAGACTTGGCCTGTCTTCAACACAGCACTGTGGCATCACACTCTATCAAACCGGTTGTTGGGTCTGGTAACACAGAACAGGTGTCAAAGGTCAGCCCAGCTCTTAGTACCTATATTGTGTAAATTTTGCATAGCCTATGCCCTTCAGCAGCTTTTTTTGAGGGCGTGGTGCCAGTGAGGGAGGGGACTTTACTACTCGGCCCTTAGGAAAATAAAACACCAGGGAAAAGAGCTTAAAGATAGGAAATCAACAAGAATGTCCTTAGGTTTAATCCTTAGGATGATGAGTTCTAAAACAATATCCTTGACAATAAACTGCAGTTTACTCGAAGTAAACTTTATCTTTTTCTAGTGAAAGGGGCCAGGGGAGACTCCATTTCCTTGAGGCCAATATCTTACTTCTATCAAAAGTATCTCCTTCCAAGACTCATCAACTTTTCATAAAAGTGAAGACCAGGATTGATAAGCAATGAGAATCAGTGTGTTTTTACACCCACAACAATAGTTTTTGACCTTAACTATTCAGACTATTTATCACTGTTTGTGTCTTTACATGGTCATTCAAAAAAAAAAAAAAAAAAACAACAACTATTACTCAAGATCCTCCCCACACATATTTTTATATAAATGAATAAAGTTTCAAGGAACATGGAGAAAAGTTTCAAAGGATCAAAGAAGTCCAGTTATACAGTCCCCAAGGAGGTATGGAGGAAGTGCTTGAGAAATAATGCATATTTGTTCATTTATTGTTTTAGAAAATCATTTTACTGAATAACTACTTGGTGTTAAGGGCTGGGAATTCAGAAATGGTAGATCAGTGTTGTGCTCTTCAGAGTTATCTTCTCTACTTTGCCTTAAAAGAGTATTAGGGAATGTTCTAGGTACCAGAACCAAAGACCCATTTATTCTGCCACATTGTAATCTTTTTTGAATTTCCTTATCAAACACACACACACACACACACACACACACACACACACACACACACACACACACACACGAGTCTTCCTATCTTTCGGAGTCACTTTCCTGATATCTGCATTGCCTAGCCCTTTATAAAATATGAATGATGGGGGAGGGGTGGATTGATTTGATTTGCCAGACTTTGGGAATAAGGCAGCTGACATATCTTGGACCTGAAACAATTACTGCCACACCTTGCTAAATAATTCCAATTGGCACATTAGATATTAATAACCTGTACAACAGCAGTTGATTAGATTAATACTAAGATAATTGGATCCTTTCATTAGGAAGAGTCAAAGGTGTGGATATAGCCTATATTTTTTGAATATGTGTATCTGAGGCCTTAAATTAAAGAAATCACAACCAACTGCCATCTTCAAAACAGAGTCACTGATCTATTTCTTAAGCTGGGGATGGAGTTTGTGTGTGCTAAATACTTCATAAAACATAAAAAGAAGGATCAGGCAGCCATCCATTATAAAGATATTAGGAGGCAAATATATCTTATGATTTGTATCCCTTTTATTTCCTCACTTCCTATTAAATGTACTTCTTTCTGACCTAAGTTCCTTCATCTCTGAACAGGGTATTTCTCTCTCTTTTTACAATTATTCATTTTCTTGCCTTTCTTTTTATTTCATATGAAACCCACTGCTTACAAGCAAGATAATTATTCACTGGTTCTCTTATCTTTGTTTCCCCACACATTTCTTCCAGGCATAATGACTGTGACTATATGCCATCTCGGAATATGTGGGTCTGCAAGCACAAACATTCTCCTAACCGAAGGACATGAGTGGCAGGTGAGTGAGTGGGAGCAAAATTGCTTCTGGTAAATGTAGGTGGGTGGAAAATGTTAGCTCCCTGATAGGTTCTTTTAAATGCTGTAATAATATTTCTCATTTAATTAATAGTGTGAGAAGAGCACTGGTAAATGCTCAGAAGGATGCCCATAGTGTTCTTCAGCAGCTGTGCAGAGAGGAGGTGGAGAACATCCCCTGACAGGTTAAAACCATGCTAATATACAGTGAAACAGGACTGAAAACAACCTTGCACTCATAACTCCAAAACACGTGATCGCCAAGAGCAGAACAGGAGTCATGTTAACTCTTCTGTAAGCCCTACAAAATGCTTCTGTTAATACCTATGTAGTCCACTTGTATGTCAGAAGACATATATATTTCTCAATATAGAAAAGCATCAAGTGAAAAGTTCTAAGAAATCTCCATAACTGACAGTGATTATTCAGATTCTAAACAAAGGAAGGGTTCAACTGAAAGAAAAAGAATTTAGATTTGTTCAATAAAACATGCTCAAGTTTGAAAAGCCTATCTCTGAATCTACTTTATAAGCTCCTAAAGGATGGCTAGCTTGAAGAAGCTGACTCTAGCCAAATACGCTTCTTAGCTCTCAAACTCAAAGGAAAAGTAATGTCAACAATTATATTGAACACTTTTGCTAAGATTTACTGTGAATATGACGTGGTAAAGGAAGAACTAGTGACTGAATGTTCCATCAAGACAGGCTACAATAGGGGTGCCTGGGTGGCTCAGTTGCTTAAGCGACTTTCTTTGGCTCAGGTCATGATCCCCGGGTCCTGGAATTGAGCCCTGTGCCGGGCTCCCTGCTCAGTAGGGAGCCTGCTTCTCCCTCTTCCGCTCCCCCTACTTGTGTTCTCTCTCTCTCTCTCTCTCTCTCTCTCGGTCAATCAAATAAATAAATAAAATCTTAAAAAAAGAAAAGAAAAAGACCATAATAGAAGTCAGTACTTCTATTAATTGTAGAGTTATTTTTCAGAGCAGTGAGGAAAGCCTCTATCATCACAGACAGAAGTCAGAATATAAGAATTGCAATTATTTCTAGGAAAAATATTTGTATTTTCAAGGCCTATATAATATGCATGTATAATTATATGTATGCATGTATATACATACATATACAAATGTATATACACATATGTATACACACAAATGTATGCATATATGTATATCTGTGTGTGAATATATATAATTTAACTGAAGAAAAACCCAAAAGTGGTTATAAATCTTCCCCATATAAGATTTCAAAAACAGGCAGTATTTTAAAAGACGGAACATAAATTCATGGCCCATAAACTAGAATTTTACCTCATCAGAAAAGAATGCTTATTTTTAATAAACTGAGGGAGCTATGAAATTAACAGGTAAACATTCTGGAGCTGGTATAAGGTAATTTGTGCTAATGGAAGTACATAAGTAAGATGTAAGGACAAATTCAAAAACAAAGCTTAAGACTAAATGTGTGAAAGTTTAGCCTGAAATTTTAAAGAAGAAATAATCTTATTAAGTGCATAACATTGAAAGGAATTAACAGCTTTTCCAGGAGCATAAATAAGAAAGCTAGAAAAAAGAAGAAAGATCCTATGATATAAAGGTCTTTAGACAGAGGTTGTGAGCAATACAATAAATAAGACATAGCCTCTGCCTACAAAGACCTTACAACCTACAGGTTGAGGCAGACAGATGCAGCAAATAGTTTTAATAAAAGACTGAATGTGATGCATGTAGAGTATTCAGAAGAAAAATGGTATTTACAACACTAGCTGTAATCTGAGTCACAATGATGGAAGCGTTCATTCCAAGAAGAGAATTATTCTTATCTTCTAGAAAACATGTTTTTGGTACTCTTTAGTTATGTTCCCTCTCCCCACTCTGGTAGATCTATCAAAAAAAAGAGAGACCAAGAAGTAATAAAGTACAGGAAGGTGGACTTGCCCTCTTGTAGCTCAAGAATGATGAATTGTCTCATGGATTGGCATAGGAATCTGGAGAAGAGGAGGAGAAGGTTACCTGAAGAACATACAAGTAGTTTGGGGTCTTAGGGGAAATAGATTGTTATGGGTTAAATTTTGTCCATCCAAAATCCATAGGTTAATCCAGGACATCAGAATGTAATCATTTTTGGAGATAAAACCTTTAAACAGGTGAACATTTCAAAATGAGACATTTAGAGCAGGCCCCTAAACTAATGTGACTAGTGTCCTTACATAAGGGAAGGGCTGGCACCTTGATCTTGGACTTCTAGAATTGTTAGATAATAAATATCAATTGTTTAAGACACCTAAGTCTATGGCATCTTGTTATGGTAGCTCTAGCAAACTAATACAAAGAACTAGTGAAGTCAGGAAGAAAGAAGAATATTATAATAGAAAAACTATAATTTTAAATTGTTTTATTGTGTGCTATATGCTATATCCCTTTCTTATAATCAAGCCTTTAAAAAACTCTATTCACATAACAATTTTGTGGTTGTAGTGTTTTGAAGAATAGAAGAGAAGTGATGTAGGAGGGAATTCAAGGCAGAGATGAGACATCAGCTAAAATAAGGGAATCTATAAATACACAATTAAGAATTCAACGAGAGCAAGGATTTAGCATAAAAGTTATCAGAAAACCAGGAGGATTCTGGGAAGATGGTGGAGTAGGAAACATCAGTAATCTGTCTTCTTGACCTAGACAACAATTGCCCTGGCAGAATCTAGCTGATGTAACTATTTTGGAACTCTGGAGTCTATTGAAAACTTGCAATTTTCAGAGGAAGGCTTGGATGATAAATTTTGGTCAATTTCAGCTCTTAACACCGCAGCAGCTACCCATCCCCCTAACCCCCACCTCAGCCCCATGGTAGGAAACGATATACATGTTCATGGAACAGCTTGCACACAGTTTGTGGAAGCCAGGGTGGGCAAAAAGGACCCTGTCCACCAAATATCAGAGATCTGTGCTTTGATTGCTGCTAGCAATCAGAGATGTGAAGAGAAAGAGGAGGAGGCCATTGTTCTTGCACCTCCTCTCCTTATTGCAAACTCCTGCCCCTTTGGCTAAAGTAAATTCCAGAGGATTAAAGGGTTGGCATCTTCTTTCCCCTCATTTTTATTCCTCTTTTGGGAGCCAAATATTGAAGACTCAGATATTTAAGAGCAACCACATACACCAAGGAAATGAGAGAGTCACTGAACAAGCCCAAAGGAAGACACATGTGCAGAAAGGACCTGAGAATAATGTAAATTTTTCCCTCAGGTTCACACTCTGGCAGAGGCAGTCTATATTAATTATAAAAACTGTCTAATCAAAAGACAGAGATTAGTCAAATGGGGAAAAAACAAACAAACAAACCACAATCCAACTATAAGCTGTCTATAAGAGACTCACCTTAGATTGAAATCACACACAGATTAAAGTAAAAGGATGGAAAGCAATATTCCATGCAAATAGTAACTAAAGGAGAGCAGAGGAAACAATGCTAAAATCAGACAAAATAAAATTCAACTCAAAAAGTCTGTAAGACAAAAAAAAAAGGACATATATTAATAAAAAGTTCAATACGGCAAGAAGATATAAGTTATAAATATTTATACAACTAATAATAATCCATCAAAATATGAAGCAAAAATTGAAAGAATTGGAGGGGGGAAAGCCAGTTCTACAATAACTGTTGGAGATTTCAATATCCCGCTCCTAAAAATGTATAGAAAACCATACAGAAGATAAGTAATGAAGTAGAGGACATGAACAACACAACAAAGCAACTAGATCTCCAACAGGCATATATAGAACATTTTACCCACCAACAACAGAATACATATTCTTCAAGTGCACATGGGACATTTTCCAGGAAAGATGATATATTTGGTCACAAATTAAGTCACAACACTTAGATATCTACAAAGATACAAGATGAAGTTAGAAATTAATAACAGAAGTAAAACTAAAGAATTCACAAATTTGTGGAAATTAAAAATAACACATTCTTAATGGAACAAAGAAAAAATCACAAGGGACATTAGAGAATATGTAGAAATGAATGAAAATTAAAACACAACATATCAATACTTATAAATTACAGTGAAAGCAGCACTATGGGGGAAAATTAGAGCTATAAAAAAAGGTTACATAAAGAAAACAAAAGAAATTTCAAGCCAACAATCTAATTTTATCACTTAAGGAACTAGAAGAAGAAGAAGCCAAAACTATCAAAAGGAAGGAAATAATAAAGATTAGTACAGAGATTAAGTGGAATAAAGACTAGAAAAATAAAGAAGAAAATTAAAAAACACAAGTTGGTTATCAAAAAGATGAACAAAATTGACAAATCTTTAGCTGGATGGACTAAGGAAAAAAGAGGAGACTCAAATTACTAAAACTAGAAATGGAAGTGGAGATAGTACAATCAATTCTATAGAAAAGAAAAGATTATAAGAGAGTATTATGAGCAATTGTACACCAACAAATTGGATAACGTAGATGAAATGAACACATTCCTAAAAACACAAAACCTACCAAGACTAAACAATGGAAAATAGAAAATGAGAAGAGACCTATAACTAGTAAGAAGATAGAATCAATAAGCAGAATCTCCCAGCAAAGAAAAGCCCTGGACCTGATAGCTTCATCAATAAATTCTACTAAACATTTAAGGAAGAATTGACACCAACACTTCTTAAATTTTTCCCAAAATATACAGAGAATGGTGGACACTCTAACTCATTGTATGAAGGCAGTATTACCCTGATACCAAAGTCAGACAAAGACACTACAAAAAAACATTGATGCAAAAACCCTCAACGAAGCATCATCAAATTCAGTATCACATTAAAAAGATTATACACAATGGCACATGTAAGATTTACCACTGAAATCCAAGGGTGGTTCAACATAAACTTAATTGCTATTATAAACTACAATAACAGAATGAAGGAAAAGAAAAAAGAAAAAAATCCACATGAAATCTCAATTGATTCAGGGAAAAAATTGACAAAATAGAACACTTTAATGGTAAAAACACTCAACAAATTAGGAATAGAAGGAAACTACCTAAACATAATAAAACCATATATGAAAAGCTTACTGTAAACATCATACTCAAAGGTGAAAGACTGAAAGTGTTTCCTCTAAAATCAGGAAGATAGCAAAGACACCCACTTTCACTGCTTCTGTTCAAAATAGTACTGGAAGTTGTAGCCAGAGACATTATCGAGAAAAAATAGATAAACATCCAAAACAAAAGAGGTATAATTATCTCTATTTGTAGATGATATGATCTTATATATAAAAAATTCTAAAGATTCCACCAAAAAAAAATTAGAATACATGAATTCATCAAAGTAGGAGGACACCAAGTCAACAAAAAATTAGTTTCATTTCTGTACCTTAACAATGAACAATCCAAAAAGGAAATTAAAAAGAAAATTCCATTTACAGTCACATCAAAAAAATGTAAAATGCTTAGGAATAGACCAAGGAGGTAAAAAACTTCTGCAATGAAAACCACAAAACATTTCTGAAAGAAATTAAAAAAAAGAAAAATAAATGGGAAGACATTTCTGTTCAGGGATTAGGAGATTTAATATTGTTAAGATGTCAATACTGTCAAAAACAATTTACACATTTATGTAATCCCTATCAAAATCCCAAATACTGTTTTTGCAGATATAGAAAAACCCATCCTAAAATGCAGATGGAATCTCAAAAGACCATGAATAGACAGAAAAAAAATTCTGAAAAGGAAGAATAAAACTGGAGAATTCAAACTTCCTGATTTCAAAACCTGCTACAAAGATACAGTAATCAAAACAATATGGTACCAGTGTAAAGACACACACACACACAGCTCAACAGAATAGAGAGTCTAGAAATAAATCCTTATATACATGACCAAATGATTTTTGACAAGGGTACCAGACCATTAAATGGGGGAAATGACAATCGTTTTTTAAAAAAAAGGATGCTGGGGCTGGGGGAGGGACCTGGGTGGCTCAGTTTGTTAAGCCTCCAACTCTTGGCTTTGGCTCAGGTCATGATGTCAGGGTCGTGGGATCAAGCCCCAAGACGGGCTCATGCTGGGTGTGGCACTTGCTTAAGATTCTCTCCCCCTCCCTCTCTCTGCCCCCACCTCACATGTGCGTGCTTTCTCTGTCTCAAAAAAAAAAAAAGTGCTGGGAAAACTGGATATTCACATGCAAAAAAACTAAGTTGGATCTTTACCTAACACCATCTACAAAAATTAATTTAAAATAGATCCATGACCTGTAGAGAAAGGGGAACCCTCTTACACTGTTAGTAGGAATGCAAGCTGGTATAGCTGCTCTGAAAAACAGTATGGAGGTTCTTCAAGAAGTTAAAAATAGAGCTACTCTACGACCCAGCAATTACACTACTAAGGATATACCCTAAAGATACAAATGTAGAGATCCAAAGGGGCACCTGCACCCCAATGTGTTTATAGCAGCAATGTCCACAATAGCCCAACTATGGAAAGAGCCCAGATGTCCATCGACAGAGGAATGCATAAAGAAGATGTGGTATATATATAATGGAATATTACTCAGCCATCAGAAAGGATGAAATCTTACCATTTACATTGACATGGATGGAATGGAGGATATTATGCAGAGTGAAATAAGTCAATCAGTTACCATATGATTTCACTCATATGTGGAATATAAGAAACAGTGCAGAGGATCGTAGGGGAAGGGAGAGAAACTGAATGGGAAGAAATCAGAGAAGGAGATAAACCATGAGAGATTCTTAACTCTGGAAAACAAACTGAGGGTTGCTCTAGGGGGGGTGGGGTGAAGGGATGGGGTTACTGGGTGATGGGCATTAAGGAGGGCATGAGATGTGATGAGCACTGGGTGTTACATGCAACTGATGAATTACTGACCTCTACATATGAAAAAAATTATACACTATATGTTGGCTAATTGAATTTAAATTAAAAATAGAAAAAAAAAATAGATCCATGACCTAAATGTGAGATATAAAATTATAAAATTCTTCAAAGAAAACATAGGGCAAAAGCTTCACCACGTTGGATTTGGTAATGATTTCTTGGATTTGACAACAAAGGCATAGGCAAAAGAAAAAAAAAATAGACAAATTGAACTTCATGAAAATTTTAAAGATTCATACATCAAAAAATACCATCAAAAGAGTAAAAAAGTAATCCACAGAATGGGATAAAATGTTTCTAAATCATATATCTGGTAAGAGATAAATATCCAGAACATGTAGCGAACTTGTAAAACTTTGGAACAAAAAATAAACAACCCAACTCAAAAATGGGCAAAGGTCTTAAACAGACATTTCTCAGATATACAAATTACCAATAAGCATAGGAAAAGATCACTAATCATTACAGGAATGCAATCAAAACTACAATGAGACACCACTTCATGCCTACTAGAATGGCTATTATCAAAAGAACAGAAAATACCAAGTGCTGGTGAGGATATGGAGAAATTGAAGCCCTTGCACACTGTTGGTGGGAATGTAAAATGGTGCAGCCACTTTGGAAAACATATGGCAATTCATCAAAACATTAAAAATAGAATTACTATGTGGTCCAACAATTTCACTTCTGAGTATATATGCAAAAGAATCAGGGTCTTGAATAGATATTTGCATACTCATGTTCTTAGCAGCATTATTCACAATAGATAAAATGTGGAAGAAACCCAAGTGTCTATTGACAGATGAATGGATAAGCAAAATGTGATATACACATACAATGGAATGTTATTCTACCTTAAAATGGAATATCCTATAATAATATTCTGGCATATCCTAAAACACAGATAAGCCTTGAAGACATTATGCTAAGTGAAATAAGCCAGTCACAAAAAGACAAATACTGCGTATGATTTCACCTACATGAAGTACTGAGAGTAGTCAAAATCACAGAGACAACATAGAATGGTGGTTGTCAGGAGCTGGGAGAGAAGGAATGAGGAGTTATTGCTTAATGTATATAGAGTTTCAGTTCTACAAAATAAAAGAGTTCTGGAGATAGATGATGGTGATGGTTGTACAACAATATGAATGTACTTAATATCACTCAACCGTACACTTAAAAATGGTTAAGATATTAAATTTTATGTTAAGTGTATTTTACCACAATAAAAAATTGTGACAAAAGTTACTGAAGTTCACATAATCTCCCCAACTCCCCCACACCATACCTTCCCCAAATAACACCCTAGATATTTTCAGAAATGTGAGGAAGACTTCTGAACTTCTTTCATTAAATGAAATTTGTGTTGAACAATTTTGCATACTGAAGAAAAAGGGATTCCAATAATCTGGATAAATGGGGAGTATCTACATTATCACATACTATAAAATGGATTCTATAATCAATATCCATGTCTCATGGGGTAGTTGACTTTAGATTGATGTTGGGGAGGCCATCCAAAAGACATGACTGCCAGTTAATCCCTCAGCAGAGGCTCCTTACCTCCTTCCCCATCCTTGGAAGGTGCATTCTTCTTGCCTTCCTCACCCCCAGAGGCTGCTCCGAGGACATAACCTTGAGATAGTGATGTGGTGTTGAGATCATCTAGCAGTACACATGACTGAACTCAGTTAGAGCCTTCCTATAAACTTTTAAGATTTGGTGGTCAGGTGCAGAGGCCTACCTGTCTTAGGAGTTGCCCATGGCATCTCTCTTCCCTTGCTCATTAAAACTACCATGTACCAATCTGGAATGGTCTGCCTCTTTCTTCAGTCTCTCCATGCCCTCCACATACAGGGGCCAGTTTCAGTTTACACCTGGGAAGCTGACAAACCAGCAACTGGTTTCTCACATATCAAAGGTGATGAAGAACATTCTAGGTTGAATAAAACAATGTGATCAAAGACAATAATCTACAAAACTTAAAAATCCTAGTCTGGCAACACAAAACAAATAAGAATTCTTACATTGTATTACAATAACCTCTTCAATGTCCTCCATTTCATGTCTAGTTCAATGTCCCATCATTAATGTCATACATGAAAGAGTCATCTACATAGTACTCAACTTATACGATGAGACAGATCAACAGTAAAGAGATTAGACTAGGGCATTCGTTTATGATCATGTAAGAAAAAAACAAACAAACATGATTACTACCTTGCAAGACAATGAAAATTTCTCTATTCTGCTGAGGAGAGCAATGGTTCTCTGGTCATTTTCAATAAAAGTACATAAAGTTGTAATAAAATAAGAAGCTGGTTTGTAATGTATTCAAGAGGATACTTATTTTTTGCATGGAGACATTCTATTTTCATGAAAAGCTTTCAGGAATCTGGGAAGTATTGGTCATTTTATGGGCATAATGCCACCTGACACTTAGTACCTACCTTCTAAAAGTTTCAATAAGCTTAACAAGTATTATTACAACATTAAATATATTTTACTAGAAATGAAATGAGGGATGAAGTGTCTGACCCCATCTCACTAAACAAGGCAACTGTAGTGATGAAAACCAAACATCTTGTCATCTACACCTTAGCTATTAAATTTTTGGTTATTATCTTGCTCTATTATTCCTGAAATGCATCAAATTTCAACAAGAACAACAAAGCGCAACATAGGATGATCAGAAAAATCCCTGTTGTTGACTATCACTTCTTGCTTTTGGAAGCCACTATAACTGTTAACACTTCTTTGCTGATGCATTTTTGTTATCACCCAAACTACAATCAGCTTACAAGTTTTTCTTCAAGTTATAAAACTGAATCTAGACTTGGGAACTGGAGGTCACAGTTCTTCTAGGATCCCAAAGTATGAATTATTACCAATGGAGGTTCTGAGAACAAGGAAGTGGTGATGAATATACTCCCTGGGTAAATAAATAATGGCTCAGCCAAGATGCAAGATGCCTCCTTGCCAATTGTATAGCTCCTTTAATCCTTCTGCCTTGGATCTAGCCAAGAAAAGGACTGATTTCCTTTGGTAAATAAGTCATTTACTACACAGAGTTGATAGCATGAGAAACAAATGTGTAAATCTGTGTGAAAATTGCTTTGAAATGCATGTAATGCTTTTCAAATACATGCTTTGTCTTCTTTGTCTATCATCACTATTATGATCATCATTATATTATTACTGAGAGAAGAAAAAGAGGCTATTTTAACCACTGGTGAGGAAAAGGATTCTAAGCTGTGTTCCATGCTAAATAGTTTTGAGCTGCTGCTTGTTGCTGGGATAGTATTTGAATGAATGAATGAATGAATGAATAAATAAATAAATACTTTCATCATTAAAAATAAGCAAATTTTAAAATGTTTTTTAAAGAAAATGCATTGATCAAATTTAGGAAATTCATAATATACCTAAAAATAAAAATAATAAAAATAAACTCCCTTCATCTTACCATCTAATGATAAACACTACTAATATTTAATATTTTCCTGTAAGATTTTTTTATGCACTAGTTTGATTTTTGTTTTATATTGTGCATATCATGGTATACATAAAATGCTGCATCTTTCCTTCTTTCTCTTCATTTTTCAACAAAAGTATTTTTTGTTATTTGTAATAACTACAGTGCTTAATGGTAGATTGCATTTGTAATATCTATAAGGGATTGTCTTGACCTTTATAGTTGAGACTCAAATGATCTTCCTGAAATTAAGTATTGTAAAGAAACTGGATGTAATCAACACATTCACTTTAAGAGCATTCTAGATTATTACTTTAGTCATTGACTCTGATAGTATTTTCATGATTAAAATCCCAACATACTTTTCTATAAAGTCTCATTTTATATAAAAATACTTCAAAATGTAAACATTTATATGAACTGCTTATCCTTTATGACTACTTTCTTTGTAGGATAATAACTATTGTGCATATTTTTACTATGTATATAATTTACTTTTTATAATTTTTATTTGACTCCAACAATACACTAAATTCATTAATATTCAGTGAGTTTTACTATTAATATAGCAGGATTTACTTTTCAGAACTTTAAAATAATTAGTTAGAATAATGCTTGCCAAGAAACTTTTGGAACACAATCTCAGTTGGAGAGGTACTGCAATTAAATGTTGTATGTCTTATCAATTCCTTACAAGGAAGACTCTTTGAATTCTGATAAATACAATCATAATAAGGTAAAACACCCAGTGGGTGAATTAATTTTAAATACTGATGATGAGGTATTCTTGCTTCTAATCATCTATTTCTCAAATAGAAAAACCTTGTGTCTCTCACTGTAGGTTAAAATGTGTGATGAAAAATAATTCCTTCTTATTACAGTAACAAAATGTTTTATCTTCACAAGCCAAAGTACAGCTTGACCTAATGTTTCCAAAACAAAAGACAAAACAATAACAACACCTTTTATATCAGGCAATTATAGTGAGATTGGAGTTTTATCCTTGAAACTACACAAACACTTATGAAAGCCATAGTTTAATTTTTGTCGTTAATGGTTCTTTGGGTTTAGCAAAAGAAAGAACATTTCTGTACTACTGGCCAATCTGTCTTTGAGTATTTTTCCTTAGCGCAGTTTTTATATCTAACTAGTAAGAGCACTATTTTGATTTACATATTGGATATCCACAGACTAGGTATTTTTACTGATGCCAAAACAAAATTTAAAGGAAGTTGCAGAAGAACACATTTCAAAGATGCCCCTGTGGGGTCAATTAACACCTATAAATATTTATATAATCCATTACTTAAGGCCAAATCAATATTTCTAAAACTTTTTTGTCAATCAGTTCCATGTTCAATAACCTCTCCACAGATATTAAATAAAATCCAACTCTTTAGCTCCATATTTTAAGATAGCCATCAACAGAATTTGTCTTATCTATGTTAACTATTTCCAAGACAAAGATTTTTAAACCTTTTACTTTGTATTCCCTCCTTTCTTCACCCTACCAGTTCAAATACTATTTCCCCTATCACATAAAACCTCACTATTGAATTTAATGACCAATATCTTACACTTTCTTTTTTTTTTAATTTTTTATGTTATGTTAATCACCATATATTACATAATTTGTTTTGGTGTACTGTTCCATGATTCATTGTTTGTTCATAACACCCAGTGCTCCATGCAGAATGTGCCCTCCTCAATACCCATCACCAGGCGAACCCATCCCCCCATCCCCCTCCCCTCTAGAACCCTCAGTTTGTTTTTCAGAGTCCATCATCTCTCCTGGTTCGTCTCCCCCTCTGACTTACTCCCCTTCATTCTTCCTCTCCTGCTATCTTCTTTTTCTTTTTTCTTAAATATCTTACACTTTCTTAAAAGTCATAGCCAATTCACCTTTTATTTCCATGACTGTTAATAATATTTAAATTCCATAGAACCCTTTCTTTTTTCATAAAGAATATGTGTGTCTATGACACACAAAAATACACACATAGACTATTGAGAGAGAATAGAAAAACATCACTGGTCCCCTTTAACCAATAAGGAAACAGAGAATGCAGCTGGCTTGAAAATAACCAGTTCATTGGGAGCCAGAATTAGAACCAGCAAATTAGTTTAGCACATCTCTCTGAGTGTACCATGCCCCAGGTGTCAGCACCCCTCTTCCACCCCAGACCCAAGAAAGAAAAGCCATGACCTTGTCCCTTTGCCTCAAGGGGGCCTAAACTTTAGAATGCCTTTCTCAAAATTTCTGTTTCCCTCTAGGGCCAAAAGCCAGGCGCAACTATTTCTCTTCTTCATAGTATACTCTAAAGCTCTTCTCTATGTGCAGTCAACCAAATGTCCTCAAGAGTTTGCCAAGACTCATGACTATGGGGCACCTGGGTGGCTCAGTTGGTTATGCGACTGCCTTCAGCTCAGGTCATGATCCTGGAGTCCCGGGATCGAGTCCCGCATTGGGCTCCCTGCTCAGCAGGGCGTCTGCTTCTCCCTCTGACCCTCTTCCCTCTCGTGCTCTCTATCTCTCATTCTCTCCCTCTCAAATAAATAAATAAAATCTTTTTAAAAAAAAAGACTCATGACTATGGAGTCAACCTGAGGTCCCATGGCCAGGCCCAGTTGCTTGTGGGTGGCTGAGTTAGTTGATTGCTCCTGGTGGCTGATGTGGTATTTCTTTCAAGGGATCACATGACATTGGGCTACCAGAATGGTGCAAACATACTAATTTGGGGAACTTTTTAAATTCACATAGATAGAGGCCTCTACAAAAAATATTTTCCAGAAACTCACTCACCCTAGAGGTGACCTTCCTCCTGTGGTATGAAGAATAAGAAGTTATAGTAGTAAAGAGAATAATTTACTACTATACATTTATAGTGTATTTTAGAATTTATAAAAAGATACCAAATAAGATGATATGCATCTTATTTGATCCTCATAAGAACTTAATTAATTAGTGCAATAAATATTTATTGAGGGTCTTCTATGTTTTGGCACTGAATTAGATGCTGAAGACTCACAGACTTACAAGATAGACACTATCCCTGACATCATGAGATTTACAGTCCAGTGGTGTAGACAACAAATAAGGTAATTATACAAATAAATTTCAGTTACTACTGTAAACACTGCAATAAGGTTGACATGAGAACCCCACCTCCCACCCCTCAATTTGAGAACCACCTACCTAGTTTGTGTTTTAGATGTGGCTATATGGCTATATGATAAATAGTATCATTTTAACTTTACGGCTGATTGAACCTGACAAAGTTAAATTAACCTTGGCCAAGGTCAGATAGTCCTAGGTGGCAGAAGTAACACATGAAATAGGACTTATACTTGGTTTGTTCTTTTACTATCTGTAATTGCTTAGTCAAAAAATAGTGAGACCTAACATATAAACAAGGTCATTCTTATTAAAAGCATTTGTGTGTTTGCAGGTATTCTGAAAGTTTTTATTTCAGGTATGTTTTAAGGACATAAAAGCAACTGTGAAGAATTTAATTGTATTATTGACTATAAGTTTTATTGCTATATTAATTAAAAATAAACAAAGATGATAATTTCTCAGTGATATAACCAAGAATATATCCTTATATGTTCTCAGAGTTATACTGAGAATTAAAACAGTCTGCTGGTATAGAAAGTGATTGGGTAGCCAGAGCAAATTCTCTGAGGTGAAAAAGACAACAAGGACCCAGACTCAGAGATCCAGGGTTGGGCATGTCAACAAGAGAATATAGTTAGTCTGAGTCATGGAAAGTAGAGTAAATGTTATTGGAAATTGGAAAAGGTTGGACCATGTGTGGCCTTTGTAGGATGGGATAGGAATTTGGATTTTATTTGTAAAGCTCTGGAAAGATGTTAAAGAATCCTAAGCAGATAAGTGACATGACATAACTTACATTTTTAGAAAACTGTTCAAATCAAAATCTCCTGGGATCAAGTGGGCATGCCGAATGGCAGTAAAAGTTGGTCTAACTGGAGATGAGACTGAAGAATTGTTTATAGGAAATTAGAGGGCTTAGGAAGGGTAAAAGTTGTCTGACCAGAAGTAGAAGCTGTATGAATCAGCGCAGTCAAAAAGATCTGTGGTAAACAGAAGAAGCAGGATTAAAAGAAATAATTTGACAAGAAAGGAAATTAGACTAATGTGGATAACCATGGATAATGTCATAAAGGAAAACACCTACTTGCAGGCAAATGTAGAATTGAAGGATGGAAAGGTAGTTATTGTCATAAACTGTGGGTCTCACCCAGATTCCTTTCTGTGTTCAGAATTTCTGATTCAGCATTCTATAATCACTGGTTTTCCCATGTGTAAAACTCTACATACCTGGAGCCTTTCTGGACACTACCATACCTTTTGTGTGATTGCAACAACGTTGCTGAGAACAACAGCTTTAGATTTAGGCAGATTGGGATTTAAAATTCAATGTAACCTCTTTCAGACCATAGGAGTATGAACAACTGATTCAATCATGGTCGTCTCATTTGTAAAATGGAGTTATCAGTTGCAGCTGTGGGTAGCAAAAAAAGATAATTCATATAAAATGCTGAGCACAGTACTTGGATCATTACATTTAAAATTATGGTTTTGGCTAATATTATTTTTTTAAAGATTTTATTTTTATTTAATTTTGAGAGAGAGGGAGAGAGAAAACCCAAGTGGAGGGAGGGGCAGAGACAGAGGAAGAAGGAGAATCTCAAGCAGACTCCACACTGAGTGCAGAGCCTAACATGGGGCTCATTCTCACAACCCTAAGATCATGACCTGAGCCAAAATCAGATTTAATGAGTCATGGACATTCTTCCACATCAACAGATTCAGATCTAACTCATTCTTATCAATGATTGCAAACTATTTCATAATATGAATACATCACGATATCTTTAAGCATTCTCATTGATAAATATTTGGATTGATTATAGTTTTTGTCTATTACAGCTAAGGCTATAGTAAAAACAGTGTGGACTTATAATCTTATTACTAATAGGATTAAGTCAGCAAAGTCAGAATGCTAAATCAAAGGCTGCTTCTTACCCTATGTTCTTTATTGTACAGAGCAAAACTATGCATATTGAACTGAATTCTGACAAAATGTACTTAGGTTTTCAGTCTTAATTGGCACTCATATAGGAAGAAATGCTTGCTTGATTTTAAAAGAGCTATTTACTCCTTTTGTTTGTTACTCCTTTTTGTTGCATCAGATCCAAACAAGTGACGAATATTAATAAACTGGTGGGTTCTTTCCTAGAAAGCATTTATCTTGTCTTTCTCACCTAAGGACCCTCTATTGCAAATATACAAGTTCTAAGGTTCATTCAGAATGCCAGTGAAACAGGTATTAATTAACTGACATATCTAGTGCTGTGTGGGCATGTAGGCATATGAATATGTGCATTATATGTATATGGAAGTTCATGCATTCTGGTTATCTCTTGACTAACTTTTCTCATTGAGGACTGTAGAGGAGAATGAAGTGAATACAAATTGTTCATTATCAAAAATGAAGGGAATATTAGTATTATAAAAGACACACTCTTCATTATGTCTCACAATATTCTTCCCCCCCTGGCCCAGGGGAAGTCATAGATGAAGTTATATGGGAAAGAAAAGAGAAAAAAATCACCTCACAGACTTTCAACTTTAGCATTGTTTTTCAGAAACACATTAGTTGTATAAGCTAGAAATACTCTGGACAACAACCTATATCTGGAGCCCAATGAGTTTTGGATAGAATTGGGAAATCTGCTATTCAAGACTTCATGTTGCTCATTGGAAAATTTATCCCTTCCAAGAAATGAGTCTTGCTTTCAATGGTCAAGTTGAATAGCACAGAGATCACCTCTTAAAAGTCACTTTAATACATCTTGATATATTAATATCCCTTGTTATGAGCACCGGAATGTGAACATCAGTGTACCTATTGGCCTAAGTGTCTCAGGACCACACAATATGGGCATGACTCTAAGGCAGGGTTGGCAAACTATGGTTCAAGGGCCAAATCTTTCTTCCTACCAAAAGAGAAGGGATAATTATTATCCACTCCAACTATCTCTCAGGGATATTATAAACTGAAATGAGAAGAGATCTGATCTCTTCACTAGAAGCTATACAGATCCTAGGCATTGCTACAATAATTTATTATTTAAGAGATTATTAATGAAAAATTATTCCACAAAATAACTATTCTAGGAGAAAATTTGGAGGTAGCAATGTCACCTTGCAACGTACTTGGAGGTATATTTTCATATTTAAAAGTTATTTTCTTCTCCCTCCTCTACATCTCTATAGCAAGTGAACTTCACTTCCTATGCCATTTACTACTAATAGTAGGCACCTTGCTTGCTCTACACCCTATGGTTCAAAAAATGAGTCATCATGGTGATAAATAAACTTGATAAAAATTATTCTATGGATACAGACACAGAGCAGACATGTAAGAAGTCTTGCATTCTAGAAGTCTATTATTTTATTATATTTTTTAAAGATTTTATTTATTTATTTGACAGAGAGAGACAGAGAGAGAGAGAGAACACAAGCAGGGGGAGTGGGAGAGGGAGAAGTAGGTTTCCCGTGGAGCAGGGAGCCCAATGCAGGGCTCGATCCCAGGACCCTGGTATCATGACCTGAGCCGAAGGCAGATGCTTAATGACTGAGTCACCCAGACACCCCTAGAAGTCTATTATTTTAAAGTAAGAAGGACATTACCGCTTATCTAGTTACGTTACTCCTATACTTAAGGAAAAAAAGCTCAGGGAGATGAAATGACTTGCCCTTATAGTAGAACTAAGATGAGATCGTATGGCTATTTGAGTCCTTCATAAAAGGAAAAAGGAAATAGGGGGAAGAAAGATGAAACACAGAGCTTGGAAAACAAGAAAATAAAAGGAAAATGATGTATGTAAATACATATTTAAAAGTATATAGAAAATGAGATATAGCATCTCTATACAAAGAGGAAAAAAGACTCAAAGTGGGTAACAAATTGGCAATGCATGTTCTTGTTCACCAATGCCAGGATTATCCCAGGGAAGTTGGGCCAAATTGCCATGACAATAATTAGCTCTAGTACTTTGACAGATCATTATGAACACATTAGCAGGGCATTAGTGACAATTACCCATTCTTCGCACATTGATGACATGCCATAGTTCGCTCATTAGTATATTGGTGTCTAATAGCTGCATTCTAACTAGCACTTTCCTCCTTCATCTGAGATATAAACCTACTAACCTCAGACCAAGCCATATAAAAAGACTCTGCTAAATTAAATAAGTACAAATCTGTTTCACTTATTTAGGAAGAAATTCATTCATCAACCCAGAGAATTATTTGGCTTATCTCTGTTAGGCAATGCACAGTAATCTGCCATTTTCTCTGATTAAAATGACATGTCATGTATTTTGGGGAAGAACAAAAGATTACAGCAGCATCCTCCAGACTTTCTCTGGTTACTTCCTAGGCTTCTGCTATCTCAGATCTCAACTCAGGCAGAGGGTGCCTCTCACTTTATTGTCTTTATTCTGAGGAATATTCTTTATTTCATCCACTTCACATATCAATTGCCTTGGCTTATGGAACAACTAAATCAGTTGCCTTCAAGAGTGTGTACATTAGAATCACCTAGAAAGATTTCAAAGAAATAACTGCCATATGATCCAAATTCCAGCCCAAATAACTCAGAATTTCTGAAAGTGGGACATGGGCATCTATGTTAATTCATTTGTGTTAAGCTGAGAAAGGTGAGTCTGATGCACAGTGGGGCTTGGGAGTTATTGCAGCTTCAAATATATGTTTAGGCCCATTAATGTGGAATATTGGGTAATGTGGGATATATAGAGTGATAAAGTTAACAGATCAGTTGGATTATCCCCAATATTGATGACAGATGGTACATTGTTCTTAGTACATGTGAACAATCTAAAAATGCTAGGCAGAGAAAAGGTAATTTTGAGGGGGTGTTTTGTGATTTTTTTTTCCCTTTTCTTGCATATCAACACCTGTCCTACACAGAAAACACATTTAATTTTGAGTAATATGTTTTTGAAGGTACAATTCTCTCACACTATTTTTTGAATGATTATGTTTTCCTAATTCAAAGAAGTCCAGCATGGATACCCAAGGCAAAGCTCCCCTCACCCTCCCTCTCCTTCCCTTCACATTCAAAAGCTGTATGTCAAAACAACACTGACTAGAATGTGTGAAATGAATTATTGAGATGCTAGGAGCTAAGCAGTCTCCGAGGCTGGTTGGATTATAGGACAAGCAGTGGTGCATGTAAGTCATTGAGCTCTACTCAGTCACAGGGTCAGAATCTAGTTTCTTTTATTTCCACAGGAACCTCGAGAAGGAGGAAATAAAAGACAAAACCAGAGAGAAAGAAGGTGAGGGGGAAATACTGTGTTTATCTGACCCTCTCTCTCCAAGAGTCTAAAATGGAAGATTGAAATTAGCTCCATAACCCTGACCAAGATGCTTCCCATCTTCTGGATTCAGTTTCCATATCTGTTATATGAGAAAGTTGACTAAAATCCTTTTAGTTCTCCACAAGCAGTAAAATATTATGATTTTATGTAATAACTTCTCAGAGTCCCAAATAGGAGGGTACACATAAGCAGACTTCAGCAATGTTAGGTAGATCTTTGGCATTCAAATGTTTATTTTTATAGTTCCCATTACTTGAGATTGAGGGAGATAGAATTGGGAAATCTGCTATTCAAGACTAAATAAGTCTCAAGACTAAATAAGTCTCAAGTACTAAAAAGTACTTGAGAGTACTCCTAAAAGTACAAGGAATACAATAAAATGCAACTTGAGCAGGGACAAGTTAAATCTTAAGTCCAAAGAGGCCGCGCTGTAGGCAAACTATAAACCTATCCACCCGAGCATCAGTGGGGCATTTCCTTTCTTTAGTCATCTTTACAAATTAAGGATTCACAAGGATCTCAGGCTCTGTCTCCCATGATTGTTAAGAGACTCTCATTAAGTCTCTCTACATTTTATAGGAATGCTTTTACTTAATATGGTTGCCTATTTTAAAATATCTAACCTCTCTAGTTATCATTTGGGGCACTGAAGGGAGCAAGTAATTTAAAAGATAGTGAATGCCTTGGGAACCGTTTAGGGGTATAAAATTAGTTTACCAGGGCTGCTGTAACAAAGTACCACAAACTATTTGACTTAAACAACAGAAATTTTCTTTCTCAGTTCTTGAGACTAAAAATCTGAGATCAAGGTGCCACCAGGGTTGGTTCCTCTGAGGGCTGTGGGAGGGAAGGATCTGTTCTAGGTCTCTCTCCTTGGCTCGTGAATGGTCATCTTCTCTTTGTCTTCATATGATCTTCCCTCTGTACATACCTGTATCCAAATTTCCTCTTCTTATAAGGATACCTTTCATAGTGGATTAGGGCCCACCATAGGACCCCATTTTAACTTGATTATCTCTGTAAAAACCTTATATCTAAATAAGGTCACATCCCAAAATTCTGGGGGTTAGGACTTCACAGAGTTTCTGTTTTGTGTTTTTTGGAGGAGCGGGGCTATTAGGGTACAATTTAGTCCAGAACAAAGAGCATTTTCTATATGTGAAGAGAGCCTTAGCCACAGGTGATTTTAGTAGGTATGTGTACAACAATCTTGTTGAAATGTGAATTGAAGAAATCAAGCAAGGAATAGTTATTATTATTGATATTAATACTAATAATACTACAAATAGATACCAATTATTGAATACTTACTATAGGCTGGAAACTATACTAATTACCTTATACACATTATTTTCTTTAATGCTCAAAAGAACTTTGTGAAATTTTAAGTATTATTTTCCTCATTTTATAGACAAGGAAATTAACTCTTAGATTGGTGCAGGATTACACAATTAGTAAAGCAGTAATGGCAGTTTTATAATCCAGATCTGTTTGAATAGCCTAAAGTTCCCAGCACACAGTAAGTACCAATAACACAGTAGTTAGTTTGGCATGATGGTTATGATAGAACTTGGAGTAAACAGAGTATCTGAGAGAGTTTTCTACAATAAATTTTCTATTCAGCCATAGAGTTAATCTTCTCGATGTTCTGTTCTGATAAATAAAAATCTTCATGACTTTACATCTCTTATCTCTTACATTTAACTATTTTGGGTAGATGTTCAAGGTGATCTGCCACCTGGTTATAATCTATGTTGCCCCTCTGAATGATCACAAACCCTCCATAGTATTCCTAGTACAATCTATGACTCATATTCTTTTCCATTTATCTAAAATGCCCTCTTCCATCCTGGAGCCTCCAGCTAATGCATTCAGGGAAGTCTTGATGGAAAAAAAAATAACATTTTTACTGGATCTTGAAGGATAACTTGAATTTTGATAGGTAGAAGTTGGGCCTTTGGAGGAAGGGAGGTGAACATCTGAGGATGGGTATGAAGAAGAAGACATTGTAGCAGACTGAATGTTGCAGAAGCACGGAGAAAACAAGTCAGGCCACTTGACTAAGAAATTAGGAAATCCTTGGGAAGATGCATACACTGACCCTACTTTTTAAGATTTCAAGTAACTGTTTGGTCAATGCTCCTGAAGGTAAAGGTGAAAGGATAGATATTGAGTATTTTTTCATTTACCTTTCATTCTCAATTACTCTTGCCCTTTTACAGCTCTGGACAATTTACACCAACAGCTTTCTCTATCCCCCGAAAGGCATATAACTCTGCAATTGACTGTATCTAACAAAAGGATTTTTCTACTTTTGTAAATCTTTTTTAAAATGAAAATAAAGGGGGCGCCTGGGTAGCTTAGTCAGTTGGGCTTCCGACTCTTGATTTTGGCCCGAGTCATGATCTCAGAGTTATGGGATCAAGCCCCGCCTTGGGCTCCGTGCTGAGCTCAGAGTCTGCTTGTCCGTCTCCCTTCCCTCTGTCCTGCCCCTTTCCCCTCCCCCCTCATGCATATGCTCTCTCTCTCTCTCTCTCTCTCAAATAAATAAATAAATAAATAAATAAAATCTTTAAAAATAAATAAAATAAAATGAAAATAAGGGCTCTGAGATATGGAAAATTCTTTTACTAGATGCCAACAGAAAGCTCTGGAGAAGGAGGTAGATAGAAAATAAATATATATATGAAACACCTTTTTACCTCTCCTCCAAAGTGGTGGCCTAGCAATCTGTGGAAGATTCTAATGTTCAGATTCACTACCTTCTCTTTCTCTGATCCTGATCTCCAATAAACAAAGTAAAGAGACAGAAACATACAAAATTTTATTTTGAACATTATGCCAAAGTGATTTGGCAAAGGACGACTGTAGGGCTTTTCACCAGCCCTAATGTATATTGGGACCACAGCTCTTAAAGTTCTGAGCATAAGCACATTTGAAGGTAAATCAAGGCTGACACCAGGCATCTTAAAATTTAAAAAAAGAGCCTAATAGAAAACACATTGAAATGAAGAAATAGGAGGTCAGGCCAGAGAAGGAGGAGGTGTTTTTGTAAATTTCCAGTTGAGAGTTGCTAAGCAATAGCCAGAGGAACCAGTCAAGGGACCCAAGTTCTAACTGCAGATGTTACATTCCTGTCTTGCAGGGATAGGGAAGAAGTTTTCAACAATCAAACAGGATGCTGAGACTTCTCTCCTGACCTTGGGCCAAGACAATCTGCTTTTTAACTGGAGGCAACTGTAATCCATTCTGTGAACAGATGGTGTAGAGAAAAAAATGCAAACATAGGCTCTCTAGTGTCTATTCCAAAAGCTAGCCAACTTCCAGCTTTGGTAGGATAGGCAAGGGATGATAAAGGTCCTAGTGGGTACAGGAGAGTTGTTTAAAGAACAGAAAAGATACTTTCTAACAGTGAAAAATAACAAGCAGGGAGGGATTTCTTTGGTTACAGTGATGCTGGATAAATTCACATTGCAATCACTTTTATATCAGTTATACCTCATAACTCTCCTGGATCACCCATGATTTCTGCCTCTATAAACAGGCCTGTATCTTTTTTTTTTAAGATTTTATTTATTTATTTATTTATTTATTTATTTATTTATTTATTTGAGAGAGAGAGAACACAAGCAAGGAGGAGGGACAGAGGGCAAGAGATAAGCAGACCCCTTGCTGAGCAGGGAGCCCACTATGTGGCTCAATCCCAGGACCCTGGGTTCATGACCTCGGCTGAAGGAAGATGCTTAACTGACTGAGCCACCCAGGTGCCCCAACAGGCCTGTATCTTCTGCATTCTCTGTCCCTCTGATGATGACAAAACATTGTTCAGTTATTATTTAGATTTCATTTCCTCTTCATATCAAACAACTTGAAAGACATAAACTGCATTGTTAGTTTGGTCACATGATTTAAAAGGGTCATAGAAAAAGACTCAGCAAAAGGAGATCCTTCCCTTGACATAATCAGGGGAAAAGACACAAACAAGACTGAATGTCCATGAAATATCCAGGGATGGGACAGTGTCAGTTTTGAGCATGATATTAATATATAATCCATGTTGATATTCTCTATTGACTTCTCAACTTATAAAGTGTTGACTGTGTATACACTATTTCTGTGAAAATTTTATTTAAAATACTAAAAAGGAATTTGGGGCACAATATAAATCCTAATTACTAAGAGAAGAGTGTGGAGGTGTGGATCCAAGGAGCACTCCCATCACTGTTACTGCTGCAGGATACGGAGTTAAAGGTGACAGTTTGGGTAGGAAAATTATTTAAAATAAACAGACCAAATATCCCACTGGCTGCAGATGAAATGGACAGAGATTTCTACACTGGGTGGGAGCTTAGACTTCATTAACTCAAAAGGATCCTCCAAGTAAAAACCTCAATGTCTCCTACATTCAAATTTTTTTTTATACATTCAGTTACATTCAGCAAGATTCACTGATACTATGTGCCAGACACGGATCAAGGGTTCTAAGTTTTCAAAGATAAATAAAAACATAGACATTATAGCCAAAGGAAGCAGTCATTGAAGTGAAAAATTACAATGCAGTATGATAGGGTGCCTGGGTGGCTCAGTTGGTTGGGTGACTGCCTTCGGCTCAGGTCATGATCCTGGAGTCCCTGGATCGAGTCCCGCATCGGGCTCCCTGCTCAGTGGGGAGTCTGCTTCATCCTCTGACCCTCCCCCCTCTCATGTGCTCTCTCTCTCTCATTCTCTCTCTCTCAAATAAATAAAGTCTTAAAAAAATGCAGTATGATATGTCCTATGTTAGTGACTAAAGGTGTTACAGTTTTATGATAGAACAAGGGTCAATTATTCCAGGTTCAATTAAAGAAATTTTCATGTAGAAGGTAAAGCTTAAGTAGGACATCAAGGATGGGGCAAGAGTGCATCAGCCAATCAAAGGGAAGAGATTAGTTAAGGGAATGTCAGAGAAGGAAAGCCATGTACCAAAGCAAGTAAACACATAACAAAGTAGTGCATTTGAAAAGGTGGAAGGAATGGGTTGAGGGGCGGGAGGGGTTGGGGTGATTAAAGAAAAATCAAGGGTTATACTAAGAAGTAATGACAATATCCATATTTTGTAGGCAATATGGAGCCTATGAAGTGCCATAACCTTTGCAGTAGATTTGGTCAGCGCTCTGCGCATATCCCCTCAAATCCTCTGCCATTTTCATGTACACTGTCTCCCACTGAGGTTCAACAGAAAAGCCAGCAAGTGAGGCTCTTTGTCAGTGGGCTGTCCTCAGGCTGCTAGAGTTTGTTTTGCCTAAACATCTGGAGCACTAGAAGTGCCCTCAAATTTGTGTTCCTCCAATAAAGCCCTTAACCAATGATTGAAGGTATGATACTCAGGCCCTCTTGCTTCAGTTAGGGGACAACTTTGAAGTATGCCTTGACCATCTGTGGTAGTCCACCTATATTTTACTCTCGCTTGTGATTTTTTTCCCCCTCAATACCCACTTTCCTACTCATCTACTGGCTTTTCCTTGGAATGATTCCTGATAAATCAGTTAGACACAACTCCTCATTTCAGGGTCCACTTTTTTGGGGGAGTCCAATCTAAGGTAGCCTTTAAACTCATGGCTGTGAGCTAATAAAGTGAATCTGTAGAGAAAATGTTTCATTGATAAACTAAATAGAAAGCCATGATGAAATGAGAAATGTTTGTAATCAGCTTGTGGTGTATTGCAAGGTTGGTAGCATTAAGAATAGATGAAATTATACATTTACACATTTACGTGGAACAGTAAGGAAGCAAGGCTTTAGTTGTGTCATTTGCATTGGAGCACCATTTCATGGGCATTGTCCGGGGTTGGAACTGATGATATTATGGCTGGAGGATCAGTAAATCTGATCCTTTTACTCCAGGTGCACAGGGCTCTCTGTATCTAAGGCACCCATTATGCAAACGCTTTTTTTTTTTCCTTCCCATATTTCTTTCTTCATTAGAGAAAATTCATTTCAATTCCACATACATCAGCTTAGAGGACAATCAAATAAGGGGGAACCTTATTACAGTGGCAAGCATCCAGGTTCTGTGTATATCAGCAACATTATTCTAGTCCCAACCCATTCTTTATCTTATGGTTATTTCATTGTAAGCCAGAAAAGGCTCAAATTCCTCAAGCATGAGAAGCAACTAAATGATAGTTTTTGATATATGTATACAACATTATCCATGATTATAGCAACATTGAGAATAACAGTCATAGAGTCCATTAATGCACCTAAATCCCATGTCCCTCTGCTACTCCTCGCCTAGGCCCATGACAAGTTCTTTCAACACACCTTGAGCTTTAGTAATCTTCTCTCCTGAAAAATGACACCTTGTTCCCCCAACCCCTACTACACACACAAGTGCTTCCACGTAATGGATGCCAGCCTGCTGTAATTTTGATTCATTAAAGTGTGACTCAGACCAGCCCCCACATTATGCTTAATTTCTAATTACTAGGACTGGGCAATTTTAGACAGGAAGAAAAACCACACACTAAGATCTCTGGTGCTCAATGTAGACTGATTTTTTATTGTGGTTGTGACTCCTTCTTCCTCACAATCCCTCACTCCGTTCTAGCTTCCCCAGTTTTTTTGAACTAATATGTGGTTTTCCTCCCAAATCGCTAGCAAGAGGACATAATTCCTCAAGAAGTTGTAATATGTAAAATCTTTCCCCCTCATACCTCATCCTTTCCTTCATCACTAGCTCTTATAAGCCCAGTGGCTGCCAATGTACAGTTGTATTTATGTTGGCTGACAGAGACTCAGCAAAAAGATCTCAAATCTACTTATTTCCAAATATTATTGAGAGCCCTGCACTAGCTTCCTACCAACTAGGCCAACTCTGTCCTTTGTTCTCATTTCTACAATTCCTTTCCTCTTTGTAATCACTATTCCCCTTTATTTTCTATTCCTTCTGTTATTCTGTCCCTTCTTTTTTTTTCCTTTTTACCGTCACTATCTACCCTGCTTCACATGTAGTGACTAGTACATTCATTTCCTTTCCTGAAAATAAAATAAGAACTTCAAAAAGCATGAATGATCTCTCCTGTTTCAATAATTAAAGATGAATCCACCACAAAGCTCGCTCTGCCATTCCCAGTGTTCACATTAGATCAGAATTGGCATTTTTTTAGCCCCAAAACAAATATATCAGAGTAGTTCCCATCCTGAAATACATGGCACAAAGCCTAGCTTTTCCCTGGAATCAGCATGTTACCAATAGGTCTGTTTCAAAGTAAGTGTATTCAGAATATGGGAAGGAGGATTTGATAGTGTTTGATAATTCACAATTTAACAGCTAAGGAAAGGCAGCTTATTATTAACTGCAAATAAAATGAAATGAAGTCTGGCTGTCTGGGTGCAGATAGAAATTACACAAAGCCCATAAGACACTCTGGGTATCTTAACTACTAGACAGAACAGAGCTCTGGGAGCTGCCAGCAAGCACAAATCCCTTCTTTGAAGGGGCCTGCACCCTGTATTACCTCCAGAGAAAGACTCAGATTATACAGTCTGCTTGGAAAACTTAAGGTGTGACTAGAAACAGGGCAAGGGCAGCCACTTCATGGAAGGCAAACATATTTTGAGGTTTAAAGTATTTCAACCTCTTTAGTTCCTACTGTCACTTTCCTCTTCTGCAGGATGGTTTTTACTGGTCACTGAAAAATTGCCAAAACAGCCTAGAGCAAAAGGATATATATTGCCCCAGACTATCCAAATTTACAGCATTAATATGACTGCTGCCTAATGGTCACAAGTATGAACTTGAGACATGATAATAATTTTATATAAACAGTATTTATATAACTTCGTTACATCTGTTTATATTTTAAAGTAGTGGAAGTATCTCAAAGCTATGGAATTAGACATTTTTGTTCCTTTATCTAATAGACTTCAGTGCTATGATGGACAATATTTTGGAGGAAGTACTAAAGCTGGATTTGCACAACTGAGTAAAATTCAATGTGGTCATCAGATTCATTTATGGAAAACAATGTGTTACACATGTTATTCACTAAGTCAAAAAGCTCTAAGGATACTTTTTGACCAGATCAAGTTCATATCATTTCTTAAGCAATTCTATATTTTATAATCTAATTTGAGTCTTCCATACGTACATTCCTAGACAGATGGGAAGATCTCATTTGTGTTTCAATAGTTTTGTGTTCTCATTCCCTGCCTCCTAGGCCTGGGATACCTCTCCCTTTTGCAACTACTGAAATTCAACACTTACTGATAGGCTCTTTCAAATCGTGTTTTCTCTTTGGACCCTTTCCTGAATGTACATCTCCCTTCTCTGAGGTGTCACTGCGCCTGTGTTCTCCAGCATTCATTTTGGTACTACATCTCCTGCTTTGCATTGCTTATTACTTTTATGTGTCTATCATGTTCAGCCAGTAGATTATACATTCCTAAAAAGCACAGGTGGTATTTTAGAGTTACCAACTATCTCCTGTAGGATTTATCATTACATCCAACATATCTCCAGGCTGGACATTTCTCTTGGACTCTAGACTTCTTTATCCATCTGTCTACTCAACATCATCCCTTAGAAGTATAATAGGCAATTAATCTTAACTACATTCAAAACAAAACTTTCAATCTTTTCCCTCTACAATCTACCCTGCACATTGTTTTCACTATTTCCATTTTTGGAAGTTCCATCCTTCTAGTTGTTCATGCCAAAATACCTTGGATTCAGCTTTCTGTGATACTCCATGTCTCATTTATCTTGAAATTATCTCATTTCTATCATCAGAACAAATCCAAAATACGACCACTGCTTCTACTTCCATTGCTATCATTTTGCCAAGCCATCATCATCTCTTTCCTATTATAATACTATTAAATATTAAATATGCTAATCAGTCTCCATCCTTCCATCCTGCACTCTGCAATCCATTTCCAACATAGGAGCCAAGAGGTCCTTTGAAAACATAAGTCAGATCATGTCACTTATCTTCCCAAATCCCTTCAATGGCCTCACATTTAGGAGTTAGAGTTAAAGTCTTAACAGGGTAGGGATGTCTGGGTGGCTCAGTCAGTTAAGCAACTGCCTTTGGCTGGGGTCATCATTCCAGAGCTCCACGTCAAGCCTCCTGCTCAGTGGGGAGCCTGCTTCTCCCTCTCCCTCTGCCACTACCCCTGCTTGTGCTTGCTCTCTCTCTCCCTCTCTGTCAAATAAATAAATAAATAATCTTAAAAAAAAGTCTTAATAGGGTAGTGTTAACATCTTAACAGTGATCTACAAAACCCTAGAGACATTCCACCATTTCTCTGACTTTATCTCCTTTTTCCACCATTCATCTCACTCCTGCACACAAGCCGCCTGCCTGTTCCTCAACTATTCCATGTGAACTCCTGGCTAAGGGGCTTTTCACTTGCTGTTCCTTCAACCTGGAGTGTTTTTCTGTTTAAGTATACTCACATACACCTTTGGCAATACACCTTTGGATACCCCTTTCCAACTAAGTTTTGTTCTCCATATACTTATTACTATCTAAACATACTAACCATACTAAAGTGTTTACTTATTTATTTCTTTTATTACCTGTCTCCCTCCACTGGAATATATTAACTTCTGATGGGCAGGGATTTTAGTATGTTTTGTTCACGGCTCTATTGCACAGTGCTAGAATATCACTAGGCAAGAAGTAGATGCTCAAAAATTATTTTGACGGTATATGAATGAATGAATAAACAGGCAGGCAATATAGTCCTGCTAAATGCCTGAGTTCTTACTAAATGAGTAAAGTATAAGATAAATGGGAATTGCTCTGAACAAAATCTCAAAGACAGGCACTACTCAAAGAAAGCACATTTCTTCACTGTCATGGACAGTTGTGTTTCCACCATGGCTAAGAGTGGTTGATTCCAGGCCAAACTCATCCACTCATTACCCACCTAATCCCAGGAAAGGACTGATATTCTCCTTGTCTTGGAGAGTAAATTTGTTATGATGCCTGTCTTTGACCTGAGTCCTTTGTGTATTGTTTTATAAATTTTTCTCATGCTGTCTTTTCTATGAATATTTAACTTCTAAAATAGAGTTAAATATCTCTTTCACATAACATTCATTCTATATCCAGTAGCAGACTTATGATACAGAATTGGTAAATAAAATAGGACTTATCATCCCAAAGTTTACATTCAGCTGTAGAAAAACAAGTAAAGAACTATGAACCATAAATTTAAAACATAAAATAAAGACATAATTAGTCTTTATAATACTGCATTATAATCTCAAGCTTGACAATTATATCCTCAATACAGTAACACTGCCTTGTCTATAGTATTTGCTCAATAAATGTTCACCGAGCAAAAAGATAGTTTATAAAAAAACATATATAACTTACTGTTGAGAGTGAGTGCTCATTGAGGAGGCAAGAAATGAGGAGAAGGAAGATGTTATGAGATGACGATGTGTCTTATTAATTTGACTCATTATCTCATAAAACTCCATGAGAGATACAGTTTTAAGATTTTTTTGTGTATTTTAATGAATAAAGAAAGAGATGGTCCTTGAACCATGTAATCCTTAGACAACATGAAAAAATTACCCAAATACGGAATGTGTTTGGAGAAACTTTAGAAATGTGTATTTAAGGAGGGTGAAGAATATTTGGTAATTGCTAGAATCTTAGATAAGATTTTAAATTTAGAAGGTAAGCATCTTGAATATTATCTCAATATAAAAGGGACTAATTAAGTTTTAAGTACCTATATGTAACAGCCTGTGCACTAGATGCTAGAAATAAATAAAACATCACTGTTCTCAAGGAGTTGGCAATCTCTGGAGGAGGGAAACATAATGGAATAAATGAACCCAACAGTGTTGGGCATATAAGGGTT
Source organism: Zalophus californianus (assembly GCF_009762305.2). NCBI lineage: Eukaryota > Metazoa > Chordata > Mammalia > Carnivora > Otariidae > Zalophus > Zalophus californianus. The sequence goes on along the minus strand of NC_045595.1, from coordinate 154,961,319 downwards.
ACCTAACCAAGACCACTGGTGATTCAGGGAAGGCATCCCAGGAATGAAAATTGAGATAGAGACTGAAGGAAGAGTTGGAATTAGACAGAAGAAGTGCTTTAAAAAGAACTGTGAAAGAAAAAACGACACATTGGAAGACACAGAAGATCACTGTAGTTCAATTTCAAATGAACTGAAAGCCAGAGAAAGGCAGAGAGGGGAAGAGAAGGTAGGCAGAAAATAATTTTAAATGAGACTGGGAAGTCTATAAGTAACAGCAAGATTACAAAAAATTTGTTTGCTTTTGGAAGAAATTTTAATTTATTCTAAAAATAATGGAGAGCAACTGAAGTATTATAAGAAAAGCAATGGCATAATTAAAGTAGAATCACATTTAGAAAGCTCTGCCTACAGTCTGTAGAATAGATTGGAGGTACAACACTAAGCACTGAAGCCAGTGGGAGGTTATTTCAATGACACAAGCAAGAAATAACATAGGCCTGAGTATGGGTAGTGATGACAGGGAAGGAAAATAAAGGGATAAAGTTGAGAAATGTTGAAGAAATGAAATTGACAGGAACTCACTGCAGAAAACTCTGGAAAAGAGAAGAAAACGTAATGAAGCAAATGGATTAGAATCAGAGAGTAGTAGCACTAGAAATTGGCAATCTAGCAAAACTCCAGTTGAGGACGGGTGAAAAAACAGAGGCTTTGTCATTGTGGAGGGGAAAAAAAACAGTAAGTCATAAGAAATGTGGTAGCATTGTCACTAAGCTTCCCAAAAGTCAGGTGCTCTTCCACCTCTGGCTTGCGAATGTCAGTACCACTTCCAGCTACTTCTGAACTTGTTCCTTGTAGATAGCACCTTGTTTTTCCTGAGTGCATTTTTTTTTTCATACTCCACTTTGATTCCTTCTTTAGTAATTTTATTAACTTTTCTTTAGGGCTCTGTAATGGTTTGATCCTACTGTTCAGTCACCTGTGCTTATGAACTAAGTGCCGTGGGATGGACCTACCAGCAAATAGTGTCCCATCTCTACACCCTCACCTTTAGAAAGGAAAAACACAAGTACAGATCCCCCAAGAGAAGGCCCAATGATGGTAATGCTATAGTTCTGCTCTGGCCTTGTATTTTCCTCGGCCAAACCTGGCTGCCAGGGCATCTGAAACATGAAAATGGTAAGGGCTTCTAAGAAATTATTGGTTACTTAATATTTCTCTGTACTTTGCCACATACTGAGTATTTCAGAGCTTCCATATAACATCCAGGAAAAACTGGATAGGTAAAAGCTTGTTGGGTTATACTTTATATCTAGAGTGATTTCTTTATATCATATACCCTCCCTTGCTGACTTGATCATCCCTTCCAATCCTTCAAGATTCATTTGCAATTGTTTCTTGCAAAGCATACCTAACCAGGTCCCTGATTCTTCCTTTATGCAGAATTAGGCTTTTCTTCCTCTGAATAGCTCAGAGCACAGCAGTTCATACTAATAATTAATTCACTATTCATGAAAAATGGACAAGTAAAGGCTACATATGTTCTGCCATATAATACCACATATATATATGTGTGTGTGTGTGTGTGTGTGTGTGTGTGTGTGTGTGTGTGTATGGATGTGTAGATGTATGTATAGACACATTTATTATACACATTTATTAAGCTGTGCAAGTCTGTTCACTCTACAGATTGTAATCTTGAGATCAGAGGCTTGGTCTTACTGTTTTTGCATCCTCACCACCTAGTACTATACCTGATGTACAGTAGGTAGTTAATTTTTTTTATTAAAAGAACTAAACCACTTGCTACTCCATGAAGAATCTTATTTCATGCTTCCATTGCCCAATATAGAAAACCAAAATAGAAAATTCAACCACTGTCATTTTTCAATAATACACTTCACTCTCTTCATTGTGGAAAACATTTGGTGACTCATAGTCTAAATATACTGTAAAAACAGCTGATATGATGCTATTTTAAAGAGATAATTATGTATTTTATTTGTGATTTCTCATGTTAGGGCTAAAAACAAACTTAGGTTAATATGTCTAAAGAACGAATAGACATTAGCACATCCACTCATTAAGGTACTGGTTGCAATTCTACTACGATGAATAATCACGTCTCATTTAAGAAAGATCTTGACTCTCCCTAAAAACTGTCATCCTATGAAAATGCTGACTGAGGTTAGGACTGACTAGGAAAAGCAAATGTATGCACGTTACTTATACAACTTTAATTTAAAATCAGCTTATCTCAATATCTCAATGATCAGAAGCAAAGAAATTTCACACACACACTGACACACACACACACAAATACTCCAAGATCTTTGTTTAAACAAAAAGTCATTTTAATTGTTTATAGAAATAACATAATCATAATACTAAATTAGTTTTCTAATAATTAAATTACTATTCATGGACATTAAACCAAATTAAAGCTGAATATATATATGTATATATATACATGTGTATGTGAATATATAGGTATATGTATGCATGTGTACATATTTATACATGTATGTGTGTGTACACATATATATACATCATTAGACACATATATACATAAAACTGAGATGATTTATTTATAGTATGCACTACGATTACCTTCAATTAAAAAAATAAATCCACTATGTGTAAGACTAGATGCTATAAAACCCCATCTAATGCTGACTGTGCCTCTATTCAGCATTCCTTGTATATATGCTGCACTCTGTCATGACCTAGTAGACTTATGTGTGCTTCTCCTATGTAGTAAGTACATCTTCATGCTTTTCATTCATCTGGTTGAAAACACTTTTACCTGCTGGGACTACTGCCTTATCATCCACCTACATTTTTTGTTTTTGTTTTGTTTTTAAAGATTTATTTATTTTATTTTCGAGAGAGAGAGAGAGAGAGAAAGAGAGAGACAATGCCGGGGAGAAGGGCAGAGGGAGCGAGAGAGTCTTAAGCAGACTCCACGTTGAGCACAGAGCCTGATGCAGGGCTTAATCTCACAATCCTGAGCTCACAATCTAAGCCAAAACCAAGAATTAGATGCTCAATTGACTGTGCCACCCAGGCACCCCTCATCCACCTATGTTTTGAATCGAAGCCCCCAATTCCATTACCCCAAGTCTCTTGCCTTAATTGTTAGCATACGATCCAGATATGGACAACCACTGTATCTCATTCCTCTGATCACAGTGATTGCTCCAGAGATGGCATAAAACCTAAACTAAGTTAATCAGTCTTCTCCAAGGTAGGGTGATTAAATAATTTATGGCCCAAACTAGACTTTGAGTGTGAAAGAGTGTTAATAGTTACACTGAGACAAGAGGCTTACAGTTTCCTGGACAATAAACAAAGACCGATGATAACCTTCCGAGAGATTTTCTAGATGGTGTGGTGTTTCCTTTACGGTTGTAACTCTATAATTATGGGTGCAAGCCCATCACTGCCAGTAACACTGTAGTCGTCTAATATGTGAGAAAAGCCAATGAGCAGCACGGAAGAAAGAAGCCAGAAATGAGAAAAGGTAGAAATAGGGGATGGATAGAGAAAAAATAAGTGCACACAAGTTCAAAAATTAAATTGAACTGCATTCTCAGGTGTTTTTCATTCGTATCTGTAAAGACAATTATTTTTTCTCAAGCTAGTAAGAGTTGGGTTTTCTTACCTGCATATCTCTGAATAAATGGTGAATTGTAGGACATCTAGCTCAAGTCCCTTATTTTGTAGGTGAGGAGACTGAGGCCCACACAGGTTAAATTACTTATACAAAGGTCTAAAATATTTACAAGTAGGCATATAATTCAGGTTATTGTCTTTCCTTCCATTTCTTTTTATAGATGTAACATCTCTTCTACATTACTCTAAATTATGATTTTATTCTTTCATATTATTCATATACTCATTCTAAGAGAAATGTATATCTCCTTTAAAGAAAACTTGACATACTTCCTATATCCTTCATCCAATGAAAATTTAATAAATTCTTCTAAAATTAATAATGGGTTAATAAATGCAATTAAACACTTCATGGTCTTCCTCTAATGAGTTTCCTTTGTGATGACAAAAATGGATAAGAACCCAATAATTTCTATACATGTATACCAATGGATAAATTTTCATTATAAAATTTTAATGCCCCCAAATACCCATACTTCTGTAGGCATTAACTACGTCCATATGTGAATTATTACAAAATCATAACAAGAACAGGGGTGCCTGGGTGGCTCAGTTGGTTAAGCGTCTGCCTTCGGCTCAGGTCATGATCTCAGGGTTGTGGGATCAAGCACCGCATTGGGCTCTCTGCTCAGTGAGGAGTCTGGTCTGCTTCTCCCTCTGTGATTTCCCTCCCTCTTTCAGTTTCTGTCTCAAATAAATAAATAAATAAAATCTTAAAAAAATTATAATAAGAACAACTAGTCTCCTAGAGGTAATAATGCTCATTTGAAAGGTGAAAGACATTTCATCTAAGGAATAGCATTTTAGGAACATTTTAGAGACATAAAACATCTAAGAGAATGAAATCTTCATGATGACAGACACCATTTCCATCTTAATAACTGCTGTCAGAGAAGGTAGAAATAAGGACTGGAGGACTATCCTTGAATGAATGGTAACAGCAGGGGAAGCTAGGTGGGTTACACATGGGGAGCAATTTCTTTTTTAAAAGGGAGTCTATGCTGCTTTTTCAGTCCCATGCTTTGTTCTTTATGTGCTACTGTCATTAAAATAATCTTAAAACAGGACTAAATATGTATATATATATATATATATATATGTTATCAATATATATATTTCAGGGGAGAAAGTCTATGAAATAATTCTAATAAAAATCACAGGAATTTGAACAAAAAGATATTAAAATTCCCAATTAAAAAATGCCAATTGGGGCTCCATTCATATACATTTTATAAATAAATAAATAAGTACATAAAAGGGTGTCTATACCTAAAACAGTCAGGACAGCCACTTAAGAGCCACAGGGCAGTGGGATTGAGATGAAGAATTGGTAAAAAGATGATGAGTAGTTGGAAACAAGGAATAATGGATTTTATTTCTATAAAAAAAATCACTAAAAATACATTGAGACACCTAATTATGCACCCTAGAATTTCTTTTTATAATACATGGTTATTGAATAAATATCTACCAATAAGGCTAGATTAATCTAGGAAACATTATTTTCAAAGACTATTCCAAAAATTCCCTGGGGGTTGCTTGGGTGGCACATTCAGTTAACTGAGTGGCTCCTGGTTTTCGCTCAGGTCATGATCTCAGGGTCGTGAGATCAAACCCCACAAGGGGCTCCGTGCTCAGTGTGGAGTCTGCTTGAGATTCTCTCTCCCTCTCCTTCTGCCCTACTTTCTCCTGTGGTCTCTCTCTAATAATAAATGAATCTGTAAAAAAAATTCCTTGGTACAAATCAAATCAACTTACAACCTGGAGAACATGCATTAACCAAGTCCACACTAAAATTTAGCTAAAAGTCTAATTGAAATAATTCCATGTGCTCTCAAAAATTTATGGGTTGAATACATATAGGCTTATTATTTTACATATTTTCTAAAGATTAACATGGTGAATGTCTCTCAAATGTGATTAGTTAACAACACGGAAAGTGTCAAAATTTAAGTTTGGCTTAGAATCATTTACATGTTAAAAATAAGAGATTTATGAAAAAAGTGTTTTCCCCCTAATAGTTTTAATTCACAGTTCAAAAAACAAACAAATGGTACAGAGTTCACTATTTGAAATGTTACTGTAGATTTTTAATACCACGGATGGATATGAATATTCTATGAGTTCCATGATTGTATTGATTATAAGTTTTAGATTCAGTTTCTACAAAATCAAATTTAAATATCTCATTCTTATGATGTATTAGTGAAAGCTGAAATTCTATTTTTAATGTCTCAGATAACATTAATTTCTGCCTGCCTTACTAGTTTCTAATAAAGTAAAATTATGTCCAGTTACAACTAAACCTAATTGGCTTGACTAGGCGGTCATTTTAAACTCCTTTAGGACAGTTCCTGGTTCCTTGCATTGTGCCTTACAATATGTATGCATAGAAAACATGTGATATTAATTGATGGATGAATGCATGGATGGATGAATAATGGGTGGATAAATATAAACAAGTTGTGCAGGTGATGGAAAAGATGCTTTCATTATTTTTACAAAGATAACGATAATGATGATAATGACTATGATGATAACCACACTGTATCTCTATAGATCACAAAAGAAATACTCTAATTTAATTGAATAAAATACACTTTTTTTCCTCTCATCAGCTGACCTCAGACAGATCATGATTCCAAGGATGAAACAAACTTGTCTTTGTTGGATTAAATATCAAAAGTCATGCTTAAAATAAAAGGAGAAATATAGCTCATTCTTTTTCCTGGAAATTTTCTTCTTGTTGTCTTGTGTACAGTACTCAAACATATGGAAAATCTATTTCTCTCCCTTTAAATGTCTCATCCTCTAGTATCCAAGGTTGGTGTAATAATGCAACTCAGGACTTTAGAAATAACATGGTACAAAAACAAGGATTTATTTAAAAAATTTTAGATATAACATCGTACAAAAACAAAGATTTATTATTGGGACATGGCAATAAAAACAGATCCAGATCATTTTAGTCAGAGCTATCAATGAGATAGGTAGTAGGAAAAAAAAATGGATTTACTTCCTAGAGGTAGGTAGCTCAAAAGGACTCAAAGAACAAGCATAGGCAAGTGGTGCTGACCATAAAATTTCTGTGAATGGGAGGCCAGAGTAATTTCCCACTCTTAACAACAGGGCTGTCTGGGTTGCAGTTTGGGGGTGTCTTATATCCTATTATATTACACTATCAAAATTGCAGAAATTGCAGATGCTATGCCATTACCTTCTAGACAGACAAGCTACTAAATTATTTGTATGGGGAAGATGAGCCATTTACTTACCGTCCCGATATGGGCAGATGATAGGTGAGGACTGTCTGGGAGACAGACAGGGGACTTCTCTGTCTAAACTGCAAAAGTGCCACTCTTTGAGATGTCTTATCTGACTGCACACTGATAGTAACAAACACATCAGCAATATGAAATGTTTCCAATAGGATAAATAATTGGAGAGGAGGTGTTACATCTTGACTTTAAATGAACAAATAAAGAACAAGCAAAACAACTCCACTAAATGAGCATTTTTTTGTGATCAATAAGAGTGCTAAGTATAATATAAGAAAGAGGAAAACTTAATGAGTCTCAAATATTTAGATCTATAAGTCGCATAAGAAGTGACATAGATTAATCATTTCCATCCCCCTCAAGTGAAGATACTAAATCCACAGATATTGAAACCTATACAAGATAATGCAGTTAATAACTGAGAAGGAGTAGAATCCACTCTTCTGATCTGTCAGGAGGGATGTACGTGAACCAAAGTGTGGAGACCAGAGAAAACTACATGAAGTTGCGTAAACTAGAAAAAATTAAAATTAAAATTTATTATTGGTGGGCGCCTGGGTGGCTCAGTTGGTTAAGCGACTGCCTTCGGCTCAGGTCATGATCCTGGAGTTCCGGGATCGAGTCCCACATCCGGCTTCCTGCTCAGCAGGGAGTCTGCTTCTCCCTCTGACCCTCTTCCCTCTCGTGCTTTCTATCTCTCATTCTCTCTCTCTCTGAAATAAATAAATAAAATCTTTAAAAAAAAAATTATTATTGGTATCCTAGTCTAGAAAATTATCTGGATCCTCAGGCAAAAACTTTATCAGACTTCTGGATTTGCCCTACATTCACTTTGCTGTAAATCCAAATATGATTTTCTCATAGCAGTTAAATTTTTATCTCTTTTTATACTTTCAGTTCTGGCTAAAACCTGGAAATATACATCTACCAAGAAAATGAGAGGTCAACAAAGGACATGGTATCCAAAATTCTTTCCTTCTAGGAATAATCATTTACTTAAAGTTTAGGGGATTCTGGAGATGTACTGCATGAATGAAGATATAGAGGCCACAAACACCAATGATGAATAAATTAACATACAAAGAGATGTATGCAAACACTCAACTCTTTCTACTCCTTGAAACTCACACTATACACCCAGGTTAAAGTAAATACTATAAAGTATAGGCTAGAATGAATAAGTGGCATAAAAGAGTTATTAGTTTTAAATTCTGGGAGGCATGGCTTTCTTTCAGGACGAATGATATTATGAATCCCTTTTTGCTATTTCCTTCTTGATTATGCCTCACTAACCCCCTATTACTCTACTGGCATACATTTACCTCCTGCCTTTCCTATTTGTTATTGATATTTAAATTAAATTATTCCACTTTATCTTCCCATTTCTCTGCATCTTCTTCCCATTCTTTGATTAAGAGTTGGATAGAAAATGTCTACTACAGCAAGAGAGGAAAAATGGAAAATTTAAAAAACATTCATTTTTCTTCTCTAAAGGCCTACCTCCTGCTGTTTTCTTCTGCTCTGCACCCCTATAATAAAGAGTGAAAACTAAAATAAATGATCATTGTTTGATAGACATTAGGTGAAAGAAAAAAGAGAAAACAGGGAGACTGAGAGTGAAGATTAACAAATAGAGAGTAGAATATATAAGTGTAAAGAAAAGCAAGATGAAGATTAGAAAGAGGTAAAAAGGGGAAAGACAGTTATAAGAAATTATGGGGAAAAAAGGATATACAGAAATAAAAAGACAAGTGATGGCTCTTTTTAGTAATTCTTAAGTCACCTTTGATTCTCAAAGTATCTGCTGTGAGAGTATGAAAAAAATTTAACGTCCTGCCTTAACTAATTGATTTTTTTATTTAAATATCAAGTTCTTTAAAAAGACAGATTAAAAAAAATAGCCAAGCATATCTCTCTGTAAAGGGAACACATAGTACATTCCCATCAGTTCATCATCCATTCATGTATCCCTCTCCCTATTCATCTTCCATCTAACTTGTCTACACCGGTTCATTATTTATGTATGGGTCTTTCCAACCATGCATCCATCAAACACCTATGTGAAGCAGATACGGAGGGGAGACTATTTTGAATGAAGCTGAAATAGCTTTGCTATTTGATGCAGAAATATGAAAGTAATTAAAATTAAAGTCAAATTTAAAAGACCTTAGTCTACAACAACTGATGACCCTTAGTTGAAGCTCAGTACTGAATACTGTAAATCTTAAATAATATTGATTCTCAGTGGTAGCAAGCTTTGAGGAATCCCTATTCTACTTATTGGTTTTGTTTTGTTTTCCCAGGAGGGATACAAGTTTATATTCTCTATATTCAGGCTTTTGCAACAGATACATAAGACAAAGGTGTAACTATAGCCTAAGGATTTGCAGGAAAGCAAATGGTGACTTGTGAAGGCAAGTCTGGGTTGTTCAATCTTAAGATATTGTTATTTATTGTTCATGTAGTACTGTTATTACTGTGGTACATGATTTGCATGCTTGATTTGCTCTGTCATGTAATTTGATAAATTTGCATGCTAGGATCTATAAATTGAGCATGACAGGAGCAATCCAGGGGCCAGTGCCTACTAAGCCCAGCTTCCCAGGTGGCCATGGACGGTATTTGTTCTTAATTCCAGATACAACTATCATTCAACAGGGAAACCCATTCTAGTGACACTCTCTCCTAAACCATAAACTTCTAGGAACACAATTAGATTGTAAACAAGTCTTTTTAAAAAATATTTTATGTAGTATTAAAACATACTATTATATGAGCCATGGTAGATAAGAAGGTAAATAGCAGAGCCTGATGTAAATTTATTGAGGAGTAACCTTTGAGGTAACCATTTATAATACTTCTTATAAACTAATTAGAGACAAAGCATGCACTCCGAGAAATACATTCTTGGAAGAAATCTTAAAGAAAAACACCAAATACTATTCATGTTTTCTTTACATATATCTGTGTCATTTAAATTTTACATAATGAGTGTATACTGTTTATCATTGGAAAATGTGATCTATATAAAAAGTTACACTTGTAAAATGGTAAACAATAATGCAAGTCAATAAATAGATGGATGAGACATCAATATGTGTTTGTTCTACAAATGCCGAATGATTTTTTTCCTTTGGAGAAATTCACTAAACTAGAAGTTTATTTAACATAGACAACCCTACAATGTGTAACTTCCAAAAATGAAATCTGAATGGGGAAGGATACTTGGCATCTTTTTTTTTTTTGATATTTTATATTGAGAAAAAGCAGTGGGCATTGGGTTTTTCTCCCTATGAATTCAATCACACCTGAATGACTAATATAGTCTTTACATTAATATTCAACATACTGAGAAGCATCCTATCTTGACTTTGGGCATTGCAAAAATAGTTGTAGCAAAAATAGGCATATAATCCTCACAGCCATGATGCATGATAGATATTATTTTCCCCAGTTTATGGGCTCAGAGATATTAGAGAGATTGTAAAATATCTCACAGCTAGTTAAGTGGCTGAGTCAATCTGACTCCAAAGTCAATGTCCATCACATGAGGAGCATAACTGTATTAAAGCATAACAACGGGTTAATAAGTTAGCTTACTGATTTCTCAGATATGTAATGCCTATAGAAGCATAAATCCTTCTTTGTTTTAGTTGTAAATAGAGTCTTTTTCACAGAGAATTCCTCCTTAGGTATGTGGTCCAGTGACTACATAGACAGACCATAGTCAGAAGACATACATTCTATTCCCAGGACTGGTACTGAGTCATTTCCCATTGCAGAAATGGGAAAAATAAAAGTATTTTGACATTCTTCCACATTGGTTTCTTCATCTGCACACCAGAGATCATATGTGCCTCCTAGTTACCTTGGAGATGCGTTGGGAGCTCTAATGAGTTATCATGTGTGAAGCACTTCAGGTTTCTTGGATGAGAGATGCTTTTAAGTACAAAGCTTTAGGTTATCATTGACATTGTTACAAGACACAGTAAAAGCTTAACCACCAGCTGTTTGTTTAAGCATTTTCCCTCTGAATCCTTCAGGCACAATGTAAGACAGGTGTGGACAAAGCATAGTTTTCAGGACAAATTTGGGATAAATGCACTTTACAGTGACCTCGGTCATCTTCCCCTTTACTGATGAGCAATATCTCAGCAAAATGAAACAACTCATTATGTATTCTTTTTTTTTTTTTTTAAGTCAGGACCAGGAAGCTGCTTTGCATGCTGGGGTCTGTAGTTTTCATTCATCATGCCTCCCTTTTAAAGATGAAAGTAAAAGTCACCTGCTCCAATTTATACCTCTGGGAAACTGCCCTGGTAACCTGCAAAAGTAAAGGCAACAAGTAGAATCAGCCCTCTCCATTCTACCCGTTAGAATTAGCATTAATTAAGACTGGAAGGGTGAGCAATAGATCCACTGTTACGCTGATGCCAGCTCTGAAACACTTTCCCTGCCATCATTTAATTACTCCGTATTAATTTATAAATACAGGGAGACAACCAAAGATTAGGTAGGTAGAGAAAAAGCTGTGCTTATTTAGTTAATTATCAATTACTTGGAATTTTCAACAATGGAACATTAACATCTTGGCCTTCTAAATGGTAATAAATAGCGGACATATGTCTAATTAAGGAGCTGTGAATGCTTTGGAGGAGCTGAATGGAAGGAGAAGCACACTTATTTACAGACCTATTCTGAATAAAAAAGAGAGTTATTGGTGTGTTTAAAGCCAGCTCTCATGTACATATCTGCACAGATCCCCAGCTCTCTCTGCCTTCTCTGCCAGGGCATTTCTCACTAAGGCTGGTGCCAAGGGGAAGAGGACTCATGGGTTCTTTAAATAGTCTCTTTCAAGAATAGTCTCTGAGTGGACCTCAGGTGACTCTCACTTTCCAATATTTCCCAAGTTTTCATTATTAGGATACAATTTTCATCACTCTGAGACCAATTTCTTCTGCTTCTGTTGCTAAATCTCCATATAACACCAAAATTATAACTCTAAGTAATAGGATTTTTAGCCCTCTTCATCAGACTGTTATACCGAAGGGAAAGAACAGATCTTTTCTTCTAAATGAGACCCTTGCTTCTTAGCCCCCACCAACAGAGGCTAACTTAAATATTGAATTACCAAGAGGAGATTATAAAAGGGAATTTCACACAAGGACTTTCAGTGTCATGTTATTCCAGTGGACTCTGGCAAAGCTGAAGGACACTGCAGAGCAGGAGAATTAGTGTTAGAGGAAGCCCCTTGAACTTTCATCCATCACCTGCTGGAATTCACCTCTGAAACTGCTGGTGTGTAAAATCTTTGTAGAATAACCAAATTAGTCTTTCTGATGTTGGAACAAACTTCCTTTGCTTTCTTCTATTTCTAGCTTCTGTTTTTAAAACACTCTCCTTAACTGCTTTTCATACCAAAACTTAGAGCACAATTCACATCACAGCGAAATAAAATGTGATCAGACAAGTGCACAACACAAGTTGTCGTTTGGCCCACCTGAGGAATTCTGTGCCAATGCCCCATTTCACATCAGCTCTCCTTTCTTTATTCTCTATCCTCCAAGGTTGGTCACCCTGCCTGGAAAGATGTAGTTTTCTCAAGCCTTCTCTTCCCTGGTCTAACCTGTACTTCTGAAGTGTGAGCAGCAAAGGTTTTATAACAACTTTCTCGATTTATCACCTTCCTTCTAGCAGTGGCTCCCCTTCCCCTATAGCAGATTTTATCCTTCCAGGCCATAGGTGTCTGACTGTGAGGTTTTACTGAAACTGTTATTACCACTAAATCTGCTCCCCTGGAAGTGTTCCTTCAGAGGGACTTGGTTGGACACAGCTAGAAGCCCCAGTTGTTCATGTATGATCATACTGCCCAACAGCCAGAATGAAGATGAGGTCATGACATGAACAGGGAAGCACCATGATAGATTATATTAAGTTAAAAAGATCCACTCTCTAGGAAAAGCCACAGAGGATTCTCTTGGCTCTGCCTGCCTAGAACTCCCTTAGGGTATACTATCTGTTCTCATCCTGCAGTCTTCCACATTAAGGGCATTGCAAATATTTGCTTTACTGATGTGTTTCCACATCTCTGGCAACTCACTTGAACTCTCATCCTCTATAGGAAATGTTTTGAGAAACCAAGGACCTGTCTCAATAAGAAACAAGTTTCTAAAAATTTTTTTTAAATATTAATTTATTTGAGAGAGAGAAAGAGAAAGGGCACGTGAGTGGTGGGGAGGGGCAGAGGGAGATTATTTTCAAGCAGATTCCTCCCTCAGCACAGAGCTGGACATGTGTTCAATCTCACCGCCCATCAGATCACGACCTGAGCTGAAACCATTAACAAGGTTACTATACTTTAAACTGCATCAGCACTGATATCCTGCATTTTCTCCTCTCCTGCTTCCCATATCCATTTAACAAGTAAGAGAGAGGCCACTCTGCAACGAAGACTCTAAGTACAAATTATCCACAGAAAAAGTTTCAGACATCAATTGTAGTTGAGGGTATCCTTGGTAAGCAAGCACAGTAAAATTCAAGAGGATGCCCAATGAAAGAGGCAAAGGCCTCCATAGCAAACTCGTGGCTCCAGTCTGCACAGGCTGATTCATGAAAACAGTTACTTGCTTAATCTCAAGGGGGAAAAAAAAAAGTAAAAAGGGAAAAGAAAAAAAACATAGGAAACATTTTAGAAAGTAGTCCTTGGGGCGCCTGGGTGGCTCAGTCATAAAGCGTCTGCCTTCGGCTCGGGTCATGATCCCGGGGTCCTGGGATCGAGCCCCACATCGGGCTCCCTGCTCGGCGTGAAGCCTGCTTCTCCCTCTCCCACTCCCCCTGCTTGTGTTCCCTCTCGCACTGTCTCTCTCTCTCTCTCTGTCAAATAAATAAATAAAATCTTTAAAAAAAAAAATAAAAAAAATAAAAAAAATAAAAAAGTAGTTCTTTTTGTGCCTTTATACAACATGCATGTCACTAATATTTACATGGTTCTAAAAGAGGTGAAAAAGAAAGCAGTTAGGGAAGGGGGTGGGGTAAAAAAATGATCCAAAAAGAGAATGTACATTATTCTTTTTAAAGAGAAATTTCTTCATTTTTTTAACATAGTTGTCTGAAAAAAGTATTTCCTTTATTTTTGTTTGATTTACATAAATTGTGAAATGATTACAATAGGTTCAGGCAACATTCATCTTTTCATATAGATATAGTAAAAAGAAAAAAAAGAAAAAGATTCATTGATGAAAACTCATAGGATTTTCTCTCTTAACAACTTTCCCATATATCACACTGAGTGTTAGCTAGGGTCACCATGTTGTACATCACATCCCTAGTACTTATTTGTCTTATAACTGGAAGATTTTACCTGTTGAAAACCTAGCTCCAATATCCCCTTCCCCAATCCTTCACTTCTGATCACCCCAAGCCTGATTTTTCTGAGTTTATTTTTGCTTTTTTTTTTTAAGATTCTACATATACCTGAGATCATGCAGTATTTACCTTTCTCTGACTTATTTCACTTAGCATAATGCTTTATCTATCCATGTCACATATAATAGGATTCTCTCTTTTTTTAAGGCTTCTTTGTCCATGTAACCGTTAATGGACACTTAGGTTGTTTCCATGTCTTGGCTATTGTAAATATATGCTGCTATGAAGATGGGGGTGCAGATATCTTTTTGAATTAGCATTTTCATTTCCTTTGGATATATTCCCAGAGATAGAATTGTTAGATCACATATACTGTAAATTTTTGAAAGCCCTCCATACTGTTTTCCATAGTAGTTGTGCCAATAAATTATAAACAATTCCACAAACAGTGCACAAGTTTCCCTTTTCTCCACATCTATGACAAAATCTCTTGTCTTTTTGATGATGACCATTCTCTAAAAGACATGAGGTGTTATTGCATTGTGGTTTTAATTTGCATTTCCTTAATGACTAGTGATATTGAACATCTTTTCATGTACCTGTTGGTTTTCATATATCTTCCTTGGAAAATTTCTATTCAGGTCTTTTGTTCATTTTTCAATTGGGTTATTTGTTTTGTTTTTGTTTGTTTGTTTGTTTGCTGTTGAGTTATATGAATTCCTTATATGTTTTGGATATTAACCCATTATTAGATATTTGGTTTGCAAATGTTTTGCCATTCTGTAAGTTGTCTTTTTACCTTGTTGATGTTTTTTTCTGCTATGCAGAAGCTTTTTAGTTGGATGTAGTCCCACTTACTCATTTTTTATTTTGTTTCTGTGCTTTAGGTGTCATATCCAAAAAATCATTACTAAGGCCTGTGTCAAGGAGATTTATTCCTATGTTTTCTTTCAGAAGTTTCATAATTTCAGGCCTTACATTTAAGTTTTTAATTCAATTCGAGTTATTTTTTTGTGTGGTGTAAAATAAGGGTTGAGTTTTATTCTTTAACATGTAAATATCCAATTACCCCAGCATCATTTATTGAAAAGACTGTCTTTTCTCCATTGAATATTTTTGGTTCCCCTGTCAAATATTAGTTGACTATATATGCTTAGGTTTATTTCTGGTCTCTTGATTCTGTTCCTTTGATCTGTTTGTTTTTATGTCAGTACTATACTGTCTTTATGATTGTAGCTTTATAGCATAGCTTGAAATCAGAAAATATGAGGCTCCCTGCTATTTCTTCTTTCTCAGGATTTTTTTTTTTTTTTTTTTTTTGGCTATTCAAGGTCTATTGTGGTTCCATACAAAATTTAGAAGTGTTTTTTATACTTCTATAAAAAAAAAATGCCATTGGTATCCTGATTGGCATTGCATTGAATCTATAGATGACTTTTGGTAGAACTGACCTTTCAACAATATTAATTCTTCCAATCCATGAACACAGAATACCTTTCCATCTATTTATGTCTTCTTCAATAACTTAGATTAATATCATGTACTTTCCAGAGTAGAGATCTTTCACTTCCTTAGTTAAATTTATTCCTAAGTTCCTCTTTTTTTTACGCTATTGTAAATAGGAAAGATTTCTTTCTTTTAAGATTTTATTTATTTATTTTGACAGACAGAGAGACAGCAAGAGAGGGAACACAAGCAGGGGGAGTGGTCAGAGAGAAAGCAAGAGAGGGAACACAAGCAGGGGGAGTGGGAGAGGGAGAAGCAGGCTTCCCGCTGAGCAGGGAGCCCCACAGGGGCTCGATCCCAGGACCCTGGGATCATGACCTGAGCCGAAGGCAGACGCTTAACAACTGAGCCACCCAGGCATCCCAGATTTCTTTCTTTTTCAAAAAATTTGTTGTTAGTGTGTAGAAACGCTACTGATTTTTGTGTGTTAATTTTGTATCCTGCAAATTTACTAAATTCATTAATTATATCTTAGTTTTTTACTTGAAGCTCTAAGATTTTCTATATATGAAATCATGTCATCTGTAAACAGAAACAATTTTACTTCTTTCTTTAGAGTCCTGATACCTTTTATATCTTTTCCTTGTTTGATTGCTCTAGCCCGGTCTTCTAGTACTATGTTGAACAGGAGTGGAATAGGCACCATTGTCTTGTTCAGTCTTTCAACATTGAGTATAATGTTGGTTGTTAACTTAAAATTTATAAAATATAACTTTAAAAAAAACTTAAAATATATGGGCTTTATTATGTTGAGATATGTTTCTTCTATGCATAATTTGTTAAAAATTTTTACCATGAAAGGGTGTTGAATTTTGTCAAATGCTTTCTGTGTGCCTATTGAGATGATCATGACTCTTTTCTTTCATTCTTTTAATATGATGTATCACACTAACTGATTTGCATATTTGTTGAACCATCTTGCATTCCAGGGATAAATCCCACTTGATCATGGTGTAAGATCTTTTTATTGCATTGCTGAATTTGGTCTGCTAGTATTTTATTGAGAATTTTTACATCTATAGTCATCAGGGATATTGGCATATAGTTTTCTCTTCAAGTAGTTTCCTTTTCTGGTTTTAGTATCAGAATACTGCTGGCACTGTCAACTGAATTTGTGAGTGTTCCCTTCTGTTAGATCTTTTGGAAGAATTTGAGGATTGGTGTTAATTCTTTATATGTTTGGTAAAATTCACCAATGAGGCCATCTGCTCCTGGGTTTTACTTCCATGGCAGATTTCTGATTACTGATTCAATCTCCTTACTAGTAATTGATCTATTCAGATTTTCTATTTCTTCCTGATTCAGTCTTGGTAATCCATATATTTGTAAGATTTTTTTCTGTTTCTTTCAGGCTGTCCAGTTTATTGGCATAGAGTTGTTCATAGTAGTCTTGTACGATCCTTTGAATTTCTGTGATATCCATTGGAGTGTCTCCTCTCCCATTTATAATTTTGTTGATTTGGGTACTTTCCCTTTATCCTTGGTTAGTATGGCTAAGGGTTTGTCAATTTTGTTTGTTTTTTCATAGAACCATTTCTTAGTTTGGTTAATCTTTTTTTATTGTTTCTATCCCTTTTTTACCATTTTTAGTTTAAAGTCTATTTTGCCTGATACAATTACTCCTGCATTTATTTGGTTTCTATTTGCTTGAAATGTCTTTTTCTATCTCCTCACTCTCAGTCTGTGTGTCTTTAAGGCTAAAGTGAGTCTCTTGTGGGCAGCATATTGTTGGATTTAAGTTTGTTTGTTTTAATCCATTCAGCCATTCTTTGTCTTTTAATCATAGAATTTAATCCATTTACATTTAAAGCAATTGTTGATAGGTCAGGGCTTACTATTGGCCATTTTGTTAATTGTTTTGATTGTACTGTAGCTCCCTTGTCCCCTGTTTCTTATCCTATTGTTTTTTGTTGTGATTTGATGTCTTTTGGTATTGGTATCTTTGATTTCTTTATCATATTCTTTTGTGTAATTACTACAAGATTTTCCTTTGTGTTACTATGAAGCTAACATAAAATATTTTAAATTTGTAAGCTGATAAAAACTTAATCTCAATAGAATTTGTAAACTTTACACTTTTACTTCTCCTCACATTTTATTTCTATTACAATGTACATGTTTTTTATATTAACTAATAATAGATCATTAGAGTTATGTTTTTTTTGCTACATTCATTTCTTTAACTTTCAAATTAGATTTGTGAATGAGTTACGTACCATTACCATATTGCAGAATCTAACTATGAGTATATATTTATCAATGCCTGTAACATTTATACTATCTTTTCTTATGTTAATTAGCATTCTTTTACTCCTACTCAAAAAACAAAACAAAAACAAAAACAAAAAAACCCTCCCTTTAGCATTTCTTGTAAGGTAGGTATGGTGGTAATGAACTCCCTCAGTTTTTATTTGTTCAGGAAAACCTTTATATCTTCATTGTTTCCAAAGGACAGCTTCATTGGGTATGTTGCTGGTTGACAAGTATTTTCTTTCAATATTTTGAATATGTCACTTCATTCTCTCCTGGCCTAAAAAGTCTTTGTTGAAAAATCTGCCCACAGTTCATAAAAGTTCCCTTGTGTGTAACTTCTCTGTTTTCTCTCACTGTTCTTAAAATTCTTTGTCTTTGACTTTTCTTTGATATTGAATTTTGATAATTTAATTATAATGTGTCTCTCTGTAGCCCTATTCTTGTTTAACCTATTTGGATTTCTTTGGGCTTATGGATCTGGATATTCATTTATCTTCCAGGTTCAGCATGTTTTCTTCAATTATTGCTTTAAATACTCTCTGTCCCTTTCTCCTTCTATTTTCCTTCTGAAAGTCTCATAATGCAAATATAGTTTCTTTTCATTATGTCCCATAATTCCCATAGGCTTTCTTCATTCTTTTTCATTCTTTTTTCTCTTTTTGTTCCTCTGACTGGGTAATTTCTAATGTCCTATCCTCCAGGTCACTGATTCTTTCTTCTGCATGGTTGAGTCTACTTTTGAAAATGCTCTATTGAATTCTTCACTTCAGTTATTGTATTTTTTCCAACCATAGGATTTCTGGGGGGATTTTGGTTTGGTTGGTTTCTTGGGGTTTTTTTTTGTTGGTGGTGGTGGTTTTGTTACTGTTGTTATTGCTTTATGTTTATTTCCTTGCCAAACTTCTTGTTTTCTCACTCATACATTGTATTCCTAATTTTGTTAGTTATCTGTCTGAGTTTTCTTGTAGTTTGTTAAACTTCTTTCTTTTTCTTTTTTAAATGAATTCTTTAGGGCACCCGGGTGGCTTAGTTGGTTAAGCATCTGCCTTTGGCTCGGGTCATGATCCCAGGGTCCCGGGATCGAGCCCCACATCAGGCTCCCTGCTCAGCAGAGAGCCTGCTTCTCCCTTTCCCTCTGCTGCTCCCCCTACCTGTGCTCTCTCACTCTCTCTCTGTTAAATAAATAAATAAATAAATAAATAAATAAATAAATAAATAAATAACTAAATAAATAAAATCTTTAAAAAATAAAAGAAAATGAATTATTTGACAGTTCATATATCTCCATTTCTTTAGGGTCAGTTACTGGAGCTTTACTAGTCTACTTTTGTGTGTCATATTTACATGATTTTTTTGATCCTTGATTCCTTACAATGGACTCTGAGCATTTGAGTAATTGGGCTCTTCTTCCAGACTTGACAGGTTTGTTTTAGCAGAGACAATTCTTCACGAAACAGCTCAGTCTTTGTTTCTGGCTGTATCTGCTGGCCATGTCCTTGGGCAGGTGGGGCCTGCTATTATGGTCTATTTTTGGGTGAGGCAATTGTTCAAGCTCTGAGGAAAGGAATGGGTGGATGCGCCACTGGCTGAGAACAGTTGGATAGGATTGCTGGCTTACTTCCTTACCCAAGTGAGGCTGTAGTATTGGCTCCACCATTGCCTGGATTCTCCAGTTAGACTTACTAAATTGTAGGGACTGGGTACTATATTCAGTAGTAGATGAAGCTATGAATTAGCTTCCTTGCCCTGGCAGGGCATCAGGATGGGACTCAGAGCCCATACAACTCATTGTTTGGGGACCCAAATCAGACCAGAGTGTACACTGAATTCCCTGGTCAGGTGAGGCCATTGGTTTTGCTCTGCATATTGGGGAAGGCCCAGGCTATTCTCTCTATTCAAATGCCACTGTACATAGGGCTGCTGAATGGGTGATGCAGCTTCCCATGTGCTCTGGTTCGGTTCCTTGGTCCAAGAGGCTGACGGCTATATTCAGTAATTAGTGGGGCTATCAGTTGGATTCCCTACCAAGGTGCAGTGAAAGAAGCAGCTCTAAAGTCAGTAAGGCTCTTTGTTTGTTGTATTAACTCAAGTTGACCCACAACCCAAGTGCCCTGATTGAACAGGACCGTTGGCTTTGTTCTGTAAACTATCAGCCTTGCCTGCATGACTCTCAGCTCAAGTGCTGGTGAACCACACAGCTTCCAAAAGTTCTCTCTAGCCCTTCTGGTCAGATGGGGCCAGAAAATACTCGCCATAGTGTGTGTCTGTGTGTGGCGGGGGGGGTCTTGGCTCCCTTGTCTGGGAAGAAGGGTGAGGGCCCACTTCAGGCTAATCCCAGTTCCCCAAATAGGCTCTCTGGCTGGTAGGCCAGGATTCTCAGCCCTGGCTATGATTTAATCCTCCCTGCCTGTGTGTAACACAGGAACTCTCCACATCCTGTACTGGCTTTGCTATTAATGGAGGATAGTTGGAAGAAAGGCAAGGCAAGGGGCCCCATCCTAGAGGAAACTACCCTTAAAAGGAAAAAGACCCCATCCTATTATTTTATGTCACCCTGGAAGGAGCCCTCCACCCCTTCCCATGTGAATACCTGACAGGTAGATAAGCACATGGACAAAAACCCGATTGGGTGACAGGTGGAGGGTTAATCAGATTAAAACAACCCACCAACATTCTCATAAAAACCCCTACACTTAGAAACTCCAACGGCAACCCACTTGGGCCCTCTCCCTCTACAGGAGCTTTGTACTATCATTCAATAAACTTTGCTTTGCTGCCCACCTCTCTTCGTGTGGTCTATCTCTCCATTGTCTGAAGCTGTGTGACCAAGAACTGCAGGCACTAAAGGAAAAGAAATCCTGAAACATTATGGTTGTGATCATCTCTGTCTGCCCACCTCTTGGCTCAAGTGCCACTGGGCCACACTGCTTCAAGGAGTTTTCCATAGCCCTTCTGGTCCAGTGGGGGCAGAAGACACTCTCAACAGGTGGGTGGGGCTGTGATTTAGTTCCTTGCTTGGGCGAGGGCAAATAGGCTCTAGGGCCCATAAAATCAGGCAGATCTGCACCCCCACTGAGTTCTCTGGTCAAAATAAGCCCTTATCCCAGTCAGATTCCCAGTGGTTGAGACCCACAGATTCCACTGCAATCCCTATGGTATGAGGTCATATTAGTGCCTCCCACAAAGTGACCCACAATGCAGGGGGGAAGCTTGCTGTTCCTCCTGGATTCTCTTTTCCCAATGGAAGACCAGAGGCTCAGAGAAGACCTTTCTGCGTGGTGCAATGCTGGTGTGGGGAAAGGGCAATGCAGTCAAAGTGTAGCCTCTTTTCTTATTCTTCTAATGCGTTCTGTCTTGGTCTCTGTGGTGCTGGTGGGGAGTGGGGTGCTTCAGCCTCACAATCCTCTAGGATTCTCTTGAGGTATCTTGTTCCTTAAATAGTTGTTAATTCCTCTTATGACTAGAAGTAAAGTCACTAACAACCTATGTGCCCATCTTGGTGACATTACTCTCCCCCTTCATTTTAAAATGGCCTTGTACACTGTCAGATCATACCAATTTTCATTTTAGGGAATTTATATTTTTGGAGGGTAAATTTTAGAGCTGATCTAGGGACTATTATCACTGTTCAATGGGCACTCTGGAAGCAGAAATGACAGAAGTATTCACTACAGAAAAAAAGGCACTAGAATCTTTATTTTTCCCTAAAACATTCCCCATTCCTTCAGTAGCGAGTTTCTCAAAATGCTCTATCTTGCAGTACAGTGGATTTCAATAATACATCCATCCTCTGTCGTTTATTGCACAACTCCTTCAGCATATCACAATGCTGCCTGCCTTGTCCTTCAAGATAGTTAGTTCATTCATTTATTTACTCATTCATTCACCCAACATGTATTAACATATGCCTGATCTAAACAATCTTACATCTCAACAATTTAGAGCAAACAGAGCAATCATCCAACCCTGGGTCCTTCTCATCTCAGTGGGAATTATATTTCAGCTAAAAATCATCTAATTCATAAGAAAGCCTAAGTAGACTCTTTAGCATGCCTCGAGGTGCTAGAAGGATTTGGAGTCTGGAAGGAATCACACTACTTTTGTTGGATCCTATCTTTACTGGCTCACAGAACTTTAATGAGTTCCTTGAGTTCTACTCGGTGGTCTGTTCAATCACCATGCTCAACTCTTTGCATATGCACTGCCATTTAATTTCCACAAAAATCCCGAGCAGCAGTGATCAAGTTTTCACAGTTCATAATGACCCATTTTTTAATGGGTTTGTTTTCTTTACTTTGTCTTTTTCTGACCAAACTTCAGTCAAGTTTCTGTCTTTCTTACAGGCCCCTAAACTCTGCTTACCACCAAGCTTGACCAAGCACTAAAAAAGCGAACTGTGCCCCTTATCAGTTTTTCCTGGGCATCAGCTGACCACAGAGAAATACTTCCCTACCATACCTCAGTGGTCATTTACCCTTGTTTGTCTAAATTACCCTCTAAAGATTCTGCTTATCTCTGCTTACCTCTCCTTTAGCCTATCAAATAACACTTTTTTTCTGTTGATTTTGAGAAACTTGAAGATTTCTGAGATCACAGTACTCTCCCTATTGTGATAGTCTTGTTTTCTAATTAAAGTTTCCCATATCTAAGGGCAGATTTATATTTATTTGACAGTCATTATTATTATGACCATTGTACAGATGAAGAAAGTGAGGCTCACAGAGGTGGCTTGAGGTCACATGAGGTCAACCGAGGTAATAAATTATAGGAGTAAGGGTTTATAGAGATGTGTCTAAAAATAGTTACTTGACAAAATAAAGACAAATGTTTCCTACTTCACAATATTGCTGAAGGTGGGTTATAGCTACAACAGCCCAACCTGACAAAGGTCAGAGGACCAAGTTAAATCTGCTATAATAAATATAGGTAGGTCAATGAGCTTGAGACCAAGAAACAGGTTCCTTGGTACTTTTCAATATGTACAGCAAAATGATTAGGGTAGGAGACTACTTCCTGGAACTGTGGCAGGAAGAGTTACCCAGATTGTCTTCATTTTCTTCTCTCTTGGAGAGACAGCTGACATGTCCTCAAATTATATGTATAGATGATTACTGCAGACTGGAATGATGCAGGCATTTGAAATTTCCCACAGGTAAAGTGTAAACTCAAAGCATCATAATAAATAATAATAATGCTTTACCCTTCATGTGCATTGTAATGCCACTGATGTCAAATTAACATAGGCCCTTGCAGAGAATGCAACTGAAAGCTCTGTAATATGTCAACAGGGCTTTGGGCAAAGGATGGAATGAGAAGCAGCCAGAAGGGGAAAGACAGGTGGTCTAATGGGGGATAGGAAAGAAAGGAACAGAGCTGGGGCAAATGTATTCTAGAAATTTTATAAATTTTAAAGTAAAGTGTTTATTCCAATTCAAACATTTCCCTTAAAGCGATGACATTCACAAAGGCTTCACTATATATTCTTACAATTCTAAGCATAGAAATCATACATAAATTCAAAGAAGCAGAATTATCATTCATATGGGTTTTATTTCCAGAGATTAAAACATTACTGTATTCTATAAAACCAAGGGAGAGTGGGAAATGGTTCTGGGCCATTTGCCTTCAGTCAGCATTATTGAAATAAATGATTCACTAATTGAGCACTTCTATATGACAGGAACTGTGCCAATGCTGGGACCACAAAGTTGGATAGGACAAGTCTCAAGGAACTCATATTCTTGCTTATTCTATTTATTGTTTCTACTTCTAGCATTTTCTACTCCAAGCCCAAACATATTTCTTAGCTCATCTCCTTCTCAAGATCCATCCTGAGCTACTCTCACTACCTTTTCCAGTTTCAAGCCACCTAACTGTTCACTGTCCAAATGATGCAGAATCCCTCCCTGGTAGGTGCCAACATGTGTTTTGTACCAGGCCTGGAAAAGAGGCATTCTTTACTTATAGTTATATTGACATGCTAAATAGGGGGTTTTAAGGGAGCACCAGGATTAGAGCTGGAGAAAGTAGACACTAGCTCACAAGTTTGAGATCCTACATTTGGAAAAAGAATGAGGTACGGAAGCAAAATGGGGATAGGAAAACAATGAAGTTAAGTGACTGTCTCAAGGCAGGTGGTGGTAAATCTGGTGTAGTTTTCAAGGTGGAATACATGCTGACTTTGAGACTGCTATTTAGTGGGGCTGGTATATAGCTCACACACTACCTAAAATACGTCATGTTCTTTCTGCACATGCTTACTTCTCCTTATCCTTTTGATGAATACCTAGCCATCTTTCAAGACCCAGGACAAATCCGCTCTCTTACCCGAAGCCTCCCTCAATTTTCTCTTGCTCCCACAGCACATGGTACTCTGTTACAGGCTTCTAACATTGCTGTTTTGTGACTTATCTGCTTCCTGGTTCCTCTGCTAAGTTGAAGGCATGTCCATGATGACAGAGACATTTTTGCGGGGGGGAGCCCTCTTTGTATTCTCAGCATTTGGAGAGTATCTTAATAATACATATTGTTAAACAGAATCAAATAAGGAGATTAGAAAAAAGGAAGAAGAGACAGGCACGAAAGAAAGGCAATGGTGGGGAGGGAAAAGGCAAAAGGAAGGAAGGAAAAAGATAAGGCAAGAACAGAAATGAAAGAATGAATCTTTTTTTCTCTCTCACATTTGGATGCAAATTTTGCTTTTCTACTTTCACTTTTTACCTTATTTTACTCGTATTTGTTCTAATCTCCTGGTTTTTTGTCACTTCAAAAATGTGCATCCCTCAATTCTTGAAGTTCAAGAGGCAACAACCTTTTTTTTTTGGCTTAACTAAAAACTCACGGGAGAGATAACTTTATTCCTTTACTGTAAACACCATTAAGTAAGCCCAGAATCTGGTCTTCCACTACAATGGATTTCAAAACAGAGGTAGGCACGCTGGGATTTAATTTCCTCCTCCTCAAAAGGAAGGGATTCTATTGCACTCTTAACAGGATTGTTTCTCTGAGCCAGCCCCAGGCACGCAAAAACCATTTGGGATGGGGCCAAGGGGTTGTGCTGTCCATGCTGGAGGATGGTTATACTGGAGTGAGAGCAGAGATTAATCAATCCAAGACAACATCTGTCAGGATATTGAGTTTGGCTCTTGTTATCAGCTGCCTACACTTCAGGGGCTGTGTAATATTCAATTTGATTATCTCTCACCTGCAAAGAGTAAGCTTCTCTCTTTGCTTAAAAATCACTGGGACTAGCTGAAGAGGAATCGATCTGTGGAGAAAATGCTGACAGGAAACAAATCAGAAATAAGACAAGGGATTGAGAAAGGAAGGGAAAGAGAGTTTGGCTTATGTCCTGGTCTTTCTGGTTTTGTTTTTTTGTTGGTTGTGTGTGTGTGTGTGTGTGTGTGTGTGTGTGTGTGTGTGTGTGTGTGTTTTGTTTAATGAACTGGATTAGTTCCCTGTTGCTTTAAGGGAATGAGACTCTTTCACTTGTCAGTCCTGATTATGATAAATGATAACAAGAAGTCAACACAACTTTTTTGTATTTCTTTGAGATTCCATTAGTAAAAAAAAAAAAAAAAGAAAAAAGAGAGAGAAAAAGAAGAAATGAAAAGAAAAAGGAAAAAAAGTTTTGCTTTTTGTCTCTAAGTACCAGGACCCAAGTCCTGTGGACCTCATGGATTTCCTGTTGGAGAGGTCACAGCTTCAAGGCTCAATGGCACTTCTGTACATTGCAGAGACAGAAGTGACAGGGTTAAGTCTAATCACAGTTACTTTAATAACCTAAACTCCCTTGATATATCACTGATACAATCTTTAAAAGTTGTACCATCTTTAGGGCATTTGTTTCATTAATATGCATTTATTCTTTTTCACTCCCTCTCACTGGTACCTGGACTTTCACATGGTCATTTTCCTGTACAACCACAATTGACAAATTTTTATGCCATTTATGTTTATTTTAAACTATTACTCTTTTTTCCACTATCCTGTAAAACTTCCTAATCCAATCTTCAGCACTGATGTCACTCATGAGATTTAGTCATTTATCTTAGTTGGCTAGCAGAAAAGTTTCAGATATTTTAATGCTATCTCAAAAATCAGCAGATCTAACAACCCAATTCATCAGTTTTCCTCACCAAAAATGCTCCCATTCCTTAATTTTTTATTATTTGCAAGCTTGAAACTTCATTGACATTTTTGACTGCTCACTCATCCTTGACATGTAAGTCCACAAATGCTTGTTGATCATTTTTTCAAGATATTTGTTCATATTTTTCATTTATTTCAGTTCCTTCTCACCACTGTCACTTATCTCTTCAACATCAAACACATGCTTTGCAATAAGCTTCTAGATGATGCTCCTGTTGCTAGCCTTTCCTCACCTTCAAACTATCTCATAGGCCACAACTATAGCAATGTGAGTTACCAAATCATGTCCCTTTGCCTGAAAAAAAATACACAAATAAAAATAAAAAATTAAATTCAGACTCCTAAACCTGGTATTTAAGGTTACTCATAACTGATCCATTCTAAATTTTCAGATATTTCTATTTTGATTCTCTTTGTAATCTTCATATTTGCCCAGTAAAGATCCACCATTTTCCTAAAATCACCTTGAGCTTCCCCAGTTGGATCTCAATTGCTCATGCTCACATGCATACTATGCTTCAACCATACCAACCCACTCTCAAGTCCCTGAATTCTCCATACACCTCTAAATGTCTCTACCTTTGCACATGTTATTTCCTCATCCTGAAACATATGTTCTTCTTCCTTCTAACCATTATAGATTAACTCTTACATGAATGTTAAACAGTCAGTATCGATGTCTTCTTTCTAGATGTGTTTCTCCTTCTCTCCTACTCTGTGTAGATGACTCATACATATTCTCCAAAAGCACCCAATGCTTTCTTTTTCTCTAGCATTATACCCGATGATGAATGAATGGATGTATGAATAAACAAATGAAACTATACTGTCTGGAGTTGCCTATTTTTCTATTCCTCCCACATCTGTACAAACTTAATCTTAACATCCTTCAAGGATCTTCATTTGCCATATATATTCAAAGCTTTCCTTGATCATGCCTATTAAGAGTGACTTCTCTCTTTTTAAATTCCCTAAATTCTTATTCAACAAATCATTTACTGCTTGTATTTGGAATTTATAGCAGTTAGATAATTTCTTTTGTTTCTGGAAAGTTTAGGGAGTTGGTTAATGAGATTTTAAGAAATACTGGTTTTAGAATAATTTCAATTTCTTTTCTAGAAAATTGGTGTGCTAGAGTTTAAGTCAAGACAATGGTTCTAGAAAAAAATAGAAAAGGAGTAAAGTGGGGCAAAGTGGGACAAAATTCAGAGAATGAAGACAAGCAAGATTTCAAAGACAATTATTTGGGGGTAAAAGAGTAATCTTTAAATGATGCAAAATGGGCATCAACAGGAGCAAGGCAGACTGGTGGAAATGCAGGGGTGTAAATTAATAGGGTGTAGACAAACAACATAAAGGCAAAAATAGAGACTGTGAATCAGAAAAGGTAGGGTAACTTAATTATTGTTTAACATAGCAATGGATATAATTCTTGGTATTCTCTTAGCTGTATTGGCTACTTAGAAACTTATAGCCAACATTATGGATACACAACTAAACAACCAGTCATATATTTTTCATAGTGTCTTTCATTAAGATGACTTTCTTTTTTTTTTAAGATTTTATTTATTTATTTGACAGAGAGAGACACAGCGAGAGAGGGAACACAAGCAGGGGGAGTGGTAGAGGGAGAAGCAGGCTTCCCACGGAGAAGGGAGCCCATTGTGGGGCTCAATCCCAGGACCCTGGGATCATGACCTGAGCCAAAGGCAGATGCTTAATGACTGAGCCACCCAGGCGCCCCTAAGAAGACTTTCATATGTTAGCTTCTTTTGACTTAAAAATTCCCACTGCTTCATTTTGCTCTTTATAATATTTAAAAGTGACACTGTACCTACTCTTATTGATATGTATGTTAAGGCATACACATCAAAAAATTTTGAAAGCAAAAAAAAAAAAGAAGAGAGAGAACTCATATCTCACTGTGCCTAATACAGTAGGTACTTAATGTAAGGACCATTTCTTGTATATCTTTTAGAAAACTAGGCAGTAACAGAGAGGGAGTACTATACATTTCAGGCATCATATGGCAATGACTGATCTAGGGACAAAATAAGAGATTTCAGCTTCATGGGGCACTATTCTCTTCGGAAATAGAGCATTTAAAAATAAATATATTGGCAAAGGTGCCAAATCAAATCTACAGGGATAAGATAGTCTTTTCAACAAATGATTCTGAACCAACTGGATATGCAGATTGAAAAAAATGGATTTAGAATCTACCTCACACCATACACAGAAAGGAATGGAAAGTGAATCAGAGACTCAGACGGAAGAGCTAAAACTATAAAAAATTTAAGAAAAATACTTGAATTAATCTTTGTAACTTTGGGCTAAACAAAAAGTTCTTAGGTCTGATACCAAAAGCACAAATCACGAGAGAAAAACCTGATAAATTGGCTTTATCAAAATGAAAAACTTTTGTACTTCAAAATAAAATAAAAAGATGAGCCACTGATTCTAAGAAAATATTTGTAAATTTATATATCTGATAAAGGAATTATATATAGAATAAATTTAAAATTTATTACAATTCAATAAGATGAACACACCAACTAAAAATGGGCAAAATATATGAATTACATATTATCAAAAAAGATAGGCAAGTGATTAACAGGCACTGGAAAAGATATTGAACACTAGGTATTAAGTAAGTGCAAATTAAAACCACAGTAAAATACCAATATACACATCCACTTCAATGGCTATACCAAAAGGAAAACATCAGTAAAAGTTGGCAAGGATATGGAGAAGCAAGCCGTCTTCATACATCACTGATGAGAATGTAAAATGGTGTAGGTATACTGAAAAACAATGTGGTGACTTCTTAAAAGTTAAATATAAATTTGCCATACAATCTAGCATTTGCAATCCTAGGTATCTACAGAAAATAAATGAGAATGTATGCTATGACAAGTGTTCATTGCGACATTGTCCATAATAGCACCAAAGTGTCCATCAACTGGTGAGTGATTAAATATAATATGACATATCCATATAATGGAATAGTATTCTTTCATAAAATGAAAAAAAAAAACAAAACCCTGGGGCACCCGTGTGGCTCAGTTGGTTAAGCATCTGGCTCTAGATTTTGACTCAGGTCATGATCTCAGGGTTGTGAGATTGAGCCCCATATCATGCTCTATGCCCAGCATGGAGCCTGCTTAAGATTCTCTCTCCCCCTGTGCCCCTCCCCCAACCTTCTCTCTGTCTCTCCGTCCTCTATCTCTCTTTTTCTGTCTCTCTCTCTCTCTCTCTAAAAAAAAGGAAAAAAAAAAACTATGCTTCATGCTACAGTATGGATGAACCTTCAAAAACATGCTAAGTGAAAGAAGACAGATGTAAAAGACCACACACATATTGCATAATTCGATTTATATAAAATGTTAAGGAAAAGCAAATATACAGAGACAGATTGGTGAGTGACCAGTGTCTGGGGTGGGAAGGGGGTTGACTAAAATGGGCTTAATGAATCATTTGGGGATTATGAAAATCTTCTAAAACTGGATTATGGTAATAGTTGCACAACTCTGTACATTTACTAATAATCATTGAACTGAACATAAATTTTATGATATGTAAGTTATACCTCATTAAGACTGCTATAAATAAATATCAGTGCTGATACGCTTATGTAAACGCTGTTATGTCTCAGCTTCAATATCACCTCTTCAGAGGGGCTGTATCTGGATACTTTTTCCAAAGTACCCTCTTCATAGTTTCTATTATTACATCCTTTTGATTTCCAAGTATAGCACTATCACAAGTTATAACTATTATGTATGTGTTGGAATACTTGTTTATTTTCTTTCTCAATGGAATGTAAGCCCCATGAGGGCAGGTACTTTATTTCTCTCATTTACCACTTTATTCTCAGAACAGTAGCAGGCACACACACACAAAAAATGTTTAGCAGCCATTTGTCAAATATATGAATAAATAAATACATGGATATATACATAAATGCCTGCAGGAATGGATGACTCATATTTTCTAAGCAAATTAGTTTTATGTATTTCTAGGAGACACAGAAAATAATCCATTTTGAGAGGGAAAAAAATGCAACAGAAGGTAAATTTTATTTCCTCATGGTCAAGAAAGCAGAACCCCTTCCCCAGATTAGGCAGCTGAGACTCTGATTCCCAGAGAGGACAAGTTGCCAGAACTGAGCACAGCCAACTTCACCTCTCTTTTTCTTTAACCATCCTATTAACAAAGTGATTTTCTCCAGGGTCTAGATCCAATTAAGGGCAAGGGCAGCAGAGAGGAGAACATTGAGTGAAGCAATGTTAAAGACATTTGCACACATTCCTCTGGGGGATAGAGAAAGCTTTATTGGCATTCTCACCCCTCCTCCTTGTTTCCCCTCCATCCCCCACCTCCTAAACTCCTTTGCAGAAGGCATCAGGACAAAGAAGCACCCAGCATTCAGCTCAGGAACAGAAAATAAATACACTGGGAATACTCCATGGTCCCTGGCTGAATACAAAGCAGTGATTCAGCAAGGAAACTGCAGCCTCAATGAGAACAGAGAGCCTGCACTGAACACAGCACCAGGAACAAGAGGAGAGAGAGGGAGAGAGAGAACATCTTAATGTCTTCACCATCTATCCCTCTGGTGATGTCTCTTACAATAATGAGTTTAAATGCAATCATAAGTGAAAGAAGAAAGGGAAAAGGGAATGGATTGATAACACCTCACAAAGGGGAGAAGAATATAGCAAGATAAAAATATCTGTTTTCTTACAAATTTAAGATAAGAATGAACTTGATTCTAAAACAGGTGGTGGAAACAGGAGATTTAAAAAGGGAAAGTGGAGAAAAATAAGTAATATAATTTATGGGTTAGTTCAAAATGAACCAAGGAACTGTGTTCCATTCATGTCCTGTGGCCACTGGCTTCAATTATCTTGCTGAAAAGTCTGAGCTTTATTTTCAGTGTATGTGGTGGGGATAATGGGCACGTCCTCCTTTCCTTCTTCACTAGGGTCTGGCGAGTACTAATTAGGCAAAGTATGTGACATGTCTTTAGAACTTTAGAGTGCTAGATAAACAGAATGCTTTTTTGAAGTGCCTGTATATTGTTGGTGCTGAATAAACATTAAATCACACTCAAGTTTTGAGGCTGAGCAAGAGAGAGCAGTTTATAGTTCATTGGGGAAAGATTTAAATTTCATTCCAGCATTTCTAAGCTAGTGAAAAAACACTACTAATTTTCCATAGCCCTACCTTCTCCAATGGGCAATTGGGGGCGGGGGGAATCAAAGAAAGCTCTTACTAATGAAAGCTGAATGTTTTATAACCAAGTGAAGGTCATAGGATAATACACAGTATAGTGGTATGTGGATAAAAGGTAGAACTCAGATAACTACAGGGCAGAAATTATAAGGAATATCTCTAAGTTTTATACAGAGACTCAGTCTTACAAAAGATGATAGAGGAGATATTGTGGATTAAATACCATGTTATTTACCCAATAAAATCTACAGAACCTAGTAAGTCAAATGCTTTAATAAGAGTCTTGGAAAGCCAGGCTTTCCATTCTTCTGATGGATGGAGCTCTGTATGCAGCAAATAAGGCTGGGTGCCAGGTTAATACTCTACATATTAAGAAAACTTTGGGGAGTATTATAATATGCTATTATTATTTCATTTCTCCTATATGCAGAATTCCATTTTTCTTGCCCTTCAACTAAATTAAATACTGTAAATCACAGCTTTATTGATAGGAAAGGCAGTATTTGCACTACTCTTAAAAATACCATCCCCAAGAGGCCAACTTCACTAATGAAAAAAAAAAAAAAAGAGTGGAGTTTGCCAAGCCAAATGCATTGCCTACTGTGAGGGGGCTGGGCATTTAGATCTGGTGGCAATACTAGATGTCTAAGTCATAAAGCTTTTGCCAAGTCATCCACTCTGGGAATGTGATTATCACACAAAATCAGCATGAAAATAATTTCAAAAGAATTGTTCACCTTTGGTATTTTCACTATCCCTAAAGATTTCATCACCCCATATTTAATTCTGACAAAGGAGAAACAAATGTCCTATTGTCACTCCATACCTCTGGCCATATATGATCCATAGAATAGAACATAGCAACAAACACACTTCACTCTGTGCCTACCATTAAAAGAAATTACTGAGCACCTGCCATTTGTCCAGCCCTGTTCTAGGCAAAATGTGGGGCAGAGAAAACAAGGTTTCATGAAAACAGTAGTGATGTAGACTAGGATCTGCTAATAACTAGTTGTTTGACCATAGCGAAGTCATTTTTTTTCCCTAGAGTTTTTTTTCTTCCTCTTTAAAATGCAGATAGTATGATATACTTGAGTAAGTGTATCAGTACAAGTATTGATGGAGAGTTACCCAGACCAAGGTATTCTGTGGTCTCCAACCTTCCTTGATTCTGTAATTTAGGGAGTTTGCATCCTTGTTGAGGACACAAAGCTAAAATGAATGAAACCATTTGCAAATACTTAAGCACTAAATTGTTTGGTATTGCCTAGAAGTCCAAAAATAAAAAAATAAATAAACAAATAAGGAAAAATAATAAATTGAGGATGGAATAATTGGTGCATCTGGGTGGTTCAGTCAGTTAAGTGTCTACCTTTGGCTCAGGTCATGATCCCAGGATCCTGGGATCTAGCCCTGCATTGCATCAGGCTCCCTGTTCAGAGGGGAGTCTGCTTCTCCCTCTCCCTCTGCCCCTCCCCACCCCACTCATGGTCTCTCTTTCTGTCAAATAAAAAAATAAAATCTTAAAAAAATAAATTGAAGTTGGAATAATTAATGGTTTCTCACAGGAGGAAGGAATTATATTGAATAGAATCTAGGTAAATGGAGGAGGAAAAAATGAACCATATATTCTGAAGGAAGACAAAACATTAATATTTAAAAAAATGTGGG
Source organism: Zalophus californianus (assembly GCF_009762305.2). Lineage (NCBI taxonomy): Eukaryota > Metazoa > Chordata > Mammalia > Carnivora > Otariidae > Zalophus > Zalophus californianus. The sequence continues at coordinate 154,928,203 of NC_045595.1, read as the reverse complement.
TATGGGGTGTCAGGAAATATTCCTGACAAAAAGAGAGGATGGATATTACAGAGAGACATATTAAGGCCTGATGGTGCTTAGAAATTGAGCCTGATGGGACCCAGACTGGAGGCCAATTATAGTTTATTAAGCAAGGAAAGGAATTGATGAGAAGCTATGTTTGCAGAAGAATCTAAACAGTGGTGAAAATCTAGAAGTTTAGACTATGATCTCCATATTACTCACTGCCCATTGCCAGTACTCAGTCCAGTGCCTAGCATAAAGTACTCAATACATGGAAAGACTGAAGTCAGTCATGCACTGATAAGGGTTTGGAATAGAGCGATAGCAGTGGGAATAAAGGAGTTTCATTACTCAGTGACAGTTCATTAAAATTACTAAGTATAAAGAAAAATAAAAGCAAAATAATAAGATCAATAATAATATAAATAAATAAACCGTAATAGCACTGTGGCACAATTGGGAAATCAAATCTGAAATAGGACTATATATCTTCTGTGACTGTCCAGTGTCTCTCTTTGTCCTGAACCCTGGAACCATTATCAACATATTTCCTAACTTTGAAGCAACATAGAGCCATCAACAGCAGAGTGAGGCTGTATTTCATGGTAAAGAATGATGAGCCAAAGTAGTCTACAGTATGGTGGGGTATAATTATAATTACTAATCTGCCTCAAGGTGAAGAGGTGTGCCAAGAAGTTTGAGACAAAGATCTCCTGGTGTTTTACTGGTAGCACACAATCTGAGATTGGGTTACTCTATGTATTATACCCTCACTTCTTTACTGAAATGCCTGGCTTTCTACTTTTTCTCTCTACCCCCATTCAAGGTTCACCACAACCCTTAAGACTCAGCTCTTTCATTAAAAATGTCCACGGTACAGCATCAGCCCACAGCAGTTTTTGAAAAGCCATCTGAACCATCATTAGGAATATATTGCTTTCATTGTCACTTAATTTTTCATTTGTATAAGTCCCTGAGGAACTAGAACAAGTATGGATCCAGATTTTTGTGGATCCTGAAGTTTATACAGTGTGGAGTCTTTCTTTTAAAAAAAAATACAAAATTGTAAATTAAAAATTAGAGACAAAGCTTTGGAATAGCTGGTCCATGCAAGTGAAGAGCCCCAAAGCTTAAGCTTCACTGTAAATCTACTTCTGTTGGACATTTATTTAATCCCCATAGAACGTCCAGCACAGGGCTATGCATACTAACTACCCATGTTACATTCTTTCCCTTAGCAATTTCATCTAAACTATAGCTAAAACTATCCCCTGATAGGGAAATATTCCATGATCCTCAGTCAGGCGGTTCTTTTTCTGAACACCAGAGTTCTCAGATTCACTTGTCAATGAGCAACTTCACCTGAATACCTCACAGCCCCTCAAACTCAGTTTAACCAACCAAATTAATCTTAGTTTGAAAATCTATTTAATTCCACATATCCTTTCATATTTGTTCCTAGCCTCCCCATATCTGTATTTCCAGTAATACTTTACCTTGTTTACTTAGGACTCTCCCTCTTTCTCTATCATTCTGCCAGCCTTCTCATTTCTATTTCCAATCAATATTTTAATTGAAACTATCCTTACCTCCTCTAGGTTTGAAAAGTAATAATTTATTTACATGTGAGATATATAATGTCTACTGATAATGCTTAAGGTTCGTATGGAAGTTTGGAAACTGCAAAAATTCTGTAGTTGCCCAAGAGACTAGAATTGGGAACTGATTGCCTAACCCTTTTCTCTTGGGACTAATATTGAATGAAACTGAGACATTATCCACAAGGAATTAACTCTGACATATTTAGGACTTTGTTAGATAATTTTTAGGATTCCTTGTCATTATCTTTTAACAAGTTCTATTTTTATTTTAGCAACCACCAATTTTCCATTGGGGAACTGACATTCGTGGGAATATTTTCAGCTTTACACACAGATAACCCACTTTGGAATGGAGCTATGCGTGTTTTACTGACATGCTGACATCTGGTCCTTTCCTAATCTGCTTGGCCCTAACCTGTCTCTGTCTTTTCATTTCTCCCTTCAAATCCTCACTTTTGATTGTCTGAACTTTCTGAGCTCTTTCAAAACTATTACCCAAAATGCTACATTATGTATTTAAAAGTCACCCAGTTCCATAGGCAAAGCTTGTGCATCAATGATTCTTTTGTTATGAATACGGCTAAGGTAATGATGAAGTTAATGGCTAAGAACCTGTCAACTCAACAGGAAAGAGACTGGTTTAATATTCTGATAATTGCTGTTTACAAATTTTAACAGTTGAACTTTCAGGTAAATTAAAGTCATTTTATAAAAAATAAAATAAGGAAACATGCATACAAAAAATAAAGCAAAAAGGCTGAAGTTGGTGAAAGAGACTGGGGTCAGCAAGATTGGGAAATATGATTTACCTAGATATACTGAGGGATGCCATTCATTACTTGACCTCATATTTAGTGGCAGCAGAGATTATCTGAATTGTAAGCACAGCAAATCATTCAAGTTCTTTTGCTTCATTATTTACGGGACAGGTAGGTGATACAAAAAGTAAGGGAGTGATACAAAGCAATTTAGGAATAGCAGATTTACCCACAGGTAAAGCCCATGGACACTGCTACTCCGCTCCCATTTTACTGGAGATGACCTCTGATGATACTGGGGGAGTCAGCAGAGAGAAAGTTCTTACATCAAATAGCTGGGGATACTTAATCCTGTCAGGGCTCAGAGGGAGCCAGGACTGGAGGGTTCAAGGCCTAGGATATTTCAGTCCTCAGAGTAGAAAGAGAACCAACAGGAAGCATGAATTTGGAGACAGTATCATGTTTTACTCATTGGGAGAGTAAACAAAGTAACAATTTGAGCCATACTGAACAGTGTAAGAAATGAGGCCCCCACTTGACCTAATCAATCTTACCTATCTCTATGAAACTGCATGAATATAAAAGTATCTTTCTAAAACTAGATTTGTCTTAATATTGATCTACATAGAAAGATGAAAGACCTAAATAGATCTTCCATTTTAATGAAACACAATCCCTCTCTCTTAACATGTTTGCAAATTCTCCAGTGGGAAGAAAGTAGTAGAGGTATGAATATTAAAACCCACTGAAAAATGATTAGATAATATATTTCTGAATGAAATTGTTCATAAGCAATCAAAGTTATAATGGATGCCAGGAAAATAAAATAAATAAATAAACACATACAAAATAAATTAGAGTAGAAACACAGAATATCAGAGAATGAGAGAACATTAGTGGTAGTAGATGAGAAATCATCTGTTTCAACCTTCTACTTACATAAAGGTTTTTGGGTTTTGGTCCTTTTTAAGTAACATTTCTTAATTGTGGTTACCTGGCCTCTGCAAGGAAACTATTCCACTTGGCAGAATAGCAAGGGACATTTATAAAATAAATATACCCACACCCAGATACAGATATAGATGATATAGTTATAGATATATAATTACAGATCTTAATTTTACAGGTCCTTCTTATTTCATTCTTATACCAGCCTTCTGAGGTAAGAGGGTAAGTATTATTACCGTTTTCATTTTATAAATAGAGGACCTGAGTCCCAGCAGGGATAATTTGCCCTTTTTTGCCCTTGCTTACAAAGCTGGGGATTGGTAGAGGAATACTTGGGAGCTTAGTCTCCTGGCTTAAAAGCTGTGTTATTTCCATCATGCCATAAAACTATTTGAAAGATCATTTATAAAAGAATTCAGCCTGATTTACTTATTTAAATTATGTTCTATTTAAATTATAAACTATCCTAAATTCTTTCCTTTTTTATCCTTCTTTATTTTGGGGGGGGTGGGGAGATGAAGTATGATATAAACACACATACATATGAATAACATTCTTTTATATAGAGAGTGATAATTTACCTCTCTGTAAGCTTTCATCCATTTTTACCTTATAATTCTGTCAAAAAAGAGAATCCTTTTATCTTTGTGCCATACACATAGTATCACACAAAGCTATCCTCTTATTTTTGTGTTATACACGTGGCAGCAAGTTTGCTTCCCATGTTTTTATCCAAGTATTGAACATGGCCAAAGACAGACAGAGAGAATCCTTCACCACTGTCAATCAGTATTTCTTTGGCATGTTTATCCAATTAACTGAAAAAAATCTAGCTCATTATAGACCAATAATCTGTTTATATGTCTATCAGGAGAAACTTGTCAAAATACAGACACTCAGAGTAAATGACATTTCCCTGATCTACCAGTCCAGAATTTTGTTTGTTTTAAAGAAATCTATTTACCATAGAAGAGATACATGACAGTTTGTTCCCTAGGAACCCGTATTGGCCTCTAGTGGTCACTGCTTCCTTTTTAAAATGCTCTAGTATTTAGGCTTTTATCGTTGTTATTGATTTAATATCATTTCCCCCTTTTAACTAGGACAATATTATATGTCACCAATATTGTGAAATGGTTTCTGTTTTCTACAGGGTTTCAAATGTTAGCAATAGTATGTCTATAATCATACTACTGAGTTGTTTTATTGCTCTGGATATAATGCATCTGAGTCTTACACCCGAATTTATTTCTATTATTCTAATCATTTCTTCACTTGCCTTGAATCTTTAATATTGAAAAGGGTATAAAAGCATAATTATGGTAATTTTACTTGATAAACAAGTTGAAATTTAATTTAAATTCTTATTCTTCTCCTTCAGTGGCCAGTCTATTTCAGCAAGCATGCTTGTTAACAGATCACAAGATCTCTTGGTGACTTAGAATGAAAGAAAATGGAAATTTAGTCTAGAATTGAGATCAGAAATATGAAGAATTGACTTCACATTTTTTTAAGTTATTTCTCACTTAGCTAATATATCATTAGTGTTTATCCTATAATCCAAATAAAAGAAATGTTATCTGATCTTATGTTACTACTTAGGGACTAATATGTATGTTAACCAAGATACAATGAAATAAGAAACATTAAGTCTGGGAAAAAAAAGAAACATTAAGTCTGACTTCTCTTACAAAATAATTTTGGCACATGCATAATGACTAATTAAAAAATAAAACATATTAAAACAAATTTAAAAAGACATCATATGATGCTTCTTATATATTGTACCTGTTAATATACTTGATAACCTGGAAAATTAATTTTCTGCAATAAACTTCTCCACATTGGTGCATCAAATTAAATTAGATTCCTACTAAAGTATACTATGACCCAAGTTAACAATAATATTCAGATTCATATTGTGTGTATATAAATTTATTGTACATATAAAAAACACATGTATGCTTTTGCTTTTTATATATTATTATTATAAGCAAAAGAAACTAAATGTTTTTTAAATCTGTGTTCAAAAAATCCATACAATTTAATTAAGTACATTTATGACTTAATTTGTTTACACATCATAACACATTCTATATAAATACATACTTTTATTTTTAGAAGAACTAGATTTTAAATTGTTTTGTTTTTATACAAATATTAAGGCATTAATGCAAAAATATTTTTAAATTTCCTATGCCATGACATTTATAAGATAATGCAGTTTATTTTTTTTTATTTGAGCATATCACCATCCCACTTACGACATCACATACGTCTTCTAATGAACTCAATCATATTAAAAAACTTAATGTCAGACCAGACCAACATCTTTAAGAGGTAAGTAGGAATTATATCCATTTGGAGTTAAAACAATAAAAGCTAATTCCCAACTTTTTACAGTTAAGGTTTTGCAGAACTAAAGCCTAAATCCCTTGGTGTTCAATCTAGAGGTTATCTGATCTATAGACTTTAGGCAGTTCCTTGAGGTGCTGATGATTTTAGATATAATTAGCTCATTATATTAGAGTAACAAAAGATAGAAGAGGGACTCCTGGGTGGCTCAGCGGATTGAACATCCAACTCTTGATTTTGGCTCAGGTCATGATCTCAGGTTAATTAGATCAAGCCACAAGTTGGGCTCCGTGCTCAGCAGGGAGTCTGCTTGAGATTCTCTCTCTCCCTCTCTCTTTGCCCCTCCCCTTGCTCACACACCCTCTCTCTCCCCCCCATAATAAATAAATATTTTTAAAATGCATTTAAAAAGATAGAATAAAGGTCAGAAAGTCAAAGAAAAATCCATCTGCTAAGTTAATGATTCTGCAATAAAAAATGCTGATCTTAAGATATGCTCTTATAATTACATCATGAACATGCATAAGATGACAACAATCTTAGTTATCTCAAGACAAAGATCAGCTAAAAATTGGCAACCATATGTGACTCAAACCCCATAAAACAAACAGGTCTGATATAGGTGTGCTAGAGTGAAGTATGACTGAAAAAGCACAAAAATTAGAAATTAGGAAACCAAGTAATTTTCCCAATCAATATTTTCACATGTATACATTTGGCTATGCATGACTTGGTGCTGAACTGCATGACTCAGTTTTGTCTATATTGTTCCTAGCAGAGAAGTGTGGCAAATAGTAGCATGACTAAAGCACTATTTTAGAAAAGATATTATTAACTTTTGATAACTTCAAAATACAGAAATGCATCGCCAAAAAAAATTATAATGGAATAAATAGTAATGCATTATTGTATGAGAAGCTGGGTTTCATTTTCCTCAGTTATAGTCTTTTTCTCTGACCTCATATAAATAATGCTTTTGTGCATTATGGCAAAACATACAGAGAGAATTTGGGATTATTAAGTCCACTGTAGGGGTGCCTGGGTGGCTCATTCAGTTAAGCGTCTGCCTTTGGCTCAGGTCGTGATCCCAGTGTCCTGGGATTGAGCCCCACATCCAGCTCCCTGCTCAGCGGGAGCCTGCTTCTCCCTCTCCTCCCCGCTTGTGCTCTCTCTCTCTATCTCTGTCACTATCTGTGTCTCTCTCTCAAATAGGTAAATAAAATCTAAAAAAAAAAAAAAAGTCCACTGTACATTCAAGTTTGAATTTCACCAGGAGTGAGTAAAGAGCTCAACACTGCAAAACCCAAGTAGGCATCATTGTTCAGTATGAATAATTACTTTGAGTCAGATGAGTGCAAGTGATCTGTACTTTGTCTTTGTACTTACTACTTTCACAAGAAAGTAGAACAGATGAGGTGAATATACCTGTTGCACAACAATCCTGCCAACCATAAGTAACTCCCAAATCCTCAACTTAGTCTCTGAAAGTTCACAGCCACCTCTAGAGGGAGAAAGCCTCAACAGTTATCAGAAGGTATATTCCTTCTCTAAAACTACCTGAGATTCTGAGCTTTTCATGGACATTGGACATGACTCACTTCAGGAGCACTGAGTGACTCCTAGTTTTGTCAAAAGCTCATCCATCAGTGAATGGAGCACACTTTATCTGGGCACCTGTGAATAAAGTTTTGGGTTCCCCTAAAATGCTCCTAGGCCTTTCTCATGCTCTAGAAAGCTGTGCTTAAAAAGAATAGCTGCAGTGGGAAATGTTGCGAGTGTTTCTAGCCAAGCCCCTTATCCTCCTAACCAATGATCAGAAAATAATCCATCTCTGATTTTACTACTTAACCTTCCTCAACCACACATTTATAATTTCCCTAGTAGTGACTGGTTGTATCACTAACATATCTTGCTTCATCCCTGTCTCCTTCAAACTTATTTCTTCTTCCATGAACCAATTTCTGATCTGCTTGATTTACAGTATGACTACCTCTCTCTGTTTAATTCAGTGAATAAATGTTTATCTGAGCACCTACAGGTACTAAGCAAAATTCCTGGATGGAAAATTAAAGTAGATGAGACATCTGTCTTTGAAGGACTGATAGTACATTTGAGGCAAGAAAAGAATGCCTTTAAAGTGAGTAAATGCTAAGCTGAGGTATGCATATACCCAGCAATCCCACTTCTAGGCATATATCTGAAGGAAATCAGTGTCCTAAAGAAGTATCTGTACTCCCATGTTCACTACAGCATTATTCACAATAGCCAGAATATGGAAATAACCCAAGCATTCATAGATGAATAAATGGAAAAAGAAAACATGAGATGTATCTATATCTACATCATTTATATCTATCTATCTCTGTCTACACACACACACACACACACACACACACAATGGAATGTTATTTAGCTATAAAAATATTTTAAATCTTGCCATTTGCAACAGCATGGGTAAACCTGGGGGATATTACGCTAAATGAAAAAAAGGTAGATAAAAGCAAATACTGTACAATCTCAATTATATATGGAATCTAAAAAAGGTCTAAGTCATAAAAACAGAGAATAGAATGGTGGTTGCCATGGACTGGAAGGTGGTGAAAATGGGGAGATACTGGCCAAAGGGTAGACTTTGAGTTATAAGATGAATACATTCTGGAGATCTAATGTACATCATGGTGACAATGGTTCATAATGCTGTGTTGTAATTTGCAAGAGAGTGGGTGTTCTTATCACACACAAAGAAAGGTAGCTAAGTGAAGTGATAGATGTGTTAGTTAACTTGATTGTACTAATCATTTATAATGTGTGTGTGTGTATAAAATCATCACACTGTACAGCTTAAATATATAAAATTTTATTTATCAATTGTACCTCAATAAAGCTAGGAGAGAAAAAAACAGATATGCAGAGAGGCTATCACCAATAATAGAGTACTTAGCCCAGTTTGGGAGAATAAGAGAAGATTCCTGAATGAGATATCACCAAAACTAGCCTTGAGCCTGGAAGCAGCAAGGAGGTAACCTAGAAAGAAATACGGTTGGAAAGAGTGGAGTGGTGGGGGGAGAGAAGGTTCTAGGTAGAGAGAGTTTCATGAACAAAGGTAAGAGACATAAGTGTGTGTGTACATGCATTCACATGCTCATGAACAGAGAATGTAAGTGGTTCTGAATTAGTAGATGCAATGAGGTAGCAGGGCATGAGAGTTATCTAAGCTAAGGACCTCTGACTTTATGTTGTAGATAATGAGAAGACTTTGAAGGATCTGGTGATATTTACAGATTGACACTGGAAAACAATAGGCCTAGAATAGTCAGGCGAGGTCAGATCCATGATTCTGCCAACTACCTGGGGTCTGAAAGGGATTAAGCAGAATAAAGATGTAATCTAGCAAAGTTGCCTAAGTCAGGGAGAAGTAAGTAGTGTTAATTCTTACCTCATTTCAGAATTCTATCTCTATCTTTTCCCCACCTCATTAGACCAGGTTTTATGATCCCGAACAAGTTTAAAAAGATGGAGTTCAGTGCTCTGAGATTTATCTTTGTGTTACCCCTTGGTTACAACAGCTTTGATACAGAACTTCATTTGTATCCTTGACCAAGTTAGCTATCTTGGTAGTAATTCTGGGGTGTAAGTCCCTTATTACCGAGGGCTCCGTCGTGCGTAAGCCAGCCCTTATCCCGTGGACTTTGTTCTACTCTGAGCCTCTGCCTTGTGGCTAAGTCTCTATACGAGCTGACATACCTCACCTGCCTGCCTACCTGTAGGGCTCACTCTGAGTTGCTAACCTGTTATTTTCCCCTTACTGTGCTTTGTCCTTTTTTTGGTGTAACATGTTGGACCTCCCTTGGCTCACCTGCTAAAAAAAGCTTCATGAAACCTTATTCTACATGACACACAAGAAACCCCCTAGGCATTTCTAGTAGAACTTAGCATCCAGTGCCTCCACCATCCCAGGAAACTGGTCTGTATCTATGTCCAGTTCCTCCCAGTGACCACCGTCAGCCCCACTGTTAGCCCAAAATAAATTCTATACAAATTAGAAAATAAATTCTACCTTCCTCAAAGAATTTTAAGTGTAATCTACAGTGACTACAATGGGTAGAGCACCCCTTGAAGTTGTGTAAAGGTGACTACAATGGGTAGAGCACCCCTTGAAATTGTGTAAAGGATAGCCTACAAACTGAAAGCAGAGCCTTGGACCAGGATCTCACTGTGCAGTCATCCTCATCAGGATCTCTAAGAGGGACAAGTAATAGGAGACTTAACCAGGTAGAAAGTCATAAGTAACAATAAGGAGGTAGTAGGGCTGAGGAACCCAAGTCAAATACCGGGGTAAAGAGTAAGAATTCAGATAAGAAATCTGAGTAACAGGCAGAGTATCAGAAACAAAAAGGAAAATAAAACAAAACAAAACTTAAAAAAATGTTATATAGATTCTGCAAAGTACAAGACTGGCTTTGCAAATATAAGATGGAAGCTGCAAGTGAAGAAAGAAAGCCTATGTGGTCAAGAGAGATGATAGAGGACATGTAAACAGTAAAGTATTTACTGAAAACTTCCTCCTTGACCAGCACTAGCTGGAAGATCATTCATAGGAAAGCTTAGCTTTGATTTTCAGGGATGAGAGAGAGAAAAGAGGAAAGGAAGAAGAGGGGAAAGGAGGAGAGATGAGAGAGAGAGAGAGGGGAGAGAAGCATAGAAAAAGGAAGAGACAGGAGAGGAGACAAGTGGAGGGGAGAGGAAACATAGAGAGGGGAGGAGAGAAAGCAGAGAAGAAAGGGGAAGACACTTTTGGCGTAATTTTAAATAGCATATCATGAGATAGCATGAAAACCAGGAAGATAACTTCATGGCTACTGTGGAATAAAAATCTCTGAATGAGAAATAGGAGACATGAATTCTAGTTCTAATCACACATCTTTAGACAACCAACTAAATTTTTCTCTTCTCAGTTATATCCATTTATTATTTTTTTTTATTTGAGAGAGAAAGCGCGCGCGCGCGCACATAAGCTGGGGGGAGGGGCAGAGCGAGACGGAGAAGCAGAATCCTTGCCGAGCAGGGAGCCCGATGCGGGTATCGATCGATCCCAGGACCCTGGGATCATGACCTGAGCCGAAGGCAGACACTGAGCCACCCAGGCGCCTCTCCAGTTACATCACTTTAAAATGAGATGGTGGAGGTGCTTGGGGGGTACTCATCTCAGGTGATGCTCTCACTGGGGAGTCTGCTTGCCTTATCCCTCTCCTCCTGCCCCCCACCCCGCTTGCACACTCTGTCTCTGTCTCTGTCTCTCTCAGTGAATAAATACATAAAAATAAATAAATAAATAATAAAAAAGAAATGAGATGGTGGATTGCCTAATCTCCAAGGCCATTCCTAGTCTAGATTGCCACAGGTTTATCCTATAGTAATAAACAAAATCTGAAGGAAAGTGTTTGATTTTGTGAAGGTTAATCACTCATTAACTTGAGGTTATGTTTTGATTATAAGTGACTGCAAAAAAGTGCTCACTCGCCCTGTACTCCTGATAAGAAACTCAACTAATATTCTAAGATACATGTAACTTTAAACGACTTTAAAGGGGGAAAAAATGATACAAACATGGAGCAGATGGCCATCCTGACCACAGATATAAAAACAAAAAGCTCATTTTATCAAATTTCCTACTGTTCTAAAGGTTATTTCCTACTATGAATATAATGACAGTGATCTTATTAAGAGCTTATATTTTATGCAATTTTATAGTTTATAGAACACTCTAATACATAGTAGATCATTTGATCATCATAAAAATAGTTTATAAAACACTCTAATACATAGTAGGTCATTTGATCATCATAAAAATAGTTTGTGTAGTAAGCCAAGGAAGTGTCAGTTATTCTCATTTAATAGATCAAACTATTTCAAGCTACTTAGATCTAGGTCTTCTGAGTACTTGTTAAGCATTCTGAACTTATTACATCCTTGAGAGTCTTTACCTATGACACAAAGACTTGATCCTAAGTTTCAGCTAAAGATTGATCACCATGTAAAACTGAGATTAAGTCCACAAACAGATAACTATCATATTGTAAATCATATATTTGTGTATATGGCAACATAAGCGCACACAATTAAGCCTGTTTGAATAAGTTATCACTGAAGACATTTTCCTTACCCAAATATTATCTCTTTTCTCTCTTAGAGATAGCACTGAAAAAACATAGTAGAACTGTTTTGTGTCTTCCCTAATATAAATGAAAGTGAGAACACAAGACAATAATCTTTCAAAAACCAAGTTTTAATGCTATTTCAATAGATACTATGTAAATTGGATCCATTTAAAATAAAGTCACTCCATTTTCTATGACATTGTAGTTATGGGATCGTGTGGTAAAGAAATAGATCTCATTCTTCTCTCCCAATTCAGTCTGTACATCTCTGCTGTTGACGTATTTCCCAAGCCATACGACATGAATGACTTTTTTACTACATAGCCATTAAGCACTGCCCCAAAGGTGTTTTGTAAAAGAGATACCTCAACTGATAAAGCAGTGGTTCTCAACTCTATATACATATCAGAATCATTTAAAAAAAAATCTATGCCAGGCCCTACCAAAACTAATTAAATAAGAATTTCCGGAAGTAGAAAATATGTGGCTTAGGTATTTTTTGAAAGGTCTCCAGTTGACTTGTACAGCCATGGTTGTGAACCATCTCAAGCAGCACTTCTCCAACTTTAAGGTGCTTGTGAATCACTTGGGGATCTTGTTAAAATGCAGATTCTGATCTGTTAGGTCTGGGATAGACCCTGAGATTTTGGATTTCAAAAAGCAACTGTGTGATACCTAAAGTAGTCATCTGCAGAACACACTTGTAATAGCAAGAGTCAGTGGTTCTCAAAGTGTGGCCCAGTCTTGTGGCATTAGCACCGTCAAGAACTTGTTAGAAATGCGAACCTCAGACCCTACCAGAGACTTACTGAATCAGAAACTCTGTAGGTAGAATCTGTGGCATACTGGGTACACAGCCAAGCAATCTGTGTGATAACAAGCACACCTGGTACACCTTCTGATACACATTCAAGTCTGAGAAACACTGGTCTAAGCAAAAGAGCTCCCTAAAGTCCGAACAACCGGTTGAATGTGGTTGGAAAATGACTAATATTCTTATACTTATGAGGCAGTTCACAGTTGAACTTTATCTCTTCTGAGCTTCTTAAAACAACGCTGTACAGTAACTACAGTAACTAAAAAAGGCAGTTTCAGCATTTTATAAATGAAACCGAAGCTCAAATATTCAAGTTCAGAGTCATGTAGCATACAAGGATGGAACCAAAATTAGAGCCCAAGTCTACTGAGTCATACAAACTAACAAGCAGGACATTCTGAAAACAGGGCAAATGGCTGTAAGCCATAAGTAATAGCCTGAAGAGAAGGGCTCTCTAAGGTCCAAGCAAGCGATGACAGCAAGGGTTACCAGCACATAGTTAGGTAACTTCTTATCACATGAGTTACAGACATTTGTACCTGGAGCTCTCAAAGACCGAAGCAAAATACGCACTAATCCTCTTTTCGCCTGAGTTTGCTATTATGTAGAATCAGCTTCAAGAAACACAAGCGTTTAGCCCTCATCCAACTACTTAAGTGGATAAGTCAGTCACCTTTGGTTGTCCACTCCACAATTCTACAAATAATTCATTCAAAGTTCAAAGTCAGATGACATAGAATGGAAAAACCACCCTAATATGTGTGTGTGGGGGGTGTTTACATATTTATGTATTTCATATTTATAAAAACAAAAATGATCACAATTTGCATCTGTCACATGAGACTTGGCTGCTGCGTTCCTCTGTCCGTAAATAACAACAAATGCTACAATTCACAGGTGCATCAATGTTAGCAAGTGTACCTAATATGCCATATTCCTAGACAAAATATAGTGTGCTATACTCTATCATTTACCAAAGGTATTTGATAAAGGATTCAATGTGAAATCAACGGTCCTTAAAGTATCAGTAATAACCAATAAATGTTGATTCGTGATTTAGCCACAGAGAAAGAAACCTTCATAATTGTCACAAACTTTCCCCAAAGACCCATGCCCACAAAGTTTGTTTTCAAATAGTGAATTACAAGTGGTAGGAAAATCACATATTGTGTCAGAAATATGTTTGAGTGTTGACACTCTCTTTGTAAATGTAGGCGTTCCAGATGCCTTATAGAAGAGAAGCCCTTTTTCCCTTGAAATTTGCACAAAATTCTCACACTGCACTGTCAAATAATCATATTTTTTGGTTGTTTCCTCTTTTTCCCCTAGTATAAAAACATGGGAATAAAGATCCAGAATTTTGCAAAATTAAAAACTTAGCTATATTGAACTTAGATACTTATTTTCTTATACCTAACTCTTATTAAGTACATTCACATATTAAACGGGAAAAATGCTATCACCATAGAAAGTATTATAGTATCTTCCAAACATCAAAAAGGTCAGAACCGTGAAACAGATAAAATTTCAATACCTCAAATTTAAAATATTTAAATCCACAATAGTATGAAACCTCTGCATTTTATCATATATGCACTTACACAACACGTAAAAATATGCGTATATATATCATTTTTACAAAGTTACCTTTTGAACAGATACATTAGGATCAATTATTTTATAATTATCTTTCTAGACATATGCTACTGAGGTTAAAAATATAGTCAGTGGGACTGTTAAAAATGAAAATTTAAAGCCTAGATTAGAACACTGTTGATTTCCATTTTTCCTTTGACTTATCAAGAAAGCCACATGATTTTAACCTGCTAAGATGAATCAGGAGGTGAATCTCTTTGGGAGCCTGTGTGCAAGGGCAGAAAGTTAGAAAAACCAGTGCTAGAAACGTGTCTAGTAATTGATGAATTCCTGCACCTGTTGGGGGTGGCAGTGAGACAGGTGGGCTCTGTTCAGAAAAACACCTGAGGCACTCCCGTAAGTCAAGTCCTGTGGGTATGTCTTACACTTTACTGTGCTTACAAATATAAATGAGGATTCTGGTTCAGTGTCTAGGAAGAAACCCATGTGCAGCTGCTGCCACTGGTCTCTGGATCATACTTTGACTCTATGCCCTAAGATAGAAGATGGTGTGTGGTTTCCTTTAGCTCTTAAAGGATCTCATAAAGAAGCTCTGAAGATCTAGATTCTTGTCTGGGAAATAACAGGGTGAGGTTGGTATACATGAGAGTACCTCTCTTTCCATCCTGTTCTGTCACCTTCATTCTATAGTCTTTTGTTGTTTTTTTTTTCCCCAAAAGATACAAATTACAAAGTAAGACCCCAAGACTAGTATTCATCTCCTATCATAATTATACAAAAATGAGCACCAGTTCCCCAAAAATACACTTTTTCTTTTCATGGGAGTAAGGCAGTAAAGGTAAATGTTTTGGGGATAGTCAGCCAAACTCCTGTCCCTGGACCACCAGAATTATAAAACCTTCCTTGTCTCCTTTTGCCATTTCAGATTATTCAGGGCCACAGATTCACTGAGAGAATTTTTTTTTTTCTCCTTGCCATTTCACTTTCTCAGTGCCAAACATCTCCTGTGGCTTCCAATGAATCAAGTTCTCCTTCCTCTCCTCCCCTGGAAGCTCATGCTCCCAGCAAAATGTCACAAATAAAGTAGAAGCAAGTATTTCCCAGGCTAGACTTGTAAACAGAAAGCAAGAAAACCATTCTTTACCGGGAAACTGACCCACAAAGCTTACTGGGCTCAGTTAAAGTGATTGAGAAGAAGGTCAGCTAAGAAAACAAAGGGAACTCTCTCCATAGTTACTTCTGATAGAGCTCCATCAACCCAGAAATAAAAGCCTTGTCCAAGGCAAAGGAAATTTAAAAAAAAAGAGGGCACATTAGGTGAGGTCTGGAAAAGCAACAGACTCTCACAGGTGACTTCGCCACAAGCTCTGTTTGTCTATCTTCTCTTTCCCAGGGAATAACTGCTTCTATATTTACTCTTATTTCTCACTCCCTCCATTTCCACACCGTAATGTCTACTAAAGTGTAATGCTTAAAAACTCCATTTGTTTTAAGCCAGAGACACATGGAAGCACATCGATATCATATGTAGGTATTTATGTAGTAAGATACCTCTCATAGACATAAACTTTTATGCATATGCTATCTGAGAATACAAGAATATCCTTTTCTTCTGAATTAACATTTAAATGTTTACCTAACTCTTTAATAACTGTAGCTTAAAATACGGATGATGCTGACTTACAAAGTTCATGGGCATTTAAATAAAATCTCACACATTCAGGGTATTCACTTACCCCATATTCAGTCTCATAATCAGCAAAAACAGTCTTCTTGGGGATAGCATAAATTTATATAGAGTGCTTCACTAGTAAAGGGTTAATGATGTTAGGGAGTATGAATGTTAGCAGTTGAGATGGCATGCTTATGTGTTTGCAAAAAACATTTTCTGCATCATTCCAAATCCCTTTGCAAACAGATAAATTACTCTATAAATCTTATTACTCCATGTGGATAAATCACACATGCAGGTTTACAGGGCTGGAAAGCTGGTAGGGAAAATCTGCTTTGGAGAGTAGGATCTTTGGGATTCATAATCATTCAAGAAATGAAGAAAGGAGGTTTTTCTTAGTTTTTACAATCTGCAGCAACACACACACACAACACAACACACAACACATACACATTCCTCTCTAACAAAATCTAGAGATCCCAAAGCAGGACACTGTGACAGCCAACCAAATTTATTTCTGAGGAAAGGAAAGAAAACTTTGCTGCTGTAGGCAGCTCTGCTAGAGAACTGCTCCCTGATGCCCCAAGGTTTATGCACTATCAGCTCCTTGCACACAGATTAGAGGTTTACTTTCTATAGTTTACTGTTTTTTATTGCCACAACAAGCAATATTAACTGTATGGACAGACTGACACTGGGTCATTTTATTTGGACAAAATGAGATTTTAAAGGATCTCCAAGGAAAACATTTTTTCTTCATTCTTTTTTTTGAGGGGGGTTATCTGATAGAAATTTAAGAAAGCTAGAAAAAAAAAAGACGAGGTGTATGTGCAGTGGGTAGAGGAGGGGAAGAGAGAAGAGAAACATAGGAAAAGAAGCTTGAAGCTTTTTTAGAAATAGAATTACGGCTAGGTTCCTTCTGAGTTTCTCCAGCACACTCTCCCTTATGGGGGTCAAACTCCCAAGGACTGGGACTCTCCCTGTCCAAATTTCCCAATCCCAAATTATATTTCAGAGTTTGGCAGAGCCACACAGAGATAGGACTTTAAGGTCAATAATCAATTTGAAATACCCATTTTACACCAGGTTAATTCTTGCCTAACCTTTGTGCTTAATACTCCTATTCTTAAATATCAGCAATTTGGCAAGTTCCTTTTTTTTTCTTCTCTACTTTCATGTGTTGATGTCTATCCACCTTCCAGAAAAGGCTCAGTAACCAACCGAAGTTCTAAGATTGATTTATTGCCCTCGATGTCAATTAGATGATCCTTACAGAAAGTCTCCAGTCCGAACTACTGCTGGGGCAGAGCGAGAGCCTTGATGCGCATATATTTCTCTCTCTCTTCTCTCTCTCTCTCTCTCTCACACACACACACACACAGCATAGAGAATGCAGTACTGTGTACCACTCTCTGAGAGCCATAATTCAACAACTCTTCTTTCCCATTTAAAGAACCCCAACAAAACTCTTAAGTGCAAAGCATCTGAAATTACCAAAGGAAGAATCCTGCCCAAATGTCACTAATACCATAGGTGAAGTTAGGCTTTCTTGGTAAGAGAAACAAGGTCCTAAGAATCCAAACAACATTTAACCAACATTGCTGGTCCTTGACGGGAAACAGAATTCCCTTGAAATTTGTTGGCAGATACCTGGGCCACTCAGTAAAAGGCGCGTGTGCATGCACGGCACACACACACACACACACACACACACACACAAGCCTGCAGTATCAGAAGCTGGAGTTGAAGATCACACACACACAAACACACACACCCTCTCCCGCACAGCAGAAAAGTTGCCCGAAAGCCCTACCTGAGGATGGCTGTGTCCCCCTGCCTCACGGTGATGTTGTCCGTGCCTCGGTTAAAATCCACGCTGCGAACAGGCAGTCCTGTGGGGAGAAGGCAGAGCAATCTCAGTAGGACTAGCGGCAACTGTTTCCGATCGGGCTGAACTCTGCCGACCATGGTGGCCACGCCGAGGTGCAGGTCCGGGTGTACTCTGGAGGGTGTGTGCGTGCTGCTCACGCCGAGAGGGCTTTACAAACACAGGGCTTTCATCAACAGCCAAGGCAGAATGGGCTTTGCCAGTTTGTGCTCCTTTCCACTTTGCCTCTCTTTCCCTGGCTCAGTCTCTCTTCCCTCTAAGACTTAACAAAGCCCTCATAAAACCCAAGCCGGGGGGTGGGGGGGGGCGGGTAGCCAAAGGAGCACAATTTAAAAGGAGGGAGTACAAATATAAAACCCTCTAGAAAAGATGAAAGAGAAAGCTGCAAAAGGAAGGTGTTCTTCTCTGGTCTGTCTGTGGCTGGATGCTCCTTTGCCAGTGTCTGAGCTGAGCTCCTTCCCTCCCTAACCCACTTTCCCAGGCGGGCGGGCAGGCAGGCGAGGGAGCCGGCACCCAAGCCTGCCAGGGAGTGTAAAGAAACCCACACAGCCGCGGCAGCAGCCCAGAGCCTCTCCCCCCTCCCTTTCCTGTTTCTCCCTCCAGTCCCTCCCCTCCGCTCGCACCTCCCCCGCCCCCCGCGGATTTCAACAGCCCCTCCACGTCATCCCCTCCGCCCTCCCTCCGGCCTGGCCCCTCGCTTTGCACAACTGCCCCCTTCAGCAGCCGCCAGCCTCAGTGAAAGCCTGATGCGCCTTTAGGTTGTCAGGACAACAGCTCCATCTGAGGCCTGGCTGATTTCCTTAAGACGAGGGAATGGAGCTTGGATGTACTGTGCAAGAGAAACGGGAGAAGGAGAGGGACTCGGGCTGTAAAAGCACAGGAGAAAGAGTGTGGGAAAGAACGGGGGAAAGGGGGGAAAAAGAAGGAAAAGGAGCCGGGAAGGAGAGAAGGCAAGCCCGGACAGATGAAGGGAGCGCACCAGAGAAGGGTCAGAAAGCATGGGGAGTGGAGGGGCCCCGGTTGCCCAAAGATGGGATGGGGCATGTAGAACAGAGAAGAAACTTGACAGGGGAGGCTAAGATTAAGAGCCAAAGTTGATTTCAAAACTAAATATTCCTGGCCACTGGTTTTTCATACTCACCTCTTGTTCATTCTTTCCTCTCCCCTGCACTTTCTTTTACAAGCTTAAAAAGGTTTCTTTTCTCTCGTTCCTTTAGCCCCTCCCCCTCTTGGAGCCCCCCTTATGAAAGATGGATTGGAGACAATGCTGGTATTGAGTGGTCTGGAGTGTGAATGCCTGGTTTGTCTTTTCCAAGGGCCAGCCTCAGCAGCTGATCCCCAATCCCTAAATCAACCTCACTCTCCAGGAAACCCTCTCTCAGTCCCACACGTGAGGAATGGTACTGAGGATTACTGTCTAAATGTCATGTTGCTGTTGCTACCTAACTTGCTACTGGCACTTGTTTCTCAAAATGTTCATATGTAAGGAAGAGATTGGTGTATCAGAAAACTTGTCATTTACAGGACCACACTGAGGCTATGTAGAGAACTCCCGAGAATGGCAGACAGGTTACCATCCTTAGTCATTCCTTCTACTCCAGGAGTCAATCCCAAGTGAGAAGGACCCTAGGACCTAACACTGTTAGTCACTCATGTGACAGCCCCACACTATTAGATATCTCCCTCACCACAGATGCTGAGGATAAAAGATAGGGGTGGACCAGCCAAGGACCTCTTTTTTTTTTCTTTTAAAATTTTGTTTATTTATTTGAATAGTTAAGGCATTGACATGGTGCAAAAATCCAGTGGTACAGAATGCTGCAGAGCGAATTGTAATTATCTTTCCTACTCCTGTCTTTAGGCAACCATTGCTCCTGTTTGGAGGCAACAGGTATTTCCAGTTTCTTATACAACTTTCCCTAAATCTTCCAAGTATATACAAGTAAATACGCATGCATATTATGTCCACCCCTCTTAGTTACACAAAGGATTAGCCAAGGGCATGGGTGGGAGGGAGAATATGTTTAGGAATTCTTATCAAGTCCCATCAGAGTACAAGCCCTAAGGAGGCATTTTCTGTGCTGACACCTGTCTTGTCCCCCCAGAATTCAAAGAATTTATCTGCTGAACTTTTTCAACTTGAAAGGAGGTGCACTCTTACAGATTATGTGAGGAAAATAAGGAAAAAATTGTGGTTTTTAAGTGTTTTGTACTATGTTGGTGCTGATAAGCAGGGCCCAGATAATAAACCAGTCATGTTTCACCCCTAATTTTTAACTCAGCTGTTTAAAATTTGGAACCCCTTTTGCCACAAGAAATGATTAAGCCAAGTGGTTAAGTGAACTACAAAACCCATAACCCTTGGTTCCCAGTATCAGTGGGAAAATGAACTTCAAGTGCCAAATGGAGATGCATGGATTACATAACTCTATGCGAAGATTGTAGGGAAAAGAGCACCCACCCTCACCCACCCCTGCCAATAGGCTTGACAATCCCCAGTGGGCTTCTTCTGAGCTTTTAGAGATGAAGGATAGTCTTAGATAGAACCTCTTCTTTGTGTGAGTGGTGTTTCTCCAATGTCAGGAGGAAGAAAGTAAAGACCCAAAGGACTGGGGCCACTGGAAAATCCATTGATGAGGCCAGATGAATGGTATGAGACCCCCTTCTCCCCCCATGAGAACTAGAGTATCAGTATCCTCTTGTATCAGTGGGCTACACTTTGAGTGAAGACATGAAGAATTTTTTTCCAGGGCAAGAAGGAAGTAAGGTGGGGTGGTAGCATATGATTTGCAGGAGATGCTGTATAAGAGTTGCTGACTAATGTCTATACAAGTAATCTCAAATTACCAATAGGACTTGTCCAGTCCTAAAATGAAACATAAAGATTGACTGGGGTTCAAAATAATTCACACCAAAGTAACAGGAATGTGGAATTTGTAGCAAATCAATCAAATCTGGAGTTTGTCACTACAATCATTCTGAGAAAAGAATGTGTTAAGTTAATCAGGATTGTAATCAGAAATGGAATAGACATGACTAACCTAAGAAGATAAAATCATAAGTACATATTTATATAGAAAGAAATGATATAATGTAATTAAAAGTTTTTTAAAAATATTTTCATTAAAGTCCATTTATTGGACTTTATTGGTCACTTTTGTTTAATTTATAATAATTTATTTGTTGGTCACTTTTGTTTAATTTATAATAATTTATTTATTGGTCACTTTTGTTAAACTAAATTGACTTACTTTGTTCCCTGGAAGTAAAACACAAAAAGACTACATTTTATTTTATTTATTTTTTTAAGAGGACTACTTTTTAAAAAATTCTCTAATTTAGACGGATAATTTATACTGGATTTCTGAAGAATTTCCAAAAAAATGAAGTTTAACATATAAGTTAATTCTTAAGTCTTGGCACAGGGGCAGCACTCTATAATTGATGAATGTGAGAACAGAGGAATGACTGAATGCCTAAGCCCACTCACGTGGCTTATCCCATCATTTATAAAGTAATAAGTCTATTTGTGAGTGTGCCATTGACTTGCATTTCAACTTTATGTTTTCTCAGAGTTTTTCCTCTTTTTACTCCCTTGTGGACTCCTTCTGGTTTTCTTGCCTCCAGGATCTCTCACTGAGATCTAATAAATTCTAATATATATATATATATATATATATATATATATATATATATATATATACTGAGAAACTTATCTCATCCTAATGGTCACTCCCCCAAATGTATTCCAAAATGAACTCCTCTGCTTGCTTTCTTAGGAAATGTAAAGAAGGAGGGGCGCCTGGGTGGCTCAGTTGGTTAAGCGACTGCCTTCGGCTCAGGTCATGATCCTGGAGTCCGGGGATCGAGTCCCACATCGGGCTCCTTGCTCAGCAGGAAGTCTGCTTCTCCCTCTGACCCTCTTCCTTCTTGTGCTCTCTATCTCTCATTCTCTCTCTCAAATAAATAAATAAAATCTTTAAAAAAAAAAAGAAATGTGAAGAAGGAAACAAATAGATGAGTTACTGAAATTTATACAAGCTATTTTTCTGTATACCACTATATGCATTCTTCCAAGAGGGCTGGCAAAAATGAACATACTTTCGGGTTATTTGTGAGGCAAGTATGGCTGTTAGCCATGTGAAACAGCCATAATCACCCAAGTAAGATGATCTTAACTACTACTTTAAAATAACATACTGCCTTCTAAAAGAGGCTTTAGAAGATTCTGGCACTCTCCAGGGACAAATGCAGGAAAAACAAAAACTGGCTAATGTCTGAGCACCCTAAGAAGCATGAAGGTTTATTCTTCTGTTTAGCTTTGTAACCTGACAGGCTCACAGGAAATCCAGATGCAGCCTTGAATGTACAACTAATTTAGTTACGTTGCTCGCATTATATGCTAAACATGTCTATAATATTATTAATGTACCACTCTACATTTCTACAGTTGTAAGGTCTTAATCATAATAACGCCATGCCTGTACTTTATTTTCATAAGTGGAATTAGCATTTCCATATGAACTAGAAATGCAGAAGTGTTAATACTTCTCCTTAGGATTCCTGCTATGACATTTTCAATGATTTCATCATAATTTAGCAATATTCAAGTACCTCAGTTTATGTTCATAAGCATGGCACTATCTTGTGTGAATTTCCTTCAGAATCTGGCACCTTTGAATACGGTAGCTTCATCTACATGTGCCTCACTGCCTAACAAAATCAATCAGCTTCAAGTCAGTTAAATATTGTTCAAATCCTTACTACAGAACTCTCACTCAATCTGTAGTCTGCACAAATAAATTGTTCTTTCATGGCTTGATTTTCATTCATGCTTTTGCGGTATATTGTTACCATATTGGTCTTCTGCTCCTTCGTTCATTCATTCTGCTTTGGTAAGTATCAGTACTTGGATCTGTTTTCATAAGGTCTTTGAGGTTCTTGAGCTGCTGTTCGGGTCCTCCCACATCAGCAAACTTACTCTCATATATATGGCTTATTATTTCACAGACATGTACGTACCATCCCTAAGCTCTTCCTTTTTTCTGGATTGTCCAGTCTGCCCCCATGGACAAAGAGGTGGCAATTGCTAAGGAATGCTGCATCTGCATTGCTACTGTTCTTTTGTCTATCCCTCCCATATGGGAAGAACACTGCAACATTTGGAAAGATGGTGGTAGCAGCATCTTCAGTATAGCAAGATGTTAGTACAAGCAGGTAATCAGACAATTATATCCTCTATTTGTGGATACCGTAGTGACTTGGATACTTATACTCAGGAAATAGGCCAAGGAGAAATGAGAAAGAGTGGAGGCAGGTATGCCGTTCTGTACTCTGACATGCCCAGTAGGTTTATGAGTCATTCATTCATTCAGTGTTTATTGATATGATAGTTAACACAAGACAGACCAAGACTCAGTTCTCACAGAACTTATATCCTTAATGGAGAAATAGGCAATAAACAAGTAAATACATATTAAGATTATGTTGGAGAGTAAATGCTATGGAGAAAAATATGTGTGATACAGAGAAAATGGCCTAGGGGTATGGTGAGGGGAATGTATGCCCTGAAATCTAAGGAAGCAGACATGCAAATATCTGCAAGAAGACTTCCAGATTAAAGAAATGGCATGTGCAGAGGCTCTGAGGCAGGGACAGATACACCATACACAAGAAAACAAAACAAGAACAGTGACCCAGGAATGTGGCTTATATGTAGACTGTGGGAGGTAGTTAGAAAAAGCAGATGAGATTAGAAATTGAGGAGGGGTCATAATGAAGAGATTCCAAGGTAAGAATTTAGATTTTATTCTAGTAACTTGAAGGATCAGTAAAAGATTTTTTTAAATTTTATTTTATTATGTTATGTTAATTACCATACAATACATCATTAGTTTTTGATGTAGTGTTCCATGATTCATTGTTTGCATATAACACCCAGTGCTCCATTCAGTACGTGCTCTCTTTAATGCCCATCACCAGGCTAACCCGTTCCCCTCCCCCCTTCCCAGAACCCTCAGTTTGTTTCTCAAAGTCCATAGTCTCTCATGGTTCATCTCTCCCTCCAATTTCCCCCTCTTCATTTTTCCCTTCCTACTATCTTCTTTTTTTTTTAACATACAATGTATTATTTGTAAAAGATTTTAAGCCAGGTATTGAGAGGAAGATTGCTCCAAATATCATATGGAGAATGGATTGTAGAAGAGCAATAGTGGAAGCAAGGAGACAAATGAAAATAAATCTCTGTCATCGGTGGCAACTGGCTTGGACTGGGGGTAGCAAAGAAATGGAGGAAAGATTGAGTTAACTAGACCTGCTCATGATGGGAAGACCCTCCCCCAAAAGGCCATGTTCTATCGCAAATGATCAATATTTCCCTCATACTACTGTACTAGTTCAATTGTACTGTACTAGTTCAATTCTGGTGTTCCCTTACAGGAAGTCACCACTTATCAAATAAGAACTGACAGAATGCCAAGTAGACTGTAATTTATACCAGCTAGTCAAAAAAACAAAAACAAAACTGTGTCCCAGTTGGCGCTTTTCTTCTGGTATAAACTTTGCTTACCCTCACTATGGTTATTATATATTACCTAAATGTCAGTATAAGAAAGTGCTTTGCTACAGATTAAGAAGTACCTAACAAGGTGAGCCGATGCCACTTAATTGCTAAACTTTACTAAATATTTTCTTATATATCTGTATTTATTTAGCAGGCAATAGTTATCCCACAAAATCTAAATGGAATGCCTATTTAAATATCTTGAGGCTATAAATCATGTAAATAATACTAATATGTTTTCTCAAGAGTTTACTGACAATATTGAGCTGCAGGGCAAGTCTAGTGTTAGGTCATTATCTTATTCAAAAGGTCCCAGAAGTTTGCCTGCTTAAAAGTATCTTCCTTTCCTATCTGTAAATCACATTCTCAGCCCTCTCTCCTGTTAGCAATGAATTTGGGGGAGGAAGAGGATTCACAAGATGTGTCTCATCAGTGCTGTTGCTATGTAAAAAAAAAAAAAATTCGCTAAAACAAGCAATTTTTTTGAGACCTACAATATAACTACTGTGCTAAACTCTGGAGAAAAAATAATGTACACAACTGACACCCTGCCTTCCTGGAAACTAATGAAGGGAATGCCACTCAAAGCCCCTCCTAGAGAGGTACCAAACATCATCTTTGTACAATTATAAGGTAATCCTCTTCCAGCTGCTCTCCATTACAGAACAGGACCAAAGTTAATCAACATATATGCCCAGTCCTCTCTGGTACTGAGCAGTACTGCAAAATAATAAAATTTGGGGACCGACAATGCAGCTGGAGAAATTAAGTAAAGACATATGAAACAGAGAATAAGATAGCCAGTGAACAATGGAGTACTAAGTTAGAGGGGAACGGAATCAAAACACAATGGGACTTCAGAAAAGGTAACCGAGAAAGAGGCTTCTTGGAGAAAATGGTATATTAGGTAACCTTTAGAAGATGTGTAAGAGGAGACTGGAGGAAGGCAACACCTTATGCAAAGGATGCAAAAGATGGCCATGAGAACCATCCCGAAACCAATAATGGAACTGGAGGAAGACTTACCTGACTAGCAGCAGGGAGGAGAGAGTGAAGGCTGAGGAGAGAAGCTACATAAGGGAGAATCCTGGATGCCTGAGTGAAGAATCACACTTCACCTCATCATCTCCAATTTGGAAGGCTACTTTAAATTGTGAAGGAGTGAGATGAGATATGGGCATCTTAGGGAGATTTTTCTGGCAATGAGAAATTAGAGGTTAGAAGGAAGATGAAGTAGAGAAACCAGTTAGAAGACTAATAAAGCTGCTGGTGACAGAGGAGAAAGGGAATTAGCATTATTCATTGTATACATTATTGCTTTGTAATAACGATGAGGAATGAAGACCTTCCTTCAGAGACTTTATGTTAGTGAGCAAGGTAAGTTGTAGGGAAAGATGTGGACCTAAGAGATGTTAAAGTTAAAATGGAAAATGACTGATTTTTGTAAGTTGGGGTCAGTGAGGGTCTCTGCAGGCAAGTTAATGAGTTTTTCTTTATTCTGTATGCAAAAGGAAGCCATTAAAGAAAGGCTTTAAGCAAGTGACATCATCAGACTTGTGTTTTAAGAAGATAGACACTGGGGAGGGTATGTGCTATGGTGAGTGCTGTGAATTGTGTAAGACTGTTGAATCACAGACCTGTACCCCTGAAACAAATAATACATCATATGTTAATAAAAAGAAGATAATAGGAAGGGAAAAATGAAGCGGGGGGGGAATCAGAGGGGGAGACGAACCATGAGACACGATGGACTCTGAGAAACAAACTGAGGGTTCTAGAGGGGAGGGGGGTGGGGGGATGGGTTAGCCTGGTGATGGGTATTAAAGAGGGCATGTTCTGCATGGAGCACTGGGTGTTATATGCAAACAATGAATCATGGAACACCACATCAAAAACTAATGATGTAATGTATGATGATTAACATAACATAATAAACTAAAAAAATTTAAAAAAAGAAGATAACTAACTGGCAATGGAGTGGGAGATGGACTGGGGCAAGTCAAACTCACAGAGGACCAGTTATAAACTTTCTGCAATAGAATAGGCAAGAGATGATAAAAGCAGGTCACAGGACAAAGATAGTGGAAAGAAAAAAGGGGTGAAGACTTTTGGAGGCATTTCAGAGAAGGACGTATAGGACTTGTCAACTAATTGGATACAGAAGATTTCCTTCTTTCCCCCACTCCCACCTCCCTGTGTGTGTGTGTGTTTGTGTGTGTGTATTTTTTTTAAATCCTTCAAGTCCAGGCTGATAAAATGAGAAAGTTGAGTTAAGAAACTAGTTTCAGAGGAAATTTGGAAATTCTACTTTTAGAATTCTGAATTGGTTTCTAAATTTGTACTCAAATAGTCTGTACCTCCAGATGGACATGCTTAGGAAGTTGTCACAGGAATATGACATGCTTCTTAGGAAAGCTATCTCTGAATTCTGTAATAAAGTAAGCCCAGAAATCAAACATCCCCCCCCAATTTTTTCTCGTGTTTTCTTTCTCATTTGTTTCTGTAACTTTAACATACAAATAGTGCATTGAGCTGGTGATATATTTGCCAATAATATGAGCCTCATTTTAATTTTTAAAAAACGCATGTGCACATAGCAATTAACTGCTGTTTGAATAAGAAATATAATCTGAACTTGTCTCCCTCTGCTGGTTGCACACTGAAGTATCATGGGTCTTTCATAATAGAAATAGAAATAGACAATAATAATTTGTTATGCACAAGTATGGGACTTTGCAGTTCAAAATGCATAGTGACACACATAATTTTACATTTTATCTTCACTGTAACACTTTGAGATAAACAATGCAAGTATTATCACCCCATTTGTCAGAAAAACACTTAGACTCCAACTCATTAAGCTCTCATTAATAGATTAAAGAAATCAGAGGAAAATCAGGAAGTATATGTAATTAAAAGAATTGCATACTGGTTAAAGCTGGTAAAGACCCAGAAGATTTCCTTGTTCAATTCCTCCATTCTACAGCTGAAACATGGAAGCCTAGAGTTTACAGTTATTTCAGATCACTGACAGTATTCAGAGAGTACAACTCTCAAAACAGTACTCTTTCTGTTATACCAATCTGTCTGCCTAATACTGTCAGGATATTAATCCTTTATGCCACAGATGAAACATTTACACAAGTAGGCTGGACTGTAGTTTAGAAATGCCCATTTCTCTAAGGTTAGATCTACAGATCATCAGAACAGTCCATACCTATGTTAAACTTACAAGCAAGTAAGAAACAAACAAACAAACAAAAAACAAAAGGCAGGTACATCAATTGAACAAATAGATAATAAGGCAAACACCAATCCCCAATTACCTGTTTGAATAGATTTGCGGTCTGTCCAGCCTTGGGGCTCTAAAACCAAAGGCAAGGCTTGAGATGATTTTCAGGGATGCCAGGGCATTATAGATTGTGTCAGCAGAAGAACTGGAGTGGAATTCCTCACCCTCTAACCTCCTGGAGCACTCTTTTCTTCTTCCTTATATGCTCTCCAAAGACAGTGTACCACAGCTCTCTGGCTACTCACTCGGTATCCTATTCTCCAAAGTCATCTCCAATCTTTTTCTTTCTTTTTTTTTAAGATTGTATTTATTTATTTGTCACAGAGAGAGAGCACAGCAGGGGGAGAATCAGGCAGAGGGAGAAGCAGGCTCTCAGCTGAGCAAGGAGCCCGACATGGGACTCCATCCTAGGACCCTAGGATGGTGACCTGAGCTGAAGGCAGATGCTTAACTGACTAAGTCACCCAGGTGTCCCCAAAGTCATCTCCATTCTTAAAGGATATTCCTATTTTCTCTTGGGAGAAAATGAAATCCAATTAAAATTATGTATACTTGTGTGTGAGTGGTAAATTCTAACTTTTGAAGGGATGTGAAAATTACACAAGGGGAGTTTCCTAAACCCAGGAAATCTTTATTTGGTAAAATAAATAGAGAAGTTTTTTTGTTTGTTTTCAAATGGGAGAGTCCTTTAGTAACTCTTGTTTTTTACTGACAAGAGATAAGAACCTTTGAGTCAACAACTGTGAAAGTAACTTAAGAGAACTAAAATTAAAATTAAAAAAAGAATTTACATCATCTTAACCCATTAAATCATAACATCCCCTCACACAGAAGAAAGCTTAGACCATCAACTCAATATATTGTGTCTATGAAAAAAAAAAGGTTTTATACAGTTGATAGATATTGGTCAGGAATAGAGAAATACCAGTGAAATTTTATATAATATATATATACACAGAGAGAAACAAATATACACAATATAGACAATTCCAAAACATAGATTACATCCAATACACTTGGTAAATATTTCCAATACCCATATCCAACAACAATTTATCAGTTAAACTTCTCACACAGACTTTTTTCCAGTAGCAAAATCAAAATTAGAGTCCTTTTCTTTAGTGGTGTTCTCTTTTTCTCTTGCAAGAAAGCATGACAGAGTATTGATCTTAAGCTAGAATCAGGTTGGTAAGTGGTTTTAGAAGCCTTTTGTGATGTTTGGAAGCAATGAGAATGAGCTGATATGAGGAATACTTGCTGTTTCAGGAAAAACAGGTTATAGTTAGAGCTTTGATGTAGAAAATATCTAGCTTGGATATAGGGACTAGACAGTTTGGGGAAGTAGGAGGATAGAGAAAATGATAAGCAGGTGTGAAGATGCAGATCTGAAAGCACTAAGTGAACAAGAGGGAGTACAAGACAACGGGGCAATGAGAGAGGAAAATATTAAGTGAAGAGAAACTTGTAATGTGCTCTATTATGATCATTTTTATTCATCAGCTAATGGGAGGCAGTCTAATATTGGTACTTATTTTAATGCATATAGCCAGAGTAAAATTATTTTTCTTGGGACAAAAATGACCACTTTGTTATTAAGAAACAATACTAAATGATGGTTTGCAACTTCTTTCCACTCCTACGATTTTGGCTTATGCTATTTTTGGTTTGTCATATTATTAATAGTTTGATTACTTAATTAAATAACAAGAATTTAATGATCACTTCTGTGTAAGTAAGTATTCTGAAAGATCTGTGGGAACCATTCACTATGGGCTCTATGATAAGGTCCCTCCGTAATAAAAACAAATTTCAATCTTGTTAGGAAGCGAAGATCAACAAATAAGATTGGTGAATGATTCAAAAACAGCATACAATTACGTCTGAAATTTTGAGAAAAGTTGCTCTAAATGCAAAGAAATTCAAACATGTAGAGTTCACTTCAACCTTTTACATGTCAGTCAAGATACTAGGCACTGAGATCACAAGAAGCACATGGAAAGACCCCTGCTCTTAGCTTTGAAAAGAGATTACAAATGGTTGGACAATGACACTAAGTATGAACTGGACAAATGCTTACATGGTACCGTGTCCCATAAAGAAGACCACCTAATCCAGACTGGAGGGAAGGTTTTCTGAGAAAGATGGTCATGGAGTTGTATCCTAAAAAAGAAGTCACCTGAGAAGGTAATACTTGAGGACTGGGTCCTTAAGGATGTTTGGGATGTTAACAGTTGGAAATGAGTGTGGAATAAAGTTCAGGAGGGCAAACCAGAGGGATGAATACCAAGTTAGGAGTCGACATCCTGGAGCAAGGCAATGGGGCAAGGAAGAAAGTGCCCCAGACCAGAAAGGACCCCTGCTGGAGAGTAGTATGAAACTCATTTGGGATGAGGAGAGAGGAGGTGAATTACAGCCTTAGAAGTCAGGATGGGAGAAATCTAAACTTACTACATTAGCACACAAGAAGTGTTTTATTTCCTTGGGCAAGGTCTTAAAAGTGGCAATCGGTATAATAGTTGTATAAAACATAGGGCCCAATTAGGATACTATCTCAGTAACTCAGGCTTGAAAGGTAATGACTTACAGTGAGGGGGGAGAAGAAGGATAAATGTCAGAGATATAAAGAGTCAAAGGAATCGTTGACTAACTGGATACATGAAATGGGCAAGAGGAAGGTATCCAAAATGAGTCCTAAGAATCCCCTCTGGGTGTCTGGAGAATGGGGTCATCGCTGCTAGAGAGCAAGGAGTTGAAAAAGCAGAGTGTAGTATCCTGGGGATGGGGGAGGGTGAGGAACTAATTTCCGCTCAGCAGCAGCCCTGCCATTTGGTTAGCTACACTTAACTGGAGGGGGTGTGCTTGTTAATGGATTTGGCTGCATTAGCTCAATTGGTATGAATTTCCCAGATGTGCATAATTAAGAAAGAAAAAAAATTCCCAAAAGAAACCATATGATCCTTTCAGTATTCATGCTTACATTTATAATTACTCATAAATAAAATAGCATTAGTTATTCTCTAATAGCCACTCTCTAAAAATGTGATACCCATAAAAAATATCTAAAATATATGTAACACCTAGGCTAAAGTGAGCCTTACCCACTAAAGGTTGATTATCCTAAATTTCTGTCTAATATAACCCTAGATTTTTTTTAACTCATTCTCACTAGATCTCATCCTCAAATTCTTAGAGTCCAAAATATCCCAAGCTATGCTCACTGAACTTGTTTGTTTATTATAATCCTCTACCCTTGAGCTTCTTATACCTTTCTTTTTTATAATCTATTTCTAACTGGGGCCAGGCCATTTTTTTTAATTCTGTACATTTCAAAATGCATTTGGAATATCAAATAAAGTTATAAGATAGTTTTTCTAATGATAAATAAATAATGAGCTTTATGCTGGGAATGTTAGATTTGTTTAAATATTAAAGAAGAAATTTACAAAAGATAGTTATAAATATGAAGCAGGGTTTTAAGAAATGATCCAGTAGTGAAATACAGATTGGGGAGTCATCAGGATAAAGATGAGAGATGAAATGTGTGTATGTGTGTGTTTGTGTGTGTGTGCGTGCGTGCGCGCGGGCGCGTGCATGCACATTTGAAAGAGTAAAAGACGATAAAGAAGAGCAGAGTCTGAGAACTGCACCATGGGTAGGGCTTGCCATGTTGGAGCAAGAAAACAAGAAGTAAGAGAAGTTGTTCCTGGAAAGCAGCAGATCCAGAGTGAATCTCCTTTCATCTGTAGAGCACAAAGTGCTTCAGCGTTCATTTGTCTTCACTTGGCACCCGATTGCACTCCAGAGAGCTCTTTGGAAGAAAGATGTTATAAATGTCAGGTATTTAGATAAGAAACATAAAAACAATAATAGGTACTCAAGACCTTTAAATAGAAAGAGAGTGCTGCCTGTATTCATCATTAAGTGGTCTGGATCAATATCAAAGGACAATGAGAACCCAGGGTAGAGAAAACTTAGGACATCCCTATGTATGCAATAGAATGTTAAACTCACTGAAGGAGAGGGGTGGTCTCCTCTCCAAATGTGCTTTTCTGTCTTATCCAAAGTTCCATTAGGCCTGTCACTAATTCAACAGATGAGTAGAGAGATTCATCAACAGATGAATAGAGAGATGATTGCTACATGTAAAACGGGACTTCCGTGTTTCCAAGAGAAATTCTAACATCACAGGCCGTAACTTCATCATTAGCAAATGATGGCCCTTTAAGAAAGAGCAGCTTAAACACATGTTTAATGTGTTTTTCTAGTAAACAAATGAAATGGAATCCATTCCCTAAAATGCCATTTTATAAGTTATTCCAATTTGTAAATACAGTTTGAGATTCTGATGTTATCCAAGCATTTTACAAACGAAAAGAATTACCTTCGGTAACCAGTACTAAATTCTCTTTTTTCCCAAAGAAACATTTTAAATCTAATACGAAAAGATATAGAACATTATACACCCCCCCACACAGACGCATATGTGCAAAAATATGTCCACCACAAGTATATGAAAAAGTTGGACAGTTAGTGACGTACTAACCAGTTAATTTTTATTCATTAACTCATTGTTAATTCATCTAAAACCTAACAGTGTAATTGGCAGAGTTTAAATTTCAAGTTTGTTTCTTAGCTGTGTTCACATTGCTACCAGATGGGGCAAATGAAATACCAGAGAACTGAAGATGAAACCTTGAGCTCCAAATCTTGGAGAGATGTTTGCAGAGGAAGGATAATATGTCTGGTGCTATCTTTGGTATTATGTGTAGTTTCTGAACTCAAGTTTTCATATTTGACAAATGCAAATCCTACAGATATTCAGATATGAGCAGAAGATGTGGTACATCCCCACTGTATTTCCAGCCATTCAATTCTCTCTGTCACCTGGAACTTGAAGCTGTGCGCGGCACTGATTCTTTATCATGTCCACTCGCCTAGGCAGAGCCAGACAGAGGGTTATAATGTACTATATGTCAATGTCCTAAGTCTTAGCAGTGCCTTTTCTTATCTGAAGTTTGGAGGGTGAGGGGGAAGTGTTCTTAATTTTTAAGGAAAAATGTTACATTTATATCCTAAGATATATGTGTTACCAAATAGTAAAGAAATTGGGAGTGAAGAAATTTTAAATTTGCAATTATTTTTCCTACTAGTGAGAGTCAAAAATGTTTTCCCTTATATGAAATTTAAAAATCAGCTAGCTTGGATCACTTCTAATGAACTATTCTTGTATCCCCTAAATCATGAGTTTTACATCAAACAGATTTTAACTATATTTCCCAGTTTTTTTCCATTGGATGGAGCTCTAGCTATCATAGAATCTAGCCTGTTCATTTTACAAATGGAATAACTGAGATCCAGAAACTTTAAAAGTCTAGCTCAAGGTCATACAATGGATCCTAGCAAAGCCAGTCCCAGAAAGCATTTCTTCTTAATACTCAGTTCAGAACTCCGATTGAAAAATGCTGACTTCCAGGACACATGAGTGTGTGCACAAGTGTGTATTTGTTTGTGTATGAGTGTGTGTTCCTTTGCTTGATGTGTTTTCTTGGGTAGAATATCCCTTCGCCCTCCCCTAATTTTGTCACTTCAACTTTTCTTCAAGCAGCAAATTCTTACTCCTTAATCAAAACCCAGTTCAAACACCATCTCTTCCTGCCCACTGCTTTAACCTCCTAAAAAGCACTTGAAACGTTTTGGTAGCACAGCTGTCAAACATATCAGAGTTCTTTGCAAACATTTATGTCTATTTCATTGGAGTAGATTATAAACTAGTATCACTGCATCATAAACCCCTTAAGGATAGGAGTTGGAATGCCTTGCCTTTGAATTCATGATGTGCATGGTGCTTGGTGATGGTGAGTGCTCCAAAGGGATTTGTAGAAATGACTTAATTTCATTTAGACCAGCAAAAACCTTACTCTTCAGAGTAATTAGTGTAAGAATTATACCTGTACTGTGTAGGCATCACATTGCATTTTATTTTAATTCCTCTGAAATATTTAGAAAGTATAATAAGGACCTAACTTTAATGAGTACTTTGTAGGATGCAGGGGCTGGGGACCATGTATTGTTTTTCAGAAGCAATGTCGGTCTTTTCCCACAAATTTGATAACCTAGATGAAATGGACCACATCCTTGAAGGACAGAAACAACACTGGTACCTATGTTTCTTGTTAAGTCTTATTCTAAAGAAATATTACCTATAACTTCACCAGATCTATTGAAATCTTCTGCTATCTCCCTGTGTGATATTTCTCAGCCATTTATAGCTTTTTGGTTAAAATCATCAGAGACAACCTAAAATTTCAGGCCTCATCTTAAGTGGGTGATGCTTCAGTTAATGATCTGTTCACTAGCCTGAAGATTTGCCATTGGGGAATATCTGAACTATCACATCTATTCCTATAAGACTAAAAATAGATTATTTAGAGAAGGCTACAATTTCAGAATGTGTGAATGAGACCTTTGAGGACAAGACAAAGAAGGGTCAGCCATCTAGTTCAGCTATGTCTGCAATGGCAGATTTTGGAAGATCATTTAACCTCAGCTATATGTCCAGACCTTGCCAGGCTGAAATATGACGGATTTTGATCACTGGGGAAATTGGGTGGAGGGGGGAGGGTCACTCACACAGTGTTTGTTCTGTTTTAGCACGTAACATCTTTGTCTTTGCCCTCTGCTTCTGTTTTCACTTTTTCAGCTTCCCTACTCTTCTATTTTTTAAATTTTTTTATTATGTTATGTTAGTAACATACAGTACATCATTAGTTTTCGATGTAGTGTTCCATGATTCATTGTTTGCGTATAACATCCAGTGCTCCATGCAATGCGTGCCCTCCTTAAGCTTCCCTACTCTTCTGATTCATATTGTTTAGTTCCTATTCCCAAAATTTCCCTTCTTTGCCCCCCTTTATTTTTTTTAGGACTATCTCTTTTTTTAACTTTAACTTCACTACCCCATGTCTCACACTGGGCCATAAAAAAAGGAGTCACAGGTTTAAAAATGATCTAATATATATACTGACAACATTTTGTGTTTCTCTTCTTAATTTCCTACTTGGTTTTCAGTTACCAAGCACTCTTGATAAGGAGTGTTTGAAAATGAAAATACTAAACTTACCTGAATATTTATGTTTGACAAAGAAACAAAAAAAGGAGATAGGTACTATACAAAGTACTGGGGAACATTTTTGAGAAAGACAAAGTCCTTGTCCTCAAGAACATTATACTGTGGTGGGTAAGGCAGACACACAAATTACTTTCTGCTTATATGTGACCTGAGATTGAATTTCAAATTTTTCTTCTGTAAGTCATTGGCTCACAGAAATTCAAGGATTCTCACTCTGCATTTTGATATATTAAGTAAGACAAAGAATGGAATATTAAACAGAAATACTAAATTGGGAACATAAGGTAATCCTTTTAGACCTTTATTAAAATTGGCATAGACTTTGAAGACTTGAGACTTTAGTGAGAAGGAGGAGATTTGGAGAGGTTCTAAAGCAGAGCCCCAAAAACGATTACAGCTGTTAGAAAAATTAGCAGATGCCCAACAGTTTGGAGCCAAGCAGATATTGTTGCTGGATCAAATTAGAATCTGCCCAAAGGCCTTAGGAAAATAACTCTGTAAAGTTAATGTTTTCAAACCATGAATGTCACCACAACTTCATTTTCTTTCTACTGCTTTAATCAGCCCCCTTGCAGAATTCCAGGCTTGCTTCATTCCTTGACACCATCTCAGCAAAGGCAGGATGTGATCAGTGGTCTTTATTGCCATTCCTTCACCCTCTAGACTCAGTAACCCAGCCATAGGTTCTGCCTTCTGTAATGTTCGCTCTACTCCCAGCTTTGTTCTTCCAGAAGTAGCCTTCATAGCAAGCCAGTCCTAAAATCCAGCATATCAAGGCAGAACACAAATAATTGGAGAGTAACTAAATTTTCTCAGCCTTCTGCAAGAATGAGATTTCTCATGATATTGTGTATGTGTGTGTAGAGTACAGAGGTATATTGCTATAATATACTGTATATAATATTATATAAAATATATATTAATTATGTTTTAATTATATAATTATATGCTGGTTATAACATATATTAATTATGAGATATTATAATATTATTTATAACATAGATGTTATATTAAGTAATGTTACTATAATATTATATAATACATTTATATAAATAACTTCTAGGTGCCAGGTGCTTTGTCAGATACTGGGAATATAAGGAAGAATTACATATACTATACCTCCATAGTTTAGTAGAACAGGGAATGTCATGCAAACTAGCACATTAACATACTAGAAATTCAAGATGTTAGGATAGACATTTGCAGGAGGAAGACCGCAGGCACAAAAGTGAGTGATTAAGTGTTCTCAAGATTCTGGAACAGAGCAAAAAATTTCAAGGAAAATTCAATGGTTAAAAGGATGCCAAAGCTAAATACATTTCTTTTAATTGAGAAGAGGGAAGAGTGGGAAGAAAGTCCCACAGTATACCACTCATTTGGTAGTGCAAGCTGTTTAATATGTCTAGAAAAAGAACTAGGAGTAGGAGTTCTAGAGAGGCACACAGGGGTCAAGTAACAGAGGATTTGTACTGACTCCTACTAGCACCCAAATAGGAAGAGAGTGAAGATGTTAGAGGACCACATATACAATCATATGGCCACACTTCTTCTGTAGCTTCACACTGATTTATTGCACACACTCTACACATACTAAACACTTCATTTTCTTTCTAGATTAGTGAAGTATAATATAACTTATTTGTCCAAATTAAATATTCATTTTAGAGTCTGGCTCAGTTCTGTCCATAAGAAGGACTTGAAATAACGAAAAAAATTATTTAAATATTTCCTTCTATTTTCTCACCAAATTGCTAAACCTAATACATATTTTTTTTCTCCTACTCCTCTTCAAACCATTCACATGCACACAAACATGTGCACACTCACATAAACACATTTGCAGGGAGAATTAGGAAAGTGAGAGAGAGACCAAAAATGGGGTGGGGGGAGGACAGGAAAAAAAGAGAAGGGACTAGGAGTGAGGACTTCAACTGTTTAGGCGAGAAAGAGCCGAAACATATTAGAATGACAGTTTGAGAGATTCCCAAGATGGCAGTGTAGGAAGATCTTAAACTCAACTCCTCCCCTGGACATACCAAGTCTACGGTTACATATGTATCATTTCCCTCTGAAAACAACTGAATTGCTTCTCCACAACAATAAATAAAAGGACCACAACAAGACTGGTAGGAGAGGCAGAGACACAGTCTTACTAAAAACCACATACCTGGTATAGTGATGCATAATAGGAAGATATCTTGCCAGTCTGGCCCTTTTCCTGGAAGAGCAAGTGGTGGGTATCCCACATCAATTACCCCAACCCAACCCGTAGTATCTGCACTAGGGAGACAAGCTCCTCTACGTCTGGCTTAAAAAACCAATGGGGCTGATGTCCAAGGGATCCAAAGTGCTAATAAGAAACTGACATTCCCCTTTTAAATAGCTTGTATATGCTCCCACTTGCCTCAGAGCCCAGTGTGGGGGACGGGGGGAACAGCAGTTTGAAAAGCACCTGGACTATATGTGAAGGAAGTTCATTTGCTAATCTAAAAGCGTATGCTAGAGAAGCAGAGGACAGTGGAAACTCCCTAGAGATGAAGGCACTGGTGGAGGCCGTTTGTAAACTCTCCACCCACCCAACTAGCACAGGTGGGCAAGCTCTGATGCAGCACCATTTTGCCCCCTAGCAAAGACAGGTAGGAGCAAGCAGTTGTGGCATTCTGCTGCTGCCTTGCTTAAGCAGGAGTATGGTGGTTGCAATATTCCCTCAACTCCCTGGTTGGGGCTGGAGAACATGAGCAGTCATGGCATTTTCCTACTCCAGGACTAAAGATGGCACACATGCTGTACTCCTCACACCTGTGGGCACACCCAGTCAAGACATTTTCCCCCCAGTTGCCTTTCTGAAGCCAGTAACCATGGCCCACCCACCACATTCTGCTTTTGCTCTGATAAAGCCAGCAGACATAGGCAATTCACACAGGGGATACTCTTTGATCACTTTGCCCTAGTGGCTGGGATTCCTGAGCTCCATGGAAATGTAACAATCAAGAAGACAGTTCTTGGAAGGCCACCACCCCCAGAGGACTGAACAGAAAACAGACTGAAACATAAAATAGTCTTCCTGTGGGGAAAAAAAAAAAAAAAAAACAACTAGTTATCCTGAAGCTTCAACCTAAGGGACAGACTTCAGATTTCCCATACATCCAGAGGCTAAGGAGGAGCTACTAGGGAATGTAAGCAGGGAGACACCATCCTTGCACACAACTTTGTCTTGCTATAGCTCCACAAAACCTCCCAGAAAGTAGCTTATATATGCATCTGGAGTCCTGATTTTTGCAACTGTTATCCAAAGAACACCTACAGATATTCTGGTCCGGGGACCAGCAGGGATTATGATTGCAGTCCCACAGGACAGTATATATTTGCATATTTTAAAAACTGCTGCTTGAGGATCCAGCTTCCAATCAGCCAAAACTAGGTGTTAAAAGAGATCTTCCCACCCCCTTTGGAACACCAACAGGTCTTGGCACACCCTCAACAATGGCAATATATCAAGAATAAAGCAGACTGTTCAGACAATCACACAACTTTGAGAGAAAACAAAGAGCTAAGGCAAGATTGAATGTTTCATTACCTTCGCAAAGCCACTTCTCCAAGACTGAGAGATGTAGCAGTTCTGACTAATATATACAAACAACCACAGAGAGTCAAGCAAAATTAGGAAATGAAGAAATATGTTTCAAATGAAAAAAAAAAAACAAGGCAAAACCTTAGAAAAAGACCTTAATGATATGGAAAAAAGTAATCTCTGATAAAAATTCAGAGTCATGGTCATAAGGATGCTCACCAAACTCAGGAGAAGAATACACAGTGAGAACTTCAACAAAGAGATAGAAACTATAAAGTACCAAATATAAGTACAGAGTCAAAGAATACAATGACTGAACTAAAAAATACACTTGAGGCATTCAACAGCAGACTGGGTGAAGCAGAAGAATAGATCAGCAAGCTGGAAGACAAAGAAATAAAATTCATCCAAAAAGAGCAGCAAAAACAAACAAGCATATTTTAAAAAGATTACATTAGGGACCTATGGAACAACATCAAGTGGAATAACATTCTCAACATAAAGGTCTCAGAAGGAGAAGAGATAAAGGGGCAGAAAATTATTTGACAAAATGATGACTAAAAGCTTCCCAAACCTAAGGAAGGAAACAGACATACAGGTCCAGGAAGCCCAGAGAGTTCCAAATAAGATGAACCCAAAGAAATCCACATCAAGACACAATAATTAAGATGTCAAAAGTTAAAGATAAAAAGAGAATCTTAAAAGCACAAGAGAAAAACAGATTGGTACATATGAGGGAAACCCCATATAGCTATGAGCAGATTTATCAGCAGAAGCTCTGCAGGCCAGAAGAGAGAGGCAGGCATGATATATTTGAAATGCTGAAAAAAATAAAAAATAAAAAAAACACAGAAC
Organism: Zalophus californianus; assembly: GCF_009762305.2. NCBI lineage: Eukaryota > Metazoa > Chordata > Mammalia > Carnivora > Otariidae > Zalophus > Zalophus californianus. Next base: position 154,888,998 of record NC_045595.1, on the reverse strand, counting down.
AATCAAACAAACAAAATTTCCAATGAAGAATACTCTACCCAGCAAGGTTATCATTCAGAATTGAAGGAGTGATAAACAGTTTTCCAGATAAGCAAAACCTAAAGGAGTTCATTGCTACTAAACTGACCTTACAAGAAAAGTTAAAGGTATTTCTTTAAATTGAAAAAAAGTCACTAATTAATAACAAGAAAAACATGCAAAAGTAAAAATCTCACTAGAAAAGGTAAATACGTAGTAAAAGTGGTAGATTAATTAATTATAAAGCTACTATGAAGATTCAAAAAGTACAATTGACTAAAAATAAAATAGTTAAGGGATAAAAAGATGCAAAATATGATATCAAAATATAAAACAGGGAGTAAAAATGTAGTTCTGTAATGTGTTCAAATTTTATAATAGGATAATATATATAAACCTCATGGTAACCCAAAGCAAAAACTTGGAGCAAATACACAAACGGAAAATGGGAAGTTTATCTAATAACAAAGGAACAAAGAGGAACTATAAAAACAGCCATCAAACAATTATCAAAATGGCAATAAACACATACCTATCAATAAATACTTTATATACAAATGAACTAAATTCCCCAGTCAAAAGACATAGAGTGGCTGAATGGATTAAAAAAAAAACAAAATACATCTATAAACTGTCTACTACAAGAGACTCACTTCAAAAGTAAGGACACACATACTGAAAGTGAAGGGATGAAAAAAGATCATGCAAATGGAAACAAATAATAAAAGTTGGTAGAGCTATACTCACATCAGACAAAATAGATTTTAAAACAAAGACCATAGTAAAAGACAAAGAGTAGCACTACATAGTGATAAAGGGGTCAATCCAGCAAGAAGATATAACATTTATAAATATATATGCACCAAGTTTAAGAGCACCAAAATATAAAAAAGCATATATTAATGGACATAAAAAAGTTGTTGACAGCAATATAACAGTAGGGGACTTTAACACCCCATTTATATCAATAGATCATCCAAACAGAAAATCAAGAGGAAACCATTGGCTTTAAGCAACACTTTAGACCAGATAAACTAAATAGATATATAGTGGACGTTCTATCCAAAAGCAGAACAGAGTCTTTTCAGATGCACATACAGCATTCTCCAAGATAGATCACCAGTTAGGCCATAAAATAAATCTCAATAAATTCAAAAAGTTTGAAATCATATCAAACACCTTTTCCAACCACACTGATTTGAAATCAGGAAACAATTACAAGAAGGAAACTGGAAAAACTACAAATATGTGGAGATTAAAGAACATGTTACTGAACAACAACTGGGTCACTGAAGTAATCAATCAATGGTAAAAAGATAAAAGGTTTTTCTGTAAGATTAGGAAGACAAGGATATCCACTGTTGTCACTTTTACTCGACATAGTATTGGAAGTCCTAGCCACAACAATTAGGCAAGAAAAAGAAATAAAAAGGGTAAAAATTAGAAAGAAAGAAGTAAACCTGTCACTATGTATAGATGACATGATACTATGTAGAAAACCATAAAGACTCCACCAAAAACCTGTCAGAACTAATAAATTAACTCAGTGAAGTGGCAGGATACCAAATTAATATATAAAAATCTGTTGGATTTCTGTACACTAATAACAAACTACCAGAAATAGAAATAAAGAAACCAATCCCATTTATAGTTGCATCAGAAAGAATACTTAGGAATAAGTTTAGCCAAGGAGGTGAAAGACCTGTACACTGAAAACTATGACATTAATGAAAGAAATTGAAGAAGACACACAAATAAATGCAAAGATTTTCTGTGTTCATGGGTTGAAAGATTATGTTAAAATGTCCACACTACCCAAAGCCATCTACAGAGTCAATGAAATTTTTATCAAAATTCCAATGGTATTTTTCACGGAACTAGAGCAAGTAATTGTAATATTTATATGGAACCACAAATAACCAAAACAATCTTGAGAAAGAAGAACAAAGCCAGAAGTATTATACTACCTGATTTCAAACTATGCTACAAAGCTATTAATTAAAACAGTATGATATTGGCATAAAAACAGACACATAAGAAACAAAATAGAAGGCTGAGATATAAACTTGTGCATATATGGTCAATTAATTTATGACAAAGGAAGTGAGAACATACAGTGGGGAAAGGACAGTCTCTTCAATAAATGGTTTTGGAAAACCTGGACAGTCACATGAGTGAACTTCTTTTGTTTTGTTTTGTTTGCATCTGACTCCAAAGGCAAGGGCCACAAAAGCAAAAATTTTTAAAAATGGGACTACATCAAACTAAAAAGCTTTTGCACGGTGAAGGAATCCATCAACAAAATGAAAAGGCAACCTTCTGAATGAAAGAAGATATCTGCAAATCATATATCCAATAATGAGTTAATGTCCAAAATATATAAGAAAACTCATGCAACTCAATAACAGTAACAAAAAATATTCCAATTAAAAATGGCCAGAGGATATGAATAGACATTCTTTCCAAAGAAGACATACTATGGCAGGCAAATGAAAAGATGCTCAACATTACTAGTATTACAAATCACTAGTCAAAAGCAAATCAAAACTACAATGAGATATCACCTTAAACCTGTCAGAATAGCTATTATCAAAGAAAAGGGAGGAGAAATAACAAGTGTTGGTGAGGATGTGGGAAAAAAGGGAACCCTTGTACACTTGTTGGTAGTGTTGTAAACTGGTGGAGCCACTATGGAAAACAGTATGGAATTTCCTCAAAAAAATTGAAAATAGAACTAGTATATGATCCAGCAATTCCGCTACTGGGTATCTATCTGAAGAAAATGGAAACACCAATTTGAAAAGGTACATGTACCCCTGTGTTAAATGCAGCATTATTTATAATAGCCAAGATAAGGAAATAACCTAAGTGTCTAACAATGGATGAATGGATAAAGAAAATGTGGTGAGATCATCTATCTATCTATCTCTCTATCTATCTATCTATCTATCTATCTATCTATCTATCTATCTATCTATCTATCCTACTCAGCCATAAAAAAAAGAATGGAACCTTGACATTAGTGACTTAGGGATGGACCTAGGGGGTATTACACTAAGTGAAATAAATCAAACAGAGAAAGACAAAGACTGCATGATTTCACTTACATGTGGAATGTAAAAAAACAAAACAAACAAAATAAAATCCAGATTCATAGATACAGAGAACAGGTTGGTAGTTGCCAGAAGGAAGAGGATGGGGGAAGGTGAAATGGGTGAAGTGGACCAACAAATACAAACTGCCAATTATGAAATCAGTAAGTCATGGGAATGTTATGAACAGCATGAGGAATATAGTCAATAATATTGTATTAACTTTGTATGGTGACAGGTGATAACTAGAATTACTGTGGTGATCATTTCACAATGTATACAAATGATGAATCACTATGTTGTATACCTGAAACTAGTATAATATTGTATGTCAATTATACCTCAATAAAGAGAGAGAATGCCAGTTCCTTTTACTCATTTTCCCCTTCTGATATTAGCCATAAAGTAACCCTACTTTCCAAGATCATGAGGCATACCAAGTGAAATTTCAGCCAAATGTCTGATTTATAATCCTTAGTGAAAGCATCTGATCTGAAAAACAACAAAACTGGGTGTTACAGAAACTTGAAATATTTGAGTAGACTTTTAAAATTCAGAATATTTAAAATACCTCTCAAGATTAAAAATACATATATTTTAACATCTAGTTTCACGGGCTTGTTACTGAATCAACAATATACAGATGAGAGCTGTTAGAAGACTAGCATATAAATGTGTTTTCCCATCCAAAGCTCTATTTCTTCATTTCCTCTCTCAACTCTATAGCCCATCTGGAAGTGTATAGACCACTGGGTGAATTCAAACTTGGAAATTGAAATTTCAGCCTTGAAGAAAAGGTGAAAATGTTCAGAATTTACCACTAGCTTTAAAACCCCAAACAGTAGCAATCCTATTCTGAAATTCAGGCAAGAGCTGTGGGAACTTTTTGTATAAAGCACTGTTGATTAGCATTTTACAAAAATCTTTGGGAAAAAATGATGACTTCATTGAAAAGGTAGGTAGCTCCTTCCCCACCCACCATCCAAATCTTCCTTTACTCACAGTTGCAAAAGACTGAACAGACCTGGTTAGATGTCTGTCCAGCTTCCTCTTGCTAGGAGTGGACCACCACATTCAATATTTCCCTAGGAGAGCTTCACTGAATTGTTAGGCAAAGGGGGAAAGAATGGAAAAAAGAAGCCTGAGTGAGCAAGAACTGGCAGAGATTATATCCCTAACAACATTTTGTTGGGATGTGTTGGGTCATTTCATCCCTCTGAGTCACAAATTTAATCAGACTGCATTGATTATTAATGAATATGCAGAGTTCAGTCTTCTGATCCAAGTTATTTCCCTAAGTATTTTTATGGCTCCTCTTCCTACTACAGTTGATCCTTGAACAACACTGGTGTTGTGGTGTTTTCAAACAGTTGAAAATCTGTATGTAACTTTTGACTCCCCTAAAACTTAATAGCCTACTGTTGAACGAAATCCTTACCAATAACATAAACAGTTGATTAACACATATTTTGTATGTTATATGTATTATATACTGTATTCTTACAAAAAAGTAAGCTGAAGAAAAAATGTTATTAAGAAAATCACAAGAAAGAAAAATACATTTACATTTTTTTGAGGTTTGCAGTTTTATTAAGAAAACAAAAACAACCTATATAAAAGGAGAGTCATGGGAATACTTACTGTATTTATCAAAAAAAATTTGTGTATAAGTGTACCTGCTCCATTCAAGCCCATGTTGTTCAAGAGTCAACTGTATACTTATATGTTTCTTAGAAAAATATGATTTGGGGGACATTACTTCTCCATGAACTCATCTTTCTTTTATGGTGAATTCTGTTTCTAGATGTGTGTTTGCACAGCAGTCAGTCAACAATAAGCTTAGTCAACAATCAGCTACCTTTTCCAGTTGATCTTTAACATCCATATTAATTCTCTTCTCAAAGGATTTCAAATGTTTCTAGAACTGTTTTAATCTCAAAAGTAACCCATCAGATGCCATCCACTTCCCTGGTTTTCAGAGCATGATCCTCAAAAATCTTTGATTTTTAAACAGATGATCCAAGGCCACAGTGAGGAATGGGGGCAAGAGAATGCCAAGAAATGTTTCAAAACAAGACTTTAAGACTTTAAGCTGCTTTTAGACACTGAGGCTCCACTTTCAATTTCATTTGATAAAAGATCTTTTTGTTAGTGGATGAGAAGTTCTAGTCTGAGAGAGATTCAGCAACTTGTTTCAGATCACTCAGCTAATGACAGAACCAGCTTAGAACCAGGTATCCAGAATCTTCACCTAGTACGTATTTCTGCCACTCTATATCTGACTCTTCTAATTATTTTTTCTATCCTATTAGCATCTATTTATTCTCTTCAGAAAAATTTCCCACTCTTTCTTCCTTTGGCATTTTACAGTTTTATCTAGAGCATCTTGTTTTAGTTTCTCCATGTATTTTATTGAATATCTTTTTTTCTCATCAATTCTGAGAATATTAGCCCACTGCCAAAAGACTGGAGGGGTCATTGTTATTATTAGTAATATTATTGTCTCCCACATGGATAATATTTTTTAGAGATATTCACCTTTCATAGATTCACACATTAATTATATTGATATGAACTCGTATACCCTTATAAAGTACACAGAAAGAGATATGAAAACTAAGGCCCAGAAACAACTTGCCCATTGGCTCGCAGCTATTCAGAAGCACAAGTAGGGTTGGAGTCCTGTTTTCCAGTTTCCACTCTTTCCACTTGAGTATTCCAAATGAAGAGAAGGATTGGGGTGGGGGTGGTGGGTTGTGTTAAATTCCTATTCATGGGCTATTAGCCTGCTTTTCCTTGACATTTCAAATGATTTGGTTCTTATTAAATCAGTCATGCATACACTTACAAATTACTCCTTCACCTTGCCAACCTCACCACCAACCTGCTGGATCCAGACCAAAGGGCCATATTTCCCTACAATCCACATGGTTGATTGCCCTTTCATCTAAGCATTGTTTAAATTTTGACAATGTTTTCAACATAACTGATCCTCTTTGACCTCTCATCAGTCCTATATTTTTTCTCCCACTGGATTTTTATTCACATAGTCACCCTACTCATACCGGGATATTTCATTTGGGGAACAACCCTCTGTAATATACTATCCAGGACTTGACTTTATCTTTGCCCCTTTGTAGAGACTCTAAATCCTTATCTGAAATATTCAGTCTAGCAAGCATAGGACATTGGAAGAAGGACTAGTAGCCAAACATGAAGTAGACGCTCCTTCACAAAAAGTAACAATGGCAGAAGAAGGCAAATTTCCTAGCAGTGGCATGTGCATAACTCCAACATAACATGTACATATATTCAGTTAGATATATAAAAGATATATAGGTATATAAAATAAATCTCATGCAGTTCCTGAACCCCTCCATAACATAAAGGATGCAGAGAACGGAGGACACCCCAAGTTAGAAGGAGGAATATATTTGTGAAGAGCTACATCCATTTCCTTGATCCTCCAGCTGAGGGGAGGCATATAAATGGTAGTGATACTAATAAATCCTAATCTAAAGCTCATGCTCTTTGCCCTAGAGTAGGCAGCGGGGAGGTTATAAGTATCAATCTGAACACCTGCTGAAGGGTAAGGAACTTCTCTATAGTATGAGCAATTCAATTTTCTATTGAAAACTAGTATCTTTCAGAAATCAGGGTAAAAAGCCATTTCTGGGTCAGTCATAGCAAAATGATTATAATCACATTTCTCTATTGCTTGATTAGGTCACTATTCACTAAGGCCCTGAAGCCATCAGATTCTTTGAGCTGTCATTTCATACCCCATACCACTTGTGGTGAGCTTCCCTATATCTAGTTTGGAAAGCCAGTTCAAGGCAGAAGGTGGTTTTCTTTCTCTACTATAAAAAGAGTTTTGGGTCACGGGTGGTTGCCTTCTCACTGTGCTTTTAAAAGAAGAGAGAAAGTGCCGTCCGTTTGCTGGGAGCAAAAATATGTTCTTTTTCATCTGAAACCATTCCTTGCATCTCACTAAATATTACTGAGCATCCCACAAGTAGCCTATTGTCTTACCTATCTGCAACAGTAAACAGAATGTATTAGGAAAACCTCTTCAGACTGGTGGAACCCAGCAGCTTAGGAAGCTTTGGGGAATAAATATCTGACAGCAGGTGGCTTAAGTAGACCAGCTGTATGGCTATACATAGGAACTGCCACTTAACAAGTTAGGGCAGCTTGTTCCCATAGCTCGTGGGGAGTTGGACACATTCTACTCCCTTTAGACTCTCTGGGCTATAGAGGAAAAACAAGCATTTCATCATGTCCAATGCCTCCTTAATTATGTGATTTTAAGTTGTTCTAAGACATAACAGTTTCTTTTTTATTTATTTTTATTTTATTTTATTTTATTTTATTTTATTTATTTATTTGACAGAGAGACAGCGAGAGAGGGAACACAAACTGGGGGAGTGGAAGAGGGAGAAGCAGGCTTCCCGCCGAGCAGAGAGCCCGATGTGGGACTCAATCCCAGCACCCTGGGATCACAACCCTAGCCTAAGGCAGACGCTTAACGACTGAGCCACGAAGGTGCCCCAAGACATAACAGTTTCATGTGAAGGAGTACAAATGGCAGTCCCAGGACATACTGGACCATTGACCCACTGTTCAAATATCACTAGTCTTCTTCTCCTTTGTGACATAGTCAGTTACCATGGTAACAAGTAGCCAAAGTTTATTAGTGTGTGTTAGTATTTAAAAGGTGATTTATAAGCACATAAATAATTGGCTGTTCATTAACAGGTGGGTCTCCTAAACTCAGCTGCTTTTGGCAATTATCTACAGTATTCCAGAGTTGTGCTTCTGTCCACCTCAGCTGCTTGCCTGTTTGGCTCAGAGAGTATCAACTTTGAAAACAAGGCAAAGAGAAAACAATCCATCAGCAGGGTAGGTGGAGCAGACCTTGTGACCGGTATTGGTTGCTTGCCTAGCAGAGTGCACAGGAGCAGATGGGAGGGAGTACAGGTTGCCCACTTTTAATTTTTCCTTCAAAAAATGTACATACTGTATTCTGAAAATCCTTGTTTCTCAGCAAATTCATTAGGAATGGAGCCAGACTTACATATAAATTGTTGTTTATACTGGAAGAGCCCCTTGTCTAAAAATACCACCCTGAACCAGCAGTCACAGGATCTGAAAGTGCATCAGAATAGATGTATTATTTTCAGTGTTGTGTGTGTGTGTGTGTGTGTGTGTGTGTGTGTGTATGTGAAAGAGAGATTGAGAGTGCTAGACAGAGTTGTATATTGTTTGGGGGTGTTCGAGGGAATGAAGCTGAGAGAAATGGAGTATTTCAATACTCCCAGCGGTAGAGAACATGCTAACCTTGCTGCTGACCACATTTTTAGTATTTGGAGAGACCCTGGATAGCCTGAGAAAACACAGTTTGTGGATCAGAGTCACAGTTTTTCCAGATTGCCATTTTGACAGGCTAGACCTGACTTAGATGATTCTGGGTGTTTGGTTTGGTTTTGCTTTTAATTTTTAAAGACCCTTTTCCATTTCGAATTTTTTCACACAGTTTTGGAGTTTTGAATAATTGTTAATAAAAAGATACACTTATTGAAGCATACCATGCATTCATCTTCCTAATCTATATAGCCTACGAGTACTATTATTATTATTACTTACTGTTATTTTGACTTGAGGTACATGAGAACAAGGGAGAGGGGAACATGGGACGATAACTGGAAGATACCACAATGATAATAAAATGTAAGAGGACAGATTTTGAAGAGGGAAAGACTTTAAAGAGAGAGATTAAGAAGAGAGAAAAACTGGAGGCTAAAAAAGATGTTCCATCTGGTTTCTGCAGCTTCTTTCTTTCATTTATAGACTATCTCAGGAGCCGAGAACAAGGCACAGTCGGCCAGTGCTGCTTGAGGAATGGCATAAAGAACGGTAAGAGAATCAGCTGTGCATTGTCCTGTAGGGTATTTCATAAACTCCAGGAGGTATACAGACCAGTAATGATAGTGTTATATCTCAGTGCCAGAGACGCTGATTACCCCTTCAATTGTTTTAATTTATGTAACAGCATATTTTCTCCCCCACTCAACTAAGTGCCTAATTCCACTGATGAAGCACCTAACTCACCAGTAACTTTGAAAGTGTTATTCAGGTTGATTAAACACTACTCTATTTATGGAAATACCTTTTGTTTTAATAATTGGTAGTGGTTTTTAACTCCACCCTCCTCAACATGTGTGTGTGTGGGGGGGTAATTATCTTGATCCTTTAGCTTGCTGAGATTTTTGAACACATTCTACATTTTCTGAAGAAAACTCTACTACAAATAAAAAAATAAAAGTAACAGGCATTCATATAATTTTTATTGTTTTAGGCATCACTCTAAATGCTTTATATAACTCATGTAACCTTCAAAAAATTTACAAATTGGGTATCATTGCTATCCCTTTTTTATATGTCAGGAAACAGAAGGTTAAAAAAAAAAACTTGCTTAAGAATATAGAAAGGAGCAAATTAGGAACAGACTTAGAATTTGAAAACTTAACACAGGACAGCCTGCTCTTCTGCATCCCTTCATTCCATCAACAAATGTATTGAGTTCCCATAGCTCGTGGGAACTCAATATTATGAAGTAGGAAGTTATAAGAGAATGTAACTCTCACCATAACAAGCAAAACAAATCACGTGAGACACTAAATTAATTTTCCTGAACCCCTGAGAAAAATGACATTGAAAAACTCTTTAAATAAGCTAAACTTCAGGGACGATTACTTCATAGGAGAAAAGACGTACAAAGCTACTCTCCTTGGCTGACTAGCAGGAAAAGAAAACTATCTCCACAGACAGAAAATCAGCAGAATCTTTAACAAAATTTTAAGGCCTGTATGTGGGCTGCCAAGAAAGATTGAAATTCTGAGACTCTAGTGAAGTTACAGAGTAAATCTGCACTCACTCACCAATTCTACTGCCTGTGTCTTTCCTGACTGTTTAGGGGCAGTTCTCCACAGGCTAGAAGGCAGGGGAGGAGAATTGAGAGGGATCAATTTCAACTCAAGATTTCAGCTTCTAAGAGCTGGAGACAGTGTTCTGAGAGGGACTGCTTTGAGGCATTCTGGGAAGAGAAAGATCTTCCTGGGCATACAAAGTATTAGTATGGCTGGAAGAGAGCAAAGAAAACTTCCTAGAAATACGAAGAGCTGGAAGTGCTATAAAAGCAGAAATCTTCATGTTTTAAAAAGCTAGCGCTGGGCAGAGAAGCATAGAAGCCTATGGATCTCACTAGTGCTCAGACCCCAAGTCTGCAGGGTTTCATTCTAATTCCACTTCCAAAACATTTAAAGCCTGTGGTCAAACTAAAGCTGCAACAAATCCCAAACACATCTCAACTAGAGACCAGATTTATTAGCTCTCCACTCTAGATCTTTTCTATAAATAAATATGATTTACATCCATTTTTGTATTGTTTCCTTACACAAAATATCCTTAGTGCCATAAAATTTGCACGACAAATAAGATATATAAATCATGGCCAAAAGAAAATATATGGAGAGAAGCAGACCCAGAGATGATCCACATGTTGGAATTATTAGAGATTTTAAATAAAATATGTATAATCAAAAATCTAAAGGAGCAAGTAGAAAAAGTAGGCAATGTGAGTAAAGAGATGGGGGATTTTAGCAGAACATTTTAAACAAAAATCTATTGAAAAAAATTCCAGAAAAGATGCAGTATCATAAATGAAGGACTCATTAGATGGACTTAACAGCAGATTGGAATCTGAAAAGAATGAGTATCCTAGAAGACAGGTCAATAGAGCTGCTGGTGCTGCTTGTGTGCACTGGTTCAAGTGAGGGTCTGGACCTTTTTGTGAAGCAGCAGCTGAGGCTAATGTGGCACATGCCATGGCAAATGACAAGCCCAAGGAAGGAGTCAAAATTGGGAACAAGGATCATGTTAATTTGAAGGTATTGAGTCTGGATGGTTCTGGAGTGCCATTTAAGATTAAGAGGCACACATATGGTGAGTGCTGTGAATTGTGCAAGACTGTTGAATCACAGATCTGTACTTCTGAAACAAATAATGCAAGATATGTTAAGAAAAAAGAAAAAGAAGATAGCAGGAGGGGAAGAATGAAGGGGAGTAAGTCGGAAGGGGAGAGGAACCATGAGAGACAGATGGACTCTGAAAAACAAACTGAGGGTTCTAGAGGGGAGGGGGGTGGGGGGATGGGTTAGCCTGGTGATGGGTATTAAGGAGGGCACGTTCTGCGTGGAGCACTGGGTGTTATGCACAAACAATGAATCATGGAACACTATATCAAGAACTAATGATGTATGGTGATTAACATAACAATAAAAAATTAAAAAAAAAGATTAAGAGGCACACAGCACTTAGTAAACTAATGAAAGCCTATTGTGAACAATAGGCTTGTCAATGAGGTTTGTCAATGCGGCAAATCAGATGCCAAAGGGATGAGCAGCCAATCAATGAAACAGACATTCCTGCATAGCTGGAGATAGAGGATGAAGATACAGTTGATGCGTTCCAGCAGCAAACAGGAGGTGTTTACTAGAAAGGGAGCCTGCTACTTTACTCCAGAACTCTGTTTCTCCAGACCAAAAGGACAACCTAAATTAGAAAACTGCAATTTGCTTCCACCACATCCTGATTACTACAGTAGAGTTCTCTCAATTCTTTCATTTTCCCTTTCCCCATTCCTTTATTGCACATAAAGTAACTGGTGAATATACACAAGCATATTGCATTTTTTAACTAAATGGCCAGTGATATGGTTTGATCAGCACCAAATGGAGATGAGATAGGGAAAAATTGATTTTATGAAAATATCCCTTTCTCCATTTGTGGCATTCAGCTCCTATCTTTATATCTCAGTGAGTTATTTTGCTCTCAAAACAAAACAAAAAAGAACAACGTAAAAATCCTTGCATACTTTGTTTATTGGAGAATTTCAATGCTTTTCATTTATCACTATAAAACCAAGGACAATTTTATAACTTTTTTGTACACAGCTGTAACATGTAGGATGATCTATCTCAAGTAGGAATAAATTAATCTAAAAGAAGATTCCTAGATATTTTTCAATTCAAGTATCTTGTTATTTAAATAAAATTCTTGTTTAAAATGAACAAAACAAAACAAATCAATAGAAGGCATCCGAACTAAAGCAAAAAAAAAAAAAAAAGTAAAAAATAAAAGAGAGAGAGAGAAGTGTTTGAGATCTGTAGGACAATATCAAACCTATCATGAGTGTAGAAAAAGAAGATAGTGAATAGGGTAAAAAAAAAATATTTGAAGAAATATAGCAGAGAATGATTCCAAATGATTGAAAGATGTTAACACATATCTGATATTCAGTGGACCCCATGCAGAGTACTACAAAACAAAACACGCCTAAACTCTTCATAGTTAAATTGCTGGAAACAAAATTTAATAATTTAAAGCAGTCAGCAAAAAATAGACACATTATCTTCAATGGTACAATATGCATGATAGGTGATTTACCACTAAAAATAATTAGAGAATATATTATTGGACGAAGCAATAATATAAAGTGCTAAAGACAAAAGTCAGCCTAAGAATATTATATATAGATCATCTATCTCTCCTTTAAAAGAGAGGGCAAATAAAGTTATTTCAGAGAACAGAACTTCAGGGAATTTGCCTCCAGCAGCCCTTACTATGAGACATGCTAAAAGTAGTTCTTCAGAAATGAAGAGAAATGATGCCAAATGAAACCCCAGATCTGCAGGAATGAATGAAAGGCATAAAATAAAGTAAATATCTGGGAAAATATAAAAGACGTTTCAGCCTATATCTGTATTTATATCTTATGTATATTTTTAAAAGACTGCCGAGAAGTTAAAAGAAAATAATAATAATATATCAAATGTATTTAGGGATTTTTAGCAAATGTAGAACTAAAATATAAGAAATGAAGTGCATAAAGATGGCAAAAAACCCCACCAAACTGTTTGTGACGTAGCATAATATTATTTGAAGTTAGGCTATAATGAATCTAAGATTCATATTATAAACTCTGAACCTATACTGTCCAATACGGTAATCAGTAGCTACAAGTTGATATTTAAATTTAGGTAAAAATTAATCAAAATTAAATAAAATTAAAAATTCAGTTCCTAAGTTACACTAGCCACATTTCAAGTGCTAGTAACTATATATCTCTAGTGGCCATCATATTGGATTGAACAGATAAAGAAGATTTCCAATTATTTCAGACATCACTGCTCTAGATAAAGCATAAAAATATAACACAAAGATATAAAGGTAAATACTAAAAGTAGGAGTAGAAATGGAATACAAAAAAAATGTGATTTACCTCAAAGAAGGCAGAAAAAAAAAAACAGAGGCATGTTTAATAAATGAGATAAATAAAAACCAAATATGAAGATAGGAGATTAAAATAGAACTATATCAATAATTACATTAAATGTTATTAAACAAAACATTCCACGTAAAAGTCAGAGATAATAAGATTATATAAAAAAAGACATAACTCTATAGATTTTATGTGTAAAGGCAGAGCAGTTGAAAGTAAATGTGTAAAAATAGTACCACTGAAACACTAAGATTAAGAAATTTTAATTATATAAGCAAGATTTGTGTGTTAAAGATACTATTAAACACAACGATTAAGAAATTGGTTGGCTATCTTAATATCAGACTAAGGTGATTTCAAGGGAAAGAATATTACTGGAGAAATAAAGAAACATTTCATAATTATAAAGGGGTTGATTCATCAAGAAGTTATAACAATTCTAAAAGTGTATGTACCCAATAACAAGATTTCAAAATGCATGAAGCAAAACTTGACAGATTAAACGAAGAAGTGGACAAGTCCATGTTTGTGGTCAGAGAGTTTACATAACCATCCCCCAACAACTGTATAGGTATAATTCTACCCCAACCACTGCACACTGTCTTTACATGTGCACATGAATTATCCACCAAAACAGACTACCAACTAGGCTATAAAAAGTCTCAAAAATATTAAAGAATTAAAATCATATAGAATATAGTCTCTGGATATAATGGTATCAAATTAGAAATTGATTTTTAAAAGCTATATAAAAAATGCTAAAGTATTTGGGATTTTACAACAAATGTCTAAATAACCCACAGTCAAGAACGCAAAAGGAAAATTAGAAAAGACTACAAAATGAATGACAATAAAAACACAGTATATAAAAATCTGTGTGATGCAGCTAAAGCTACATTAGAAGAACAGTTAGAGTTTAAATGTTTATAGTAGAAAAGAGTAATAACTTAAAAATAAGTAACTAAAACTTCTATTTTAGAAGCTAGACAAAACAGAACAAATTAAGCCTAAAGTAAATAGAAGAAATAATGGAGACAAAAATATAAATCAACAAAATATAAAACAAAAAAACAGGTAATCAAAATGTTGAAAGTGGAATCATTAAAAAGATGAGTAAGCTTGACAAATTTCTAGTAAGATTTATCAAGGAGAAAGAGAAAATACAATTACATCAAGAATGGAAAGGGACATTACTAGAGACTGCGAAAAAGAAAAGGATAAAAAAAGTTTTACGCCAATAAATTCTACGAATTAAATGAAATGGACACATTCCTTGAACAATACATTTATTTCAACTGATGTAATAAGATAAGAAATAGGCAATCTAAATAGCCCCATGAGTATAAAACAAATTGAGTTCATAATCAAAAACTTTCCCCCAGAGTTATTTCAGGCTCAAATGGCTTCACTGGAATTTTATCAAGTATTGAAGTAAGGTATAATGCCAATTCTACATGAGTTCTTTCAAAAACGGAAGGAGGAAGAAATACTATTCAAAAAATATGGTCTGATACTAAAACCTGGCAAAAATAAGAAAAAAACTATAGACTAATATCTATTATGATCACAGATGCAAAATCTTAAAAACACAGAAACAACCTAAGTACAGCAAGCGGACTCACACACAGTGATGCATCATGAACAGGTGGGTTTTACCCCAGGTATGCAAAAGTGCCTCAACGTTTAGAAAAAAATATGTATAATTCACCATACTAACAGAAAAAAAGAGAAAACAACAACAACAAAACCCCCATATAATCCTCTCAATTGATGTAGAAATATGGCTTTCCCAGTACTCTCCCAAAGAAGAATGCCCTCTCTCATCATTTCCATTTTATATTTTCCTGGAGTTTCCCTTCTGTACAATGGGGCAGGGAAAATAAATAAAAGCCTAACAATCTAAAAGAATAATTAAAGCTGTGCTATTTGCAGGCAAAATAATTGTAAATATAGAAAACCTTCATAGAATCTATAAAAGGACTAGGGCTAAGTAAATTCAGTGAAACTGTAGAATTCAAATTCACAAAAAATCTAGAGTTTCTATATACAAGCAAACAAAAATTAGAAAAAAAGTAAAATTATATACAATATCATTAAAAATATTGAGTAGATAAACAATCTACTGAAAAAGATGAAAGATGTCCACACTGAAACTATGAAACACTGTTGAGAAATTTAAAAGACTCAAATAAGTGAAGAGCTATGCCTATGTTTACTGACAAAATTTAATATTTTAAGGATGTGCTTTTCTCTCTTAACTGATCTATAGACTTAATGTAATATCTATCAAATTTCCAACAGGCTATTTTGAAGATATTGACAAACTGATTCTAAAATTTGGGTAAAAATAAGAAGGATTTAGAATAGCAAAAACAATCTTTTAAAGAAAGTTAAAGGACTTAACACTATCTACTTCAAGACTTATTACAAAGCTACAATAAACAACAGACTGGAATAATTGACTTAAAGAATTAACATATAGATCAATGGAAAATAAAGTCCAGAAATAGACCCACACATATAAAGTCAATTGATTTTCAGATAAGGCACCAAGTTCATTCAATGGAAGAAAGAAAAATCTTAAATGATATTGGATCAACTCAACCCTTATACTCCATAAATAAAATATTAATTTGAGGTGAATCTTAGATTTAAATTCATAAAGCACAGAAAAAAATAAGAATAATATCTTTGTAACCTTGGGAGTAGGCAAAGATGATTTCAACACAAAATCAATAACTCTAAAAGAAAAAAACCAGTAACCCTAAAAGAAAAAAATAGATAAATTGAACTTTATCAAAATTAAAATTTATATCTCATTGAAAGAAACATTAAGAAAATTAATAGGCAAAAAACAGACTGGGAGAAAGTTTTCATAATACATCTATTTGACAAAGAACTCATATCCAGAATATTAGAGAAACCCTATAATACAATAAGAAAAGGACAAATAATAAAAAGGTGCACCCAATTACAAAACAGTAAATGATTACAAAATAATAAATGACTTGAATACATACTTCACAAAGAAATACAAATGGCCAACAAGTGTGTGCAAATGTGTTCAAAATGTCCAAAAAAGGTCCAAAAAGAGCCTGTAAAAGAATGTCTACAGCGACTTTCATATTCATAATTACACAAATATCCACCAACAGAATGAATAAGCAAAATGTGTTATGGTCATGCAATAAAAGGAGAAACTACTGATAAAGGCACAAACATTATGAGGAATGAAAAACCAGCCACAAAAACATGACTCAATTACTTTATATTATTTCCAAGAATAGATAAAACTAATCTATGGCAACTGAAATCAGAAAGTGGTCATCTCTGTGGGTGGAGAGAACGAAGCGGAGATTGACCTTAAAACGACAAGAGGGAATTTTCTGGGATAGTGTAGATGACCTTAATAAGAAAAAGAATAGGCAAGACACAGACTGAAAAAAAAGTTTTCATAATACAAATATCCGACAAAGGACTCATATACGGAATACATGTTTTCTACACATGGTTACATTCTGTACATGATTAAATAAAATGGCTAAACTTCATGAAGCCAAATGCTTAAGACCTGTACAAATTATTATATTTAAATTACATCTCAAAATATATATATTGACCAGTGCCAGATTCTGTGCAACTCATTGGAGATACAGTGATGAACAAGACTGTTCTCATAAAATTAGAAAATCCAATAAATGGACTTTTTTAGGCTATTCAAGGACTTACCTCAACTCCATCCTTCTCTTTGTTGTCCACATACTTAACTATTGTTTCTGTACATAATATAGTGAAAGTGTGTTACAAAAAGAAATCAGGAGTCTTGAGTTTTTTTCACATTTCTGTCCTCGACGATCTTTGGGACCTTGAATAAGCCATTTATCCTTATTATACTTACCTGCAAAACAAAGGTGTCAGTCCAATATCCTTTCAAGCCCTTATTTTTATTGGTTTTTATTCTTATTACATACACTAATGATGATATCATTTATTTACTGTGAAGCTGTAAATTTGAGGGGGAAAACTGTGCATCATAGAAGGAGACAGCCCCAATTTCTTGACCATAACTTGGTAACGGTCATAACTTGCCAGTGTGTGGTATTGCCACTGAGCCTTTTCTAGTGAGTTAAGCTGAGAGTTTACAGAAAATGAGATCTGACTAGTCTGGCCTTTATTTGAATTCTAATTGCCTTTTTTTAAAAATGGCTTTTTCAGTCATGTTAATTTTGAGAGTGACCAACCCAGATCTCAAATCTCCAAATCAAAAGGCCCCCATTGCAGAAAAGGCTTTTTAGTTTGCCAGGTACACAAAGCTATCTTGTTTTTTAAGTGAATTAGTTAAGATTCAGAGATGGGACAGAATCTAAAGTCTGTAGGCCCATAAAACATTCTCTCTTAGAAACATTTAGAGAACATGCAAGAGTAAATTGCTCTCTTATGAGGTCTGCAGAGGAACATAATACATAACTTGCTTTCGTTGTGATTTTTAAATTTTCCCTTTCTCCCAAATTGCTTAATCACTTTTTGGTTAGAGAAAATAAGCCTCAATATGGCCAAACCTCTACCCAAAGACCCCACTCCCTATCCCATGCTGCTCATAACCTCTTCTTGTCACTCTTCTTCATATTCGCCCAATGCCTTTCCTTTCTTTTTGTGCACAGTTTGAAATTTACTTATGTCAATCCTTTTCCCTATCAGCTGATACTCATAACTCCTTAACATTTTAACATTTTGTAATATCATTAATTCATTCATTAACTCATTTCCACAAAAACTTACTGAAGTAAAAACAAAAACAAAAACATGCAAGATGCTATGTAGGTGCCAAGAACAGAAGGGTGAAGAATCTCCCTGCTACCTGGGGGTTTATACTCTAAGATTTACATATATAGTCTATATTTTTAAACATATTGTCTAATTTTTTTTTTAAGAATTGAATGTGTGCTTTTTTCCTTTATTAAGTCCTCTTACAACCCTTTGGTCTGTGAGTGTGGGCTTAGATTTACTTTTCAGTGCCCTTGATTCAAATGATCAAAGCACACGAAGCTTCGAAGCTGCAAATTACCACTACAGTCTTCAGAATGACAAGCTTCTTGCTTAAGAAACAGTTTCTCAGCATTCTAATATGTCCCCAGGATCTCCCTGTGAAAGTAGTAAACAGAAAAACAACTGGGGGAAAATTAGGATGTGTATGGTCACTGTTCTGTTTCTTTTGTGGTTTTCTGCTTCTAGCGTTTTGCTTCTAATTCTTCCATTCATATATTGATTGGTTCATATATTGATTTATAAATACGTATTTAATGCCTACAATGAGCCAGGGAGTATACTAGATGAGTAACACCTAATCCTTGTTAAAGGAGCTCAGAATCAAAAATTCTATTTCAAACTGTTTTGACACAACAAACATGATTGCCTTTGCCAATCGAAAAAGTGGATTTTTCCCACTGTTGAAATAGATGTTTTCAAAATAGATTAAAAGATATTTAAAGGTAAAAAGACATTTTTAATGGTGAGATATTTTACTAAATAGTTTCTAGGGTGTGTGTGCACATATGTGTGTCTATGTTTGTGCGTGAGTATATTGCCTTACATTTCTCTTAGTATCATATGCCTACAGAGGCTTTTTCAAACTATCTTTAATATAAACTGCATTCTAAAATAGCCTTTAAAATAAACAAAAGATGACAGAAAATAATTTTTAGACAAGATACTGCATGCAATTTTAAAGTATAGATTTAAAACGTCTTCATTGCATCCTCTGACAACACAAAATACAAATGATGCCTCCCCCCCACACACATTCAATTTGGAAGATGGTGGCAATATTTTTTGTTTATTTAATTCACATAAAAATTATTTCATTGTTATGGATAGTAACAGCTATTCCTGTTCCTCAATGAGTATTTATTGACTTGAAGCTTCTGTAACAATCCATTTCATCAACACTAACAGCTAGTTACTAGTAGTATCTACATTTATAGGTGAGAAATCTAAGGAAAATCAATGTTAAAGAACTTGACTTGTTAAATATTTAGTACAAAATATAAGATAATGAAATTTGATAGAAAAGACACAAAATCTGCCCAGAAGAACCTTTAATAATTAACAATTATTTTAAAATCATGAACTGTAGTTAAAACTTATGAAAAGTTGGTTAAAGGATGTGACTTCTTTCCCTGACTAAAACATGCCTTTGGGAAATTTTTATTTCCTTGTCTTCATCTCCCTCTTGGCATTTACCAATCCTGAATTTCTCCTTGTTTTCTCTCTTCTTTTCTGCAATTGAAAAGCTTTAAATGACTGCTGAGCAGCCCATCTCTCTATGTTCTAAAGAGACCCTTTGCCTCCTGGGAGAAATATAGTATGTTGTACTCGTTTGGATACAAAAAAAGGACTACTTACTTACTTTTCTACAATTGTAAATAGTTCTCTAATCTTTTCATTATTAATTAAATGTATGAAAAGTTTTAAAATTATAACATTCTCAGTCATTTTTCATAAAGCCCCATGCTATCTCATTTTGCATTCCTCTAAGAGTTCTGTCCTGTCTTGTTCTGTGAAGGCTCCCTGTGCCCTTTGTCATTTTTCCATGGTGTCTTTATCTACTTATACTATGAGCTCCCTTCTCCTAATCCTCTTCTCATACCCATTATTTTCCAGTATTATTAGCCTGGTTTCTTTTGACACAAAAGCTTAAAAGCCACTGCCTATTTCTGTGTTGCCAACTTTTCATGTCGCTGTCATAGTGACACCTTAAATCTCTGACAGCAAATGTCAAAATCTCCCAAACTGCACTGTAGACCAACTACAGCTAAATTTAATAAAGTATTGGGCAGCTCTGATTAAAACAATTGGCACCCATGGGAAAAAATGATATTGGTGGGGTCTAAATCCAAGATACTGGCTATTTCAAAACATAGGCTTGACTTTGTATATTATGTTCAAAACAAGTTAGTTAGTCCTTCTTAGTACTTTGACCAAAAATTTTAGTGACTTTCTACAGGTGAATGGGGGGATTGGCTTGACTAGGCTATCCTAAAAGTTCAAGTATTTTCCATAGTTCCATAGAAAATAACAGAGCAGGGAAATAAAATAGAAAAGGTTAGAATTTAAAAAGTAGTTAAAAGCCTACTTAGTCCTTGTTCTCTACCAATTACCTACAAACTTTTGACTTTTACTTTCTAATCTTAATATACTTACTCTAAAGACAAAACTCTCATTCCCTCCTCTGTTTTTTATTCCTTTGGCATTTTAAAATATTCTCTTTCTTTTTAATTGCTAGTAAATACTGAATGAATTTCCTTTTGGAATAGGGATCAGAGCAGATTTGTACAACTTAGCTACAAAACCTCAAAACAATCTTTTAAAATGTTTTCTGAACCATGGCTCAAAAATAGGTTTTTCTCTATTTAACCTTTAAAAAAATGGTTTGAAATGTAAAAGGACAAAGCAATTCTTAAACACAGCCATAGTGACATCCGCCAAAAGCCAAAAATATCTCATTGGTTTAACAGGCCAAATTTGTAGTCCCTACGAAGTCCTAATGTTATTGTGAATGCCCTATGATGGGTTACATGGGTAAAGTGATGTGTTTGTAGAATTACGTGGTAATTCAAAGAGACACTGATAAGCTATATTTTGTACTTTTGTTCCAGATGCAGGAAGGAAACATTTAATCCATCTACTTTGATCCAAAAAACTGTCTTGATGACATTTGGAAGGATTTAATGACATTTTCCTTGGTTCCAGCTCTACTATTCAGCCATACCTCATTGTATATGATTAAGCTGTAACTCTGCAGACAGTTATAGGGCCCAATGCCTCAAGTTCATAATTAAGATGCAAAAACAAAAAATGAAACAAACAAAAACTCCAACAACAACCAAAAAATAATTTTGCCAAGTACTCCTTTCCCAATAATTGACTTGAAATGCTCTCTGTTCTCTACTGAGCTCTGAGTTGTGAAGCAGTTCCTTGGATGGGGACTATCAGACTTGACTCACACTAGGATCTTTTCTAACTGCTTTCATCTCCCAAATGCCTACCATGATTCAGAGGTTACCAGATGTTGCATCTAGTAATAAAGGTATAAAAATGTAGGACTCTGTGGTTGCAGAGTAAATCAAAGGGAGCCATAACCGACCACTGCATAAATAATGGGCCAGCGTTATGAGTGGAACTGTGTCCCCTAAAATTCATATGTTGAAGGTCTAACCACCAGTACTTGAGATGTAACCTTATTTATGAATAGGGTCATTGCAGATGTAATTAGTTAGCTAGGTCATTGGATTATCCAACACGACAGGTTGTTAGAAGGTGGAGGAGGGACAGTAAAGTATACTCCAGGCTGAGAAGGCACTTTGAGATTGAAAAAGGACACAAGCCACTCCGTACTATTTACAGAGTTTTAGTCAGGGTAACTTACTAACAAGGAGACTCAGGCAAAGGACCATTCATGGCGGCAGCATACTTCCTATCTGCCCCCATTCTCTGCCCAGTCCAGACCTTAATTCCCAGCTTTTATAGAACGAGAGGTGAGGTCAAAGGGTAGTTATCGAAAGTGGCATCATCTGTGAGCCAGAGGATCTCTACTAGGATATAAAGTGGGGCCTTCTGTGCACCAGTCATTTCTACTGCTTATCTAAAGTGGAGCCTTCTGTGTGCCAGTTTAGGGAAGATCAGAACAAGCCATCCCACATTCAGGTCAGGACATACATTAACCTCCTGGGAGCCTGGAACATGTAGCTACGAGGCAGGTCATTTCTCAGGCATGAACAAGTTGGAGGGTCAAAGATGGAGTCATTGTTTTTAGCACTCCTACACAGGTATCCTTAGAAAAAGGGGGGATTTGATTTACACATACACACAAAAGTATCATCACGTGAAGATGAAGGCAGTGATCAAGGTGATGCATCTACAAGCCAAGGAATGCCAAAGACTTCTAGCAAACCACCAGAAGCTAGGGGGGAGGAAGGACAGCTTCTCCCTCACAGCCATTAGAAGGAATCAACCCTGCTGATACTCTGATCTCCTGGTTCTAGCCTTCAAATCTGTAAGACAATATATTCAAGCCACTCAGTTTGTGGTACTTTGTTATGGCATCCCTAGAAAACTAACATAGGCAGCCAACTCCAGAAGATGGCTTGTGGACAACTGGTGCAGGTACAGATGTCAGAGAAGGACAACCTGGTATAAAAGCTGAGCAAACAGCAAATGCCATGGCAGAGACACAGCCATGCTGACTGACCTTTCTTCCCTGTGGCAGGCAGAAGATTAGATCCCAAGTTCCCAGAAATCAAGGAATTCACAAGGTGGGAGCAAAGGCTCAGACACCAGAAGGTGTAAGTTATGTGGAGAAATAGCAAGAGAAGAAGGCAAAAACAGTTGGTTCCTGTGAGAGCAGAGGCCAATAAAGTAACAAAGTAGGGTTCTGACACTAAGGTCTCAAATCCACCATAGCTTTATTACGTAGGCAGTAGGGATCACTGGGAAAAGTCAATAAGGAGTTAAATACAGATCAAAGCCGCATTAGGAAGACTTCTCTGGCATTTGCGTACAAAACACATAAAAGTTTGAAGAGATTACATGCAGCAAGTATGTGACCTTGAGCTCATTACTTCAGCTTCCTTATCTGCAAAATGGAACCAAGTATATAATCATTTGGTTGGATTTTTGTGAGAATGAAATGAGATAATCCATGCCCAGTGCCTCATATAGGAAGCCCTTGGATAAATGTCAGAGGCTGAGTCAGATACATGCACAACTATAACTCATGTACGCCTTCAAATTAAGTATGGACATTAACACTTCTCCTTGTCCCTTCCTGACTGCCAGTTCCTGGAAAACAGTACCTGTAACTCAGGCTGGATTTTATCCCGGACAACACTTACCCAACATTATGTATAATGAAAAGACAGACATCTGAAGCGTGGGTGAATTATAAACAATATTAAAAAAAGAGCAGGTGCATGCTGATTCCCCTTAGCCATTCCCCAGCCCTGACCTCTATCATCCTGCCAACCTAAAGCAGAGCTCCAGGCTGAATCCATCACAAGAGAGTCAAAACATGCTTGTAAATTTGGGCCTGATTTGCTCTAATGAGTTCTTGCTTCTCCGCCATTTCTAGGGGAACATAAAGCAGTGAATGACATGATTCACAGGGCAGATAACACCTCTTTAATATCTCTCCACATGCTGACCTATTTCATTACTGTGCACTTCTCAGGGATGAGAAGCTATGCGAAGACGAGAAGAAAAATACCTGAGAGGCTGCCTCCTCCTGGGAATGTTTCAGCTTTTCAAGATTCTAGGTCATCCCTCTCCCTGATATTTGGAGTTCATTCTCACTGGGAGAGCAATCTGTTCATACAGCGCCCCCCCCCTTTTTTAAGAGTTATTGTTTATCCACAGTATAATAGAAAGCATATTCAAAAATAAAATCTTCATAATTAAAACCTGTATATGGAGTTTTTCTTTTTAAATTTTAAGTATTAGGAGTAAGGTACATTCACTTCAGGTAATTCAATTTTGAGTTAAATAATTGAGTCACCTCCTGAGAAAGGCATAATTTAACTCTTTACAAACGGCCAAGTAGAGAAACTGAATGCTGTTGAAACCACTGATCCAGGATGAGTAAATTTGTTTAGGGACTGAGAGGTGTCCCGTGGTGCCAGGGAGACTGACCAGGAAGCGTTCCTGACCTCTGGTGGCCCAGAAGCTTCTGGTAACAGAATGTTACTTCTGCACCAAATATACACGTTTCCTAGAATGAAAGACTATGTTCTCTAGGCTGTGGCCTCAATGAAAAGTACTGTCCAGGAGACATCTGCCCAATTTTGAAAGTCTGGGAAAATGAAGCAGCTTCAGAATATAGCCTCAAGATTACCCATGAAGACCACTCCCTCTAGTTTTCTTCCCAATTTCTTTCTAATTGAACATATAGATGTGCGGTGTGTCTTAGTATGCAGGTGTCTTTGTACCCAGGTGTGTATATATTGACTTTGTATATAGGGCATGTGTGTTTGTATATGAACTTGTGTTTATGCATAGTATCATTGGCTCTTTCCAGACAAAATTCTCTATGAACATGTGGCTTTTTTTTTTTCCAAATTGAGAAGTCAAAAGAGACCATTCCTGATAGCTGTCTGCATCAGTCATTTTAAAAAACTTTAATAACTATTTTCTCACCTCCTGAGACCCCATCACAAAGCCCATCAAATAGGATTAGTTTAGAGATTGAGATTATGACTCCATTTGCCACCTTTTAAAACCAGTTCAAACAGGTACCGTTCTGGTCATCTGGTTTTTGGAGGGCCTAGAGTTCTTTTAAAACAAGGGAGACTTGACTTCTGTGCATTCACAAAACATGTATCAATCAGCACGTGCAAATACACACCAAGGAAAAAGCTAGTTTGCAACTCCACAACAATTGCTGTGATCATCTGTGTATTCTCACTGCTCTGCAGCAGTGGGGGGACACTCAGTGTTCATCTGAATATAAAGCTTTACAGATAGGCTTGACAGAATTTTCCATTAGACTAGAAAGACTAACTCACTGAAAGATAAAAGAATAAAGGAAGAAGGGAAGCAGCAGCTGGATCTACCTGGAAAATTTTTGCTTTACAGAATCCTGTATTTCTTATATCCGCAAATAGATCTTGAAGAGAAAGAAACTGCCTGAAGGTGGATGAACACTAAAACACACCCTCTGTAGTAGGATTCCCAAGAGGTGAAAGGAAATTGGTAGAGCAAATTTATATGCAGGTGATGTCAGGGGAACCTAGATATGAAATATCTTGCAAACAAAAAGTGGAGAAGAAAACGTTTAAATAGGAGAAAATGCAAGAGAACTTTGATTACTGCTTCCCCATGATGTCTGCCCAGTCCAGAGGCATTTATCATGTGCAGCTGAAGGACAACATCTCTGCCAAGCCTACCTGAGCTCCATGAAGAACTCTGCACTCAAGTAGCCCTCGGAGGACTGGATGATCCTGGAATTCTCCCAGCTGGGCTTCATTGAAAAGATGACCAAGTAGCTGGATCTGAGCCTGATTATGGAGCTCATCCTCATGTTCTATGTGGACAAGCCAATCGACTGGCTCCAGGATCATTTTCTGTGGATTAAGGTCTGCAATCCTAGGAAGGATGTGTAACCCTGGGGCCAGCAGAAGACTGCCTGAGGATCAGCTTCTGGCCCTACCTCTTGAGCATGTGGGCAGGTGAAGAAGATCCAGAAATGGAAGGACAAGGCCCGTGGGAAGCAGGCACTGTGGAGGGTTCACGTGACCTGCAGGCCTAGGTGAGGACCAGCATCAACCCACACAGCACTTGAGCCAGAATAAGGCCTACCTGCATGAGAATTTCTTCTGGGGACTTGCATTATGCGTTTGTTTTTTTTTTAAACAATTATTTGCCATACAACACGTGTCAAATGTTGTAGGTAATTCTGAGATTACAGTATTTCAGGGACAAAGTTCATCACTAGCCTCAATTTATTTGGTCAGAAAATTGTGTGTGTTGGTGTGTATGTCTTTTCTCTTTCCCAAAGAGATTGGAGAGGAGGTCAGGAAGATAAGAAAACTTTTAATTGGTGCATTCAGTCAAGCAGTTCAGCAACAGAACATTAATTTTTATTTTAATAATGTGTTTTTAATTGAATACTTTGCTGGTGCTGCACTAAATTGGGTTTGTTATTTAAAATTACATTAAGAAAGATCATCCCCCTTCTACAACTAATGCCACCCACTCTCCCAAATAACATGTTACCCATTCGGGAAGAGGCAGAATAAATTACTATTCCTTGAGGGATTCTTCAGCAAAATGGGATAAATATCAGTAGACTAGCAAGTTGTTGTTTTAGAGTAAACAAAAATACTGTTGAAATATAGCTTTTCTTTGATACATTGTAGCAGTGATCTCTCACTGTTCCCTGAATTCTATTAGGCTTACTCCTCCAGTAATAGGATTGTAACTGGGCACCTCCCTTGTAGTGAGGTGTGTCTATGACTATGTCTTGCCAGTAGGTATGAGCAAATGTGATATGCTCACTGTTAGACCAACGCTATGATGAAATGTTGTGTGTCTCTTCCATGATTGCTTCTTACTATTTCTCTGGCTGGATATTCATTATGACATGGCTCTGTGGGATGGTGGAACAATAAGATGGAATCTGATCCCTTAATGACCACTAGGAGAATTTTTCTGATCCCCTGAATACCTATCCAAGCATATCTATTGTGTTAAGCTATTGAAACTTAGGTATCTGCTCTTACAGTCTAAGATGTCCTCCCTATTACATATACCACTTTAGTTGGATTATATTTCTTAAACGTAGAAAACATTTTAGAATCCATTGGTGGGTTGACTGTTTCTTCTTACATTTTCTTTTTTTTTTTTTAAAGATTTTCTTTATTTGACAGAGAGACACAGCGAGAGGCGAAACACAAGCAGGGGGAGTGGGAGAGGGAGAAGCAGGCTTCCTGCCAAGCAGGGAGCCCGATGCGTGGCTCGATCCCAGGACCCTGAGATCATGACCTGAGCTGAAGGCAGACACTTAACAATTGAGCCACCCAGGCGCCCCTCTTCTTACATTTTCAAGAAGGGCCAGCTTTCTATAGGGAGTGTGTAGTAGCAGCCAAACATTCTGGTAGTAATTAGAAGCCCGAGATTTTGAAAATCAATCTTTACGCTCATAACGACTTTTTAATTTTTAATTATTTTTTTCATAACTACATTTTTTAACTGCTAATTATTTCGACTGAAAAGAAAAAGCTGAAGAAAAAAGAATGTGATGCAGTGTTGTAAATAGGAAATTAATAAATGGTTGAAGAATGAGTAGGATAGGTGGATAAACAGAGAAAGGGAGAAAGTCCCAGATTTAGGGGAGAAAGCAAGAGGCCTAGTTCTTTTTTCAACAAAGTACAAATGAGGCAGTAATGGTGTGTCTTCCCATGGGATAGCAAGAAGGGTATGGAATTTAGTGTTAAATGAAAACTAGCACTTGGTGAACAAGCACAGGGAGCCTGATGTGGGGCTTGATCCCAGGATCCCAGGATCCTTAACGACTGAGCCACCCAGGCGCCCCACAATCTTGTACTTTCATATGCACGATTTCATAAAACCCTGCAACGGAAAAACTATGTTATTGACATTTTACAGTTAGAAACTACTGAGGCTGTTTCACCATCCTTGGGTTTTATTGCAGATATTTGGCTGAGACAGAATTAGAGTTAAGTATTTCTCTATTTCCCATTTTAGGGCCTATGTCATCCAAATTTTACTGCTTATGGGAACTTGGTAGGTAATCCTTTGAACTTATCTATAAAATGAAAATAATATCTATTGTTAACATAATAATGTATGCATATTTACATGTACTATTTAAATTTAAATTGATTCTTGCCATCAATATACTGATTAAATTTTACTGTAATTTAGAAACATCTGCCTCCTGTGTTTCATATGAGAGTATTTTGGATTAGGCAACACTGTTTGGATTTCAGAAGTAGATGGAGTAGAAAATAGGAAGAAAAGTAACTCTGCATTGCAGGTACCCTGGCGTTGCTGGGTTTCAGAATTTAATTGGTACATTGCTTCCAAGTCCTCTTCTCTTCCATCCCCACTCCATGTTCTGGATTTTCTATATCCTTCAACTTCATCTTTTTATCAAAATGTTTCTGTGCCTTTTGTCATTATTGTGTGGCCATGTTTGAAAGTGAGGTAAAATCAGCTATTATAACAAATTAAACCAAACTAGTTGGGTGGTGTTGTATTACTATTCAGTGTCTTTCTCAAGACAGTGTCTAATACTAGGAGTTGTTATAAAAGGAGATAATTTAGGTAGTAAGGAGAGCTGTGGGGAGCATGTTTTGAGACTATGATTCTAGCTGTGATTAGTAATACTTATTATGTATTAGCACCTAACAAGTACCAAGCCCAGTCTAAGTGTTCTTATAATCATCATCTTAGTTAATATAAATAATAAACACATGAGATGGTGCTATCAAGGAAGAAACTGGAGAAGTCAAATGGCTTGCCCAAGGTCACATACTTTGTAGAGAACAGTGGTAAGTTTTCAATCCAGTCTATCTGTCTCCCAAAACCATGCTCTTGACCACCATGCTTTATTGTATAGTCTGTGGGTAAACGATCTAGGAGTTATTTTCTAGGTGTTGGGATGAAAAATAAGCCTTTCAAATCCCTTTGAGCATAGAGAAACATTAATTATGGATAGGCAAAGGGGTGAGGGACTTGGCTAAAGAATCTTAAATCTGATGAATGAATCCTAAATAGTAATAAAATGTTGGTGCTTAAGTATCTGAATATAAGAACTTCTGTGAAATTCAGTCAGATGTCCAAAGGGACAATAATGAAAAACCTTTGTGTTGCTTCCTTAACTAAAGACATACCAAATCTTCAAAACATAGGTGCCAAAATGTAGGAGCAACACTGGGTTCTGAGAAACCACCACCCTGTGGTTACTTATTGTTAAATATAATAAAGAAAGATAATGTGGCCTCTGACTTCTAAAGAAAAAAAGATTCCCACTGGAGTTAGGATGCCAAGGCCAAAGGACTGGACTTTTTAAGCATCTGCATGTGAGACTGCAGCAAGGAGCACATGTGAATCCACTTTTCAAAATAAAAACCAAACATCCTGTATATTTTTATTTGATTTGCATAAAAGGTGTTGTGCCTTATGACCTTTCAGAATATGTATGGAATGGAAATATAATATTGAGATTAAAACAGAAAATAAAAGCAGTCCTTGAAACGATAGGACAGAGGACAATCAACCCCTGAGTTAGAAATGACGTAAAACTTCATATCTTTAAGACTACTTTGATGGGAAATAAGTGAAAATTTTGACTGTTTCAGAAAGGGAACAATATTCAAAAATGATCAGGAATAACAATGCTTTTTTACTATTGGTTCAATTTCATATCATGAAATTTTTCTTCTCCCTGTGCAAAGGTGGCTAATATTTACTTTAAAATATAAGCATGTTAAAATTTTGTCAGTAATTCTAGGATCCTCTGTTTTATGACCTTACTTTTCTTCACATGAAAATTTTTGACTCCCATTATTCCTCTAGGACCTAGAGTTTAGGCGTAAAATAATTTTGATACTGTACATATATGGTTATGGGATCCTGGATAGTCACACCACTAAAGATAATTGAGAGCAGATTCAGTAAAGAGAATCTTTGCTGAGAAGTATTAGGAGCAGGTAACCTGGGCCAAGAAAGACCTACTGATTAATTGGACAAAAATGTCAATCATTTCTGCCTTGTTGGTGAAGAAGGATATAGGGACTATTCAGATAGGACACTAAAACATGGCGGTCAGAAAGATATAAAACCAGTAATTTTAACTACTCAGTGATTCTCTGCATTGTATTATAAATACCTTGAGAGGCGCCTGGGTGGCTCAGTTGGTTAAGCAACTAACTGCCTTTGGTTCAGGTCATGATCCTGGAGTCCCTGGATTGAGTCCCGCATCGGGCTCCCTGCTCGGCAGGGAGTCTGCTTCTCCTTCTAACCCTCTCCCCTCCCATGTACTCTCTCTCTCTCAAATAAATAAAATCTTTAAAAAAAAAATACCTTGAGGGCAGGTGCCACACATTAGTTATGCATGTGGTCTTAATATCTGGTTTGTAGGAATCAAATTCTTACATTGAATAGGAACATAGTAACAGAAGAAAGGGAAGACAAGAAGATGAGGTGAGGTGGATTTACCCTCAAGAAAGGAAGTTGATCCATCTTGCAGGTCACAGGGCTCTTACAGACAAAGTAGAGGTAATTGCCTCTGGCTACTCTGTAGAGTAGGATCAGTCCCACTGGTGATTAGATAAATCAAATAGGAAAAAGAACAATGAGTTAGGGTTCCAAGTATAGAGAAACATAGGAGAACAGATAGTTTGGTTTTAGAGAAATAAAGATCACTAAGGTCAAGGCCATGCAAAGTACAAACTTCTACCTAACCTGGAGTGAAAGGAACAACTCTAGGATCTCTGCCTGTAGATAAAAATCTAACATAGGTTATGAGAGAGCCTGAAGACCAAAATCCTTATTCTTAAACCAAACAAACCTTGGAGTTGCTATTTGGGTGTTCTGGTCAACTGTGTATTCCTCTACATTAAAGTCTTTGATATTTGGGATGAGGGAAATCAACAGCTTTCTAAGCCAAGCTAAGTCTATTTTTAGGTAATCATTCAGATCCGAAATCTTTGTTCTTTAAATCCATCCATTGCCCTTATATTTTTTACTTAAACATATTTTTCAATTCAAGTAAAGCCTAATCAAATTTATTTAAATGCTGGGAAAACTTTATTTTTCCACACACTATCTCTGATATGTAAGGGGAATCACTGGGCCCCCAAAATTCAGATATGACAGAATCTACAGGAAGGAAGGGAAATTTGATCTGGACAGAGAGTACCCAAAGAACCAAGGAAGGGAGGTCTTTCTGAATATTTCCAAAACTTACTGAAGACATATAGAAGTCACCCAATAGAAGGGTGAAGAGTCACTGGGATATAGAGTATGGGGGCAAAAGTAAGACATTGCCGAGGGCAAGTCCCCAGGAAAAAGAAGCAATCCTCATTTTTCTGCGGTTAAAACCTCGGCACTGTAGACTGACCCTTTTGGTTTATATTATGCATTAGAATGTGCTGCAAATGAACTGATGGTGTTTAAGAAGATGGGGCAAAGAGAGATAATGCTCTAAGGAGGAGAGATTCATTAAGACTAAAGTTTGTGATTCACAAACTTCAGCTAGAACTGTGTCATTTTACTGAAGAACTAAGATGTGGCGAACAATTAAGGCTGATTTTAGAAGCTACTTAATGAAGTGTAACACCTATAACAAACACAGATCTATACACGTTCAATCATCTCTTATTTAAATTGATAATCAGGTCACCAAATAGGCAATAAATAATAAGTATTAACAAAAAACAGTGGGTTACTGAAAACATGTACTTCATTTTTTTAACACTGTTATGGACTAACTGTTCATGTCCCCCTCAAATTCATGTGTTGAAAATCCTAACCCCCAATATGATGGCGTTAAGAGGTGGGGCCTTGTAAGTAGTTAGGTCATTAGCTCTCTGGCCCTCTTTCTTCCATGTGAGGATACATGGAGAAGTTAGCAGTCTGCAGCCCAAAAGAGGACTCTCACCAGACTCCAACCATGCTGGCACCCTGATCTAGAATTTCCACCATCCAGAACTATAAGGAATAAATTCCTGTTGTTTATAAGCCAATCATTCTGTCATATTTTGTTATAGCACCCTAAAATAAGACACTAACTTAATATAAAATTTTAGTAGTACAGGCAAATTTGTTAGAGTCCCAAATTATATGTGTGTTGTATAATAAACATATATAAATGTATATACGCATATGATAATGCATATGTGCATATATATGATATTGAATTCAACAAATATTATATCAAAACCCATTTTAAAATTTAGAAAAATGATGATTTCTTCTTGGTAAAACATTTTGTAGCCAACAAAAAATTCCCTGTCATCCTTGGATAAATTCTTTCTTATCTCATGAGCTCTCTTAACACATTTTCTCTACCTCTCCTCACACTTGTCAGCACATTTAAATGAATATAAAATGGATAAAATGAGGGCTTTTAGATTCACTTACTTGAACCAACTTCTTTTTTGAGTATCTTTCTCTTACAGTCTATTCACTGTGTTGGCTTTATATTATAAGCTCTGTTCTTCACTACTCTGTTAACATAGCAGCCAGCCCCTGGATGGCATCTCTTTCCCCCTTACTTTCTGTCCTAACAAGTGTTGCCAAATTGATGTATGAAGCTAAACCCCTTGTTTAAAATGCTTCCATTGCCTCTGGAAGATCAAACACCTAAGCCTGCCATTCAAGGTCCTCCGTAATCTGACCCTACCTTACATTTTTCTTTTCTTTTTTACCTCACCTGTACCCTTTCCCAACATACAGACTGACCTATTAATATACTTTCACCTTTGCCACATTCTCTTAATACACTTGATTCCATTAATACACATTCACATTTC
This sequence comes from Zalophus californianus, assembly GCF_009762305.2. NCBI lineage: Eukaryota > Metazoa > Chordata > Mammalia > Carnivora > Otariidae > Zalophus > Zalophus californianus. The sequence goes on along the minus strand of NC_045595.1, from coordinate 154,856,494 downwards.
CTAAGTTCATGCCCTTGCTTATGCCATTCCCTTTGCCTGGAATGCCAGTTTCTTTCCTCACATCTGTATCTGTTAAATTTTTACGCTTTCTTTAAAACACAGTTTAAGTGCCATCTCCTTCAGAACGTCTCTTGTTCCTACAGATAGAAATGATTTCTTTCAGTTTTTTTTTTAATTTTTCTGATTATAGTATTTGAATAATGTTTGTCACATGTTGCCTTGTACCACATTTTTTAGTGCATTTGTTTTATTTCTTCAACTTGGTTTACAAGTTACTGGAGAGTTGTGACTTTCATTTCTCGTATTTGACCCTGGAAAATTACAAATGAGAGATACTTAAAGACATTCATTGAGTGAATGAATGGATTTTTGTAGTCTCCAATTGTGCCTAAGATATGGTGTTTGAAAAATGTGATTCTTGATATTTCAAAAACCAAGAGATCTGAAGTCCTAACCAAATTTTGAAAGGCCATGATATATGTGGAGAAGTATTCTCTCCTGAATCCAACATTATTATACAGAGTCAGAGTGCCCATCTTTAAAAAAAGATTTAATGTGAATTTTATCTTCATTTCCATGAGGATATGTCATTTATTTGTAGTTGTTTTTTCCACCACGCTTTCTGTTCCTACCATAGTACTTATACAAGTTATCTATGGTCTACGTGAGAGACAGAACATGTTTATAAGATGAAAAACATTTTTTCTTGATTAATTTTTAATGCATCTGTTTCTTTGCTTACCCTGAAAACTATCCCTACTTTTAATCCATAGCAGCACACTTTAATAGGGCATCATTAGAGATTTCATTGTTATTACTATGTGTTATCTTCTGCTTTATTTTTCAATTCACAGTCACTTTCTTTTTCCATGTCACACATGGTCTTCCCCAATACAGTGATGTTTATTCTTTGCATAGTTAATTCCATTTGAGTAGAAGAGATAAAACATAGCAGTCCTGGTCCGTGAGTGAATTGTCTTGCAGTTCTCCTGGACTTCAGAAAAAAAATTCTCTTAATTGGTCTCTAGAGCTTTGACTTTTATTAACTATTTTAAACAAACCTTTTCTATAGAAAGGAGACCAAGAAACAAAGTACAATATTGGTCATTTCAATAATATTAATCATTGTAAATATCAAGCCAGTTCCAACTGGGCCTGTCATTGGATAATCAGACACTAGTGATAAGCTAAGGGATGATGTAGGTAAATAGGGAACAATCACCTTAGTTAAAGAAATCTTGCTGAATCTGAGACATGGTAAAAGAGGTGTCAAAATCTATAGCAGTGATTAGAGAGACACACTTACAAATGTCCCAAATAGAGGATTATAAGCTTCTTGAGGGAATGAAGCTAATCTATCAATCCCTTCTGATTCTCCTAGTAATAAACTAAATTCACTTACTAAAAATGCAGTAAATGCTAAGAGTTGACTGGTGGAAATCCTGTAGGACACTACATCTTTCTTAGTAGCTGAACAAAAAAAATTAAAAGTCTTATTACAAGTCCTTTGTAAGTATTGTTGAACACTCACTCATCCTTTTTTCCAGCACTTAGAGTACCTTGCCTGTTTAATTTTAAGAAAAAGTAAATGGCCATTGATTTTTCTAATCTCTAATGATGTAAACTTAGAGAAATTGAACAATCTTAAATTCGCCTTCTTATAGAAAAGTATGCCTTTTTAGGTAAAAGTCATTATGGAGCAAGAAACATAACAAAAGATGAGAATATGAAATATGTTTAAAATCACAATAAATGTCTACTAAAGAGTAGAAAGATAAAGTTCCATTTGGCCACCAGTCTAACCTATTACATTGCACTGTCACATGAGTCATATAGTGTACATTTCATGGACATTCAAAGTTAGATCATTAGAGCAACATGAGAAATAGATGGCATGTTTGTCTACGACAGTTTTAGTCACCCTATAGAAAGACTCATTTTAACCTCTGTTCACATAGTTCTTACTACAATAGAGAAATGAACACAGATTTTCATTTTCTGGAGAGTCACCCACTCGATTCAATTCCAACTTTCAATTAAATTCTTAAAATTAGTTTATAAGACTCAACAAAATTATAAACTAAAATGTATTCATTTCTGACATAATAGGGTTTCCTATCCATCAAATATTGTACAAGGCCAAGACTGTGAGATTATAAATAATGACAGATTGTTGTGTTAACTAATTTGCGTAAAATAGGAAAGTTTTAAATTTAAAACTTCAAAATTGGTGGAAGGAAAGCCTGCAAGTGTCCTTAGTGAAGGAAACTAAGGCACCTTGTCTAGAGGTCTTTTTTTCTACAACTACCTTCATCAAAGTTTATTTTCTTTTATGTACAGGGGGATGGGCCCACGTGTGCCTCAAGTACCTCCTGGTAACCTGGGAGTATTGAGGCTGTATGTCTGCTTGATTCTATGTGAAAGAACTTGCTCCATGGGCCCATAAGGAATCATGGGCACACTTGGACATGACCCCTTAGAGGTTCCCATGTTAATATAGTTTGGGAACTAGGGAGGAAGCTTCTCATTATTTTATAAAAAACAGCAATTCCACGGTCATGACCCTAAGATTGGCTAAATGTTGGGCGCCTCACAAGGCATTTTAACCTTGGCTATAAAGTGACACATGTGGATGACAAAATGGTGACAGCTGTTTAAGATCAAAAAACTTATACAAGTTAATGTAAACACCATTTATTCAGTACTGAGGAAAAACCATCACATCCTCCTGTGGTTATCCTAAGGCCTACACACTGATGGTAGTCATGAAATTATAGGTATTATTGCATTAATCTTTGCGTATTAGGTGACTTTCTCAACTAGTTTTTAAAGGACTTTCAACATGAATTGAAAATATTCTACTGTGATAGGCGGTATATCCTATAACTATTGATAAATAGGTTCAACTCATTAACCATACTAAATGTGCTTTTTTATCTTGCTTTTCTTCATAAAAGAGTTAAAAATGTTAAAGATAAAAAAATAAGGAAACCTTGGTGACTTTTAAATTGTACTTGTACTTGCCCTTCATCTTTCCTCCCTTTTAATATTTCTGCACTTTATAGTCATTCATATTTGATTTATGTTTCTCTTAATAGAGGAAGAACATTTTAGATTTAAGTTAAGGTGGAGGGAAAGGATTGTGATTGATTGAAAGATCGGGGAGTGTGCATATAAGATGCAAGCTCGGCTATTAATGGGTAGTGTCCCCTGAACTGTCCAGGCCCTGAATTCTTTATATGTAAAATGAAGCCTCTTGATGACTTCTAGGGAGGCCTACACCTCAGAGTTATGTGAAATACCTTTGATATTGAAGTCCCTGAGGCCTCACATGAAGTAAAAATGCTGAAGAAAATCTGAAGTACTCTCTCAGCTCTCACTCTCCTCTCCTTTTGCTTTCATCTCTTCCCTTGCTTTCCTCTCTTCTCTCTCTCTTTCTCTCACATACACACACACACACACACACACACACACACACACACACACACTCAAACACACAGGGCTCTATGGGACAATCTCCAGGGATTTAATTGCCTTACGTCTGTAGATCCTGTACCAAAGATAATGCCAAATTTGTTGGGTTCCCAGACTTACTTACCTAATACACTCTACACAGGATAGATAGATTATACCTAGATATATAAATACATCATAGAAAGAAAGAGAAAGGAAATAAAGGAAGAAGATAGATGGAAAACAGGGATGGTAAAAGAGACTATGAAACTTTTTAGGTATTAGATCTCTAGTACCCATGATGTTGCGCAAATAGCCTCTCTGTGATGACTCTTCTGTGTTTCCAAGAGACTCTGCTGCTTCAAATTTAGTAGTTCAGAACTTACACAAGAGTAGACAGATGTATCTAGAAAGAGTGGATAGAGTGGAAAGAGTGGATCCGTCTATCCATGCAAGAGTGGATAGATGGATCTAGAAAGCTAATCTATAACTTATACTTTAAACACCTCCATTGTATGCCTAGAATACTCTCTGACTATGCTATGTGTACATAGAGAAGATAATGCCTATTTCCTTATGTCAGTTAATGTCAATGATTAATTGTAGGACAAGCACAGAATCCCTTGGCAAATTTTCCAAATTCTGAGACGTTGGCTTGGACAATTGAAGAGTAGGATGATACACCAAGAAAACTGAATGAAAATTGAAATTGGAATGAGGTGCAACAAACATAGTAAATATTTGTTATTTGTAAGTTCTTAGGGAAGCTTGGATGCAATAAGTAATGAGGCAGAAGAAAACCTTAGAGACCCTGGCAAAAAGAATCATCTTTTAAAGAAAAGGAGAAAAACATAGGGTTAGAATGGCTCTTATTTTTAACAAAGCCACATGCAAGGAGGGTGAGCAACAGTAGCAATCTGCTAATTTAGTAAATGTTTCTTTAAAACTAAATTTCACAACTTTGAGTTGGGTTCAGAGTATTTGAAATCCTGGAAGACAATCCTTGTTTAGCCATTTCCATTTGTCTCAAGAAATGAAATACTTTCTCCGTAATATAGAACTTTCTTTGACTAGCCATGCTTTTATGATTCATAATCACATAAAGCAGCACTGTTATCTTATCAGTGATGCGCTGTGAGTTATTCTACATTCTTAGTATATTTCCAAGGTTTAAATCTGTAATATTTGCATACTTTGAGTTCTAAGTACCTTAGCATTTGTAATTTTATTTTCCTTTTATATTGTAACAGAACAAAAAACAAACAAATTATAACTAATTGCATCTAGATTTAGAAGATCAGGGGACAGGTAATTTTCCACAGAAATCCCTAGCCTCCCCACCTACTATGATAAAGAGACAGTGGTTTGATTTTCATAACATGAAATAAAATCTATTTTTTTAACTTGGTTTATTCCCTTGTGGACTTTCCTTGCTGTGTTTTTTTATCCCCTTCTTATTCTTTATACCATGCATCTCTCCTATGGTTGCACAGTCATCTGGAAAATACGATGAAAGGGGAAAAAAGCTTCTGCAACATCAAAGGTAAATGAGGTTAAACTGCCCAAGGAAACAAAATAATAAAATCATGTACTAGATGAGACCTTGGAAGATATTAATTTAGAATGGTCACTGCCCTTCAATCCAAATTACACCTAAAACATTGCTGGACTAGAAATACTTTGTGATTTTGAAAGTCTTGTACAAAGAAAAATGGAGGCCTACAACCTCTTCAAATGTTTAACATTTTTAGAAAATGATAATGTATTTCAGCAGGGTAACAACCCTTGTTGTTGAACACTCTTCCTTGAATTCAACTCAATCCTGAAAGCCTGTTTTTTTCATGTTCTTTCTTAGTAAAGCCAGCATATAGTTAGAATTAATACTTTGGGCTAGATGTGATTTTCATAGTGTGTCCCATCCTGTAGGAGGAGAGGAGAAAAGTCAGAGAGACTATTTTCTCCCTTTGGGGTATATGAAGGAAGTCATATACCGCCTTATGAAGAAGATGTGGTGGAGCCTGGGGTTCCTTGACTCTGCCAGCAATCAAGACTCTTAGCTCCTTAGGAGGCTGAACAATCAAGAGCTATGATCCTCAAACTTCACAATGATCAACAGGCTGCATATCTGATTTTGGATCCAGTGTTCTATATAGTTTCAATATCTCAAGAAGAGCTGATATTTTAGTTCTTAAGTGTTCTTAGAACTATAACAAAAACAGTTAACACTGGAGAAACAAAATATAAATTTTATATTTTAAGAACCAAGACACAATGCATCCAGTGATATAATTTTTCCCGCAAAGGAAGGCATTGGGATTACCTTTCGAGGTGTGACCCAGCCAATCAGGCTGTAACTCTATTTCCTTAAAATTTCTCTACAGGGTCCTTCTAATATTTCCCCTGCACTTGAGTATTAATTGTTTCAGGTATCTAATTGTTCGTTTTAATTTCTTCATCATTTGACATAACCTAGGACCTAGTGTTGCACTACTTTTCTTTTTTATCTATTCTTAATCCTCAAGTAACTTCATGTAGTCTTTAGGCTTTAAATGCTACCCAGTGGACCCCAATGTATATTCACACAACACCTCTTCCTTTATCCAGAATCCTATAGCTGCCTAACTGGCATCTCTACGTTTTTTGTCTAACAGGTATTTCAAAAGTAACATGTTCCAAACAGAGCTCTCCATTTCAACCCCTGCCACACTCAACCTGATCTTTACCTAGTTTTTCCCATCATGTTGAATGTTTTTCAACATTCCCATTCTTCTAGTTGCTTATGTCAAAAATCATGGAATGATTCTAGAGTCATATCTTACTTTTATACCTACACTGAACCCATGCACAGATCTTGTCTTCGCTCTCAAAATATATCCCCAAACTGACCTTATAACCACCAGGTGGTCCCAGACATTATCTTATTTGGATTATTATCTGGATTACTGCAATAATTCCAACTGGCATTTCTCCTTCTACACAATATTCTCTAGCATAGAAACTATTCTCCACTCAATAACCAGAGTAATCCCTTCAAAATATGTCAGATCTCATCACTGTTTAAAACTACCCACTTTTTAAAAGTGGTTTCCCTTATCAAAGTCCCACATTATCCACCACCTGCTACCTTTCTCTGACCTCATTTCCTATTATTATTTTTTTTCACTTACTGTCTTCCTGGCACACTGCCTCTTTGCTAGTCTTTACCTTCTGCCTTAAGGCAATTCTACCTACTACCTACTATTTTCTCTCCCTAGAAAACTCTTCCTAGGCATCTTGAATGGCTTGCTTCTTTTCTTTCTTCAGATCTCAATTCATATAATCTATAAAACTGTCTTTCCCTGAATATCTTATTTTAAATATAAATATCAATTAAATGTAATAACTTAAAAGCATATTTTAAATATGCTTCACACTCTCCCTTATTCCACTTTTTTATTCATAACATTTTTTACTACATGACATTTTATTTAAACTCCACAAACTCTTTAAAGAATTTTGTTTACTATAACCACAATTCCTAGAACAATGCCTGAATGAATAAAATGGTATTTATAAGATCTCAGACCTTGTCTCTGTGATGGAAATGGCTATTTTCTGGGCTATATTTATAACAAAATGTTCCTCCGCATCATTAGCTACTTTTCTTTGCACCAGGCAATTAGAGTACTGAATCAATCTCATATCCTAAACTTAATTCTGAACTTTGTAAACTTGTAATTCTGGCACTTTGGGGAAGTGTTATTAAAGGTGGCCAGGATTTGCTATTGCATTCATTGGTTAAATAATTCATTTATTCATTCACTCATTTGACAAATATTTATTAAATCCCTTCTTACAAATTGCCTGGCTCTGGAAGAATGTAAAGTTGATTCAGAATTTGTCCTCAGAGAGCTTATTCATCTCACGCAAAGGCTATGGTTCAGAATAATCTGGTTTCGCTTCACAATGACTACTAATTTTCTAATATTCCTAACATATCAGTGCTCCAGAAATAATGAAAACCCAACATATTTCAGTACAAAATAACAAAATTCTCAACCAGAATGGAATTCAAAAGTGCCCCAGAACCCAAACCTTAAAATGCTCTTTTTTACTTAGACTCCTAGAATAATGACACTCTTCAAAATTGGTATTTTCATTTACTAATTAAAACCTGAGAATTGTATCAAAAATATAATAGAAAATGTTTCTGTTGATTATATTTCTTTCTAAATGATTATACTATATACTTTTTTTTTAATATTGGGAGACATAACTCCCACAAGATCATTTCAACTTTGAAAACTTATTTTTTATTCAAGTATAATTAAGTGTTATATTATTTCAGGCATACAATATAAAAATTTAACAATTCTATACATTAATCAGTGCTCATCATGATAAATGAACTCTTAATCCCCTTTACCCATCCCCGCATACACACCTCCCCTAGGCAACCACCAGTTTGTTTTCTACATCTAAGAGTATATTTTTTGGTCTTTTGCTGTTGTTGTTCATTTGTTTTGCTTCTTAAATTCCTTAAATGAGTGAGATATATGGCACTTGTTTTTCTCTAACTTATTTCATTTAGCATCATACCCTCTAGATAAATCCATGTTGCAGATGGCAAGTTTTCCTCCTTTTTCATGGCTGAGTAATATCCTTGTGTGTATGTGTCACATCTTCTTTATCCATTCATGTATGGATGAATACTTGAATTGCTTCCATATCATGATTATTGTAAATAATGCTGCAATAAATCTAGGGGTGTATGTATTTTTTTGAATTGGTGTTTTCATAATCTTTGGATAAATACCCAGTTGTGCAATTACTGGATCATAGGATAATTCCATTTTTAATTTTTTGAGGAAGCTCCATACTCTTTTCCACAGTGATTATACCAGTTTGCATTCTCACCAACAGTACCTGAGGGTTCCTTTTTCTCCATATCCTTGTCAACACTTACAATTTCCTGTGGGTTTTTTTTTTTTTTTTACCTATTTTAGCCATTCTGACAGATGTGAGGTGATATTTCATTGATTTGATTTGCATTCTCCTGATGATTAGCGATGGTGAGTATCTTTTCACGTGTCTGTTGGCCATCTATATGTCTTCCTTGGAAAAATGTCTGTTCATGACCTCCACCCATTTTTAATTGGATTATTTTATTTGGGGGTGTTGCGTTGTATAAGTTCTTTATATATTTTGGATTTTAACCCCTTATTGTATATATCATTTGCAAATATCTTCTCCCACTCCGTAGGTTGCCTTTTTGTTTTGTTGATGGTTTCCTTTGCTATGCAGAAGCTTTTTATTTCAGTGTAGTCCCAACAGTTTAATTTAATTTTGCTTTTGTTTCCCTTGGCAGAGGAGATATATGTAGAAAAATGTTTCTACAGCCAATGTCAAAGAAATTACTGCCTATGTTTTCTTCTAGGATTTTCATGGTTTCAGATCTCACATTTAGGTCTTTAATGAATTTTGCGCTTATTTTTGTGTATGGTGTAAGAAAAGGGTCCAGTTTCATTCTTTTGCATGTAGCTGTTCGGTTTTCCCAATACCATTTGTTGAAGAGACTTTTTCTTATTTCATATTCTTACCTCTTTTGTTGGAGATTAATTGACCATAAATGTGTGGTTTATTTCTGGACTCTATTACATTCCGTTGATCGTTGTGTCAATTTTTGTCCTAGTAACATGCTGTTTTGATTAATAAAGCTTTGAAATCTTGGATTTTGATAACATCCAATTTACTTTTCTTTTTTCAAGATTATTTTGGCTTTTCTGGGTCTTTTATGGTTCTGTACAAATTTTAGGATTATTTGTTCTAGGTGTGTGAAAATGCAGTTGGTATTTTGATAGGGATGGCATTAAAACTGTAGATTGCTATGGGTAGTATGGACATTTTAACAAGTCTTTCACCTCCTTGGTTAATTTTATTCCTACAATTCCTAGAATTGTAAATTACCACTTATAATAGTAAATGGGATTTTTTCTTAATTTCTATTTCTGCTAGTTATTAGTATATAGAAATACAACATATTTCTGTATATTAATTTTGTGTCCTGTGATTTTACCAAATTCATTTATCAGTTCTAGTAGTTTTCCAGTGGCGTCTTCAGGGTTTTCTATAATAGTCTCATGTCTCCTGCAAATAGTGAAAGTTTTATTTCTTCCTTTCCAGTTTGGATGCCTTTTATTTTTTCCTTGATTGCTGTGGCTAGGACTTACAGTACTATGTTGAATAAAACTGGTGAGAGTGAACATCTTTGTCTTATTCCTGATCTTAGAAGAAAAGTTCTGTTTTTCATCATTGAGTATGCTGTTAACTGTGGGTTTTTCAGATATAGCCTTTATTATATTGAAATATGTTCCCTCTAAACCTACCTTGTTGAGAGTTTTTATCATGAATGGATGTTGTACTTTGTTGAATGCTTTTTCTGCATCTACTGAGATAATCGTGTGGTTTTTATCCTTTCTCTTGTCAATGTAATGTATCATGTTGATTAATCTGTGAATATTGAACCACCCCTGCATCCCTGGAATAAATTCCACTTGATCATGGTGAATGATTTTTTTAACATATCATTGGATTTGGTTTGCTAATATTTTGTTGAAGATTTTTGCATCTGTGTTCATCAGAGATATTGGCCTATAGTTCTTTTCTTTCTCTTTCTCCCCTTCCCTTCCCTTCCCTTCCCCTTCCCTTCCTTTCCCTTCCTTCCTTTCTTTCTTTCTTTCTTTCTTTCTTTCTTTCTTTCTTTCTTTCTTTCTTTCTTTCTTTCTTTCTTTCTTTCTCTCTCTCTCTCTCTCTTTCTTCTTTCTTTCTTTCTTTCTTTCTTTCTTTCTTTCTTTCTTTCTTTCTTCTTTCTTTCTTTCTCTTTCTTTCTTTCTTTCTTTCTTTCTTTCTTCTTTCTTTCTTTCTTTCTTTCTTTCTTTCTTTCTTTCTTTCTTTCTTTCTTTCTTTCTCTCTCTCTCTCTCTCTCTCTTTCTTTCTTTCTTTCTTTCTTTCTTCTTTCTTTTGTAGTGTCTTTATCTGGTTTTTGTATCAAGGTAATACTGGCCCATAGAATCAATTATAGGAAGCTTTTCTTCCTCTTCTATCTTTGGAATCATTTGAGAAGAATTGGTACTAACTCTTCTTTAAATATTTGGTAGAATTCACCTGTGAAGCCATCTGGTTCTGGACTTTAGTTTGTTGAAAGTTTTTTGATTAGTGATTCAATTTCATTGCTGGTAATCAGTCTGTTCAAATTTTCTATTTTTTTCCCGATTCAGTTTTGAAAACTTGTATGTTTCTAGGAACTTACCCATTTCTTCTAGGTTGTTCAAGTTATTGGCATATAACTTTTCATAATATTCTCTTTAATCCTTTGTATTTCTGTGTTTTTGGTTGTTATTTCTTCTCCATTTCTGATTTTATTTGAGTCTTCTGTTTTTGTTTTGTTTTTTTTGATGAGTCTGGCTAAAGGTTTATCAACTTTATCTTTTCAAAGAACCAGCTTCTACATTTAATTGATCTGTTCTCTTGTTTTCTTAGTCTTTTTTCATTTATTTCTGCTTTAAGGTTAGGTTGTTTGTTTGTGATGTTTTCTTGCTTCTTAAGGTAGGCCTGTATTGCTATAACCTTTCCTCTTAGAATAGCTTTTGTTGCATCCCAAAGATTTTGGACCATAATGTTTTCACTGTCATTTGACTCCAGGTATTTTTTTTTTTTATTTCCTCTGATTTCTTGGTTGATCCATTCATTGTTTTTTGTCGTTTTTTTTTTCTTTTTTTTTAGGTTTTTATGCACTTATTTGAATGAGAGAGTAGGAGAGAGAGCAGGAGCAGGGAGGGAGGAGCAGAGGGAGGGGAAGAAGTAGACTCCTTGCTGAGCAGGGAGCCTGATGCAGGACTCAGTCCCAGGACCCTGAAATCATGACCTGAGGTGAAGGCACCAGGCACCCCCATTCATTGTTTAGTAGCCTGTCATTTAGTTTCTGTATTTGTTTTCCAGATTGTTTTCTTGTGATTTCTAGTTTCATAACATTGTGGTCAGAAAAGATTCATGGTATAACTTCAGTCTTTTAATTCATTGAGGCTTGTTTTGTGGCCTAACATGTACTCTATTCTAGAGAATATTCCATGTGCACTTGAAAAGAATGTGTTCCACTGTTTTAGAATGGAATATTCTGAATATATCTGTTAGATCTCTCTGGTCCAATGTGTCATTCAAAGACATTCTTTCCTTGTTGATTTTGTCTGGATGATGTACCCATTGATATAGGTGGGGTGTTAAAGTTCCCTAATACTATTTCATTACTGTCGATTTCTTAATAGCTGCTTTATGTATTTCAGTATTCCCATGATTGGGTGCATAAATATTTACAATTATTATATCTTCTTATCAGATTGTTCCCTTTATGATTATGCACTGTCCTTCTTTGTTTCTTGAACAATCTTTGTTTTAAATTTCATTTTGTCCAATATAAGAAGTGCTACCCCAGCTTTCTTCTGTTTGCATGATAAATGTTTTTCCATCCCTTCACTTTCATTCTGCAAGTGTCTAGGTTTCAGGTAAGTTTCTTCTACCTGGGCCTTGTTTTTTATCCATTCTATCACCCTATGTCTTTTGATTGTTGCATTTAGTCCATTTACATTCAAAGTAATTATTAATAGGTACGTACATATTGCCATTTTGTTACTTGTTTTACAGTTGTTTTTGCAGTTCTTCTTTTACTGTCTTCCCTTGTGGTTTGATGGCTTTCTTTAATGGTATGCTTGGATTCCTCTCTATTTTTTGTATATCCATTATAGGTTTTTGATCTGTGGTTACCATTAAGTTCATATGTAACACCTATACATATAGCATTCTATATTAAGTTGATGGTTGCTTAAGTTTAAACCCATTCTAAAAGCACTGGATTTTTACACCTCCCTCATGTTTTATGTGCATGACATCATACTTCACATTCTTTTATTTTGTGAGTCCCTGTACTGATCAATTATAGATATAATTGATTTTTACTCTTTTTGTGTTTTAACCTCTCTACTGGTTTTATAAGTGATTAATCTACTCGTATTATATTTGTATTTACCTGTGCATTTTTTTTTCTTTTCCTAATTTTCTTACTCCTGATTATGGCCTTTACATTCTACTTGAAGAATTCTTTATAATGTTTCTTGTAAGGCTGCCTTAGTGGTGATGAACTTTTAAGTTTTTATTGTTATTGTTGTTTTGTTTTTGTCTAGGAAACTCTTATCTCTCCTTCTTTCCTAAAGTTAACCTTGCTGGATATAGTATTCTTGGTGCAGGTTTTTTGTTTTTCTGTTTTTTTCCTTTCAGCACCTTGAATACATGATGCCACTCCTTCCTGGCCTGCAGTTTTCGCTGAAAAAACAAAAGCAAAAACAAAAACAGCTGATAGCTTTATGGGATTTCCCTTGTATGTAACTGTTTTCTCCTGCTGTTTTTTAAAATTCTCTCTTTATTATTACTTTCTGCTATATTAATTATTGTGTTTTTTGGTGTGGACCTCCTTGGGTTGATTTTCCTGGGGGCTCTCTGTATGTCTTGGATTTGGATGTCTGTTTCTTTCACCAGGTATGGGAAGTTTTTAGTTATTACTCAAATAAAATTTCTGCCCCCTTTTCTCTCTCTTCTCCCTCTGAGATCTCTATAAAGCAAATGTTACTACACTTAACCCTGTTGCTGATTTTCCTTAACCTTTTCTCATTTTTTTAATCATTCTTTTTTGCTGTTCAGTTTGGTTGCTTTCCATTACTCTGTCTTCCAGCTTGATGATCTGTTCTTCTACTACCTCTAATATACTACTGATTCTCTCTACTCTACTTTTAATTTCAGTTATTAAGTTCTTCACCTCATTGTTTTTTTTTAATTTTATCTCTCTCGAAGGTGTCAGATTCTCTACTCTTTTCTCAAGTCCAGTAAGTATCTTTATGACCATTTTAATTCTCTATTAGACATGTTACTTATCTCCATTTCATTTAATTCTTTTGCTGTGATTTCACTTTGTTTTTTCATTTGGGACATATTCCTCTGTCTCCTGATTTTCTGTAACTTCTGTGTTTGTTTCTATGTATTAGGAAAGTCAGCTTGTCTCCTGATCTTGAAAATAGTAGTCTTATGAAGAAGAGGTCCTGTGGTGCCCTGTAGTGCAATGCCCTCTATTCACCAGAACCAGGCACTTCAGCAGTGTCTCCTATGTGTGTTTTGTGTGCTCTACTATTGTGGCTGAGCTGTGTTTGCTGTTAGTCCAATAAACTGCAATGGCCCACTTTGCCCGATGTGGGCAGGGTTTAGTCCCTGAACCATGAAGGGGCCATTCTGGGGCTGCCTTGTGTTTGTATTTACATCAGACCAGGTCTGCCCTCCACCCGTTTGCCGGTGCTGCAGTCACAGAAAACTGCAGGGCACTCTCCCTGCATTGTACCTTGGGAGGCTTTTGTTGGTGGACAGGACCTGCAGTCAGACCAGATGTCTACCCCCAGTTCATCTGTTGGGATTGCAGTGACCATGAGGTACAGAGCTCTCTACTTGTGCTGTTCTCTGTGAGATTTTTGTTGGTGGATGGACTAACAATTAGAGCAAATGTCCACCCTCAGCCTATTGCTGGAGCTGTAGTCAAACTGGTGAATGTGGTTATTGTCCCCTCTATCCAGGACAGGAATTGGCACAGGTCACTCTCTGGGCTGTTTGTACAATGAGATGTGTCAGGAGCCACTGTGGAGGAACTCCTGCTGAGTAAGCAGGTTGGATGGGGCAGATCTGCAGAAGAATGCAGAGGCAGGGTGCACAGTGTTAGCAAGTTAGGTGGAGAGTGTTTAAGCTGGCTCCTGTCCATATCTGGGTATCTAGACTTGGGGGAAGGGGTTATGTGAAGAGAATTATGTCACTTAGTAATGATTCAATTGTGAAAATGTAGGAATTAATATTTCAAAATTAGGGATCAAAACATAATTTTAAGGTCGCCTGGGTGGCTCAGTCTTTAAGTGTCTGCCTTCAGCTCATGTCATAATCCCAGACCCTGGGATCAAGCCCCACATTGGGCTTCCTGCTCAGCGGGAAGCTTGTTTCTCCCTCTGCCCCTCCCCCTGCTTGTGTTCCTGCTCTTGCTGTGTCTTTCTCTGTCAAATAAATAAATAAAACCTTAAAAAAAACATAATCTTGAAATCTTGCAGAAGTAGGCAAAGTAAATTTGAATTGTTAAAATAAAATAAAAATGTACAGATTACTTTAGAAATGAAAATCAAATCTATTAAATATTGAAGTGAACTAGAGTTGAGACCACTGAAACACACAAAGTGACAATTAAAACAAGATAAATATTTATTAAATGTGACTAATTTATAAGGCTATATTGGATTACATAAATGTAACTCAATATCTGAATCATATCTCATCCTGATACAGCCTTCATTAAATCTGAAGTCTCAGATTTGAAGAGCTATCAAAAGTTCCCTTCAGTTTTTAATCTCTTTGAAATATCAGTTTGATTCTTGGGAATGCTCTGAAAATCACCAACTGAAGTCTCTTATCAATGAGACTGTTCCATTCTAGAGAAGACAACTTGTCACAGGCAACATCACACTTTAAAAGGGCAGGGATTTTTGTCATTACCAATGACCTAGAATACTTGCTTGCCATATGGTGAGGACTCAATAAATGTTTATATTTATATCTATACCTATATGAATTACCTCTTATTTTCTTTCTATCTAAAATGAAATTATTTAACCATAGAAATTTTTCCTAAAATTGTATCTAAGATTCACCAGTTGGATATTAAAAGGCATTCTCTGAAAAAAATAGATTCTATGGGTGAATTATGTTTGGGAAACAGGAAGTTAAACAAAATTAGTGGGATTTCTTTACTGAAGGAGTTTTCAGGACTTTTATATGTAAATATACAATGAAAATAAGAGAAGAAAAGCACATGTAGGATTTCTTGAACCTTTCTTTTTCATATAAAGCATCTGTAAAAGTTACAATACATAAATTAACCTATTTTACTCCTGTCCATTACCTTTTGATAATGGTCTCTGCTCATTATTCAGTATTACTCCATTCAAAAATATTATTCCTATTCTTCCTCACCTCCTCTACAGTACGTGGATTATGTAGCAAAATAAAATTTTGTTATGGTTATTGTTCTGTTCTTATCAACATGGACAGATTAAAGTTGAGATCTGAAATAATCTTTGAAGCAAATTTAATATAAAACCTGGTAAAGAGCAATTGACTTGCTCCCCCATGTTGTATAAGCATGGTCTGGATGGCTAGCCCTGCTCTTCAGTTTTTGTACCCTCTTAGAAGTGAGTCTACAACTTAGAAACAAGTGTTGAGGAAGGCAACACACCTGGTCTCAATGAAGGAGTCATTCTTAAGTTGCTAATGACATCCAGGAAATGTATTCATATGACACTAAACAAGTTTGTATAGACATTATTTTTTTACTTAGTTGATAATAATGTTTTCTTGAATATCCAACTTCGATGCCTAGACCTGATCCAATATTCAATGTCCTTGGGTTCCTGGGAAATCTCTTCTTTGGTATTGTTGGAATTTCTGAAAGTGCTGGAACCTAACATCTTTCTCTTCTCATACCCAGCTACTGATGATTTCTAGATTCTTCATGCTCTTATCTCATTTCTTTTTTCTTTCATTTTGCAAAGAGCTACTGATCACCTCATTCACCTGGCTCTGAGTATTGGGGTTCCTTTGAGACTGTTGATTCTGGAATCAGTCTGAGTAAAAATTTCAACTCTAACCTTTACTCTCAGACAACTAATTTCTCTGCCTCAATTCCTTCATTTGTTAAGGAGGGACCATTGTAGTTCTTAACTCAAAATTATTGTCAGGATTAAACACAGACTAGCATAAAGGGGATTTAGTAGTGAGTTTAACACTAAATGAGTTTTCAGCAAATGTTTATTATTAATAAAATCCCCTATAATAGTCCTCCTACTCTCCAACTCTGTGCTGACCTCCACCCCCAGGGACCTATATTCTTTTAATCTCTTTTCTAAGATCCAGAGTGATACTGCCTTTCCTAAATTAGACAGAGGCAACTGTTGTTTCTCCATTAACATTTAGCTATAGTGTTTACCATATATAAACAAACTGACAGCTTTGGTACCTACCGAAGATAGCACATATTCAGTTGTGTGAAAAGGAGAAGGGAGAGCTGGGGAAGGGAGAGTAGGGAGGGTGGCAGGCGTTGAAAAATGCTGAATTTTCCATACTTGTGGTTTGCACTGATTAGTCACCCCTTAATTATTCACCAATATATTTCATTTTGAAGTTTTTTGCTATGTCTATAGGACATGCCTAATCCTCAGTAGCATAGTTATTTTTTTTGTTTGTTTTTCCTTTTTTTACCCTGCCATATTAACAAGTGATAGCCAAACAATTAATCATAGCTAGACTATGGTACTCTGAACAAGATGTCAAAAAAGCTAAAATAACTAGACCAACTATGGCACAATTTGCTTATTTTCAGTCATCTAAGCATGGCTTAAATCTCTCACTTCAATCAATTCTTTATTAACTCTTGCTTTTCTGGAACCTTGTTTTCTGCTTTTTGTTGAATTAGGGGGTGACAAAAGAAACCGGAATATTATATTTTAAGAAAAAAGAAAAAGAAGAAGATAACAGGAGAGGAAGAAAAGGGGAGTATGTCAGAGGGGGAGACGAACCATGAGAGATGATGGACTCTGAAAAACAAACTGAGGGTTCTAGAGGGGAGGGGGGTAGGGGGATGGGTTAGCCTGGTGATGGGTATTGAGGAGGGCACGTTCTGCATGGAGCACTGGGTGTTATGAACAAACAATGAATCATGGAACACTGCACCAAAAACTAATGATGTAATATATGGTGATTAACATAACAATAAAAAAATTAAAAAAAAAAGTCAAGTAGAATTACTTGCTAAAATTGTATGGCAGATGCTTAGGAGACATGGCAACTACTTGTGTCTAAGACCAGCAAGCATGCAATGGACTACCACTGCCCATCAGACTCCTGATAAAAAATTTATAGGTACATTAATGAAGTGTTTGGCTTAAATATTTGATGTATCATCACATCATCTTTTCCTTTTTCTTTCCCCAGGAGAAAACAAAGGAAAGGCTGCTCATCTCCATAGGGACCATGCATGACAACTTTTATTCTGGAAGGTAAATTTGCAAGGAAAACATGTGACACCAGATGGCTGGAGAGATTTAAAAAAGTGAGCAGTATGTCAGCCAAAGCTGTAACTAGTAGCTAATGAACAGCAGCCTTCAAATGAGTAAAACCAAAGTGAAAAAAGAGGATGAGGAATGGGCTGAAAATGGAATGGTAGTCAAGTGAGCAAAGATAGAATAATCCTAATACCAGTTTATAGAGAATCCAGAATAAAGATTTCTGCTTTCTGCAGCTGGACCAAATGTTCTTTCCCCTTCCTCAAATTCGTCTCCTAATGAGAAGTCATCATGGTCATAGGAGACAAAGACATTGCTGATAAATATCATCAAAGATGTTGCATACATCAGCCACTGCCCACTCTAGGAGGGTCCATGAAGCAGATTTTTTTTTCCCCCCCAGAAAAGTGTTCTTCCTGACAATATGGCTTATTTTGTCCTTGTCACCTTTGGAATACAATTTTCATTTATATGTCTTATTTTGATTTTAATAAGAATCACACTCTAAGACAAAGATTAGAATAAAAATAGTTTTTATGGAAAGAGCAGGGAGCATTGCAAAGAAGTAGTGAGGTATTACAGAAAATTGAAGGAAATGAAAAAGCTACCAGAGTGGGCTACTGAAGCTTACTTCCACAGAGAGTGTGGGAAATGATTTAAAGAAACAACAACCAGAAAATGTGTGCCTTAGAAAGGTCACTTCTAAGTGATAGGGGGATAGGGATATTTGTATACCAACTCTTGCTAGGCTTCAATTGAGGCTACTCTGTGGTGTTAAATTCTCAGCACTTTCATTTGCTTCCTAAAGTTTTGGGGTAAGGAGTCCTAGGCACAGATGCAGGAATAGTCACCTGAATACTAGCTGGAACACACTGAAAGTTTTAGGCAGCATGTGCCGAGCACTGACAGCATCTGCTACAGTGTTACTGATTTGGGTATTTTGTTTTTTTTGGTTTTTTTGTGGGTTTTTTTTTTTGACATTCATAAAGTAAAAAATAAAAGCTTATATTTAACAACTGTACAAGACTATTATTTCTTGTATTTTCATATATTTGTCTTACTCCTGCAACTTACTCTTTGTACCCAATTTCCCCTTGCTCCAATTTTTATACATTTATTTTCTACTTGTATCTATTTATGAAAGGTTTCCCTTATTAGTTTTAGAATGATACTGGGTGTAAATCAACAAAAATGCTCAGTGACAATTCAACAATTATATGTTAAATACCTCTTATATGCCAGGCACTATTGTTGGCACTGCAGATAAAATGGTTGTCAAAATATATATGGGACTTACCTTTACTGAGGTTACAATTTATTTGGAGTTTCCCCCCAAAGAGACTAGGGGAGGTGATATAATTCAATAAAATGAAATCTATGAAAGATCTACATAACTGTCCCAATATCTTCTAAGAAAGAATACTTAACTTTCATTTCCTCCTTGGTAGTTCTAACCAGTTAGTATATAAAGTTATGTAGAGATTTTAAACGTGAAGAAGAAATCATATATCCACAGTCCACCCATACTTACTGAAGGAAGTACTGGCTAATTGTGTCTTTAGTTGTAGCCTTTTAATACAGTTTTTGAATTCATTCAAAAAACATGAGAGCCTATTTTGTGCCAGGCATTCAGTTACACTCTGGGGCTACAAAGGTGAAAAATACATGATCTCTACCTTCAAGATGCTTACAAACTACCTGGGAGAATGACAAGCAAAGAGACAAGAATAACAAGAGTAGTGCCAGAGTGAGGGTACGTAGTACATGACCCACATTGTTAGTTATACAGCATCAAGGATTATTTCTGTCAGTCCAAAATTTGGGGATGCAATATTTTAAAAGCAGATATATTTACTACCTTAACTGTGGTTGAGCTGGCCTAGCTACGGCTGTGCTCAAAATGATATGGTCCTGTCAGGAGAGTAATTGATAACTCCCTTTCAACATCTATCTGGCTGCTACAGATATAACAACTTGTCCCACCCTGTTTGCACAAAAATGAATTCAAAACTACCACAAGCCCTGCAGCCTTTCAACAAATCATTCTCCCTAACAAGTTTCTGACATGGTACTTCGATGTAGAAAGATTGGGTAAAGCTGTCCATTACGCATTCAGCCAAAACTACATTATAATCTTCATTTAGAGAGTCTTACCTGGGGTCCAAGACTGAGAGTATCAGGAACTCAAACTATAGCACAACATTTTGATTAGAAGAAGTTCTGTTCCATCAATGTCATTTCTGGATATCTAGGAAAGGATCATACCTTCCCCATAAAAATAGGGTTTTCTGTGTTTTAAGAAGTTAAATACATATTCTAAAACCATTTAGTTTCAAAATAGATATGGGGTCAGTTTTTAGACCTGTTTTCAGGAATTATTTGGCTAACTATTGAATATACACATTGGGCAGAATACTTACCTTGGGTTGTTTACTTCTGGGGTCCCTTGATAAAATTTAAGAGTTCTTAATACTTATCTAGCCTGAAGTGGAAATGGTAACCTCCTTTTAAGATCGCAAAATAAGTATATAAATACTAGTTTTCAAACAAAGGAGTTGGAGTAATAAGGAGAAGTAGCTCAAAGTGATGTCAACATCATGGCAGCATGAGTTGTTCCCTTTTTCTCTCCCCTTTGATTTATAGCTAATTGGACATCCAAAACCAAAAACAATAAAAAAAATTTAAAGCCTGTGTACAGCATACAAGGATACCTTGGATATCCATCCATCTGTGCACCTGAAAGAGGTCGGACTGGACTACAGAGATGACAGAGCAAGGGAAAAGAGTGGACCTTGTGGCAGTGGAGCTGGTGACCACAGAGAAGGCAGAGTGGTAGGCTCATCAGCAAGCCGTCATGACCTTTCTGACAGAGGTGGGGGGAGAAGATGGTGAGTGGAGACATGCCCAGCCACGTGTTCTGCAACTGGAGGGACCAGTTGCTCCCTCTGAAGAGAGACCCCAGAGCCTGGGGGGAAGGAAAGGAAAGGGAAGTAGGCAAAGAGAACTGTAGGAAAGCATCTCCCTGGGAAGTACTAGGGACTGCCCGTGGACCTCTGGGGTTCTCTTCCACCCGCTTGAGGATTTCCCCACCAGTCTGTGGGCATAACCAGAGCCCCAAGTGCTAAGTACACATTGGCCCCCACTCTGCCACCAAGACTTGTTTTGTTCTGTTTTTTAAACATATGCATAGGGTCCTGGCCTTAGGGTTAGGTCAGCTAAAGGAAACTAAAAATTGGTGCTATAGCACCACCTTCTGGAAGACAAAAGGAGGGTGCCTACTACCAACCTGTTGAACTGTTATATATATATATATATTTTTTTTTTTTCCTTTTTTTTGAGAGACAGAGAGAGGGAGAGAGAGCACAAGCAGGGAGAGCGGCAGGCAGAGGGAGAGGGAGAAGCATGCTCCCCGCCTAGCAGGGAGCCCGATGCAGGGCTTGATCCCAGGATCACGACTGGAGCCGAAGACAGAGCCCAACCGTCTGAGCCACCGAGGCGCCCCTGTTAGAATTAAAATAAACAAAGCATTGCCTCAACAAGAAAGGTCTTTGCTACTTAAATGCAGAGGCACTTCTCATCAAACCCCATGAAAAATCATGGTAATATGGTAAAGAAACTGACAATTTTCCAGCAACTGAACCCAAAGATGTCGGAGAATGCAATCTAACTGATAAAGAGTTTAAAATAGCCATTATGAAGAAAACCAATGAGCTACCAAAAAAAAAAAAAAAACCAAAACCCAAAAACAAAGAAAACACAAAAAAACCTAAGGCGATACAATAAACTCAAGAATAAAATTAATGAACAGAAGGAGTACTTTACCAAAGAGATTGGAACTCTAAAAAGGAACCAAACAAATTCTGAAGCTGAAGAACTCAATAAACGAGATAAAGAATGCCTTAGAATGCTCTGGGAATAGAGCAGATCATATGGAAGAGAGAATTAGTAGGCTCAGGGATAGAAATATAGAAATGATTAAGGGGAAGAAGGGAAAGAACTGAGATTTTTAAAAAGTGAAGAAACCTTATGAAAACTAACTCCGTTAGAAAGTCAACATAAGGATAATGGATGTCCCAAAAAGAGAAGAGAGGGAGAAGGGAGTGGAAAACATATTTAAAAAAAATAAAAGCTGAGAACTTCCCATACCTGGAGAAAGAACTGGATATACAAGCCCACAAAGCTAATAGAAGACCTTATTATCTCAATGTTGAATCACCTTCTCCAAGACACATTATCTTAAAGCTGTCAAAAGTCAAGCAGCCTTGGGGGGAGGGGGACACAGTAACCTACAAAATTACACCCATTAAGCTAATCAGCAGATTTCTTAGCAGAAACTCTACAGGCCAGGAGAGAGTGGAATGACATATTAAAATATTGAAAGATAAAAACTGCTAGCCAAGAATACTCAATCCAGCAGTTATCTTTCAGATATGAGGGAGAAATAAAGGCTTTCCCAAACAAAATTTGAGGGAGTTCACCACCACTAGACCTGCCTTATAAGAAAGGTTGAAAGGAACTCTTCAAGCTGAAATGAAAATGAAAAGATGAGAGTATGCAAAACTCTGATTAGGTGATAGAATACTGTAACTTTTTTTAGAATACTATATTAAACTCTTGACGATAGCATAAAGGTTATAGCTTCTAACCTTGGTAAAAATCACAGCACAAAAGAGGTAATTTGTGATATCAAAAGTATAAAAGGGGAAGAGTAAAAGAATGGAAACTTTACAGGAAAATGAAGATAAACTGGTATCAGCAGAAAAAGGACTATTATATCTATGAGATATTTGATGTAAACCTTAAGGTAACCACAAAGCAAAAATCTAGAATAGAAACATAAAAGATAAGAACAACAAAAAACCGGAAGACTGAGCAAATCACCATGGAAAATAACCAGCTTAGAAAGGTAGACAGAAACAGAAGGACAAAGAAACAATGAAGAGACAAAATAACCAGAAGGCAAAAGATTAAATGGCAGTAGTAAATCCTTACATATCAGTAATTACCTAAAAGGTAAATGATTTGAACTCACCAATCAAGAGGCATAGAGTGGCTGGATGGATTTAAAAAAGAATCAACAATATGTTGCTTACAATACACACATAGGCCCAAAGTAACTGGATGTAAGATGTTATTCAAAGCAAAAAGAAACCAAAAGAAGGTGGGTGTAGCCATACTTATATCACACAAAACAGACTTCAAGCACAGGGTCCCATCCCAGCCTTAGGTAAATACATCAAGATGAAATAACACTTATAAATATATATACTCCTAACTGAGCACTGAAATATATTAAGCAATTAATAATAGATCTTAAGGGAGAAATAACAATACAGTAATTGTAAGGTACTTCAGTACTCCATTATAAGCAATGGATAGATCATCCAGACAAAAACAAGGGAATGTCAGAAGTGAACCACACCTTAGGACAAATGAACTTAATAGACATATACAGAACATTCCATCCAACAGCAGCAAAATACACATTCTTCTCAAATGCATAAGGAACATTCTCCAGGATAGATAATACGATAGGGCACAAAACAAACTGTAGTAAATTTAAAATTGAAATCATATCAGGGGTGCCTGGGTGGCTCAGTCAGTTGAGCAGCTGATTTCGGCTCAGGTCATGATCTCAGGGTCCTGAGATCAAGCTTCTAGCTGGGTATGGAGCCTGCTTGGAATTCTCTCTTTCCCTCTTCCTCTGCCCCTCCCCCAGCCCCACTTGCACA
Organism: Zalophus californianus; assembly: GCF_009762305.2. NCBI lineage: Eukaryota > Metazoa > Chordata > Mammalia > Carnivora > Otariidae > Zalophus > Zalophus californianus. The sequence continues at coordinate 154,833,144 of NC_045595.1, read as the reverse complement.
CTCTCTCTCTCTCTCTCAAAAATAAAAAAAAGACTGAAATCATATCCACTATCTTTTTTGACCACAGTGGTATGAAACTAGAAATCAATAATAAGTAAGATGTTCTACAAATATGTTGAAACTAAACTGCACACCTCTAAACAACTATTGAGTCAAAGAAGAAATCAAAAGGGAAATTTAAAAAAAATGATCTCAGAAAAAATGAAAATGAAAACACAACTTAGCAAATATTGTACAATGCAGCAAAAAACAATACTGAGAGGAAAATTTAGAGCAACAAACCCTTATATTTAGAAATTAGAAAGATCTCAAACCACCTAACTTAACACTTCAAGGAACTAAAAAAATAAACCCAAATTTAGCAGGAGGAAGGAAATAAGAATCTTTTGCAGAAGTAAATGAAATAGAGACCAGATAATAATAGAAAAGATCAATGAAACTCACTTTGAAAAAGATAGAATTGACAAACCTTTAGCTAGACTAAGAAAAAGACAAAATTAGAAATGAAAAAGAAGACATTATAACAGATGCTGTAGAAATACATAAAATCATGAAACTACTATGAACAATTATAGGCCAAGGAATTACACAATCTGGAAGAAATAGATACATTTCTAGAAACACAGAACCTACCAAGACTGAATCAAGAAGAAGTAGAAAATCCAAACAGACCAAGATAATGAATTAGTAAAACAGCAACAATAACAACAAAAGAAACTACCAACACAGAAAACGCCAGAGCCAAACAGCTTCACTGCAGAATTTTACCAAACATTTTAAAGAAGCAGCACCAATTCCTTCAAACTCATCCAAAATATCAGGGAGGAGGGAATACTTCCAAACTCATTCTATAAGGCCAGCATTACTTTGATACGAAAACCAGATAAGGATACCAGAAGAAAGCTATAGACCAATATCCCTGATGACTATTGATGCAAAAATTCTCAATAAGAGATTATCAAACCAAATTCAAGAACAAATAAGATTATACACCATGACCAAGTGAGATTTATCTCTGGGATGCAAGGCTGAATCAAAATATACAAGCTAATAAATGTAATGCATCCCATCAGTAAATTAAAGATAAAAATCATGTCCTGAAAGATGCAGAAAAGACATTTGACAACATTCTTTCATGAAGAAAACCCTTAAAAGAGTGGATATAGAATGCCTTTTCTGCATAATATAAGCCATATATGACAAATCTATAGCTAACACTATCCTCAGTGGGGAGAAGTGTTTCCCCTAAGAGCAGGAATAAGGCAAGGATACCCATCCTCACCATTCCCTAATATTGGAAGTTCTAGCTAGAACAATTAAGCAAGACAAAGAAATAAAGGGCATTCAAATCAGAAAAGAAGAAGTAAAATCATTATTTGATATGATCCTATACATAGAAAATCCCAAAGAATTAGTTAAAAAAAAAAAACCTGTTGGAATTAATAAAAATTTCAGTAAGGTAGCAGGATACAAAACATACAGAATATAGGATATTAACATACAGCAATCAATTGCATTCCTTGACACTAATGATGAAGCATCTAAAAAAGAAATAAAACCATCCCATTCACAATAGCATCAAAAATAATAAAATACTTAAAAAAAAGATTTAGCCAAGGAAGTGAAAGATTTATACAATGAAAACTATGAAACTTTGCTGAAAGAAATTGAAGATGACACAAACAAATGGAAAGACAACTGATGTTCATGGGTTGGAAAAATTAATATTGTTAAAATGGCCATGCTCCCCAAAGCCATTGACAGATTCATTACCGTCCCCATCAAAATGCTACGTTATTCATAGAAATAGAAGAAACAATCCTAAAAATTCTGCAGAACCACAAAAGGCCCCACATAGCCAAAGCAATCCTGAGAAAAAAGAACAAAGCTGGAGGTAATACATCTCTAGATTTCAAACTATACTACAAAGAAACAGTAATAAAAAACAGTATGTTATTGGCACAAAAAAATGGATACATCAACCAATGGTACAGAATAGAGATCCCAGATTTAAACCTCAGCATATACTGTCAACTAATACTTGACAAGGGAGCCAAGAATACCCACTGGGGAAAGGATAGTCTCTTCAATAAATGCTTCTGGGGAAACTGTAGAAACCCATGTTGTACAATGGAATTGGACCTTTATCTCACACCATTCACAATAATTAACTAAATATGAATCAAAGATTTGAACATAAGACCTGATGCCATAAAACTTCTAGAAGAAAAGGCTCATCAATATTGTTCTTGGGGATAATCTTGGGGGCCTGGTGTCAAAAGCACAAACAACAAAAATAAATGGGACCACATAAAATTCAAAAGCTTCTACACATGTGATGTGATGAACCCTGGGTGTTATACACAACTAATGAATCATTGAACATTATATCAAAAATCAATGATGTACTGTATGTGGCTAATTGAATTTAAATTTAAAAAAAGCTCCTATAGGGGCGCCTGGGTGGCTCAGTTGGTTAAGCGACTGCCTTCAGCTCAGGTCATGATCCTGGAGTCCTGGGATCAAGTCCCACATCGGGCTCCCTGCTCGGCAGGGAGTCTGCTTCTCCCTCTGACCCTCTTCCCTCTCGTGCTCTCTATCTCTCATTCTCTCTCTCTCAAATAAATAAATAAAATCTTAAAAAAAAAAAAAAAAGCTCCTATACGGCAGAAGAAACAATAACACAAGGAAAAAACAAACTACAGAATGGGAAAAAAAATTCAAAACCATACATCAGATAAGGCATTAATATCCAAAATATATAAATAACTCAGTCAACTCAATAACAAAAAACAATCCAAGGGAAAAAAATTGGCAGAAGAACTATATAAAGATTTCTCCAAAGAAGACATTAAAATGGTCAACCATGAAAAGATGCTCAACATCACTAATCATCGGGGAAATGCTAATCAAAATCATAGATGTTTAACAGCATTTAACAACTCTCAGAATGGCTATCATCAAGAAGTCAAGAGAAAACAGGTACTGGTGAGGGTGTGGTGAAAGGGAAACTTTATATATTGTTGACAGGGATGGAGGTTCCTCAAAAAATTAAATCCCACAATCCAGCAATTCCACTTCTGGGTGTATAAACAAAGGAAATAAAAACAAGATTTCTATGAGATATATGCACTCCTCTGTTTATTGCAGCATTATTCACAATAGTGAAGATATGGAACAACTCAAATGCCCATTGATGAATGAATGGATAAAAAATGTTATACATATATACAGTGAAATATTATTCAGCCATGAGAAAAGAAGCTATCTTACCATTTGTGACAATATGGATGGATGGATCTGGAAAATACTATGCTAAGCAAGGTAATTTAGAGAAAGACAAGTACTGTATGAAGTTCCAGGTTCTCTGGAAATGGTCAGAGTGTATTTCTAGGTTCTCAAGAAACAATTTGTAGAGAAGCTCACCCAAATGTTGTGGCATCATTTCTTTTTGTTAGAAATCAAATATACATTTTATTTAAAAAGATAAAAATGGAAGCCAAATGTAAGATTCCAAGCAGATAATTCTTTATAACTAGCCTTTTAAAAAGAATGATACAAATGTGTGTTTCTTTTTACAAATTTTTTTTTGAGAGAGAGAGAGAGAGAGCATGCACACAAGCACAGGGAGCACGGGGAGGAGGGGCGGAGAGAGAGTCTTAAGCAGGCTCCCCGCCCAGCATGGAGCCCAACGTGGGGCTTGATCTCATGACCCTGAGACCATGACCTGAGCCAAAACAAAGAGTCGGGTGCTTATCTGACTGAACCATCCAGGTGTCCTCTTTTTTACTAATTCTTAAAAATTTCTCTTAACATTGGCCATACAATAGCTCAAAAACAGACACTGCTAAGAATACTATACTTCATAATTTATCTAGAAATGTGCAGTGACATCAAGCCCTACCTCCCTCAATTTCAAGGCTACAGACATCAAAACCTCAAATGTCTCTCTGCTAACTATTGAGTTTTACTTTCTTCTTATAGGAGATTTTTTTGCTTATCCTCTGATCCATTAAGAGCGAGGTAAGAACACCAGTCAGCAAGAAACATAGAGGACAGAGAAATATGAAGACACTCAGAAAATTATTTAGGAAGAACTGGCAAATGTCAAAGAACTGTAAATCTTAGGTATTTTTGACTTGTGCTTTTGGGGTTTTATGGTGTTTTCCTTAGTACACACCGGAGACCCTAACATCATTACCCATGTACTTCTGCCACAGCCAATAGCTTTAAAAGCTTCCTGAGGCCTAGGTTTCTGCTCTTTTTCCTTTGTTTACTCTATAGTATTTGTTTACAAATACATATCTATTTTTCTGATTATAAAAGTCATATATATGAACATGTTTTATATGTATGCACTTATTTATTATGAAAATTAAGATGACAGAGAAACGTATAATGGGGCAAATTTAAATCCCCTATAATAATTATAATTCTCTAATAATTATTTAGTATAGACCTCTTAATTCTTTTTCATTTAACCTCTATTTTCTGCTTTTGTAAAAAACGTACACACACATCTTTTTTAATTTTATGAGATAAGACTATACCGTTCTTAGCTCTTTTTCACTTGACAATATGTCATGGATATTTATCTATATCTAGACATAGATCTTTCTCTTTATACATCAACTGTTTAGTAGTCTAGTATATGTATCTTCCAAAATTTATTTAATTAGTCCCTTATTAATTGAGATCGTTTACAATTATTTTGCCATCATGATGAACACTGGAATGAATATGTGTATGTGTATCTTTGTGTACTTATATGACTATTTCTGTGTGGATGTTGTATAATAGGAATGGCTGAATCAATCAATTAAAAAAATTTAAATTTTAATAAGTATATTTAACTTGCTTTCAAAAATGATTGTACCAATTTACATTTTTACCCATATAAAAGAAATGCCCATTTTTCCATATCATTGCATGTTTAGGAATACATTGAACAATCAAATAAATCTAAGTGACTGTCTTCTTTTATGTCTTTTATACAAAGTTTAAAGTAAAGCCAAATCTTCAGATAAAAATGTCTACTGCATTGCATACTTGAACTCTACAAAATCCACAGGTGGTTATGCTAATTTTCAAAGGATACCACACATGGCCTGAGATGTACAATCAGTTCTAGAATACCAAAGGACATTTATCTTCTTTTTGCTTCTTAAAGTCTATTTCATGTACCAATATATAGTACACAGGACCATTAAATCTTGCCTTAAACTTTCATCCTTCTACCTCCTGATATACACAAAAGAGGATTCAAGTAGTGTTATTTCATCAGCTTCTCTGCTGGACAAAGATGTCTTTGCTGATGGAGCAGAAATGTTTTGCCAGCCCATATCCCATTGTCTTCAGAGGCTGTTCTGAATGGGAGCCACTGCCATTATGTGAATAAGTCATGCATGATCCCAAGGTATATTATCAGCCCCTTGTGGAACATTTTTACCAATGATGAAATGTTATTGTTGTCAATGTCAGACATTCAGTCTTTATCAGTCTCCTTCATGACAGCCCTCGTTATTCAGGCAGACTTGGGACAACTTCAAGGTAAGAACTTTCAATACAAGGTCAAGTGGACAAAATTTCTTTCCTATCCACTGCTCAACCATTTCCTTTCCCTTTCATCATGACTCACAGATCAACCTCTCTTCCTTGAAGACTGCAGTGGCAAGAGTAAGCTCATTCTGCTGAGACCCTAGAACTGCCTAAATAATAGAAATTTACAATTTATCACTGTATCTTCCCTGACGACTTTAATTATGTGCCTAATTGTTGAGATATGTCCTTATCCACAAAGTTCCTATAGAAGCAGTACTATGCATTAGAAGCACTGTGGGCTTTAGAATCAGAAATACTCTTTTTTTCAGATTTCAGCTATATGAACAACTCCTTAACATCTGTGGGCCAGAATTCTCGTCTCCAAAATGGATTAAATGCTCTTTGCCTTGTAGAACTAGTGAGAGATTTAAATATAATAACGTGTATAGAGATACTTTGCTCATTATCTGTATTGTCATAGAGTTTAACAAATGTTCGATTCTTCCTTCCACTCCATTCTTATAAGTTTTGTGGCAAATACTACCTCAACTTTTTTATGATTATTTTGACCACCAAATCAGTAATATGTTTGGGAGTAGAAAAAGCATAATCTTTATCCAAGCATTTCTTGTAATTTCCTGAAACCTGAAACCTAAGCATTTGAGTTAAGACCCCAGTGTAAGCATTCTTTTGTCTCATACCCCTACTTCTTTGGCCCACCTAATTTTGACTCACAGCTCTTTATGGATTCCTTAATAGCTGTGCTGAGAGGTGCCTGCAGGGTTTAGAGGACTGGCTGGAATAAACACATGAACATGTCAGAATGTCAGCCCTCCACATTTAGACTGGCAGATTGGACATGCATTATGCGTAATTATGCAAGTATTAGAATGATGATGATAGCCCTTCAATCTCAGGGGAGTGAGGAAGAATTGGTGGGGTTCACAAAGACAATGTGGGACTGAATGGGGACAGATAGATCCTCCATAGCAACAGATCCTTCAGGGGAAGACACACAGACCAAGGAAAACATTCATTTTCTCACACAGTATGTGTATGCTACCATTTTCTATGCTTAATCATAAAAAAAAAAAAATAAACACATACATCATAAACCTAATGGTATCCAGAACTATATTCTCTGCAAGACGTTTCTGGTCAATGAACTGATGCATAACAAAAGACTATACCAGAGAAAATGTTTACAGTTAACATTATGCAAATTTAGTTAATAGAAATATATTTTAAGAGCATACTAACTGAAAGGGGAAAAAACGAAGCAACAGTATCTGAAAGTAGTTCTTGTTACTATTGCTAAAGAGTAGTAGTTAGATACTATTAATGTCTTGCCTGCTATGTGTGGGTAATGTATTGAGTACTTCATGTAGATTATCTCATTTAATTCTCAACTCTTTGAAGTAACTACTATGACCATTTGAAGTAATTACTATGCCAGCTGGAGCTTTGAATGTACATCTATCTGATTACAAAGGATGTTTTTTTTTTTAAATTCTGCTGAGCTAAATGTACACACTGATGTTGCAACAACAGTTGTATTATCTGAGGGGGCAAAGGAGATAGATTTCTAAAACTGAATTTCACTGAGAAAATTCAAAAATTTATCTGTCACTTATGCAATTCATTCATTCCTGACAATACTCTTGAATAACTAGTGCATACAAAGGGCCCTGAGAGGCATCTCTAAATTAGAGTCAGAAAAAAATCCAAAAGTAACAATTATGAAGACCGAAGAGAAAGCATAATCAAAATATTCTTCTTGTTAAGGTATTTTGGTTTTGCTATGTGTTCTTCATTGAAAAAAATCTGTTATGGCAAATATTGTAACTATTACTTGATGATAAGTACTTTATAAATAGAACCCTTGGAAATTTATCACATAGAAACATTTCTCTGGGACTTAACAATCTAGCAACAAAGTTAGAAACAGTAATAAGGGATTCACTTCTTCTCTAGCAGAAAAAAATGGATTCTTCTTATATCACTCAAAGATGTATGTATGAAGAGTATAGTCTCAACTCCACCACAAGAAAATGAGTTGAGAGCCAGGGTCATCAAATGGTTAAAAGTCCAGGTTCTAGGGACACCTGGGTGGCTCAGTCAGTTAAGCATCCGACTCTTGATTTCGGCTCAGGTCATGATCTCAGGGTTGTGAGATTGAACCCTGTATGAGCTCCATGTGGGCCCTGTGTCAGCCCGCATTGGGTCTGTCTGGGTGTGGAGCCTGCTTAAGATTCTCTCTCTCTCTCTCTCTTTCTCTCTCTCCCTCTTCCCGCCATCTATAGCTCTCTCAAACAAACAAACAAACAAAAAATCTCAGGCTCTAAATCCAGACTTTCTGGGTTTGAATCCTGTCTCTACCATTCATTCATTAACTGTGAGACCCATGGAAAGTTACTCAACCTTTCTGGGCTTCAGTGAAGTTTAAAAGGATTTTATGATTTAAAACATTTAAAGTGCTTAGAAAACACTTAATACATAGGAAACACACAATAGATGCTAGCTGTTGTCCTTTTAAAATTATTTTCTTTATTAGGGATCATACTTCATTCCAAAATATTTCTTCTAGTTCTAATTAAAAAGAGACAGAGAACACTAAGACATATCCTGAATATAGTATCTACTGAACTGTAGGCGTGTGCTCATTAATTAGCTAGGGTTCCCAAAAGAAGGTAAATATTATGTGATTAAAGAAAAATTGGTAACAATTATTTCTATAGATTTTCTTAAAGCCTCTTATAATAACTGTTAGTTAATTGAAGGTTGTTAACCAACAACAACAACAACAAAAATGGAATAATGATGAAAGGAGGCAGGTACAGGTAAAACTAATAGCAAACAAACCAATCAGTATACATTTGGGTGAAAAAGTATAGAGAACATACCCAGGTATCTTTGTTGTTTCTTGTTTTAAACTACTGTTTTTATAAATTCTGGAATATGGGAAAATTTTAGGGTTTTAGGTTACTCTAAGTTCTTCAGTGTACATTAAAATGCAAAAATACCTTAAAGGCTCTCTTGATTTCACACACACACACACACACACACACACACACACACACACACACACACAGTGGTTAAATAACTTCTACTTGCCCATGTTCAAATACCTTTAAAAAAATGTTCAGAAGGACAGTATGGCCCTTTCATTAAGTGCAGGCCTAATAGATAAAACCTCAAATTTCTTGATTAATCCTTGAAATTCTCTTGATTAATCCTTGAAAAATCTAGGCTAGTGTTCCTGTAGGATAAAAAGATAAGCAGTAGGAGACTATTGTTTGTTAGGAAAAGGATTAGAAATAGAATCCAAATTATAATTGTACTTATAATAGAATAATACTCCTTCCGACTTAAAATGGCATACACAATTTTTGTTATCTTTTCTCAAAAAATAAAACACACACCTGGGTGTTTAAAATTAGCAAGGGAATGGAAGCAAGTAGTGATGTGCATGTGTTTTAGAGCACATACTCTAAAAATGCTTCCTACTGCCATGATGAGGTTGCTGAGGAATATGGGCCCTAAACCAATGAAAGTTATGGATAAGAGGAAAGTGACCTTATCCACAAAATTCTAGAATAATAAAATAGAACATCCCCTTTGAGGCTTGAAGTAGTTTGTCTTTGAACTAATCAAAGGAAGTGCTATTTTACAAAGGTAATAGTAAACATCCCAACACATTTTCTACAAGACATAGGATGGAGAAAAAAGTTTAGATAAATAATGAATGACAGATTCGTAAAGTGTTTTTAAGAGGGAGTTACAGGCATTTAGAGTACATCTTTCACACTTTGAAGCAAACATAAGTAAAGACAATAATTATATACTTCTACCTAAGTATATACCTCCTATCTTTTCTAAAACAACCATTCAAAATAAGCACTGAGATGATAATTTTATCCACTGTGGCATTTGTTATATTGCATGTCTTTCTCGTTCACTCCATTCATACATTAACCCATTTTTTTAAATACTTACTATGCATAAGCCACCATGCTTGCCACAGTGATGCCAACACAAATTGGACAAATATCTGTTCACTAGAGTCCTATATATTATGGGGGGAGAGATGCAGTAAAGTAGGTTGAAAATTGAGGAGTATCAACAGAAGTATGGCAAATGTAGTATAGAAATATAAAAATATATATATATATTTACTTTGTCTTTTTTTTAATGAGTTAGGAAGTAGAATATATGTTCTCCAAGCATAATGTGCAATCAAACTAGGGTTAATGAGGCTGAAACGTGGAAAGAAGCCTCCGGGAGTGTCTGTGTGCAACAGCAAGAGAATTGGGTGGCTGGTAGGACAAGACTTTGCCAATATTATTACTCAGCACGAGAAAAAGAGCAATATAACTCAGAGTTACTTTGTAAGATCTCGGTGGAGAACCTATTTTAAGGCTGTAATTGAATTCAGGTGTAAATTACTAGACTATGTTTTAATTACAGGGTAAATGGCATCCATATTCATGACCAATAAGTTGAAAGCAAATGAATGATATAGCATAACATTTGCATACCATAAGTCCAGGTAATGACAATATCTCTCTATTTATTTTTTATTTTTTAAAAAATATTTTATTTATTTATTTGACAGAGAGAGACACAGCGAGAGAGGGAACACAAGCAGGGCGAGTAGGAGAGGGAGAAGCAGGTTCCCGGCCGAGCAGGGAGCCCGACGCGGGGCTCCATCCCAGGAGCCTGGTATCGTGACCTGAGCCGAAGGCAGATGCTTAATGACTGAGCCACCTAGGTGCCCCCAGTATCTCCCTATTTAAAACACAGATATAAGCCAAGAGAACTCCAAAAAGCCCGATACTCACAGCATCTTTTCTTCTGTGTTTGCTGTTCTTTTTTGGTTATTATGGTGTTTTCTGCAAAGTCAGTTGTTCATACTTCTCTCTAATTATGTATTGACTTCTAATAAGTCTTCATGTCTCAAAAAAAAAAGTGCCTGATAAACTTAAGGATACTTCCCCCCCCCCCCGCAAAATGTTTTTTGGTGACTTACTCCTTTGACACCAGAATTCAAAAGACCAAATCCACATCTTTGAAGAGGACTGAAAAGACATAAAATTAAAGAAGGCCCAAATTTTATTCAGGGCATTTTTATCATTCAAAATAAGATAGCTTTATACAAAAGGTTTACCAGATAGTGTTATATATTAATAGAAGTATGGTCGCTCTAGAGGGGAGGGGGTAGGGGATGGGTTAGCCTGGTGATGGGTATTGAGGAGGGCACGTTCTGCATGGAGCACTGGGTGTTATGAACAAACAATGAATCATGGAACACTGCACCAAAAAACTAATGATGTAATATATGGTGATTAACATAACAATAAAAAATTAAAAAAAAAAAAGAAGTATGGTCGCTCATATATACATGTACACAGGGCTGATATTCAATAAGCACACCAATACAGTCCTAGCAGTTGTTAAAATATCATGATATTTCCATATAGAGGGTAAATAACCACTGTTCTAAGATTCTTAAATACAACATCCCTTCCCAGGAGTCCTATGTCTAGACTTCCTGCGAGCCACATTGTTGTTTGTTAATCCCTCCTGTCAGCCAGGTGCTAGTAGGAGCAACAGTGCTCCTGTGGGTGGCTAGTGTCCTGGTGGGCAAGGGTTTGATGCTCATCTGGTTCATCTCTGAAGGACTTGGGCTCTGGAAAAGCCAAGAAATAAGGGAGAAGAGGTAAAACAAACAAAACAAACAAACAAAAAAAAACCCCAAAAACCAAAAACCAAAACAAACCCCCCAAAACCCAACCAAACTTATAAAAAAAGACAAAACACCTGGAGCTGCTACGAGGTACTGACCTCGTGTCTTAGACACTGATGGGCAACAGTCCAAAGACAGAACGGAAGCTGAAGGGACAGATAGGACAAGTGAGAGTCTATTCCACTGGGGTCCAGTGGAAGCCTCATGTGGGAGTATCCTTTTGATCATCCCTGTTGAATATAGTATTCATTTTATAGATAAGGAAATGGAGGCAAAAAGCATTTTTTAAAACCTAAGTAGCACAGCAAGAATTTTAGTCCAAGAAACCTAGCAACAGATCTCAGTTCTTATTGCCCCCCTGCACTACTTATCTGGACTGAAAGAGGAGTCCACCTATTCAAACATAACTTTCCAATAAATGATGCTTATGATTGAGTCAATAATAAAGCTATTTACTATATTTTTAACACAGCAAACAATATGTTAAGGGCTAGAATATTTTTATTGTGATTTCTGTTAGCTGGCAGAAACTGCAAGTAGATTAAGTACCATCGACGATATAATTGATGGTAAGAGAAACTCTCCAATTAATGGTACCCCCAATCACCCAACGATTATCACTTCAATGAAAACATCACTAGGAGAGTTTGACAGGGTTTGCTATGTCAAGTTCATGATGCACATTGGAGCATCACTTCCTCATTGGCAGTAGTATCAAATAAAAGGTCACACCTGGGAGAGCAGAGGGCACCAGTTATCTCTAAAAGACAACTGATTTGGAAATTATGAGAATGAGTTAATGAAAAAATTTCACCACAGCTTGTATCACTTGGTAAACACATCTGTAATATATGCAACTGGATATGTATAGAAAATTAAGTGGAATTTAAAATTGTGGGATTTATATATTGATTTATATATTAATTTGTATTGCCACAGTGATTGTTAAATACTATTAATATAACTGATGTGCATATTCAAAGAAAAAAGGTTAGAAACTATATGCACCATAATGTTAAGATTGGTTATATCTGGTTGTTGAGATTAGATGCATATTTTACATAGGCATCAATGAACATGAATTACTAGTGTAAGCAGAAAAACTACAAGTTATATTTTTCAAAATGCTGCTTCTAACTAGCCCATCAATTCTTTTTTTTCCACTAACTAAAAACTCATTTATGCTTTAATATTAATTTAAGCTTATTCTTAAATAGCTCACAGGTCAGACAGTAACTTTTCTTGAGTTTTTTTTTTTTGTGAACAGGTGCTTCAACCCACTAATTTGCCACCTTCCTTAACCCAATACTGACCTCAGAGGTCTTAGCCTTACCTGGAATTCTAATACAAACATGGAACAATTGAGGTAACTTTCTCAGAATGCTTTTAATTGTCCTGTTTTCTTTCTCTACCAACCTTTACTTTTCCCAAACCACCCATCCATACACACCAATTAAGGAGGACATAAAGGAGAGTGTTCTGTTTTAAAGTTGCTTCCTACCTTGATGAGCAAAATATTCCACAACGTGGTAGGCCATAGAAGGACAAAATTGCAACTCTTGGAAGAGGCTCTTTTCAGAAGATTGCCACTTAGGAGGTCACTTTGGATTCTGTTTTATATCTGACTTGTAGCATGTTCTCATTCTCTCCAATTAGAATCATAGATATTAAAATAGTCCGAATTGTCATCCCTGCTTTCCTTAGAAAATTGTGAACTGCCCCGAGAAGACAGGAATGGAGAGGCAAGGTTGTATTCATATCTCTCCATCCCTATTTAACAGAGCCCAGGATCCTCCCTTGCACTGTCTAAAAGTGCCTGCTTATTCCCAGTGGAGAAAATCCTGAAGTCTCAATTCACACTGATACAACAAGAATGCAGATAGTGAAAATAACTAACCCTTACATAGCATTCACTATGTGCCAGGCACTGCTTTAAGTGCCACATAGTTATTCATTCATTTAATCCTCACAACAAACCCATGACATGGCTACTGTCTCTCTTCCTACCTGAGTAACCTTCTCAAGGCTATATTTAATAAATAGCGTAACTGGAATCTAACCCCAAACGGTCTGGTCCCAGTCTTTAACCACTATGCTATACCGAAGTGGGCCTGAGAAGGGGCCCAGCTCACATGGCAGAACTTGTATCCAGCCTGAACCCATTGGATAGTACTTTCATTTCTGGTTGTTCCCAGAAGCCCCCAGTCAGGAGAACTGTAGTAAAGCATGCAACACTCTCAGGTAATTGCTGGTTTCAGTGAACCAAAGCCTCATTCTCTCTTATTTCAATATTGAGAAATTCCTTAAGAATTCAGCAACCAAGCTTTTCCCCACCTTTTCAACATATATAAAAATGGGGGTAATAATAGTAATTAAAAAAATTTCAAGGTGATGTGAGAATTCACTAAGATCTTGTAGATAGATTGATCGACGGATGGATAGATAGATATAGCACGGTGGCTGACATATAATAAAGTGTCTGTAAATGGTTCCTTGGCATACACAAACACAAATGAGTGTATGGATGATGGCACGAAGTTGAGCATTTAAGAGCCACAGAATGAGAAGTATGGCTTCTGCCCTTAAGAAACTCAGTCTCACAAATCTGAATAAAGTCAGGCAGAGAACTAACCTTTTAAAAGCTAGAGAAATAATTGTCAAGTAGAATCAGAACTACACAGCAGCAATCTTGAGCTCAGGTTACTAACCACATCTCTGTATTATCTCTCTTCTGTATTGTTTATAGCCAAAGATTACATTATCCTATCGATTCTTCATAGGTTACCATGGCATCCAAATGACATTTACAGAGTTCTCCCAATGGTGGGTGTTCCAACTCAACCTTGTGAGAGCTTCAACCTCTCATATTAGTCCAGAGTCATTTTAAATGGATTTCTTATGCGCAAAAAGCTAAATATCTTTTAATCGTGCTTCATTCTCATTAATATAGAGCCCCTTGTAAAATTACATAATGCAATGATAATTATTACTAGTAGCAATTAGAAGTATTGAACTCTGAAAATTCTAAATGGTTTATATTTATAAATTCATTTGTAAATTCATTCATTACATACATCAGTGTTAATATACACAGCATATTATATATGTACACTTTATTTTCCATTTCTTAATTATTTTTATATTTTTATATTCTTCTTAGATTCCTCACTTGTTTTTCTTCTTTTCAAGTATCTTGCATAAGTGTGAAAAACTAGGATATTGAGTGAAAAAAATACCTTTAAATGATTGATGATGAATAATTCCTGGCTACTGGCATGCTCAAGTTGGGGGTTAGGGGGGTACAAAACAAAAAGGATACTATATCATTTGGGTCTTTAACACTTAAGGGATTTGCTAGAGAATTGGGTGCTTATCTCATTACTTCCAATGAAAATCTACTTTCTTCCTCTAGGGCTTTCCTGTGGATTTTGTAAAATAGGGGGTTTATAGTTATTCCCATTTGTGAAAGATACTGTACTGCTAGATTTCCATGATGAACTCTCCCACTTCTGAGTTTTGAGTGATTTCTAACACCCTGATACGGAAACAAAGAAAGCAAGTAAAGAAGAATTTTGAAGAAAAGATATGGAAACAACCAGGAGTCTTCCTGCTGAGCCATCCCAGACCTAGAGTTTTGAATTATGCATGTTCCATAAATCTGTGTCCCACTCTGCCACATTTTAGAACAGGGAGAGAAAATAATAGCTACTGTCCACACTTATCACCAATAATAAATTGCAGGGCTTCTGCATGTGGTGACGATTAATGCAAAATACAACCCAAAACACATAACTAAATAAATAGATAGTTTGACTTTCTTGGGGGTTATCTCTTTCCTTCCTTCTTTCTCTCTCTCCTCTTTAAATAGAAAATGCACTTAAAATCTCTAGAACACCTACCCTATTCTCTTTGAGACAGACAAATGGGCTCTTTTTTTCCCCCCAAGCAAGGGCGTGTGTGTGTGTGTGTGTGTGTGTGTGTGTGTGTGTGTGTGTGTGTATGTGTGTAAGAGACAAAGAGAAAGAGATAAAACAGAGACACTGACACAGAGGCAGCAACACATAGAGACAGATAAAGAGGCAGGAGTTGCAGTACTGCAGAATTCACATGCACTGATAGGATATAAATGGAGAGTGGTAATTGTTAGAGTGACTGTACAACTTTGGGGATCAAACAGGCATGCAACAAGCAAATTTTTAGAGGATGAATTTGCAAAAGTTGGCACTAATTGCTTTCAGTTAGAATTTGAAATATTTTACATAAAAAACAACTAAAATCTTTCAGAAGTTTTTAAAAATATATTAGAATTTAAATAGAAATTACATATTGATTATGCCTCTAGAGAGTGAAAACCCTTTCAGAAGGTGAAAAAAATGAAACTCCATCATTAATAATTAATACTAGTTTTTATAGTACCTTCTGAATGCTCTTATGGCCCCAGGTTGAGCCATCATTTATTAAGACTTCAATTTGTAGGCTTCTACCAGAGTTCATATATTGGCTTGTTTAATTTTCTCACCAACCCTTTAATACATTCAGTATTAT
Organism: Zalophus californianus; assembly: GCF_009762305.2. Taxonomy (NCBI): domain Eukaryota; kingdom Metazoa; phylum Chordata; class Mammalia; order Carnivora; family Otariidae; genus Zalophus; species Zalophus californianus. The sequence goes on along the minus strand of NC_045595.1, from coordinate 154,817,312 downwards.
ATCTATTGCTCAAAGGAAGCAACTGGTTCAGAGAGACTAATTCCCTAAAGACATACATCTGCTAGGGAGCAGCACTGGGATTTGATTTCCTCTTCTGTTAAACACCAAAGGCCTATGCTGTATGTAATCTGCCATAAATAGGGTTGCCAGAAAAAATACAGGCCATCCCATCAAACTTGATTTTCAGATGCTAAATATTTTTAGCACAAGTATATCCCAAGTATTGCATGGGATATACTTATACCAAAAATGTATCATTATCCAACATTCAAATTTAACTGGATGTTCTCTATTTTTGTTTACTAAGCCTGACAGCTCTTGCCATATATATTCTCTGGATCCATCTCTCTATCCTTGAGAGGGAATAAAGCAATGAAAGGGCAAGGCATTCTTCATGAAATAGAAGAGGGAGTATGGAGGTACCTGTTCCACTCAGTGTCAGCATGTTCCAGCGAGGTGCAATGTACTCTTGGGAAAATTATCAGAGTTTTCAAGATAATGTCTGGCATCAAGAGCAGCAAAAGTGTGACAGTTACACCATGAATTGGGGGATGACTGAACTTACATGGATAATCCTGGATTTCAAACTTCAGAGAGAATCGGATGTTCTCTTGGTGCTCTTGTCTTAACTTCTCTACTATACATATAATCAGTCAAGGAAGAAATTTGTCTCCAAAGACTGGTTTGTTTCCTCATATACCATTCCTTCAGATGAATGTTGCAGCTCCCCATACATGGGAAAAGGAAAAAAAAACTACCCCTTTCCTCCTTAAACCACGTTTCCAAGATAAACACTACTGGGCATGTGAGTGCAACATTTGGTTACACAACTGAGGCTTCAGTATTGCCCTTGCCCACACTCTCCTGCCCTGGTCATCATTGTCTATCCGGGCCTGCTATAGCCCGTAAGGCCTAGACCATTCTTTCCAGTTTTCTTCTCCTCTTCAAATTCTTGAATCCCATCAGGCATATCCAATTTGTCCTCTGCCTCACTTGCCTAGAGTTCTGGCTTTCTGCTCTCTTGCTAGGGAGCTGATAAACATAATGTTAGCTAATGTGTTAATGACCACCAAAGGGCTTATCCCTTCCAGATAGCATCTGCTGCCTTAAATGCTGTACCACCAAAGCATAAGTAGTGGAGACATTTTAGCTCAGGTAGATGTTTTCTTATCACTCTTATGGTACATCAAATCAAATAATGGCCCTACCTCACTCCACCTCATGTAATTGATCAACCAGGGTATCTATTTTTTTCCCTCCATCACACTACTGAATTTGTTTAAGCATGGAATATTAGGAAACCCAATTTCCCCCCTTATTGTTAATTGAAGTGTAGTTGACTGAATGGAAGTAGCCTTGTTTAGTAATATACAGAGCCTTGTTTAGCAAAATGAGAAATCATTAATTAAAACGACTCTACCAGGAGAGTAAATCCCTGACTTTTCCCCTCATTCCTCACCCTCATTCTTACATATTTTTGTAAAGAATTGATTTATGTTTATCTCTCTCTAGGACACCTTTCCTTCCCATCAACAACTTTCCACATTTATATCCCTTATGTTTTTTTTCCATCATAGCACTGTGGTTACAAATATGAACTCAGGAGCTAAACTGCCTAGGTACAAATCCTGACTGGACCATTTAATTGCTGTGTGACCTTGGACAAGTTAACTTAATCTCTCTATGCCTAAATTTCGTAACTGTGAAATGGGACAATCATATTGTCTTCCTCACAAAGCTGCTCTGAGGATTGTAGGTACATACATATATAGAAGGGGAGAGGGAGATATAGAGTGCATAAAACAGGATCTGGTACACAGCAAGCAAGGCATAGATGCTTAGTTATTTATTTTATATATGTGTTTACACATCTGCCTTCTAATACAATAAGGTTTGGAAGGCAGGAAATTTGTGCAATTCGTGTGCATTAGTAGCATTCATTGCCTTGCCCACAGTAGGCTCACGATAAATGCTTTTGGAACAAATATATCACCATACATGGTTTCTAATGAATAATGAAGGTAAAAATTGACTTGGACTCTTATTCTGAGAATAGAATGCCAAGTAACTAGCATCAGAACTCAGAACTTTTTCCCCCCCACAAAAGTCACAAGGTCTTTTGAGAACTCCAAACTCCAAGGATGAAAGATAGTTGTTTGGTTAATTGATTCACTTGTTTATCTATGTTTATGTAGTAGCTGGCCTGAAATGGCTGATTTTGACTGTGAGTCACTTTGCTTCTATAAAGAAAATCTTTGTTTAATCAAGAATTGTTTCTCTTCATATTATCATTTATTTTTAGTCATAACCTGACCTATACAAAGAAAAATATTTTGAACCACCCAACACCTTTGCATGTATGCATATATACGTGTGTATATTACATATACGTAACATATATATACATATATATTTATAAAGTCTTTCTTTGACTCATGTTTTCTCCCCAATATTTACTATAAAAACTTTATAATAAAAGTTTCAAGTTTTGGGGTCCCTGGGTGGCTTAGACGCTTAAGCCTCTGACTCTTACTTTCCGTTCAGGTCATGATCTCAAGGTCATGGGAAGAAGCCCTGCATGGGCTCCACACTCAGCACAGAATCTGCTTGTCTCTCTCCCTCCGCCCCCCCCCCACCCCCACACTCTCTCTCTGTCTCTCTCAAATGAATAAATAAAATATTTAAAAAAAAAGTTTTAAGTTTCTAAATTTCTCAGAACTAAGTCCCAAGGATGCCTGCCTGAGGTATAATTAAAAAGTAGGTCACATCTGTTTTCCCTGCTCCCTTTGCAGCCAGGCTTTGTACCAATGGGCATCCAAGGCCTTCATAGTTTCCTTTTCTTTCCCCAACCCCTTTGTCGGCCCACTGCTTCAGCCACCACTGCAGTAGTCCAAGATCATTATCTTTTTTCTCCACTCTTTGGGGATATTCTATCAGAAATCTAATTCACTATTGTGAACAAATGTGTTTATGGCTGACACTAATTTAGGCTTCCCAAATAAGGGACGCATTAAAGTTTACATAACATCCAATCAAATTTCCATCACAAAATGGCAATACAATTTCACCCTGAGGTGGGAGGAAAAGTCAGGGTAAGGAAGGGAAATGAAAAGCCTTTTAAATTCCCTTAAATTCCAGCAAATCAGTTTAAATTTAAAAAATAAGTTTGTGTTCTGCATGATGAGAAGGAAAAGATAGTTCTCTGCTCTCCTGGAGTTGTGAGTAGCGGGAATCCATAGCCCTCATCTGGTCTACTTGGGAAGGGATTTAGCTCCAACCAGAATTAATAACACCATATAAATGTCTGCAACCCAGGAACTCACACTCCTATCTAAGTATTCTACCGTAGCCGTTACACTTGACTGGGGAGAGTGGCAGAGGGCAATGAGAGAACTGCTAGGCACCATGTCCACAGTATGAATTCTTGGGATATTCCTTTTGTGAAGATCAGGTCTGATCTACAGCAACATTTCCTATGATTAGCTCAATCCTCCAAGTCCAGTAAATTGAATAAAATACATTCAAGTACTTATATAACTAGGAAGGTACCCTCTGAGTCTATAATACCTAATTTGTATGCCCAGTATAGTAGGGCCATTCATGCCTCTCTGAGTCTTTCCTGACCCTAGGGCACCCCTCTTTGTAGAACAAAATGATGCACAGTGCTCTAATGATTACCACCACAGAGAAAGATTTTGTTCTATTGTTAAAAAACATAGTGGAACATTAGACTGTCTTTTCTTTTACAGTGAAGAGGGACGAAGGATTGATTCACTCTTTGGGACTTTTGTGGGGTTGGGAGATTTGGTGAAATAAAATGACAATATGTACTTCTTTCGTTATAAGGGAATACTAACAGTTAACTCCTGGGGGTGGGGGGCGGACAAAAAACAGCAGTGGACTAGCAAGCTTATAAACCTCCAAAAGCTAACAATGAAAAAAAGATAAAATGAAAAGATTCAATATAAAGGGGAAACCTAGTAACTCTCAGCCTGTTGGCATATTTCTCAGTGAGCTGACTACAGATAATTATGCTAGGTCTGGAACATATGTTTCACTCTTGATTTAATCTCAGTCTGGGCAAACTTCAACAGTTTTATGTATCAGGATTACAGAAACCTGGTATTCCCTAACTCCTACCTTGGGAAGCACAGGAGAAAAATTCCACATTCCTTTTAATATTGAGGTACTTTGAGCCATTTCCAGGTAAGTGAGCAAACAACGCAAGAATTATCAACAAGATTTTCTTCTCTTCAGCAAAAGCCCATTCTTTTCTGGTTCATGTACTCTAATCAAAGACACCATTCAATAGTGCAGGATTTGTGGAGAAGGAGACAGAAGATGGAAGGAGCATGAATGGGAGCACGTTTCTGTGTTTTGCTGTTTATTTTTTTATTTTTTAAATTTTGCCCAAGAGAAATATAAAGTCATTTGTCCAACCAGTAATTTTGCAGTCATATGCTATGACTGCCAAGAAACACACACACACACAAACATCCCATAGTGGACAGTGTAGGAGTATCAGGAGCAGTATGATTGAACAACCGTGGCTAATCACAAGCATTTGCAAGCACCACACTTATATTTACACCAGAACATCAACATTACATTAAATATACCATGAGTGGAAGGGGTGGTGGAAACTTAGAGATGAGATTGAGAGAGGAGAGGGAGAGATTTGAAAATTTATCCTGCTCACTGGTGAAATGAGATCATTCAGGGGCAGAAACTAGAAGGGTGGGGGCAATAGTGCAATGCTTTGGTCAACAGTCCCTGGAAGTGGCCCACTCTAGGGCTTCTTCCTCATAAGTAAATACCATGTGTAATGTGACTTTCTTTGTTGATCATAGGTCATTCTGTGAAATAAAGGCTACAAATCATAGAAATAAATCTGGCTAGTGGAATAAAATATCAAGGAGTAAAAACAAATTTTTGGAATGTAATAACTTGAATTTAGGCACGACATTGTATATTTTTTTAATTTTTATTTATTCATGAGAGTCAGAGAGAGAGAGAGAGAGAGAGAGAAGCAGAGGGAGAAGCAGGCTCACCACAGAGCAGGGAGCCCGATGCGGGACTCGATCCCAGGACTCCGGGATCATGACCTGAGCCGAAGGCAGACGCTTAACCATCTGAGCCACCCAGGCGCCCTGACATTGTATATTTTGAAAAGACTAGTGAGGTGAAAGGAAAAGTGTAATATAATATATATTTGTTTTTTTACTTAGGATGCTAACATCTTCAGAGTTTTTTGTTTTGTTTTTTACTTAGGATGCTATCATCTTCAGAGTTCTGAGCATCCAGCGCCTCTGAACAGCTGGTCACCCTCCAAGTGACTAGGTTGTCTGACACTGAAGTGCTGTCCTTTGGCAATAAATATCAGACTGTACCGTCCTAACATTATAAAAAAGGGGAGACTTGATGGATTCTCTCCAATACAATTTGCAGTAGATAGATGCATACTTGGACCATGCTATTGCTACTTTGTTTGTTTGCCTGGGACCTTACAGACCTTCTTACAGAAGGTACAGACCTCACCGTCTTTCCTCTGACATGTGGTCAAGGGATATAATTCTCTGAGACCCTTGGCTTCCTTAACATTAGCTCGTGTTTCCCTAGACTGTAAAGAAACTGTAACAATGTGAATTAAGGCAAGGATTCTTCTACTTCCTTTCCAATGGGCTTAGGATGTCAGGAGGCAGCATTGAAACTTGCTTGTGTTTTTTTACTCCTCCATTATTTGTGAGTAAATGCCTCAATGTAAATAGCAATTTATCTAAACAGAAAATAATTTGTTCTAAGCTCCATCTTAAAAGTGTTTTTTATATAGAATACAATATATACCATATAATCCAGTCACTTAAAATATAAAATTGAGAAGGTTTTAGTATATGCATAGATGTGTATAGCCATCACCACAATTTTAGAACTTTTATCATCACCACAAAGAGAAATCCTGTAACCTTTAGTTACACATCTCTGTCTCCAATTTCCTACCCCTAGCATTAAGTGATCGCTAATCAACTTTCTGTCTTTATAGTATTACCTATCGTGGATATGCCATATAAATGGAATCACACAATATGTATAATTTTGTGACTGGCTTTTTTCAGTTAACACGCTCGCAAAGTTCATCTACATTGTAGTGTATATCAATCATTACTTCATTCCTTTCTATGGACCAATCATATTCATTATATGGATAAATGATATCTGTTTAGCTATTCATGTATTGATAATATTTGTATTGTTTCCATCTTTTGTATATTAAAAATTGTGCTATGAACATTCACATACAAGTTTTTATTTGAATACTTGTTTTCAATTCTTTTGGGTATATACCTAGGAGTGGAATTATTAGGTCATATATAATTCTGTGTTTACCTTTTTCAGGAACCACTAAACTGTTTCCACAGTGGCTGTACCATTGTACATTCCAACCATAAGTTCCATTAGTCTTTTTCATATCAATACAGATAGGTTTAAAATAACTGGCTTTTCATTTTTCCAATATAGATATTAGTAAGTAAGTGGTTTACATGGATTATATTATCTTCCCTGACAAGGAATATATTTATCTTTACATAGAAAGGTTAAGTTATATGTTTGAGGACCAAGGAAGGGTCTAGGACTTGCAGGCTATATAATAGAATGGAAAATAGGGCTAGAATAGTTATGGATGGGGAACACAAAGTGATCAGCCTCAAGGAATTTACTACCACTATACCTTGAAATGACCCAGAAATAGTACAAAGGAAAGAAATGATAGAAAACAGTGACTATAGGGGTATGACAATGGGGCATTTAAACATAGTGTCACAATTTATTAAATTTAACAAGAGAAATACATAGATATGAACCAAAATCGCTTTTTTTACCTTAAAACTACAAATGACCAAATGCTTACCCCTGATACTGATGCATTGCTTTGAATGCTTAACATCTTAACAATGAATATAGTTTATTGGGACTAAAATACAATTTTAATGGAAATCAGGGTATCTCATTATCAAATATTTTTTAATAATATGTTTCATCTATGCATTCACTCCATTACCCATTAGAATTTTTCTAGGTGATTTGGGAATTCAAAGAAAGAGAAATGCTGAGAGTTTTTAGCTTAGATGGTATACAGAGGAAATATTTACATAATAATCTGAGAGAAAATTGGCTGACTGAGGGAACGATAAAGGCATGAGTTATGGGATTACTCTGAGAAGTTCTGGTAGAGTAGGCTTCACGGAAGAGGAAGAGGGGCTTATGTTCAATGTTTATAAGCAAAGGGGAAGAGGCAGGAATTTAGACTTTGAGCACAGTATGAGTAGAATCCAAAAGACAGGGGGTGAGGATGTTCTGTAGACAGTTCACACCACACTCTATCCAGAAAGAGGGACTCATGGAAAATTAATAGGATGAAAAGTTGGGAAAATTGGCTATGGTCAATAAATTTTGGCCTTAACTGTCAGGTTAAAGCATTCCACCGAAAGAAAGGATCTCCTGAAAAGCTTTAAAAGATGGGGAATTATCATCAAAATGTCTTTTTAAAATGCCATTTAACTGTGGAGAGTAGGGCAGATTGAAAACCACACATAAAGGGGAAAGAGATGGGTTTGGGGCCTTTGTGATAATTCAGATCTCTGGAGAGGGTGTCCTTTATAGAGAGAAAAACAGAAAGGATGGAGAAGGCAGGGAAATGGCAGCAGTTGGTCAGTAGATTAGACATGGTGGGTTGAAAAAGAAGTCAAAATAACTCAAATTTCCATAATGATTAATAAGAGCAGTATTGTGGTTATTTTGAAATTATGATAGAATAGAATAAAGTTGATCACAAGTCATCAAATAGATAACATCACTGAAAATGTGTTTTGTGAACTAACAGCATAAAAAATTAGTTTTAAAAAGCATTTCTCTCCTATTTATGTTTGAAAGGGGTTTTTTTTGAAATGTATAAGCACAAAAACCCAAAGGAGGAAGGACAGAATGCAAACCACCCAGACTGAATTTTCTTGCAAAAAAAGATGAGTTTCTCTTTAAATCCTGAATATGTAAAGTGTATGTACATTTCTCTGAGACACAAGGCAAATAATGATTTCAATGTCCTGAAATTCTCGAACAAATTGCATAATATTAATATTTCTGTATAGATCTATTTAAAATAACGTCACTGTCCCCCAGCAGTTCTTTGGTGATGTATTTATTTTTTTTCTTTCAAATAGTTTGGGGATTCTTCAGAAAATACTGTGATATTCCTGGGAGGTTTTTCATAATGTCCAGAGAGTGTCTGAGACCATTCTTCCTTTACAGCATTGGCAATGAGCGTTAGTAATGTAGAGAAGACTGGTGCTCAAATCCACTTTAGCTTTGAAGCTAGTGAAAGCTAATGAAAGGGCTGTTGTTAAGGAGGAGTAAGTATCTTTTTTTTTTTATAATTGAGAAAATTCCTAGACGGGCATTTACCACCTTCCTTCTTCTTACATAGGCACTTCCTGAGTATTTGCCTACATTCACTCTTTGATAAGCCAAGACAAAGGGCAGTAGGTGAGTTTCAGGGGAAGAGAAGGAGATGATGGAAGAGAAGGAAAGAGATGTTTTGGAAAACCTTACAGTGGGGAGGAAAATTTTAGCCAGTGTCCTGGTTCAATTAAAAACTAAGCAGGTACAATCTCAGTTTCATCACTAGATCTGACAGGGGGTGGAAGGATGCATGTTTCTCTTTATAGTAGTTCCCTGGGAAACTACTCAATTTTCCCTTCCCATAAAAGACAGAAGTGATTTAAATTGATACATTAAACGTTTCTACAGCAGAATAAATGAATCCCTACCATGGGTATAGTAGTTGTGATCACTTCAATACCAATACCACCAATACCAATACCACTTCAATACCAATACCAATACCAACACATAATCCAAGTGTTATTTAACATTGTTGAATGCAATTAGAAAATATCAATTTTCCTTTTTCCTTTGTTCTGAATTCAAACTGATAAAGTAAAATCTGCACACCTCAGTGAGTAACTTATCTGATTATCTAAGTAATTATTATATTTCAAATATTTAGGGATTTAGGTAATATTTGCAATACCGGCTACCTTTTTTACTTTAAGAATACTTCTATAACTGTAGAAACTAACACTAGTATATCCAACTGAGCACCTGCTTTAAGTATGTCAAGTTAACCTTCTAAATCAACTTCTATTGCATTTTTGTCTACTTTTCTTTCTCATTCTGTTAGGCATCTCTAAACTAAATAGAAAAACATCACGCTCTGTTACAAAATATGCAATAGCCAAATTTTTGTGTGTGGTATATGACTATTTCTGCTTCAGGACTGAGGAGAGAGACACAAAGCTCTCATACCTAGGTATTCTGGACAGTGAGAATCTCAGAAGGGCTTCCATGCTGGTGAGGATTTGGCATAGTGACAAAATGAAGTGAGCAGTGCCCCAGTTTTTTCCTCATCTTTGAAATCTCTGCTACTCAGAAGTAAAGACTATGTGAAAACAACCTCAAAACAAACCAGGCTATTATAAGAACTCTGGTATCTATTTTGGGCCACCAAGGATATGGAGGCATACATTATGAATTTAGAGGAATTATTAATAATACTATTTACTTCTTGCTGGATCTGAGAGTACAGTTCATGTTAAATCCAATGGCCCACCCAAATCCTACGTTGTAAGAAACTCTCTGTCCACAACTCTACCTATCTTTTTTTTTTTTAATATTTTATTTATTTATTTTGACAGAGAGAGACAGCAAGAGAGGGAATACAAGCAGGGGGAGTGGGAGAGGGAGAAGCAGTCTTCTCGCGGAGCAGGGAGCCCGATGTGGGGCTCGATCCCGGGACCCTGGGATCATGACCTGAGCTGAAGGCAGACGCTTAATGACTGAGCCACCCAGGCACCCCAAGACAGTCTTTTTTTAATGGTCTTTAGTTTGGGACATCTCTGGCAGATTACATCCAGCTCCAAGATATCCAGGACCTATGACTATTTGGGGCTTTCAAGATCCCTGTAGATATTGGAGAAAGTTGGAACTGTAGCAGATGTCTTTCCTAAGTTCTCCTGGGAGAATTTATTTTTTTGCTCCCAAGAGGTGGAAATTGTCTCTGGTGAGATTTAAAGGGAGGAAGCACCAATCTTAAGAAAACCATAATAGGAAACATTAGAGCTAGCTCTATTTCAGAATATCAGTAGTGATTATCTTATATAATGAAGGTTATGTAGAAAAGGACAGATGAGAAATAATATTTATTTTTTAAATCATTAAACTGCTTTGGCTTATTTCAACATAGACAACTGCATTAGGTAGAAATAAAAGGCATTACTGTATTATAGCATTTCGAGAAAGTTTTAATATTTTTTATGCCAGTGGGAAATTTAGGAAATTTTAGTTAGTTGGAAATCTGAGCTTATTCTATTCCCAACTGGGGAAGAGAGGAGTAAATGCAAATGAAGTATTAATCTACTAAAACAATTATTTATAATTTTTTTCATTCTTTTTTTTGGTCTTCTGCTAACTGAAAGGGCCTCTGTGTCAGTGCCAGGAGGAGCCTGGTAATGATTAATTGATTTAGCAGTCAAACTAAGGCAGTGAGTGTATAAGCAGGAGAATACTGTGAGGGGCACAGGTCATGTTTTTATGGGGATACTTTGTTTGGAGCACCTTTGTAATAAAGGGTGGGGAGGATGAAGAAGGAGATCTAATGTACAAATAAATGTGTTCACAAAGAAATACATTACTAAGGAGGTTTCAAGCTTCTAAATATCTCCTAATCCTTATATATGTGGGCACACATTTCTTTTATCTTTTAAGGATTACCTCTCAGCTAATTACTAGAAAATTTACAATGTTTCAGGTTACATTCTGACCCTTGTCCACTGAATTTTTCTCTTCTTGGTTCTCTTGTGACTTCGGGAAAGTTACTAAGTTTGCTATATTGATTTTTCTAAAAATGGAAGTGAAACCTATCTCAGAAGGGGTGCCCTGAAAAAACACATAACAATAATCTAATGTAAAAATAATATGCAGTCATGCTAACGTGGGGACTGTGTGACATTTTATTCTCATATTGTGTGGAGGAAGATCTCCATAACAGATATGGACTGTTTCAGTCAGGTCTCCACAATACATCAGGCTTGGAGTTGGCCCAACCTTCTTGGTCTAGTGGACATTTATAATGACGGAAGAGGTAAGCACTTTATTCTGTTTTTGCTAGGTTGCCAGTCCCTTGAACTTACTGATAAGATTGCTAATGAAACCATGTTACAAACTAAATTTTCTTCCCTTAAAAATAACCATTGTATGGGGCCCCTGGGTGCCTCAGTCAGTTAAACATCTGCCTTTGGCTCAGGTCATGATCCTGGGGTTCTGGGATCGAGCCCTGAGTCTGGCTCCCTGCTCAGTGGGGAGTCTACTTCTCCCTTGCCCTCTGCACCTCCCCCCCGCCACCCTGTGCTCTCTCTCAAATAAATAAAATCTAAAAAAAAATAACCTTGTGGGGTGCCTGTGCCTGGGTGGCTCAGATGATTAAGTGTCTGCCTTCAGCTCAGGTCATGATCTCCAGGTCCTGGGATGGAGCCCTGCTTCCCAGTCGAGCTCCCTGCTCAGCGGGGACTCTGCTTGTTCCTCTCCCTCTGCCCCTGCCCCAACTTGTGCTCACTCTCTCTCTCAAATAAATAAATAAAATCTTTAAAAAAGTTAATAAAACTTAAAACTATCTACTTCTTATATCTAATTTCATTGAAAAGATAGTTCATCATTTATTATACCATTAAGTCACTCTGACTTATTTTTTTCTGTACTAAATATGCTACTTAAAAAAAAAAGACACAAATTGTATGTAATAATAAATTGGCCTGAAAGTGAAGGTATACATATATGAACACCGAGTGTGTATGTCTATGAATATCAGGAACTAACATTTCTAGCAGCACATCTACGTGAATCTTTTTTAATAAAGTTCTGTGGATGTATTCCTCAAGAATTTTGCTAAATTGAACTAAGATAATAGTCATGTTACATTTCTTCCACTGATAAACTGGGATCTTATCTACACTAATGATGACAATAGTTAACATTTATTTGGCAGTTACAGAAGCCAAGCATTTGAGCTTGGGATACCAAAGCCTCACAGCAGCTCTCTGAGGTAGGTTTCATTTTCTACAGACAGTAACAGAGACTAAGAAATTTAGGATTAATTTAAGATTTAGAATTAGTTTCCTAAAGTCACATGAGGAGTTACTGACCTGGAGTTCGAAACCAAGCCCATCAGACCCTAAAGCTCATTCCTATACTGCCCCCTGCCCCAGACACTCTTCCCATTTAATGCTCTGTGACTTCTGCTTTTTAAGTCTCTAGTTTTTATATGAGCAAACATAGTTGAAGATTTTTCCGCTTTGTGTCATTCCAACTCTTTTATAGAAAATAAACCTTTACTACAGCATTTTATATGTCTCTTTCAGGACACATTCTTCATTGAAGGATCTTTGCTTTACGTGTTTTTTTTTTTTTCCTTTTCTAATTTACTGTTAAGAGGTTTTTTTCTTATTAATACTGATTTACACTAGTGGTTCTCTGTTTTGATTTCCCATCCAACAACTCCACAGCATTTTTATATAGGGTTTTAAAATTTCATAAAAACCAATAAACAAACAAAAACTTTGTTTGGACAGTTAAAGTGTACTAGAAATCAGGCTGGCAACTCAGGATAGAGGACTTTCTAAAGCCCCGTCCATTAAGTAACTAAGCTAAAAGAAGACACCTATGTAAACAAATACATTAGCATACAGGCAACAAATATAATGATAGGAACATGAGTAAGTTGTGGAAGAAGCTTTGAGAACTGTTTTTATGGAGGTAGAGGGACAAACAGAAAATGATACACCAGTTAAGTTTTGAAATATGAATAGGAGTTTGTCTGGTGGATGGAGGCCTGATATGGTTATAGGAGGAGGAAAGAATTCTGGGCTGAGGGTAGATATATCATTAGTGACCCAGCCATGCTGGGCATAAGTTCAAATTATGATTTCCCAAGGAGAACTCTAGAAAAGCACCTCTCTCCAGAGCCACCATCCCGAAAATACTGATTATATATACCCTTCTCATCGAGAGCTCTGAATACTGCAGTGGCAATTTAAATGCTAGTTTCACTTGCACTTTGGAGGTGTATTTTCTGTATGTTCTCTGAAGATCTTATACAACCTTACTGTTCATTTTTTGTTAATTTACAGAATAGCATTCCTGGCGCTGCTTATATTAATAGGATCAATCATTAATACCATTGTACAGAAAAAGGATCATGAGACAATTTGTACTGTTATTTCTTTACAATATTTATTCATAAGAAGAGCTCCACAGCAAAGACTGATTATCCTAATCATCAAAGATTAAAGTTAAGTTGAAAACTACCTACTGGACTATCATGCTTGAGGGCAAGATAGAATAGCAAATAACTTTTTTGCAATTATTACACACCAAGCTTTTATTCTAATAAGTGTTTTATATGCATTAGCTCAATATAATCTTCACGATATCCCTGTGAAGCGGGATGTATTGTGATTTCCATTTACAAATGTGTGAACTGAGGCACAGAGAAGTTTAGTAACTTGGCTAAGTCACACAGCTTATCGGGGTAGAATTCAGATTCAGACTCCAGTAGTTTGCTCTGAAGGCCGTGTTCCTAACTGCTGACTCTGTTAGGCTGTTTACTGAATAGAACAAGAGTCTTGTCTCTTTTAAGGTCTAATCAGCAAGTTATTACTTAGTAACTGCTGCTTTTTCAGCTCAACTTTTTCACTGTTGTGCACTATGAAGACACAGGTACAGAAGTCAGTCCTGCCCTCGAGGAACTAACACTTTCTTTGAAAGATAATATTAGTGGCTGAAATCCTTGGAAAAGACAGAAATACGCATTACAGAAGCAGTAGCAAAAAGAAAAAAAAAGAATAGTGGAAGAATATATTTTTTATAAATAAATAATGGAAGAAATCATTAATTTCATTATTTAGTCTGTCAAGACAATTTTGATTACTCATTGGGTGTAGAGCTCCATAAAAGAGTTAAAAACGTACCATTTCAGGGGGTTTATAATCTAGCCGGGGAGATTTTTTTTTTTTTTTACACCCACCTGAAAAGAAAGAGTAGCACAAAGAATACATCAGTAAGGAAGTAAGAGAAGAATTAGGTAAGAAACATTCATGTAGTTCCTATTATGTATGTAATTCTATACCACGCATAGCAAAACGTAGAACGTTTTGTAAACAAGGTCAGTGATAAGCATCATTTATAATTTCACAGGAAAGAAAGAAAATGCACATTTAGAATTCCTTGAGAAAGGCTGCTAGGTAACAGTACTACAAATGAAAGCCGGCTGCCCCCATGTTAATACTTAAAGCACAATGACGCAAAGCAGAAGAGCAATACATAAAGATACATGACAATCTCCGGAAACACTTCGAGGCAGGTGAGAGCTTTGAGCCACTCCTAAGGAAATGAAGCCCATGCATTGGCAGGGTGCTGGCAGGACAACCTGTAGAAGGACTCCGCAACACCGTAAAGGAGATACGCATCAGTGTGAAGGGGTGTGAGGCAACGGGGCTTGGCTGGAATAGAGGCAGACCCAAAGCAAGGGTAACAAGTGATGTCCCTGGGAAAGAATGGTGTGGGCAGGTGACAGAGGGTCTTGAGTCCTGGGCTTGGAGCAAAAACGTGACGCAGGCCTTCAGGGACCATACTGGTGGCGTGGGGTAGAGACTGTCCAGAAGCTTAAGAAGAGTGAACGGTTTGTAGGAGAGACTGAGGTCAGCAACTCAAAGCCAACGGAGCGCCATGGTAGAGGCGGTGGGATCAGAGATGGCAATGAATTTGAGAGAGACGGAGAGAGAACTGAAGCAAGGGACTGATTGGAAGTTATTAAGACAATCTCAAATTCACTATTTGAAAGAACTTAATGTAAAAGAAACATTAAAGGGCCAAGGGAAAAGACAGCTGTTAGAAATGGAGGCAAAGGTGGATTAGAAGGAGGAGGGAGAGGGTTAGGACGTAGAGGAGGAGAGTTAGGTAGAAAAGGAAATGATTGTGCCTGTGTGTGTGTGTGTGTGTGTGTGTGTGTGTGTGTGTGTGTTGGGGGGGGTGATTCACCTAAAAGAATCAACATACTCATAAATAGTGTCAGTAAATCAATTCTACTACATTTCTTTTATATTTCAATTACTGCAGCAGTAGTGGCTTACTATGTATGGTATGTCCACAGTATATTGGGTACTGGTAGGCAAATCTGCCTTTCTCATTGTTGGCAGTATCTTAGGATGTATGTTGTGCAGGCAGAACAAGCAGGTGCTAATCAATAATTGGGCTTTATGGACTGCGCATATGTGCTTCCAATAATATCAAAAGCGTGCAGATTTTTTTCCTACAGGTATCGCAGAGATTTTTTTGTAAGTATGTGTTGCCCTGCCTACACTTAGCATTTCTCATGAATATTTCTAATACTCATTCACAATGCATACAGGTGTTAACTACAGACTAACAAATGCACAGGTGGGCATAAACACATTGTTTGTAAATTGTAGCCTTTGTGGAATGCCTACATTTTTCAAGGCCCTGTAGCATTAAATGTGAGGCAGGGCCCACTCTGTTCTACCCATCTCTTGACAATGCATCCAAGGAAAATAGAAAATGATGGCCTCCCAAATCTGCACGCTAGTGAACACAAACTCACACGCAGTGACATCTTTCTCCTTAAAAATAATGATGCAGGCTGTCTCTGTTACTTAAGGGAGCCCAAGCTCACACTGAAAGGTGTCAAAAAACACTGTATTATCCCACTTTGCCTGGAGCTGCCTTGACAGTACCTTTCCTGCCATAAGAGTGGATTACAGGCAGGGTGGTAATCAGCCAAGAAGTTAGTAAAAATAGGTTGTTTTAAGAGCAGGGTGTGAACCTGTGAACATCATAAAAAGAGTTTACCACCACACTGACTAAGGGAACAATCAGTTCCCTGCAGCCTTAAACTAACCAGGAAGAGCATGGCCCCTCGCTACAGGTTGGTGAAGGGCAGCGGGGAGTTAATTGGTCCTAGGATGAAAACAATGAGAATGCTCTACAAAACCTACTAAGTAACAACTATGTTGAACTCTGCAGATCTTTGGTGAAAGGTGCCATAAGAATGTGTAGAGACAAAGGATATGGGGAAAAGTGAGAGACAGATGGAAAAGGAAAGGGGGAGAGGCAAGAGAGGGAACTAGATGATGCTTCAGGCAGGCAACAGAAGGAAGAAAGCAAGAGTCAAAGGCAGAACAGGAGAGACACCAAAT
Organism: Zalophus californianus; assembly: GCF_009762305.2. NCBI lineage: Eukaryota > Metazoa > Chordata > Mammalia > Carnivora > Otariidae > Zalophus > Zalophus californianus. The sequence continues at coordinate 154,800,993 of NC_045595.1, read as the reverse complement.
GGAATTCAAAGAGTTTAGTTCAACAAATTCAACATAGCTGAATTCAGCAGGGATTCTCTGAGATGCCACCAACTGTGCACAATTACAAAAAAGGATGATCCCCAGGTGACCACTACCGAGATCCTCTAAGGGCCCCACAATAGCAAGTCTTCTGTTACTTCTCTAGGTTTCCCACCTGGTTCCATAACTAACTCGAAGACTCTTCACCAGCTAACACTGAGATTCTGTGAGACACAGAACTCAAGGTGACACTAGATTGAGACCCAAGGTTGCTATGTAAATCACAGTGTTGTGAGAGGTTAAGAAAACTCAGGCAAGAGAAGAGCCACAATTTGAGCTCATCCTTATCTCTTCATTTTGGAGTTAGATGTGTCTCTCTGTAAGAGACCAGAAGATTTCCTCTTGGTTCTCCAACCGGGAGGATGACTGCTGCTACCATGTTGGTCTCCTGGGCATTGTTGTCCTTTATATTCTTATGCATTTATGGTGCAAACAATAATGATAGCTATTTCTTGAAAACTTACTATGCTCCACCAACTGTGCTAGGTGCCAAAACTATGTGATCTCCTCTCATCCTCACATCGATCTCATGACAAAGGTATTATCCTTAGCATCATTTCTCAGAGGTTGGCACTGAGAGTACAGAGAGGTTAAGTAAATTTCCCAAGCCCAGGTACACAAGAGGTTGCAACCTGACTCTCAGGCCCAGGTATGTGGACCCCAATGTTAAATTTGTTTCACTCACCCGCTATTACCTCTTATGTTTCAGTAATAAAAAAAGTGGAATTTTACGAAGCAGCATACTCTTTAAAGCAAACATAGGGGCGCCTGGGTGGCTTAGTCATTAAGCGTCTGCCTTCAGCTCGGGTCATGATCCAGGGGTCCTAGGATCGAGCCCCACGTCGGGCTCCCTGCTCCGCGGGAAGCCTGCTTCTCCCTCTCCCGCTCCCCCTGCTTGTGTTCCCTCTTTCGCTGTGTCTCTCTCTGTCAAATCAATAAATAAAATCTTTTAAAAAAATAAAGCAAACGTAAAACTAGATAAAAAAAGATTGATTTGCCTGGCATAGAGTTCATAGAACAATATGGACTGGGATCACCAATGAGGCTGGATAAAAATACTAGTTTACAGAATCTCAGGACTTTTCCTCATCCAATCTCAACTGGTTCTATTTTTCCACAGCGTATTCACTACTTAGGCACACAGGCTGTTCTCACTTTCCAGAGAAATTCCGCTTCTTAATCCCTAGTTCTAAGCTAGCATCTATGCCAAGATGGGGGATCCCTCAGAACTCCACCAGATGTCCTGGACATCATTTTCTATTTCTAAATTCTACTACTTCATGGAATTCCATCAATTTTATCTTTCTAAGAAGTGCCCTTAGATATCTGTTCAACTGTATAACAAGCATGATTGGCATCCCTAGAGAATAATACCACCTCTTAAAAATTGGGTCATACATAACTTCCTGTTCTCAAGGACTGTAACTCTGAAATATACCAAGAATCTGATCACTTATAACTTCATGGCAACACCATACCCATTAGTCAAAGCCACCATCATCTTGTGTATGGATGATTTCAATAGCTTCCCGCCATGTTCCTCTCCACTATTGCCCATTCTCCGGAGTGAAGAGCAGCTAGAGTAATGCTTTGGCGTCCTAAACCAGATTGCAGCCTCATCTACTCAAAACCCCCTCTGGCTTTCCTTCTCACTCAAAGTAAGATCTAAATTTCTTACTATGGCCTAGAAGGCCCTACAGGCTCCGCTCCTTGTCTACTTCCCTACAGCCAGCCACAGCAGCCTGCTGTTATACCTCAAACATGAGCATTCACAGCACGTCCCCACCTCAGGGACTTTGCACCTGCTGGTCTCACTGTTTAAATGCTCTCCCTCTAATAGTCATACATCATTCAGCCTCCATTCCCTTGGGTCTCTGCTTAAATATCATTTTATCAGTAGAGCTTTTCCTGCCAACCCACTATACGCATTATTTCTTTAAGATAACCTTTTTCTGTTTTTAAGTTGAACATCTCTGAGAATTGGATACATCTTACAACTGACGGCATCTTACAATTATAACTGGACGCTTTCTTTCCTTTTTATTGGTATATAAATATAGGTGCATATTTGCAGTTGCTCATGTCTTTGTTTGACAAAATATAGTAATATAACTCTACCTGCTCTCTTTCATATCATCACTTTTTATGTCCAATTTGTTTTTCCTCCATATCACCCTGCAGTATACTATATATCTAGTAGTTTAACTGCTCATTATCTTTCTACTTCAACTACAGTGTAAGTCCCCTTAGAGGAGGAGCTTTGCTGCTTTGGGTCACAATTGTACCTCCACATCCAGAAGTGTGCTTGACACCTATTAGACACTCATAAAATCCTTGTTAAATGAAAGGCTGTCTCTGATACTTTATTCAGATATGAGCCCTGACACCCTCCCCATTACCACCATATCCCTAGCATTAAGGGGTAGCTAATAGAAAGATGCCAGATCCCTGTAGATAGTAACAGAGGAATGTAGTCTCAGTTGAGCCCATGTGCATGGAATCTGGAAACAAACCACTAACTATCCAGTGAAAAATCATAGACATACCTTATAATAATAAAATCTTAAAATACCTCTACAGCTCAAATGAGGAAAAAGTAAGCATCAAACATCCTAATAACACAATTGGCCGATGAACTTGGGCTAAACAAGGGGCTCTGTCAGATCATAGAAAATGTTTTTCTAGAACCATTCCCAAGGTCATTCAGTCAGAAATTTAAAAAACAATTTCATTTTAATAACAGATTTCCATTTTCAATATGTTCCTGAAGATTTCCTGTCCGTACTCAGAACACCAGCTATGATACAGAACAGTTCCTCTGGTGTGTAAACATCTACCAAGAGGGAGGAACAGCTGCTAAAAACCTCGAAGCTGCACAAGTGCATCCATTAGCAGAGAATCCAGTGTATGTCCAGATTTCCAAAAGGTGTGAACTATTTTATGCTATTTATATTTTATGGGTTTTTAAGGGTTTTTTGTAGTAAGCCTCTGTAAATAAATGATTGAATAGTAGCCTCTGAACCACAAGATCATTTCCTTTGTTTTTGTAACTCAGTGAAAACTTTAAAATGCTATTAGTGGGGTCGCAGGGGAGCAGCTCCCAATTTGTTCAAGCAAAGAAATCTATAGCAAATTCCATGAACTCATCTAACAGTTGCCAAAATTTGATGTTTCATATGTTCTTCTATGGACACGAGCCTTTCAGTGCTTTATGGACGACAGACTTGCCTTTGGAAATATAGTGGCTTTGAGTGGCAGATGTCCCTGTGAATGTATCTCCCTCACTAAGGTTATATTTTCTGTCTTCTAACTTAATGGCCAGACCAATTTCAAGGAAAATTGGGTTGAGAGAAATATTCTGAGGCTGAAGCTTTCTGTGTCAAATACTGCACCCTGGGGCCGATTTTTACAGCTGGGAGAGAATGGGCATGGCATATGATGACTGGCAGACCCTCGGGAATGAGAGTGCTTTCGAGTGTCACAATCAACCTTGTGTATTTTGTCTTGGCTTCGGAGACCCTTAAATAGAAACCCTCACCACTTAAAATAATGTATTCACGGTGGTTCCCCCAAAAGACACTATTCTCCTTTGAAAATAAAAACAAAAACCATGCTCTTCTCTTTCAGCTCTGGGTCCTGACTTTCTGGCATTTACATTTGAAGAATTTTCAACCCCTTTGAAGTGAGAAACTTCAGATTTTTCTAGCTGCTTAGAGTACACGGTTTGGTAGACCTCAATGTTCCTAGGACAGTTGATTTTTTTTCCCTGCCCTTTCAGTCACAGGAAAAGTTCCTGTGTTACAATTCAGTGCCATGTCAGAGAGTTACAGCTGCAATGACCCCTTCCCTTCTGCTCATTGGTTGTTTGGAATCTAGTCAGACCTAGAAGAAGGTTTCCATCACCTCTCTTGTCTCTCATACGGTATGCAGGAGGAACATTGGAAAAGTCTGCTTTTTAAAATAAATATCTCTGGGGGCACGCGGGTGGCACAGTCGGTTAAGTGACCAACTCTTGGTTTCAGCTAAGGTTGTGATTTCAGGATCATGAGATCAAGCCCGGCATTAGGCTCCGTGCTTAGAATCTGCTTAAGACTCTCTCCCTCTTCTTCTGCCCTTCCCCCACTCAAGTAAATAAATAAATCTTTTAAAAAATCAAATACATATCTCTGCATATTTATTAAATTTTTTTCAGGGAAAATGAAAACAATTTGAAAAAAAGTTGCAAGTGATTTAACTACCCATCGAACAAATGAAGTTAAGTAAAGTGGCTGGGTTTGTTTGCTTTATTGGTTGATTCCAGGAAAGGTGTTATGTAAAATAAGACAAGAAAGTATTGTTTGACCCTTGACTAGGAAAAGACCCCTCTTAATGAATAAATCACTCTATGTGTTTCACAACTCCTGTACTCCTTCATACAAGCTGCACACAGACTTTTTCAAGTTGATGTTATGCTGATCCTTGAAAGTCAACACTCTTCTGAGCAACCTGCCCCTGATACCCCTCAAGGGAGCTACCTACTAGTATATAAAACTATCTGTACGATAGTATTGAATGGGACCTATAATTAATTGTAGAGCAATGAGCATCAAGCCACAGTACGCTTAAGAGTCAACTTAGAATATTGTTAGAGCAACTAAATCAGAATCCTAAGGTGGGCCTGGGAGTCTGAATTTTGATTATATATGCCAGATGATTCAGATGTAAGTGGTCTGTAGGCCAGATCCTGGGAAGTCTTGGCTTACAGAGTTGATTTCTCTACAGGAAGTTTATGGAAGAACCCCACTAACTTAAAGGTATCTTCCCCCTTCCTTAGGCTTATCATGTTATCCAATAGAAAACCATTTTTACCGAGGTATTGGGGTGGCACTATCTATTAAAATATGATTATATTAACCTGAAAAATAAATATACTGAATATATTGGGGACTGTCAGTATTCTGAGCATAGACAACACTTAGCTAGACTTCAAACAGGAGCAGAATTCTGAGAGACTGAAATAGGGAAGAACTATTTCAGAACTATGGGCAGTGGAAACATCTGGAATGAGTCATTACAATAGGAGCTCTAGCAGCGAGGGAACAGCAGATCACTGAGGAGTAGGAGAGACTTCTGGATTTAACTAAAAATAATATGTTGGCTGTATCTATGCATCACCTTCCGGTTAACAAAATATTCTCATGAATGCTCTTAATTTTATGCTTATGACCATCCTCATAAAGAAATTAGTAGTATTAGAAGTAAAGTATAAAAATTAGCAAAAAAAAAAAAAAAAATGGCTCCAGGTCAGATTTTCCTGGGTTGAAATCCCTGTTTCACCACTTTCTACCTTCGTGAATTCAGACAGAAAATTTAACTTCTGTGTCCCAGTGTCCTTCTCTGTGTAGCAGGAACAATGATAGTGCCTACCTTATGGGGCTGTAACTAAGTACGGTAAACAGTCACAGTGCCTGACACCTAGCCCGAGATCAAATGTACACTTTTATTATTTTTCATTTGAAATGAAACTAAGACTCAGAATATTAATAACTGGGTCATTACACCCAGTGATTAAGTTCACAGGGACTGAATGCAGTGATTCTGGCTCCTAATCCCATATCCTGACTCTTTCTTCTATCTCTCTTTAAAAGGACAAGGTGGTGATCACGAAATAAAGACCTCACTTACTTCACAGCTGCTTTAAAAAGTACATTTATAATTTATACCTGGCTTATGGTGACAAACATCTCTGTGAAACTGGACTAGTAGATTGTCTGAAATATGTCCAAATAATTCTGACTCACAGAGTTGGCAAAATACCCAGATCTGTGGGACTTTGCAATTGTTGCTTAAATGCAAGATTTCAAACTAATTCTTGAGCATTGCTAGACTCAATGAAGTGCTCAGAGATCCTGAAGAGGTTAAACTGAATATATTCTAAGCAGAGAATAAGCTCTCCTCATACCTCTAGGGCTTGGGTCTGTGCTGAGATACCTTTTGCTGATACCTGAATCCCTGGCTTTCTGTTTCATGGGAGCTGCTCCGGAGACAAGAGGCCCCCCAGGGCCACAACTGGGGCTACCCTAAGCATGGCATTGTTTCACCAGTAGCACCATCTGCTTACCTTTGGAGAGAGCCCCCCTTCCCCAAAATAACAAAAAGCTTTGACTCTGGAAGACAATCAGGTGGTGCCCTAAAGCATGAGACTCACTTCAGGTAAAGGACTGCTTGATTGGTAGTTTCCTAATTGACCCCCCAACTACTTGTGCAGTATTGAACGCAGCACGGCTATCAACGTAGCTTGCTAAATGATCTAAGTCCTTTCTGCTATGTATACAGAGAATATATGTGTATACATATTATGGTTAAAAGAAGAAAAACAGTGACAAAATTATCTGTGGATGCCCGATCAGAATGTATAGACACTATAGCAGTCTGTGACTAAGAATGCCACAGACCAACAGGTACCCTCTGTCCCTACCACCACTAGCTCCACAACCATCATGTAGAGCATGACACTTCTTAATGCATCCACCAATGACATCTACTACTTTTTCCACACGGAGTAAATTATAATCAAAATAAAATACTCCTAGCAACTCTTGCAAAAGTAAAATGTACCAAAGCTGTGATTGCCTTAAAGATTTTGATCTAAGTATTAAACAGCAACGGTTATAAAGCATAATGTGAGATTCTCCTTCTCTCACTCTCCTAAGTATTGAACTCCGAATTACCCAGTTAGCGCTTGGAGCATGTGCTCTGCATTATGTATGGGGGAGAAATATTGACAGTGAGTGCACTTAACTAAGCCCACCCCATGCTCTGAGGTTAAAACCAGAGAGTATCTGTGATCAATTCCCTCATGGAGCTGTTAAAAAGCCAATGTGTACAAGACTCTGGTTTCCAGATGAGTCCCACAACATGCTTATTAAGTAGAAAAACCACTGGACTGATGCCTATCAAGTGGCTAGGTACAAAGGGAAACTGATCTGGAAAGGGTTTTAACCTCTGGTCTGCAGCGTCCCTTTCCTTTGTGTCTTGTGGCTTTTTAGTTAAAAGCTTTGACTGATAAGCACTGCACATCATCTCTTTTTCAACCAAGTAGACAGTTTTGGTTTTCCTTAGGTTTTGTTTTATATTCACAACTCAGGATTCACATTTATCTCATGCTATCATACCCAGTACTGCTTATGGTTAAATGGTTGGGAGTAGAGAAGCAATGGGCCCCTCAACTTTAGGACCCTAAGTAAAATTCTGCAAAAGACCTACTCCCTGCAATCTGTAGTCCTCAGGATAAACATAGGACCATTTCCGGCCTTAGATCAGGAGATACCGCAAAATTTTAGTGCAGCACGTAAACTGACAGCACTAAACTCATGTTCATCGATTTTCTTTTTATAACAGTAACTTCAATTCTCACTATTTCTAGCAAAAGTAATTTCATTCTCCAGCTACAGACGTAGTCTTGCTCATTCCTATTGAGTATTCAAATGTTACCACTGTTCTGGGCTCTGAGTTCAAATTATCATAACAAGCATTCTCTCAGTTATCTTAGAACCTGGTGCCAATGAGGGCAGATACTGCTGCAGGTCTGACCTGGAATAATAGTGATGAGATCACTGAAAGAGCTAGGTAGGATAGATCAGCAGGCCCAGATTCCATATCCCACTTAGCCAGGCAGGCCACAGCTCAGCCAGACTCTGGTTTCGCTTGCTATGTGATGACATTTTGGTATTCTAAAAACCTCTTGAATCTACAAGCTGCTTTCTGGAACTCATTGTTAATTTCAATTTTGTGTATTTGACAGTATATACTCAAAATTTCAGGTGAGAGAATCTTAATTCAAACTAGCTTGAGAAAAAAAAAAAGTCTTGGCAATAAAAGGCCAAATATAGATTTAGTTTCTACTACACATCTGGGTCCAGTTCCACAAATTATTAATAATCAATCTCTCTCTCTGTCTCTGTTTCACTCTCCCTCCTTCCCTTCATTTCTCAGCTTTGTTTTTCTCTCTACTGGTTTCACTCTCAGGCATATTTTCTTTCCATATAGAGGGGAAGTTTGTTACACACAGCTCTAAGAAGCATTTCAGCCCTGTAGCTTTCATAAATGGCCTGGCGAGGACACCAAGGCATCAGGTGGGTCACATGACCACTCCTGAAGCAATCCCTATGGTCAGGGTAGGGGGTGAGGTGTTCTAAATTGGCCAGCTCTGAGTCGGATACCTTCTCCTGGGCCTTCTACAGGCAAGCAGAGTTACAAGAGAACAGGACATGATGATTACTCAAATAAAGGGATGGTTGACAGGCAAAAAATAAATTATATTTCACTTTACTGGTCATGGCCAATCAATTTATCACTGTCCCACACTCAGGCTGGTTTTGTATTTCAAATGGAAACTATGCTTTGTATTGGCTTTCTCCTATGCAGGTTAGTGTACAACCTCCATTTTCTTCAGTTAAGCATTGAAGCGGGTGGCTTGTTTTCATGCTATGGGTGCATGGACACTACTAAAGAAGCTTTTTTATCTACACAGTCCCCAGGGGGAAATGTCTCCAGGGTTTATAATGTTTTTCATAATCTTCCTGAGCTAAAAAGTTTTCCAACTGCACGGGGGATGTGTTCTGGTGTTGTCCTCAAAACTTCTTGTGGCTCACAGTACAGTGGTGTAAGTACTAGCATACTAATGGGTCTATTGTGTCTTGCTCCACTTTACTAATTAGGGGGACAAGGCAGGCTGGGCTACACAAAAACCTATCAAGTAGCCTTGGTGAGTTTTTTGAGGCAACTTGTAGAGGAGCTACAGTTTTCCAGATCTTCTAAAAGTCTCTGGATTTTTTTTAAGTGAATAAGCAAAGTGGATCAGTCCTATTTTCCTGTAGTTTAGAATTTAGGAATGAAATCACAGAGTGAACTGTAGTCAAAACCATTCTATTATTCCATGGGTTTCTGACGGATGATATCCTCCAAAAGTCTATAAGGATGCTAACCAGGGTTTCTTACAATGTCCAAAACAGGGCATGATTTCAATCAAATCAATGCACTAGACTAAGCCAGCCAGATGTTGCTTTGATGTTAAGTGATTAAAATGAAAAGCTAAAGTTGTTCAATATTATGTGTCTCCAGCTTTGAGAAAATTTTGACATGTTTCTTATTTATAAATCAAATTGCTGAGAGATAGTTTAATTTTCATAGGGATAAATATCTAAATATTTTGAGATAAGTGGACCATGCAGGTCTATACTCCTTACCAAGAACTCTAAAAACGTGCACATCTTAGTCTAATTTCTCTGTAGTTCCAAAGCTCAAGCTGCATTCAGTATTACTCATATTTCTGTACCTATGTAGAAGACTGATGAAGGGAACTAAAGAAATACATCTTAGACCTTTGAATAATATAGATAGATGATTTTTCCTGTTCCAGACATCTCTCTACACTTTCTTTTTCCTCCCAGACTGCCCTCTCCTTTGAATACTAGCTCTTCCTTGAAATCATCTTTTAAAGTATGTGACTAGAACAGAATCCTTATCACACGAGTACTATAAACTGACCACACAGATGCTATCGCATTTTTCTCTATGGATACAGAGAGGCACTGTCAAACTCATGGGTAAACATGGTGAGATATGAAGGTCATGACTCTATGACCTTCATCAAATGTCCAGAAAGTTTTTGTGCACACATCAGCATGCATCTTTTTCTCCGAACTTGTAAGAAGCACATTCATTACTGGTTCTTGCCATATTTACAGATGCAACTAAAATCAGCTGCCTGCATGGGAGTCACAGTTGCTAATTTGCCATGTTTTCACCATTTATCATTTATCCAGATACAACTACTAATTAGCTACTGTTGGTAAACTTAGATGTTTGCACAAGTCAAAGTCTTGCTAATCTGGTTTCTCCTATTTGCTGATTTCTGTAGTTACAGACATATCAGAAAACAACATGGTTTGGATGGTTTCTGTGCCAAGAAGCTAAATGTTCCTCAATTAGAGTAAGTAATTAGAAAAGCAAGTTTAACACCAAAGGCAGTCATCCTGTTTGAGAGCTGGCATATTTGGATCATTGGATGTTGGTGATTGAAGTCTCAAGGTAAAGACAATATTGGTGCTTGGTTGGGGAAAATAGTTCAATTTTAAAAACATTTCATTGAAGTTTTAGTTTGTGACAGATACCATGAGTCAACTGTCTAATTTCTTTTTTCTATCCTTACCTTGCAAGAAAGCCCACATTAGGCTCAGAGCAGCATTGTACATAGGTGAAAACTGACTCCTTTCAGTTCCCTTTGCACAAAGAGGTAGCCACAGTACCTTCTTTCTAGTCAATGAAGTGGAAGTAGTTATCTGCTGGAGGTTCCTGGGAAAGTCTTTGTTTTACTGATGAAAGAGAGTATTATTTGTGGCTGGCATACCTCCACTCTTCTTTCTGCCCAAATAGAACCCAGTAACTGGACCTGAGGCCATCATGTTACAATCATAAAGGAAAGTCCAAGAATATTGCTGATATATAAGCTATAGCAACAAAAAGATATTGAACTAAAAGCTGCAGCCCCCTTCATCTGGCCTTCTTGATTTATGAGAAAAATAAATCCTTATTTTAAAAATCACCACAATTTTTGTTTGTTTGTTACTTGCAACTGAACACACTGAACTGACACATGGACTTCATTTTCTCTCATACCATTCAACCATTCTAATCACCAGGTGAAAACATTTACCACCAGCCAAGATAGTCACAAAAACAGCCTCTGAATTCCATTCAACTTAAACTCAATACAATTACATAAACATTTGAGTTGTAGTTTATAGGGAGTTTTCTGATATGCATTATATACTTGCAGATTGTTTATTTAATAATATTTGCAAGCTATAATTAACTGCTTTTTCTGTGTAAAAGAAACTAAGGCTCAGAGGCAACAAGTAATGTTTTAAAGGACACAGAGCTAATAAAAGCCTAAGTCAAGACTGAAGCTCAAGTTTTCTGATTCCAGGTCTGTTTTTTCTCTAGAATGCACTGCAGCTGGGTCAAAGAGGAATGGAAACAAGAATGTAGTCCAGACTTCAATACCAGTAGTGGAAAATTTTGCCTACTCCAAAGCTGTAGGTAATGCAAATTGTGTGTAAGATAGACTGAAATAAGAGGGTTGGAACCTAGGTAGGGGGTGTAAGTGGGGTGTGTGTGTGTGTGTGTGTGTGTGTGTGTGTATGTGTGTGTGTGTACATGTATGAGTGGTTCTTAAGTCTGAGCTCTGGGATGTCACTGTCTATGAGTCCTAGTGGTTTTATGCTCTTACTTTTCAGCAGCGTGACCTCTTGCATGTGTGAACCCACTAGTCATTGGAGCAGTGCTGAAAACTATTGACTCTATATCTCATTTATAACTCGAGCTGAAAATTATGCTCCATATTTCTCACTTTCCTTTCTTTTTGGCCATTATTTGCTATTGGGGAAGTTAACTACATTACTGAATTCTGGGAAGCAGCTCAGAGAGCCAGTTTACATAAATGTATAAATAAATCAAACCGAGGTATAGCAAATTATGTTAGAATTTTCTAGTATTTGTGACCAAAATCATAAACACGTATTAGAGAACATTTATTTTGAGCAGCAGTCAGGGGCTGTAAGCTAGGTAATTCTGTCATGCCCATGATTCTTGATTATAATACCTGTACTTTACCCCAGAGACAAGTAAGTAATTGTCCAAGGACATTCAGTATGATATGTCAACCCAGTGGCTCTTTCAAAGACAAATCACCATAGGTCATGTCATTTGTGGTCATTTCCTTCTCTCACTCCTAGGGAGGGTTGGTGGTCCTCAGCGGCATATAATTTGGAAAATACTCTCCTATTATAAAGAAACCCTCCTTCTTCATGCCAGAAATGATAGTAAGACAGGGAAACCAAAGGGACCCCAAGAAAACTGTTTTTTTTTTTCTTTTTCCTGATTCTGTTCCTTCTAGGACCTATACCCCTTGCCCCCCTTATACACACCTTATAGAACAGATAATATATGTCTTCCTTGTAAAGTTTAAGGAGTTAACAATTTCTTTGGAGTCTTTTGTCACAATAGATAACATCTAAGGAGTGACTGGGTGGGGCCGTCATGAATCCCAAGACCACTGACTCATCAAGACCCCTGGCTCCTGGGCATAAGTGACTTATGGAGAACCCCCAACCACTGGTCCTTGTTAGTGGATTACTAGACCATCATCCTTAATAAAAACCCTAGACTCCAAGGAAAGATGAAACTTATTCCCTTTCATTTTCTGAGGCTCTTGGACACTCTATCCATACCTACAATCTCTCTAGATCTTTACTAAACTCTGCTCCCACTTCCTCTAGGCTTGTCTTTGATTTCTATGCTACATAAAGCCAAAGATCCTCTTGGCTGGTCCTGTAGGACCTCCTCTGGGTTCTTGGACCAGTTAGCCCGCATCAATGGTATCATTAGCTATTTCAGTCACAAAAGTTTCTTTGGAGAAGGACTGTGCTTTGTAACTTTCTATATCTTCTATAATCTTCCCCACAGTATCTTGCAGTGTAGGCCCTAAGTAACAGGAGATATCCTAAACAAGAGGAATGGGGTATAGAAACGTAGAAACCAGAGATCAACTTCAGACTTCAACTATTTTACAGTTTTACCTAAGGTTAACTCAGGCTAAGAAAAAACACAAAGGTAGATCACTGAGCCATTCCAGTCCTATATTTCGCCTGAGGCAGCACAAGATTTGGTTCTTCCCTTTGTAAGTCAGTGACCCTTGAATGTCTGGCATTTACCTGAGGGCATAACAAGGCTGTTAAGGATGGTGTCTCTCCCTCCTGTTCCTTGAATGAAAGAGAGACAATGCCTGAAGGTAGTGTGATGAGAATGAAGACAACAGAACTGTAACACAGGAAAATATCTCTGCCACAGACATTTCTCTATCGATCTATTTAGCACCACTTCTGGTCCACTTGGCTCTATTCCTATCCTAAGAGAGAAAACAGTTGTGCTGGAAGAGGAATGTTCCAGAGCATTAGCCAAATCCCAGTTTGAATGCTTAACAACTCACAGGGTTTATTAAGAGTACTCCAAGCACTACACAGAAGCACATTAATATACATTTCTGCTGGTGATGTCATTTCAAACCTCTGCGCCATTTGAAGTGGGCATTAGATTCTTCTTCCATTCCTGTGTGAAGCATTTAAGTAGCTGTATATCTGTTGAAGAGGGGCCATGTTGTTTCCTAGAACTGGCTGGGTGTCAGAAAAATAAGTCTGAAATAGAAATATACCAGATCATCTGCATCACTTAATGAATGGTGTGTGAATCTAATTTGGAACACAATTTAGCTATGAATCTTTAACATGATTTTTCCAACAGAATGAAAGGTATTGCATTAATGACATTTAATTAACACACAAAATACATTGATCATTTTATTACCAATGCATAAAACATTATTTTGTACATTACCTATAAAAAAATTATTAACCCTACGCTGAAGCCCCTTACTGCTTAGCTGGGCTCTAGGTCATTCCATATTTCTTCCTTCCCTTGTCTCCTTCCTCCTAATAAATGCCTACTCTTCAGGAATAGGGATTTATTTTAAAATCAGCTTTGAACCACTTAAAGCTGCATGAACTGTAACCTTACAGACTTATTGTGAGCATCCAATGACATCATGTATATAAAGATGTCTTGTAAAGTTTAAGCATTATGCAAATGTGAATGGTTATTATTATTGCTAACTTCTTTAACTGTGTGGCCTGGTCATTAGGTAAAAGGCACTGTGCTGAGGGCTCTTCATATATTATCTCACTTGATACGATTCTCACAACAATCCTGTCAGGTAAGTACTATTATTACTCTAGTTATACAGAAGAGGAAAATGAGACTTGGGGAGGTTAAGTGACTTGGCTAGTAGTGATACAGCTACTAGATGATGAAGAAGTAAAACTCAAAGCCAAACCAATATAATACAGTTAAGAACCAAATATAGATGAAATTGTTTATTAGTTGCCATTTGGAATTATCACTACTATAGGGGCCAAGGGTCACCACCCCAAAATGTGCCACTTTGGCATACTGATTATTTTATTTATTTATTTTGGCACACCAATTATTTTAAATAAAAGTTACTTAAGAAACAGCTGGTTCAATGACACTCAGACTCTCCTCTGGCCCCCTGAAAGCCAGAAACAAATTTCCCGTATGAGAAAGTACCCTCCCTGTACTAAGAAGTAAAAAAAAAAAACAAAATACATGCTTATCACCAGACATAGGGATTTTAAATCCAAGAATGCTATAGAAACAAACCTTGTTACTTTTTCACTAATCTACTACCTCAGCCCAAATTTTGCTTAGAATTCCTTACTAATTAAAGCTCACAAACATCTGCTTTTTTTGTTTGTTTGTTTTGTTTTGTTTTTGCTTGTTTGTTTTTAGAGAGAGAGAGAGAAAGTGTTGGGGGGAAAGGCAGAGGGGGAGGGAGAGAGAATCCTAAGCAGGTTCCATTATCAGCGGAGCTTGATCTCAGGACCCTGAGATCATGACATGAGCTGAAATCAAGAGTCAGACGCTTAATAACCGACTGAGCCACCCAGGCATCCCTGCTATCTATCTATCTATCTATCTATCTATCTACTTACCTATCATCTATCTATCTATTTATTTCTGTCAATTCCTTATAAATTTATTGTCTCTTTGTGTAAAATGTATAAAAACCACCTGCCTTGGTCATTTGTTTGCGTATCAATTTCATTATCGGGACTCTGTGAGCATGTAGTAAAATTGAGTTTTTTTTTTTCTCCTGTTAATCTGTCTCATATAAATTTAATTCTTAGTCCAGCTAGAAGAGCTTGAAGGGTAGAGGAAGAATTTTTCTTTCCTAACACACTACCATGGTTCCTCTCCAAAAGCATGGTGAATGAAATTTTATTGAAGTAAACTGTTTTTACTCTGAGGAAGCTTCAGGAAAACTCATTCTGTGCTAATTAAGAAATGGAGAGTCGATCCATTTTCTGGTCTTTGTGTAAAATTGGAGTCTTCCCACTACCAGTGTATACTCCTTGCGGGTAAGGGTATGGTAGCCTGTTGGAATTTAGCCTGTTGAAAGACCATCAATAGCTGGAAATGGTGACACAACATCTTCAAACCCAGCCCAACTGTCCCCAAAATGATCCCACAATTCCTCCTTTAGTGGCTCCGGATGTTTTAGCTAAAGGGCCTGAGTAAAAATTCATGTTGCCCTAAGACTAAATGGCACAGCTATGTTCTTACATCAATAACTTACCTTGCCTCATCCCCTCTGTACAATTACTTACTTTCTTCCAATGTATCTGTTTGTCATAGATGCAAAATAAGCATGAAATCTCAAATGGCAGGACTCCTCATGTCAGTCTACCATGTCTGACACCTGCTGGCCCTACCAACCTTTCTGACATCATCTTGCACCTCTCTCTCACTGCTGCCTTTGGTACCCTGGCCTACTTTCTGTTCTTCAAATGCACCAACTAGGACCTTTGTATTTATGCTCTCCATGGCAGTCCCCTTATTATCCAATTCTCAATTTAGAGGATACTTTCTCTGAGAGAACTTCCTTGAATACCCAATCTAATACTTCCCTTATAGTCCCTTAATCCCTCACTTTATTGCACAAAACACCTTGTTTTTGCTGTTTTTCTTCATAGAATTTATTACTACCTGAAGCTGCCCTATTCATTGTCTGTTCAGTGTATTATTTGTCTTTTCCTATGAAGTCCAAGCTTCTTGAGAGCAATATTTCATTAACCACTGTATCCCCCACATCTAGTTTCTAGCTAAAACAATGCCTCTTCATTTTAGTATTCAATACATATTTGTCAAATAGAGTAGCAAACTGGTTGACACAATCAGTTCAATGTCTAGCGCTGAAAGATCAATAATTTCCCTGAATTACTGTTGTATGAGGTTGGCCGTATGCAACACTACATTATGTGGAGTAATGTTAAGGGGGAAATTGTACCAAAACCTGTCTCAGTTATTTTTGCCTACCAAAACCCAGAGCTCAAGGTTCAGCATGCACCTGGTGGCTGTGTGCTACATGAAAGGGAAATTAGCTTTTGAGCACCATTAACAAATATCTCATAATCACTCTTTTAATAAATCTCAGTGTAAAAATTGTGGGCCACAAAATAAGAAATGAACTCACAATATTTCCCTACAGGGGAGAACTGTTTAGGGACCACTGTGTTAAAGCCCTGTTAAAATAACCATTCTAAACAACATGGAAATAACCCTGAAGTCGCTCCGAGATCACAGTATCCTTGTTATATCTAGTAACTGTTAGTTGAGGAAGAAAGACTAGACCTTAGGGTCGGATTCAAAGATTCAGTCTTAAGCCTAAAGGAGGAAAAGCAGATACAGAGGAAAATTCAGGAAGATACAGAGGCTCAAACAATGCTCAAAGTGTTTTAGAAGAAAACTGGGTGGCAACCAGATCAAGTTGAAGACAGGGTGAAAGAAGGAAGTTAAGTCAAGAGGGCAGACAGAAAATCAACACTATTAATAAGTCATGAACAAAAAGAAGAATCAAAAAATTTGAGTTAACAATGTTCAAGACCTCCAGTGATGTATGTAGAAAATCATAATTTGTTATTACTAAACATACTGATATTGGTGATGAACCCCCTTTCTACATTGTGTTCCCACTGTCTTTTCGATCTCTAATATAATAGGGAAGAATATAATATTCATGTAAAAAGGATCTTGCTAGAATGAAATGTGGAGCTGAGAGGAACTTGAGACACTGCTAAATCAAATACATTATAGTCTAACGGACAATTGAAACATACACACACAGCATCACACCCTGGAGGTCGTATGTACACCTATGTACACCCGATATATGCTATAAGGGTATTCCATCCATGGTGACGTGAATTAAATGCATTACAATAACATGTTTAATTGTTTCCTTTTAATTCTTATTTTATATTACAACTTCAAAAGGATTTTTCAAAGCAAAACATTGTTGTCAAATAGGCAAAATATTTCTTTTCTGAAGAGAAGGCTCTGCTGGGCCTCTGAATAGTGTACATAATAGATCTGAGCCTAGGTTCTTTCTTCTGCAGGATGGGGCATGTGATACTTGTTCCTTATCTACTGTTGAAAGACCATAGGAGAGTAAATGAAATGATGTGCCTAAAGTTCTCTTAGCCACTGGTGGCATCACAAATGTGAGGTGATATGTAATTTGGCCAGGCAGGATTGTTAATTCTCAACAGCTATACAAGATGTAAAGTTGAGTGCCTATTACATGAGGCCTGTTGGAAGCAAAGAGCCATCTGGTTGCTTACCTTGAGTGAAAAGTTGGATTTGGAGCTGAGAGAGAAAAGGGTTCCTGGTGGAAGGAGTGACCTGGGAATCTGCCCAAGTCTCTTGAGGCATTTGTACACACGCCCACTTGTATTATAACAATGCAAGGGAAGCAAAAGAAGAAGCACATGCATTACTCATAGGAACACCATACTAGAAGGAAAGAACAAATTAAGAGACAAGATCCATGAAAGGCAGCTGGTCTGATATGAAAAGGAAAGATTTTTAAAGGAGTTTATTCAAAAAGGGATCTTAATATAGAGATATAAGAAACTTTTTTCCTACCTTTGCCATAGCCAAGAATTTAAGGGTTCATTCCTTGGAAATTTAGCCTTTCTACTCCTTTTTAAAATTTTATTTTAGGGGTGCCTGGGTGGCTCAGTTAGTTAAGTGACTGCCTTTGGCTCGGATCATGATCCCAGGATCCTGGGATTGAGCCCCATGTCTGGCTCCCTGCTCAGCGGGAAGCCTGCCTCTCCTTCTCCCTCTGCATCTCCCCCCACTGGTGCGCTCTCTTTCTCTCTCACTCTCTCTCTCTCTCTCTCTCTCTCGTGCTTGCTCTCCCTCTCTCTCTCAAATAAACAGATACAATCTTTAAAAATAAAATAGAATTCTATTTTAAAATAATTTCAAACTTACAGAGGTTTCCAAAATTAGCATAGAGAACATCTGTATAACATTTCCCAGTTTTACTAATCTGTACTACTTTGCCACTTTTGTTCTCTCTCTCTCTCATTAAGTAATTTAATATTGATATATATTATATATGCATGTGTAATATATATGTATATAAATGCATATATGTATGTTTTAAATTCACAAAATTTAACAATACTTATCTATATTCCAATTTTATCAAATGACTCAATTATGCCCTTTTTAGCATATTTCTCCTTCATTGAAGATCCAGCAGTTCATGGCTTATTTATTGCATTTAGTTGTCACATCTGATATTTCCTCTTAATTTCATTTAGGTAGTAAATGCCCAGCTGGAGTATTATATAAGGGATGTGTCCTTCTTGGGTATCCTATCTGAAGGCACCTTACCCATCTGCCACTCATTGGTGATGTTAATTTTGATCACCAGGTCAGAGTGTTGTCTAATTTCTTCACTGTATAATAACTATTTTTCCCCTTGCAGGATTTGGGATTATGCAAATATTCTGTTTCTCACCAAACTTTTCTCCCCAAATTTAGTATCCACTGATAATCCTTGCCTAAAACAATTTTTTTCTGTGATTGTTGCAAATAGTATTTTCCCAAATTCACTATTCTCTCCACATTGATCAGTTGGCATCAGTTAGGAAGAGCCTTCCTTTCCTCCCCATTATTTGTTTGTTTATCTATTATTGATCAGCATGCATCCATAGATTCCTATTTTATTCAGTGTGTTATAATTCATTATGCTTCCAAATATTGAAATTGCTCCAGATATATACAATAGAAGTCGCTTCAAGCTGGCTCCTCTGTCCTTTTAACATGCTTGTTTTTTTTTTTTTTATTAGCACCTCCTAAACAATCAAATGATACAGGTTCATCTTTTTTTTTTTTTTGACATAGTGTTCCATGATTCATTGTTTGCGTATAACAAACACCCAGTGCTCCACGCAGAATGTGCCCTCTTTAATACCCATCACCAGGCTAACCCATTCCCCCACCCCCCTCCCCTCTAGAACCCTCAGTTTGTTTCTCAGAGTCCATAGTCTCTCATGGTTTGTCACCCCCTCTGATTCCCCCCCTTCATTTTTCCCTTCCTACTACCTTTTTTTTTTTTAACATATATTGCATTATTTGTTTCAGAGGTACAGATCTGTGATTCAACAGTCTTGCACAATTCACAGCGCTCACCATAGCACATACCCTCCCCAATGTCTATCACCCAGCCACCCCATCCCTCCCACCCCCCACCACTCCAGCAACCCTCAGTTTGTTTCCTGAGATTAAGAATTCCTCATATCAGTGAGGTCATATGATACATGTCTTTCTCTGATTGACTTATTTTGCTCAGCATAATACCCTCTAGTTCCATCCATGTTGTTGCAAATGGCAAGATTTTTTTGACGGCTGCATAATATTCCACGATACAGGTTCATCTTATACCTTCCTTGCCTCCTTCCTGGACTCAGCCGTATCTCTCAATAGCCCTGGTTCCTTTTAGTGGACAATTACATTTAGAAACCAACATCTAGGCTTTCAGTATGCTCATTATTCCTGAGACATCATTGCTTTTTGCACTTTCAACAAACACAGGAAATCTGTATCTCCGATTCCAATCTAACCTTGTCAGGTTCTTCTTTGCCTTCCTTCACTCCATATTCCATATTCTCTGACTTCCCCAGCATCACTACATTTACTCCTTTGTTCAGTACTACAATGCACACAAAGTACTTTCAAAACTATTATACCCACATCACAACTCAAAACAAACAAATAAAAGGATAAATAAGAGTTTAAGATTTGTTTGTGGTTTTTCTCTCTAGATTGAGGGCATGCAGTCAAGGCAGTGTGTTTGAAAGATAGTTGTGGACACTTAAAACTGGTGAACTTTATTGAATGTAAGTTATATCTTAATAAATATATAATTATGTTAAAAATTTGGATTAGTTCTTTTTTCCCTTTACATGTGGCTATGCTCTTCATTTAAAAGACAAGTGACATTGTTTATTTCTGGCTATAGCCAGTTACTGGTTTTCTTTTTCCTGTTCTAATATTTTTGAACATAAGGAACACCAAAAAACTTTCAAAAGTCCAAACTGTACAAAAAATCAGAGAAGTTTCACATTCTCCCCTACCTACCCCTTCTACTTTGTTTCCCCTGCCAATGTCTTATAATTATAAATAATTCCTTTAGTTACTTGGTTTATATCTACTATACTTCCCTTGTAAAAGTAAGCAGGTACATGCATATTTTATTATTTCCCTTTTCTTACACAAAATTTAGCATGTGATATATATGCTTTTATAGTAACCAACTCATGAATAAGAAAGAAAAGATCCTACAATCATGCAAGTATTTTTACACTGTACCCACTGTCTGCATTAAATGGATAAAAACACATGAGGAGGGTTCTTATGGACCTATTCTTTAATTCTGAAGTCTTCTATCCAGTTACTCAACTCTAGTATATTTGTAGATTCTTTTCTTAATAATTAGATAAACAGACGATGTGTTATTCTTTAGTTTCATCTTTAACTACACTTGTTCAAAATCCCTAGTTTCATTAAAGCAATGGTCTTCCCTAATTTCCATGACCACCATTTTTTTAACCTTTACCCAAACAATGCTATCCTGGTTTGTTCCTCTTGAGTCCCAAAACAGAAAGCCAGCTACCTTCCATAGAACCTTCTCTCCATTTTTTACTCCTTTCTCTTTCCTAACAGATTTGTCTTGATTTATTAGGCTCCCATTCTCACTTGGAGGTCATAGTATGCAAATTAAGCCTTCAAGTCTAAAATCAATAATCACCCCTCCATTGCTTTTATATAATTAGCATTTTTCAAGATAGTTTCCTGTAAAAGCTGCTATAGAGTAGATTTCATATTCTAGTAAACATTTTGGGGCATAGGGAAGAAAATTCTGGATAAGGAGTCAGGAGATCTCTCCTTGATACCTAGGTCTTTCCTCTGATGTATTTGAATTTCCTTAAACCAAATCAGCAAGCTGGGATGTGTACATTTGTGTGGTAAGGTATTTGTCTTCACCCAAAAAGAGATTTAGCCATTGTCATAGCCCCTGGGAGGCAACCTCCAAACCTATGAAATTTTCTGAGTGATAGGTGTGTTTTGTTATTAATGGTGAGCCCCTGAACCACTCCTGACAGTTTATGCTAACAAGATGACTCAGTGGGTTCCTGGACAGTTTATAGCTAAGAAGATGACTCAGGATAAAGGCTGCCACTCCAGCAAGGCCAACGATGTGATTAAATGATTGGTGCTCAGAAGGTGGGAATGGGAGGCTAGAGATAGAATGCAATAATTCAATTAATCATGCCTATGCAATAAACCCTTAATAAAACTCTAGACATTAGAGCTCAGGTGAACATCCTTGGTGGGAAGTACTCCATGTATTGCTATGTGTTGATGCCGGGAGGGTAATGTGTCCCTGAGGATTGATGAAAACTTCAAGTTTTGAAACCTCTCACATTACTCCTTATGCCTTTCTTCCTTTGGGTGGTTCTAACTTATATTCTTGCATTATAATAAAACTGAAATCATAAATATAACACCTCCTTGAGTTCTGTGAGTTATTCTAGCAAGTTATCAAACTAAAGATTGGTTATAGGAACCCCTGAGCTTGCAGCCAGCTGATGTGAAATGAGAGTAACCTTGAGGACCCTTGCACTGTGGCTGGTGTCTTCAGTGATGGTAGTATCATGACTGTTTCCTCACACTGTTAAATTTGCCTAACTCTTGCAATATATAGTTTGTATAAAAAAGGAATTAAAATATGATCTTTAAACTTCTTTATACCCCCAAAATTCCAAATCCATGGTTCAATGCTATTTTCCATTTAGAATCTCATTTTCCCAACTTCTTGGTTTATTTGGAACCTGAGGAAAACAACCTATTGGAATATATATCTATCTACATTTACAAATAAACAAAATCAATAGAATGGCATAAACCACAGTCTTTCTCTTGGAGATAGAAATGCTCCACCAACAACAGGATGAAGGGAGAAAGTAAGCTTTGCTTCCAAATTAGGTTGACAGTTTATGAATGATCTAAAGTGGAAAAACACATGCCTTTTAAGCATGCAATTCTTTGCGAGTGTGTATCTATTAAATGACATCACCACTGCTCTTCCAAAATTATGAGCCTTTAATTATTCCTATCCTAAAAGCAAGTGTCCATTTTATGTCTAGTCATGACCTGCCTATGTTAAACATAGCCCAGGACCATACTCTGTTCTGCATAATTACTTCACAATGAAAAGTTAGTAGATGAAAACAGAGAGACCTGCTTTTCTCCAAGCAATTCAAGACCTGAAAATTAGATGTCAGCATTCACTCAGACCCAGCTCTGTTTGCTGCAGTGCAGTAATTACTAAATGAAAAAAAATTAATTCAATGCATTTTTTTATTCACTGCCTCATACCTTTTCTAAATTAGTCCATCAGCCAGGAAAATAAATAAAACGCAAAGTGAGAATATGTACTAGATTGTGGGTCTTTGCTATACTATGAAAGCCCCAGCCCCCTCTTGCTAATTCCAACTCCTGCCCCAAAGCAAGTCCTGCTGAGATGCCTTGAGGTGGTCTCACTCAATTGGGACACATGCCCGGGCTTCTAAGAGGGCAACCACCTCTAGGAAAAGAGGCTGAGGAAAGGAAGCAGTAGGATGTGGAAGAAACATTATTGAAGGCTCAGTTGGTTAAGCAACTGCCTTCGGCTCAGGTCATGACCCTGGAGTCCCAGGATCGAGTCCCACATCGGGCTCCCTGATCAGCAGGGAGCCCATTTCTCCCTCTGACCCTCTTCCCTCTCGTGCTCTCTATCTCTCACTGTTTCTCTCTCAAATAAATAAATAAATAAAATCTTAAAAAAAATTACTGAATATTGTAGGGAAAAAAAACCTCCTTAACAAGGCTATAACTACAGCAAAGTTCATGCAAATTAGTACAAATTAGTAACCCCTTTTGAGGTTAATGGCAGTTCTGGGAGTGAGAAAGAAAAATGACCAGCCAGCCTACAAACAGCACTTTTCTGAAGCTCATTTCACTTATTCTACAATATTTGTGTGATATTTACTATGTTCTGGGCACTGTTTTAGGCACTATGGATACATAGTGTTTAACTAGATGGACATGTTACTATCTACAGCCCATGTAACTAGTTTATGATTACTGAATGCATGAGTACCCCACAAGTGAACAGGTCTAGGGGGAAAGAACAAACAAACAACTGACCCTTACAATTCACGTTGGTAATTTCTAGGGCAGAGAACTTTGGTTTAATATGCAATTTTAGGAAATGGACAAGGAACTTATTTCAGTGTCTTAGAAGGTCTCTGTCACATTAGTTTTCTTACATGTGATATCCCAATTATGTATGGCCACAGTAAAAAAAGCTTGAGGAATATTTGTCTATCGTTACATTTATTAAAAAAAAAAACAACAACAAGGAAACCCTAAGCCTTTCTAGAAGAAACAATACAGGTAGAAAACACAAATAATCTTGCTAGACAGTTTTGAAAGCAGAGACATAAAGGTAGAGACCAAGTCTATCTTATTCACTGTTTTATGCCCAATGCCAAATGAAATGGCAGAAATGCATCAGGAGCTCAATGATCTCTTGTGGAATGATGAATGAATGGGTAAAGGAGATTCAGTGTTTTAGAGGAAGAACATGACATAGACAATAGGAAAAAAAATCTGTATTACCTAAAATAAAGCTATTATATGTCTCTTCTCATAGCAATTGAAGAAGCAGCTACTTCCCATGAGCCACATTATATTAAAGAGGATTTATTGGCACTAATAAATTCAAGGCATCTTATCACAGACCTTTGGAGGAAGACACGAGCACAATCACTTACAGAACCGTCTTTATGTACGTTGCCAAGGCTGATTGAGAGGTTTATTGTTTTCCCAGAGCACTTATACAAGGGGTGATGCTGTGCCTCCCAAGACTCATCAAACCCACCATTTGCTACCCACACTGTTGATTCAAGTGGGAACAAATGGTTGAGCCAGAAGACACCTGGAATGTATCTTTAGAGACTGTGACATTGGACAAGTCATTTCCTATTCCTAGGATTCATTTTCCTCATTTTCAAAATAAGAGCATTGGTGCCAATGATACCGAGTGTTCCTTCAAGATCCTCGGCTCTATGACTTAAAAATCTGAGTAGCAATTATGTATACAAGTGCATCTCCATCTACATTTAAAGGTTAGTATTCTGGAAGAGATTTTTGAATGTAGCTATTTAAAGTGAAGATTAATCTATGGTTGTTTCAAAGGAAAAAAATGTCAAGAAGCAACTTTTAATACCAAAAAGAGGGATTTCTAGAAACTATACAGTACTTCTCAAAGAGTGTGGAAGAAAGCCTGGCAGAAGACATGAAATCTTAAGAGAATGAAGAAAAATGCTCACATAACATCAGCTAGAATAAAGAACTGCAGAGTCGATAGAGAAAGTAGAATGGGGGGTGCTTTTCACTGTGATTCTCCAACAATAAAAAGTGACAAACAATACTTATGACTATCGATCAATACATAAAGGGTAGAAAATTAAAAGCAGTCTTGGACTTTTAATAGAAAGATATAAATATGATCTTAGTTTTCACGGAATAAGACCTGTGGTGAGAATATGAAAATGTGAGAGAAACTTTCTGCTCTGGAATCATGGTAGAAAGTATCTTGGCAAAAACTTTTAAGATTGTTAATTGAAGTGCTATTACTATATGTACATATCGCTGTTATGGTATACATTGACACTGCACTGTAGGGACTATTCAAATATTAGTTTCCTCCACTAGATTGCGAGTTTCATGAGGGCTGGAACTTCTTTCTTAGGACTTACTATAGTTGCTACAACAGTATAACTCAATTTTTGTGGAATTAATGCTAAGCCAGTGTTAACTATATGTCAACTACTTGGATAAAAACAAAAAACATGGACAAATACATGACTCATCTTACCCAAGGCATTGAAAATAGTCAAACTCATGGAAACAAAACAGAGTGGTGGTTGCCAGGGACTGGAGGTAGAGGGATGTGGGAAGTTGTTGTTCAATGGGTATAGAGTTTCAATTTTGGAAGAAAAAAAGTTCTGGAAATCTGTTATACAGCAGTGTGAACATATTTAACACTACTGAACTGTACCTTTAAAAATGGTAAATTCTACATTATGTGTTTTATATCATAGTTAATTTTTTTTCATTATTAAAAAATGAAAACAATCTATAATAAAGTTACTTGACCAAAGATATCTAAATATGTTAAAGATACTGATGGACAGCTGGTTTTAGAAGCCAGGGAAGAAATTATTTACTCGGAATGTCCATACACTTTCTTTTTTTAAATTTAAATTCAATTAGCCAACTTATAGTACATCATTAGTTTCAGAGGTAGTGTTCAATAATTTATCAGTTGCGGATAACACCAGGTGCTCATCAAAGCACGGGCCCTCCTTAATGCATACACTTTCTTACTACAGCCACTAGGAGTGCTGTGTTTAAAGAATGAGTAACATTTGGTGGGCTAGGTTCCCAAATGCATCCTGGAAGCAAAGCTACAGTGTTTCCCTGCTCTAGGACTCCAGACATCTGACCCCTTAATCTAAGGAGGCATGGACAATCTCCATGAATAATGCTCTTCTCATCCTCCACTACACTGGCCTCCATAGCCACGAAGGACAATGTGTTTGTTTAGAATTCCCTTGTGACAACTGGACTCCCGTGTGTGAAACAAGCTGAAATTCAATTAAAGAGGATGTGGTACCTGCAATCTTTCATTAAGTTCCTTGGCAGCAAACAGCTGTAGACATTCCTTTTTTTTCCTTTTCCCTGGGAACTACCTTCTGGGTTTAAATTCTGAATAAGGAGGGACACAGGGGCTTCTCCAGAATTCTATCTTGAAAAATAACATCTCGGATTGAAATTTAGAGACTGTCAATAAACAACTTCATGTTCCTGCAGCAAGATGAAGAATGGATCTGATCGTCTTCCCTATCAATACTGTAAAGAAGGAGGGGTAGAAA
The DNA here is from genome assembly GCF_009762305.2 of Zalophus californianus. Taxonomy (NCBI): domain Eukaryota; kingdom Metazoa; phylum Chordata; class Mammalia; order Carnivora; family Otariidae; genus Zalophus; species Zalophus californianus. The sequence continues at coordinate 154,774,915 of NC_045595.1, read as the reverse complement.
GGAGGTGGAAAGCTTGACAGTAATAGTTTTTAGCAGCTCTGACAAGCCAAGAAACTTCATCTGTTCATCACACTTTTCCCTCTCTGCTGATTTTAAATGCAAGCCCCTTACTTCAAGCCTGACTGACTTCTCTCTTGATTCAGAGTAATTGGGATCCTCAGAGGCTTCCCAGAGGAAACATTTGCTAGTGTATCATCTCTGGGTGTTAATACTAGATAGTGGTTTGGCTTATGTTTAGTATCTTGGGGTATCACATTGGGGCCTTAGAGTGTTGGGCTGCTGAAACCCAAAAAGCCCACAATTGGGGAAAAAAAATCACAATAGCAGCTTCTCCTCTCCTACCTAGATCATCACGCGTTTCAATTATGTCGCGTAATAGAAACCATGAAATTTTGAGAGCAAAATAGTCTTGAAATACTTCCAAACTTTCTAAACCATGCTACATGGATGCATGTGCTGATATAAGAAACATTAAGTACACATTGCAATCACATTGATTACGACTTGTCATCATTACAGATGGGCCTGAAGAAGTCTAGGATTTTAATGAGCCTGTATGGATTTCACGTTCTAGTTTTGATCTAAGAGACAGCAGTAGCTCCTTTCAGTGAAGATTGATTCCAACAAGGCTGAAATTTTTAAGGTCAGCTTTTCCCCCTTTGAATGAGATGCTTATTTATTAAATGGACAAAACACAAAATCAGATCTTTAGGGTAAAGTGGAAGAAAGAAAAGAACGATTTTCCAGGGAATCTGATTCATTAGAGAGTTAGCATGGACAATTCAGAGCTTTATCATCAACAACTTTCAATAGCCAGCTACTTCAGCCCTTCTCTTCACTTTGTCAGTGCAAAATAGCAAAAGAAATGTTATTTATAATATCCTCCAGTCTCTGGAACACATATTCTTTGAATTTAGCAGAATGCTTTTCTTTTTTCTTTACTTACCTGATCACATATTTCAACACTAATATTTATATGGATATCATTATATATATTTTTGATGGAAGCAAATTTTAAAGAAACTTTTGTTTGTCCAATAACTCCAAAAGTCAAGACTCTGAGTACTGCAAACTTGGTGATTGCACTCTCTCACATTCCTTCCCTTGTGTGTGTGTGTGTGTGTGTGTGTGTGTGTGTGTGTGTGTGTGTGTAAGTATGTTAGTAGAACTAATACATCCTTGTCCCTACAGTGTCACTATAAGCCTGGATCTTGGAAATGTTTGAGTCAAGGGGGGAATACATGATAAGCTAAACTCTTGGGTTACAGATCATGTGAGCACATAGACACAGAATTGTATATATTTTCTCAAAAACTGAGTGTACAGATCAGATGGTGTAAATTTCCATTTTTCAGGAGTCTGGGGGAATTTAACTTTGACTGTGAGCCAGTAATCCCCAACCATTTGCATCTCCATAGCCCTAGGATGCTCAAACTTGGGAGAGAAGCATTTTGTATTACATGTGCAACTGTCCCAGCAATCAATCCATCAAGAAGTTGTTTTGTTTTTTTAGAGGAATAAAAAAGATATGAAACCTCTGAGTGAACATTGGAGCAGCTGAGACATGAACAGAGAAAACCTGCATCAGTCAGAGTTGCCCTTTAGCTTTTGGCCAAAACTTATATACCTTATTTTATTTCCTTCTGGCTTTCTCAATCACCAAGTGTTCTGATTTTTGCCTCTCTTGCCAAGTCAATTTGTTTCACTTTTAAATTTTATTTTCTGATTAAAATGAACTTTCCTTACCTTTTCCATACTCCCTCCATTTTCTAAGCACCCTTTTAATTAGGGTGGAAATATATAGAAATATCATACCTCTTATTGAAACTATGGAGAGAATGGATGCAAAATAAAAGTCCTCAAGACACAAGTGTTCTTGTCAATAAGCTCTCAAGACTATAATATAAAAATATGATTTAAAGAAACAGATTGCTTTTATTTCCTATTTCACCTTTGATTCAAAATAGGAGACAAAGATTCTATTTAATAGAAGAAGACTTTTTTCCCTCCTAACTGATGATCTGGATTTGGAATGGAGTTTTTTTTTTTAAGATTTTATTTATTTGACAGAGAGAGCACAAGCAGAGGGAGAGAAAAGGAGAAGCAGGCTCCCTGCTGAGCAAGCAGCTGGATGTGGGACTCGATCCCAGGACCTTGGGATCATGGCCCCGGGCCCAAGGCAGCCACTTAACTGACTGAGCCACCCAGGCGTCCCTGGAATGGAGTTTTTAATAAAAGGTCAACAGAAGATTCTGGGGAGAGGGGTAGTGAAAAAAGAAGAGTAGCAATAAGGTTTTTTGGTCTTTAATTATAAAGAAAAGAGGATGTGTACTTTCCTGTATGTGGGTGTGTCTGGGAGTGTGTGCATGCTCACATTGTTTGGGGTATGTGTGTCTGTCTGCATCTGAGACAAAGGAGAGAGAGAGATAAAAATGAGAGCTGTGAAAACATCTCTCAGTGTTTCCTTCTTACCATGACTATGCTTGTGATTTTTGATTCGAAAATCATTTCAGAACTCTGAAGTAGGGATATTTCTCCTTGCATTACTTTCATAATCTTTACTACAGGAACTTTCTTCTTCCCCTCATTGCTCACAGAGCCCCCATTTCAGCTTCTAACTCAGACCCAATCTTTCCCAGCCATGCTAAACACTCTACAGAGTTCCAAACCTTTGCATGAACATTTGCCTTTCCATTGTCTCATGTGTGTTGTTCCTATTTTCTAAGGCAAGCTTGTCTAATAAAATAAACTAGCTTATGAAGTACAAAATATGGCAAGGAAATAAGATTGATGTAGATGGAATTGCTTAAATAGGTATAGTTTTTACCACCTGCCTAGATCATCACCAGAATTTTAGATGAAACACTCTTAAGTCTGTACTCAACAACAGCAACTCTGATGGTAAGTTGTGTTAAATACAGTGAATGTACAAATAGGCCAAGAATGTGTCGTGGCTTGCTTGGAAGTGCAATATTACTAATTTGCATATTTTGCAAGTTATCACTGAGATTTGATGATTTGTCCAAGTAAAGTGCATAAAAATATAAAAGTTTAATGGGTTCATAGTCCATTGCACTTTCTGACATTGCCTGTTGACACATTCTAGTATATTTAATGTTTTTCACACTTGACATGGCACTACTCTACAGTAATTAAGGTTCCCATAAATATGTTCAGTAATAATTGCTATTTAAACTGATTAGCTATTGATTCATTCATATCAATTCAATGACAACTCTGCTTTTCAAATTACACAAGTCAATAAGATTATGACAGTCTTAACTTACATCATGTAATCTGAAGTAGAAGAATAAGAATATGCTAGGACAATATGCTGGGCACTGATCACTGTCAATTCATTTTTAATAACTGTTGAGTTTTGTACAATGTATGTACTTAAGTTTTCTTACATTACAAAGATGAAAAACGAGGATTCATGTGAAAAAGATTCAATTTACAAGGTGTCCCTAGGAATCCAGAAATAAATTGTAAAATAAATGTGAAGCGCATATCACCTAGATCTACTTCATCTCAGCATTCTTACCCAGGCTAAGCAGATGAGTTTATGCTGTATATAAGTATAAAACTCTCTCTTTATGTATATATGTATAAACTCTGTATAAATGTATATATGTATAAAAGTCTTAAGATTTAAAAAAAAAAAGGTAATTATTCTGTCTGAAAGCATCCCCTAACTGCTTCCCTTCACTGTGAATTCTCAGAAAATGTTCCTATCCCTCAAGTTTCTCTATAGCCTAGGAATGATATCCAAACTATGGAATCTGGTATTGGGAGACCCACGTATTTGGTTTTCTGACCTTGTCATCTACTTTCTAACATGAGCTCTCTCTGTTGCTGATTCCTTTGCCTGATCTTTCTGTAAAATCAATATTTTGGAATTTTCCAATGGCTGTGTGTATGCGTGTGTTTCTTTCTGTCCGCCTTTCCTCCACGATAGAGTGTAAATCATTCAGAGATGACTCCCTTCCATCGTAAGCTGTCATAAGTAGTCACATGTATTTTGTGTTGTGCAACTCTAAGGGACCTTATCCATGATGACCACAACATAAACAGTGAGCCCTAACAATTTGTCTGCTTTCATTGACTTTGTAACTCATAATCAACAAGTGGCTGAGCAGACATTGGACATACATGCAACATTAGGAAATAACAAACTTTGGTATCATTTTAAAAAGCAGAAAATGAGAACAAAATGAATGAAGAAAATATTGACTCTGCCCGTGTATCTGCCTGGGTCAGAAAATTTTATCATCATGTCAAATTGCTCTGTTTCAAATGGTGCAATTATAAGCAAAGTTGATGAACTGAAACACAGTTTAGTGATTAGATCTTCTCCTTGATCCAGGAGAGGTATCTTGCAAGTGGGAGTTTGGCCTCAGTTATCTTTCTAGACTGCTCTTTTGCATTGCTGACAACCTCATGCCAACCTTTTTTGTCTGTTACTGTTGCTCCTACTGAAACAACAAAATTTAATTTCTATTTTCTAATACTCCTGATAAAAACTCAGGAAATTGTTTTGAGCTCTTCCCTATTTTGGCCTCTCTGACATTATATGACATGGTTCCCCACCCCCAAACCCCAATCCTTTGACCACTCCTCCCTCTGCTTTTTTTTTTTTGAATAATCCTTTTCAGATTTCTTTTCTCTTTTTTTTCCTCCAATGATTATCTCCATGCTCTGTTTTACTCTCTGTATTCTGTCTCGAGTACCTCATCCAACTATTGCATTTTCTAATCATCCTTATGTAGAAGATGGAAAATAATATTTATTTATTCATATATCCCTGACTCTTTCTCAAGCTTTGCACTCATATTTCCAGTGCCCCACTGAACATGATCTATGGGATATGCTGCCATCCACTAAAATTTAATGTGTCTAAACAAAAATGTATTCCAGTCAATTCTTCCTTCCTTCTCTGTATCTGTTAATATATTACCAATCTTCCTCTGTCATCAAGGATTGAGATCTTGAAGATATCTTTTTCTTTTTAATTTCCTTCTACTTCTGTCCCCTAACCCCCAAATCTATCAGTAATCAAGGCATGCTAATAATTCATTCAAAATTGCTTCTTACATCTGGCACTTGCATCACATTCACACCATTACCAGAGTACATGTCCTAATTACTTCACATCTGGATTCAGATTAAGTTACAGGGATCATTTAGTAAGCAACCGATAGGTGCCAGATACTGCTAGCTGCTTTCACAAGCATTGAATGTTTCTCTAAATTCTCTCTCCTCCAGGCTACAGTCAACCCAACTTTTAGATTAATATTCATAAAATGTTAATCTAGTCATCTCTTCATTCCCTAGCAAAACCCTGCAGTGGCTCATTCAGGGGCAAACAACTATGTTTCTTCATTTCTTTTCAACATTAACTCTACTCCACTGAAGCTACATCTTTGATCACTGCTTGATATACTGTGTTATACTGAAAAAAAGGGCCATAGACTTTCCCCATCCTCACCTGAATACCACTTTGCAAAGTGAAATTGTAGTTCTTTCGGTCAAAATGTGTCATCTATTTCTCCAGTTTGTCTTGTGACTGGCTTTGGCCAATGGGACGATAGCACACATAACTTGAGCAGAGACTTGAAAAGTGGTTTTGCATTAAGGTTTGCCCACTCTTGTTGCATTGGGAATCTTGAGCTCACAATATTAATGAGCTTAAGCTAGCATGATGGAGGAATACTTTGGCTGACAGTATAAAATCAATGGACATGGGAATGAGGCCATCCTGAATTACCAGCCATCAGCCAAACCACCGGCTGCCCACATATGCATGAAAAGCCCTGTAGAAATCAGCAAAACCAACCTGGACTAGAACAATCACCCGCCATCCACAAAATCACGAACTAAATACATTAGTTGTTTTAAACCACTCAGTTTTGGTGGGCTTTGTTATGAATCACAATCTAATCAATACCTTGGTTTAGTTGCCTTCTTTTTGTTGCCTTCTTAAATACTTTGGTCCATAATGCTCTCTCTCTCTTTTCTGAGGTTGTTTTGTTTTGTTTTGTTTTGTTTTGTTTGGTGGTGGTGTTTTTTCTGTTCTGAGTTCTTAATGATATTCTGACTGTACCAATAGTTCCAGGAGATCCTGTTATTTTTTCATACAATGTTACCACTGTCTTTTTCATGGGAATAACTGGTCTATACTACTTATCAGACACTTAATCATATCTTGTCTTATTGTTAACATCTTATAAGTCTATTTTCTCCAAGTAGGTACTACATCTGGCCTATCTACCTAGAATTTTGGTGTCTGTTCAGGATTTATCAGCATTCCATGGCCAAAGTAGGCTTTCTTTTCATTTTTTTTTATTTTTTATTTTTTAAGATTTTATTTCTTAAGTAATCTCTACTCCCACTGTGGGGCTTCAACTCAGAACCCCAAGATCAAGAGTTGCATGCTCTACTTACTGAGCCAGCCAGACACCGCCAAAGTACGCTTTCAATAAACAATTGTTGATCAATGAAAGTACCTTCCACAATTAAAAAAAAGCATTAAAATTACTATAAGAGTATATTGATAATTTATACAACTGAAAAAGACACATTCAACCAGATTGTACATTTGAGCAAAGTTCTCTTCTCTGCCTTCCTCCTGTGCTCATTTCGGAAATCTGACTTAAGAATTCCCTGCCCAGAGAGATACACACCAGCAAAACCGTGGAAAGAGTAAGACCCTGGCTTGCCCTTGATATATTTTTTCAAATCCTTCATAATAAGTAGTAAGATGAAAGTGGTTTATCTTATTTATCTTTCAGCTTTATGTCAAATGTACATTTTGATATGCATAGGATACACAATGAAGCTGAGATTTTTGTTCTGCAGGACCATTAAGTTAGAAATTTCTGGCTTTTATTTTCTGGAGTGCCTACAGCATTTTTACTTCAGTGCTGCATTAAAGTAATTTTTACATTTAATATGGAATAAAGGTAAAGCTGTCTCACAATGCCTAACCACAGGTATGTGGGCGAACAGTTGTCTACAGATTATAGCTTGGAAACAGATTCAAAGGAAAGCTAAGAAAGGCAAAACAACTCAATTTGGAATGTGAATCAGCCTTGGAATTGGCATGCTTCAGTGAGGATGGTGTGTTTTCTTTCCTGCTTCGGAGATGTGCCCCAATACAAATTCTGTTTCCAATATATAAGGGGTATTGCCTTCCAACCTGAAGAGATTTTAAGGCTCTCTGAGCACAGAATTAACAAACAAAAAAATACAATATGTGTTTTTTCATCAATTTTCATCAGCAATTTTCAGCAATTTTCATCAATTTCCTGTTAAAGATAAATGCTTAGATATAATTATCATCTTATATGTTTTATCTCCTGTCCATCTACATCAACTTTCATATTTTAAAGTCCTGGTCCATGAGAGTCCGGAAATGGGGATTTTAATTACAGCATCTTAAAATATAATAATTGTGATCTTGCAATTATTCAGGATGGCTATATGTTTGGTTTGTTTTTCCATTTTATGTCAATGAGCTTTGTCCATACACTCTCCCGTGCAAAGGGTATGATAATGTATCTTTCTTTGTTCTTGAATTTCAGATTAATTTCAGGCTATGTATAACAATTCTACAAAATTTTCTTTTAGCTTCAAAAGCTACACTCCTCACTGACGAACAGCTGGAAATAAATTCTCAGTTAAGTAGGCATGGTGATGGAAAGGAAGGAATAAGCATGAAGGAAGTCAAGGTTAAAATAAATAAAAGGAGTTAAGTTCTTCCCCTTTTCTAAATCTTCAACTTCTAAAGACACTGTTTTGCTCACTCAATCCCATACTCCATTCTTTTATTGATCAAATATCACTGTGCCCAAAATTAGAAGCAACAGATATTGCTTCAATAAATGAATAGGTTAAAAACAAACAAACAAAACCGTATTATGGTCACACAAGGGAATATTATTCAGCAATAAAAAGGAATGTATAATAAAGTCACAAAAAGAAATGATGAATGTTAAATGCATAATGCTAAGTGAAAGAACTTAACTGAAAGGTTACATAATGTATAATTCCAGTTATGTAATATTCTGGAAAAGGCAAAACTATAGAAACAGTAAAAAGATCAGTGGTTCCCAGGGATTCCAGGATGGGGCAGGGAGGTGAATAGGTGAAGCATGTTTTTTGTTTTTGTTTTTTTTAGGGTGATGAAACTATTCTGTATGATACTGTAATAATGGATACATGGCACTATGAATTTATTAAAGGTCACAGAACTTTGTAGAACAAACAGTGAACTTTAATGTATGTAAATTCTTAAAAAATCATTTATAAGGTTAAGGATCCCAGATGGAATAAAGAATGTGAAAAAAAATAATCTAACTGTATTATAAATGTATGAAACAACCTCACTGAAGAGGGTTGGGGAAAAGGTGATGACCTTACTTTGGAAGTTGACAAAGTTGCTTCCCATGGTTAACAATTCTCAAACCACTATATAAGTATAATGGAATTGAAATTAGTAAGTGGATGATAGGTTGTAGAAGCCAGCTTTCTTACTGTCGAGTCGGGGCGGTTCTCCAGATAAGCTAGGGTCAGAAGCTAGGATGATCCATGTAGTAATGGATTAAGGTGGAAGCATATAGAAATACCTATAGGTGTGTGTGTGTGTGTGTGTGTGTGTGTGTGTGTGTTTGTGTGTGTGTGTATACACACATATGTATGTATATATATGGGTTAGTAGATACACATATATTTCCTTGCTCTGTGAGTTGAGAGGGTTAGAAACAATACATTCCAATAACAATAGGCACATCTAACATCTAAATCTGTTTTTTAATAATACTTTCCAATAAAAGGAACCAGGGCTCCTTGGATAAATGGCTAATCCTAGGACTGGGGCAGGAAATATGTAAGATAAGCATCTTGTAGTGCCTGAAAGTAAGAAGGTGCTAAATACGCACACATATGGACACACACATACATAAACACGCATACACAAATGGTGAGATTATTTCAAAGGCACACAGTAGCAAACTGAAAAAAGCTACCAATGGCCAAAGCTGGAACAATTTGAGCAATATCATAAACAAAATAGTGTTGGATTATAACCAGATGTATAAAAGAAATGTCCATGAATCCATGCTGATATAAATAAATAATTCAATAAATAAATAAATAAATAAGAGAGACGAGATTTTGATGGTTAATTTTCTATGTCAACTTGGCCAAGCCATAATACCCAGTTATTCAATTAAACACTAATCTAGGTGCTGTTATGCAGATATTTTATAGATATGGTTAACATCTACAATTAGTTGGCTTTAAGCAAAAGAGATTATTATTGATAATATGATCCAATGATATAATGGATTGGATGATAATAATCCCATCAGTTGAAGGACCTTGAGAGCAAAACTAGCATTTCTTGGAAGAAGACGTTGTTCCATGTCTGGATTCTCTGGACTGGAGCATGAGCTCTAGAATATCTAGCGTGTTAACCTACTCTACACAGATTTTAGATTTGCCAGCCTCCAGAAGCATGTAAGTCATATCTATCATCTATCTATCTATCTATCTATCTATCTATCTATCAGTATCTATCATCAATCATGTATCTATCTCCTACTGGTTCTGCTTCTCTGGGAGACCCTGAAATTTCCCATGTAGAGAAATTCCAAATAGTATTTAGATACTTTACCCTTAAGGAGGTGGAGTATAACTCCCCACTTTTTAAGTCTGGGCTGTACATTGTGACTACCTTCAAAAAGAGTGAAGTATGGAATGCTATTGATGTTCAAGGAGGGAGAGATCTACTGGGCTTCATGGCAGAAGTACATTTTGAGTTGGATATTAAGAGGCAAGGGGGATTTTGATAGGTGAGGAGAGAGGAAAATAATTTCATGAGGACAGAATAGATGGAGCTGAAGCCCCAAGAGATAGGGTTTGGCAATTAAAGTTGGTCTAGTTTGGGGGCACCTGGGTGGCTCAGTCATTAAGCATCTGCCTTTGGCTCAGGTCATGATCCCAGGCTCCTGGGATTGGGCTCCCTGCTCAGCAGGAAGCCTACTTCTCTCTCTCCCACTCCCCCTGCTTGTGTTCCCTCTCTCACCCCCTCTCACTGTCTCTCTCTGTCAAATAAATAAATTAATTTAAAAAATCTTTAAAAAAAAGTTGGTCTAGTTTGGACAAGGATAGTGTTTATCTATGAGAATATGGGGACAACACCAATGAAAGTATATTTCCTTTCATTGTCTTTCCTCCCCAGAATTCATAACTGATCCTCAGCAAAGCTTCAAAACATGGAGGAGATGATGCTAAGTGAAATAAGTCCAGCAGAGAAAGTCAATTATCATATGGTTTCACTTATTTTTGGAACATAAGGAACAGCATGGAGGACATTAGAAGGAAGGGAAAAAATGAAGGGGGGAAAATCGGAGGGAGAGACGAACCATGAGAGACTATGGACTCTGAGAAACAAACTGAGGCTTTTAGAGGGGAAGAGGGTGGGGAGATGGGTTAGCCTGGTGATGGGTACTAAGGAGGGCACGTACTGCATGGAGCACTGGGTGTTATACGAAAACAATGAATCGTGGATCACTACATCAAAAACTAATGATGTATTGTAGGGTGACTAACATAACATAATAAAATAAAATAAAATTTAAAAAAATTAAACAAACAAACAAAAAAACCATGGTGATCCCTTAATATCCCAGTAAACATAGCCAGGTCCTTTATGATTGTAATGTAATGATTAGTGTTCACATCTATGAGCATGTCCAGGTATAAGTATATCTCTTATGAAAGACCTGGTAGAAATGCTAAGGATATATACACAAAAAGCTTATACACATTGAGTTCTTACCCATTAGGAGAAAAGTGAAAGTGGCCATTTATTGAACTTTATTATTGTCAGGCTTATACCAGGTTCTTTTAATTTCACCTAGCCAGTACCTACTCTAAACCAGGCAATATTTTAGGCATTGAGAACTCAATGGCATAGTCTCTTTTCTTTCTCATCGTATTATGATTATCTGTATGTTTATCGTTACCGCTAAATTATGAATTCTTAGCATGCAAAAGATCACTGAGAAAGAGAGCGCCTTCTCTGAAACTTAAAATACCACCTCCTTCTATTGTTTAGATGTGACTAATTAGACTGAAAAGTATTATTTTATAGAGAAATAAAATTATTTTTCTTTTCTGCCCTAAAACAAAATCTTTTAGTCTTGGACTAATTATACTACACACAAATTACTCCTGTGGGCTGTTTGTTTGGTCTAAGAATGTAGAAAAAAATTGCATTAGAAGAAGATTTTGGAAGAGAAAAGAGTATGTGTTAACTTCACATTTCATCCTCTTTCAAATTACAGAGAATCTGCATAATTTTTCGTTATCTGAAAAAATATTATGGCTTATCTGCCGTATGTCAGGCTACTGCCCACTGATGGAAATATAGTTGCTTTGCCCTCAGTGAGAGTGCAATCCAGTGGAGAAATAGACACATGAATAAAATATATGGAAATCAATCAACTTTTCTATTGAGCATCTACTATGTACAAGCACTAGTCTAGGCAGTGGGAGTATATTGGTGAATAAAATCAACTCAGTCTTTCCTTATGGAGGGTATATAGTCTAATGGGGAAGATATATACATAAAATAAGTAAATATGTTTGACCAAATATAAGTATAGATCTAAACCAGGGTTTCACAACTTTGACATTATTGGCATTCTGAGCTGAGTAATTCTTTGTATATTATAAAATATTCAGCAGCAGCCCTGGTCTTTACCTCCACTAGATGCCGGTAGTATTCCCCTCTCCTCATTCCTGCAGCTGTACAATTAAATATGGTTTCAACATTGCCTAATACCCCTGGGAGGAATACTGCCCTAGACTGGGAAGCATAGATCCTAACTTAATCTGAGGTCATTACCAATGTTATCTTCATTTTACAAAGACAGTTCCTAATTTGTTTCAGGGTCCTACAGCTAGGAAGAAGTAGAAAAATAATTCTAACCAAGTCTTGATTGTAACTCAGGCCATCCAAATATGTGCTGAATTTACTATTCTTCCGCAGAGCCAGATTTTCTTAGTGAGCAAAACCAAGGGGGTAGAAGTTAGTGTGGATTTTTATGAATGTGGTCTCAAAAATTCTTAGGCAAGACCTATAAAGGAAATGTAAATGAAGGTTATTTTTTCTCATATATTTTTAATTTTTCTATTTTTTCTAGGGCTTGGTAAATTATAAGACTTAGATATAATAGTAAGGGAGAGGGAAGCGAAGCATCTGGAATAATTCCAATTTTTGTTTGACTTAAACATCATCCAACCAATAAAAAAATTGTAGTGAGCAAGGGTGGGGTTAATTGTTTCATCTGTTTTTAATCATAGCAATCTTGAGGTACTTGAATGCATTCCTACCTAGTAGGCACTTGGATGTAAGAATCTAGATGACCATAAAGATCCCTGAGGAAAAGTAAAAAAGAAAAAAAAATTACCTAATGGTCAAATCACAAATGGTTTAAAAAAATGTAATGATTAGTGTTCACATCTATGAGCATGTCCAGGTATAAGTATATCTCTAGATTTTGCCACTGTATAGAGTCTTCCTCATCTTAATAAATAGCAACTTTATCTCTCCATATTTTTACTTTTTTTTTTCAGCTCAAAAAACTTGTAGTGTCCTTGATGTCGTCTCTTCTCTCACAAACCACATCCAGTCTGTTAACAAATCTTCTTGTTTTGCCTTCAAAACATGTCCAAAATTAGACCTGCTGCCTTTATTGTCCAAGCTTACCACTCAGATTATTTCAATAGTCTTTTAAGGGTTAACTTTGCTTCTTCCCTTCCTGTATCTCCCACGGTATATTGTCAACACAGGAACTGGTAGTCCCCGGAATTCTTAATCTCAGGAACAAACTGAGGGTTGCTGGAGTGGCCGGGGGTGGGAGGGATGGGGTGGCTGGGTGATGGACATTGGGGAAGATATGTGCTACGGTGAGCACTGCGAATTGTGTAAGACTGTTGAATCACAGATCTGTACTTCTGAAACAAATAACGCAACATATTTTAAGAAAAAAGAAAAAGAAGAAGATAGCAGGAGAGGAAGAATGAAGGGGAGTAAGTCAGAGGAGGAGACGAACCAGGAGAGATGATGGACTCTGAAAAACAAACTGAGGTTTCTGGAGGGGAGGAGAGTGGGGGGATGGGTTAGCCTGGTGATGGGTATTGAGGAGGGCACATTCTGCATGGAGCACTGGGTGTTATGAACAAACAATGAATCATGGAACAGTACACCAAAACAAATTATGTAATATATGGTGATTAACATAACAATAAAAAAATTAAAAAAAATGTAAGGCATATATGATCAATTGATGTTCAACCAAAACACTGAGCTAACAACATGGGGAAAGGAAAGTCTAGAAAGATATGATCTCTATGGAAAACAAAAGAAAACAAAAAAACAAAAACCCTCCTCAGTCCCTACTTCACTTTATATACAAAAATTTATATGAGGTACATCATAAACTGAATGTAAAAGCTAATATTATAAAACTTCTGGATGAAAATAGAAAATAGCTTAGTGAACTTGTGAAAACATAGTAAACAAGACACATAAAGTACTGATCTGAAAAGAACAAAAATGATTAATGAGATTTCATCAAAAGTAAAAATTTATGTTCATCAAAAGATTCCATTAAGAAAATGAAATAGGCAAACTACACACTGGGAAAAATATTTAGAATATATATATGTATATATATCTATCTATGAAAAAGTACTTTTGTAAGTACATATATAAAGAATTTCCACAAATCAACAATACAAAGACAAGAGACTCATTTACAAAACAGAGAAAGCCCATGAACCAGCATGTCACAAGGAAGATATAGGAATGATCACTAAGTGCAGGAATGGTGTTCATCATCATTAGCCAAAAGAGAAATGCAAATTAAAACAACAAAGGCCATTTCACGCCCACTTGTATGAATAAAATGAAAAAAAATTACTAGCAATATCAGTGGAGAACAACCACAGCCCTTATACAATGTTAGTGGGAGTATAAAATGAAAAACACTTTGGAGAACTGTTCGGAAGTTTACTATAAAGTTGAACATGCATCTACTCTATGGCCCAGCTAGGTATATACTCCAAATAAATAAAAACCTATGTTCTCAAAAAGACATCATAGCAACCTTATTCATAACAAGCACAAACTGAAAACAGCCCAAATTACATCAATTTGGAAAGGAAAGGAACGGGATACATAAAAAATATAAACAAATAAACATTAGAATGCTATACAGCAATAAAACGAAATGGACTATTAATTTATGTAACAACAAGGATGACTCTCACAGACATTATGTTGAGCAAGAGATGCCAGACACAAAAGTGTATATACTATATGTTCTATATGGTTCTATTTATGTAAGTTCAAGAACAAAAAAAAGGAAGAACTGAATGGAAAGGGCATGAGGGAACTTCTTGGTGTGATATGAATGTTCTCATTTTATTGGGGGCACTGGTTGCATGGATATGTACAACTATGTAATTGTCAAGACTCCTAGTGCTGAAAATTTAAGACTAGTGCATTTTATTGTGGTCAATTTGTTTCATTAAGTTACAAGAAAGAAAATAATAATAATTAAAAAAACAACAAAGGAGATCATGTAGTCCTATAAGAAAGTCAGCATGTATACAAAAGCCTTAGAGGTCCGAACATAATCTTCCTTCCCTCAGACCCACCCTGTTACTTTCAGACCTCATCTCTTACCACACTCCCTTCCTTCACTCTGTTTCAGACACCCTGGCCTCCTTACTTTCCTTGAACATACCAACCAGACTCACCCCCAGGGCCTTCATACCTGCCGTTCTCTTCTTGTAGAAAACCCTTCTCCAGAGCTTCACAGTTTTTTTTTTTCCCTACTGCTTCCTTTAGTGTCTGCCCAAATGTCATCTTATCATAAAACCTTTCCTGCCAACCCTAGTAAAAATAACTTCACACACATACACTACACACACACATCTATATACCACTACCACCATCAGAATCCCCATTCCCCTTAGTTGCTTTATTTTTCTCTGCAGCAGTTAACACCATCCTACTTATTATAAAATTTACCTATTTAGTTTTTACCAATTATCTCCCTTAAGTAGAATAAGTGCTTATTAGTGAGAGCAGGGACTTTTTACTTAAACTTCTTCATTCGCAATATCTAGAACAGTGCTGTATATAATAAATTTTGAAATATATTTGTTCAGTAAATATTACTTCAACATAAATAATTTCATTTAAACCTTAAGTAAGTCATGAAATCTGAAAAAGTTAGAATGCATGGCCAAGGAACAGAAGGGATAAATGAAAATATAAGTATATAAATATGGAATTAATAATGGGACATCTAGAGTTTTGCAAAAGTTAGGGCTGACTCCATGGCTTAGCTGGTTAAAGCGCCTGTCTAGTAGAGTTTTGCAAAAGTTTGAGTCAGGTAGTAGTCAAAGCCTATAAGTTTGAATAAGCTAAATTCATACATAGTTGCAAGTATTCTACTTAGAGAACCACATTGCTTCATCATAGCCTGGCATGTGATGGTATTCAGTGTTGTAAGAGACCTGTTAATTGTGTTCTAATGAATTAGGAAGTTGTGAAGCATGTGGGGCTACTGAGAAAATGTGTTTTATTTTTTTAATTCATCCAAATTGTATTTATGTTCATAAAAGAATAATATAATAATGCTAATTTTAGTGAAATAAAACATTTTGGATCTTAATAGAAAATACATTGAAGTCTATTTAGAGCTTTCTTTTATAAATAATTATGTATTATTTTAATTCTCTAAATTAAATTCTGACTCTTGGAGTGTAGTTAATCCATCTTTTTCTTTGAGAACTTAGCAAGAAGTGTGCTATTGTAACCTTAGTTCTACTTCATAATGAGCAAAATAAATGGGCAAAACAAATACAGAGATTAAAATAAAGGAAAGTGCTCTTAGGAAGAGGATAGATATCAAAGATAAAGATGAAACTGGGATTTGATAAAGAAGGTAAAGGGTATTATGAAAACATTTTATAGAAATGCTGTGAAAGCATCTAAACAAAAGCAATTATTTCATAGCTTTCTAGTTTATTCAACAACCAAAAATAAATGCTAGCCTAGAAGTTGTAAGGATTGATTTAGAAACTCTGTAAATATAGTAGGAGGCAAGAAGTAGTTGCTGAAACATATAATTTTGAACAGTTTAAAATTAGAAGGAAGCTTACCAAAAAGAGGGCTGGGCTGAGTGACTTGCCAAGCACTACGCTAATGTAAGTTCTATCTGTGGCTGTCCTTAATTCTAAAGTCAAAAAGCATGTAGAAGAAAGGTCTATATCTACTAGCTTCTAAGTCAGAATTGTTACTGGAAATTATTGTGCATTACAGGAACTGAATGTATGGGCCTTATCGCTACCCATGACATATTTCATTATGCAATCTAGGTCATAATGTTCTGATCTGCACCTCTAAGTTTGAAGAAATTCATAAAGTCATATCATATGCTGGTCATTAAGTATCCTCAGATTTCAAGAAAAATTATTATAATACCTCACAAACAAATACTTAGGTATATTTTAAATACACACACACACACACAGATGCTGAGGGTATAGAAAAGCCACAAAATGAGAAGGAAAACTAACATTCACTGTTTTCAATGTGCCCAGCACTGATTTGAGCTGTACTTGCATTATTTCATTTGATAAATGTAATGATATTTTATAATATATTAAGATTTTATTTATTTATTTGAGGGGGGGAGAGTGCACAAACAGGGGGGAGGGGCAGAGGGAGAGGGAGAAGCAGACACCCCGCTGAGCAGAGAGCCTGACTCAGGGCTTGATCCCAGGATTCTGGGATCATAACCTGTCTGAGCCAAAGGTAGACAGTTAACCAACTGAGCAACCCACGCACCCCAGCTTTATATATTTTAATAATGAATCTACTTTATCTAGAGTCATTGATTTGATTTTTCATGCCAAATTATTTTCATTGTGAACTGTGATGAAAAGTTCTAGCACATACATTATAAGCTCCTCAAAAATGCACTTGGTGGCATCTTTCATGTGGCATAATTCTTCTAAGAAGTTCACTTTCTTTCCAAGTCTTTATCCTTAGGAACAGTTCTACTTTAAAAAAAAATCTGACACAAGATACGTCTTTTTTCACAAAGGGAGAAAGTGGAACAGAAAGTTATCTGGTGGGTGGCTTTTCCTTTCTCCGCTCTCAAGCCAGAATCAATGAACTGACAAGTAACACTTGGCTTATAGATTTGGGAAAGAAAGTAGATTTAGGGATTTAGGAAGCAGAGGAATTCTTGTAAAATCCATGCCTAAAGAGTTTAATTTAGAATAAATGAAGGAAAAAAAAAAGCACAGCCCAATCTGAAGACAAAGACAGAAGACAAAGGGATGGGAAAATATTTAAAATAGGAACTTCTAACCTCATGGACTTCTTAGTCTTGCGGTTTGATGTCCTTAATGAAATGATAGGGACACCTGGGTGGCTCAGTTGGTTAAGCATTTGTCTTTGGCTCAGGTCATGATCCCAGGGTCTTGGGATCGAGCCCCACGTCAGGCTCCCTGCTGAGCTGAGCAAGGAGGTAGTCTGCTTCTCCCTCTGGCTCTCCCCACCTCCCCTGCTCATGTTCTCTCTCTCTCAAATAAATAAATAAATAAAATATTAAGAAAGAAATGATAGAACCCTGGGGCTCCTGGGGACAAGAGCTAAGAAAGACCTAAATGAGTACAGGGAGAAAACATGTGTTTGGGCATGCGGGAAATAAAATAATACTGAGCAGAGGATGGAGGGTGGGTTAAGGAGAGAGGATGGGTCATGGAAAGTCTGAGCAATAATGGTCTGATTGTATTAAAAGCAGTGTATACATTCAGGATACTGAAAAAAGATAAGGAAACTCTTAGGGCAAAAGTGGAATGTGATTGCAGAACCACCAAAAAGCAGAAGTGACCCGTGCATAAGAATCATTACACCATTACAAAGGGCCATCATTGGTGCTCTAATTATGAATTGTTTAATAGAGCTCTTCTCTGTAGTCATTCTATATTTATTATAAAATAAGTAGACTATTCTCTGGTCTTTACTTTTTGCCTACTTAAAGCTGGTAAGTTACAAAGTGTTGTGATTTAGCCAATGTCCAGGTATACACTAGATGCTCATTACCTGTCATTTGACATCAAGGTTATGATAAAAGTTCCATAACAAAGTAAAATTATTCCTCCTAACATGGTTTAAAAGGCTTCTTTACTTTAGGTGGTTAGAAAATATTAAGAAAAAAATCATCAGAATTGAAAAAGAGTACTAAGTTTATTTCAATTAAGGAAGCATTAAATATTAGCAGAGATCGCAAAGATTTCAGAAGTCCTGCTCTATTTGACTCTATTTTTGTAAAGAGTGCTATGTATATTCTTAGAGACAGAAAGGGAAGATTATCTGTCATGTAGGATACAAATCACACTTACTCAGAATGTTGTCTTAATAGTAAATCAGTATAAATTACTGCCTAGAAGAAGATATTATTCATTTTCAACAAGCTATCATTTGCGGTGAGAACATATTTATCTTATTAATATGTACAGTACAAGTGTAATTCACCTGACTGAAGTGTTTATGTTCAGCCCTAGACAAAATGGGTATCTTCATAACTCCATCCATTCCATGCCCTCTTCACACTTTGGGTCACCAAACCCATCATCCACTGATCTAACCAACGCTGAGTGTGCATTTCCACATCCAGGCCTGCCTTCAAGTCCGATTCTGGTCCATTTGTACTTAAATACAAAACTCTTAACCTGTCTTTTCATACACCTACCCACTAAAGTTTGTCTCCTGTCTTCCCTGGTTGGAAGGAAATCCCAAGTTATTCTAAGTAGATCTAGGCTAAGCTGTTAAGACCTGATCATAGGAGCTAGTGCTGCTCCTCTTAATATTTTGATCAGGGGATAATTCCTTAACTGAAAGGTGGAATTACAGCTCTCTGGCAAACTAGAACAGGAAACTTTCTGCAGCAGAACTTTATGAAAGAATATGGCCTTTGTCAGTGAGAGTACCTAGAGAGCTAGGGGTGCATCTCAAAGGGAGATTATATACACACACACACACACACACACACACACACACACACACACACGTGTGTGTGTGTGTATTTTAATGAAGCAGTGGTAGTTGTGTTTTAAATATAAAGCTGTATTCCATAGCCATTTTGAAAGTAAATTCAATGGTCTGTAGCAGTTTATTCACTTTGTCCTGAAATTCTAGGTTTATTCCTATGTCTGTACTGGTAAACTTAATGCATTAATGAAAATAATTTAGTAGTACCTTTAAGACACTGCTAAAAAAAAGGTTATTGCTATATAGTATGTATAAAGGATACAAGAAGAGTAGAGACTCTATTGTAATTCCACTTTTCATAGGTCCCAGCATCCCCAGCTATTAATTTTCATTCATTCATTTATTCATTTAATCAACAATGAGATCTCATTATATGTCCAATGCTGAGCTTGATGTTGAATATGGAGATTTTTTTTTCTCCTACAGCTATTTTATAGGCCATAGTTCCATTAAGGAACAGATGTGTGTATGGGGTGGAATAGTCATATATAGGGAGAAAAACTTGTACATGACAGCCAAAAAAGGAATCAATTTTGAGAGTATGCCAAGAATATCTATCATCTGTCTATCTATCTATCTATCTATCTATCTATCTATCTATCTATCTATCTATCATCTATCTATGTACTTTAAAAGATACATATGGGAGCAAGAAAATAATGAAAAAGGAAAGGGACAACATCTGTTTCCTAAGATAATATCCAGGCTAGAGTTTTATTCCAAAATCCAAGTACACATTTTGGGGAGGATGGATTTTGCCCGATTGATTACAGAATTTCTAAATATTCTATCAATACAATATTTTTAGGAGTGATTCGATGACATTTTGTTTACTGCAGGCTATCCTGAGTACCTTGTTTATGCCTTGCATCATATAAGGTATCCTGTTCCACCTAATAGTATATGTGCTGTCAAACATATAAGTGCAAAAGTATTATTTCTTTTGGCTTTAGGGAAGAGAATGAGAGAGAAGCCAAAGGTAGGTGATAGGATAGTCAGGGTAAATTGGCAGGCAGTCAGATGAATAAAGTAAATTCTAGAAGAGGAGAAGATAAAGAGTGATTTCTCAAGTGTAAGTTAAGTCCAAACTGAAACTGAGGCAAAAAGACCAATAGGATTTATATGTAATGACAAGTGATAAGTGATCACCATAACGATTTTCCTGGAATGGAGTCCTGCTAATCTCTCCTCTCTCGCACCAACTGTTGTGGCTCTTATAACGCTCTTTGAAATGCTATTTGTGCAAGCACAAGCAACTGTATTGTCAAGAAGGATTTGTTTTTTCTTAGTTATGTCTTTAAAAAACCCAAACAACTTTTGGTTAGTCATGATTAATATTTGGAAAGAGAAATGTTTATGCTTTCATTGTTATTTTTATTTATGATTCAACAAATATATTGAATGTGGTAGATTTGTTTTTGTGGTGAGGGACTGGGGTGAGGTGCCTTGAAAATAAGACTGCAAACCACCTTATCTCTGCCTTAGAAAAATGTACCTCTTGAGAGAAAAATCCATTTCATAACAGATTTTATAAATGCCTAAAAACAACAACAAAAATATGAATTTAACTGCTAGCCTTCTGCTTGCTGACTTTGAGGTCTCTTCCAGAGTCAAGAAACAGTAAATGAATATTTAACCAAATCCTTCTGAACAAATGCTTCCCTTATATCCACAGTCTCAGCACATAGTCGCTGCTTTGCTGACCTCACCCTTACTACCTGACAAGTTATAGCATGTCAAATGTATTTGACTGTGATCACATTTCCTGTCTTCCTCTTTCCTTTGTTTTTATGTCATTACACAATCACATTTAGTCATTCAAGAGTCAGCTCAAATGTTACCTGTAGTGTGAAGCCTCTTTGACACCTCCCTCCCTAGTCAGAATCAGTTTCTCCCTCCTCAGAATTCCTATAATAATTTGTTTATACTTCTCTTCTTTCTAACTTGACACTTTCCTGCCCCCAACAGCTGGAAGAGAAGACAGAGATGATCCCTCATGCTTCTATCCTAAAGAGCCTAGAAGAGGGAGAGGTTGAAGAAGGGACTAAGGAGAAAAGGCCTAAAAAGCACATATTTAGGGATAGCTCAGAGATATGGAGTGCCTATCCATGTCAAAATATTACATTAAGTGTTCTGCATGTTCATCTCATATAATCAAACAATTGCTAGCTAGTGCCAAGCACTTTACATATACCATTGTTTTCAGTCCTCACAGAAACTCCTTAAATTGTGGTTATTGATATCACCATTTTACAAGCAATGAAAGGAAGACTCAGAGAGGTTAAATAATCTGCCCAATATCAACCACCAGCAAATTAGAAAAGAGATATGAAGTGCGTTGGATTGATTCCAAAGTCCATGATGTAAATAGCCATGAAACACTATTAACTGGTGGAGAGCTAAGGAATCTGGCAGATGTAATCTAACTGTTAACAATATACATTCTTAGGACAGATGATGATGGTAGCAGGTATTGAAGTAGTTTGGAGACTGGAGAGATGAACTGAAGTCATGAGAAAAATTAGAGAAGATGCTATATAGGCGGTGACAAGATAGAAAAGTTATTCCCGTGTGTGATAATAGATAACAACTCTGGGCTTATGGAATATGACTCTGAGTTCATTCTGGTACAAAGCTTAGTTCCACACCAGATATAATTTAATTTCCCCTGGGCATCAATCAGAAAGTGGGTAACTTGAGACATGGGCCTGCTTTCATGTGGACCTGCAGCTATGAGACAGTACCAGAATCTCCAGGGCCAGCTTGTGGGAATCCTTTGGGCTTCATCAAGCCAAAGAAAAAGCCCCCAGTGAGAGTCATTGGTAGCCTGGACTCTCTGAATCCTGCTAATAACTGGCCAGACTAAAAATGCACCTTCCACAGAGACTGGTTATTCAAAGATCACTAGAGGGTCATACATATTAGCTCACATTCTGAATGCCTATATCTCCTTCCCAGGAGACAGACTGAGAAATAGAGCTATCAGTCATGAAGTGATCTTCTAGAGTAGAAGATGCCAAGGTATGAATTGAGATGAAGCACTGCTGTGTGGGAAAGAGTTAGTTAGGATGTGTCCCTTGGTGTGTGATACGCCAATATTAAGGGTTGCTAATCATGCAGGTATTCTTCAATTACAGTTCATACCTCCCTGTGAAGGTTTTTGTGTCACATGACTACAACAAAATGACAAATGAAACAACAGTAACAAAAACAGCAGTGATAGTTACTGAAGAGTTACAATGGGCCAGCGACTCTTATGTACTTTACTTTCATTAGCTCCTATAATAAAGATAAATACAGGGAGATGTGTATATATAAATACAGACATAAGCCATACATAACTCAAACTCATGTTAATTCTCACATATAATCTATGTCCAAATCATCCAATTATTAGACACAATTCAGAAAACCTGAACACTGGAGTCCACACATTCCAGGCTTGGGGATATTTATGCCTGTAATCATGTGACAAAACAGCATAGAATTGGAACAAACCTTTTAGGATTTTCCTCACATTAGACTGGGGCAGGAATCAGTTCAGCCTACAGAATAGCATTCTACATGTGGAATTTGAGATCATGAAATCTGAGATCATCTTTTAACCCAAAGGAAATTTTGAGGGAAATCATTGCTGTTAGAGAGATATTAGGTTATAGTCATCACTTTATGCTGTAAAGATACTTGGGAAGACTTAAAAATGAATAAAAGAAATTCTAATAAAAGGATGTTCATGAATAGGAAATAAATTGTTCCAATTATTTGACAAGCATAAAGAGTGTTCTGGTAGCTAAATAAATTGTTTTATTGGCCTCTTAAGCAGTGACCAACCAATATGTCTTCTACCTAATGTCACCCACTTCCATCTAAAAATATTGTTTGATTTACATCCAGGTAGGAAAACATGTCCCGTGGATTCAGACACAAAAGATCTAATGCTCAGGAGGAAATGAGGCACCCTTGCACATTGTGCTGGCAAGGTTTCTTTGCAATCTCACACAATATTTGTGTCAATGGCAGTCTTTTAATTTCCCTATCTATAAACAGCCAAACATATCTCATGTTCTTATTCTCATTCTCCAAATATCTACTTGGACATCTCCTAATGGCATATCTATTTACTTGAAGCCTATGAAAGTCTAAAAAAAATTCTTGCCACCTCTTACTTATTCTCAGATCAGTCTCATTGTTTAGACACCCTTTCTAGTCTATGTATACCTATTTACAGTTTGGCCTCTGCAGCACCTCTTGCTGAGAGCAAAATATAATAAGGTAATACTGGGATGAAGTTAGACTATGGGCTCATGTGTATAGATGTTATGTCTTCCTGCTTCACCAAAACTCTAAATACAGAGAAGTCTTTAGAAATATATTGACACATGGTTGCATAACACATAAGAAATTCTCATCTACTAGTCCCTGACATCAAGATCTTAAGGGGGAATATTTTTGTCTTATTTTCTCTGGGTGTATATATTTATATGACAAATATATGACAATATTTATATGACATATATGATATATGCATGTACCTATACACACCCATACATATACACATACTTATATGTGTGTGTATGTGTATCTCTTTTTTTAAACTTACAAAACTGAATCCAGTTAGCAGATGTCTAGAAATTGCTAAAGAAGTAACAAATAATTTCACTGATTACAATCCATGGTTTAAGAAACATGACTTCCATAAGAAATATCTTAAAGTTTGACCTGGAGAGATAGCACAACTCCACAATGATATTTTTAGGTGTTATACATTATTTGGAGAGGAAAAAAAAAGATCTTCAGTGTCTGAATTCACAATGACAACCTGTCTTCCTACATGTATAATAATTCAAGAAGTATAGGATATCAAATGAGTTCAAGGACTAGGGGATTGGGTTGACAGCTGTCATTTCCAGTTGTTTCAACCAAAACCCTATTTAAATCCCCAAATGCAGCTTAGCTTTTCCACATTCTAGTTTTTAATTTGTAAATCGGGATTTAAAGTGTTTAACCTCTTTGGAGCATATTTAACAATTTCCAGTGACATTAGATCACAGTAATTAGTGTTTGTAAAGAGATTTGGGATTCTGGATGAAAGCAGTTATAAAAGTGCAGAATACTAGCATGTCTGTATATCATGAGACAATCTTAAAGAAAACAGAAATAGAACAATGCAATAATCTAAGACGAATCAAAGAACCATAGGTACATTAAACCTTCACCTTAACAACAACAGTAGGGTATTTTTTCTCTGGTTTTCAAGCAGAGTTTACTTTAGCAAATATAAAAAGAAATGTCGAATATATTAAGTCAACATTTTTGTAGATAGATACATGTGGGCTTTTTCTTTTTCTTCCCTGAAAGATGGGATTAGGCTAAGCAGCAGTAGCTGTCGGAAGCTCAAACTCCCTGCCTCCCAGAATGGGTACTTGTAATTAAAAGCTTAGCTCACCTTATCCTTCCAGTTTCCCAGGCGAAAAGTCAAAGCCTGCATTTAATTGCATATATATGTGTGCATGTTTCTAAAACCACAGCTCCAAAAAGAGTCAGTACTTAGGAGGCTGAAAAGGCTATGTACAGATATTTGACACAGAATTAAAAAAAAAAAAAGCAGAGAAAAGGGGATGGTGAGAAAACAAAAATGTGACAATTCTCTTTGGTTTGTTACCTTTAGAATGGGGAGTGCTTGTTGTTTGGCATTTCTATGTAGATAACAGCAAGAACAAACCAACCCAAGTATGCTGTATTTGCCTGAAGATTTGCCATAAGCGTTTTCCATTTTTTGGTTGGTATATTTAATCAGAATGTTGTCAGAACTGGGATTAGAATGTGGCAGAATCATTCCATTGAGGGAAAGCCATCACCAAGTATACCCCCAGTGGTGCCAGTCTGTGGAATGAAAGTAAGGCCGGGTCGATTAGTGGAAGGATGGTCATTCAGGGATCAAGACTCTGACCAACTACAGGGGAAAAAAAAGGGTGCAAATCTCAAGAACTCTGAGCCAGAGGCCAAAATATCTTTTTAAACAGAAAAAGGACAAACAAGATTAGAATTTCCAGTACTAGCTAACAAGCAAGGGCTAGGACGTAGGAGTATGGCAGTAATGATCATGGGGAGACTAGAAATTAAATAGAGAACATCCAGTCTTTGGGAAGGTTGTATATAGAACCTCAAATACTCATTGGGAAATAAGGAATATTTTAACTGGATAGCAAGACCATATCTTGATCAGCAGTAGCAAACTGGACTCAGCGATGAGACCTGTTATGGGCTGAAAGACAAAGCCTGAGGATTACAGATCAAAAAGGAAGTTAAAGGTTATCTAGATTCACAGTGCCCAACACACAGTAGGTTCTTAGTAAGTGACTGCTTGATAAGAATGAATGAATCCTCCTTACAAAAATGGAGCAACTTAGTCCCAGACCAGGGAAGTTACCTGCCAAAGTTAAAATGTTAGACAGTGCATCATCACAGTTGGAATCCAGCTCTCTCCCAAGGCTGCAACATTTAACATCATAGTCTGATACCTAACTCTGGAGAGCAATGTGGAGATTTCCTGGGGCTGCAGGTTAAGTAAGTCCTGAAGCTGAGGTCAATGGGAATCAGCAAGCCCAAGCAGCCTTTTATGAACTGACACTAAAACTTTATGAAAGACAAAGCAGTCATCGTTTGTATCAAGGTGATTGTGAAAAAATGCTATGGTCGTTACTGTTTGTATGGCATTGGGGTTTTCTGCAGTGTGGTTTTGGAAAAGATGCTATTCAAGAGCCTAAATTAGTGAAAAAAAATGGAGTTTTAAAAACGTTAGTAACTAGGGGGTCACTGAGGTGGAATGTGCCTGTGGAGACCAGAGCTACAAAGCACTAATTCTGTGCTGGAATAAGTGAACAGTCCAAATTGGCCTCCAAAGTCAGATATTTTAATTTCCTTTTTGGCCTCTCTGAATTTGTATGATCCTTAGAGGTCTGACCTGATTGACCTCTGGCAAAACTGCTGAAGTAAGTAACCTATTTCCCCTCTCAGGGTTTCAACCTTCATCCAAACATTCATCTTGCTGAAGCTCCTGCTCAACTATAGCAACTAATTTCTCTAAGGGATTTGCTGATAAAACTGAAGTATTATCTTTTAGTGTGTCCCCCCTCCCCTCCCCTCCCCTGCCCTCCCTCCCTTCCTTCCTTCCTTTTCCTGCCTTCTTCCTTCCTTCCTTCCTTCCTTCCTTCCTTCCTTCCTTCCTTCCTTCCTTCCTTCTTTCCTTCCTTCCTTTCTTCCAAATAGTGTGTGCTTAGTATGTCACAGTCTTTTAATAGGCAAGGAAATAAAATCTATAATTGAGAAAACTGAGGCATAGACAGATGAATGAACACAAAAAAGTGAGGGGCAGTCTTTTTATTGCTACTCAAATCACACAATAAAGAAAAACCCTACTGTAGCTTTGTCCTAAAACTATGAAGCATTTAAAAGGGAACCCATGTTACAAGCCCCGGTGAACATGATTTATTTTTTGAGGGGTAGAAGATGAACAAACTTTCACTTGACTTAAACATAGAAAAAATGGGGAAAGCTGTTCTGCTAAACTGCTAAATGAGACAGAGACACTCCTTTCTTTCTTCAGTGCCACAATTTGGACTGCAAAGCATCTTGGTAAGATGCTCTAAACCTCAAACTTCACTCATCCCCTTGTGAAATTTTACATGGCTTTACAGAAAGCAATTTCTTTCTTTTAATACTAACTCTCATCTTAAATTCTGCCTCAAATCCCAGTTTTCTATCTCATCTCAGAAGTTCCTTCTTCAGAAAATCATCTTTGTTATTCTGTTCTCTCATCCTCTGCTAAGAACTAGGAGATCTTGTCTCTGAGTAGTTTGCTTAGCAATCTCTAGTATATTCTCTCCTGCATAGGGACACACTATCCCTCTACTTCCATGAAACATAAGACCACAGGTTTATTGATTTATAGGTTGTTTAGCTGGTGTCTCCTAGCAACTGTTTAGGATACAGAGAAGAAGAATTTTTCAAGTCCTAGAATCCCTTAGAACACAATAAAGTAGAACTTTAAATTCTTTCAGCAAATAAAAAGGAAACAACATCAAACATTAGAAAGAGGTTGAGGGAAACTGAAAACCAGAGTAGGAATGGAAGGTCTTCCCCCTCTAAGCTCTGTATGGATTTATCTCTTTTTGTTGTATGCGTGTTAGGATGGCTGTATTATACAGAAACATGGCTGTTCTTCTGATGTCTGTGTAGAACCAGGATATTGATTGTTAGATGAGGTCAGGGAAGAAACTGTCAACTGGTGGAGAGGGGGCCTGAATTTAGTTACTAATACGTGTTGGCTTCTCCTGATCTGTACTTTAGAGAGTCTATGTATATAGGAATATAATGGAGGATGCTAGCTACTTAGCAACACTCAAGAAAGAACAAATTTTTATGAAGAATTCAGCAGTAACCTAAGAAAGTAAGATACGGTTTTTCAAATCAGATTATCCCCAACAGAGATTATTATTTGTGGCCCATATATGGGCACTAAAGAATCCATGAATTTTATTAATTAATATACAGACTTCTTGCCTGAGTGTTTTTGCATAGTTTAATCAGTAAGAGAACCTGTGATTTACGTTAGATTTTCAAATGTCTGTAACAGCACAACAACAAAACATCCTCTGTTGACTTTCCCTTACTAATATGTTGCTTGAATATTCCAGACTTGTCTCAGCTATGGAATGGGTATTAAATGAAGAGTTATTTATCCAGGTTACAACCAGGGTATTTACAGGGAAATCAAGTCTTATAAGCATTTTTGAAATGGTGACATTATTAGTAAGAAAATCCATGTGGAAGTTGGCCTACAGAGGCAAAGTGGCATTGCATGGTTCAACTTCTCTTTTCTTTCTTTTCTTTTCTTTTCTATTATTCAAGTATAGTTGATATACAATGTTATAATAGTTTCCGTTGCACAACATAGTGATTTGACAATTCTATACATTACACAATGTTCACCAGGATAAGTATAATTACCATCTGTCACTATACATTTTTACAATTTTATTGACTATATTCCCTATGCTACCCTTTTCATCTCTGACTTATTTTAGAACTAATAAGTGAATTCAGTAAAGTTGCAGGAGAAAAAATTAATATACAAAAATCTGTTGCATTTCTATACACTAATAACAAAGTAGCAGAAATTAATAAAGCAATCCCATTTACAAATGCACCATGAAGAATAATATAACTAGGAATAAATTTCACCATGAAGAATAATATAACTAGGAATAAATAATATAACTAGGAATAAATATACCAGAAGAGAATATACTAAATTTCACTAGAAGCTTCAGCCCCTCTTTCTCAGTAATTAAATACCTCAACAGCATGGGACTCAAGTCTGAGTGTTACTTTTACCCAAAAAAGTGTTTTTTGTTTTTTTTTTCTAGTAAGGACTAAGAGGATATCTGTAAAATGACACCCAAAGCACTATATGCAAATGACATGCAAATGAAAGGCCATTTGGCACCTGCTATTTTCCTTTAGCAGAGATCACAGATTTTTAAATAATAGATCTGAACTATAAATATACTAAACTATCATTCTACTTCCGTGAAGAGATGATAATGAAAGACAAACTTCAAACAGCATTTGTCAGACCATCAAGGAAGTACTTGTACTAGCTTGCCTCAATTTACTCAAGTGTATATTATAGCTGCCCTGCCTACCTCACAGGATAGTTACAAGGGCCAAATGATTCACTGAATTTGAAAACATTTCACAAACACCAAATTATTATTATTATTATTATAATTATATAATTATACATATATAGTTATATAATTATATAATTATAATATTATAATTGTTATTCATTATTACCATGTATATATGTCAGCACCTTTCCCCTAGTGGAAAGGAAAAATGGCTGAAACACTGGGCAGTCTGGCAAAATGAATCATAATTTAAAATGTGTACTCTCTCTCTCTTTTTTCTTTTTTTTTTTTTTAGAGAGAGAGAGCAAGAACAACAGGGTGGGGGTGAGAGGGGCAGAGGGAGAGGGAGAATATTAATCAGGCTTCACACCCAGGGCAGAACGGGATATGGGGCTTAATCTCATAACCCAGAGAACATGACCTGAGCCGAAATCAAGAGTCACATGCTTAACCGACTGAGCCACCCAGCGCCCCCCAAATTCGTACTCTCTCATAACCAACAATTCAACTGAGAATGTAATCCAAAATTATATAACAAAATATAATCAGATTAATATCAAAATTGTATTTTTAAGATTTACAAGCATTGTTTACAAGAATGTAAAACTTGAAATAACCAGAATGTTCATTAATAAGGAGATGATTAAACAAATAATGATTTTAATATACAGTAGAATTCTATGTAGCCATTAAAAATAATTATGTAGGCCTATTCTTACTGACATAGAAATCTCTCCATAATATATTTATTGAAAAAGGAGAGAGTAAAATGTGTTATAGCATATAGCTCAGTTTTATTCTATATTAGCAAAGAAAAATATTGAAACATGATATGAACCAAAGTGTTAAAAGTGGGTTGTCTCAGAAGAGGAGTCTTATAAGCGATTATTTTATCTTTTTTCCCTCCCTGTACCTAATCCATACTTGTATAATATATGTATGGATTGCCTTAATGATGAGAAAAAGTAAATAAAGCTATTTTCATTTTATTTATTTATTTTTATTTTTTAAAAATATGTTTTACCTTTTCCCCCTGGATTATGCATTTACATTTTGTTTTTTTCAAGATTATTTTAGTTTTTAGTAATCTCTACACCCAACATGGGTCTTGAATTCACAACCCTGAGATGAAGAGTCACATGCTCTTCCAACTGAGCCAGCCAGGTACCCGGCTATTTTCATTTTAAATGAGAAAGAATACTGTCTTGAGAGTTTTCAGCTCCTCAAAGGCCCAAATATCTAGAATAACATCCACCCACCACTGTCAACATTCAATTATGAAGAGGCAAAGTAGTGAGTAGTGCAGGGACACATACCAACCTGCTTCACAGCTGTGCCTGATATCCACGGTACTTATCACTGGCATTTTAAAATAAGCATCTCCAACAACCCATCAAATTTCCAAAGGCCAAATCAACATTTTTCCTTCTTTCTTTCCTCTCCTCTGCCTACTCACTTTTCCTGATTCCAGACAAATTCTCTCTATATCTTATATATATCAAAGGAAAGAAAGGCCGTTTGCTGGAAAGATTGAAGAGCCTTGTACAGTTGACCCTTGAACAACGTAGGGATTAGGGATGCCAACCCCCACAGTAAACAATCTGCATATAACTTCTGACTCCTCAAAATCTTAACTACTAATAGCCTACTGTTGACTTGATACCTTACTGATAAACATAAACAGTTGATTAACATATTTTGTACATGTATTATATACTATATTCCTACAATAATACCTAACTTTTTCTTTATATATATATATATATATATATATATATATATATATATATATATATATTTAGGCTACACAGTTTGTCTACAAGTTTGTTCAAACTGTTAACAAATCTCCAAAAAAATTCCCAATATATTTATCAAAATGTATCCACGTATAAGTGGACCCACACAGTCCAGACCTATGTTGTTCAAGGGTCAATTGTATTAGCAAGTTTCTCTTGTTTTAGACTTGAATTCCAATTCCTACCATATCAATGTAGAGGGTTGGGAGGGGAGAAAGAAGTTACATATTTTGAGCCTGGAAAATGTGCCAGCTCTTTTTAATGTAAATTATTTTTACTTAAAGTTTAAAATTCCCTTAAGAAGTAGCTCTCTTTTTTCTCTTATTTTTTTTCAGATGTTAAAACCAATACACGATGAATAACTTGCTCAAGGTCACCTGAATCATATGACATAACCCATTTCTGGTGTTAGATCTGTATGACTCCAAAGCCAAGGAGCTTACGTTCTTAAATAAATAAACCTTATTGAGTATCTACTATATGCCAATCACTACATTACATTACAGAGAATATATAGCCATGGTCTTTGTCTTCAAGAATCTCACAGGCTGGGGCACCTGGGTGGCTCAGTTGTTAAGTGTCTGTCTTTGGCTCAGGTCATGATCCCAGAGTCCTAGGATCGAGCCCTGCATCAGCTTCCTGTGCTTCTCCCTCTCCTGCTCCCACTGCTTGTGTTTCTTCTCTCCTGTCTCTCTCTGTCAAAAAAATAAATAAAATCTTAAAAAAAAAAAAAAGAATCGCACAGGCTAATAGGAGACTCTGAGGATGATGAGATGACACAATGATTTAGCCAGCTTCTTTACACAATATTCTATAATAATATGGGAGTAACAATACTTGTGTTGTTACCAGATATTTATTTTACAAACACAAACTCAGTAAACAAAAATGAAAACAAAACTCTAAGATTACAAATTTGACCTGTGGGTTGGGAGGCCCTAAATAAATGACCTTTTATCTTCAGCTCCATTCCTAGGTAACATACACACTCTTTCCATTTCTATGCCATTTGTGAGTAATACACAAATGACTAAAATTATGTAAACTCTGATTTTATGAACAGTTTTATATTACATATGCAAGTTGTGTTGTACTGATTTGGTTTTCAAGGTAAATGTTGACAATTGTTATCAATATTATTCACTTACCTAAATTTACAAATTGATTAAGGAAGTTGGCTTGAAATACGCCATATTTTTTTTTTTTTAAGGAACAACCTTTAGGTAGGGAAGATTTGGAGACCTAAGGAATATGTTTTAATTCCTTGGGGGGATTAAAGGAAATAAGAATTAAAGGAAGTAAGCATATTAACCAACAATTACAAATATATGCGCAATTTTCATGTAGGATCATAGAAACATGGATCATGCTCACTATTGAATTATGGATTAGTCATACTAGGTCTTCATTGCAAGCCTGTAGCTTGAATATCACAATGTTCTTTCATGACATTTCAGAAAAATTCTATTTATTTATGTATGGCTTCTTAAACAATAGAGTAAAATATAAGATATGAAAATTTGTGTCATATTTAGCTAGCTTTTACATGTGGTGCTAATTTCTTTCTTTTAGTCCTGTGGTAGCATTTTGCATTTTGCATTTGCTATACTAGCAGCCTTGATGAAAAGATATGAGATTTTCAAATGAGAGAAGGACATCAGTTCCCATCCCTATGAAAATGAACAACTACACATGGAAGAGAAAGAAAATGAAAGCCTAGGGGTACTTACCGGTTTCTCTTTTGCAAGGCTTACAGTACAGAGACAAAATGTAGATGAAGATGGGCACCTGAGCAGCACTCTCCCCTCTGGAATTTGTGGCTGCCCCACGCATCTGCCTGTCATGTCAGCTAGGGGTCCCTATTGTGAAAGCTCTGGATTGAATATTAATGGTGCTCAAAACCCAACTCTATTTCCTTCTCTCTTCCTTCTAAGTTGTGAATACATTAGCATCTCTGGCTGAATGAGTACCCCCCAGGAACCTCACATTATATTTAAGGTAAAATATAAAACATAAAACATAAAAAAGCTACTTTTGAATGCCAAGTCAACAATGTTGCTCACATGGATGGACTGTCAGAAATTGCACCAAGAAATACTATTCACTATTTTATTGCTCCTGAAAAGGTGGTATCTGTCAGAATGAAAGCTGCTGACTTTTGCTTAGACTTCCTACCACTCAGCAAGGGCAGCATGGAGCCTGACACAGGAATCAACACAGACCTAGAAAACACCCAAAAGGGCAAGAGCACTTCACAGCTGCTCTAAGATAAACTCTTTACTTACTTAACAACACTTCTTAAACCCAAACTACTAGAGTGACATCTCTAACTGTTCAGTGTCAGTACACTGTCGAAATGACCAGTACCACTTGATATCTTTTTAATTTGCAGTTTTCTAGGGCTATTTGGGAATTGGAATTCTTTTTATATTATGCAGCCATCTCCCCATAACAAACTAGTTTTAATTTCATGCAAGGAGCGTGCAAAGTGTACACAGGGGAAATGTGCAGTTTGGTGCTCACAGGCTAGGGAGTAACATCCCACAGGATGGCATTTTAATCACCACTCTGTAATTCAGGTTTCTATGAAGTTTGTGACTTTCCAAGTTCCAACCAACTGTTCTACTGCACAACTTTTACAAAGGCAGAAAGGAAAGAGGGGTACATGCTGCAGAATGATTTATTGGAGTTGTAATACTAGGACAGCAAAAAACCCCATAAATATTCTTCTTAATGTTTTACTTTATATGACAGCCTTCAAGTGATATATTGTCTGACAATTTTCAAGATGGCTATATAAACACATTCTTTGCTGCAGCCTAATATATGATGAAGTCTCTGCAGGCTAATATATGATGTCAGGGTGTGTTCTAGTGTGCATAGTCCTGATAATTGAGATTTCTATACCTAAAAAAAATCTATCCTGACTTTATATAGTGGGTGTCTTCTTACCATTTCAAAAGAAAAAGAAAAAAAAAAGGTGAAGGCAGAAGAAAAAAAAATCAAGAGTAGTACCACACGTGTGTTTCCATTCTTACTCAACCAACCCGAGTATCTGTAACTTCTACATAAACAGAACTCACAGTATTAGAATCTCTTTTCTCATCTTTTTGGGACCCTATACCAAAGCCAGAGTTTTGATAGTACTTTTTAAACTAGATATTTAAAATTAGATAGATGATTGATTTTTCTTGGTAAGGCAGCCATCAAAGACACTAAAAGTAAAATAATCCTGCAGGAAGTCTCCTAGTGACCACTGAAATGAGATACTAGAACACAAACATGTGTTTATTATTTTGTTTCTAAGAATTGGCCAGGATTTGATACTCTCGCCTAACTTCAGCCTGAGCCATGCTGTACCTTGCAGCAGAGGAGCTGGGAGGAGGAAACTATCTGGAAACAAGGAAATCTAGGCTCTGAGGAGTTATCCTAGGATACCTGTGATGATACTCCAAGGGAAGAGTCTGAAGGCCAAAATAACACAGTGAATCCTTTAGGTTTAGGCTGGATTTTCAAAAAGGTCTGATTTAATGAAAGAGAAATAAGGGAGGCCAAGGAGGGATTGGCTTGATACCCAGCAGTAAGTGAGGGTACTGAGCCCTGCTGTCAGGGACTGCCACCGGGTTTAAGCAGGACCGCAGCAGTGACGGACGATGCGGGGAACAGGATCTAGACCCTAAGGGAGACATCTGCAGGAGTGAGAACGGGGCTAGAGGCCTACACAACTCGGCCTGGACTTGGGGTTTGTTGCAAGAGGCCCAGAAGGGACAGGCAGCTCAGGAGAATAGAATGGAAATGCACAGGGAAGGAGAGGGGTAGTGATTAGAGAAAGAAAGCTCAGCTTGGTGCTGATGCAGTCCTTGGGAGAAAAGGGACACCTGGCATAGGGCTACAGTCTAATTTTCTTATTCCTGCTGGTAGAGAATTAGTTTCTAATATACCACCAGGCCTGAATCTTAATGATTCAGGAATTAGGCAAAGCTGAGCAATCTGTTGGGAGCTCTTCAGTAGCCACAGCTGGGAGTACAGTGGCAGGAACTGACAAAGAAGTCCATACATAGCAGGGATCTTTTTTTATTTTAGGAAATTTAAAATAAATGGGAGAATCCATTTAAAGGGACGCATTTGATGCTTCAAGAATACACAAAGCTTAACTATTTGGAGGAAGAGAATCTGTCAGAGTGATTTTTTTGTCAGTTGCAAATATATAAGCCACATGTCCCAGAATTATTCTGTAGGGTATAGCAGGCATTCAGTCTGCTCTGACCACACTTTTAAACAAAATGTGATTCTAGGGAAAATCTCAATGCAAGTCCTCAATTCTGCTCTTGGTATCAGAAGAAATTCAGTAGTATGACTACTTCCTTACTTATAAAATAACTTGGGAGAAGAGGGTGTAGAAGTGTCAGTAAGATGATCTTTAAGGTCACTTCTAACTCCAACATTTTGTGATTCTATCACTCACTCACTCATGTAGCACATTGGCAGTACCAGAGGCTGTATCTCTAGGACAAGTAGTCTTCTATCTGCACAAGGACTATCTGGAGAAGAGGAAACTTCAATGCTTATTTGCTTCTTGAGTGTGGTTAGCCAGTAGCAAGGAGCCTGCAATCCCCGCATCCTCCACTAATCCAAACCGTCCACCTGTGAGGGAGATGGTAGTTTATTGAAAAGAAGAAAAACTGCTCTAATATCAAATCAGATGAATTCTGTATTAATGTATACTGATTGAATCTGAATCTCTTCTGGAAAGGCATAAGTTGGAAAGCCTGGGGTAGAGCAACCGAGCCTGATTTAGTCACAAAGCTTCCTAATCCCATCTATACTACACAACTGTACATGGCATCATTTCCCTTCATGAAGATAAACTCAGTTTTCTGAACGTCTTTGAAGGGGAAAAAAAAACAAAACTTTTCTGGTAGAAAAGCTGACAAACTACATAGGCACTGCTGATTTTTATTTACTGGATCAATTAAGTATTCTTCAAGAAATTCTTAAATGAGGGGCACCTGGGTGGCTCAGTCGGTTAAGCGTCTGCCTTCGGCTCAGGTCATGTTCCCAGGGTCCTGGGATCGAGCCCCGCATCGGGCTCCCTGCTCCGCGGGAAGCCTGTTTCTCCCTCTCCCACTCCCCCTACTTGTGTTCCTGCTCTCGCTGTCTCTCTCTCTGTCAAAAAATAAATAAAATCTTAAAAAAAAAAGAAATTCTTGAATGCCCTATGACTACTTTGATAGAAGTTATTTTATGAAATTTCAATTCAACAACCGTTGAGTGAACAAAAGAGATTAAAGTTAGAGGAAAGTAACAGTATCTGTTCTCATGGTACTTACCATCTTTATCTGTACTGTCCTATACAGTAGTCACTAGCTACATCTGTCTACTGAGCACTTGAAAGGTGGCTGGTCTATATGGAGATTTTTTTTTTTAAGATTTTATTTATTTATTTGACAGAAAGAGAGAGATAGGAGAGAGAGAGCACACAATCAGGAGGAGCAGAGGCAGAGGGAGAAGGAGAAGAAGGCTCCCCGTCAAGCGGAGAGCCCCACATGGGGCTCGATCCCAGGACCCTGGGATCATGACCTGAGCCGAAAGCAGACACTTAACCGACTGAGCCACCCAAGTGCCCCTATATTGAGATTTAATATAATGTTAAATACACATCAGGTTTCAAATATGTGGTACAAAAAAACCAGAATGTGAAATATGTCCATTAATTGTTATGTAGATTATATGTTGAATGATAATATTTTGTATACATTGAGTTAAATAAAACATATTAAAATTAATTACCTCCTTAAACCCTAATGTAAATGCTATGGACATTGGGGTGATATTGATATATCAGTGTAGGTTCATTAATTCTAACAAAGGTACCATTCCAATAGGGGATGTTGATAATGGGGAGGCTATGCATGTTTGGGGGCAGGGGATATATGGGAAGTCTCTGTATATTCTGCTCAATTTTTCTGTGAATCCAAAACTGCTTTAATAAATAAACTGCATTTTTTTCAGAAAGAAAAAAAATAATTTCCTTTTTTTAGCATTTTAAATCTGGCTACAAGAAAATTTAAAATTACATATATGCTCACATTAGTGGCTTGCTTTATATATATTTTGGACATCTATTGATCTATAATCTCGTTCATATAGAACAAGTAAACCCAAACCTTATGGGACAGGTATCAAGTGCTAGAAGGGGCCGTAAGTGAAATATAATGGAAATTTGGAGAGAATATGTCATCAGAAAGAGACTTTCCCCACTCCTTTCCCCCCAAACCTGCACATTACTGGGAATTCACACCTAACTTCCTGCCTTTGCTGTTGTTACAAATAATCAATTAGCTTCCTGTTTAAGGGTAATACTTTGCTTGCTTTACGTTTTTTTCTGAGACTTACTCGTAAGAATTTTCTCTCTCTTCTGTATTTTGAATTTTGACTTTCTACTGGAACCTTCTCTGTAGTTATGTAAACATATAGTCTCTTTCATAACTTAAAATATCCTCCTTTCAACCCATATTTACCTTTAGTTGCCAATGTCCTTTTCACTTCTTCACAGCCAGTCTGCCTATAAGAGCTCTCAATTGTGGTGCCACCATCTTACTCCCACTCACATCTCAACCCAGGGCAGTCTTGCTCTAACCCCTTAGTTCCACTGAACATGCTTTTTCTAGAGCTCCCACTGATTCCTTTTTGGGTAAATCTAACAGGCACTTCTCATTCTTTATCTTACACAAGTCCTTAGGAGTATTTAGCTCTATTGATCAGCCTTATTTCTTCCTGATGTGTCATCACACACTCTGTTTCTCCTCCTGCTTTTCTGGCCATTTCTGCTTAGACTCCTTGACCATTCCTTAAATATTGGTATTCTTCAACTTCATGTTTTAGGTTCACACTCCTGCATACTAATCTTGAGTCATATCATACTTTGCTGTTGAGTTAGTAACCATCAGTATACTGAAGATTCTCAGACCTAAATTTTTTCAAATTAGCTCTCTCCTTTCTTGTTCTGTACACCACTTTCTCACTGGATAAACTGTCCTATCATAGTTTGACAACAACTGTTATAAACTTTTACTTCCTCCCACTGTCAGTTTTCATCACTTTTTAAATTTGTTTTATGCTCAGATTATTTAAAAATTCTCTCCATTCCTCAAATATTCTGTGCCTTTTTGTTTGTTTGTTCAGGCCTTAACATATGTTTTCCATCTGTATGGAACCTTCTTCCCTCATCCTTATTCATCATCCCTACATGTGGTAAATTCTGATTCCCAGCCTTGGCATAGATGTCACTGTTTCATAGAATCCTTCTTTCATGGCTCAGGACTGGGCCAAATTCCCTTTTTATGTATCTCCATAGAACTCTGTGGATCTTCCATCATAGCATTCTTTACACACTGCTATGCTTCTCTTTTGCCTCTCATTGGGCTTAAAAATACTAACGGCAAAAAAAAAAAAAATCCTACTGTTAAATTAGTTACAATTGTATCTTTAGTAACTAATGTTCTTCCTAACATATAGTGGGTCATTAATAAAAGTCTATTGTCTGTGAAAAGAAGAAAAGAAGTTCAGATGGAGAGAATAAATGATTTTCTGGCAGAGATATTTGTGCTGGATCTTGAAAGGTGATGAAATTTTATCAGTTGAGGAGATGTTATTTTAGACAGTGGAAATAAAAGCAATTGGCAAAACATTGATGGCAACCCAGGAAACACTTTATAGGTCAGTTTAGAGGCAGATTATATATATGATAGTATAAGATTAAAGAGAAATCTTGTTATGAAAGACCTTGAATGCCAGACTAAATCTATACTTCATTTTAAAGTTAATGGAGGATAACATAAAAGATTTTTGAGAAGCAGTGACATGATTGGTGATGTTTATGAAAAAAAAATACGTAGCAGGAAGAGGGGTCCAAGATGGCAATGCAGGAAGAATTCTGAACTCCCAGGGACACAGTGAATCTACAGCTTCTGAAATAGATCTGAAAACTAGATGAATAGGTTCCGCATTACACAGGATAAAAGGATCACATCAAGAGGGGTAGGAGAGGTGGAGACACAGTCTCACCAAAATCCCCATTCCTGGTATAGTGACACACAATAGGGAAGGATCTCATCACTCTGGAGATTCTCCTGGAGGAGCAAGTGGTGAGTACCCCACATCAGACACCCCAACCCTTGGGGTCTATACCAGAGAGAGAAGCTTCCTGGCTTAAAAAACCAACAGAACTGATGGCCAAAGTGCTATAAAAAAATGAGATTCTCTTTTTAAAGGGCTTGCATGATGTCCCACTTGCTTTGGGATACAGCACAAAAGCACCAACTGAAAAAGCATCTGAAATGTATGTGAAGGAGATTCATTTACTAGTTTAGGGGCATCTGCTGGAAGGACAGGGGACAGGCGGGGCTCTCTGGAGATGCGATGCTGGAAGATGCCATTTATGTGCTCTCCACCTACCTTGTTAGCACAGACAGGCAGGCTTCAGCATGGCACCCTCTTATTGACATGCTGAGGCTAGAGAATGCATATAGTTGTAGTGATTTCCTGCTCCCTGGCTGGGGTAGGGGAGTGTGAATGGTCATGGCATTTTTCACTCCCTTGCTCAAGTCAGAAAGGGCAGTTTCAAACTCCTCAGCACCCTGCCTGGGGCTAGCAAGTACAGGTGGTCACAGCATCTTCCTGCCCCAGCCTGGGTCTTCTGGGCATGCACAGACAGGGCACTCTCCTGCCGCATCACTGAAGATCATGGGTACACCCAGACAAGACATTTTCTTGCTGTCTTTCACTAGCCCATGAGTGTGCCCTGTCCCCTACACTTTACAGTGGCTCTGCTAAAGACAGCGAGTGTGTGAAAACCACTTGGGGATGCCTCTTATTTGCCTGGCTATGGTGGCCCAAGCGGCTGGTGTTACTGAGCTCCAAGGAACTAAAACAAACAGAATGATAGTTCTTTGGCAGGCCAACTCCCCTAGGGTACTGTACAGAAAGCAGACAGACGTACCCCTCCCTAGTCTTCCTGTGAAAAAGGCCTATTTACCTATCATAGAGCTTCAACCTGAGGGACAGGCTTCAGGTTTTCCACACATCTAGAGGCTATGGAGACACTCTTAGGGAATATAATCAGGGACACACCATCCTTGCACACTCCCTTGTCTTTACTATAGCTCAAAAAGGTCTCCTGGAAAGGAACACATACATTCATCTGCAGCCCCAATTTTTGCGATTGTTACCCAAGGGATACTACCAGATTTCCCAAGTTGGAGGCTAGGAGGGTTTGATTGTAGCCCCACAGGACTGTATATATTTGCATATTTTAAAAGATGATGCCTGAGGGTCTGGCTTCCAATCAGCTTGAAGCCATGTGTTAAATGAGATTCCTCACCTCGGAACACTGATAGGTCTTGGCATACCCTCAACAATGGGGACATATCAAATATAAATCAGGCTGTTTAGAGAATCATAAATGTTCAACAGACAAACAAGAACTAGGACAAAAGTGAATGAGAAGTCGTATCACCTGCACAAGGCCACTCCTTCAAGACTGCAAGAGGTAGCT
The DNA here is from genome assembly GCF_009762305.2 of Zalophus californianus. Taxonomy (NCBI): domain Eukaryota; kingdom Metazoa; phylum Chordata; class Mammalia; order Carnivora; family Otariidae; genus Zalophus; species Zalophus californianus. The sequence goes on along the minus strand of NC_045595.1, from coordinate 154,734,718 downwards.
ATTTCACCTAATAAATGCAAACAAATACAGAGAGTCACGCAAAATAAGGAAACAGAAATATTATCCAAATGAAGGAAAAAACCAAACCTCAAGAAAAAAACCTTAATGATATGGAGATAAATAATCTGCTTAAGAATTCAAAGTAGTCATCATAAATATGCTCACTGAACTCAGGAAAAAAAAAAAAAACGGATGAACACAGTGAGGACTTCAAAAAACAAGCAAGCAAACAAACAAAAAAAACCCTAGAAACTTTAATAAAGTACCAAACAGAAGTCAAAGAACTGAGGAATACAATAATTAAACTGAAAAATGCAGTGGGGGTTCAACAACAGACTGGATGAAAGAGAAGAACAGATCAAGGAGCTGGAAGACAAAGCATTAGAACTCACCAAGACAGAGCAGCAAAAATGAAATAAAGAATTTTGAAAAAGTGAAGATAACTTAAGAGACCAAAAGAACACCATTCAAATTGTCCTAGAAGGAGAAGAGAGACTTAAAGGGGCAGAAAACTTATTTGAAGAAATACTGGCTGAAAATTCCTCTAACCAAGAGAAAGAAACAGACATCCAAGTCCAGGAATCCTAGAGAGTTCCAAATTTGATGAACACAAAGGGATCCAAACCAAGACACATAATAATTACAATGTCAAAAGTTAAAGATAAAAAGAGAATCTTAAAAGCAGCAAGAGAAAAGCAACTTGTTATGTACCAGGAAAGGCTGTAAGCAGATTTTTCAGCAGAAACTTTACAGGCCAGAAGAGAGTGGCATGACATATTCAAAGTGCTGAAAGGAAAACAACAACAAGAACTTCCAACCAAGAATACCTGGTAAGGTTATCATTCAGAATTGGAGAGATGAAGAGTTTTTCAGATAACCAAAACCTAAAGGAGTCCATCACCACTAAACTGGCCCTACAAGGAATGTTAAAGGGACTTCTTGAAGCTGAAAAGAAATGGCACTAATTAACAACAAGAAAATATATGAAAATAAAAATCTCACTGGGAAAGGTAAATAGGTAGTAAGGGTAGTGGGTAAATAACTTATAAAGCTAGTATGAAGGTTAAAAAACAAAAAGTAAAATTAAAACTACAATAGTTAAGGGGTACATAGAATAAAAAGTGGTAAAATCTAAAACATAAAACACGGGTGGGGGATTAAAAAAAATGTAGAGTTTGGAATTTGCTACCATCCTAAAATATACACATAGGATGTATATGTCAACTTCATGGTAACCACACAGCAAAAACTTATAGTAAGTATACAGAGGAAAATGAGAAAGAAATATAAACATAACACTAAAAGAGAAGGGAAGGGAAGGGAAGGGGCTACAAAAACAGCCTGAAAACAATTAATAAAATGGCAATAAGTACATTCCTATCAATAATTACTTTAAATGTAAATGGACTACATAATCCAAGTAAAAGACACACAGTGTTGGATGGATTAATAAATAAGACTCATCTATAGACTGTTTATAGGAGACTCACTTCAGAAGTAAGGACACACACAGACTGAAAGTAAAGGGATGGAAAAAGATATTACATCCAAATGGAAAAAAGAGAAAGCTGGTATAGCTATACTCCTATTAGACGAAATAGATTTTAAAACAGATTGTAATGAAAGACAAAGAAAGGCATTACATAATAATAAAGAGGTCAATCCAGCAAGAAGATATAACGTTTATAAATATATATGCTCCCAACATAGGAGCACCAAAATAAATAAAGCAAATATTAACAGACATAAAGGGGGGGGCATCAAAAGCAATACAGTAATAACAGCGGACTTCAACACCTGACTAGCATCAGTGGATAAATCATCCAGACAGAAAAATCAATAAGAAAACACTGGCCTTAACATATTAAATTAGGACTACTTAATAGATATATACAGAACATCCCATTCAAAAGCAACAGAATAGGGCCACCCAGGTGATTCAGTTAAGTGTCTGACTCTTGATTTTGGCTCAAATCATAATCTCAGGGTCATGAGATTGACCCCACATCGGGCTCTGCACTGAGTGTGGAGCCTACTTAAGATTCTCTCTCTCTCTCTCTCCCTCTAACTCTGCCCCTCCCCCACTTGTGTGTGCACACTTTCCCCCTCTCTCTCTGAAACAAATAAATAAAAAGCAACAAAATACACATCCCTTTCAGGTGCACATGGGCCATTTCCCAGGAGAGATCATATGTTAGGCCACAAAACAAGTCTGAACAAATTCAAAAAGAAATCTTTTCAAGCATCTGTTCTGACTACAATGGTATGAAATAAAAATCAACTAAAGAAGAAAACTGGAATAAAACACAAATGTGTGAAGATTAAACAACATGCTACTGAACAACCACTGGGTCATCAATGAAATCAAAGAATAAATTAAAAAAAATTCCTAGAGACAAACGAAAGCAGAAATATGGCATACCAAATTTATGAGATGCAGCAAAAGCTGTTCTTGAAAGAAGTTCCTAGCAATACAGGCCTGCCTCAAGAAACAAGAAAAATCTCAAATAAACAATTTAACATTACACCTCAAGGAACTAGAAAAGGAACAAATGAAGCCCAACATTAGTAGAAGGAAGGAAATAGTAAAGATCAGATTGGAAATAAGTGAAATAGAGACAAACAACAAAAACAATAGAAAAGATCAATGAAAGTAAGAGTTGGTTCTTTGAAAAGATAAACAAAATTGTCAAATCTTTAGCTAGATATGACAAGAAAAATAAAGAGAGGGTTCAAATAAATAAAACCAAAAATTAAAGAAAAGTTGCAACTGATACCAACAGAAAAACAAAGTTTTATGAGACTACTATGAATATATACCAACAAACTGGACAACACATTGGACAACCTAGAAGAAATGAATAAATTCTAGAAACATAAGTCTCCCATGAGAATCAAGAAGAAATAGAAAATCTGAAGGCCAATTACAAGTAAGAAGAGTGAATCAGAAATAAAATCCTTCCAATAAATAAAAGTCCAGGACCAGACGGCTTTACTCGTGAATTCTACCAAACATTCAAAAAAAAAAAAAGTTTTAATATCTTTTCTTTTCAAACTCTTCTAAAAAACTGAAAAAAAAAAAACAAAAAACAGGGAACATCTCCACATTAATTTTGTGAGTCCAGCATTAACATGATACACAAACAAGACAAGATACCACAAAAAAAGAAAATAAAATTATGGGCCAGTATCCCCGATGAACATAGGTGCAAAAATCCTCAACAAACTAGTAGCAAACCAAATTCAACAATACATTAAAGGGATCATACACCAACAATGATCAAGTGGCATTTATCCACAGGGATAGCAAGGATGGTCCAACATCTGCAAATCAACCATGATACACCACATTAACAATATTAAAGATGGAAATCAAATGATCATCTTAATACATGCAGAAAATACCTTTGATAAAATTCCACATCAATTTCAGAGAAAAACTCTCAACAAAGTGGATATAGAGGGACTGCTCCTCAGTATAATAAAGACTATCTATGACAAATCCACAGTCATAGTATGCTCAATGGTAAAACGCTGAAAGCTTTTCCTCTAAGATCAGGAATAAGACAAGGATGTCCACTCTCTTTATTTTTATTCTGCACAGCATTTTAGTCCTAGCCATAGCAATTAGGCAAGAAAAATAAAAGGCATACATATTGGAAAGGATAGGGTAAAACTGTCCTTAACAGCAGGTGGCATAATACTATATATAAATAAAACCCAAAAGGCCCTACTAAAAAGCTGTTAGAACAAATGAATTCAGTAAAGTTGCATGACACAAATTAATATACAAAAGAATCTGTTATGTTTTTATACACTAATAATGAACTATCAAAAAGTGAAATCAAGACAACAATCCCATTTACAATTGCATCAAAAATAATAAAATATGTAGGAATAAGTTTAACCAAGGAAATGAAACACCTCTACACTGAAAACTATAAAACATCAATGAAAGAAATTGAAGAAGACACAAATAAATGGAAAGATATTCTGTTTATGGATTGGAAAAATTAATATTGTTAAAATGTTCATACTACCCAAAGCAATCTACAGATTCAATGTAATTTTTTATCAAAATTCCAATGTCATTTTTCAAACAACTAGAATGAATAATTCTAAAATTTGTATGGAATCACAAAAGACCCCAAAGACCCAAAGCAATCTTGAGAATGAATAAAAATGTTGGAGGTATCACTTTCTTGGATGTTAAACTATACTACAAAGGTATAAAACAAACAAACAAACAAAAAACAAAGTTATAGAAATCAAAACACTATGGTATTGGCATAAAAACAGGTAGAACAGAAGAAAGAGCTCAGAAATAAAATCATGCATATATGGCCAATTAATCAATGACAAAGGAGGCAAGAATATACAAAGGGGAAAGGACAGTCTCTTCAATAAGGGTGTTAGGAAAACTGGACAGTTACATGCCAAAGAATGAAACTAGACCATCATCTTACAGCATACAAAAAATTAACTGAAAATGGATTAAAGACTTGAATGTAAGACCTGAAATCATAAAACTCCTGGAAGAACATAGACAGTAAGCTCCTTGACATTAGTCTGAGCAGTGTGTTTTGTTTCTGTTTTTGTTTTTGTTTGTTTATTTGTGAGTTTTTTTTTTTTTTGAATCTGACTCCAAAGATAAGGGCAACAAAGGCAAAAATAAACAAAGGAGATTACATCAAACTAAAAAGCTTTTGCACAGTGAAAGAAACCATCAAAAAATAAAAAAAGCAACCTACCCAGTGGAAAAAGATATTTGCAAATGATATTTGATTAGGGATAATATCCAAAATATATAAAAAACCCAATTAATAAAAAAAATTGATTAAAAAATAGGCATAAGATCTGAATAGATATTCTTTCTAAATAAGACATACAGATAGCTAACAGGCACATTAAAAGATGCTGAATGTCACCAATCATCAGGGAAATGCAAATCAAAACCACAATGGGATACCACCTTACACTTGTCAGAATGGCTGTTATAAAAAAGACAAGAAATAACAACTGTTAATGAAGACGTAGAGGAAAAATGAGCCCTTGTGCACTGCTGGCAGGACTGTAAATTGATAAATACTGCAGGATTTCACTTAAAGGTGGAATCTAAAAAACAATAGAAAACAAAACCCAGATTTATAGATACAGAAAAAGGATTGGTAGTTGCACAGCAGAGGGGTGGCACAAAATGCGTGAAGAGAATTAAGAAGTACAAACTTCCAAGTATAAAATAAGTAAGTCATTAGATGTAATATACAGCATGGGGAATATAGTCAATAATATTGTCTTAAGGGATGCCTGGGTGGCTCAGCTGGTTAAGCCTCTGCCTTCAGCTCAGGTCATGATCCCAGGGTCCTGGGATTGAGTCCCACATCGGGCTCCTTGCTCAGCGGGGAGTCTGTTTCTCCCTCTGCCTGCTGCTCCCCCTGCTTGTGCTCTCCCTCTCTGCCAAAATAAATAAATAAAATCTTTTAAAAAATAATAATATTGTCTTAATTTTGTATGGTGATGGATTGTAACTAGAGTTATTGAAGTGACCATTTTGCATTGTATACAAAGGTCCAATCACTATGTTGTATACCTAAAATAATGTAATATTGTAGGTCAATTATATTTCAATAAAAGAAAAGTAGGTAGCAATTTTATGTAGAATAAGAGTGAAGATTTTGATGTTTTAATAATATTGAAAGCTACAGTCTCTCACTATACTTTAAATATTTGGGATGATGGAAAGTAGAAGAAAGAAAGATGAATGGGTGATGAAGAGAAATAAAAAGAAAGCTTAGCATCTCAAAGAAGGCAGGCAAGTAGAAACAATCTAAGTCAAGTCAAAAGAAAAATAGACCTTGAATAAAACCACAATTTTCTTCAAGCACAAATAATCAGTAGGAACCTCATAATCCTAATAATGTGTAAATATGATCATATGTGTTTATGAAAGCAAACACCAAGGCTGGCTCATAAGTGTCTTCTGTGGTTAGATCGGCAGAGAGAGAACAAGAATTTTTTTTTTTTTTTCTCATTTAGGACAAGAGAGAAGTTCATAAAGCACAATTAAGTACCATTTCCATCTAGGCATTTGGACGAGATTGATGGATTCTCAGAAAGTGGAAAGTGTTGGTCTTTCTCCCTCAAAGAATGATGGGTAAGATAAAATGGATCTAAACCGTGTATCATCAAGGACAAGCCATTTTCTCTATATCCTCTTGGAAATCGAATCATATGCAGGATTTTATGTAGGGATTACTGGTTTGAATAAGAACATCACAAAATGAAAAATGGCAGAAACTGTCAAGGGTCTTTCAAAAACTTAACTTGTCAGAAAAGTTGGCTACCCTTTCTAGAAAGTTGGGCTACCTTGTCCAAAAAAACACATATATTACATATGCTTCAATAGCGTTTTTTCCCCTCAAAGTGTTTATCTTTAAGAAACCATCTCTCTATTTTGATGAGATAAAGGGGCTTCTGGCTGTAGTATAGGAAGGGAGAGAGGAAGAGAGAAAACCCTACCACATGTTGAATTACTTTGTGCTTAATTTCAAATCAGCCATTTCAATGTGAATGTGATAGAGAGTTCCAGGAGGGCATTTTACTATAAGCTAATGAAATGAGAGACAGGGGAGCAGAAGACATGGCAGGAAGGCACAGAGCCCAGTTCTAGGGCTCATTCTGTTTCTGCCATACAGGTTTTGTAATTAAGGGTCAACAATCACTCTTATGGGCGCCTGGGTGGCTCAGTTGGTTAGGCGACTGCCTTCGGCTCGGGTCATGATCCTGGAGTCCTGGGATCGAGTCCCGCATCGGGCTCCCTGCTCAGCAGGGAGTCTGCTTCTCCCTCTGACCCTCTCCCCTCTCACGTGCTCTCTCTCTCTCACTCTCTCTCTCAAATAAATAAATAAAATCTTTTAAAAAAATCACTCTTATAATTGCAAAATATTTAAGATCTATCTAGATCTAACATTGTTGTGTACTAAAAAAAAAAAAAAAAAAATGGTCTTTGTCTCAGGTTCCCAGCACAGAGCTTCTGAAACCCTTGAATTTCCATAGTAAAGTGTTTGTTACTCATGAGCCCCTTGGTTCACAAATGAGACTACACTAATGAAACTTACAGTGGGCCCCCAGATAGTTACAGCCTGGGGCCCGGTCACCAGACAGACCAACCTCTTGATCAGAGTTGGACTTTGAGCCAGCCTGAACTCTGGAGAGGTGAATGAAGCTAGAAACTGAGTTGAACATGTGGCCAATGATTTAATCAGTTATGCCTGTGTAATGAAACTCCAAGACAGCCTCTGGAGACAGGCTTGATGGAGCTTCCTGGTTAGTGATGCACTGATGTGCTAGGAGGGTGACCTGCCCTAATTTCATGAGGGGAAGCATGGAAGCTCTGAGTTTTGAGCCCTCCCAAATCTCACCCTATATATCTCTTCATTTGGCTGGTCCTGATTTTTATCCTTTACAAAAAAATTCTAAGTACAGCACTTTCCTGAGTTCTATGTGGTATTATAGTAAATTATTGAATCTAGGGGTATCATAAAAGCCCCTGAATTTGAAGGCACTCTGTTGGAAGTGCCAGTGGCCTGGAGACTCCCAACATGCAGCTGGCATCTGAAGTGAGGGCAAGTTCTGATGGGAACCATATCCTTAAACCTGTGGAGTTTCACACTAACTCTGACTTTTTAGTTCCAGAATTGAATTGCAGTATACCAGTCGATGTCAGAATAAATATTATTTGCTTGTGTGAGATCAGAAATAACTAATGCTAAAAGGAACTTGGGGTGGGGAAGGAGGAAAAGATGGCAGAGGAGTAGGGTACCCTGTTCCAACCATTCCCCTGAATGGATCTGGATATCTACCAGACCACTCTGAACACCCATGAAATCAGCCTGAGATGAAAGAAGATAGATCTGGATCTCTACAAACAGAACATCGCAGGGGGTTGGTTTCAAGTTATGAAGCAGGGAGCCATGATTCTGCAGGCAGATATCTGAAGATAAACAGAAGGGGGATGGAGCCGTCAGGATCCTGCACCGCTGGTGGGAGATAGTTTCCTGCACTGGGGACAGGGCACCGACTCACAGTAGCAGTGGGGAAGGGACTTTAGGGCAGCCCCCTGGACTGAAACCTGGAGTGGTGGGCTGTGCATGCAAACTAGGGGCAGCTGGCAGTTTTAGAAGCACAAAGGGCAGAGATGTGCCCAACCTGGAAGCTGAGGGGCACACAACCTGGGATGCTGCAGTTTTTAGCAGCACAGACAGAAAAGGAGAGTGTGGCCTGGAGAGCTCACTGAAGAACAGACTGTGATCTCTCTGCTCTGAGGCAGAGGGTTGGAAATAATCTCTTCTGCTCTGACTCTCAGAAGAGACATGGAAATCCACCAGGGAAAGCTGCCAGAAAACAAAATCCCCCAAAAAACGGTTTTCACTGAGCCCATACCCCCCACACCCCCCGCACAGGGGGCAGGGCAACTCTGCCCAAATAGGGTTGCCCAAGTAACACCATGGCAGGACCCTCCCCTAGAAGACAGGCTGGGAGAACAAGAGGCCAACAACCTTAAGGTCCCTATAAAACAGGTGCCTCTTGCTTGGGTTGTGGTCAATAATTTGTACTCTGTACATTCCCTCAATAGAGTACAATAACTTGTTCCCCCTCAATAGAATGACTAGGAGGAGGAAACCCCAAAATAGGAAAGACTCAGAGACTGTGACTTATGCCACAGATTTACAAATGGATACAGATATAACCAAGATGTTGGAAATGGACTTCAGGGTAACAGTTATGAAGACAATAGCTAGAATGGAGAAATCGATTAATGGCAACATAGAGTCTCTAAGGGCAGAAATGAAAGCTGAACTGGCAGAACTTAAAAATGCTATCAATAAGATCCAATCTAATCTAGATAATCTAACAGCTAAGGTAAGCGAGCCAGAAGAATGAATCATTGATCCAGAAGACCAACTGATAGAAAAGAAGGAAAAAGAAGAGGCCAGGGAGAAACAACTCAAAATCCATGAAAACAGAATCAGAGAAATAAGTGACACCATGAAAAGTTCCAATGTCAGAATTATTGGGATCCCTGAGGTGGAGAGAGAGAGAGGACTAGAAGATATATTTGAGTAAATCATACCTGAGAACTTCCCTAATCTGAGGAATGAAACAAACATTCGTGTCCTAGAGGCAGAGAAGACCCCTCCCAATATCAAGGAAATAGAAACAATTTTTAGAAATTATTATCAACAATTATCTAACTATATACCAATAAATTAAGCAGCCTGGAAGAAATGGATGCTTTCCTGGAAACCTATAAACTACCAAGACTGAAACAGGAAGAAATTGACAACCTGAATGGGCCAATTAACCAGTAACGAGATTGAAGCAGTGATCAAAAACCTCCCAAAAAACAAGAATCCAGGGTCTGATAGATTCCATGGGGAATTCTACCAAACATTCAAAGAAGAAATAATACCTATTCTCCTGAAGCTGTTTCAAAAAATAGAAACAGAAGGAACGCTTCCAGACTCATTCTATGAGGCCAGCATTACCTTAATCCCCAAACCAGACAAAGACCCCATCAAAAAGGAGAATTTCAGATCGATATCCCTGATGAATATGGATTCCAAAATTCTCAACAAAATCCTAGTTAATAGGATACAATACACTACAAGGATCATCCACTACAACCAAGTGGGATTTATTCCCCGGATACAAGGGTGGTTCAACATTCACAAATCAATCAATGTGATAGAACACATTAATAAGAGGAGAGAGAAGAACCATATGGTCTTCTTAATTGATGCAGAAAAAGCATTTGACAAAATACAGCATCCTTTCCTGATTAAAACTCTTCACAGTATAGGGATAGAGGGGGCGTTCCTCAAGTTCATAAAATCCATCTATGAAAAACCCACACCGAATATGATCCTCAATGGGGCAAAGCTGAGAGCCTTTCCCTTAAGATCAGGAACACAACAAGGATGCCCACTCTCTCCACTATTGTTCAACATAGTACTAGAAGTCTTAGCTACTCAATTAGACAACAAAAAGAAATAAAATGTATTCATATTGGCAAAGAAGAAGTCTAATCCTTTCTCTTCGCAGATGACATGATACTTTATGTGGAAAATCCAAAAGACTCCACCCCCAAATTACTAGAACTCATACAACAATTCAGTAATGTGGCAGGATACAAAATCAATGCACAGAAATCAGTTGCTTTCTTATACACTAACAATGCAACTGTAGAAAAAGAAATTAGAGAAACGATACCATTTACAATAGCACCAAAACCTGTAAGATACCTCGGACTAAACCAACCCAAAGAGGTAAAGGATCTATACTCTAGGAACTACAGAACATTCATGAAAGAAATTGAAGAAGACACAAAAAGATAGAAAAACATTCCATGCTCATGGATCAGAAGAATAAACATTGTTAAAATATCTATGCTACCCAGAGCAATCTATACCTTCAACACCATCCCGACCAAAATTCCAATGACATTTTTCAAAGTGCTGGAACAAACAATCCTAAATTTATATGGAATCAGAAAAGACCCCAAATCGCCAAGGAAATGTTGAAAAAGAAAAACAAAGCTGTGGGACCACGTTGCCCGATTTCAAGTTTTGTTACAAAGCAGTGATCATCAAGACAGCATAGTACTGGCACACAAACAGACATATAGACCAATGCAACAGAATAGAGAGCCCAGATATGGACCCACAACTCTATGGTCAAATAATCTTCAACAAAGCAGGAAAAAATATGCAATGGAAAAAAGACAGTCTCTTCAATAATTGGTGCTGGGAAAATTGGACAGCTATATACAGAAGAATGAAACTTGACCATACACAAAGATAAACTCAAAATGGATGAAAGACCTCAATGTGAGACAGGAATCCACCAAAATCCTAGAGGAGAACGAAGGTGGTAACCTCTTTGACATCGGCCACAGCAACTTCTTTCAAAATACATCTCCAAAGGCAAGTGAAACAAAAGCAAAAATGAACTTTTGGGACTTCATCAAGATAAAAAGTTCAGCACAGCAAAGGAAACAGTGAGCAAAACAAAGAGGCAACCCACAGAATGGGAGAAAATATTTGCAAATGACTACACAAAGGGCTGATACCCAAGATCATAAAGAACTTCTCAAATTCAACACCCAAAAAACAATCAAGTAAAAAAATGGGCAGAAGACATGAACAGACACTTCTCAAAAGAAGGCATACAAATGGCTAACAGACATATGAAAAAATGTTCATCATCATTAGCCATCAGGGAAATTCAAATCAAAACCACATTGAGATAACACCTCACACCAGTTAGAATGGCAAAAATTGACAAGGCAAGAAACAACAAATGTTGGAGAGGTTGTGGAGAAAGGGGAACCCTCTTACACTGTTGGTGGGAATGCAAGTTGGTACAGCCACTTTGGAAAACAGTGTGGAGGTGCCTCAAAAAATTAAAAATAGAGCTTGCAATGACCCAGCAATTGTGCTACTGGGTATTTACCCCAAAGACACAGATGTAGTGAAAAGAAGGGCCATATGCACCCCAATGTTCACAGCAGCAATGTCTGCAATAGCCAAACTGTGGAAGGAGATGAGATGTCCTTCATTAGATGAATGGATAAAGATGTGGTTCATATATACAATGGAATATTACTCAGCCATCAGAAAGCATGAATACCCAACTTTTACATCAACATGGATGGGACTGGAGGAGATTATGTTAAGTGAAATAAGTCAAGCAGAGAAAGTCAATTATCACATGGTTTCACTTATTTGTGGAACCTAAGGAATAGCATGGAGGACATTAGGAGAAGGAAGGGAAAAATGAAGGGGGGGAATCGGAGGGAGAGATGAACCATGAGAGACTATGGACTCCAAGAAACAAACTGAGGGTTCTAGAGGGGAGGGGGGTTGGGGGGAATGAGTTAGCCCGGTGATGGGTATTAAGGAGGGCACGTACTGGGTGTTATACGAAAACAATGAATCGTGGATCACTACGTCAAAAAACTAATGACGTATTGTATGGTGACTAACATAGCATAATAAAATTAAATTAAATTAAAAAAAACTAATGCTAAAAGGAACTGGGAACCATTTTTTCATGTAACCTTTAGCACATATGTTGAAGGGGCACTTTTGTTGATTGATATAAGACTGGTAAATCCTCACAAATTTGGGTTAAAGACATGACTACTGATGAATTTGGTGGTTTCTCTGACCTTAAGTGAACTGTAAGGGAAAAGAGTACCATGGCACCTTTATAATCTTGCTGCTCTTTGAGTCCTTAAAATGATTACTTGTGTAAGTACAAGCATTAGAAATATGTTCAGCAGATTCTGGGTCAAGGTTGTCTAGTAAAGAATCTCATTTGTATCTCACAGAGATTCTACAGCCTATAACATGAAACCACACTTGATACCTGATGACCACTTCCATTTTCTACCGCATATAAAAACTGCTGAATCATATTCCAAATTCACAAGATTTCATTCTCATTCTGCCCATAGCCTGTGGGTGGAGGAAGGGAAACAGGTGGGGACAGGGGTGGTCATGGTATTAGGTTTCTGGTCTCATGCTACCTGCTTCTCAAAAGGCTCGTACATCAAACAGTAGTGAGTGATGAGAGACAAAAAAGCGCCATCAGGTCTCTCTCTTTTATAGAGGAGTTTAGACTTTCAACATGATGAATTCTCTTTGATAAAAGAATAAAGAGATGCATTGTCTCTAGAGGAAGATGCTGGGGTTTCCATCGTCTTCACAACAGGCTAAGTGCCAGCTAACCATACCTCCTGTCTCCTCCTTGTTTTGTCTCTTCCACATAATAAAATGAAAGACACAGATGTCCAGTTCTACTCAAATATTTTCTTTTAAACTACAGAGATAGACTGCTACCTCCCTCCATTTGAAGGACTGAACTTTTGTAAGAAAAGAAATAACAAAAAAGACAGTTTTGTTAGAAGCTGCTGAATAATGAGGCCATGAGATATGAACAGGACATGTGACCCTTTAAACATCATCAGAAGTATCAGTGCTGTAGCCATTCAGCCATATGCCCAAAGGAGCAGACACCAGATCCTTTGGCTATACCTTGTTCTTTCTTTCTCCCTCTTCCTCTAAAGTTTTAATTAAATATATAATATTTAAGTGATATCAGGACTATGAGAAAATTAAATCCTTGGTCAGTTAGTATTAGCTTTTATTCAGTGAGAAAATGAGTTTCCCTGACTGCCCCTGGATCCAGCAGGGACTGCATGTGAGTGTTTCACAGGGAAATTGTTTGTATCCTAAGGGCTGAATTATCCTTGCAATCTCAGTTAGTGTCACTTTAAGACTAAATGCATCCTAAAAATGGAAATTTAGAATTTGGGCAGTCTGAGAGCCTTTCACTCAACAAGTACAGCTATTGTTTGGAAAATTTACCCATTACATTTTTCCAGTTCTTCTTTCAGCTTTTTTCTGTGCAGAGGACTACACTTCTAGATACATGCAGACAAATTCACACATCACATCCAGCCAAGGTGTAGTAAACTACATTCACACTCTACTCCTTTACCCATTAACTTTCAAAACATTCACAATATTTGTGAAGTCACAGTTCCTAGATTCTTGTTTACACCAGAAAACCCCAATCCCCGGCCTGTATACATATTAAAACTTATGACTGCATCAGTTTATTGGGTGACAAATTAAATTGACTGTGACTAAAAATATGTCAGAGTATATGATGGAAATTCACAGCTCAGATTCAGATTCTAGAGAGTGGCCACGGAGTCTCTACATATGCCAGTTAGAAGCTATCTCTACATCCCCTCCGGTCTCTGTACAAGATATGTGCACCTTCTCTGGATAGCATCTATGTTGATGATTGGGAGTCAGTGAAATAGATATGACATCTGTTTTTAGTCTTCAGTTTTGCTCAGACACAAATTAATGCACGAAGACATTGACCATTCCTTAGTTTCCACCCTGAGCATATCTCTTTTCTTGTATAATGAAAATAGTATAGGGGTGCCTGAGTGGCTCAGTCAGTTGAGTTTCCAACTTTTGTTTTCAGCTCAGGTCAGGATGTCAGGGTTCTGGGATTGAGCCCTGCATCAGGCTCCATGCTCAGCAGGGAGTCTGCTTGAGTTTCTCTCCCTCTCTCTCTGCCCCTCCCCCTGCTTGCACACTCTCTTTCTTAAACCAATCAATCATCTTTTTTTAAAAAAGATAATAGTATATAACTTAAAGCCAAAGAGACCCAATTCTTCGCCTCTCATTTATCAGTGAGTAATCTTCGATATGTTAATGTTGGATATGTCATATCAGTATGTTTTAGTTTCTTCATGCGTGAAAACGAGGATAAGGATGCCTATTTTAGAGGATTATTGTATGGATTGAGTGAAAAGTTATATTTAAATACCCAACATAAAGGGTGGCCCATAACAAGTACTAAAAACATGTTAGATTCCTGCCCAAGCAGAAAAGTCACAGGCCTAAGGCAACATCTGAATAAAAAAGGAACATTTAGAATAAATGAGTCAAGGTCAGTAATGTTTTCTTTCCAAGGTGGAGAACTGCTGTGCAGTTGTGTATTAACTTTTCCTTAATTGTCAACTCCTCATCCAAGAAGTTATAAACTGTTCCCTAGACAGCCATACAAAAGAGAAAGAGTGAGGAAGAAAGGGGAAAAAATGTGCCCTTCCCTCCTTTACTACACTGTCATTTTGGTTTAAATATCATCATTTGCATATTTTTTATCTGAACTGAGAAAGGCAACTTTCTCATACCTAATCACCAGGAAGCAGCAGGCAGCAGCTTTGGAGGCTTTTATCAATATGCCAAATTTTATTTTAGTTTATAATTTAAAAGTGAGAGTGAAGTGACAGAGATGGTATCATTTCAAAGATTTTCTTTTTTTAACTTTTTAAAAGCTCTTGCTCTCTCTCTCTCTCTTTCTCTATTTTGTGAGATGGAGTAGGAGGAGGAAAAACATGGTAATGAAGTGAAAAAATAAAATGAGAAATACTCAGGATCCAGAAAAGGAAAAAGTAGCAATACCATCCAATCCCTCCTCCTCCTTCATATATACAAACTATCAGACTAGCTAAGGATCACAAGGTGAGAGGAAGCAAAAACAACAACAACAACAAAAATTAAGCGGGGTGGGACATATAGATTAGGAGAGAGAACAATATCAATAGCCCTGCTACTTTATTAAAGATGATCATTTTGGGGTAAAGTGTTAAACTTGCATGTCTATAAAATTAAGCTAGAAGTTAAAAAATTACATAGAACTGGCTTCAATCTACCTTTTGGGAACAAATACTTCCAATGTGACAACAACTATTATTATCACTACTACTACCACTATTACTACTACTACTCTACCACACCTACTGCTACTACCACCAATAATCATAACAAAAATATATTTCCTTTAGCTTAATATATAACAGGCACTATTTACTTAAAAATGCAATTTCAAGCAGGTGCCTGAAAATGTAATGGGATTAGATGGGAGTATGATAACATCCATGAGCTCTCTTACCCTATGAATAACCAGATCTAACCACAAGATCCATTTCCTCTATAGGCTCTCCATATATGTTCAGAGTGACAATATAGAATTTTCTTTTCTCTTTATTTCCTTGTGTCCTTCCTCTTTACTCCTTGAGGAACAGGTGTCTTTGATAAGAATAGGAACCAGACATTTTTCCTCATAATAACTCATGAAAGCAATGCTATGTGAGTTGACCAATATTATCAAGAGACAGATGTTTTTGGCCATAGATGCACTGCTCTGAGGATTAGATCTTTCAGAAATATCTGCTGAAGATGCATAATAAACACTGGATACTCCCTTCCAGGACAATCTTATGGCCACAAAAACCATGGGGTATGCTTTGTTGGATGGAGCCAGTACCCATTGGCAGAATTGGGAACAAAGTCAAATGACCAAGAAAAACTTGAAAAAGTATAAAAAGAAAGGGAGATCCAAGAAGACACTGTAGATGCCCTTTGTCTCAATGGAAAAAATTAAAAGAACAGGAAGGGAAGATTTTTCAACATCCTTGAGTCTCTCTACCAAACTCAATGCCATTCTGCATTGTTATCTGGATCTATGTCTTAGCTTGAACTACTCCAACTTCCTGGTTTCCCATGGCTTCACTCTTTATGGTTGCTCTTTTTCAATCTCCTGTGCATGCTCTGCTTCATTTATTTACTGTATAAATACTGGTATTTCTCAAAGTGTGGTCCTGGTTCTTCTGTTTTTCTCAGCCTTAGAAACTTCACAGGATAGTTCTTTCTAATCTCATGGCATCAGTTGTCAAATACATACAGATGACTAACACACACACACACACACACACACACACACACACACACACACACACACACACCCCAGATGTCTCCTGAGCTCTACACATGAATATCCAACTACATAATTAAGTGCTTCTACACAGAGGCTTCTGAAAATCAGCATGTCAAAGCTAAAATTCTATCCCCCAACAAATTTACTTCTATTTATCATATCCCAGTAGTTGCTTAAGTCTGATATTTAGTTGTTATTCTTGACTCCATTCACTCTGCCACCCCCTCAATCCAATCAATAACGGAATCCCATGGAATCTAGCTCATAAATCCCTCAAATTGTTCTATTTCTCTACATTGTCACTGTCACCACTGTCATTCAAGGCAATATCATATTTCTCTCAGAGCACTAAAATACTCTCCTAATTGGCCTCTTTATCACTGAAGTTACTCTCCTCAAATACATTTTCTACTTTGCAGTCAGAGCAGTATTTCAAAAATACACAATTTCACATGGCATCCTTCTTTGTGAGTCTTTAGTATCTTGTCACTTTATTTTAGATGTAGCCCAATATCACCCCATCCTCCACAATATACATACACACTACTGCTCTGCTCATTTCTCCAGCCCCATCCCTAGTTTCTCTTTCAAAATCTTATACTCAAGCAGTAATATGTGTATCCTATATCCCCAAAAACACCACGTAGTCTTTTCTTTCTTTTTTTTTTTTTGCTTGAAACATTCTTCCCCTCTCAGCATCTATTAGTGTGCCACTGAAAACGATGATGTTTATCCAAAGAAGACACACAAATAGTCAACAGGTACATGAAAGGTGCTCAACATCACTAATTATTAGAGAAATACAAAAATACAAATCAAAACCACTATGAGATACCACCTCACATCTTCTAGAATGGCCATCACTAAAAGATAAGCTGTTTGTGAGGATGTGAAGAAGGAAGCCTTGCACACTGTTGGTGAGAATGTAATTGGTTCAGCCGCTATGTAAAATAGAATGGTTGTTCCTCAAAAAATTAAAAATGGAAATACCATATGATCTACCAATCTTCTGTATATATATCCAAAGGAAATGAAAACAGGATCTTGTAGAAATATCTGAACTCCCATATTCATTGTAGCATTTATCAGGATAGCTAAGTCATGGGAACAACCTAGATGTTAATCACTGGATAAATGGATAAAGAAGATGTGACATATATATATTCAGCCATGAGAAGAAAAAAATCCTGTCTTTTGCAACAACGTGGATGGAACTTGAAGGCATTAGGCTAAATACAACAAGTCAGACAGAGGAAGATAAATACTGTATAATATCAATTATATGTGGAATCTAAAAAAGCTGAACTCATGGAAACAGAGACTTAGAATGGTGGTTACCAGGTGCTGGGGGGCGGGGGAGAGGGAGATACTGGTCAAAGATAGCTTCCTTTTAGAAGATGAGTAAGTTCTGGGATCTAATGTACAACATAGTGATTACAGTTGATAATACTGTATTAAATACTTGAAAGTTACTAAGAGAGTAAAACCTCGATGTTCTCACCACAAGAAATAGTAAATATGCAATGTGATGCAGGTGTTAACTAAAGCTATGGTGCCTGTCATTTTGCAAAATGCAGATATATCAAATCAACAGGTTGTACTTGTGCAACTTAAACTTACACAATGTTATATGTCAATTGTATCTCAATAAAGCTAGGGCATGGGGAACAATGAGTTTTAGAGATAAGCCCCGGATTTGCCCCTTACTAAGTATGCAACCACTAGAAGTACACCTGGGCTTTCTGAACCTCAGTTTCCTCACTGGTTTCTTAAAATGATTAGTAACTATTTTAGAGGTATCTATATTAGGGCATAAAATCCATAGATTAACAATTTAATATTATAACTTCCAATTAATATTGCTGAGCTTCAACCATTGTACCTATAAATGAAAGACAATGTTACCTTAAAGAGTAGTTGAGGATTAAAACACATATGTAAAAGTGGTCTATAAACTTTACATATTATTATAATTAGCTCTTATTGTTAACTATGTGTAATATGTAACAATATTGACTACTTTAATTTATTTTATATCAAATAATATGTGCTCAATAAATAGTCCTGAAGAGATTTATGAATTAAAGAGAAATATATTACTTGTCAACATCCCACTGCTAAAACTCACCAGCAACAGCTAAACTAGGAAAAAAAATTAGGTTTTCTAATTCATTGCAACAAAAGAATAAAGCCATGAGGAACTGTGGAATGTCTTAGTAAGAAGGTGTCAGAAAGGACTTGTTATAGGAACCAGGCTTCTATTAGGTGGTTTGAGGAAGATTTTAATATATATGGGGTTTGCTTAGAATTGGATGCTGTCATAGAGCATTTGTATAATCAAAATTTACTTTGTCACCTCATTAAAAGTATTCATAAGAACACATATATTTATTGTTTTAACCTTGCTTTACAAAGAGGTACAGAGAGGGAGAGAAAGAGATCACCTCATTAAATAATAATAGAGACAGAAAACATCTTTTAACATCACTCACTTAAAATAATTATGCTGTGTTTTCTGACAAAAACAGTATTTATAAAATTTATCTGTAAAACACACTTGCAGAAGTCTGGGTGAAGATGGCAGGATAGGGGGACAATTATCTGCTCCCCATGGAACCCACAGAAAGCTGGCAGGCAAATGAAAAGTGGAGAAGGAAACCCCATCTTCTGTGTAACGAGTAGATACCAACAATTTTGGATCAAAACTTATGAAGAATGTTTCATTAATGTGTAGATCAAAAAAGCAGTCTCTCACTGGAATCCCTCACACATGGGCCACAGGCATCCTGAGGCCTCTTTCCTTGGGGATGAAGAGAACAAAAAGAGGGCAGACAGCACTGAGGGGCTTGGTATATGCCATCTCTTTAAGAGGCAGGTAGGATGGGTTTCAGGGTGGAATGTGGACAGAAAAAAGATGGAGAAGCAGCAGGTAAAAATAGGTGGGTAAATGCTAAACCACCACAGAAGGCTATACCTGTGCTGAGCTGATTGGGAGCTCAGCTGTGCAACTCTTGCTGATCAGGAAGGCAGAACCTAATAGAATGAACATGTCACAATGGTAGAGAATCCAACGAGTAAATCTATTAATACTGTTCACTGTATTAAGAGATCAAGTATAGGGACACCTGGGTGGCTCAGTTGGTTAAGCATCTGCCTTGGACTGAGGTCATGATTTCTGGGTCCTGGGATCGAGCTCCACATTGTGATCCATGCTCAGCAGGGAGTCTGCAACTCCCTCTCCCTTTACCCCTTCCCCCTGCTTGTGCTCTCTCTCTCTCAAATAAAGAAATAAATCTTTTTTTAGAGAGATCACATATAAAAATATGTTGAAAAATGTTAAATATATATTCAGAAACACACACCTTTCTCATTAGGCAAATAAATCTGAATAAAATACATGATCTTTTTATTTTTGTTTATCTGCTATTTCTATGGATTTGCCTATTGTGGATTTTGCATATAAATGGAACCATGCATTAAGTGACCCTTTCTGTCTGACTTCTTTCACTTAGCGTAATGTTTTCACAGTTTGTCCATATTGTAGTATGTAGTACTTTGTTCCTTTTTTATGGCTGAATAATATTCCATGGTATGGAGATACATTTTGTTTATCCATTTATTAATTGTTGGACATTTGCATTGTTTTTACATTTTGGCTATTGTGAGTGCTGCTGCTGTAAATATCACATACAAGTCTTTGTTTAAATATCTGTATTAGTGTGCTAAGACTGTCATAACAAAAAATACCGTAGATTGGGTGGAAAAAAGCGACAGAATTTTTTTTTTCCTTACAGTTCTGGAGCCTGAAGACCAGGATCAAGGTTGCAGTAGGGTTGGTTTTTCCTTAGGTTTTCTCCTTGATTTGCAAATGGCTGCCTTTGCACTGTGTCCTCACATGGCCTTTTCTCTGTGAGCCTACAATCTTGGAATTTCTTTCTTCTTATAAGGACCCCAGTCATTTTGGATTAGGGCCATATCCTTATAACCTCAGTTAACTTGAATTACCTCTTTAAAGTCCCTATCTCCCAATATAGTTACAATGTAGTCACATCAGGAGTTAGGGCTTCCATATATGACTTTGCGGGAGTGGAGGGAGGAGGGCGGTACAGTCTTTAACAACAACTTTGGGGACTATGGTAATTTTATATTTAACTGTTTGAGGAACCACCAAAGTGTTTTCCATGGTGGCTGCACCATCTTACATTTCCACCAGTAATACATGAGGGCTCCAATTTCTCCATATCCTCACCAATGCTTATTTTCAAAAAAAAAAAAATATATATATATATATATAGAGAGAGAGAGAGAGAGAGTGATTCCAGTGGGTATGAAGCAGTATCTCATTGTGGTTTTGATTTCCATTTCCCTCATGCATTTTCTTAATAACATTGAGAATCTTTTCATTTGCTTATTAGCCATTTGTGTATCTTTGGAGAAATGTCTATTCAAGTCTTTTGCCCATTTTTTTAATTGGGCAGTTTGTGTTTTAGTTGTTGAGTTATAAGAGTTGGATTCTTGCTAATATTGCATTTTATACATGCATATGTCTTACAAGCTCATATATAATAAACACACATATGATTTCTTTCTCTCAAAAGCCAGTATCATGTTTAGATGTAAAACATTTAATTGCATTCCTATTAAAGTTAGTACCAAGAAAAGAATATTTGGTATCACAAATATTTGACACTGTTCTGTGATTAGAGATCACTATAAATAGACAAGATAAAGAAATAAGGTATGTACCAATAGTAAAGCAGAAGCAACACTGTCACTATTTAGATAGACCATATTTATATATCTATAAAATCAGAGGAAAAAACCGTAAAAGCATTAAACCAATAAGAGAAGTTTGACAGGAGTCTGTGCAAAGTCAACATATAAAAACCAATAGCTTTTCTACATATTAGCAGATGCCAGTATAAATATAAAGAAAGAAAGCATCCCATTTGCAGCAGCATTGTGTTGCAGATAACAGGGCAGTAGAATTATACTTGAAAAGCTATTAACCACCTTTCAGGTTCAGTTTCCTTATCAATAAAATGGGTACAATGATCCTCATTCTGTCCTACATCAGAGAGTTATAATAAAGATCAAATGAGTAAAAGCTTGCTTGGTGAGATACAGAGGATTATACAGACATTGCTGCCACTAGGATATGGCAGAACTGATTGGCTGTGTCCCTAATCCTTATTTCACTGGAGAAATTCACAGGCATTTGATCTCTTTCAAAGTCCCCAGGAGCTCCTCACTCAAGAGACATTTTGAACTCTGATTTGTCTCATCAATTAATATGTTGTTTTCTTTCCAGGTGGCTGTGCAGTCATCCAAAAGAGCTGAAAGTAGGATTAACTGTTATGACAAGATTTAAAATAGCTGGCAATTATACTAGCTCTTACAAAAGAAAAGAAATGCAGCATAGAAACAACCTAAGAGTCCTGATTATTTTATGTATGAAAAGAAGGTAAGGATATTTTGGAGGAAACTTAACATTATTGCATGGTGATGAATTTTTAGGTTAGGCTTACTTGCACAGTTTCATGTGTAATTTAGGCATTATCTTCTCTATGGTTAATGATTTAAAGTGGGGGGCAGATGTGATACCAATCATTGAGTCACTTGAGATAGGAATTCTGTGAGTGTACTCAGTTCTGATTATGGACTAGAGTCACCAAGAAGCTATTTTAAATATCAATACTCAAGCTCCAACTGCAGAGATTCTCATTTAAATGGTCTAGATGGTATCCAGGGTATTGGTCTTTTTAAAAGTATTGAAGGCAACTCTAATGTGCAGCCATAAATGAGAGCCATGTAGTCTATGGACCTGAATGGAATACTCACTTTACCCTTCCTCCATTTAACTTCCTTCTTATATCTGTATTTTTTTTGCTTCAAGCAAACTATGAAATGCTAGATTTTTATGCCATCTTTAATTAAGTGACATAAACATCTTTCATTTAATTTTTTTTCAAAAATATGAATTATCCAAGTCTCACATAACTGATGAGGTAAGTGAGTAATGGTTAGGATCCATTAACTCACCCTTCAGATAGGCCCTAGCAAATATTTAAAAGCAGTAACAGAACTACCACCCAGCAACAGGGAAGAGTGCTGTATCCACGTGAAATTATTTGAGGGGATTTAGAGAAAAAGACAATAATTAACTTGCATTTGGATTTGGCTAAGGGGCCATGAGTTAAGACCTGAAAATTATATGCCTAAAATAGATCTTTAATATTGGCAAGCCATCTGGATCTTGACTTTATGTGTTATCCAAAAAAAATCATTGCACCCTTAATAGACTGAATATCTCTGTAAATGAAGGGAATATTCATTTCTTCACATATGGTACAGCCTCAAGTATACTGCTTATGCTGCATAAAATAATAAAAGGAGATCCATTCAAAAAACAGGGTTTTTTTTTAAGATTTTATTTATTTATTTGAGAGAGAGAGAATGAGAGATAGAGAGCACGAGAGGGAAGAGGGTCAGAGGGAGAAGCAGACTCCCCGCTGAGCAGGGAGACCGATGCGGGACTCGATCCCAGGACTCCAGGATCATGACCTGAGCTGAAGGCAGTCGCCTAACCAACTGAGACACCCAGGCGCCCCAAAAGACAGTTTAATAGTGACACCGATTGCTGGGAAATCAGATAGTCTCCAGTCATTTCCCAACCAAATTCAGAATTTCAATTTTACTTTAGTCACACACCAGAACCAAAGCCATCACACACACACACACACACACACACACACACACACACACACACACACACACACCTCCCTTTGTTTTTTTTCCAAAACAAAACAAAACAAAACAAAAAAACCCAACAAACCCAAGCCAATCCAAAATTTGAGGCTTACCTTAAGAAAATGATATTTATAATAAGTATTTTTTCAAAAATTCCTCATGAGGCAAATTGTGCTAGAGAGGAAAGGTAATTTCTTGGAGAGAATCTTTACCTCTTTTTTCCCTGTTTTACTCAGTTGCTAGAGCCTGAAGCTCTTTAAGGGTAGAGACTTACAGGCTTTAGTCCACAAATCGGCAGTAACTGTTGCATTAAAATGAGCTATGCTTTACCTCTGCCTACCCAGACTTGCTGATGTCTAGTAGTTAGAATATGTACCTCTATCTCTCTTTTTCAACAAAGGCAACACTGCTGAGGATCAAAGTGGCTTTCAGTTAGCAACCAACCTTAGAACTTACTGCCATTCTCTGTTCCTTGAGTGTGGGCATCCCATGGAGCTAGGAAACCTCAGGGGATGCTTATCACACAAAGCTGTCCCTCAGAATCTACTCCCGGTCTGATTTACTGCTGGCCCCGGGATTCCCTCTACTGAGCTTTATGCCAGCTTTATGACCAATCTAGTAATGTCAGACCACAAGAGAAGGACAGAATATGATATCTCTGGAACCCAACAAGATGAGACCACCATATAGTTTCACAAGCAACCCCTTGCCTATGATCTTCTCAGTTTAGTCATTTTGGCTTCAGAATAGTAGCAACCTTGAATCTTGTCTCACTGAGATACCACGGGAATCAGACTCATGGGGAATTGCAAGTTGGGTCTTGTATTAGTCAAATTCCCTGGGTTGTAAACAACAAAACTTGACTTTGGTATGTGTTAGGGGAAAGCCTACTTTAGAACAATATACTGAGTGGTTTGTGTAAACATGGCTTAGGAAAGACAGGGTCCCTGGTATTTCTGAGGATTTGATTTGCAGAAATTTCCAGGAGATTTCAAACTATTGATCTTCAGCCATTTTATGCCTTTGGGTCAGTCAGTCAGACTGCCATGGACATCTTTAAGTAGTCTCATTTCAGTCCATTCACAACTCCAAGACACTGTTGGTACTATGTCATTTAACTTGAGAGGAATTTGCCTCACCTAGTTCGTGCCAGAATTACACTCAAAACATACTCAGAACCAAAGTTCCTAAGTCAAAATTTTATGTTCTTTATCTTCCCATATTGCTTTCATGACTTAGAAGAAAGTTGCTGGAAAGACATTGAAGTTAATTGTGGTGTGTTCTCTTCTCCCAGGAGAGTTTGCTGTGAGATGCTGAGATGCTACAGGGAGGTTTAGAAGAATGAGGGCTTTCCTAACAAGCAGTATCAGTTATGGAAAAGCATGGCCTTGGGAATCCTATAATACAAGTTGAATTCTGGCCTTTTCTCCTATTAACTGCATGACCTTGAACAACCTTCTTGTATCTATAATCTAGGAAAAGAAATACCTATCTTAAAAGAATTAAATGTGATGATGTAGGCAAATCTCCCAGCAGAGTGAACCTAAGTGACTTTAATAGAATGAAGGAAGAAAGAGAAATAGAAAATAATAGAAACTAGTAAAAAAATAAAAAAGAATAGAAATAGGGAAAAGCCAAATGGGAATAGAACTCATCTAGGGAATATATGTCACTAAACCAGAGGCTTACGTTGTCTGAAGATGATACAAAATAGAGATAATCAACAGGGCTGTTAGGGTTTGATCGACTGGCCTTCTTAGAAGTAGAGGATACAAAACTTAGGGACCACTGCAAGAAGCAAAAGATAGCTGATGGGGCACTGTGATTATTCACCAAGGAGGAGATGAGATTCCATGCAATGCCAGAGATGGAAATATCACCTTAACAAGCATGGACAGCCCCCAATGGACTATAAAATTCATTTGGTGGCTGTGATAATTCAAAAGAGCCAGGTGGCACATCAGTAACAAGGGAAGACATAAATTTTAATTTATGAGGCTCATCAATGTCCTGGTCAGAAAGGGACAAACTCTACTCTTCGGCTCAATAATCCAATCTAAAGGGAACAGAAAGTATTTTGAAGTGAAACTCATCACTACTAAAGAACCCTTTAAAAAAATTATTGTGTGTGTGTGTGTGTGTGTGTGTGTGTGTGTGTTTGGTGGATAAATTGTTGACAGGGTAGTGTGGTAGGGAAACAATCAGTAAATTTTTGAATTATATATAAGCTAACATTTCACATCCTCAAGGCAATTTCTTTACTGAAAGTCTGATGGCTTTATGAGGAAAAGTAGGGCTGACCAGGCTTTGTGTCCTGCCAGGAAAAGAAAACTTGCTTATATAATACAAACATGATTCTAAAATGAAAATACATTTTCCTTTACTAACACACTCTAAAAAGTAATTATCTTCTTTGAGAAGACACAGAGAACATGACAGGCACAATTCATGAATTTGCTAAGTATTCTTTGCGGCAGACACAGTCCATGTTGTTTTCTACACAACAGACCTTCCTACATAAATTCTTGTGTATCTACACACATGTACCATACGTCTGAGTGTCTAGTGCATGGGCCAAATCAAGCAGCTGCTCAATAAAGATTTAAAGAATGACTGAGGCCTCACTAGTTTACTTTTAAAACTTATACCATTTATATATTTATTCTCTATATTTATCTTTTATCTACCTATTGATCATCTATCTTCTATATTGATCTATATACATACATATATATGATATATAGGTAAATATACATACATATATATACATATACATATATAGATCTATATATTGATATAGACTGTTCTGTATCTCACGGTCACCCCCATCCCAGCCACTGCCACCTCAGCCTGGTACAATTACAATGATACCTAAACCCCAGCCCCATTCCACCACTATCCAAACTGCCCCTCAAATTTATCAATAGAGCTCTTTCTCAAGTACAAAACCACCCCTAAAAATAATATCACCATTTGCTTCCTCTCAAATGTATCTCCATACCCTCACTCACTTCCACTTTCCTAGCTTTATTTTCCATCGTATCGCTTGCCAGCATCTGATGATATTTGTATGTTTTTATTTTAGTTTACTTGCTTATTGTCATTCTCTGTTCATATTACGTGAGCTCAGCAGAAGCAGAGACTTTGATGTATTCACTTCTCTATCATTAGTGCTTGGAACAGAGCTTGGCACTAATAGGGGCTCAAAACAATTTTTTCCAATAATGAATGAATTTCTCTACTACCTAGGTAGAGCACAGTGCCTGATACAGAGCAAGCAATCCAAAAATGTTCATTGAATAAATGAATGAACACACGGACATATCAAAATTGAAAACATGTCTTAGAGGTATCTAAAGACTAAATCTCCTCCTCTCTTTATTCTCCCTCCTTCTCTGATTCAGTCTTATGGTTTTGCAGCTAATGATCAAATCTGTGTGAATGCTCAGGTTGAGCAAGACACAGCAGGAGAAGGCATTGGGCCTCTTCTGCCTACCTAACCAGCCCATCTGGGTCACAGCATGCCTTTACTCCCCACCCCTTGAAAAACTGGCATGAACCAGAAATTAATAAATTGACAATATTCTGCTTATATGTGTAATCAATTAACACTCTGCCTACTCATTCATTTCTTTCTGGGCTTCCTCCAAAAGCTCTAAATCTAACAGACAGTGGGGAACAACTGTGAGACTATTATCCAAACGATTTAAATGAGAATAAAAAGCTTCCAAAAACAGAAGCAAAATATTCACAAGATCCACACTCCCTCTCCACTGAACTAAGCCATCATATGCACATTTGCAGAACACACTTCACAAAAAATCTAAAGAATTTTGTTGAAAATCCTTTAAAAATCCATTTTTCTAATGTCAAGAATCACAAGAATTACATTAACGTAAACTTATTTGAAACAGATTTCTCCCTTTTAAAAAAAATGGATGGAGATCCTCTAAGATCAATTAGTTAAGGTATTTCTCATCTTTATTACTATGATCGCCCTTCTATTCCTAATTTTACAGTTATATAGGAATTTTATTTTATTTTATTTTTTAAAGTTGTATTTATGAGAGGGGCGCCTGGATGACTCAGTGGGTTAAGTATCTGCTTTGGCTTGGGTCATGATCCCTGGGTCCTGGGATCAAGCCCCGCATCACCTGCTGGAGGGTAAATCTGCTTCTCCCTCTTTCTCAGTTCCTCCCCCCTACTCATTCTCTCTCTCTCTCTCTCACTCAAATAAATAAAATCTTTAAAAAAAGATTTATTTATGAAAGAGAGAGCAAATGAGCGAGCATGAGCAGGGGGAGGGGCAGAGGGAGAAGGAGAGAGAGAATCTCCAGGAGACTCCTAGCTGAGCACAGAGCCTGACAGGGTCTTGATCTCACTTCCCCAAGATCTCACGACCTGAGCAGAAATCAAGAGTCCAACACTTAACCAACTGAGCCACTGAGGCACCCTGGTTATATATGAATTTTAGTTTGTTTTTTAAAATGTAAGAAAAAAATAATCACAAATTTCTTAGAAAAAATGGTAAGAGATACAAATAACTCTAAAACAATTGACCACTCATTAAGCAAATATTTATTGAGTGTCTACCAAATGTCAAGTGCTGCTCTAGGGGCTGCAGATATAGCAGTGAACAAAAGAGACACGTATTCATGCCTCAAGGCACTTACATTCTAGTTGGGCAGGGGGATGTGGGCATATAACAAAATTAAAAAGTTAAAAAAGGTGTGCAAGATGTGCCAAACGAAGCAAGGAAAGGAAATGGGGAGGTTGAATGGGTTAGTTTATTTATTTTTTTATTATGTTATGTTAATCACCATACAGTACATCATTAGTTTTTGATGTAGTGTTCCATGATTCATTTTTGTGTATAACACCCAGTGCTCCATGCAGAACCTGCCCTCTTGAATACCCATCACTGGCTAGCCCCTCCCCCCACCCTCCTCCCCTTTAGAATCCTCAGTTTGTTTCTGAGTCCATCGTCTCTCATGGTTGGTCTCCCCTTCCGATTCCCCCCCCTTCATTTTACCCTTCCTGCTATCTTCTTCTTCTTCTTCTTTTTTTTTTTAACATATTATATATTATTTGTTTCAGAGGTACAGGTCTGTGATTCAACAATCTTACACAATTATTTTAAATAAAGGGCCATGAAACCCTTACTAAGAAGATATTATCTAAGTAAAGACTGCATGGAGGTAAGGGAGGCAGCCAAGTGGATATGTGCAGAAGGGACTTAGATACCATATCTCATCTTTGATTTCATCTGTGCACTTAAAAAGCACATCTCTGTGAATACTATGTTATTTATGGCACAGAGTTTTGAGTGAGGAGCAAAAGTTGTATTTTGGAAGTTTACCTGCTCTTTTCAAACTTGTAGCTCTCCTCTTTTCTTTCCGAACAATTCATTTTTCCTCACTGTACCTCTATTACTCATTTTTTTATAATGAGGGTATTAAAATATTTGGGTAGATCTGTCATGGGATTGATTCTACTGTGTAATGATCAAGACATTTGTTGCATAATTATCAGAAAACTGTGTTTTTTAGCACAATTCAAGGTACTCACATGGTTCATGATCCAGAAACAGGTTGAGGAGTCTGAATATTCATTGTTCTCTCTGCCCCAAGGCTCATTAAGTTTCCTTCTCTTAAACTTTATAAAGGAAATACATAAGCAGAATTGGGGGGGGGTAGTTATTTTCTTTGGGCAACTTGTTCAGGCTTAGATGCTCCCATCCCTGTTGGACCCTTCCTGTAGTCAACTTGATACTGACCAAGGCATATCAAATTATTTGTAAACAGAAGGTCTGTATGGATAAGTTGCACCCAAGACTCATAGAATAAGAGATTGAGGTGGAAGGAGACTGCAGGTGAATCTCTAATATTTAGCCTTTTAGGAATACAAGGGATTCTAAGACGTGAGAGGTAAGTGGCATGTCAGTTACATCAGAAAGGAAAGCAAAAATGTGGACATTACAAAGAAGAGAAAGAAAATGTGCTAAGAGGGACATAACCGAGAAAGGCACAAGAATTCATCTTGTTAATATGGTATGGTTAAAGCATATTTCATTTAGAAGGAGTTGAAAGTTATGGGCTGCTAAAAGAAAAAGGCAATGCCCTGCTGTTTGAGAATATTTTATTTATCATATTCTTGTGTGACATCATCCTAACCTCCAAGGCATTCCTCTTCTCTTACCTCTTTTCCTTCCCTAAGCGCTACTGCTTTTCCACTGTTCCCTCTCTGGGCTAATACCATTGCCATACACTCAAATGCTCAGGCAAACAATAAATTAAACTAAACTAAACTAAACTAAACTAAACTAAACTAAACTAAACTAAAATAAAATGAAATAAAATAATAAGATAAAATAAAATAAAATAAAAAAAGTTATCCTTGACTTTTCTCTTTCATTAGTGCTTGGAACAGAGCACCCCACATTCCTACCTTTCCTTCTCTAGATTAGACAGCCACCTTCTCGATTCTGAAACATCTCTTTTTCATCTCCCTACTTCCGGTTTTGCACTATCTTCCAACACCAATCTATTTTCCATAACGTTGTCAGAGTCATCTTCCTAAAACCCAAATCACATCATGTTTTGTTACTTCTTTAAACTCTCAAAAAAAAAATTAAAAAAAAAAAACCTCTCTAACATCTACCTATGAATTTCAGGTTAGGAGCCAAACTACCAATGTGCTATCCTAGGCTCTTCAGGGCAGTCCTGTTGCTACCTCTTAACGACTATCTCTTGACACTCCTAGTCCACACACTGAAAACTCCATTCCTGTTAAGCTTTCCCACTTCTCAGAATGGCCATCCTCGAATGCCCAGTCCTTGGCTTGGCTACCTTCTCCTCCCCTGCAAGACTCAGCTTAGGAATCGTCTCTTCTAGGAAATCTTTCGTCATTCCCCAAGCTGGGCAAAGGGACTATCCTACCTTGTCCCACAGCTTTTTCTACATAGCTCATACTAAAAAAGGAAATATGATATTTATTTATCTTTAAGCCCTGGAATAGTCCTGGCATATAATAGATGTAAATTAATGTTTGTTGAATGCATAATTAAATGCATGCCAATCTATTGGGCTCCTGAGTAACAAAGAAAAATAAAATAGGCTGACTACTTTCAAAGAGCTAACAGTTTATTATATTTGGTTGTGGATTTCTCTGATAGTTTATATAATGATGTAAGTTCCTTGAATAAAGATGCTTTTGAATTATGACGAACAGCCCTAATGTTTCATTTGTACTTAAATTTGAAGGAGCTTGTTTATTTCTGAGTTGGCTTTGAACACCATTTGCTACCACATTACCAAATTCAAATGATCCAACCCGCCTTTCAATTAAGTGAAAGGAGCAATGACTTACAGGAACTGTAAATGTATTAAAAATGTCACAATCACTTTATTTATAGAGCAACATAAAAATGTAATTCAGGTACTTTAAAAAAAAATTGACACAGACTAAGCAGAAAGATGAGCCAGAGGGGATTACTTAGTGATCTAAAACTCAGCTCTGTAATATCTTGAACCTCAGCTTCAAACCCAGCCTGGGTCAAGACAACCTGTCATTCTCCAGAGACCAAGCACTGCCTATCTCCTAGTTCACTGTGTGTGTTTTTCATATTGCTTGAGGACTCCATGTACTTAAAAAACCTCATGGAATTTTCTTATAAATGATAATGCTATCCCTAATAAGCTTAGCCAAATTCAGAGAGCTTCTTGATATATAACTGGCAGCTCTGGATAATGCCCTCGGGTTGTTAGCCATTCTACAAAAATCAAGTTCAGTCAACACTTCAGAACTTGAGTTTGCTAGAAAGTTACCTCATGCCACTTTTTCCGCTCACCCAATGTCCCATAATAAAATGAGTGTATAATTACTATTAACTGATTTTGCATGAGTAACAGTCTGTTACTTAAAAGCAGTGAGAAACATGTCTTTGTTTTTTCAAGCATATAGGAGGAGTGACCCAGTCAGGTTTCTCACTTCTATGCTTCCAACTTTCTGTGCACTATCCACATGGCAGAACAAACAGAATAGAAGGAGACATCTGCATATCTTGGAAATTTTATGATTGATAAGCCTTGCCCTGTCAGTTGAAGACATGTGCATGACAAGTATTTATCATATAAGGAGATTCCCAGTTATAGAGAAATAGAGTTTAGTCTGATAAAGGACTTTCAAGATTCCAAACACCATTTCCTTCAAGGCAAGAGGATTAGTGTTGATATTTCAGAACATAGTCTTATTATATTCTGAATCTACTTACTAAGTGGAAAAAGAAAAGACATTTGGCTCTCAGAATACCAACACACACACACATACACACACACACGAATACATAAACACACATTTAGAGAATTCAGAGTCATGGTATAGAGAGGGCTGATGAATAGGGACAGGGAGGGCCATCAGGCCTCAAGGGAATAGAAGCAGAGAAATTAAACAATTGTCGGACTGGCTCACAATTATCTATCAGCCAAGGATGAAGCTGTACAATAGCATCAAAGGAGCTTTCAACCATGCACAAACAAAGCTGTATTTAAGGAGGGCACCATAACACCCAGTGCTATATGCAACTAATGGATCATTGAACACTACAACAAAAACTTATGATGTTCTATATGCTGGCTAACTGAACAAATTAAAAAATTAAATTAAATTAAATTAAAAAAATAAAGTTAGGCCAAACAACTTGTGACCTTAGAGGAGAGATGGAGAATCTTAAAGGTAGACGTATATCAATGAGCAAATTGAATTTCAGACCATGAGGATGCTTGGATTCAATTGACAGTTTTCCTGAGGTTTTTCAAAGGAATAACAAAGCAAGTAAACTCTTTGGAAAATTATAACCACCTCAAACTAAAGAGTTTCACATTTTTCCCTCAAGTGTTCCAACCAATTTCTGAAGGAACTTTTGAATAAGACAGAGCTGACTTGCTGTGTTGAGAAGACTGAAGTGAGCTTGCAGAAATAGAAAATTTTACCAGCCTGAACCCTTTTTAGGTGGAGGCAACTGGGGAAAATCACCTCCATTGCACACCATAACACATGAAATCAAGCTAAGGTTCATCTTCAGAAAACAATTTGGAAAAAGTAAAAGGACAAAGTGGAGTCCAGGGAGTATAGTGAAAGGCCTTGACTTGGAGATGGATCAGGAATGATTGTATGTCTAAGTGTCTGCAGGCATATATCCATGCTCACTGGGTATCAGGCATATGTAAGCATGTGTATCAGCCCATAAATTTACCTGTGAACCCTAGGTGGTCTTTGTTTTTTGTTTTATTTATAATTTATTTTACACTAGCCATCTCCTACCTGCAAGTTTACGTTCCATTTTCCTTTCAGTGCAATGGGCCTAGAAAGT
Organism: Zalophus californianus; assembly: GCF_009762305.2. NCBI lineage: Eukaryota > Metazoa > Chordata > Mammalia > Carnivora > Otariidae > Zalophus > Zalophus californianus. Next base: position 154,702,230 of record NC_045595.1, on the reverse strand, counting down.
ATTTGCAACTTCCAAGAAATGGTTTAATCCTGGGTGTAGTAGGCAGAATGCCACCCCCCTCCCAAATGTCCACATTCTAATCCCTGGAATCTGAATATGTTACTTCACATGGCAATTTTGTAGGCGTGATTAATTAAAGACCTTGAGATGGGGAGATTATCATGAATTACATTGGTGGGCCCAATATAATCACAAATTCCACTAAAGGTGGAAGAGGGTGGTATACCAGTTAGAGAAGGAGATGTAACAACAGAAGTAGAGGCCAACAAAAGGCCAAACCACAACACGTAGCCTCTGGAAGCTAGAAAGGGCAAGGAAAGATTCTCCTCTGGAGCCTCCAGGAGAGATGCATCCCTGTTGAACCATGTAAGACTTCTGACCTCCAGAAACAGAAGATAATACATTCATGTGGTTTTAAGCCACCAAGTTTTTGGTGATTTGTTACAGCAGCAACTGGAAAGTAATACACTAGGTGAGCCTCTTCTCACATATTCTTCCACAGGAATATCATGTTTTGACCATTCATTTTTTGGGCATTCATTTGTCATTCATCCTCTCATGTGCCTTGTGTTGACCCCTGTTATATCCTTCTTCTTCTTGGAGCTGGCAAGACAAACATCTGGATCCTGTCTTCAAACTGAATGGGAAGACATAATGGGGATAAGGATAGAACTGTGCTCAGCCTATGGGTGGGGTCCAAAAGAGAGAAGGTCAGTTCTGCTTAGGAAAATGATTGGCAGGTACTTTCTCAAATGGAAATTTGAAAGGTGTTTTGTTAGTTGTCCAGTGGAAAAAAAGACGAGAAGAAAGATCACGACAGGCAGGGGAGTAGGATGAGAAAAACTTCAGATGCTGGAACAGGTACACGTGGTTTGGGGGGTAATGTAGGGGTGTTAGCATGCATGTTGACAGAGACAAAACTGAAGGTCTAAGTCCAGAACATAAGGTCTGAATTTTACCTTGTGAGTGATAGGTAATATTAATAACAACAGCATCAACTTTAGATCTATGTTTTAGGAAACTGCTTGGGTAGTAAGTCAGAGTCAGAGAGACCAGTTACAAAGGTAAAAGGCTATTGTGATGGTCCAAGCCAAAGGTAATGCAGACCAGGCTAAAGTAGCAGCATTAAGAGATGGGCAGAATGATATTGAATCAAGAAATAGTAAGAAGGTAGATTCAGCTGGACTTGGTGACTGATGGGAACAAGTGAGAAGAGAAACGATGGAGTTCAGGTGAAATCTGAATTTGAGGCTCGGGTAGCTTGAGTACTGCTTTGCAAAAGAGGACATGTAGAAGGAGAGCCAGCTGACTAGACACAGATAATGGCTTAATCTCTATTTATAAGTCTCAGTTTTATGTATTCTTTCAGATTCTCTCTAATTCCTTTATGAAATAGCATATGTTGTCTCGAGAGGAGGGACCGTATTTTCTATCTTTAGCATTTCCCTTGCCTACCATAATGCTGGGCACATGATAAATTCTTGTTGAATTGAAAAGAATATTGTGCTCAGCAAGAAAGATGTGTGTTTTGAATCCAATTCAGATGTGGTGCTTGGGGTTTAAAATTGCCCTGAAGGTCAATCAACATAGCCCCAGGCAAAGGCATATCTCTTAGAAATGGATTAATGAACTATTGATGTTAGAATTTTTTTCTAGCATGATGCATTATCTTTAATATTAAGGAAAAGAAACAATTCCCCTTGTATTCTGTTACTTTGATTTTAGGCATAACTAATGAACAGGGTGGAATTTCAATATCTTTATTGTTAATCCAGGAAAGAGGACAAGTGTTTTTAAGTACCTACTGTGTTCATGGAGTTCCTCTGACATAGAGAAAGAGGTATTTTTTTTTATTCTATTAAAAATCAAATCAAATTTCTGCTAGGTTGATCAAATCCTCTGCTGTACAATTAATGACCAAAAGTTTAAAATATTGAACTACAAACACCACAGCTAATCCAGCCACAGTGGTAGACATGACAGAATGAAAGAAATGTTAATAATTCTCTCAGAGTTGAAACTACTTAGCCAAATGGATTTTTATTCTGACTTGAATCATATACCATCCCAATTCACCTGTTAATATACCAGTTTATTTTGCCTCTGTATTCAATTATGGAGGAAAAAATCATCCTAAATGTTTCTTATTCTAATATCAAATGGGAGTAAGACCTTCAACAAATAGTCCTTAGGACTGAATACTGAGTTATATTCTGAGTTATTATACTGAGTATAATATGCTAGAAAGACCTCAACACCACAGTAACACACTCAGGGGCCAAAGCAGGTTAGAGTCCTAATTATATGGTAATTTGCAGAACAAACATGGTGTCATGGCACTTGGGGAAAACAGCTGGTGAGAATTGTCTGGATGCTTTCATTGTGTCTTCCTGGCATAAAGCAAAAACAAACAATAGGTCAAGTTGTAGGAGTTCATTATTAACCCATGGCAACCAGCAAAGAAAATGGTGATACTTCCTGGCGAAGAATATATTAGCAAATGCTGTTTTGAAGATTTAATCTTATAACCAGAGTTAGTAATTGTTTCACTATTCCTTGAGCATGAAGAACTCAGAGAGTTAATGATTTATTGTTCTGACAACATAGAACAAATTTTAATGTTTTGAAAAAAAATTGAGACCTATTAATCCTGGTGTGTGTTACTCTTAAACCCAAGGAAATGAAGAAACATTGATCTAATTTCTGCCTTTCAAGAATGAAAGTATATATTAACCACAGAGCACCCAGCAGCATACACAACCAGCACCCCCAGAGACACTTAGCCTGACATCAGAATTGTGTTCTGCCAGCAAAATACTGATTACCTCTTGGTATTATGCAATTTATTTCAAACAGGCTGTTAGATCCAGCAGCTAAGAAGTCAGATGAAAATCCTCAGTAAGGACGTGCTGAAATAAAGGGGCAGGTCCAGGCAAAAAGGCCAGGCACAAAAAGGCAGAAACAGGAAGAATAAGTACCAACTGCTTTTAGCCGTGCCCAAAAGTTACTCGGTTTTTTTGTCGAATGCAGATTCTGAATCAGAAGATCGGAGGAGGTGCTTTCTAACAAGCTCTGGGGATATGCCACTTATCCCAGGAACGTGCTCTGAGTACCAAGAGGAGCACTTTGCTGGTGTTTGAGAAGGCTCAAACCACCATGATATACCTGCACAGCACACCTGCCTCCAAGTTTCTTTCATGTTCTCTTTTATGGGAAAGAATTTTGTTTCTCTGTAATATCATTTCACTTGTTTTTTTTTTTTTTTTTTTTGTCCCTTATTATGTCTGCTACTTTATCTACTGGCCTGGTTTTTGGACAAAGAATAAACGCAATGTCCTGAAACCATCCCTTCCTTTAACACTGGTCCCCAACTAGACTATGAAGCAGGCGTGGCATCTTTTGCCCCTTGCCTGATAACCTAGAGTAAGACTTCTTACCTACCCTCGAAAAGGAGAAAAAGGAGAGTAAATGACAGAATTCTGCAAAAATTAAGCCAGTGAAGAGGAAACAAAAAAATAAATAAATAAAAAACAAAGAACAAAAACAAACACACAAACCAAAAAACCCTGACTGCCAGCCTCCAAAGAGGAGAGTACTGTGATGATTAAAAGTAATTTTAAAACTTCTGAGACATGTCCTTCATGCTTCAGTTCTCCCATGAGAAAGACTGGATTGGGCCAGAAGTTCTGCCACTGGTGGGGTATACAAGTCTGTCTCTGCTGCTGTCTAAATATTTCTTCAGCTGAGGAAGAAACATTTCCTGTAAATCTTAATCATAAAAGCTAGACTCTCTTGCCAACTAGGAAGACGGGGAAAAATAAGGCGTAGGGTAAGGGTAAGGAAGAGAAGAGGCACTTCAACACCTGTTTCCTCTCTTAAGAGCTACTCCTCCTACTAGAAGGAAAACATCCAAGCCAGCTCTTTACCTTCCCCTTCTACCTTTTCTGCTAGGAAAAAAAAAAAAAAAAGGAAGAAGCTAAAAAAAGAGTAAAGGAATTAAATAAATATCATATTACCCAGAAGGCAAGAGTAGTATAGCACAATGGCAGTCAGCTTACCCAGATCTGTAGAGTGATGTTCTAAACATTTGACGTTTACTCCTGGGTAAACACTGCTGTGGCTCACATGAGTGGCCCACATTTGTGAAAGAGAGTGTGCTATGCATTCCAAAGGGCCTCGGTCTTCATCACTTTGACAAGGCCAGTGCAGGCAGAAGGGGTTTGCCATTGCCTGCTTCATGGTCAACATCTGTGAAATGGGAATCCTCACAGGAAAAAGCATGGCCAGCTCTCATGCAGGAATTAAGATGATGGAGTTTGTGACCAACAAGTGAAGTACTGTCACCACCACTTACAACTGCTGCCTATCCAGAGGGAGGACAATTATCTAGGAAAAGAAGAGGAGTGGAAGAAAAGCAAAAGGGGAGAATAAGCACTGGGCATGAGAAAGCCAAAGACCTGGGGAGGAGGGCAGTCAAACCCCAGGCAGCTGACTGTACTTTTAAAGAAGTGAATACATTTCATTTCCGTGGGTGACTGCACGTGGTCTGCGTGGATGCAGCAGCAGGCTCCTCAGTACTTGCCCACCCCTCGGCTGTTTTCCTGCTCGCATATTATCAGGCTCGCTCATCAGACATCCCTGGTTCTCTGTCTTCCACAAGCTGACAGAAAGCAAAACAAAATAAAACAAGGCAGGAGAAAAGAAAACAGGTAAAAAAAAAAAAAGCCTGACTCAGTACTTTAATACAAGGGAAGACAGAGGAGGGGCACAGGAGGAGAGGAGATTAGAAAATGTATTAAACTCGCCCCTAGCCTCAGGTATGGTGCTTTTGCACATTACCAGACTTTCTCCCGAGCAAGAGAATATAGTTTGCCCCATGGCCACAAGCAAGGTGGACTGGATAATAAGAATATTAGGGGATAGCAGTTCTGGAGATGTAAAAGGTACAGATTCAAAAGAAGAAATGAGAGAAAACACGGGAATGAAGAATAAAATAAAAGATTAGCAAGAGCCAGAGGAAGATAAAAGAAAGCGCAAGAGAAAAGGGGTTCATTTGTAGAATTGATACATTAAACTCTAAAACATTGTCCCAGGTTTCAAAGAAATCAAGGGGATTTTAAAAGAGGACAAACCTACCAGGAATCTGGGTAGATTATATAATATGTGAAGCTGACTTGCAGAGCAAGAATAAGAAGATCTACCATTTGTTGAACTCCTACTACGTGTCAGGCATTCTCTTGGGGCCTTACATTAATTAAATCCATCAATGTTTGTTGCTGTCATCTGATAGAGGCCGCTCAGAAAGCTCAAATACCCTGAAACTTCTTCCCCAGCCCCACCACAACCCTCACTTTCACTATAGCTTGAAATTGCAATTGAAAGTCCTTGATTTCTACTATTACAATATAGGAATGTAGAGTATAATGGCACATTTTTCAAGAAATAATTTAGCCTGGGTTAGCCATGAGATAGCTGAGAGAAGGTAAGGTCAGTGATAAAGTGGAGATGAGAACAATGAAGATACTGGGGAATAGACAGCATTCTCGTAGTTGAGGATCTGGGGTTCTGAAACAAGAGATGCATAACTATAGGCACCTATTTCCTAGTCCATCATTTTACCTGGAGCTGGTGCCAATGACAGGTATGTATGGGGGAATTTTAGAATTAATAATAAATATATATCTCTGAGGAAAGATTGGAACCCTGCTTTTGTGATAATTCAGAATATTTCCAGTATTCTGAAAGAGTGGGGGCAGTCAGATGTCTTCCAGTAAAACTAATTTAAACACGCATACACACTCCTTGAGGATCTGGCTTTGTTGAGTTGCAAGGCTGTTACAGGTAATCTCTTCTAATCTCATCTCATTTCATAGGTGGGGAAACCATGGCACAGTGAGATCAAGTGGCTTCCTCAAGCCACGCCATGCAGCAGTTAGCAGCATGCCTGAAATAGATGATGTCTGATGACATTCACCCAATATTCTCAACATTACTCACCATATCAAACACCTCTACATCACACTAAAGGAAGTATACTTTGGAGTGAAATTAAACAGAGTTCAGGCAAATTCTTTCAGACCTATATAACAATGGTTAATGGTCTACGGGGAATCACACTTATACAGTGGAGGAATATGGGCTTCCTAATCAAACAGGGGCAAAACATGCATAACCCAAAATTATACTAAAATTATGGGTGTTTTATTTTGCCAGCTGTATTATTTATATTTTATGTTATTGGATTGCATGTTGTGAGAATTAAATGAAATAACAGATGTAAGAGGCCTACCAAAGAACTGATTCTCATTTCTTTCCCCGATTACCAACGGATCATTTCTTTGGGGAAAAAAATATAAATGATTCTTTCATTAGTCTTCCTAGATGCCTTCAAGATCTCTTCCCAACATCCTAATTCTGTTTAAACTTCATTCTCTTTTTCACAGATGATGATCAAAAGAAGGTATAAGATTTTTTTCCTTGATTATATCCCCACCCCAATCTTAGAGGTGTGAGACGCTTTCTGCCTTATAACGGTTATGCAAAGAAACAATGACAAAGCAAAATATCTGTGATATTTCTCTAAGAGCAACAAAAATTCTGAAATACAAGTAATACTGGGGTTGCTTCTGCATTTTATAAGGAAGAGACTGCACATGTTGTCATGGGGAAGTATGTAGTCTGAGGTACTTGTGCACTTAACCCTTACTGTGTTATAACACCTACCTCGTTCTGGCTGGGCATGTAGGAATATAATTATTTTAGATTCTGGCTGGCTTTCACAAAGTCCTGTCCCTGGAAATTTATACGTTTCTTTCCCAATCTATGCTGAAGCTCAGGAGCAAAGAGTCTCCTGATTTGGGGCATTGGTTTTCGAGAAAATAGGGTAGGGAATGAAAAATGTGTATTATTGAGCATGCCCTTTGTGCCAGGAAACACTGTCAATGTTTATTTAATTCATACACCTGTCTTGCCCTCTGGAAGGTAAGGTAAGGTAGAGCATTTGTTTTCTGGCTCACTACTAGCACTAAGAAGAAGGCCTGACTCATAGCAGGGGTTGAATATATACTTGTTCAATGACTAAATGAGCAAGCTGGGTAGCATTCTCTTGGTACTGTTAAAGGCAAAGTGGAAATTGATTAAATTTCCTGGACATAGGTTTTTTTTAAATTTTTTATTGTTATGTTAATCACCATATATTACATCATTAGTTTTTGATGTAGTGTTCCATGATTCATTGTGTGTGCATAACACCCAGTGCTCCATGCAGAATGTGCCCTCTTGAACACCCATCACCAGGCTAACCCATCCCCCCACCCTCCTCCCCTCTAGAACCCTCAGTTTGTTTTTCAGAGTCCATCGTCTCTCATGGTTCGACTCCCCCTCTGACTTACTCCCCTTCATTCTTCCCCTCCTGCTATCTTCTTCTTTTCCTTTTTTCTTAACATATGTTGCATTATTTGTTTCAGAAGCCTGGACATAGTTTTAAAGTTAAACACTACGTAGAGCTTGAACTTAAATCTGAGCTATTACCAGGTCTCCATTCTGTCTACCCTGTTGCTTTGGTAAAAGGAGCAGTAGATTATACTTAGTTCATTAGTCTCATGGCTTAACAAGTTCAGAGGTGAAGCATTCTATACCAATCAAAAATATGTGAATTTGATTGTCCCTAGTCCATGATGTGACCTTCTTCTCTGCCCTCTGACCAACTTAAGTCTTACTGGAAAAAAAAAAAGTGCATCTTGCAGCCTGCAGATATAAAAGATTATAAAAGATCTTAAGCGATTGCATGTGCTGAGATAATTTCTAATGATCAAGGGCAGCACCATGTCTTGGCCAAAGATCTTGTATTCCAGACCTTGCAAAAGGTGAGTAGTGTGACCATGGGCCAGTCATTCAACATTTGATTCTCGCTTTCTTTATGTGTAGTTTCTGAGGTGTGGAAGAGGGTAAATGTTAGCAAGGGCCATTCCAGAGCGAAGGGTCTATGATTTCTTTTCCCTCAACCACAACCAGGCAGCTTACATTTTAAGAACTGAGAAAATGTGAATTTTACTTTGCTTTCTCTCTCCTCAAGGAATCTCATGCATTTTTATAATTGTTACATATTTGTCTGTAGAGTCTACTCAAGGACATTATGAATTGGGGAAAAAATGGAATATGTTTGTCCTTGCCTACTCACAAGAACAGTTAAGATTGTTTTCAATAGTGATCCCCTGTTCATTAGATAATTTTTTTAAAGATGTTATTTATTTATTTGGGAGAGAGAGAGAGAGTGAGCAAGATGGAGAGCACAAGCAGGGAGAGAGGCAGAAGAAGTGGGAGAAGCAGACTCCCCGCTGAGCAGGGAGCCCCATGTGGAGCTCGATCCCAGGACCCTGGGATCAGGACCTGAACCGAAGGCAGATGCTTAACCAACTGAGCCATCCAGACGCCTCTAGATAAACCTTTCTACATCTTTACCCCTTCTTTATTTTTAAAATTATTATTTTGATCAGGTTAGATTTTTTAGTTTCACTCATTATTTCCACTTTAAGTTTCAAAAATGTAAATTTCCTATAGATGTAGGTTTGTTATAGATGAAAACATGACAAATTTGAGTTGTAGTTACTGCCACTGAACAGGTTTAGCCAGAAACTAGAACATTTTACTGATTTTCCCTGACTCAAAATTATGGGTTTTGACCGTGGCCTATAATGGAACAGTTAAGATTGTCAATTAAATTAAATGTCAATTAAGCGAAGTGGATCAGGAAAAACAACGATAACGAAGTGATGAAGAACAACTAGCATGGCCTCCATGTTGGGAGTGGTAACAGGAACTTAATAGAGACTATGGTTGAATGAAGACCACAGTTCCTGTCTAAAGGAGGCAGTGCTTACTGAGTTTAGCCAAATTTTGTTATGTCTACTCATTGGTCTAGTGTATTGAAATCTTATGGTTTTTTTTTAAGCAAAGCCATAAATCTTGAACTTTCTATGAAATGTGCCAGTTTTTAATGATATCTTCAATTCTTAAAGTAAACAAAAACTGTATAGGCCAATAAAATACATAGTTGTGGAATGAATTTGGATAGGGTAATACTAGTTTGAGTACTTGCATTTAGAAAGATCTGTTTCTGAGAATTAATGTTTCCTTCTTGAGCAAGCAAAGTATGTATCTGTGTGTATACGTGTTTGTGTGTATCTGATTTAGCAAGTAATTTCTAGACACTAAAAAAAGGAATGGCGGCGGGTGGGGGGACATATTGATGAAATAATCTATGATCTCATGGGAAACAAAATGGAGTTCCGATGATACCGTAGATTGTTCTGTTAGACAAAAGCTACCCAAGTCTATTCTGGGCTGGCTTCTCTAGAAATAGATTCCACATTAAAGACAGAGAAATATCCTGCTAGGAGTAGGAAGATGGCTAAGATTAGCTCCTGTGGATAGAGGATGAAGTGCCCTGCATATGGTGGAGATGTGTGCCAATGGTTTAAACAAGAAAAGCCCCTCTTAAAAGTAGAAAGATCAAGGACTAAGACAGTAATGTTATAAACCAGACTGTACACACAGATAGATCCCCAAGCCAACACTAACTTCTTGAGCGAATTTCTCTCTTTTTTTAATGAAAATTATATATGCATATAAGTTTTTTCAAATTTAATTTTATTATGTTATGTTAGTCACCATACAGTACATCATTAGTTTTTGATGCAGTTTCTCTTAAACAATGAATGCTCTAGTATACAAGTTAAATTTTTCTCCATGTTTTTAATTTTAAAATAGTTTCCCAATGTTTTAGTGGTGTGATATATATGCACATATAGTTTTTCAAGTACTATTGTCGGGGAGAGTAATTGACAAGGGAATAAAAGAAGATCTACCCCTGCACTCTCCTCTTTCGCTGTGAGAGAATGGGTCTCAGCTTTACACAAAAATGTCTGCCACCCAGGGCCTCTCTGACCCACCAGCAACAAGTGTGCAGTGAGCCATGGCACAGCAAAATACGACAAAACAGAGAAAATACTAAGCAGAAAATACAGTTGAGATGAAGAAGCGGGAGAGGAGGTGGCACAAATCCCTCCTATCCCGGATACATTAAGAAGTGATCAGAAAAAAAAAAAAAAAAGTGATCAGAAAAGTGATGGTAACCATACAGTTGCCACCCAGTGAGATAACAGAGCTCCAGCTGGGGTTAGATTAATTTTCTGTCCCTTATTTATCTACTAAATTTTAAAAATTCCAAATATTATATCTATTATGAAAGAAGATTTTGAATGTAAGTACTACTTTTTATGCAATACAAGCAATTTTCTCATTGTCTCCTCTGAATCTTACTAGCAACACTGACATGCTTGCAGAGTTGAACCCTGTTTCTAAAGCAACATATTCTAGGAATGAACCTTGAAGATGAAAGAAATGTAAGGAGATATGATTATCTTTACCAAACAATGAAAAACAATGGTACATATTGTGCTTTTCTGTATAGCAGTTTCCATACTATCATCCCATGATATTCTCCCCATCTACGCTGAGAGTTAAAGAGAACAGGGATAATTATTCTATCTAAAGACTCAAAGGCATTTCCTAAGTTCCCATTTCTGGGTGAACTGAACCCAGACCTTGATTCCTTTGAATCCAATAATGGATGGAGCTTTGTTAATTTGCCCATGAATCTTTTTTTCTTTTAAGATTTTCTTTATTTATTCATGAGAGACAGAGAGAGGGGGAGACAGAGGCAGAGGGAGAAGCAGGCTCTCCACAGAGCAAGGAGCCCAATGCTGGACTCAATCCCAGGACCCCAGGATCACGACCTGAGCTGAAGGCAGACACCCAATCGACTGAACCACCCAGGTGCCCAATTTGCCCAGGTGCTCAGTTTGCCCAATCGACTGAACCACCTAGGTGCCTAATCTTGATTTTACATTCCCATCTCTCAAACCCTTATTTTAGGATAAAAGGTATCAAAGGGAAGATATGAATTAATAATTAAGAATAATCACTTTAACAAGGCCTTTATCTAAGAATCACCACTGGTGAAATGTGGATAGTATGTATAACAACACAACCTCAGAAATATTCTCAGAGTTCTAAGAAATAAGGACATGCAAACTTACTCTGGCAGCTCTCATGCTAGACAATGCATGTGCTATGAAGTAACCATCTTTTTCCTCTTCCTTACAGCACAAAGTAACAGATGGGCTATCTCAACTAAAAATGTCAGCACTTTATTGACCAAATTTCTACTGGATTTCATAACAGCAATATGTGAATTACGATTTCTCTTTTCAGGAACTAAGGGGGCATAATTATCATTCAGGAAAACGTGCTTGTTTTTTTTCATGTTGCCATTTCAAATGTTATTCCATTTTTAAGACACTTGTATTTTTCTCATTCTAAAACATTGTCCTATATAAGAAGTATTTCCTTTCTGACTCATAATTCAATGCTCAGACTATTAGACCATACCACCTGCTATAGGGTGACATGCATCTCATTAAAGATAGCTGTCATTATTAATGATCAAGCACAGTTCAATGAGTACAGTAAAAACTTTAAACAGAAGCATAAAGCAAAACGCTAAAGATAAATTAGGGTTGCAGTGAAACTCAGCTTCAGTAAAGCATCTGGCTGAAATATCTATATTCGGCTTCCATCTAATATACTAGAAAATACTGGCTGTCGAGTATTAACTATGGGCCTTCCAGAGAACAAATATTCATACTTTTATCTCTCACTCATCCTGCAAGTAAACCTAAACCTAAATCTTAAAACATACCTAAAACCTTTAATGGAAACTCTATATAATTTACAGAATTCATCTCTTTTGTGGGGCACATTTTATGAAACAGGTATTATCTGCATTAGCATGGTACAAGAAGTGTGTTAAATATTTTAAATGACTTGATTCAAATTTCCCTTCTGCTTTCATATTGAGTAAAATAACAAAAAGCACTTCTCAAGATAATATTGTTCATAGCTTACCATTGTTTCTCCCAAATGTGAGAAAGAGTCTAATTTATAACATTATGCTACAGTATTTCCTTATCTTATTAAATGATGCCATTTTCTGCCTTTCTCACTCAAACAGCATCTGCTAGTCACAAAACTAGAAACACATCTTTTAATTAAATGCTTATTTTATTTTCCCTTGGGACAATGGATTGTAGAATTACTTTTTCAAGATTTACTGTTTTCTTTCCCTTTATCTCAAGCCCCGATTTACATTCAACATTGTCCTCTGAAGTAACAACCGTCCCATCTGGCTGAGAAGTGATGGACATGGCTCCTTAATCACACCATACACTCCGTTCTTGGCACCTCCATGCCCGAAAGATATCAACAAATTGGATGGAATTCAGAGAACAGCAAGAAAAATGATTAAAGAGATGGAAGCACTGACTTATGAGGAAAGATGAAAGGACAAAATCTGTATAGCTTGGCAAAGCAACGACTGAGGTGCCGTATGATAACTGTCTACAAGTGTTTGAAGAACTGTAAATACCAAGAGAGGAGAGGGAACTTTTTAGGATGGTCTACAAAATAAGCAGAGCAAAAGAACAGAATTGAAGAAATGGGAGAGATTTCCTAAGAGGGGGTGTTTGCTCATCAGTTGCAGATTCTGATAAATAACAAAGTGAAGTCTAAAGAGAACAACTTGCATTTCATGCTTTTAGGTTGCAATCAGGATGGACCTACATTGAAAAATGGCAATCTGTTTGCATGTACACATATAATATCTGTTCTGTCTTGTTTAGTTTACCCAGTGCTTCCACATGCATCATCTCATTAAATTGACAGAATGACCTTATGCCATTGCCAATTAATTTTAGATAAGAAAAAGCTGGAGTTTCCTTCTTCATAGGTGTTGAGGCAAACAGGGAATTCACATGCCAAACATTCATAACCTTGAGTTAATAATCTGTTTGCTCTCACAACACACTATCTTCCAGATTTCCAATACAGTGTAGATCATGCTCACTCACAATCTAGAAAAAGTATTTAGAGTTATGTTGAAAGCAACAGTCCTCAACCTACCTGTTCTCTTGCTGTTCTTTGCTGGAATAGATCGATTATGAAGTATTACCTGAGGAAAATTGTGTAAGTAATCTTTTAATGCTACAGATGACCCAGTGTGAAAATGATTCCCATTTGGTTATTCTCTTCCCTTGGGTGATGGGCTCCATCATGCCTTGACTCCCTCATTCTGTCAGCTGCAGCCCTTAGATCATTCATTAAAACAAACTGTTGAGATCCACTTAATATGATACCCCACGCCTTCCAAGAATATGAGTTGTATAACATGAATCAAATTTTTTAAAGAGATGCTGTTCAAATGTGCTAAGAGATGTCATTTGTGTTTTGTTGATTGGTTCCAGGTTGTGAATCCTTTCAGCCACCTACCACATGTGAGGTTGCTCTTGGAGATCTTTAGAGATAATCCAGGTATGAACGTTATTGTTTCTAACTAGAGCTTTGGGTCCAAATCCCCACTGATGAACTGGTCTGGGATATGTATGAGTTGTAAAGACACTTCTGCATAGATAAGAGTCTGAACTATATTCTCTGTATCATGCTTCCTTTCCCTGGTCCACAAAATGATTTCCTATTAGCTTTTTCTAAATTATTGCTGGAAAGAAGGACACATTTCTTACCCATTAGGAAACCCCAAAGTACCTATACCATAATATATATTGGGGAAGAAGGAAAAGAATCAATCCCAAAGTAAGTAATCCAGTGAGAACAAAAGATCTCCCCTAAATCAGGAGAATCTTCCTTGTAGACCTAAGAGCTCTTAGAAATTTTTCTCTTCATCCTGAAATTTGTGGACCTTTGCACAAATGTGTGCCCTTGATATAGAACATATAAAACTCTCTAGGGGAGTATAAGGCAGTTGAGTTGGGGGTGGGGCAACATTGGCCTTCACTCTAAAAAACTACGGGATTTATCCTAAATACAAAGAATTTAGCAAGGGATGGTTTTGGTATGACAACATTTCTGAGATGCTATCATTAAAATAGTGACATCTACTTTAAGGTCAGTTCTGCCTGTTATATGTTAGATGACTTCAAGTTTTTGAGTGTATATGTTCTAGAGCAGTATGTCTCAAACTTTAACATATATATGAATCACTTGGGAATCTTGTTAATGTGCTATTTTGATACAATAAGTCTGGACCAGGGCCTGAGATGTTGAATTTCTAATAAGTTCCCAGATTAGGCTGTTGCTATTGGTCCATGTACTACATTTAGAATAGCAAGATCTATAGGACATTTTCATTCTAGCTGTATGACATAGCAGTAAAAAAATGGCTACAGACTAGCCATGCACATTTCCAAGAAAATTTATATTTGAAATGAAATTCTTCACTTCATATGGTATTAACAGACTGCATTCAGGTAATAAAGCAGGCACATGGGGCACCTGGGTGGCTCAGTTAGTTAAGCATCAGATTACAGCTGATTATGGCTGAGATCATGATCTCATGATCGCATGGTTGTGAGATCCAGGCTGGAGTTGGGCTCTGTGCTGGACATGGAGCCAGCTGAAGATCCTCTCACTCTCCCTCTGCCTAGCCCTCATGTACCTGCACAAGCTCTCGATATCAAAAAAAAAAAAAAAAAAAAGAAAGAAAGAAAAAGGAAAGAAAAGAAAAAAACAGGCACGTTTATTTGTGGTTTCATTTACATTAAGATTTTATAACATTTTCCTTCTCTTAATTCAAGCTCAATTTTTATAAATATGTTTCTAAGTCCATGCCCTAATAATAATCTTATCCTACAGAGCCCTGTAGAACAGCCAGAAGAATCAATTTGCCATAACTGTAACGGCAAAAGCCTCGCATGTAGATCATTGATGCTTTACCAAATAGGGTTAATGTGGAGTTGCTATATTTTTTTTCTGATAAAAGCATTAATTCCTATAATAGAAATTGACATTTAACATTTCCTCCTTTTTTCATATAGAAGACACTTCAAAAAAAGGTGAAAGAAAGAAAGAAAAGAAAGAAAGAAAGAGAAGAAAAGCAAGCAAGCAAGCAAGCAGAAAGAAGAAAGAAAGAAGAAAGAAGAAAGAAAGAAAGAAAGAAAGAAAAGAAAGAAAAGAAAAGAAAGAAAGAAAGAAAGAAAAAAGAAAAAGAAAGAAAAAAAGAAAGAAAAAAAAAAAAAGAAAAAAAAAAAAAGAAAGAAAAAAGAAAAAAAAAAAAGAAAGAAAGAAAAGAAAAAAGAAAAAAAAAAAAAAAAAAAAAAAAAAAGAAAGGATACAGAAAAAAAGTGGCTCCAGCCTGTCTTGACATCTGAGAGATAGTTTTGCAAGGAAATTTTAAGTTTTGGCCCAAAATGTGGTCTTTCGTTCTTCTTCCTGAAGGATAAGACACAAACCCAGATGAAGAACCCATCAGCTGCTGTTCTGAGGGGTGGAGGAGGGGCCATCCTGACCCAGTGAATCACCAAGGAAACCGAGGTCTATTTTTCTGTGAAGCTAAACTTCAAAAAAACAAGCCAAGAGATACAAAGGGAAAAGTGTGATTGCTTTGACAGCAAAAACAAGCAAATATCTCTAGAGGGGATTAGTCCCTCTGCTTCAAAGTAACCAAAACAAAGAGAGCCCAGCCAGCTTCACTGAGAACAACACCTGTCTATCAGACAAGGATGAGCTGATCGAACAGCAAACAGCACCTATGTGCACCACTCAGCAGCCTGGATGGCTATCCACTCAGCAGCCTGGATGGCTAATACCAAGTAACACATTTTCACTATCTAGATTTAACTTTCTAAACCCAATAGCCTCTCCTGGTATCATAGGGAGGTTAAAGATCACCCACATTCAGGCCAAACCCCCTTCTCCACCCTCCATCCCCCAATGCCAGTGTGTTCTTCTTGTTCATCCTACCAGCCTGCCTTCTAGGCTCCATCCTAGCAGGGTGATCCCTGTTTTACAGAACTTTCATTCTCGAACACACTTTAATTACTAGGGGAAACACAAACAAACAAAAAAAAAGAACTTCCTTAAATTTGAGCCAAAAGTTAAGTCTAATTTATGAAGATGGTTTTGGCCTTTGGAGAACAAGTTTAATTTCACTTCCACTCAAGACCTCTTGAAATAGGGACGCCTGGGTGGCTCAGTCGGTTAAGCGTCTGCCTTTGGCTCAGGTCATGATCCCAGGGTCCTGGGATTGAGCCCCGCATCAGGTCCCGCTCAGTGGGGAGTCTGCTTCTCTTTCTCCCCGCACCCCCACTCATGCTTTCTCCTGCTCTCTCTCTCTCTTAAATAAATAAAATCTTTAAAAAAAGAAAAAAGACCTCTTGAAATAGAAGGATGCCTCTCATGCCCCCATGAAATATCCTGCTCTTAGTTTAAGCAACTCATATGGTGGTATACAGAGTTATTTATCTTTTTTAACCATCCAATTACTATCCAGTTTTTAATGGGTCCTTTAACATATATTGGCTAAACATAAGGCTCCAGATGTAATCGAGTTAGTTCAGAGTATGTTTCTATTTTTACCTCCCCAAATCTGGATGTTATACATCTCTGAACTCAGTGTAAGTTCACTCTACTCTTTATCATAAATTGCGTCAAAAGTCATTTTATAAACGTTTTTATATAAACTGATGTTAAGTGCAATGGAAGTTTTAATCTAAGTGTGGGACTTCACATTTATTCCCGCTGATTTTCAGCTTGTTAGTTTTAGCTCACTGTTTAAGCTGACAGTCTTGAAGTTTTATTTTGTTATTTAGAATATGAGATATCCCTCACAAATTAGACTTTTGAAAATTTAATAAGCTGGCCCTCTATTTTGTTATCCAAGTCACTGCTAAAAATATCAAATACAAAAAGGCCCAAAGCAGGTATAAATGCAGGTTGATAGTGACTTTCAGCATATTTCCTCAGCCAAATACAGATTAGCTTAAACATTCCTCTCTCTCTCTTTCTGTCTCCTGTTTCATTTACTCGCCTTAAACAAGGCTCTTGTATTTGGGAGAACACACCAGACCTAAGAGAATCTTCACTTAGACTATTAGTTTCTCACCCTTCCTTCCAATTTCCTCCTTCCCTAAAGATAAGATTAGTACTCAAGAAAATACTCAAGTAAGATAATACTCAAGGCTAACTAGGACTTGCTCTTAACCTTGCATGTCTTGGACTACATTATACTGCTTCGCAGAATACAGATAAGTTCACTGGACATTCAAGGAGGTCAGATTAGAAAGTTAAGTGACTCTCATTTGGGGAATTTAAGCAATTGGTGACCAACTATTGCAGTAAGAATCCTCATGGATGGACTTAGGGGTGTGTTCCCTTTACTTGAATAAAATAAAAAATAATTAGAGAGTTGGTAAGTTTACTATAAGAAACAATGTGTTATTGCAGTAAGTCAGTAATTTAGGCTTTCAATCAGCCCACAAAGTTAGATTTTGTTGAAGGGGAAATGCTCAGCATAGTTACTAATCAGCACACTCCAAACATCCCCTGCCTTTATTTTCAGTTGCTTGCTACTTCAATTCACACGGATTTATCCTCCCTCACAGCTCAACCCACAACTTTCTCATTGCCTGACCTGAGGCATGGATAGCAATTTTCGGTGTAATCAGCCAGAGGATGTAATCAGTGCAATTAACAGATGGATTGGGAATACACATGAAACCTAAATTAAAATCCCACTAAAATTACTGTACTGTATCTGTAAATACTCACACTAAACAAATATTTCTTGTGATAAGTTTCTGGCAGTGGGATAATAATTTTAATGTAAAACTTTTGATGAGTTGGGCCCCCATGGTCTATTCACTGATTCAGTACACTTTATTGAGCACCTACAGTATGCCTATTCTTATGATGAAACAAAAGCGAAATAGGATGTGATATCTTTCCCCAAGGAAGACTTGTGTTAAAGAAATAAGTCTGAAAGTCATGAAAAAGTTCTGAAAACAGTAAAACAAAACAAAACAAAACAAAACAAACTGATAGACTAAAGAAGCAAATAAGAAATAGATTAGGAACCGGAGTTTTGTTTGTCCAACTAGTAATCTGTCTTGAATTCCATTGGTCAGTCATTATGATTGGCCTTAACTCCCTTATCTCTCTTCCTCTCCATCACACTTGATTTACCTCCCCACCACGCCCCACTTTGCTGAAACCATCCTCTCCTTTGCCTTGCCAGCGCAGGAGCCGCTAAATGGTGCCAGGGGAGGGGGGAAACAAGAACATACAACCAGCCTGACTGGTTTCACTTTAATTCATGACCATAAACTCATTTGGACCCTGACCACTGCCAAAATCCTATTACTTTCTTCAAGAAATATGCCTCCCCCCTCTCTGAATATATTATTTCATAACTCTTAACTTTCCTCAAACCTCCCATTCCCACTCCCCTCCTCACTCTAAGTTGGTGACCTGTCTTATACTTCATTAATAAAATCAACAATCAGAGGTATTTTTCTTACACACTCAGTAACAAATTAGAAAAACCAACTTGTATCTTTAGCCTTCCTAATTCATTATAAAAAAACATTCTTTCTCCCAGAAAAGGGAAAATCTCTCCACTTGCAGACCAAGTTCTATCTTCAAATAATTTCTCAAGGGCTTTGTTCCTTCATTTTTTCTTTCTTAACTGCTTGGTAAATCCTTCCTTTACCACTAAATCATTCCCATATGAAATTTAAACATACTCATATTCAAACTTGTCGTATCTCTCATATGTAAGGAGAAGGGAGGTAGGGAGGAAGGAAGGAAGGAGAGAAGGAGCGAAGGAGGGGAGGAAGGAAGGAAGGAAGGGAGGGAGGAAGGAAGGAAAGAAGGGAGGGAGGGAGGGAGGGAGGGAAGAAGGAAGGAAGGAAGGAAGGAAGGAAGGAAGGAAGGAAGGAAGGAAGGAAGGAAGGAAGCTCCTCTAACTTATCATCTCCCTCGGCTCCCTTACTATTTTCCTGTTCTCTTTCATACCCTAACTTCCTCATCTTTTATTCATCTTTTTTTTAAGATTTTATTTATTCATTTGATGGGGCGAGAAAGACAGCACAAGCAGAGGGAGGAGGAGGGACAGAGGGAGAGGGAGAAGCAGACTCCTCGCTGAGCAGGGAGCCCGATGGGGACTCAATCCCAGGACCCTGAGATCATGACCTTAGCTAAAGGCAGACGCTTAACTGACTGAGCCACCCAGGCGCCCTTCATCTTTTTGCTCACTCTAATCTGGTTTCCAACTTCACATTTCAACAAACTTTTTTTTTCCTTCTAATAACTTCCATGTTCCATATTCCAAGAATAAGTTCTTATTCTATCATAGTCAGCATTCCACAGAATAGATTACCCTCTCCCTCCTCAAATATTCTCTCTTCTAGACTTCGGTGATGGTACACAACCCCCTGGCGTCTTTCTAGCTCATTGTTCTTTTATTCTCAGACATCTTCGCTGACTTCTCCTCTATCAGACTTAAAAATATGAAGTATTTCAGTATTCCTTCCAAGCCATTTTTTTCTATCTTATCTCATCCAGACTTATGTCTTTAAATGTCCATCTCTATGCTGAATATTCCCAAATTATAACTCCAACCCAGATTTATCCTGTGAGCTCTGAACTGCCTATGTATATTCTATACTTGAATTTTACCAGGAATCCTCAGTCTTAATATGTTTACACTGGGATTCTTAATTCCTCATTCCATCTCTAAAATAGATCTATAGAGAGAAATGGATAAGTTAAGGGACCAGAGGGTAAAATGAGATCAAAATAAGATAGTTGGAGTAAGGGAATAAGAAAGTTGAAGGTTGTGGTTGTGGCTAGGAAATGGAATTTTGAAATGTAATATGAAAGAAATGAACATTTTAAGAGATGACAAATTTGAATCCATTATTAATGTGAGTGCTGAGAATTGCAGTGAGGTTGAATTGAAACGTATGAGTCAAAAAAGCCAAAAAAATAGGAAATTAGAATGTTGCACTGACCAGCCACATGGAACCTTAAACAAACATAGGATGATGACAGGATTTAGGTGGAGCAATGAGAAATAAACTACCTGGAAGGATAGAGACCAAGAATAGTAGAAAATAGATAGAAGGCATGAGAACTGAAGGGAGATCTGTTTTGTTCTGTTTTGAGATCAGAGAATATTGGTTAAGAATAAACAATAACAATA
This sequence comes from Zalophus californianus, assembly GCF_009762305.2. NCBI lineage: Eukaryota > Metazoa > Chordata > Mammalia > Carnivora > Otariidae > Zalophus > Zalophus californianus. The sequence continues at coordinate 154,682,117 of NC_045595.1, read as the reverse complement.
AAAGATAATCTAAATCCACAGGCAAAATGATCATTCTCTACTTTTTATAGGGGTTTCCTGGGTAAGCAATATCCTTGGAGTGAACCAGGCTTTAATTAGAGCAAGTGGCATAGGGGAAGGAGTTGAGTATGTTTGAAAATTAAATTATCATTGGTCAAACATTCCAGAACACAAAGAGGAAAATGTTGACAGGAAAAGAAAGATGAATTTGGAATAGACAGCAATAGAAAGATAGAGAGGAATTAGATGGTCAGAACAAGAATAAAAGTACGGGAGAGAGTGGATGACATAAGAACTTGGCCATCTTTGATTAAAGATGGCAAGGCTATGAGACAAAGTACATTAAATTCACTTAAAGTTTACAAATGGCACTTCAAGTTTATCCTCTCCTCTGATGTAGGTGCAAGATTTTCTAATGGCTGTGTGACTAAGTTGCTCAGACCTCTGCAATGAAATTTGTGTCATTAATCTATTTTCTTATTGAACTTTATAGAATATTTTAAACAATAAATACACGGGGTAGATAAATATGGTAGATTCTATCCTCAGTTTATTTTCCTTAGTGGACACAATCTCTCTCATGATATTAGTAGTCGAATAAACTCTTGGGAACTATAGATGGAAATGACATATATTGCATGTGTGACACTTAATCCATTATTTGTCATCTGGAGTATCATTCAAACTGGTTTGCTAAATGCATCAAGAAATTCTCATTCTATCCCCATATCATTTCCTTTTAAATAATCAATGTAAAAATACAATTAAGCATTTATGCAGTTGATTAGGAACATATGAAATACCTTTCAAATGAAAATTTGAAAATTCTTAGAATTTATTTGAGAATGTAATTTTATGAAGATTAAATTGAGTTAATGCTTCTAAGTATATTCAGTGAGTTAATTCTCTCTAGAATGGAATAAAAGAGATGAAACATTTTTATATAATGTAGAGGCTTCTGAAATTTCTTCTTGGGTGCCATTACTTAAAGTTCTTTCACCATCTCAAAAATCTAAGCAACCTGATTATGTGATGCCTAAGCTCAGCTCTCTAGCATCTCACCCCCCATCCCTTGATTCCTCAGCTCTTTTCCCAGACGTATGATTCCCTGTTCTCCAAGATCTTTAGAAGATGGAGCTGTCTTTGAATGGTAAACTTCCTTTATTACGGCCCCTAACACCATAGATTTGTTTTGCCTGTTTTTGAGCTTTGTGCAAATGAAATCATATGGGTTTTATACACATTTTTGAGTGTTTTAATTTTGGTGAGAAATATAAATTTAGAAATGTAAGGACTATCCTAGACAATTTCACTAGGAAAAATGCCTCCAAAATGGCCATTTTGTTTTCTTGCAATGAAGATTTTTCAAATGAAAACTGATATCAGTGCATTAGGAGAAGAGGAATATTATGTTAGTTAGGATACAGGTTATACATTGATAAGTACAACAGCATTTGTTTCTTTCTCACATTAAAGTTTGGGTACACGATTTGGGTATGGTATCGTCGTTTGACAGTGTTGGGTCTTGTCAGTCTTCAATTCTCAAAATATGGCTTCCATCTCATGGTCCAAGATGTTCTTTATGTCCCATCATTATAAACACATTCAGTCAGGAAGAAGGAGAAGGGAAGGGCATTGTCTCTTCCTCTTATGGAAACAGCCCATAGTATCCAAAAATCTATAAAGAACTTATTAAAGTCAACACCCAAAGAACAAATGATCCAATCAAGAAATGGGCAGAAGACATGAACAGACATTTTTCCAAAGAGGACATCCAAATGGCCAACAGACACATAAAAAAGTGCTCAACATCACTCAGCATCAGGGAAATCCAAATCAAAACCTCAATGAGATACCACCTCACACCAGTCAGAATGCCTAAAATTAACAAGTCAGGAAACGACAGATGTTGGCGGGAATGCGGGAGAAAGGGGGAACCCTCCAACTCTGTTGGTGGGAATACAAGCTGGTGCAGCCACTCTGGAAAACAGTATGGAGGTTCCTCAAAAAATTGAAAATAGAGCTACCATACGATCCAGCAATTTCACTACTGGGTATTTACCCCAAAGATACAAATGTAGGGATCCGAAGGGGTACATGCACCCCGATGTTTATAGCAGCAATGTCCACAATAGCCAAACTATGGAAAGAGCCAAGATGTCCATTGACAGATGAATGGATAAAGAAGAAGTGGTATATATATACAATGGAATATTATGAAGCCATCAAAAGGAATGAAATCTTGCCATTTGCAACGATGTGGATGGAACTGGAAAGTATTATGCTGAGTGAAATAAGTTAATCAGAGAAAGACAAGTATCATATGACCTCACTGATATGAGGAATTCTTAATCTCAGGAAACAAACTGAGAGTTGCTGGAGTGGTGGGGGGTGGAAGGGATAGGGTGGCTGCATGATAGACATTGAGGAGGGTATGTGCTATGGTGAGCACTGTGAATTGTGCAAGACTATTGAATCACAGACCTGTACCTCTGAAACAAATAATACATTATATGTTAAAAAAAAAAAAGAAGAAGATAGCAGGAAGGGAAGAATGAAGGGGGGGGAAATCCGAGGGGGAGACGAACCATGAGAGACTATGGACTCTGAGAAACAAACTGGGAGGGTTCTAGAGGGGAGCGGGGTGGGGGGATGGGTTAGCCTGGTGATGGATATTAAAGAGGGCACGTACTGCATGGAGCACTGGGTGTTATATGCAAACAATGAATCATGGAACACTACATCAAAAACTAATGATGTAATGTATGGTGATTAACATAATAATAAAAATAATAATAATAAAAAAGAAACAGCCCAAAACTTGAAAAAACATTCCTACTTACATTCTATTAGCCAGAACTAAGTCACTGGGCCATACTTTTCTGAAAGGAAGGCTTGGAAATGTATTCTTTATCCGGGTGGCCACATAACCAGTGAAAAACCCTATTATTGCAAAAGAAGGGAAGACTAGACAGCGAAAAACAACTAGGAGTTAATGTTACACATAAGCATTTTTTGCTCTAAAGAATGGTTGTATTTGTCCTGTGGTATCTTATAAAAACCATATTAGTGTGCAATTGATACAAATGTATATTTTGTCAATATTAATGTCTACCTCTTTGACTAGACTCTAAACTCCAAAAGCATAGGAATCATGTCTGCTTTTTAACCATTTTGTAATCTTCTTTCTACCACAAACAGTTATTTGTTAAAGAAATGAATATGAAAAGGAATCCACATTGAACAATGTTGACCCCTAGCTTCTTCACCAGGATCCAAGGATTACCAAAGTTGGTGATTATTGAAAGGAATCAAAACAGTAAAATTAGTTTCCTAACTTGTTGTTTTGCCCTCTGAGATCTATAGCTGACCAAGAGTTCCAGGCCCATGGTGGGCTCAGAGGAAAGGCAGATTCAGTCAGATCGTAAGGAAGCTTGTGACTTAGTTGCCCTCCCCTCACTCATGTGAAGCTTGGTTCCTGTGTCCTGTTCCTACCGCACTCTTATTTCTACCAATTTCAGATTCCCTTTTCAACTGAATACACTCATGTGCTTATGTATCTACTCCTAAAAATGGAAATATTTCTGTCTGCAAGCCACAGTGTCTTATAAGTTCTCCTTCAGATAAGAAAGTAAGGCAGTAGTTTTGTGCACATTGGGATTGTTTCTTGAAAAAGATGTCTTTTTTTTTAAGATTTTATTTATTCATTTGACAGAGAGAGACACAGCGAGAGAGGGAACACAAGCAGGGGGAGTGGGAAAGGGAGAAGCAGGCTTCCCGCTGAGCAGGGAGCCCGATACGGGACTTGATCCCAGGACCCTGGGATCATGACAGTCAAGCATCTAAGCTCAAAGTGAGTAATATAGGTAGGGTCATATTTTTGTAATAATTTTGTCACAATTTTCCAAGAAATATATCAAGTGTTCCCAGCATGGGTGAGGAAAACCATATGAGAACACTGCCTAGTATGTTCTCTTCCATTACTCCTAGTCACAGAATTCTCTAGTTTAGGGCGCCTGGGTGGCTCAGTTGGTTAAGCGACTGCCTTCGGCTCAGGTCATGATCCTGGAGTCCCAGGATCGAGTCCCGCATTGGGCTTCCTGCTCAGCATGGAGTCTGCTTCTCCCTCTGACCCTCTTCCCTCTCGTACTCTCTAGCTCTCATTCTCTCTCTCTCAAATAAATAAATAAAATCTTTTAAAAAAAAAGAATTCTCTAGTTTAACTTAGAAATCATTCTTTCATGTCATTCAGACAAAGAACTAAAGCACTGCCAAACGGAAGAGAGCAAGAGTAAAGAATGGAAGGATAACTGTCTTGCTACATGCCATGGGCCAGGGTCAGACCAAGTCCATTTGTATACAGAGACACCTCACTGTCCCTCAACCATTTCAGTTCTGTGTGACTTGGAGAGGTGAAGCCGCAGGACTCTAGGAAGCTATAATTAGGAAATGTTTCAGCCACTGTTTTGTTTTATTTTTTGATCTAGATATTTTCCTATTCTGCTTCAAGGTCTATGAAACTGAGTGCATTTCCTAGTCTCCAGCATCAATTTGATCCCCACTCTGAGAGCCCAGGTAAGATGGCAGAAGCACTTCCTATCCATAGCCACAGCCCACAGCTGGCAGCTTGGTTCCTGGACCCATAATCATGCCAATCAGTGCTTCCTACACAAAACCTTTTCAACAACCCCAGAGCCAAAGGCCCCAGTTGATACCACCAGATTTCTCGTTCAACTCAAGTCTTACAATTAGGCGGCTTTGTGTTTTTTCTACACTTATGCATTATGATGGTTATTTAGGCTGTGTACAATAGTCTCCAAGTATATCCTTCTCCAATTCATGCCTTCCTCCTACTCAGCAATGTTGCTAAAAAAATGCAGAGACATTCAATGAAGGTCACAAGCAATGCTGGTCGTTAAGGCAACAGGCAAATGGTTTATTTTTCTGCAGCTCTCCACTGGAAGAAAGCACAATATAGAAACCTCCATGGAGCTTCCTGCCCTGTCCTGCCATTATAACCTGGTCCCTCATCCTGATATACAAAAAATCCAAGCATTTTCCTCATGTAGCTGTGCCTTCAGAGTAATTGTGTTATCAAACCTACCCATAATAAGACACATACCCCACCCACTTGATATGGCTTAAAAAGTCTCACTAAAAGGAAGTGGTCATTTCTGTTGAAACTGCAAAAATAGAAGTCTTATTGTAGTATCTGACAGCTATACAATAAATGGGTAAGAACATTTTCGAAATAAGTAAAAGCTGTGATCATCTTTTTCCCTATACAAAGCAGTTCTCAAAAGCACTAAATACCCAGTAGTCAAAATGAAAATAAAAACTCAGAATTGAGTATGAAATTATATATCGCTCACCCTTGATGGAAGAATGACACTTAAAGTTTTAACACAGGAAGTATCATGGCATCCATATTTCTACACTGTGGGGATGGGCTAGAGGGAGAGAGGGAAGGATTTGTATTTATTTTGCATTCTAATAAAAAAATTACAGTTTTTTTGCAGCAAGGTAGAAACATGGATAAGAAGGAATGATGAAAGTTTGCTGGGGATCTTTAGGGAGAAGTAAGCAAAAACAGGTTATTCCTGAGATGTTAAGTAATGCAGACAATTGGCATTTTGCAGAATATTGTACAGTGTAAACATCCATAAGAATCAATAGAAAACAATTCCACTTGAACTTTCAGCATTTGAAGACACAATGGTTAAGAATTTTCTTCAAATCATTAAAAGAAGCCCCTTAAGTAGAATGAGTCCATTCCAGTATGTAAAGACAGGACATATAGGAGGGTATCAGAAGACTCCATGTTGGGCCAGAATAGATTATTCTTTCGGATATGCTAATGAACAGTCCTCTCTACAACTTTCATAAACTCACTGCCTAATTTTCATATTTTAGTGCTCAAATAATCCAGTATTGAATTTTCAATCCAAATAACATTGCCTCAGAACCTATTCTATCATGTGTGGGAAGTTCCACTGATGTTCTTCAACATACCAGTGAATCCATGGACCTCTCTTCTCATGATCATAACCCTCTACCCCTATGTCCTGCTTTCACAGTCTCTTGCTTGTTTTGCTTCCTTTGACTCTCTTATTTCTTTGTCCCACGTAGACTTAACCATGGAACATAGACCCTTTTCCATGACACCCAAGACTTCACTTTCACAAGATAGTAAGATATTAGACCCAGGGGTAGCAATTGAGGTGGGAGAAGACGTCACTTTGCTACATATTACAGCATATAACTTAATTCTTTCTAAAATGCTTCTTAGGTAATAACCACTACGTTGAATTTCTCACTGGTTGATTATCATTCTAAACTTTGACCTTACCATGTAGCTGAGTTCCTAAACCTACCTTTCAAATTTCCCTCACATATTCCCCTTTCATGTCCACAGAGAAGTAAAATAGGAAAATAGCAATGACTACAAAGTTGCTAATACTGTCTGGGTGGCCATGTGGTGCCAGGATGGTCCTATAGTTTATACTTTAGCTGCACCTGTTGAAGACAGAGAAACCTGACAAGGGTGGAGGCAGAAACTGTCCATGTCAGGACTCATACCAACACTGGAAGTACAAGTTGTCTTTCTGCATCCTTGATCTGTCCTGTCTTGGAAATTTGGCACTCAGACTTAAGAGTATCTGTGAACTTTTGAAATAACTCTTGCCCTTTTTTCTGGAGTAGATAATAAAAGGCCAATTCTGACTATGCTCATGTACACTATTATGGACTAAGCAATTAAATAAACTATCTTTAAAAATCCTTCTGACAGAGTTGATCCTCTCAAGAGTTTAGTAAGTAGATAGAGGTAATATAAAGTGCTTCCAAGAATATGGAAATCGGTTTAACCACTGAGAGTGAAATTAGTAAGAAGCAACACAGACTGGAAGAGATTAGTCATCTGTAGAAGTGCCAGGGAGAGTTTATAAAATGTGAAGCTAAGCAGATTTGGAAATGCTCAAGTTTAAGTAAGATGACTTGGGCAAAAGCTTACAGAAGCAGGACTGGAAAATGAAAGGTGAAACTCAATCACATTATTTAACCAACCTGAAGAACAGGAAGAATGGTTTGCATAGGTTCATAAAGGAAGCCAAAGGGCAAGGAAAGGATGTCAGTGTATCTTCAGCATTATCCAGGCCAGAGAGTTCCTTGATGAGCAAATATGGATCTCTTGTTGGCACATTTATGTCTCCTGATGGAATGGAGTAGAGATTATACCAGTATATCTTGATATATTTCACCACTAAGAAAATCTACCTAAATTGCATTGCTCTTGATCGATGCTTAGCAAGCAACCTTCCAATGATAATATCTGGTTCCCATGTAGATTTTCTAACAGAATAGGAAATACAGTGGCAAGCTGACATGAATTTTTGGTCAGCTTGGCACTTCCATTAACTTCTCTATGCCTTAATTTCCACTTCTATAAAGTGGAGTTAATAACAGTGTGTGAACGAATTAAATTAATTAATACATGTAAAGTATTTAGAGCAGTGCTAGAAGTATACTTGAATTCCAAATTAAATATTAAATCTTATCACTGCTGATAAGAAGCTGAGTTAGAGACAAGGGAGTTAGTCCCCAGGACTTGATAACCTTTGAGTAGGTTGGCAAAGTCAAGTACGAATAATGCTGGGGACCTGGGAGAGTAACCTTTGCAAGTTACTTTCACTTTGTGAAGACCTGAGCCAAGCTGTCTCCTTCTTATTTCTGTTTCTCTTCTATATGCCTTCAAAGGAATATGTAGTTTATAGGATGCTATATTGTTTTTAAAAGGTGGGGCACATTCTTTCTACAGCCAGGCTTGGTACTCAAAGTATATATGACATTTATCCTGAATAATTTTTCATTTCAAGTGAGATTAAAATGAGTTGGGGGAAACCACAGATTAGGAGTCAGCAAACTTTCTGTCCAGGGACAGACAGACAGTAATTCAAGCATTGTGGACAATACAATCTTTGTCACAACTACTCAACACTAAAGTCTTATCATGAAATCAGCCACAGAAAACATGTAAACTAATGAGTATAGTCGTGTGTCAATAAACCTTTATTTATAAAAGCAGGTTGTAAGCTGTACTTGGTTCACAGGCTATCATTTACTGACCCAAAGAGATGAAGAAATGTTATTAAGCACAGAGAAACTGAAATGATCTGGAACTTGATTCAGACAAACCGACTGTGATTATCTACCTACCTATGTACGAATTAGAGGAATGTGAATACTAATGAATATTTAATATTCATTATTCACACTAATTTACAGATTGACAGTAGTACTGTGGTTATGTTTTAAAACATTCCTATCTTTTAGAGGTGCCTGGGTGGCTCAGTCGGTTAAGTGTCCAACTCTGGATTTTGGCTCAGGTCATGATCTCAGGATTGTGAGATCGAGCCCTGTGACAGACTCCACACTGGGCATGGAGTCTGCTAAAGATTCTCTCTCTCTCTCTCTCTCCCTCTTGCCCCTCTAAAAAATAAAAATAAAAATAAAAATAAATAAAAACATATCTATGTTTTAGAGATATGTACTAAACTATCTCCAGATGAAATGATATGATGAAGATTTACTTCAAAATTAGTAGAAGAGAGATGGGGTGGGAATATATATGAAATAAAATTACTCATGAATTGGTAATTATTAAAATTTGTTGATAACAATGTAGTATTCTTTATAGCATTCCATCTACTTTTTAATATGTTTGAAATTTTCTATAACAAAATGTTTATTTGAGGTTAAAAATATATAATGCAGACTTTCTTCCTCTCTCCCTCTCTCTCTCACACACACACATGCACACACACACACACACACACACACACCCATGCAATAAGATGCAGGCTGACAGCTCAAAGAAAGGAGGGAAACAATTTCAATATAGAGCTAAAGGGATGGAGTATATGACATAGGATGCCTTGTGTTGACTTCAAAATTATTATCTTAAATGATGTAAAATTATAGTTTAATGAGAGGTGCAGTGGAATATAATTCTGCAAAAAATGAAGATTCTGGTCATAGGTCCACTACATGGAGTACCACTTTCTAATTTAGGGGGAAAGGAATCAACAGAAGATAGGACAAATAGGCATAATTTCTCCTCAGAGAACTTCAATATTGGAATAAAGCCCATGCAAGGAAAACCAACAGTGGCAGTTGGATGTGGGATCTACATGTTACTCTGGTTTACAAAGCAAAACTCCAGGCCTTCCCACACACTGCTCTCTCACTCTAGAATATTTTCCTTCACTCGCCATCATCAGTTTAAGACTTGTTCAAATGTCACCTCTAGGCAGAGTTTTACTCCCTAAGGTTCTGACTGCATTTATCAGTCATATTTGGTGGTATCATAATTTATCTGTTTACTGGTTTATTATCTTACTCCAACTATGTTCATAACCTTTTAAAACAGAGACAGCATCTTCTTGGTATCCTGAGTAGCCTGCATAAGGCCTGATTCATTACCATTTATCAAAAAATATCTTGAATGACTCCATGTTTATTGACAGAAGGGAAGCAGTACTAAGCACTGTTGATCCTGTACATATCCAAAGGGTCACACTTGGTCCTCAACAGGTTGCACTAGACTCTTCCATTTTGCTTGTAAAGGTATACCTGTCAGACCAGTATAATGTTACCTCTGTCATTAAATCTTTCCCAACCATCTTTTATGTCTTCCTTGCAATATCAATATTCTCTTGGCAGTGTGTGTGTGCACACGTGTGTGTGTGTTCTAACAGTAATTTTAAGACACTACTAGTTGAGGATATTTCTCTTGCCTTCACTAAATTGTGATCTGTGGAGAGTAGGGGCTATGCTTAACACAGTATCTTATGTGGTATTAATTCTCAATAAACATGTTTCAGTGTATGCAGGAATGAGTTGGATTGCTTTATCTGTACACCTTAAGCTTCAAATTGGTTTCAAGAGTTTCCAGCAAACCTTTTAATCAATTTATTCAGTCTATTTTCTAGGACCTGTCTGACCAGAAAAAAAGTCCCTTTAAGAGGCTTCTCTCCACTTTCAAGACATATCAACTTACCAGTAAATTTCTTCCTTTTCTGCTTTCTCAAAAGTAATAAAATGATTCCATTGTCCCTCCGCAGACTTCCCATGCTTCCTAACTTTCTCCTTTTCTAGTAATTAGTACTTTATAACTCCTCTCTACTTTTGTCCCCTGAGCACAACTCTGTACTTGTCACCTCAGCCTTGGATAAAAAGCCAGTCCATCATGACCCAGTACATATGTTTATATTCCTAAAGTCAAATGTGCCTTAAAATTACACTTGCCAAAAGCAGACATGTAAGAACAAATTCATTTGAACAAAAAATGCTTTTCTTTTCCTGGTGCCAATAAAGATATTTTTGTTTTTAACTGCCTCCATCCCCACAGTTTACCTTCCTTGTCTCCACTAGTTATTTTTATGTTCCAGGATTTCTGCAACATTTCCCTATCAAATTTCTCCTCAAATAGTTTGTTGCTTTTCAGGTTTGGATTCTTGCCTTTTTAAGTCTGGGGAAGAAAACTCCTAATGTCTGAAGTTCAACTTTGTAGTTTTTACAGTCTAAGAGTGGTGCTTTTTTCTTGAAGAAGAAGAAGAAGAAGAAGAAGAAGAAGAAGAAGACGATGACGACAAAAAAAGGAAGCAGGCAATTGATAGATTCAGAGGCACAGAGTCATGCTGCCAGTAAATTACCTGATAGCTGGGACAGTAAATGACCAATGAGTTTCACTGCCAGTTATTTATCCCCTGATCTATTCTGTCATAGCACACAGTGGTTTTAGTTGGGTCCAAACCACTAGGTAATAAAATTTAGGGACTCTAAGACACTCCTGCATGGTTGCACAAACGAGAGCTATGCAAAAGCTTTGGCAGGAAGAATGTGACTTGAGATTGAAAACAGTTGAGATGCAACATACCATTACAATAGATAGTATAACTTCAAGCAGGTCTCATTTTAGACTTTAAGGAGAGACTTTAAGGAGAGACTTCTAGAAGCACAGAGTGAGAAGTCAGGCTGCCTGGATTGAAAAGCCAGTTCTGCCACTTAGTAGACATGAGCCAGTTACTTAAAAGGTCCATGTTCAGTTTCTGCATCTGTGAAATGGGGCAATGAAAGTATGGGTCTTATGAAGTTATTGTGAAGATCAATTCAGTTAATATAAGTAAAACACTTATGATAGATAAAGCCTGGCACATAGCAAATGTTAGCTATTGTTCCTGTATAATTAAACATTGGCAGATCAACATATTTGAATCATGTGTAAACCAAGGGGATCGGGTAGCTTATTGCTTAAGGAGACTTCCATATGAACTGCTGAGGGGTCTGCTGCAATCAGTGATAATTGTCACTTGCAGGTCTTGTGATCAAATTATTCTTTCCAAGGCAAGACTCTGTAAAATTTACTGTAATTCAGTTGCATGATGCTCTCTCCCTAGCCAGCTATTGTTCTCAAATTATTCTCATATTGGTTTAGAATAATCCGATTTGACCCTTACTTACTGTTGCCAGGAAGATTAAACTAAAGTCTTTGGCAGCCAAAAATGCAAGAGCTCAGACCAATAGTCCTGGACTAATCCCTGTCATTCACGGCCTTAGGGCAGATCTGTACCCTGCCCAAGGAACACCTTGGTAGGCACTTGGCCCAATTTCTTGAATGCACTGTGACAATGTTGTTAAAGGTCTCACTCAGGAGGACAGAAGCTGAATATGCCACTAAAGCTTCACTTCAAAACAAACATTTGACAAGAGGAGTTTATTTCTGGTTTAACCTCCCAAAGTGTGTGCATGTTGGGGTTCTGAAAACTGTCCTTATTAAAACAAAGCTTTTTAACCATTGAAACCTAGGTGGTATATTCCTAAATGTCTCCAAAGCCAACATACAGCTATGGTTTAAGAAAAATGTAGGATAAGAGAAATTTTTGCAAAATATGGGGAAAAGAAAATGCTAGCAACTTTATGGTTTGATACTTTAGGGCAAGCATTTGAAAAATATGCACACCTGTGAACTCTGAAGTATTCCATACCGCACATAATGTTTGATTAATCACCAAAGTGATTACGCTAAGTGGCATCCACAGTAATTTAAACAGATATATAAATGGTTTGTAATTACAGGATATTGGGCTCTATAATTCATTGCTTAGCAAAGAGGTATTTGTTGGGTAATTACTGTATCTTTGTGAGATATTTGCTGTGCATTTATGGTGTAGCTTATCCTGAGCTTGTAGGCTACCGACTATCTTTGGTTCCCTCATGCCTAAAATCAAGAAGTCTTTAATAAAGGGTAAAGCCACAGTTACTTTGCCAGATGAAGCACCCTATACTATGTGAGAAGTCCAGGAACATGGAGAGATTTATGATAACAATATTCAAAAAGCAAATACAGTTAACACTTGATTTTTCCATACCATTGAAGGGTAGGATTGGTGTGGCTAACAGTGTAGTTCAAAAACTCTGTGCAGCTTAACTCAAGTCATGGCCCACAATGAACTCATTTTGTGGACTCCAAGAGTGTCCATCTAATATGGCTTTGTAGTTAAAAAAAAAAACTATGCCCAGTGTACACTGGAAATGTACATAATGAAAATATATATGTACCCCCCACATGGATAATGATGCAGAGTTGAGCTGAAGGGAAAAGCTGACAGGCAAGAATGAAGAAGTTTTTTAAAAAATCAAAAATTTCCCTACACCCTATAAGTATAATGAATAGAGGTATTTATGCCTGTGAAACTGCTTGTTATGTAATGTGTCCAATTGTCCACTTCCACTAAGTAGAGAGAGAGGGAAAAAAAAGTGCCATGTGAAAAGAAGAGAGACAAACAGCAAAAGGAAATTTAAACATAAGGAGAGCTTTAGATGAATATTTGAGAATTAGTTTCTTAAGGAACAATGATAACTGAGATCAACACACAAATAATCCGGTTAATAGAAGGAAATAAATAGCTAAGTAAGAGATTTATATCTGATGTTAATGGAAAATTTGAGATTTCTGGATTTCCATCATAATGACAGTCCTATGGAGAAAGAGTGTAATGGGCTGCATAAGCTGGGCTTTAGGGAGCACACTTGGCCTGGAGCAAATTTGATATTGTCTCTGGGAGTCATAAAGATGATGAGCAGCTACTCCTTTCTATATATGAGAATGTATGAGATTTATAATTGTGCTTATACTCAATGATTATGCATTGCAAATGTTGTAAGGAAACTGTGACTTCCAAATTAAATGATGATAAATATGTAGATATTAGTAAAAGAACAATTTAGTCAACAAGAATAAATAACATATAATTAATGCTTTCAGGTAAAAATGACAAAGATCTCTGGAAAAACTTCTCTTATACCTAGAAATTAACTTGTCCAGTTAGGACAGGAGATACAGTATGTGGGCATATTTGAATAATTCCAAGCTGGGCACTCATAATGTTACTGTTTTCTTTAGAAAAATGCAAAATAATCATGTAAATAGATAGAAAAGATTAACACTTTCCTCCAGTTCTTTGGAAATTAATCACAAATGACCACAAATTTTGTTTTTCTTGTTACCGGGAAGAAAATATTAAACTACATCTGTACAGTTTTTTAGTAAATTTAAATATCTACAATCAAGGTTTGTGATAAAATGTGTGTGTGCGCGCGCGCGCGCACACACGCACACACACACACACACACACACACACACAAACCATTAAGGCGTTGGAGAAGTGTGTTTTAGAAGTTTCTAGGCATCTCTTCTATGATCTTTCCATCTCAGCCCTTGTAGAATATAAGGTTTCCTAATATTACAGCCTAACCATGGTAAAGGGCCATTGCAGACTTGTTTAGAGCCCAGACATATGAACATCAAGACATGATCCAGTTACTTGAAGATATATAGAGATAGAAAGATCTGTATTTAGATTTATAGATAGAAACCATAAAAGAATGGTTTTCTAAAACACCTCACTTTCAGATATCCTTTCTCACTGTTTAAGTAAACCTCTCAAATTTCTGGTAATTTCCTCCATTCCAGAAAGTAATCTACAATTTCCACTTAAGGCATAAATATTTTTCCGATGATACTTCCATATTAAAACATCACCAAACATTTACTCCAACTACATAAAAACCTTCAAACATTTAAGTTCAAAAGAGATCTGAAAACTTACATATTCAGGTTTTCCTTACACTTTCTACCCATGACTATGGCAGCAACTGCCTCTCTTTTTGTCTTTGCTTAAACGCCACCTTCTCAGTGAGGTCCTCCTTGACTGTCCTTTCAGAAATCGCACATCTTTCCGTGATTACCACCTCTGCACTCTCTATCCCCTCACTCACACTCAATTTATCACTCACTGATATACATTTTACATATTTATTACCATTTGGTTCCTCCTGCAAAAATGCCAGTTCTACAAGAAGTTGAAACTGTTTTGTATTTTGCTCAGTTCTAAATCCTCAGATTCTTCTAGGGAAGAATCTATGGCCTATAATTGACTTCCCCTAAATATTTCTTGAGTAAATGGATCAACTTCCATGATTTCAGTTGCAATTTTTATATGGATTCCAATTTGTTCCTCTAGCTTAGAACTCTTTCCTATGCTTAAAATTTATATATTCAACTGTCTGTTTGAATCACCCCAAAACATCTCAAACAGCATACCTAAGACTGAATTCATTATCTTGCCTCCCCACATCTCTTCATCATCCCCTCTGTCGCCTATAATCTTAGGTAATCTCTTCTATGGTGATTATGAACCATCCATCCAGATACCAAATGAAAAATCCTGAAATTATCCCACAGATTCTTACTGCTAGATCCTTAAGTGCTCTTGCTTCTGTGTCCTCCCTTTACTAACTTGTCTCAGCACCCTTGCTATGGTACCCTTGTCCAAATTAACACAGTAGGCTTTTAATTGGTCTTCTTGTTTCTGGTCTCACCTCCCAATGATCTCTGTTCCACACTGCCCAAAATATCCAGATCTGGTCACGTCACTCTCTAAGAAACATTTAGTGGAGATCAGTGATTACAAACTACTTAGTATCATAAAGAAACCCTATCATGATTTAGCCTCTACTCATCTCCACTGACTAATTTTCCTATGTATCTTGAGCTCAATCTCAATGTCAACCTCTCTTTCAAATTACAGGTTGCTTCACTTACCCAAACTCTTACTCGTGTTCACCCTTCAGCAAAGAAAGCCGTTCTTTAATTTGTAAGCTCCAACTTGATTTTAAGATTTAGCTTAAACTCTGACTTTTCTGTTAGTTTTACTCTCAGAGAGAATTTGAAATTCCTTCCTTTATACTGTGTCCCATATACACTCTATCATAGCATCATACATTTATTGTACTCATTTTTGTATATTTTTATTATCATATTACTAGGCCATAAGTTCTTAGATAACAGGGGCCATATCTTACTCATCTTTGCAAACTCTGTGCTGCTTATAGCGCAGGGTGGGGGGGGGTACAGCTACCTTAGCTAAATAAATGGATGAATGAAAGTGTACCTGGGTGGCTCAGTCCTTAAGCGTCTGCCTTTGGCTCAGGTCATGATCTCAGGGTCCTGGGATTGAGCCCCGCATCGGGCTCCCTGCTCGGCGGGAAGCCTGCTTCTCCCTCTCCCACTCCCCCTGCTTGTGTTCCCTCTCTCGCTGTGTCTCTCTCTGTCAAATAAATACAGTCTTAAAAAAAAATGAACGAATGAAGAGCTCAATTTAAAATGTATATGGGAATATAGTTATTATAAGTTCATGAACAAGGAAGTGACAGACTTAAATTTCTTTTTTTAGAATATTTGAATCTATTATCAGTATTAAGAGGCTTCATATGGAATGAAGGCGAGGTCCTACAATTAGCAAACCACTGAAGGAATCTAGAAATAAGATAGAGAGAAAAAAAAAAAAAACAAGTATCTCAATCCACCAGTTTGAATTAATCACTACCATTACGTCTCTCCACATCATTAGAGCTAAAATGCTTGAAGAGCACCTGCTCACTTCTCTAACTCTCCCATCAGATTGTAAGCTTCTAAGGTCAGGGCTGTATATTATTTGTCATCATAATGCAAATAAATATTTGCCACAATGTCTGATAAATGGTAGATACACAAAACTTTTGCATAAGTGAGTTAAGAAGAAAAATAACAGCTCAGATTAGGGTAATAACACTAAGAGGGAAAGAAAGAAAGACAGCATGCAAAATTTCATTGCAAGATTTTCTGCTGAGGTGGCTCAGTCTTGCCTTTTGGTGTTCTAGGCATGGGCTCAATGCTCATTCATTATACTGTATCTCTTCATTTCATCAGAATGTCTTCCTTTTCTCACTCCTGATTGCTAAATTTCTGCTTCAGTGCTTGGCTGGCTTTTTGGTAAATAAGCATTCAATAAATTCTGACTGAACTATAAGTCTAGGCTTTTGACAGCCACTATTCCTGCTTATCAATCTGAATCGTATCTTTAAAATCTGTGCTTATCTTCCACCATATGCAAGTCCCTCTAAAATGCTTCCCTCAGCTCATATGTATCTCATCCACTTATATCAGCTTTTTTATCAGCACCCATTACCACATCTTCCCACCCTACATACTCCCAATGCCCTTTACTCAAGTTGTGAATAAATGCTCAGGCTCTTCCAGGACCTGCTCTTATCCAGCCTCTTCTAAAAGTGTAACATCTTGAAAATGTGAACCTTAGGTATATGATCCCTGGATACCGACCCATGTGACTTTAGGTAGGATTCTATTTTTACTTGAGGCCAATTAACTGTCACCATCTGGTCAGAAAGCAAAGGCTCAAGTGTTAAATTCCATGAGCTCTGACCATATCATAGTCTGTGGCTGCTGTGTATTTGCTCTAGTAGAGTGAAAGACATCAAATTAGGCAAACCTATCTATGTATACATATTTATGTATTACATATACACATAGACTTATTTCTTTGATAATGAAAGCAATATATGGTTATTAGAAAAATTCCATCTGTACAGATAAAGTACAATGAGAAAAATAGATATCCGAAATTTCACCATCCAGAGATAATCAGTCAACATTTTATAGACATTTTTCCAGACATTTTTTCAAGTTCTATACAAGTGTGAGCATATACATATGATTATATACATACCCATATTTCCAAGTTAGATTACATAATGTATTTAGGCTTCAAAATTTGTACTTCTTATTTAACAATGTATTGTGGAACTCTTCTCATAACAGATTTTACATATATACATAAATACATATATATAAATATATATACACATATATGTATGTATTATCCTTGTTATATACATATATGCATGTATATGTATGTATTATCCTTGTTAAATGATGGTTATTACAGTGTTGTGTCAATATTTAGTTAACCAGTCTGTATTATTTTATTATAGATATTTTGCATATCCCCCTTTTCTTTCTTTCTTTCTTTTTTTTTTTTTACATTACAGTCTATGCCGTGATGCTTGCTTGCGCACAATATATCTTGGTACCCTTGTCTGATTAGATGCTTTGGACAAATTCCATGAAGCACAACTTCTAATCCAATGATCCATAAGATTTTTAGAATCTGAAGTGCCTCACTATTTTAGTAACTTCCTTTCCCTCTGGGTCATTGATGGCAAAAGACTATGGCCAGATATCCCTGTGTATTATTTTCTAGTACCAAAGAACTCATCTGAAATAACACCATTAAAAAACTGGTTTTTATAGTGACTAATACTGTTTATTATGGTTCTTTTTTTGTGTGTTTGTTTTGTTTTGGATTTTAATTACATGGAATGAAGAGAGATTAGAGGTGCTGAGATGTATATCTTAAACTAATTTAATGTAAAAGGCCTACTTGCGCCTTTCTTAATCAAATAAGTACATTAGGACAGGGCATGGACGGTGAATGAATATTAATGATAGAAACTTGAGGGTGAGTTCCTCCAAATACCACTTTCAAACAGAAAAACTGTTGACTGTGGCATTGAACTTAATCAATGTTGACTGATGGTTTTTAAGGGCCAAGAAGGAAGTTGCAAACTGCAGGAATTGAGCAATGAGCATAAATTTTCAACTGAAGAGCACAGAATTGTGTTTTGCCTATAGTATGTCCCCAATTCATGCACAGAAAGATTTAATTACTATAGTCTTTCTGACATAGCTATTGAATCAAATAAGGAGCTCAAGGCTGAAGGCAGTGACAACATTTTCAGTATTTCAAAAGAGGATTCTTAAAACAAAACAAAACAAAAAACTAATATAAAATAAAATAAAAAGAAGAAGGAAAGAAAACAGCACTGAAACTTAAATTCGTAAGTACACAAATATCGGGAATTTCACATTTCTGGTGCCCATGGTGACTATAATTTGGCCCCATTGTGCATATATAATAATTTAGAGTTAAGTGCATATTTGGTAATATGAAATGCTACATATGCTCAAGGGGAAAAAAGTTATGGTTGCTGTGGGAAACAGAACTCTGAATTTCCTGATTTTTGTGTTGTAAAATCTCAGCCATCAGGTTGCATTAGCATCGTTTTCTACATTTAATAATAGATTGCTCCATTGTTGCTTTCAAGAGAGAAAGGCTTTTTCCCCCTTTTCCTAATATATTTTAAAGTGATGGGATTTATTTTAAATTGAATTAACCAGAAAACACAGGTTCTTTATCAGATATAAGTGACAAGAAATAAGCCTGTATTCTGCCTCCAATTAAACAATTTAATCGAAATAGTAAAGGTTTCTTAATTTTTAAAATGTGAAATATATATTAACTGGGCTGACAAACACAAAACCTATAAATGATCTTATTCAAAGGTATTTAAACATATTATTTAAAATTTGTTTTCACACAAACCCTTTCCCTTAATGGCTACCTATAATACCAGACTCTGCAGTAATAAGTAGTATCGTCTGATTTTCCTCTGAAAGGCAGTCTGATATGGCTGTGATTGCATTTTGAATCATCTCCATCGTCCTCTTTATCCTCAAAGTAGTTTTCCTACATTGAGGAATCTGGGGCTTACAAAGGTTAAATAAATCACTCACAGTCAGAGAAAAGAAGTTGAGATTGAACATAGCCAGGTCCAAGTGATCCTAAAATCCATGCACTTTTTATTACACCCTTTAGCTCCTGGCCTTCTTCCTGTACTTGATCTGACTCAAGAATGTATACCCACTAAGGGCAGATGGTAGTAATAATGATGATGATCATGATTATATGCAAAAGCGTTGTAACACTAACAATGAACTGGTATGGTATCAGTATGCAAGAAGGTAAGAAGTTTGGGGGCCCAATACCTACATTGTAGCAGAGTTAAATGAGGAAGAGCCAGTCTATTTTGTACTGTGACAATGGATTGTCATGACATGGGCATAGCTTGATTCCAGGTGACATTCCAAGCACTTTACGACACTAACCCATCTAATTTCCATGACAACAGTATGATGCAGTGATCATAATTATCCCAAGTTTACAGATTAGAACTCTGAAGCACAGAGAGGTTATGTAACATACTTAAGATCCCACAGCTATTAGTGGTAGAATTAGACAAAGAGGGTTGTGAAGCACAGTGAATGGACAAGTTTATGTCTTCTCTGTTGGTGCTCGATTAGTTATGTACCTTCCCACAAAGCACTTTGGTACCGCCTCAAGGTCACATAAGATCTTGAAAGGAAACAAAAAATCATGAGCTAATTTTGACTCCCATTCCCACCTGTAAAACAGATCAGTGTTTAAAATATCAAATTTTGTTTCTTTCTACTGATAATGATTCCATAAGCTCTTCCCAAGCCACTTTTATAAAACACCTGTTTTTATAAGTCCATCTAACAGCTCATCTATTTCTCTCACAGTAAATGTGACTATATGTTTTTTGATTCTGCTTTCCTAGAGAATGTGACCATCCTGTCCACATATCATTAAAACAACCCATTACATGTCTTAATTGGAATACTTCCTTGTGCCTCAGCCTTCTCTTCTGCAAGCTTAAATGCCCCCGTGGATTTCCTGCTTCCTCCATGAAACATATATTGCAGAGATGTTCCCGAGTAGTAGAAAAAGATGATGGTAAATCAAACAATATACTCAAATTCATATTATGATCTTAGCATGAAAGAAATTATTTTCTCCCTTAAATCCACAAATTCATCAAGTCCTGGGAAGCAGGAAGGGAGAAATAAGACTTCGTTTTTTCATCTTAATTTTTAAAATTCTGAAAAACAGCCCCTATCCCCTTCCTTGCACCCTCCCAAATTTTTCAATTCATCACTTGAATTAACCTCCTAAGCACTGCAGCCATCAGATAGCTAAGGCACTATCTGGTCCATCAGCAGAGCCCGGCGCTCCAGCGAGGCAGTGCTGAGCCAGAAGCGCAGGGCCCCGGCTGTGTGGGCTTTGATAAGCGGAGCCGAGCCTCCTGCAGACACTGCAAAGCAATTAAAACCGCAAAAGGGCTTTTCCCCCCACCTCTTTTCCTCTTTTTTCTTCCTCCAAAGTTGAATAAAAATGATCTGATAAATTATTCTTTTCAGAGCTAACCACTTGAGAAAGAGAGAGAGAGAAAGAGAAAAAGGAAAGTCGCTCTTGAGAACTCATTATTAGCATGAATTCCCAGCACTCCAGCAATTATTATGGACCCACACGATAGTGAAGGCAATGGAATAAAAGAACAGAAGGGAGTTTTATCTCAAGGCAGGCAGGGAAGAGGGAAATGTCCTCCATAGGCTCACAGCCTGGTCAGCATTGGAAGCCCTGTTAGGCCTGGTGTCTTTGAAAGGCAAACCTCAGACCCTGAGAGTTAAATTGAATCTTGAATGGAAGGAATAAACTTCTGTAGTCTCCACTAAGACCAAGGGTATCCCCTGAATCCTGGCTAGGGAGTATCTTCACAGCAAGTTAGACCTGCATGTGGAAGTAAAAAACCAAGAGCCTCCTGATGAGTAAAAGGGAAGAGGGCTCTAGAGAGTTTAGGAGGAACTCTAGGGAGGGCTGGAAACTTCCAGGCAAGAATGTCAAAACAACAGGGAAGTTGGGGAGAGGAAAAATAAGAATTTAAGACATTGGTCAAGGCACAAAGTGAGAAGGTGCTCAATACAGATATAGTTGGCCCTTGAACAACGTTGCAATGGGGATGCTGGCCCCACACAGTTGAAAATCTCCATACAACTTTTGACTCCTCAAAAACTTAACTGCTAACAGCCTAGTGTTGACTAGAAGCCTTACTGATAACATAAACTGCTGATTAATACATATTTTATATATTTCAGGTATTATCTCTTGTATTCTTACAATAAAGCAAGCTAGAGAGAAGAAAATGTTAGTAAGAAAATCACAAAGAAGAGAAAATACATTTATAGTACTGTACTGTATTTATCGAAAAAATCCTCATATAAGTGAACTCCTGTGGTTCGAACCTTTGGGTTGTTCAAGGGTCAACTGATTTTGCATGACTGAGTAGCTTTCTTGCTAAAATTTGTGTGTAGGAAAGTTATACTTGTGCAATCTCTATGGTGTGAAGAAGAAGCAGAAGGGCCTTAGATTCCAAAACTACTAGAGGTAAGGTAACAATCACTAAAATCATTCCCCATATTTGAGGAGATAAAAAAAACTAAGGATTAAAACTCCCCTGGTCTCTGGAAGGCAACACAGAGGACAAGTTTTAGATGCTAATCTTAACTCAGTGTCCAGGAGGACTGATGGATTACTAACAATCTGAGTCACTTAGAAATTTTGATTCATAAATATCTGATATAAAAGCAAATGGATTGTCATGTGACGATTATGACATATGACATTATGGCACTGTGCCATAAAAGGAATCTTTCTTCCAAAACATTCTCCCCGCCCCCCCGGCCCTGGTTCTCAGTCATGCCTCACCTCAAATCTGGTCACTCCTCTGTGTTTGAGGGGAAAAAAAATTAGAATCATATTGCTTTCTTTGGCCCAATGGGATTGTGGCACTTTTTGAAATGGGATCACCAAAATTTGAAGTGTGATGGCAACATGCTATGAAAAAGCCTGAATGAACATAATGTGGGCAAAGAGCAAAATGGAGGCAAGGAATGTGAGTGACAGAATGCAACTGGGGAAGTCCAGTGCAGAAAGAAATATGTAATTATAGATTCTTTTCTCTTGCAATGGAAAATGATTTCTTCTAGATCTCCAGGTTAAGCAGACATTGGTGTCTCTTGAAGAGTGTTACTTTTTCCCAACTCCTTACCACATACTTTCAACCATCATGATGTTTCTGTTCCTTTCATCATCAGAATATTTGTAATATCAAGGTCAATAAGAGAAGCAGTTCAGTTAAGCATTGACTGAGTATCACTCCCCTTGCTAGGCATTAAAGCTATAGACATGGATACAACACAGCAGCTTTCTCAAGGAACTTTTAGCCCAGTTAAAATCTTACATATAGAAATAAGAAATGTTAGTATACATGGTATGGTGGAAGCTCACAAGGGTGGCATCTAACCAAGACCAGAAAAGAAATAGTAGAGGAAAACAAAGACTTCTTGGAGAAGATGAAGCTCTAAATGTTGAAGATGATGAAAGGCACAAAGGGTATTTCATATTAGGTGAGTAGAAGGAATAAAAATTTATAAGCATGCAATAGCACAACACAACTGGGAATCACAGTAAAGTTTCAGAAAGTGCAAAATATGAGAATAGACAGGTAAACAGGCCAGATTACAGAGTAAAATCTCTGTACTTGGAGATAACTTTGACTTGTAGACATCACTTCCATTCATTATCCCACTGCCTGGAGCTTAGTCAAAGGGCTAGATGCAGCTTCAAGGGATGCCGGGAAAAGTACTGTTGTTAAATAGTCAGTGTTCCAGGAACAAGGGAAAGATGAATCTTGAGAACACAATAGGCAGTCTACAACATATTTTATCCTATTGACTATAGATGGCTTCAAAGGATCTAAACATGGAAATACCTTAACCAAATTTGAAACCCAGAAAAAAAATGTTCTTGGAGAAATACAGAGAACGTATTATATAGTATACTGGAATCAGAGAAGCCAGCTAGCAGGATGACTGAGGTGCTGGAAGAATTCTGATGAAGGTGGCAAGACTCTGGCCTGGAGTGGAGATTAAGTTCATTTAATGGAAAAAAAAAAAGAGTCATCTTTTGTATCTTTTATATGCTTTGTTGACTAAAATTTACCCTTGCCATACGTTTCTCCATTATTTCAAATTCTTTTTGCCAAATTAAACTCATTCGGCAGTATCAGGGAGGATTCCAGGCAAAGGCAATGACTTATGTAAAGACCTAGATAAAAGACAGAGAGAATGGTTGGTATCAAAGAAGAATATGTTTTAGAGCCTGTACAGATAGTGTTTGGTGAGGAAAGGCACGGGAGTGGTAGGGAGGGTCCAGATTGTGTTGCCTCTCTTAGGCTATGCTAAGGATATGGGACTTTACCAGGTAATGCACAACCACTGCGCATGGGAAAACAAGGACGTTGCATCACTACATTTTTGTTGTTGAAAGATCACCTGGATGCTGAGTGGGAATTGGATTGGAGGTGAGACGGGTGAACTGGAAGCAAGGAGACTAGTTGACAAGAGAAGGTAAAGTACATAATGAGAAAATTCTCCACAAACTGAGAATGGGCAGAATGATTGGTCCTATTAGTTTACAGTGAAGGTAAGGAGGCAGACAGAAGTTTACTAGAGAAAGCAGATGTCATACAATGACTCAGGAGCCAGCAAAAGGGAGATTATCAGAACACTGCACAAACGGAGTAGTTAAGAAGGGGCGAGCCAAGGGTACTGTCTTAAAGACAGAATCTGAAGGGTCATCCATCAAAAGGAGCTCAGCCTTTCAGTCCCACTGCTAACAGGTGATGAAACCTGATTCATAAAACATTCCCAGGGTGTCACTGAATTGAAGTATTAGAGGGTTTTACTCACCCTGAATAAGAAATCACTTCCAGTGCCTCGATTTTAACAGATGATCTTCTCCCACTTGTCTAACACACACACACACACACACACACACACGCACGCACGCACGCATGCACGCCTTTTAAAGTGTATGACCACAGTAACTATAGACAAGGTGGGAAAGGTGAGAGACCACTAATATACTTGCTGCTGTTATGACTGATTAACTCATTCAATCATTCACTTATTTATACATTCATTTTCAGTATCCGTAAGAGTTTATTTAGGGAGTTTTAGAAACTGTGGTAGAAACAAAAGGTGATACAGGATCTCTTTTTGATGATCACTGAGCTTAAAAATCATAAAATCCCAAGTTTGGAAAGGAACTTTAGAGGTACCAAATTCCACTCTCTAAATCATGCATGATATTCTACCACAATATTCAGTTATATAGTGGACTAGCCTCTGAACAATTCCTGTGATAATGGATTTTTGACCACCTGGTAGCTTATTGATAGTTATTTATTTCTTGATTCAAAATTTAGTTTCTGAATTTTATCTGGTAAACTAATTTTTGTCATTTAAGATTTTTTAAAAATTGCATTCGGTCTCTCTTTCACGCTACAGCACTTCAAGATTTTGAAGACTTCCTCATCCCCTCCTCCATTATAATCCAGGTTAAATAATCAATAGTTATTTCAGTATATCCTCATACGTCATGAATTTCAGACCTCCCATCACCCTACTTACTTTTATCACTTTGCATCCGATATTTGTTACTGTCTCATTTAATTATGTAAAGAGAACTAAATGTAATACTTCAGGTGTGGACAGATAAGCTTCAGTATAGCTATTCTCTTGCTTTAGTTGCTCAAGAAATTATACTTCCTGGACTTCCATTTGGGGCAGTATGGCAAAAAAGATACTTTGAAAGACCCACCTATGATAATACAACTATATTCCAGATAAATTATAAGGATACTTTTTTAAATGTGAGCTAAATGACCAGTTTAAAGTACAGAAAAATAGCATCAGAATAAACCTCCCAAAATAGAAAAAAGATTTAAAATATAGTAGAATAAATTAATAAAAATAGCAAATAATGCTAAAATAAAGACATTCAACCCAGGTAAAATATATTCCTATGTAAAGACTAAAAAAAAAAAAAAAATAGGTAAAACTTTGTCAGAACTAATCAAGAAAAAGAGAGAAAATAGGCATTCAGGGATTAAAATTATAATAATAAAAGTAGGGCGCATGGGTGGCTCAGTTGGTTAAGCAACTGCCTTCGGCTCAGGTCATGGTCCTGGAGTCCTAGGATCAAGTCCCACATCAGGCTCCTGGCTCAGCAGGGAGCCTGCTTCTCCCTCTGACCCTCTCCCCTCTCATGCTGTTTCTCTCTCTCTCTCTCTCAAATATATAAATAAATAAAATCTTTAATAATAATAACAAAAGTATCTGAGCACTTTTATGCCAATAAACTTGAAAATTTAAGAAAATCAGACACATCTGGCACAAAAGCAACATATAAGAACTGATTCAAGAAGAACTAGAGTCTGAAGAATCCTATATCCAATAATTAAAATACAGAGTGAGCAGTTAAAAAAAAATCTTCCTACAAAGAAAAAAATTTAGCTTAGATAGTTTCATAGAAGGTTCTATCAAATTTTCAAGAAAAAGGTCATTTTAATCTCTTTTTTTTTCCAGAGAATAGAAAAAGAGGAAATTTGCCTGATTTCATTAACATAGGATAACATTGATACCAAAAGCAAGCGAGGATCATATTAGAAAGGAAAAATATAAACCGATCTGAAAAAACTTGGATTTAAAACTTCTAAACCAAATACTAATAAAAAAAATTTAGAAGTATGTGGTAAAGATAACTATAGCCTAGTTGATTTTATCTTAGGTGTCAAAGGGTAATATATTATAAGAAAATCTATAAATTTAATTTACTACATTCACAGATAAAGGGACAACAAATATGTAATTATCTCAATAAACACAGAAAAAGCATTATGATAAAATTAAATATTCCATAACAAAAAATTTAAGCCAGTTAGTAAGAGAAGGAAACTTCCTAAACTTGTCCAAGGATATCTAGCCCTCTCCCCCCACCCCCAAAATGCCCAGTGGGCAGCTGGATATGAAGAACTGGAGCTTAGTTAAAGAAAGCAAAACTGAAGATACTGACTTATAGTCATCTGGGCAGAAGTGATTTTTAAGTACACAAGAATGAATGCATTCCACAATACACCCAACTTCCCACTGATTTCAACATCAGTCAAAATCCCTAAGTGTTATCCATACCTGATACTTTTTAGCTTTTTCTTTCCTTCCTCTGGATGTTTAGCCTATACTTCTCTGACTTGTAGAAAACAAAAGCCAGGGGAAGACATCCCTGGAGGGCAACTTCTGATTGCACCGCCACAGACCTCCTCCTCGGAGACAAGAGAGGACAGGGCCTGACTACTTGCTCGAAAGAAGAAATGGAATGGTTAAGAGCATTCTGGGAGAAAAAAACAAAACCATCTCAGAAAGTTGGCCACATCAAGAATGGGAGTTAGGTACTTAAGATAATGAGGAGCAATTTAAAAAGTTGTTTGTTTGATTTTTAACAAAGTGATATTATGGAAGTGGGATTGTAGGAAAATTCATTTGAAAGAATGGAGGCAGAAACCAGAGGGGAGGAGGTTAGTATATTATAATAACCCAGTGAATGTGAACATAAATAGGCATTAACCTTTTTCCTACCTTATGAACATTTGTGTCTCCAGTCGTTCACATTTTTGCAGCTTTTGCCAGATTATTAAAAATAGTAGAAGAAGTCAGTTTATCCCAATTCATTGGCTGTGGTAGTTAATTTTATGTCAACTAGGCTGGCCATGAAGACTGGATATTATATCTGAGTGTGTCTGTGAAGATAATTCCAGTTGAGGTTAGCATTTGAATCAGTGGACTCTGTAAGGTAGATGATTCTACGCAACTTGGGTTGGCACCGTCCAATCCATTGAGGTCTTAAATGGAACGAGAAGCAGAGGCAGAGGAAGGAGGAATTTGTCTCTCTTTTCTTTTTTTTTTTGGCCTTACTGTTTGAGCAGAGATAGCTCATCTTTTCTTCTTCTGCCCTCAGATGGGGATTTAAACCATCAGTTGGGTCCCCTAGTTCCTAGGCCTTAGGACTGGCTTTCTGGATCTTCAGCTTGCAGAGAGCAGATTGTGAGCTTCCATAGTTGTATGAGCCCATTCCTCATAATAAATATAAATAAAGAGATAAACAAACATATGAATGCATAAATATTGTTTCTATTTCTCTGGAGAATTCTGGCGAGATACACTCGCTAATCCTATGGAAATGCAACTGTGATACCGATGAAGAAGGAAGGCATAGGCATTGCTTGGAGTGGAAATGTGGAAGTTGAAGAGCAGCAATTAGAAAAGAATTTAAGGGAAACTTCTACAAATTAGAACTCAATAATACATCTGGAAGGTCAAACCTTATTCTCTGCCTTGAAAAAAATATCTTCTGGGGCACCTGCATGGCTCAGTTGGTTAAGCATCTGACTCTTGATTCTGGCTCAGGTCCTGATCTCAAGGTCCTGAGATACAGCTCCATGTGGGGACTTCACATTCAGCGAGGAGTCTGCTTGAGATTCTCTCTCCCTCTCCTTCTGCCCCTCCCCCCACTCACAAGCTAACATGAGCACTCTCTCTAATAAATAAATAGATCTTAAAAAAAATAAAATAAAAAGTCTTTTCCATTTTTCTTTTTATTTTTTAAAAGATTTAATTAATTAATTTATTTGTCAGAGAGAGAGAGCACAAGGAGAAGCAGGCTCCCTTCTGAGCAAGGAGCCCAATGCAGGACTCAATCCCAGGCCCTGAGATCATGACTTGAGATAAAAGCAGACGCTTAACCAACTGAGCCACATACGCATCCCTATTTTCCATTTTTCTGTAAAAGTTTTTCAAATTCCAATTTCATATATATTAGAAACCTCCTTACCTATACAAAGTCCAAATAATCCTTTTATTCTTTAATTTTTATTTATTTTTATTATTTATTTATTTAATAGTTGTTCTTATTGTGGGAAATAAAGTAGAAAAAAGAGAATGAAAATGATACCTTGTATAATGTCTTTCACGTTTACATTTAATAACTTCGGAATGAGGTCATATACATATACTAAAGGAAGTTTAGCCATCTTTCAAATTCCCCCCTTTCTGATGATGGCATATGCATGCTCCAGAACCCTGCAGAGTTCAAAATCCTGTACTTGAAATCTTTTCTTTCCTTTGTGCACCACATTGAATCAGTACACAGACCCTTCCAGGCTTTCCCCCATGTTCCCCTGATTTGTCCATTCTTTTCATTTCCAAAGCATTCCCACATTTCTTAATTCATGTCTGGATTCCTCTAACCCTTTCCCGGCTTGTTCTCTCTGGGATCTCTCCATCCTACCCATAGACAGATGGCCAGCTGGAACACATTGTTCAATTTACTTTTCCAAAAACCTCTGGAGTTAATATTTTTAACTGTTTTTTTTTTTTTGAATTCTTCTTTTTCCCTTTTTCAACCAACATCTTATCAATCCCTTTTTTAAAAAAAAACATTTTTTATTTTTCATTTTTAGAGTCATATTTTATCCCTTTATAGTAGTTACCCTTATTTTTGGCATATATATATAAGTTGTTCTCTCTTTACAATTCTGAGACACAGTTTCTTCTAACAGATCAAAATATACCCTAAATCACTAGGGTATGGCTTTGTTCTAGTCTCCTGCCTGATCACATTCTCTCCCTTTTTTTTCTTTTTTTTTAATCTTCTTTCTTTTTTCAAACAACTTCTTATCAATTCCTTTTATAAAATCTTTTATAATTTTCATCTTTATAGTCATCTTCCATCCCTTCATTGTATCAACCCTTATTTTGTACATATATAAGTCTTTCTTCCTTTAAAATTTTAGGAGGCACTTCTTCTAACAGACCAAAATACGCCCACAATCTAGTGTGTGGCACTGATCTATGCACCAGCCCAATCATATTTGATCATATTCTGTTTTTATTGTTTTGTTCTGTTTTTGTTTGCTTTTATCTTTTTCTTTTTTTTTCTCTTTCTTTTTTCTTTCTTTCCCTTTCTTTTCCCCTGGTTTCAGGTCTTTTCTGATTTGTATAGAGTATATTTGCTGGGGACATTGTTAACCTGTTAGCATTTTGTTCTCTCATTCATCTATTCTCCTCTGGACAAAATGACAAGATGAAAAAATACACCTCAGCAAAAAGAACAAGAGGTAGTACCGTCTGCCAGGGACCTACTCAATACGGACATTAGTACAATGTTGGACCTAGAGTTCAGAATCATGACTTTAAAGATACTAGCTGGGCTTGAAAAAAGCATGGAAGTTATTAGAGAAACCCTTTCTGGAGAAATAAAAGAACTAAAATCTAACCAAGTCAAAATCAAAAAGGCTATTAATGAGATGCAAACAAAAATGGGGGCACTAACTGCTAGGATAAGTGAGGCAGAAGAGAGAATCAGCGATATAGAAGACCAAATGATGGAAAATAAAGAGGCTGAGAAAAAGAGAGATAAACAACTATAGGATCAAGAGGGCAGAATTCGAGAGATAGGTGATACAATAAGACAAAACAACATTAGAATAATTGGGATCCCAGAAGAAGAAGAGAGAGAGGGGCAGAAGCTATATTGGAGCAAATTATAGCAGAGAACTTCCCTAATGTGGGGAAGGAAAAAGGCATCAAAATCCAGGAGGCACAGAGAACCCCTCTCAAAATCAATAAAAATAGGTCAACACCCCGACATCTAATAGTAAAACTTACGAGTCTCAGAGACAAAGAGAAAATCCTGAAAGCAGCTCGGGAGAAGAGATATGTAACCTATTACGGTAGAAATATTAGATTGGCCACAGACCTATCCACAGAGACCTGGCAGGCCAGAAAGGACTGGCATGATATCTTCAGAGCACTAAACGAGAAAAATATGCAGCCAAGAATACTATATCCAGGTAGGCTGTCATTGAAAATAGAAGGAGAGATAAAAAGCTTCCAGGACAAACAAAAACTAAAGGAATTTGCAAACACAAAACCAGCCTTACAAGAAATATTGAAAGGGGTCCTCTAAACGAAGAGAGAGCCTAAAAGCAGCAAAGATCAGAAAGGAACACAGACAATATACAGTAACAGTCACCTTACAGGCAATACAATGGTGCTAAATTCATATCTTTCAATAGTTACCCTGAATGTAAATGGGCTAAATGCCCCAATCAAAAGACACAGGCTATCAGATTGGCTTAAAAAACAAGACCCATCAATATGCTGTCTGCAAGAGACTCATTTTAGACCCAAAGACACCCCCACATTGAAAGTGAGGGGGTGGAAAACCATTTACCATGCTAATGGACACCAAAAGAAAGCTGGGGTGGCAATCCTTATATCAGACAAATTAGATTTTAAACCAAAGACTGTAATAAGAGATGAGGAAGGACACTATATCCTACTTAAAGGGTCTATCCAACAAGAAGATCTAACAATTGTAAATATCTATGCCCCTAACATGGGAGCAGCCAATTATATAAGGCAATTAATAAAAAAAAGCAAAGAAACACATTGACAACAATACAATAATAGTGGGGGACTTTAACACCCCCCTTATTGAAATGGAAAGATCACGTAAGCAAAAGATCAACAAGGAAATAAAGACTTTAAATGACACACTGGACCAAATGGACTTCACAGACATATTCAGAACATTCCATCCCAAAGCAACAGAATACACATTCTTCTCTAGTGCCCATGGAACATTCTCCAGAATAGATCACATCCTAGGTCATAAATCAGGTCTCAACCAGTACCAAAAGATTGGGATTATTCCCTGCATATTTTCAGACCACAATGCTTTGAAACTAGACATCAATCACAAGAGGAAAGTCGGAAAGAACTCAAATACATGGAAGCTAAAGAGCATCCTACTAAAGAATGATTGGGTCAACCAGGAAATTAAAGAAGAATTAAAAAAAATTCATGGAAACCAATGAAAATGAAAACACAACTGTTCAAAATCTTTGGGATACAGCAAAGGCAGTCCTGAGAGGAAAGTATATAGTATTACAAGCCTTTCTCAAGAAACAAGAAAGGTCTCAAATATACAACCTAACCCTACACCTAAAGGAGCTAGAGAAAAAACAGGAAATAAAGCCTAAACCCAGCAGGAGAAGAGAAATAATAAAGATCAGAGCAGAAATCAATGAAATAGAAACCAAAAGAACAGTAGAACAGATCAACGAAACTAGGAGCTGGTTCTTTGAAAGAATTAACAAGATTGATAAACCCCTAGCCAGACTTATCAAAAAGAAAAGAGAAATGACCCCAATCAACAAAATCATGAATGAAAGAGGAGAGATCACAACCAACACCAAAGAAATACAAACAATTCTAAGAACATATTATGATCAACTCTATGCCAGCAAATTAGGTAACCTGAAAGAAATGGGTGCATTCCTAGAGATGTACCAACTACCAAAATTGAACCAGGAAGAAATAGAAAACCTGAACAGACCTATAACCACTAAGGAAATTGAAGCAGTCATCAAAAATGTCCCAACAAACAAAAGCCGAGGGCCAGATGGCTTCCCAGGGGAATTCTACGAAACATTTAAAGAAGAATTAATACCTATTTTTCTGAAACTGTTCCAAAAAATAGAAATGGAAGGAAAACTTCCAAACTCATTTATGAGGCCACCATTACCTTGATCCCAAAACCAAAGACCCCATCAAAAAGGAGAATTACAGACCAATATCCTTGATGAACATGGATGTAAAAATTCTCACCAAAATACTAGCCAACAGGATCCAAGAGTACATTAAAAGGATTATTCACCATGACCAAGTGGGATTTATCCCTGGGCTGCAAGGTTGGTTCGACATCCGCAAATCAATCAATGTGATACAATACATTAACAAAAGAAAGAACAAGAATCATATGATCCTCTCAATAGATGCAGAAAAAGCATTTGACAAAGTACAACATCCTTTCTTGATCAAAACTCTTCAGAGTATAGGGATAGAGGGTACATACTTCAATATCATAAAAGCCATCTATGAAAAACCTACAGTGAATATCATTCTCAATGGGGAAAAGCTGAGAGCTTTTCCCCTAAGGTCAGGAATGCGACAGGGATGTCCACTATCACCACTGCTGTTCAACATAGTATTAGAAGTCCTAGCCACAGCAATCAGACAACAAAAAGAAATCAAAGGCATCCAAATGGCAAAGAGGAAGTCAAATGCTCACTCTTTGCAGATGATATGATACTGTATGTGGAAAACCCAAAAGACTCCTCCCCAAAACTGCTAGAACTCATACAGGAATTCAGTAAAGTAGCAGGATATAAAATCAATGCACAGAAATCAGTGGCATTCCTATACACCAACAACAAGACAGAAGAGAGACAAATCAAGGAGTCCATCCCATTTACAATTGCACCCAAAACCATAAGATACCTAGGAATAAATCTAACCAAAGAGGGAAAGGATCTGTACTCAGAAAACTATAAAATACTCATGAAAGAAATTGAGGAAGACACAAAGAAATGGAAAAACGTTCCATGCTCATGGATTGGAAGAACAAACATTGTGAAGATGTCAATGCTACCTAGAGCAATCTACACATTCAATGCAATCCCCATCAAAATACCATCCACTTTTTTCAAAGAAATGGAACAAATCATCCTAAAATTTGTATGGAACCAGAAGAGACCCCGAATAGCCAGAGGAATGTTGAAAAAGAAAAGCAAAGCTGGCGGCATCACAATTCCGGACTTCCAGCTCTATTACAAAGCTGTCATCATCAAGACAGTATGGTACTAGCACAAAAACAGACACATAGATCAATGGAACAGAATAGAGAGCCCAGAAATGGACCCTCAACTCTATGGTCAATTAATCTTTGACAAAGCAGGAAAGAATGTCCAATGGAAAAAAGACTGTCTCTTCAACAAATGGTGTTGGGAAAATTGGACAGCCACATGCAGAAGAATGAAACTGGACCATTTCCTTACACCACACACAAAAATAGACTCCAAATGGTTGAAAGACCTAAACGTGAGACAGGAGTTCATCCAAATCCTAAAGGAGAACACAGGTAGCAACCTCTTCGACCTCAGCCGCAGCAACTTCTTCCTAGAAACATCATCAAAGGCAAGGGAAGCAAGGGCAAAAATGAACTATTGGGAGTTCATCAAGATAAAAAGCTTTTGCACAGCAAAAGAAACAGTCCACAAAACCAAAAGACAACTGACAGAATGGGAGAAAATATTTGCAAATGAGATATCAGATAAAGGGCTAGTACCCAAAATCTATAAAGAACTTAGCAAACTCAACACCCAAAGAACAAATAATCCAATCAAGAAATGGGCAGAAGACATGGACAGACATTTTTCCAAAGAAGACATCCAAATGGCCAACAGACTCATGAAAAAGTGCTCAACATCGCTTGGCATCAGGGACATCCAAATCAAAACCTCAATGAGATACCACCTCACACCCGTCAGAATGACTAAAATTAACAAGTCAGGAAACAACAGATGTTGGCGGGGATGCGGAGAAAGGGGAACCCTCCTACACTGTTGGTGGGAATGCAAGCTGGTGCAACCACTCTGGAAAACAGTATGGAAGTTTCTCAAACAGTTGAAAATAGAGCTACCATACGATCCAGCAATTGCACTACCGGGTATTTACCACAAAGATACAAATGTAGGGATCTGAAGGGGTACGTGCATCCCAATGTTTATAGCAGCAATGTCCACAATAGCCAAACTGTGGAAAGAGCCAAGATGTCCATCAACAGATGAATGGATAAAGAAGACGTGATATACATACACAATGGAATATTATGCAGCCATAAAAAGGAATGAGATCTTGTCATTTGCAATGACGTGGTTGGAACTGGAGGGAGTTCTGTTGAGTGAAATAAGTCAATCAGAGAAAGACATGTATGATATGACCTCACTGATATGAGGAATTCTTAATCTCAGGAAACAAACTGAAGGTTGCTGGAGTGGCAGGGGAGTGGGAGGGATGGGGTGGCTGGATGATAGACATTGGGGAGGGTATGTGCTATGGTGAGCGCTGTGAATTGTGCTAGTCTGTTGAATCACAGATCTGTACCTCTGAAACAAATAATGCAATATATGTTAAGAAAAAAAAAAGAAGATAGAAGGAGGGGAAGAATGAAGGGGAGTAAGTCAGAGGGGGAGATGAACCATGAGAGATGATGGACTCTGAAAAACAAACTGAGGGTTTAGAGGGGACGGGAGTAGGGGATTGGTTAGCCTGGTGATGGGTATTAAAGAGGGCACATTCTGCATGGAGCACTGGGTGTTATGTAGAAACAATGAATCATGGAACACTACATCAAAAACTAATGATGTAACATATGGTGATTAACATAACAATAAAAAATTTAAAAAAATGCAAAGCTGAGATGGATAGTTATTATCATAGATGAAAACTCATGATTGAACATCATTTCAACAGGATAAAAAATGGCGAGGCTCCTAAAAGATTAAGTTAATGGATGGAAGGGCTACACTTGGAAAGTATTGGGAACAGCACTGGTGTTGTCACTAAACACTGCAACTTCAGCAGGTCTATTTATCAACTTTCCTTACCTAGAAAATTGAGGTTGGGTCAGGTGATCCCTGGTATTCTTTTCAGCTCCAATCTTCTATGTAAAAGGCGAGGGACATGTCTTCAGTGATGTTTTCCATAGGAAAAATTATGGCCCCAATAACAACCCATACTCAATCCCTGGGGTTGGGGCTATGATACGTTGCATGGCAAAAAGAACTTTGAAAATGTCATTAACGTTACTAGCAAAGAGACCTTAAAACAGGGTGATTATCCTGGATTATCCAGTTAGGCCCAAGGTAGTCACACGGACCTTTAATAGCAGAAGAAGAAATCAGAGATGAGAAGTATGGGAAGGACTCTACCTATCATTGCTAGTTTGAAGATGAAGAAGGCCACGTGGAAAGCATAGAAGGAAATGAATTTTCCACAGCCAGTGAACTTGAAAGAAGTCCCTAAGCCCCAGATGAGAACCACAGCCCAGCAGACACCTTGATTACAGTACGATATGACTCTGAGCAGTATACTCTCAGCCATGCTGTGCCGAATCTCTTACCTACAGAACTGTGAGATAATAAATTTGTGTAATTTTAAGCTGTTAAGTTTGTTACAGCAGCAATGGAAAAATAATGCACTCTCTAAGAACAGAATAATGCATTTCTTGTTCGCCTAAACCATATTGTAACCAATATAGAGTAATCTTGAAATGTCCAGAGGGCAGCTGGACGTAAAAAACTGGACTCGTAAGACAGAACAAAGCGGAGATACTGACTTTAAGTCAGCTAGACAAAAGCAATTGTCGACTGTATAAAAATAGATGTACTTACTAAAACATTTGAGTAAAGCTAGGAGAACAGAAGCACTCAGGAGTAAGTCTTTGGAAAAATGTTCACATTTCAGCAATGGGAAAATAAAAGAGACAGAATTAAGGAGACAGAAGAAATGGTGAAAGATTAGGTTGCAAACAGATTAACATAATATATAAAATAAAATGAAAAAAAAAGTGTACACATCGGAAACAAAGGTTGAGGACTTTTAGAAAGAAGGGGTAGTCACACCAGATCGCCCCCATCATTTCAGTGAAGCCAGAAGCTAAATCATTACTGGAACACTGACAAGAAAGTTCTGCAATAGTCTTTGCAGTCAGTGTTCTAGAACATCTATTGAAAGGGTGCCTCGCAGCCCGTAGGGCTAGAATGATTTTGTGGTGAGCCAGGAAGATGAAAGTGTTTGCATGTTCTTCCAGGATACACTGGGATTTAGAACCAGGAGAGCCATCTGTGAGAGGCTTGGGCATTGGTACATTGTGTAGAGCAGAAGATCAATGAAGGAACGTTCAACTAGAACAGTGGATAGCATAGACAGGAGATTTTGAAGAGCTCTCAGTACAACAAGGAGAAGGCTGTATGCCGCGTTCAAGGAACTGAGATCCCTACGGGAGGGGTGAAAAGGCTTTGCTGTGCTGGAGAATAAAAGGGGTGACAAGGGGCCGGCCTTTCTGACTGCAGCACTTTTCTGCATGGATCATCATATTCCATCTTGTCAACTTTAGAATAGGCACTATTTATGCTCATCTTCCAGATACAGAAATAGAAGCTCAAAAGTTTACGTGGTTTATCCAAGATCACATAGCAGGTCAGAAGCAGAACTTGAGTTTGAAAGCTTTGCGTCTGCCTCGAAATTCTGCTGGAGGTTATGTGTTTGGAAAGCACTGCAGAAGGCACTGGGACCTCAGATTTCAAGGCCTATGCACTCACATTGTTTTTCAAAATCATATGCTTGGTTATATCTACGTTTCTTAATGAGCAGTTTTATATGCGTTGCTCATTTTATCCTCATGGCAAACTTGTGGTGGTGGGGTTGGTGAAGATTTTTATTCCCATTGTATAGATAAGGAAACTGAGGCTTTGTGAATGTAGGAGACCTAACCAAATAGCACGGCTAGTCAGAGAGTTAGTATTCTTATACTAGCTTTAACTCTACTACCAGATTTTTTTCCACTAAATACCATTTACCTACATTCTTTTCATGTTTCCCCCTTAATTGTTCTAGCCTTTCTTACTGTCCCGGAAGCAAAATTTCATGTATATAAAATCCCAGCACAACTGTGCCTACTTCCCACTTTACCCAATCGGAGACAAGACAAATGACACAGCCAGCATTTGGTCTCCAACCTGAGCTCAGAAGCTACTATACCCTCTTAGAGATCATCCTCTCATTTGGAACGAGAAGTGGAATTTGGGTGTGTTCTTCCTTACACAATTTCAAATCATAAGGAACTGATGCAGTACAATAGGGAGACTTTCAGAAAACTGACAGCTGGTTTAAAAAAGCTAAGTTAATTTGCATGGGAAGTGGCAGAATGCCTTAAAGAACATGAAGCAGTTGGAAAAAGAAAATAAGAAATAATAGATGTCTTAGAAGAGAAAAGAAGATGGAGAAGAGAAAATGGGATAAAGGAACAGAGAGAAAACAAAGACAAAATCAGAGGAAAAAATGGGAGCATATCACAAAGAAAT
The DNA here is from genome assembly GCF_009762305.2 of Zalophus californianus. NCBI lineage: Eukaryota > Metazoa > Chordata > Mammalia > Carnivora > Otariidae > Zalophus > Zalophus californianus. The sequence continues at coordinate 154,645,070 of NC_045595.1, read as the reverse complement.
AAATTCTTTGAAAACAGCAAATAATAATGATAGTAGTAATAATAGCAATCTCTTAAAATACGGGCTAAAAAGAACATATGTTGCCACCTATCTCCCCCCCTCCCACCCCCCGCCGCCATTCTTCTATTCCCTCCTTTCACTTAGAAGAGAATTTGTTAGGTAATATGCAACTAAAAAAATAAACTAAGATTTCCTTTTTCTACCTTACCTTAGGATATTTCGTTATTTCCAAATTTCCATACAATAGGGATGTATCCACATAAACATGCATATTTATTTCTTATTGTATCCTTTCTCCTGATCTAACTCTCTCCTTCAGGAATCCAATGAAATAAGATTATGGGAGGAGAAGACCCATTGAAGGTTAGTTGGTACCATTAGTCAGTATATTAATGAGGCCTGGAGATGCTATAGCGTAGCCTCAGGAAATAAAAAGCCTCAATAATGGCCAGGACCACACTGGCCATTTCTAGCCTTTGAAAAATACAATGAATCAGAGGCAACATCTGACACTCCACTGGAGTTCAGTAACTTTAATTTAGGTAATGAGCAAATAATGTTATGTATTTGCATCTAGTCAGCAAACTGCTTTAAAACTGGAGAGATTCTTCCCAAATACACTTGGAGATAATTTGTTTTCCTGGATCTCACTGGGTTCCCTTAGAAAAGAGGATTTTGCACCTTCTGCGGTTGGAGACTTAATTGTGAGATGGAGGCTCCCTCTACTGGACCTATGTTTAGTTGCAAATGTGAGTTTTAACCTGCTTTGAGTAGCTAATTCCTTGTGCCTAGTGTATGATTGTGGCCAATGAAGTGAGCACCAAGGACAATGTCTAATTAATATGCACACAGACCACTCTCCTCTGAAAGTCTAGAATGCAACAATCTATTATGAATAGCATTTATTCTCTGTTGCTCGCTGTAGATGTCTAGGTTAGTTTTGTTTTGTTTTCTTATTTCTCTAACTAGATTGTAAAGTCTAAGGGTTGAGTTTTTATGTTATACTGACCCAGGGTCAAATTACAATTTTCCACTTACTAGATTGAAAGCATGGTTTGTACACTTACTATTTGTATTACCTTAGGTAAATTAATTAACCTCTTAGAGCTTTGGTTTCTTGATTTTAGAAAATAAAGAAAATAATAGGATTTCCTAGGTTCATGAGAATTAAAAAGAAACAGATGTCAGGTGCCAGGGTGGCTCAGTCGGTTAAGCCTCTGCCTTCGGCTCAGGTCATGATCTCAGAGTCCTGGGATTGAGCCCTGCATCGGGCTCCCTGCTCAGAGGGGAGCCTGCTTCTCCCTCTCCCTCTGCAGCTCCTCTTGCTTGTGCTCTGGCTGTCAAGCAAATAAAATCTTAAAAAAAAAAAAAAGAAATATATGTCAATAGATACATAATTTTTTTTGGCATGGCAGAACATGATTGTCTAAGTAGTTAATAAATGCTTATTTCATGTTCATTCTCTGACTTCCTCTTGTGGCTAGGTCAATGGATTTAACTAGAAACATGTGACTCACAGTAACTAAAACAGAGTTGAATTTGTCTTAATACTGATAATGTCTACCCAAATGAAAATATCTATTTGGTATCTTCTCTGACAAGGCAATATTCTGGAAACATAGGCTGTAAAAATGAATGAGACAATGCTGCAGGTTTCTTTCCTTCCAGGAACACATGGAGGAGAAAAGGTCTGTTTCCCGCCACTGTCTCTGCTCCTGCTCTGAGGCATTCCTAGTAATACTCATTGTAATCGCTCAATAGATGCTTACTGAAATAATCTTTAGCCATCTATCTTGGTCTCCACCTTCCCCTTTGTGAAGTATAAAATACACGTACTTCCCATCCAGAACAGCCTGCCATTGAACACATGTTTCTTTTTCTACACCACAGCTTTTTTTTCCCATTCCCTTCTCCCAACCTTTTAATACACTATAATGGTGCTGCTTTTTCATTTTTTACCTTTCATGCTGAGAGTTCAACATATACTCTATTGTTAATCCATATACCTTATTGTTAATGTTTCTCCCTTTTGGAGTATCTTATTCCACAACAAAGAGCATTGCGCACCCACATAGAGAAGTAAATACATGAGACTACGACTCACTTGAACCTAGAGAACACAGTTCATTCTCTTAACCTGCCTTGAACAAATAGCACCAAATACAACTAAATCCATGAGAGGGAAACAAGAAATCTCTGGATTAGTGTGTTGCCACTGAGTCTTGGGAGTTTATAATGTTGGGAGTAGTCAAAAGCATGGCATGTAAGTATGATACATATTTCATTCCTAGTAATTTTAAGATATAACATGAACAGCACCTTAGAAATGCACCCTGTATCAATATACTGTAAAAATAAAACAAAAAAATAACAAAAACTAAATAAAACTTAAGATGCAGACTCCGAATAACTCTTTATCCACAAAAGCCTTTAACACATTAAATAGGTTTTTGCTATGGATTGAATGTTTATGTCTGCCAAAATTCATACATTGATATCCTAACCCCTGATGCGATGGTATTAGGAGGTGAGGTCTTTGGGAGGTGATTAGGTCATGAGGGTGGACCTTTCATGAATGGGATCAGTGCCCTTAGAAAAGAGACCTCAGAGAGCTTCCTCACCCCTTTTAACATGTAAGAACACAGCAAGAAGATAGCCTTATGAGCCAGAAATGAGTTCTCACCAGACACTAACTTGGCCAGCACCTTGACCTTGGACTTCCCAGTTTCCAGAACTGTGAGAAATAAATGTTTGTTGTTTAAGCCACTCAGTATGTGATAGTTTTGCCATAGCAGCCTGGATGGACTAAGATAATTTCTTTCCTTGGAGCTTCAAACATGATAATATGAATTATGACTCTCCAGGAGAGGTCAAAGTATATAATAGTTATTAATTTAATAAATCCCAGAACTGTCTTTATTTTACAGTTCATCTCACTTGAGTTGGATTTTCTCCCTTGCTAACATAAATCTCTCTAGAAATTACATGTTAAATGCTATCTTGTAGATTGGACCACAAGCTTCATAAAGGTAGAGCTGGTATTAGTTTTGATCTCTGAGGCACCCTGGTACTTATTACAAAGCCTAATATACAGCAGGCACACAATCCATACTTGTTGAATTTAATTGAACTCAACAGAGCATCTTTCCTTAAAATATTTTTTTAACCCAGGTACAAATGCATGATTGTGTTAAAAGCCAGATTCTGAAACAAACTAGCAGAGGCCCTAGGGTGTCAAGATAATTTGAATATATATAAGTTACTAAGGTTTGGTTTAAAAATGGTGGCACTGGAGGTGGGGGAAAGAAACGACTATTGTAATGATTTTCTGCCATTCACTCCTTATTATCTTTCACCTTACAGCTCTTTGAGTTTTTATATTTGTTTTTCTTAGTCACATGTAATAACTAAAAGAGAACAATTGAGTCAGACATCTGCCACATTTAGAATTTCAGCACAGACATGCTTTATATATGGATCCCGATAAAGAGGAAAAGGATTCAAGCCGACAGTCACTATTAATATCCATCTAAGTCTTCACCTAGCTGTACTTCTGTAGATTGACTATGTGTCTCTTCTGATGTATCTACCTAGTAACCTTGCTTGGCTGGAAAGTATTATATTTTCTGGCATTTTATCGCTGCACAGAAGTCACAAAGTATCTTCCTCACTTCCTTCTCACCCTAACAAGGATAAGATTTGGGACCCAGAGAATCGAGGAAGGGGCCAGCCACCCCACAAGAATATCTGCCATAAGAAATTGTCAATACTTCAAAGATCTGGGCAGGATAAAGGGCATGGCTGACAGAGCAAAGCTGAGAACATAAAACCAGTCTAAGAGCCACGCCAAGGCCCAAGGTTAGTATTGACAAGGCAGGATGCAATGCTTGCCACATAGCAATGAATTTGAAAAGACTGGGTCTGGGGCGTCTGGCTGGCTCAGTTGGTGGAGCACGCAACTCTTGATATCAGGGTTATAAGTTTAAAAAAACAAAATCTCAAAGAAAAAAAAAAGAAAGGAAGGAAAAGACAAGACTGGTTGTAAGATGGGGCACAGAGAAAAGAATAAAAAAGATGGCATCTCACATCCATGTTTGACTCACATTGACTCACACAGGTCTTTTCTCTGTTATGCTATTTTCCTTCTCAGGGTTTTGCCCTCCCAACTTCATTCATTATTTTCTTTATTTTATGTCTGTCTGTCTGTATCTCTCTCTCTCTCTCTCTCATGAATCTGTATGAACTGTCATGAATAAAAAATCAGAACTCTTAGACAACAATCTCTGCTAATTAGAAAAGAAAGGGTATGAACATACAAGAGAGACACCATTATTGGTTCTTTATGAACTATGAGAATTCCATCAGCATCATTGCTAAGTATTATGAAAAGGAAGAAGGTAAATGGTAGTGTTGCACCAAGGAGGAAACATTCTCCCTTTATTTCCTCTCAAAGTCATTGCTATTTACTCTCAGAATTACATAGAGCTTCTAGCCATCTACTTACAGTAGGACTCTTTCATCATCCACCAGTTCTGAGCACTGAAACTCATGTCCTTTGTGATAGGGGTAGATATTAAAGGGATTTTACCTATAAAGTACAGCTGAGCCTCTGTTTCCAAGCAGACATATCACATAAAAACTGGAAGTAGAAGGGAGCTGAAGGAGAAAATGCAATGTCTTGGCTTACATGTGGTCCATAAAACCAGACAAGTGAGTAAGATGGCTTTGATAACACAAGATAGTATGAAAAGGAAAGAGTATCCTAAATTGAGGTCTGAGGGATTCCAACATGTAGAAGTTAGGAGGGGACAAAGGAGCCAGCAAAGGAAACGGAGATGCAGACAGAAATATGGGAATAAAATCATGAGAACCCAGTGTCATGGAATCCAATGGAATGCAATCTATGAAAGACAATGTCACAAGAAAAAAGGCAGAAGTAACTGGGCTGAAAACTGCTTGGAGGTCAAACAAAATGAGGTTTGAAAAGTGTTGAATTTGGCCATATGTTTGTCGCTGGTGAATTTAGCAAGAAACACGTCAGTGGGATGGAGGTGGGTGGAAGCCAAGTTGGAGAGGGACGAATGATAGAAGGGAGAATATCATTCATAATTTAAATTTAAAATACTATAAAAAACACATGGACAATAGAGAATAGAAGTGAGAGATGGGGACAGCATGGGCATCTGTGAAGGGCAATGAAGAGGTAGGACTGAGGGCATAGCTTGGCAATCAAGGTTTTGTGTTTATTTACCTTGTTAGAATTTATATAATTGCTAATGAAATAATATAGTAAAGAAAGAATAACAGTAACATAAAGTAAAAAGAGACTTAGGAGATTGTATGTATGTGTGCATGTGCGTTTATGTTTGTGTAATAACTTATGGAATTGTGTCTCTCAGATAGAGAAGCAGATAAACATTCCAAAAATTTGGAGAGATGCACTTTTGGTAGGAGGAAGGTTGCTTCCTCAGTAGTAACCAGGGAGGAGAGAAATAATCTAATTGCAGGTGAAGGCACATTTGTAGATGATGTAATGGGAAGGCAGGCAAGGAGAGCTGTCCCATTCACTAGCTTGTATTTTCCTTATGTACACAGAAAGAGTGAGAGGTCCCCAGGAAAGAAAATGGTGAGACAGCTTTCCTGACACAAGAGAAGTCATTTTAGGCTCCCAGCCATTTTCTCTAATCTGTGCTTGATTTGCCAGAACACACCTTTTGCAGAACTTCCTAGCAGGAGTTAGAACAAAGAAATGCAAAAAACTCAGTAGTTAAGGATTTTAAGGGAACAAAGGGAATGCAAAAACTAGTAATCTCTACCAGACCAGGAAATAGCCTAATCATATCAGAGACAATAAATCAGTGTATAAAACTCCCAGTGCTGTTTCAAAAGTAAAGATTGACCTAACACACGTTCTTGAGTTGTTTGTGAAGGATTGAAACTGTGCCCATAGGGTTAATGAGGTTAAAACTGTCACCAGCAAGATCCCCACTACCCCCCTTGTTCTTCACCAGAATGTTAACTCTATCTTTAGAGGCAAATGATAGGAAGAGCTCCTGGGGCCCCAGACCAGTTTGAGCTCTACCACCGACTCATACCTGTGCAGATGGACCACAGAATGCCCTACAGTTACCTGGACACCTCATTAGAACGTAAAAATCTCTTCCCCAAGAGGAGCACAAGCTTTATCAACATATCACACCACGCATGTACAGGCATGTTTCCGAGGTACTCTACACGCCATGACAGAATTTCCCTTTCTGAATATTCATCCTAACCCTAAATAAAAGAAACTCACTCACCCTGACTTGGGGAGTCATGGTTTTGGAAATTATTCTCCATGGTCTCCTTATTTGCTGCAAATAAAGTTCCCTTTCTTTGACAGCTCTACCTGGTATGGTCTCTACCTGGAACTCAGTGAGGAGCGAGCTCACTTGTAGTTGGTTACACTTAGGAGAACCCTGCTTGGAATAGCACTGTATTTTCTTATGAAAGCACATGCCAATATCTCCAATATATGGATTCAATGCCATGCGAATAAGCAAAATAAACATACTGGAAATGTTAAGAGTCTGGGATGTGTGTGTCATTTCAGAACTTGGGTTTTAGCATGTTATCAAAAGATATAGCACTAAAAAGAAAAAATATATAATAAATGTTATGAAATATTTAGCAGCTACAATGCAGAAAAGTTTTCTGAGCTTTTCAGCATATTTATCTGAGTTCAGTCTATCCCCTGAGCAGTTTCCCAGCACTATGTCAGGGTCTTTTTCAGGAATAGTATTAGATTCTATTTCAAGTAGGTGCCAGTTAACCATACTGCCCCTTGGTCTAAGCAAAAAAATAGTATACAGTGTGTGTGCATGTATGTGTGTGTGCGTGTGTGTGTGTATGTGTGTGTAATGTGCTGATATTTCAGAAAACAAAATTTCAGTACCTAGAAAATGTAATCATAATGTAATAATTTCTGCTTATAGAGTGTATTCATGAATGAACAAAGACCTTTTTTCCCCAGGTTTGTCCAATTTTTCTTAACTTGTGATTATCATCAATTTACTCAAAAAGAACAAAGTCCTGCTTTTTCTTGTAACACAGTGTGGCAGTGGAGTTGGTCATTGTTAAAGTTTATACATTTTTATGTTTGATAATATCATCTCCTTAAATTAATCAGAGGACCAAGGTATTGTTCAAAATATCTGATATTTTTATAAATACAATTTCACAATGCAAGAGTTATGTCATTGAAGATTCAACTTTGAATGTTGCTTAATGTCTAGAATTCTATTTAAAGTTGAAAATTAAGGATTAGTTTATGAACAGAAAAACTATCTAGGTCTCATGTTTACAGATAATTCTGATGAGGGTGGTAATAGTGATGATGCTGAAGATTTATTGTTAGTGATGATTATAGATATGATATAAACTCAGAATAAACACTTTTTTCCAAACATTCAAAAAAATGACCAATGTATTGAAGGGCACTTTTCTTTCACATCCAATCTACAATCTCCAAGCAAATGAGACAGAAGAAGGAGGGGAAGCCCCTACCTCTGTTCTATAGATTTAGAGATGGTAAAATATTTCCATACTGTTGACAAAGGACTATTGCTGCCCAACCAGTAAAGGATATTTTTTCTAGATCACAAAAATATCTCTTGAAAGAAAGATGCTTGGCCTTTGACTTAATACATCATTCTCTAGAAAGGCTGCCCTATGCACCACCAAAGGTGTACTATAGCTGATCTTTCTTTATTGTACAAATATGGGAAATGAATGAATGACAGAAAAGTCAGCTGATAACAGAAATATTTCCAGGAAGGAAAATAATAGGTCAAAACTTAGAGTCAGGGGTGTCTTGGTGGCTCAGTTGGTTAAGCATGTACCTTTGGCTCAGGTCATGATCTCTAAGTCCTGGGATTGAGCCCCACATCAGGCTTCTAGCTCAGCAGGGAACCTGCTTCTCCCTCTCCCTCTGTCCCCAGCCCTGCTCGTGCTCTCTCTTTCTCTCTCAAATAAATAAATAAAATCTTTAAACAAAACAAAACAAAACAAAACAAACTTAGAATTAGTCCTGAGATTAAACAGTGTCAGTATCTATATCTGCAGAGAGTAGGCTTACAGTCTAGACACTGCCATTTTAGATGAAGAAAATGATAATAATAAATTATCTGCAAAAATGGGATTAAGAAATTTTTATAGCATTTATACTGGAAACATTGCAATTTTAATGCCCAGCAACAAAAAAAAAGGATAAAAAGATTGTAGAATATTTGCTTAAGAGGATAGTATACACTGATAAGGAATAAACATATAATTCTGAGTGAAAAGAGAAAGTCCTATAAAACAATGTATATTTAACATTATTTTATAAAACTTAAGAACAAGTAGAACAAAGTAATTTATTATTTCAGCATATATATGTATACACACATTATATGATATATGTGTGTATATATTGCTATTTTACATATATCTGGTATATACATAAACATTTTATCAAAAAGTAAATACAAAATTTAGGATAATTGTTACCTACCTCTGGGGAGAGAAAAGGGGATGAAATAAGAAAGGAAGATATTGGTAGATGCAAATTTGGGCAATATTCCAGTCCTTAGGTTGGTTATTTATTATAAATTTTTACTTTGTCATTATATATATACAGATATACATAAAATAATATTTTATGGATATATACATATTTATACACACATATCACATGCACATTATATATATGTGCATATATGTGTATGTAACCATAAGATATTATTTAAACAAAAGTTAAAACAAAATAAAAGTCTCAGCATTAAAACGTGTTATTTCTCCAAAATATGAAAATAAGATATGTTTAAAACACAGTCATAACTCCCAATAACTGAGGATTTATGGTATAGGAAGTAATCAATCAATAAGCACATTGCATCTGGAAGGTAGCATTTATGCCCCAATCTGTGTTTGGTATCACTCAGTTGACATCTTTTCCTAAATGTCTAGAGTATCCAATATGCAACACAATACCAAAGAAATACTCACTTCAGTGCTTTTTCCCTGATTAAGGATCAGGCAATTTAGATGTTGACATAAAATATTCCTATCAGTTTATATTACAAGCCACTTATGCAGCAATATTTCATACTCCAGGTTAAGCTATCATACTGTTTTGAGACTGTTGACTTTCTTTACTGTTTTCTGAAACGCAAAACATTCTGGTTCCTCACAATTTAAAAAAAAAAAAAAAAATATATATATATATATATCCCAATAATCTAAATTAAGAGTTAAGATAAACTGGACTCTGCCACTATTTGTGTCTCAGAAACTCCACTTACTCCTGCTTATACCAAGGGATGCTAACTAAATGCGCATTTTTCAATGCTTTCTCACCTCCACCACCAAAAACTCTATCTCTAAAATTTTATAAATTGATGCTCAAATTCTGCTGGGAGAGTCATGATAATTACCACTGCTTCTGCAGTTACAAATCTACTACATCAATTTCAGCCAAAAGATACATGTCTCCAAAAACCATTTCTCTTCTATGTAACACCCTGACCTAATTATCCAGGAAGACTAGGTTTCCCTAAGTGGGGTGTTAGGCATGAAAGAAACTACCTCAAGTCTTTCAGACCCCCAATGTAGCAGTTGTTAAAAACTTGGGGTTGTCATGCTGTATCTAAGAATATGCTATATTTGTCTTCTCAGACACATCCATATGCATCAAATGTGTCTTGACTTTCAGGGACTTATGTATTTCTGAAGCTCATTCATAGACTAAGGATCTGTAGGTTTATACTGTGGCAGATTGCATGCCGGATGCCCACATCTTAACTTTGAGTCAACACGAGTAATAAAGGTGAGATTTAAACTGTGTTTATCATCATTTATTTGAATTACTAAAACAATCTCCTACCTGATCTCTCTATCTGCAGTCCCACCAACCCTTAGCCTTTACACTGCCTCAGTAATGATCTCTTGAAAACAAAGATTTAATCATTTAATACCCACTACTCCCTACTGAAAAAAATTTAAAAACTTTTTATCACCATTAAAAAAAAATAATAAAACTTCGTAAAAGCATGTAAGACCCTTGGTGATATAGCCTCACCTACCTACATTTTGTGTTTTCTTTTTCACTCTGCCCATCAGACCCTACATCCTCTGCACTTTGCCATGCAATTTCATACTCTGAGCCTTTGTATATTAGTTACCTCTGCCTGGAGTATCATCCTATGGCTTTATTTTCATGTAAATAATTATAATTTATCCACCTTTTCTAAGACTCAGCGTGCATTTCACCTCTTTCACAGCGCCTTCTCTAGCTGCCCCCCACAGTATGTCAAATGCTCTTCTAGTTGGTCCCCAAATAAACCTATGCAATCTTGCATTACAACATTTATCAAACTGCCCTATTGCACCAGTCTCCCTCTGCAGGCTGTGAGGTTTCTAATAGCCTGGACTGGAGTTTTGTTACTTAATCTACAGTGACTTCAAAGGTATGCTAGACATAGTAGAAAAAAAAAAAAAAAACAACACCAACACAATGCTTGTGTGGAATGAAGAAATGACAAAAAAAAAAAAAAAAAAAAGCAGCTATCAGGAACAATGTAGTTTATAGGAAGATGAACGGAACTGGTTATCTGAAGACTTTTTCTGGTCTGGAATCTGCTACTAATTCACTGCAAACACTTGAGGAAGTCATTTTTTTTTTTCCAGAGTTTTCTTTTCCTTTATGGAAAAATGACATGGTTGGACTAGATGCTCTCAAAGGCCCCTCTCCACTCTAAATTTCTATTTTTATAAAGCTTTCTGCTTAGTTTCTCCATCTATCTAGGATATGCATTATTGGTATGTTATATGATTCAAAGAGAGAAGGAAGAAGAAGAAAAATAGAATTACATGTACTCAACCAGAAGACACCCAGCAATGTCCTCAAAAAAAATAAGCTTTTTTTTTTTCAGTTATGTTTTCCTGCTGTGAAACTAAATTTTCATTATATGTTCTTGGTCATGTTTTAAGTTAGAAGGAAGTAGGCAGAGAATGGAAATGTTGCTAACTGGCTTACATTCCTCATTTGTTTCTTAAACAATTATTTAGATTCCTAAAATGATATTTCTGACAGAAAATAAAATAAGCATATTCCTATCATAAAGCTTAAAATGAGAACAAGGACCTTGTCTGTTTTGTTAACTCCCATTTCACTAGTGCCAGACACCTATTGCCAGATCCACTAGTGCTCAGTAAATATTTAGTGAATGACAAGTATCTCACCACAGTTCTATTCAGATGTGTCAAGGAGACCCCAGTTCAGGTGGGTTAAGTAATACAGAAGAATTTCATTATTTTGTTATGCAATATTTCAAAATACGTGTTTGGATATGGGCTAGGTGGAGTGTTTATAAAGGAAGTGTTTGCTAAGCTTACCTGGCTACTCTTAATGAGTTTTAGAATGCAAGTTGAAAAACAATCAAGGGAAGAAAATTCCAATTGTTATTTTAAAAAGTACCTATTTACATATAAGTGATCAATATTTATCAATCAATGTTTGATCTTAAACTGTTCACTGAAGCAATCACCCTAAAGAATTGCATTAGAGCACTCTTTAAAACCTGTTTCTGTGTAAGATGCTAGTATGTTTTTCTTTTAGCAAGGTATTTACTTGAAACTCTTGATTTACAGAAAGGAAACATTAACATATAGCACTTTCTTTTTTTATTTTTTTCTCTTAAAACGTTTTACTGAAGAAGCAATGCTTATTACATAGATGAGCAGCTGAATGAATGATCCCAGAGCAAATATCCATTAAACCACTAGCCAGTCAAGAAAGAGAATATCTTATTTATTTATTTGAGAGGGAGAGAGAGAGCACAAAAGCAGGGAGAGGAAAAAGCAGATTCCCCACTGAGCAGGGAGCCCGCTGTGCAGCTCAATCCCAGGACACTTGGATCATGACCAGAACCAAAGGCAGACGCTTAATGGACTCAGCCATTTAGGCACCCCTAGCATTTTCTTTATAAGTGCATTTTTCTCCTAAAAACATATGTTCAAATTACTAGCAGAAATAGTTATTTCAGATTTACAGAACACTCAATGTTTAGATGTTTGATGGAATATAAAGATGAGTCATCGCCTCTGACCTCAAATAGCATAAAACCTAGGAAAATAAATGAGAGTTAGGTTCAAGGGATAATATGTACCATATGTGTGGTGCGGCAAATTTTTTTTTTTTTTTTTTGTCTGGAAGACTAGATGAGGTAAGCATGGGATCTCTTTTTTGGCATGGTATTCAGAGACGTTATCAGAGAAGAATAGGATGTAAGCTCATTCTTGAAAGAGGGATATAGTTTTAGTAAATGAAAGGAAGGGGAGGGCATTTCTGGTAGAGAGAACTGCATGGCAAAAGTCTAGAATCCAGGTAACACAGAACCTACCTGAGGGACAGGCTCACACAAAGGTGAGATCATGGAGTAGGAGCTTCGGCAGCGAAGACCAGAGTTACAAATCTGGGATACGTGGAAAGCCACATTAAGAGTACTGACTCTCTTTCAGTAGGGAGTGAGCATTCAGCTAGAATGCAGGGACCAGAGCTGGAAACTGAGCTGCAAAGCTGTTTTATACCTAGTTGAGTCTGGATGGGATTTGGGGGTGGGGGGAGTGGGGTTGGTGGGATATGAATGGAAGAAGGATGAAAGGAATAAAATTTGAGAAGAGTCAATGGAAGAAAATGATGCCATCACAGAGGGAAAAGACAAGTCAGTAGGCAAAGTTAATTTGCTAGGAAGATGAGCAGGGATAAGGGACAAGGCTCTGTTGTTCATTTTTTTAAATGTTTATTTTCATTTTTAAGGTGTTGAATTTCAGGTAACAGAGGGTCAATTAAAAGAAAAAAAAAAAGAAGGCCAAGAGGCAGTTGTGAGTTTGAGGGGAGGTCAGGGCTGGTGGTACTAACTCTTCAGAGATTTCTTGTTATCAAACCTCAGGACCAATTATAGAGTGCCAATATAAGTATTTGTCTTGCTAGGGAAACAACTCTAATTGGGGACCTATCTCTCTTTACCACCACATTTCTCCTTTGGTCACTAGGTTTTTGCCTAAATTAGTTGAAGACATTGTAGGCATCACAATTTAGCAGTTTGAATTAAGGTATAAAGTGCAACATTTGAAAGCTAAAATTGTGAATGGCTTTTGGAAAACAAAAATAGCAAATGATAGACTACGTGATGTAAGTAATTAAGATTATGCATATCTGGCTGCTCTTAGTGACAGCCCAGTTATAACCTGTTACCCCGTAAAGAGAGTGTGTCCATGATTCTCTTTCCAAAGCAGCCTGAGGCAAACAGGCAGCGATCTGGTTGCTACTACTGTCATTGCACATTCTGAGTCCTCTCGGGAATAATGCCGCTCTCCTCCTCAGTGGAAGGGGCTGGATTGGTTACTTGGGGTGCCTTAGGCTGCAGGGAGAACCCCCACCCTTCTTATCCATGGTCAGTGTGCTCAGCATCCCTCTTGGGTAGTGGGAAATTATTTCCTTTCTTTCCATTCAGTCGGGGAATGGCGGTAAGCATCAAATGCTTATTTCTGTCTATAGATTTAGAAGGTACTAAATCAGTTTAATGTTGATCCCCCCCCCTCAAAAAGCAGACAGGTGAATTAGAGAGACAAATGGGAAATAGTTGAGTCACTCACTTATCCTTTCCAGAGATTTTTATCATGGGCCTGCAACATGCCTAGTAAAAACTTAAACCTCTGTTGACTCCATTTAGCTGGCAGCCTGGAAAATGCCTGTGATAAGTTGTATTCCTTGGGGAGCTCAGCGTGTATTCGTCGTTTCTTCCTTGATAATTCCAGAAATACCATGGAAGGGGTAATAATATCTACAGTAATGAGAGTGCCTTGGGAAATTGCTAAACTTTAGAATTCACAAAAGGCACATCTTCATATCTCAAAATAGATTCTCACTTGTAGCCTCGCCTGTCTGCTATGCTCAAGCTCTGGGAATCTCAACATGTAACCACTTCTCTGGCCAGCTGAGGGCGCGATTGATCTGCTTTTGCAGATACAGCCTTCCTAATGCCTTTGGAAAAAAGGAGTCCACTAAGCCATCTGCAGGAGGGAACACCGGGATAAAAAAGTAGTGTGGAGGCAGGGGAGAGTGGGCAAGAAAATCTAAATGCTGCAACACAGAGCAGCCCCCAAGAGTTTTGAGAAGCATGGAAAAAATGATATTTCATGAATAAGACTCAAAAGCTTTTGTTCGCTGAAGTGTATTAGGTTTATAGAACAAAGAGTATAACTTTCCATTTTGTTCATGTGTGTGGGTAGGTTTAATAAACATTTATTTTCTATAATTTTTAATACCTAACTTCCACAAATCTGCATCAATCAAAAAATAAAACAAAAGAAAACTAGAATGCTGGTTTTGAGTTTCTCAGCCCAGTAATACATTGATAGCAACTGTATTAGTTTTGTGATTAATTTCTCATCTTATTTTAGGTACAAAATAACGTTGAAAGGAAAATCATAGTGTCTTCTAGGAGGACATATTTTCTCTCGCTTTGAATGAATACCCTGACCATTCATAATTCATTACTATAAAGTGAAAACAGCAACTTGTTAGATCTCCCTAATAACTTTATAATGTAAAACACCTAAAATATGTATTTGCTGGACTCCTCCCTACAGGAGAGTTAAAGGTCACTTGTAGGATATCAGTATTTACCTAGCGCACGTATGGCCTCCTCCATTTTAAGGTTCAGTTCCAGACTACAATCTGGAGCAACTTGGGTTTGATAAAAAATCACCTCTGCTACTGGAAACGATGTGTTTGCTTTTTCTCTTGATTTTTCTCTTTCAGTGTATTTTGAAAGTCCATGGTATACCCTTGAATCATAAAGTGTACATACAACTGAGTCACGGGAGGTTCATCTATTTCTTTCAGGAGGTTTGTCTATTCGATCTATTTTGTAACCCTCTAGAAAAATCTGTTTCCTAAGGTGGTCGTGGATCCCAGGACCCCCTCTTACTGAGGAAAACAACACTGCCCAAGAAATCCATGCAAGTCTCAAGATCCAGAAGGGGTAAAGGTCCATAAAGAGACTGATTAATCAAAATCATATGTGTGATACCAGAAGTGAGATTATAGACAATTCCGTTTATACTCTATTGTCAGAGGAATCTTGTTAAAGCACAGATCAATACATTTCACTTACCCCTCCCATCATGCATAGAATAACCTCATTGTCCCTGGCCTAACAGCCCTCTTTCAATTGGCACCAGCCAGCTCTTGCAATCTTTCTGCTGCCCCTTGAACGCTAGGAAAACTGAACCAGGGGGTTTCCACATTCATATCCTTCCACTTGACCCCTGGGCAGATCCCTCTCTCTAGAATTCAATTGGGATGAAGAGTGACCCGACTTAGTAAAGGCAGCTCATCTCCCTACCTCCACACATCTATGTGTATCCTTGCTGACCCAACCTAAATATAGTTTTTGTTGTCAAGTTTTCCTAATGTCCTCTAGAGACTCTGAACTCTTTTTCAACATGCATCACATCTAGTTCCCTTATGACACTTAATTCTTTCTACCTTAAAATGTAGGTCTTTATGAACATATATTTTCTACCAGCTCTAAGCTGACTGAAAGTAGAACCTATATCTAATCTCTTTTTATCCTCCAAAACATTTAATACAATGCCTAGCACCAATAGGCACTCAGTAAACGTTTACTGAATGAATTAATAAATGAATTAATTTACAGTTTCTGCTAAACCAAAGTTACTTTCTAGAGAGGTATCTGGTAAGTTTAATGTTGTTTAAGTAATTCCTTTATATGCCAAATTAACTACCAGTCAACCATCTAAATGCATAGGAGTTAGCACTTTGCTGAAGAGCAATTGCTTAATTCAAAGGGTAATTTTTTGTATGGTTCTTTTGAAAGGAGAGGGTTCAAAACATGAGAAAAAGGTTGAGAAGTCTCTTTACTAGAAACTCTCAGTATTCTTGAAAAAACCTATGGAGAACTTTATAAAATACTGCTTGGTGCCCACAAATCCTAACAGTACATACCTCAATCCCTAGTCATGAAAACAACAATAGTTGTCTCCTTGAAATTGCCTTTCTCCACAGCCTTTGCTTGATTTTGATAGTGAGACACAGATAAAGAATTCAAGGGAAGCAAACAGAGCCTCTAAAACATGTAAGTCATATATACATGTATATCACTAGCGTTACGTCACATGCGGTATATATATATATTATATATATATATATTATATATATATATAAGCATTTACATTTACAATCAAGACAAGAGGTTCAGCTCTGCAGTAGGATTTGAGATTCAAAACATTCAAACTTCTCAATAAGAAACAGATAAAGAGCAGATTTTAATTTGACAAGAGAGTTTTGAAGTTTTTTTAAGTCTTCCTTTGGTACTTTAAGAGACATTGAATGTTTTTTTTTACTTTCACCCTCTATTTTCTCTTTAGACAAATATATAGCTTTACCAGTTTCTTTACAACCTTCAAAGTAGTTGCATATTTCAGCACCTAAAAGCAAAGAATCCATGCTGTCCATTCAATAGTTCTTTTGGACACTGTGATGGGATAGAACAGGTGCCAGATAGGGCCTCAGCCTCCTCATTGAGATGAAAAAAATATTTTACCAAGTACACAAATTAGGGTGCATTTATGCCAATATATAATAAAAAATTAAGCAAATGGCATGGATCAATGTATATTCAGGAAAGAAAGAGTTAGTGATGACTTCAAAGTTTTTAAGAAAATCGATTGGGATGGATCCTGATGGATCCGACCCAGCAGGCAAAGATTTGTTGAAAATAGGCTATTTATAAAGTGTGGGCAACTAAACGAAGACGGGATTGAAAATGGCATATTTATTGGATAGTAGGAAACTTGAACTAGTATACAGCAAGCATTTATTGAGTATTTACAATGTGGTAGGCATTGTACTAAAACATCTGAGTGAACAGGGTGTATTAGGGTTAGTGGCTCTTAAAGTGTGGTGTTCTTGGGCCAGCAGCATTGGCAGGACCTGGAAACTGTTACAAATGCAAATTCTCAGGTCCCACTCCAGAAGACTTACCAGAAAATCTGGGGTTGGGGCCTAGGAATCTGCATTTAACAAAGCTCTCAGGTGATCCTGATGCTCGCTCAAGTTTCAGAACTGCTCTGTTAGAGGAAATAACCCTGATCAGGTGGAATAAGAGCTAGAATTCCAAGCAGTAGATGTATGAGAGACAGGAAGTCACAGAGTTTAATAAAACCAGTGGCATCAAGAAAGTGACGTTTATTTTGTTCAGGTCACTCAGAAGAAATATCAGGAGAGGTTAAAAGTATGAAAATAATTATATCGGGATGTCTGAAATCTTTATAAAAGTCCCCTTAAGCCATACAGCTACTAGAAAACAGAGACAAGTTTAATGAAACAATTCTCTTTTGAGAAAAAAAAGTGAGTCGCTCTTCTTAAAGAAGTTTCAGTGAGATACTTATCTAATTTCTCCTTTCTGACTGTTCTCTCTGCCTTCTCTGGAGTCTCATTTGGCAGAGTCAAGAAGAACTCTGCACTTTACTCAAGAATTATTGGATAGAACACTAGTCTATCATCTTTTTTAGTGTTCTTGATTTTTAAACATCAATTTCAGCTACTAACATGAGGAAAAAGGACTTACGTTACCCAGCCTAGATTTTATGTTTTCTTATTTTAAAATGAAATACTGAAGTAAATTCAAAATCTCAGCTATTTATTATAAATATAATTCCCTTCTTCATTATGTATCTATGTATATATGTACATATATGCTTATAAGGTGTGTGTGTGGGTGTGTGTGTGTGTGTACTTATAACATGTTTTTCACTTTAAAATACCTTGAGAAAAAGTGAAGCTCTGCATTTGGCTCAGGTGGCTGGGAAGGGTACCCTTTTAGAGAGCCATAAGGGATAACGTGGTTACTGATTATTTCAGGTAGGAAGGAAAAGCAGGTGTAAGACAAAAATAGGTAAGGTCTGAAATGCAATGATAAGCAAAATTTTAGACAGTGAAGTAGAAAAAAAGCGAATGCTGAAAGCTGAATGTTATAAGAATTGGGTTGAGTCAAAAGCATCTACAGAATGATGGGTAGTTAGAGGTATCTGCCATCTGTAGTACTTACAGATTTTATTTATTAGCCCAGAGCTATCTGGAGAAGCCTCTGTTTCAGGGAAGCGTTTTCTGGAAGATGAAGGAGATTGACCAGATCATGGAGGTCTTTGGGGTGGGAACTGTCTAGGAGCTGCACTGCCTTCAGTCTCAATTGTAAGTTATAGTTGATCCTCATTATTTGGGGAGTCCATTATTTGTGAATTGGCCTACTCATTAGAATTTATTTGTTATCCCCAACTCAACACACACTGCTTTTATGATCATTTGTAGACATATGCAGAATAGTGAAAAATTTGAGATGACCAACACACATGAGTGTTCCCAGCTGAGTTGCCTTTTTGATCCAGCACTCATCCTATAAACAAAAGTCTTTTTTGTAGTCTGCTTAGTGCTGCATTTTTCACTTTCTTGTGTTTTTTTGTTGGTGATTTTGCTATTTACAATGGCCTCCAAGCGTAGTGCTGAAGGGCTGGCTATTGTTCTTGAGTGCAAGAAGGTGTGATCTGCCTTCAGGATGTGAGTTAGATAAACTTCGTTCATGCGTGAGTTACAGTGCTGTTGGTGTAAGTTTACTGTTAGTGGATCAACAACATATATTTAACAAGGGGTCTTTAAACAGAAACACACATAACTCTAAGTTATGTATTCATAATTTGACCTAACTTTTGTGACCTAAGGCTTGTAGGAACCTAATCTTATATTTACCTCATGAGTGATAGTTCAGTATTTGCTAATTCACAGTTCATGGCAATTTTATAGAATGTAACAAATCCAAAGAATGAGAATCAACTGTATTTTGCATGTAATTTTGAGTATTAACTCAAGTGATACGTTCCCCAACTTTATTTGCCCTCAATTCTTTTTTTTCCCAAAGATTTATTTATTTATTTATTTAATTGACACACAGAGAGAGAGACAGCATGAGAAGGAACACAAGCAGGGGGAGTGGGAGGGGGAGAAGCAGGCTTCTGGCTGAGCAGGGAGCCCAATGTGGGGCTCGATCCCAGGACCCGGGGATCATGACCTGAGCCGAAGGCAGTCACTTAACCAACTGAGCCACCCAGGTGCCCTTCCCCTCAATTCTATATATGTTTGTTGTTAAGGTTAACAATTCTTTATGGAGGGTGGGGGGTGTTGATTAGGGTAGAAAATATTTTGTAGAGTGACTTGCTAACTTCCATCTAAGTGTTTTGAGTATTAAGAATTAAAATTGTACTATTATGATTAGAGTGGCATAGAGACACAAATTATGATTTAGATGTGCCTTTATTTGTAATTAACATCTTAAAACCTCAACCAAATATTAGTCATGAGGAGCTTCTGGGAGTTTTCTGATTTGGAAAGAAACAAAGCTTTGATATTTCACTGCCTACAGGTAATTTAAACTTCAGCATCTTAAGAATTTACCACACACAAGTCAGTTGGGACCCTCGGTGTCACAGTGAATATTGGAGAAGCGCCTTTAAATGTTTCCTTGCATGTATCAAACAACATCTCACAGGATGTTTTTGGTACATAAGAAATGTGGAGAGATGTATGTGAGTAACTGCAATAGACAGAGACAAATTCAGTTTGATTCTGCATCAAACACAGAAAGTCTTCTTGAGTTTTGTCTTGATCATAATTTGGGCAAAATAAAACACGGCACCCAGGAAGAAGGGAGCAGGGCTAAACCCTACAGATGATGAACTACCTATAATATGAGTGCTTCTTGAAGCAGACCCAAGTAAGTAGATTGACTGCTATAAAGAAAAGGAAAACAAAGAAAACAAATTAAAACTATAACCTGTGTCTGTGATATAAGTCAATCTCCTCTCCATAACAGGTAAGAAATTATTAAAAGTAACTTTATTTTTCTTCCTGTCTTATGTTTTGTCTCTATGCAAACACATTTCAAACAAGTGACAGTATTAAAATCCAAATCATTTCCCAGTGATACCCCTGCCTCCATACTCCCTAAGCTTTCTAAAGGTCTCTAGTGACACAGGTCTCTATGTGTGTATGGTATGCACATGTGTCTCTGTGTCTGTCTCTCTCCATTCTCCTCCCCCTCCTTCTTTTTTGCCCACCTCTCCTCCACACTTCACACCATCTTTGCAATCAGAACTCTGCAGACCCACATAATGGCATTAAGAATCTGGCTCAGTTAATACTGTTATTTAGGAAATGTGTGTAGAATAGTATTGCCTTTTCTGATTTATCAATGCAAAGAAACTTGTAGAATAAATTAAGCCATAAAATCAGAGGGCTCCCTCACATGAGGATAGTGAAAGGACGGTGGTGAGTAGGAGTCAGGGTTACCAATGTTCTGCCTCCTGTTGCTCGATTCAGCATTCAGGACGTTGAGCCCAGGACCTTCGGGCTCATTCCATCTATTGGTGATCCAATGTCAGGCAGAGTAGAAGAATGCCAGGGGTGAGCATACAGGGCTCTGGGTATTTATTCAGTCTGCTAGGTCATTTTGTGTTGGGCTAAACTCTTAGGACTAAATGATTAAAGAGGGCGATTTCCTACTGATAAAGTTTCTTTTCACTGCATTGCTAGACTATGTTGTCTAGCCTACTCACAGCTGATGTGTTACTGAAATTTTCCAGGACAGAAATTTAACCTGCTGGTGAGTAGTAAGACAAGAGGAGGGATTCTCGGCTTTATAAGAGGTGGTGACACACAGTATGTATCCCAGTGAGTAAGGGACAGCTGCTGCTCTCTGAGACATAGAAAGGGAGCCATAGAAACTGACAGACACTGCAGTTCAGAGAGTAATTTGCCCCA
Source organism: Zalophus californianus (assembly GCF_009762305.2). Lineage (NCBI taxonomy): Eukaryota > Metazoa > Chordata > Mammalia > Carnivora > Otariidae > Zalophus > Zalophus californianus. The sequence goes on along the minus strand of NC_045595.1, from coordinate 154,624,150 downwards.
CAGGAGGCAGAGGTGTCACCCTCACTGGAAAAAATGATAGCAAAAAAAGCCATTCTCCACGGTGGCCCAGGGGAAGTGAAGCCTTTGAGGTGTCCCAGATAAAGAGAAGAGCCAGCTCATTAGATGGAGGTGGGGGACAGACGATGAGCTACTTGAACCACTGTAGAAGTATTTGGGCCCCCAGAGAGGAAGTCAGCCTGCCTCTTGGGGCCACAATGACTTATTAATAGGGATGTGTCACATCAGAGACTTGGCCATCTAGAACTGTTTCAGAACTTAGGTCAGTGTTTTTCAAGTATAGCAAAAAAGATTAAAATTTGGAGGAGTAGTGAAAAGTGTCCTTGAGACAGACTTTTTTTTTTTTTTTAACAATGACAGATGAACAAAGGAAATGGCAGAAGTGTGTTTTCCTTCTACTCCACAAACTACTTCCCCTTTCCGGAATATTATCACTATGTAGAGGGAACTTCTTTTGAAAATACATTACTGATATTCACAAAATTACAGATGTTCTGCCTTTATAGGGGAAGAGATATAATAGAAAAGAACTAAGAAACCAATATTTGAGAATAATTTTTAAATTGTATTTTACTTTCAAAGCATCCCTAATTGCAGACAAGGAATCCTCTACCCCTTGTAGTTTACATCTGAGTCCTTATAGACACAGGAAGCTATAAATGCACACATTCACATGTTTTATGTGTACTTTATGCAGCATTTAAAACATAAATTTAGTCCTCAAGGAGCTTGTGATCTACGATCAATATGATTTAAACAATAAAGAGATTTTTCCATAAAAAGTAAATGCTAACAATAGAATATTTTTTTTTTTGTTTTTTTGTATTGAGGTCTATCATGATAGGGTGTTTTGACCTAGGGGTAAAACAACAATGAAGTGATACATATTGTCCTTTAACGAGTCAGATGGAGTTGATTTCATGGACCATGTCTAAATGGTAGAGTGTTTTAAAATAAAAATAAATAAATGAAGTAAAAGCAAATAATTTCCAGGTCTAACAAAGCAAGTAAAAAAAAAAAAGACAGGAAGTCTGAGTGACTGAATACCAGTGTGATGAACAGACACACAAGAGGACCGAGGAGATAAAAGGTGTTGCTTGGTACAGAGTCCCCTGTTAGGGGTTTTGAAGGTGAGGACAAAAAAAACAAAACAAAAACACACATACAAAAAACAAAAACAAAAACAAAAACACGGTTCTTAAGATATTAAGCACTGGAAACTAATGGTGTTTTAAAAGATGGAGACATTTGCAGGGTTTTACAATCAGAGTGGTAAATAATAAAGAAAATTTTAATTACAGCATTCAAAACAAGAGAAGGTTTAGATCTTTAGGTATACTATGTGGATATAAACGGACACATTGTTCTAGAGGATTCAGCTCACAGATTAAGATACTAGGTCTCAAATGAGTAAATGGCTAGAGTGGCCACAAAGCTAGCCAAAGACAGAGGCAGGACTACAACCCAAATTCCCTGTTTTAAAGACCTGGGCTTTCTTCTCTTCTAAAGACTATTAGACATCTTAGAACACAGAACTCTTTCTATTAAAGTTTACACAGGAATCCAAGATGAAAAACAGATGACACTTTGTTTAAAGAGATGAGGTGAGTATGAGGGAATGGGGGTGTGCAGGGCAAGTAGAACCCCCCAAATCCACTGTCTCTTTCAGGGCCCTTCAGAGGGCTCCTCAAGTCCCCAAGACAATTGAAAATTCTTGAAATATAAGACCTTTTCTCTGTTTTCTGTTCAAATAAAGAATAAACCCGAATACCTTAAGTGACAGCTTCTAAAAAGTATAGTCTTTGAGAAAATAAAATTGTGTTCACAATTAACTAGTGCTGCATCATCTTGAGGGGAAAAAAGTAATATTTGAAATTCATGTTTTATTTTTCATTCTTTGAACTTTCAATTAGTTTCTCATCTATTCTTTCCACTGATTCTACAAACACATATTTAGCATTTATTATGTGCCAGACCTTGGGCCAAGTATTTGGGAAACAAAGCCAAATAATGGGTAGTCTTGCCACCAAGGATCTTACGGTAAAACAAGACTATAATGCAGGGTGCTAAGGGGTGGACTTGAGGCCAGAAAAGGGTGTTGTGGGGGCATTGAGAAGAAGGATGCAAGTCAGGGAAGTCTTCCTGGGGAAGTTGATGCTTACACAAGTACTTGGAGGATAAGGATAAATTAGCTGATTGGGAAATGGGGGGCCATTTCAGATAGGGCAGCAAGTGTCAAGATATGGAGGTGGGGAATATTGAAGCCCACGTGATTCAGGATTGAATACAATTCTGAATATAATGGGTAAGCATTAGACGTTCACTAGATTAATTAATGATACCAGATTAAAGAATTAAGCTACAGAGTGTCTTGACTCGGTTTCCTCCCTATAAAAAGCTAAATAATAGCAGCACTTCTCTCACAGCTGCTCGGGGAGATCATTGGCCAGGTTCCCCCTTTTACATAACCTCCCTCAGGTAATGAGAAACACAAATTAAAACTCCAGGGTGATGCTATTTTTCATTTATCAGAGAGGCAAAAATCAAGTAGTTTATGTACACCAGGGGAGGAGTGAAAGGGTACTTGCACATGGCTGGTGTGAATATAAACTGGACACCTCTAGGGAAGGCAATCTGGACATATGGTTCTGATTTGTAAAATCATACAAACCCTTTTATTGAGCAATCACCCTTAGGAAGTCATCCCATACATAGTCTCAGATATGTGGTAAATGACAATAGGTCTCAGCCTATTACATGGGTAATATCTTGACATTTGTTTAATACCGTTTTGGATTGAAAGTAAAGGCACTAGAACACCATTTGATTGATTTTTGTCTCCTGGTATTCTGAATCTTACTACTCACTCCCTATGTTGAAGTTTGCAAATTAGTCCCAGCATCTAAAACAAGGAAATGGTGGGTTTCAACACATGAATTTCTGTGAAAATGTCTAGCATAATGTCTTACGACATGGGTCGGGCTCGACCAAGGATATTATTGTTAGCTATTAGATAATAGCTAAAGCTATTAGGAACCATTTAGTGATTTTAAGCAGAAAGTGATTCAACAAGATCTGGGATTTAGAATAATCACTTGGGCAGTAGTAGAAGGATAAGGTGGGGAGAGGTGACACAGGTGGTAAGGAAATTAGTTGGAAAGCTATTAAAATTGTCTAGATAAGAAACTACAAGAGCTGAGCTAAAGCATCAGGGACTGAGAGAAAACAACAGATTGGAAGATGTTAAAGTAAAAATTCTTCAGTATGTGGACCTGAATAAATGGAAGAGAAAGTAAATATGAGAGACATTTACATATCCTACGAATATTTTGCAGGCAACTTTAACATTAAGGAAAAACATGGGGAACTTTGAATAAAACTGAATCAAGTCAATGGAGGAACATCTTTGTCAGCACTTTTTTGCCTAGGCAGGATTTTTAGTTAGATGTCTACTCAGACTCTTTCCAGCTACCATGAAACACACATCCACATGTACCCACATGCACACAAACACACGTGCTTAACCAATCACAGAATTCATTCTCTCCTTTGAGCTAGGAAGACCCTAGTGTCATAGCATCTCAGGTCAGTATGCTTGCTAAGAAATATCATCTCCTCTCCACTCATATCAGCAGCGCCAGGGAGCTCTCTGCCTCCAAGGGGCAAAGCACTGTGATGTTCAGCCATCAGCCCTACATCCACGAGCTTAGTGGTTCAGGAAGGCGTGTCCTGCCAATATCACCATGGACTCCTTTTTTTTTTTTACGATTTTATTTATTTATTGTCAGAGAGAGAGAGAGAGAGAGAGAGAGAGATTGAGCGCACAAGCAGGGGGAGCAGCAAGCAGAGGGAGCAGCAGGCTTCCTGCTGAGCAAGGAGCCCCATGTGGGACATGATCCCTGAGCCAAAAGCCACCGCTTAACCGACTGAGCCACCCAGGCGTCCCTCACCATGGACTCCTAAGCAATATTTTTTTTATTTTGAGTCTTCTCTGTTCCTAGTATACTTCAGATGTCAGGCATCAGCTAGATCCACTCACTGTGAGAAGAACAATTCCACGACATTGGAAAAAATACAAAACATGTGACTCTTAACATGGTAATTTATCCCACCCATCCCCCAAACCATCCCAGATAGTCAGGAAATTATATTGATGATTTTATAAGGAAAAAGAGACTGATTCATATTTATTTCTATTCCCAATCATGATTTTAACACTATTCTCAGAAAATGTTGCCTTGATTGCTTTCTACCTCTTAAATTTCCATATGCTTCCTCAAGCAATTTTTCCGGTCTTTAACTGGCTCTGGAGAGAGTATGTGTGACAAGGAGGCAATGCTGGTCTCCCACCCAACCTACCCAGGGGACATTTAAATAAGCTTTTAACCCATAAACATTTGCATTCAAAATGGAAAACCTCCCTGAGCTAAGTGATGCCAGGAAAAGTATGGCTCACAAAGTACAGAAGCTGCAACCAGACCAGGCCTCAAGAGGGCAATGCACTCTAGGGTATTTAATAAATACTTGCCAGTTGACTGACTTGGCCTGTTTCCAGTGCTGAGAGGCTGCTGTCATCTCTGAGCACACAAGCAAGAGCACAAAACAAACCATCTAGAACCCTGAGCAGCAGGACTGGCCTCCCAGGCATATGGAACAACCATTTGGCTCTGCAATCTGATCATAGGAGAGCAGCTCACAAGACAGCTGCCCCCAGAAAACATTCTCACTAGTCTCTCCCTGAGTTGCTTCAAAACTGGAAGTTTCTGTTTATTAGGGTAAGGGTGTGGGCTCTAGGAGTCTTCTGTCATAATGCAGAATCCCCGCAGGAGTCACTCTGTAGGCTAGAAACACCCCCTTAGTGATTTAAAATGGGGGCGTATCAGGTTGTTTTCTAATATTACCACTGCTTAGCTAGAGTGGAACGCAGAAGCAGCCATCACATTGGAGATGGGTCAAGGTGAAGGTTGCACCACGGGCTGTTGTCCAGAAAGTACAGTTTGAGACCCCAGCAGAAGCAGGAAATATTCTGTCCCACGAGTTGTCATCTGCTTCATCCCTTTGCTTTCTCAATACAGTTCTGCCAAATGCACCTATTAGCAAACACACTATGTGCACCAATGAGCAAAAACACATGTAGCATACCAGTGTTTATATTTCAGTTGGAGAAGCCGTAAAATTCATCTCTCCTATTATTTTTCCTAGTTTCGTAGGGCAGGATTTTTTATTCTTTAGGTTAAGATTCTGTGGTTGGAGGAGTCAAGTACATTGTTTTGTTTTGTTTTTAAAAATCATCTTATCGTATTGAATGGAGCACTGGGTATTATATGAAAACAATGAATCATGGAACACTATATAAAAAACTAATGTAATGTATGGTGATTAACATAACATAATAAAATAAAATTTAAAAAAATCATCTTATCATATAACTTAGGAAGAGTGTTGATAAAGAAATAGCCACAGGGCAAATCAACATCTATATAACTCCTCCAACTCTATCCTAGATACATACAGGAGTTTAAAAACAAAACACTTAAGGCTATTTTTAAGGGAAAGAAAATCACAAAGAATACATGCAGCCAGAAAGAACTAGCAGATGGGCAGTCACATGCTAATTTTGTTCTGCTAAAGGTGGGGTCTGCTCAATTACAGGCCGGCCTTAGAGTGATTACAGTGGTCCTAGATATTTTCTCTCTCGCCAGTTATAGCTGTCAGGAATTGCCCCCTCACATATTGAAAATTGGGCCCTGAGTCGTTTTCATTTGCTTTGGCTGCTGGAATAACCATCTCAGCCACTGTGTCTGGATGCTACAGTATGATAGACCATTTATGGATATCCATATTGTCTTTTTTTTCTTTAAATTTTTTTATTGTTATGTTAATCACCATACATTACATCATTAGTTTGTGATGTAGTGTTCCATGATTCATTGTTTGTGCATAACACCCAGTGCTCCACGTAGAATGTGCCCTCTTTAATACCCATCACCAGGCTAACCCATCCCCCCACCCTCCTCCACTCTAGAACCCTCAGTTTGTTTTTCAGAGTCCATCATCTCTCATGGTTCGTCTCCCCCTCTGATTTATTCCCCTTCATTCTTCCCCTCTTGCTATTTACTTTCTTTTTGTCTTAACATATATTGCATTATTTGTTTCAGAGGTACAGATCTGTGATTCAACAGTCTTGCACAATTCACAGCACTCACCATAGCACATACCCTCCCCAATGTCTATCACCCAGCCACCCCATCCCTCCCACCCCCCACCACTCCAGCAACCCTCAGTTTGTTTCCTGAGATTAAGAATTCCTCATATCAGGGAGGTCATATGATACGTGTCTTTCTCTGATTGACTTATTTCACTCAGCATAACTCCCTCCAGTTCCATCCACATCATTGCAAATGTCAAGATCTCATTTCTTTTGATGGCTGCATAATATTCCATTGTATATATATACCACTTCTTTATCCATTCATCTGTCGATGGACATCTTGACTCTTTCCACAGTTTGGCTATTGTGGACATTGCTGCTATAAACATCAGGGTGCACATACCCCTTTGGATCCCTACATTTGTATCTTCGGGGTAAATACCCAGTAGGGCAATTGCTGGATCGTATGGTAGCTCTATTTTCAACTGTTTGAGGAAACTCCATACTGTTTTCCAGAGTGGTTGCACCAGCTTGCATTCCCACCAACAGTGTAGGAGGGTTTCCCTTTCTCTACATCCCCACCAACATCTGTCGTTTTCTGACTTGTTAATTTTAGCCATTCTGACTGGTGTTAGGTGGTATCTCATTGAGGTTTTGATTTGGACGTCCCTGATGCCAAGCGATGTTGAGCACTTTTTCATGTGTCTGTTGGCCATTTGGATGTCTTCTTTGGAAAAATGTCTGTTCATGTCTTCTGCCCATTTCTTGATTGGATTATTTGTTCTTTGGGTGTTGAGTTTGCTAAGTTCTTTATAGATTTTGGGTACTAGCCCTTTATCTGATATCTCATTTGCAAATATTTTCTCCCATTCTGTCAGTTGTCTTTTGGTTTTGTGGACTGCTTCTTTTGCTGTGCAAAAGCTTTTTATCTTGATGAACTCCCAATAGTTCATTTTTGCCCTGGCTTCCCTTGCCTTTGGCGATGTTTCTAGGAAGAAGTTGCTGCAGCTGAGGTCGAAGAGGTAGCTACCCGTGTTCTCCTCTAGGATTTGGATGGACTCCTGTCTCACATTTAGGTCTTTCAACCATTTGGAGTCTATTTTTGTGTGTGGTGTAAGGAAATGGTCCAGTTTCATTCTTCCGCATGTGACTGTCCAATTTTCCCAACACCATTTGTTGAAGAGACTGTCTTTTTTCCATTGGATGTTCTTTCCTGCTTTGTCAAAGATTAGTTGACCATAGAGTTGAGGGTCCATTTCTGGGCTCTCGATTCTGTTTCATGGATCTATGTGTCTGTTTTTGTGCCAGTACCATACTGTCTTGATGATGACAGCTTTGTAATAGAGCTGGAAGTCCAGAATTGTGATGCTGCCAGCTTTTCTTTTCTTTTTCAACATTCCTCTGGCTATTCGGGGTCTCTTCTGGTTCCATACAAATTTTAGGATGATTTGTTCCATTTCTTTGAAAAAAGTGGATGGTATTTTGATGGGGATTGCTCTAGGTAGACTTGACATCTTCACAATGTTTGTTCTTCCAATCCATGAGCATGGAACGTTTTTCCATTTCTTTGTGTCTTCCTCAATTTCTTTCATGAGTATTTTATAGTTTTCTGAGTACAGATCCTTTGCCTCTTTGGTTAGATTTATTCCTAGGTATCTTATGGTTTGGGGTGAAATTGTAAATGGGATTGACTACTTAATTTCTCTCTCTTCTGTCTTCTTGTTGGTGTATAGGAATGCCACTGATTTCTGTGCATTGATTTTATATTCTGCTACTTTACTGAATTCTTGTATGAGTTCTAGCAGTTTTGGGATGGAGTCTTTTGGGGGTTTTCCACATAAAGTATCATATCATCTGCAAACAGTGAGAGTTTGACTTCTTCTTTGCCAATTTGGATGCCTTTGATTTCTTTTTGTTGTCTGATTGCTGTGGCTAGGACTTCTAATACTATGTTGAACAGCAGTGGTGATAGTGGACATCCCTGCCGCATTCCTGACCTTAGGGGGAAAGCTCTCAGTTTTTCCCCATTGAGAATGATATTCACTTTGGATGCCTTTGATTTCTTTTTGTTGTCTGATTGCTGTGGCTAGGACTTCTAATACTATGTTGAACAGCAGTGGTGATAGTGGACATCCCTGCCGCATTCCTGACCTTAGGGGGAAAGCTCTCAGTTTTTCCCCATTGAGAATGATATTCACTGTAGGTTTTTCATAGATGGCTTTTATGATATTGAGGTATGTACCCTCTATCCCTATACTCTGAAGAGTTTTGATCAAGAAAGGATGCTGTACTTTGTCAAATGCTTTTTCTGCATCTATTGAGAGGATCATATGATTCTTGTTCTTTCTTTTGCTAATGTATTGTATCACACTGATTGATTTGCAGATGTTGAACTAACCTTGCAGCCAAGGGATAAATCCCACTTGGTCATGATGAATGATCCTTTTAATGTACTTTGGATTCTGTTGGCTAGTATTTTGGTGAGAATTTTTGCATCCATGTTTATCAAGGATATTGGTCTGTAATTCTCCTTTTTGATGGGATCTTTGTCTGGTTTGGGGATCGAGGTAATGGTGGCTTCATAAAACGAGTTTGGAAGTTTTCCTTCCATTTCTATTTTTTGGAACAGTTTCAGGAGAATAGGTATTAATTCTTCTTTAAATGTTTCGTAGAATTCCCCTGGGAAGCCATCTGGCCCTGGGCTTTTGTTTGTTGGGAGATTTTTGATGACTGCTTCAATTTCCTTAGTAGTTATAGGTCTGTTCAGGTTTTCTATTTCTTCCTGGTTCAGTTTTGGTGTTTGATACATCTCTAGGAAAGCATCTATTTCTTCCAGATTATCTAATTTGCTGGCATATAGTTGCTCATAATATGTTCTTATAACTGTTTGTATTTCTTTGGTGTTGGTTGTGATCTCTTTTCTTTTTGAATAAGTCTGGCCAGGGGTTTATGGATCTTGTTAATTCTTTCAAAGAACCAGCTCCTAGTTTCGTTGATCTGTTCTACTGTTCTTTTGGTTTCTATTTCATTGATTTCTGCTCTGATCTTTATTATTTCGTGTATCCATATTGTCTTATTCTCCAGATTCAATCAGCCAAAGTGAGCTTCTAAATATATAAAGCAGGCCCTGCTATTATTCTCTGGCTTAAACGCTTTTAAAGATTCCCCATAGTTCTTAGAATAAGATCCCATCTCTATGGTGGCCTACGGTGGTTGGCCAGAGTCGGCCCTCCTGGATTCTCTACCCTCTCATGCTGCTTTCCCTTTGCCCACTGCACTTCAGACACTTTTGCCTCCTTTCTTTCCTCAGATATGTCAAGCCCATTCCTCCCCAGAGCCTACTTGTTTCTTAAGGCTTCAGCACATCTTCCTTCTTTTCTCATGGCCAAGTTCCCATCAACAATCAGGGCTCTTCGCCACAGAAGTCACGATGAATGTAGATATTCATGGACTTGTTTTTTTGTTTGGTTGTTTAATTTGTACCTCTTGTTTAATTTGACCTATACTATAGCTCCTTGAGGGCAGTGATTCTTGTCTAATTAACATATTTCTGCCTAGCCGGAGTCTAGCACAAGCCTGGTGCATCTTAGTTACTTCTTAATTATTTGCCAAATGAATCAACTCTGCTTTTTGAATCAACTACTCTTCATGATGGTTAGTCAGGATAGGAAGAGTTAAGAAAAACCAAGCATAGTGTGCTGCTCTCCATGGAATAAGCAATGAGCAGAGATGCTTAGGATTATTCTTCCCAAATTTTGCATGTTATAGTCAATTTAAGACAGATTCTTATTAGCTTAGATCCCACACTGAAGCACAGTAATTTATATTCTGCTCCTTTGTTCTGAGTTTTGATCTGTGACAGTTTTAGATAAGGGAAAAAGAAATTAAGAGAATAGAAGAGGCTTGGCAAGAGAATAAAAAATCATCTTTCCTTGCCAGTCAGCAGTTCATAGATACCTTTAAAATGTATGGTTTTCTAAAGTTCTTCATTTAAAAATATCAATAATACAAGTTAATGTCAAATTTCTAAATAAGTGTGATATAATTCTTAAATATATATTTATGCCAATATTTTGTGATCTGATGGCTTATACAATGTCTTGTTTGTATAAAAGTACATTTTCATAGATCAGATTTATATGAAGTGGAGAACAACCATAACCAAAAACAAAGTAAGACTTGGGATTTTATTGAAGCGTATTTGGCCCTGGCTCTTTATCCTCTGCTTGGCAGTTGCATGATCTTGTACCAGTAGTCTTTGAATATCTGTGCTGAGTTTCAGGTTCCTGGGCTATAAAAGGTGAGAGAGTCCATCTGCCTCAGAGAGCTATTGTGAAGCTTAGGTATATGATAATGTAAAAACATCCAAACCAATACCTGCTGTATAGTGGGTGCTTAATAAAGGCTAGTTCAATCTAAATCTAAATCTCTTTCCACTTTCCAGGAGACTTTAATTGGTCCCTCTGCTAAAAATCATCTTAGTCTCTCAGTAAATCCAGTCATGTGTTTGCATTCCTTTGAGCCTCTATGTTCTTAATTGGATAGTTCAGTCCAAGGTTTATTATAAAATCCTGGATTCTACTATCAAATTATAGATTAATTGACAATTACAAAAAACCCATGATTAATGTCTGGCAATGGGTTTGATCATACAACTGTATCATTGCTTGCTCTGCTTTCTCTGACATTAGATGTTCCCACCCAAGGGGTCTGCAAGTGCTCAGGATTCTCTGAAGCATTGCCTTTCTTTATTAAGTCCATCCACTGTGGGGGTTCACCAATGAGATTTTCTCATAATTCATCTACCAGATGAGTAGGAGGAGGAAGACCTTTGTGGTCACTATTGGGTGCTCTGAATAAAAGGAGAGCTTCGACCACTGTCACTTTAGCACTACATTCTCAACAGGGGCATTATGAATCCCAAGGGGATAAAAACAGTCTTAGCTATTATAATGGTTTGCAGTCTTCTAAGGGGCTATTACACACACACACACACCCACACACCCACCCACACACACACACACACACATATATACATACACACATCCACACAGTATATTAGTGTAGAGGAAAATCCTCTCCCCATGCCTTAGGTTCTCCTTTTCTAGAAGCACATGCATTTAGAGGAAAGCTACTTACAGAGAATGGGAAGATATCAAAGACCTGTGGGTTGGCTACACTCTCCTTTTGAGTCAAGGCAAGAGCAGAGTTTGAATCAGGATGCCCTGTTTGATTCCTGAGTCTTCCAACCCCTCCCTTTGTGACCTTGGACATGCTATTTAAAGCCTTTGTACAGTGATATCAGCTATCAATGTACCAACTCTGCAGGGCTAAGGGAAGGATTAGTGGGACCGGTGTCCCTTGCCTAGCATTGATTAGGCAAGTAGTAGTACATGGTTGCCATTGTTATTTTCATGACTGTTGTGGCTGGGGGTGATGAGATGGCGAGGAAACAGCAGCTCTGAATTCTGTACGGGGAGCAGCCTTGGGCAAAGCTAGATGGGAAAGGTTCTAAGAACCTGGGTTTGCCTTGCCTCCTTGATATTTTCCCTTGTGATTTTTAGTTTTACCATAATTCAACAGCTTTAGGCCATGGAATTACTTTGTTACTCACAAATAATTATGTTTTACCATTCTTTCCTCTGGGCCTATAACCTTGCCACTGTGCTAGGTTTATAATTGTGGTGTTGTTGTACAGTGCATGAGGAAGTTATCTGAATCACTCATTCCTACTTAAGGCTGTAGGAAAACAGTATTTTAGCCAGAGAAAGGCCATCACGGTAAATGAGGGGGACCACTGCTAGCACTTCCTTAGTTGAGTCGGCCCGTGAGGATTGGAGCTGTGCAGATCTCCCAGACTTCTTCCACAGAATGATTCATAGAGGACATGTCTGGCATAGCAAAGAGATCTATTTCATGCTTAAAAGGTTAATTCTTGATTTGATTTGTTTTAGAAGTCATGGAGATTCAGTGGAGAACAAGAAAGACAAAGAGAGGAATTACAGAGCTCACGATCTTCAAAGAGAATAATGGGAAGACATACAGAAATTCATGGAAAGAATTATTTGGTGTTTCTGTACATTTATCTGTTTAATTTTCTCATAATCCTCCTCCATTACTGCTTCCCTTCTGCATGTCTTTCCTGCTCAGGTACTGGGCATCCTTTCTCTCCATTATCACTTTTAATTTCTCTCAAAACACATCCCTTTTCACAAATATCCCTGTTTAAGGGTGAGAAAAAAGGAAGAGGGGGTAGGAAAGTCAGAAAAAGTAAATTTCTTATACGTAACATAAGGTAGATATTCCATAATGATAGCTTAGTAGAACTCAACTGCTTTAAGTCTTAATTAGATCAATGAGTACAAATTTCCTGCAGAAAAAGGTATGCACAAATGCCTTTGGTGAATTTCGGATGCCTTGTTCAAGCTACTGAAAATGATAACAGACTTAAAATAAATAGAACATGCTGTTATAATCACCACTAATATTTTATTTATGTGTTTACTTCCTTGTGTTGGGAGTAATGGCACCACTGGATACTTTGTAGAAAGAGCATGTTATTTTTCCCCTAAAAGACCAGAGGTTAGGCTATAGATTTTCACAGAAATATGGCAGTAACCTCACATCTCTGCAGATTCTTTCAATCCCCTTGCTGTCAAATGTATTTCTCAACAAGTGCATTTTTGCCTCTGAATTCAAAGGACGATAGTAGGACAGGTACTTCCACTTTCCTAAAGAAGGGAAGGAAGAAGAATTTCTTAACTAATTGAAAGTGTTGGAGAAATTAATTTTCGAAGCTTAACAGAATTTCCTGGCTTGAATTTAAGCCAAGGAAATTTCTTTTCTCACCATAAGTCTTAGGAAAAGAACCACTGGGAAGAAGAAGACAGGATAGATTTTGACATCATACCTGAAAGCTCACTGTCAAATATATCTTAAAAAACTCACTTTCTACTTTAGTGAAACCAAGATGCCAAAAATTATGTGTTCAGACAGATAGACAAACAGATAGATAGTAGGTACCATTCCCCAGCTCTCCTTAGTGAGGAGAGTTCATACAGTAGGTTACAGACAGCTTTTCTGTTTGGCACTGGGATGTCAGTGGCAATACCTATGGGAATAGCCTGGAGGCCACTTTTAGGTACATCTCCAGTGAGCAAAGGCAGTTCATTAGTAGAAGCTCTGGCAGAATGACCTGAGCTATTTCCTTAAGGGTTGCTTCAAGGGCGGCTCTATCTTCCAAACTACTAATTAATATACTCTCCTTACAATCTGTGATAGAATGATGGGATATACTCTAATCAGATGGTAGTTTTTGAAGTCTTTATATATTAAACAAATTCCTTGCATCTCCTCCCTCTCTCTCTGTCTCTCTCTCTCTCTTTCTGTCTCTGTCTCTGGCTTAATAAGTTTAGACTTCTTAAAGAAACAATTTAGAAAAAAAAAGCCTTTTTATTTGGGAGCTTCATGATGATAGGCTGCCTGATGTACTGTGGGTTATTATTGATACACAAGTCAGCCTTGCACACCTCCACTCCATTTTTTTTAACCAAGTCTGGGTCTAAATCCTGTTAATTCCACTTGATAGTCTGAGACCCCGGGGCAATCATCCCACCTTACTGGTTCTTAGATCTTTTTTCCATAAAATGGTCATTATGAGACTACCTCCCTCCTATCATTGAGAGGATTAAATGAGATTATATATGTAATATGCTTAACACAAGCTTATTATATTTCATTACACTGTTACTTATATTATTAATATTTATTTATAAATTATGTTTATTATTAGCATAAACTTAGAGGCCCCCTTGCTCTTGTTCCCACAGTGCTGTCTTACACACAATTCTAAGGAACTGAAAGAGTTACCTAAGGCCCATTTAACATTATTACTGATGTAAAGTCATTTAAAACCTATCATGAAGCTGCTGTAGAAACATCAAAGACAATTAGATACTTTCAACTATGTGTGAGCCATCAACTTCAGTTGAATGTAGGATTCTAAGCTGTTTCTCTCCTACCACAGTTTTTCTACAAGTCTGCTCTTTTCTAGAGCGGGAAATGCTACCTTCTGTAACCCAACTTACATTTCTCAGAATAATCATCTACTCATCTTCACTGAACCTGCATGTTTCACTGAGTCATGGTCAAAGTACTGCCACTTCTTTCCCCATACCATTCCCCTCCAGTTTCTCCCTTCTCTGGCCCCACTGTGATAGCCTTAGTCCAGCTCATAAGATTTCTTTAAAGATTATGAAGTGCTTTTTATATTTTGCCATTTGGTTGAGTCTGCTCCTTCAGCAAAGTGAGGCAGATGAATTATATCCATCCCAACCAGGTTCTGGAAACATGGTGTCTCAACTTCAGCTTAACCAGAAGTTGAAGAAAGGAATATTTACTAGCTGCTACTCATATCCATCAGATACTAGAGCTTTTGAAATTGTCTCAAGCTAAAAACTTCTCCAGATCACCTCTCATCACAACTGAAATCCAAACTCCCTCACAAGACATCCGAGGACTTTTAAAGTTTACCTCTCCATAGCTCGCAAACTACACTTTTTGCCACTCTCTCAGATGTATATATTGCTTTAGTCACACTCACACCAAACTATTTGCCTGAGACACAACATGCTCCCTTACACATCCATGAATTTGTATATCCTGCTGTCTAGAAAGACTCCTTTTTCTTAATCTACTGCATGAATTCATGCTTTGAGACTTTCTACACATGTTTCTACCTCTGAGGAAATCCTTCAGGTCTCCTCAGACATAGTCAGGGTTCCTTCCTCTTTGCCTTTAAAACATGTGAATTCCCATCGGACACTACACAGAGTTCATCGTTTTATTTCTTATACGTCTCCTATGAAAGGCTGAGAGTTACTAGAAGGGTTCAAGGTTTTAGAATTTTTCTTTATATTCACTATATGGTATTCAGCGTTTATTGAGTAAGAAAATGAAAGATGGAATGGAACAAGGAATAAACCTCTCCTTTTGAAATTTGCTGATGATTCCACTCACTTGGCATTGTCTTTTCCACGAGTCATTCTGACTTAGGATGTGTTTACAACATGCCCAAACACATATACATTGAGCTAATGTGTTCCTACAATAACTGGTCTGCCTGCCTTACTATATAATGGGAGAGAAAGACAATAGGACATGGTGAATGGCCAAAACACAGGACTGAGAAAGACCCTCTCAGGTGTATTAACTTCAACCTTCTATTTTCCAGCAGAACAAATGGGAAGAAAGTTTCAGCATCTGTCAGGCTTGTAAATAGCACTCACATCTACTTAAAGTCTTTCTTTTTCTGCCTTGGGGAGATGTAATGAAGAATAAACCCAATGCCTCCACCAGCTGATGGTGTTTACCTTATTTTGAAAGCAGATAAAGTATTTGTTGCAGTAAATGGAAAAACTACAGCATGAATTAAGCTCAAAAAATGAGAAAAATTGGTTGAAGTGATCTAAACTGAATAGCAACTATTATATTTCCTAGCATGTATATGTCTGATGTTTGATGGGAAAAAAAGCAGATCTGAAAACACTTTGCTTAGGTATTAAACACTTGTGGTATTTTCCCTCGCTCCTTTCATTATGGCAGCCAATTATAGCAAGGTGGGAGTCCGTTCTCAGACTCACAGAATTGGATTCCTGCTACCACCCCAGTCAAAGCCACCCCAAATAGTCACCAACTGAATGGCTATACAACCACAGATTTACATTAAAAAGCAGTTTTCATCTCAAGAGTAATTCACAGTAAGAAACGCTCCTCCTCTTACTCTGTGACCTTTCAGAATGCCATTGCTACACAGAGAATAACAGGATGCTACCTGCCCTTGGCATTCATCTTACTTTGGATGCCAGGGCAAAATTTGGAGAAAGGTGAGGTTGGGGGTGGAGTGGCAATGTTCTTTCCAATTTTCAGTCTCACTCTCAGTCATCAACCAGTGCATGGAGGCATTGCAACATTGTGCTTAGTGGATGAGTCGATGTGGAGAGCACAAAGGAGAGATGCTGAAAAGGAAGGGGGTCTTTACAAGTGTGTTTCAATGGTTCTCATCCAAGAACAGACACATAAATACTGAGAAAAATAATACTTTCTAGGATCCACAGAGGGATGCCTAAGCAAATTAATGAGTTAATATTTGTAAAGAGCATTGTGACTCTTTAATAAAAGCATGTTCTAACAGAACCAAGTATTCCATTACCTGAGTGGGTGGGCAGATAGCTCAATGGTAACACTATAGCCTGGGTTTTAAGTTTGTTTTTTATAATAGCATTGTATTAGGTTAACAGAACAGAGTCCCTGCGGGAACAAAATCAAAGCAATTAGTTAACATAGATTTAAGGAAAACTAAAATAATAGAACCACAGGATGCTTCTCTGTGATTTGTGTTCTTCTCAGGCTCTGTTGATGCATACAGTGTAGATGCCTTTTCAGACCCATCAATATCTTGAGTTGTACTAACTTGGGAGTTGGTAAAGAAACACATGTAAACACATGTGCTATCTGACCTTTTATTACAGACTAGTACAGATGCTTCTATCCTGCTCTGGCTCCCCAGCTTCCTACTGGCCTTTGAAGATGTCATGAGTCCAACCCATTATAGTCATATAGCCATTGCCCCCTCCCAAAAAGAGTATAAATAACTAGGGCACAATCTATATTCAAGAACTTGGCCTGCATTTCATGTCAAACTGAAACCAGACTGTTTTCCAGCTTTCAACATCGAGATACAAAGAAGTCATTGTATCATTTTCTTTTTGCCTGCTGTAACATTAAAAATCAGAACACTTGTCTATTTCAACAATGACCAAAAACATGTTAAGGGGGCTTCTCTCATATGTAGTTCACCATGATTCCGATATTTTTCTGTTCAATTATCCCAAAATTGAGTTTAGGAAATTCATTATAAGGACATATCTTCCTTGCTTCAGAAAAACTTAAAATTTAAGAGTTGCCTTTGTGGATAAGATATCACCAAAGCAATTTGGGTCTGATTCTCCTTTTCTGGTTTCTCCTCAAATTCCCAGAAATGATCCAGGCATGACAACTATAATCATCATCATCATCATCATCATTATTATCCCCATCATCTTCAAGTAAGGGTTGTATAAAGAATAGTTATAATAAAGTATGAGACGAAGGGAAAAATGAAGCTATTTTTAAGTAAGAATCTGTAAAATGGGAAAAGTACCTTGTCTTCCAGTGCCTCTAATTTTATTTTTCTTTCTCAATATTATTTAGAATCCTGGATATTAAAAATTAGATGAAATATAAAACAACACAAAAATCAGAAATATAATTTTTTAAAAGGCATCAGAAAAGTAACATATTCTCTCAAATTAGAATCAAGAAGCTTGTTAAGCATCTGTTGTATGTCCAGCAAATAGTAGAAACTGTAAATATTTAGGTTTATAGATACACACATGGGGCAACAAATAAATTGTTAAAGGGAATCAGAAAAAGAGCATTAAACAATTTGTAATACTTTATTTATAAAAACAACTAGAAGTAAATATGACAATGTTTAACATTTATTAATTCTGCACAGTAGTGGAAATTTTTGATATAAACTTGGTAGTATCTTATACATACCTGGAGATATAGAAGTAAGGGTTATTTGGAAATTAAGTTGAGATATTTACTTTGGATATACCCTTCTATTTCCTATAATCCTAATTTCTCTACCAGTATGGTACTCACGAGTATATAATTCCTAGGATTTTCAAGCCAATGGAATGACCATTTATAATTCAAAGTCACATATTTTGCCTATCCTTAAATTTACTCAAGTCCTGCACACAATAGTCATATGATACTAATCATTTACTTACATTGAGCTTTCCTAAAAACTGAACACTTCTCAATTTAGTATGTTTAACCTATTTTTTCTAATGGTCAATTCTGAAGAGGGAATATGTTTCTCAGTAAGTCCTACAACAAAGGACCATTAGGTTTATCAGTCTTCCTTTCTTCTATACATTTTTCTTTTGATACATTATCTTCAAAGTTTCCACATAAGAGAATATAAAAAGTAAAGATCAATAGAATTTGGAATGAGTAAAAGTAAAATGATTAATCCTATTTTTCTGTGCTTAAAATTAAGAGAACTGAATTCTATTCCTGACTTATCAACTACTTTGCTGAGTGACTGTGGACACATATCTTCATTTACTTAGTTTATAGCTTTATCATTTGTTATAATGAAGATGTTGGACTAAAGCTTGCTAGAATTTGCTTCAACCCTGATATTATGTGATTTTCATAAATTTAAAAATGTGATTTCAAACTGTTACCTAGATGAACCTAGATGAACAATCAAAGAGCAACCTTAGTTTTTAAGACAAGTGTTAGCCTCCGAAAACACTACTTCCCAGGGATTCGTTTGGCTTTATCAATCAAATAAAGCAAATTGACTAGCTCAACTTAAGTGTATTACCAACTTTTTGAGGTGAGAAGTCATGTCCTATTTTCTACCTTCCCCAACAGAGCCTAACCCATACTTTACATATAGTAGAAACTAATTTTAAAAAGTATTATTGATATATTTCTTAATGTTGATATATTTCTCTAAAGTCCATAAAGCATTGTCATCTGCAATATTCAGTTAATCCTCCTGCAACTTTTAAATTTGAGGAGATTTTGATTCCCAAGTCATGATCTGCTTAGAGTCACACAGCTGATAAGTGGAATTGCTGAGATTTGAGTTTTTACTTTTATTGGATGGATGGATAAAACAAGACACTTTGTTAGGGCTAAAATTTTCCTATTAGTATTCAGAAGCAATTTTCTGTTGTATGAAGGAAGGAAGACAGAAGAATGAAAGAATGTCTAATATCTATCACTTGAAGAGATTCTAGTCTTAAAACTAATAGTTTGAAGGTCAAGCTAAAGAAGGGAAAGGAAGTAATGGAGACCATCAAATTCATAAACATAATGGCTTAACAGACTTCAGCGAAAAAACTGGCATCTAAAACTAAATAATTTATATAGTAGTAAAAGAAATTAGCCCTTTACTTGGCCTCTAAGATTCATTATGAATTTCTAAGAGGAATAATCTGATAAAGGATTAGTATCAAAATATTTAAAGAACTGATACAACTCAATACCCAAAAACCAAATAATCCAATTAAAAATGGGCACAAGACACGAATGGACATTTCTCCAAAGACATACAGTTGGCCAACAGATACATGAAAAGATGCTCAATACCTCTCAGCATCAGGGAAATGCAAATCAAAACCACAATGAGGTATTACCTCACACCTGTCAGTATGGTTAAAATCAACAACACAAGAAACAACAAGTGTTAGTGAGAATGTGGAGAAAAAGGAACTCTCTGGTACTCTTGATGAGAATGCAAACTGGTGCAGTTACTCTGGAAAAGAGTATGGAGATTTCTCAAAAAGTTAAAAATAGAACTACCCTATAGTCCAGGAAATGCATTGCTGGGTATTTACCCCCAAAATATAAAAACATTAATTCAAAGGAATATATTCACCCCCTGTATTTATTGCAGCATTATTTATAATAGCCAAATTATGGAAGCAGCCCAAGTGTCCATTGATGAAAGAATGGATAAAGAAGATGTAATATATATATATATAATTATAGAATATTATTCAGCCATAAAATAGAATGAAATTTTGCCATTTGCAACAGCATGGATAAAGCTATAAAGTGTAATGTTAAGAGAAATAAGTCAGCCAGAGAAAGACAAAGATCATATGATCTCACTCATATGTGGAATTTAAGAAACTTAACAACAAATGAGCAAAAGAAAAAAAGAGAGAGAAAAAAATGAAGAAACATTCTTAACTACAGAGAATGAACTGAGGGTTACCAAAGGGGAGGTGAAGGAGGGGATGGGGGAAATAGGGGATGGAGATTAAAGAGTGCACTTATCATGATGAAAACAGAAATAAAACAAAATGATATAAAAAGAGTAATAAATATATTAGTCCTAACATTAGTTCATAAGCTTTTTTAAATTTTAGTTTGTACTATAATGCAACTTGAAAAGAAAATGCATTGAGTCTATTGCTCATTTTAAATTTGAATTTATCTGGTATTATTATCCACAAGTGATCAGAAGTGTCAGGTTCATGCAAATCTTTCTGATCTTGACTTAATGCTTTCAGGATACTTCTACCAAGTGTTACTTTATAATTAGAAACTTCAAAGATTTGAAGAGCTTATAAGAAAAAAATATTTTTTAAGGTACATCAGCCTGCAAATAGTTGTTATTTAAGGAGAACAATAACCCCTACCATTGGCTGTGCAGTATCTAAATTGATGCTTTGGTATTGGTAAATTATGTCTTTCATCTAAAATAATATGTATTGGATATGTTATATTAAAAATCTGAAAAAAAGTCATATTTCATCTTTCAATAAACTAACACATGCCATGGAGTCTATTTTCCAAAACCTATATAAGATCTTACGGTGTTCATAAGAGCATAAGATATTGTACAATACTTCAAAGAGTGAGTTTTTAGAGGAAAATGCACTCTACCTGGCCCAACAGAGGTTAATTCTGGCTATCCTCACCTTAACTTTCTGGATGTCAATTCTGTGGTTCATTACCTAATGATCAATCAACCCCTCAGCAATAACTAGAAACTTACTCCTCATTCCATGAATTTCCAGTCACTCTGCATTCCAGCCATTTTCACTCCAACAGAACTGCTCTACTTTTTCAGTGGAAGCTGGAGACCTGCCATTTTGAGCTCTTTTATATACATTTCACAGTGCTTCCTTCCGGTTAGCCACCATTATTCCCCTAGGTTCCCACACTCACAGTCTGTTTTACTCAGTCTCAGACCTTTATGGCTCCCTATGTTTATTACATACTCATTTTCTCATGCTCTTTTTCTATCCAGAAGGCCATTTCCCATCAGTGCATCCATGCTCTACCAAACTTTCAGGTGTAACTGAGGCTTACTCTTCTCCATTAAAAAAAAAAAAAAAAAAAAAGTCAAATCCTCTTTTTTTCCAAATCCTTTTTTCCTCTTTAAACTTCTATGAGTTTCTCAGTATCACATTCTTTGGAACTTTTTTTTTTCTTTAATTGCTTAAAGCACATTAGCAAATTGCTTCTCCAATCAGGTTGGCTTCTGCAGTGAGAAATAATAGAGTAAAAGCATTACTGGGTATGCTTGAAAAGGTGCAAGGCTAATGTGGAGGTATCACAGGTGAAGTTATGCCTTATAACAGAAAGATCTAAGGAGAGTAGGACATGCTGGCACCCGCATGAAGGCTGACTATCCATTTAAATTGTGAAATGGCTATGGATTAAACTTATACAGAGCCTCCAAATTCTAAGATCAACAAATAGAATCAGTACAAGCATAATCAAGAAAATGGAATTCACTAGAGGAAATTTAATCCAGGGAAAAAGTTACAATGATGATGGAAGGGCTAAAAACGAAACAGAAGATGATAAAATAAATGAGAGATGAGCAACAGCAGAAAGATATTGCCATCCCTGGAATCCAAGGGAGAAGCAGTTGTTACCATGGCCTGAGAGGCCACCCAAAGAAAACTGCAATCACAATAAAGCCTGTCCTATGAGAGCTAGGACTGTGGAAGAGATGCAGAGCCACCAAGATGGACAGAAATAGCCTGGCTCATTTGTTCTCACTGCCAACCTTCCACCAGTGCTTTCCATTGGCTAAACATAGAAGAAACCAAGCAGAAAAATGTAGCTGGTAGGGTCAGGTACAAGTGATACAGAGCAGAGCAGGGGGAAATGTAGGAAATGAATTTGAGACAAAAGGACCAGTTGATTTATATATTATCTATCTATATTTATCTATCATCTATCTATCTATCATCTATCATCTATCTATCTATCTATCTATCTATCTATCTATCATCTATCCATCTTTCTATCTACTGTAAATAAATGCATACATACACACTATGCACTTTGAAATACAGTCAGGGTATAGTCTTAAAAGGACGGTAACATCATGAATTCAAAAATTTTGGTGAATGTCACTATTAAATTCAAATAACAAATTCTACAAAATATTTTTATGTGTGTATGCAAAATTATCTATAACCCAGAACGGTTTTTATAGCTATCTTCCCCGAGGAAATCAATCCCAAGTTTGAAGTATTATAATGAAACTCTACCGCTACACAGTATTCAATTAGGAACTAGGGGGTTTGGGGGGGAGGTTGAATTCTATGTTTATTATTTGCTACACTGCTTCTCCAGTGGTCATCTCATCCATATTGACACCTAGAATTTTTCTATGGTAACCCTTATTCTTGGTTCTAAATTATATTCTGCTATTTTACTTCTTCAAGCAAATACTGCTTCAAGAACATTCTTCTCTCACTTTCCAAAGTAAAGGGAAAGGCAGCTGAACTTCATTAAATGCATTCACTCTGTGTACTTTACCTCTGGTTCAGTATTTGATTTGGTGTACCCTGCACTATAAGTGAAAGTGATTGTGTCATTTTTGACATATTCACAGTTTTCTGGCACAATTCAAAGACTAATAAGAATGCAATTTAGAGAAATAACATCACTTCTGATAAAATTGCTTATAAAATATATAAACCTTTAGTGAACTGTATTATTCAATATTTTCCTGCTATTTGTAGTGGAACAGGGAAACAATATTGAAAACATCCCCATTAGAGTCCTTGTGTTTTCTGGAAATCTTGCTCTAAAGGAACTCCCACCTCCATGTTCTCTCATTGAGTCATTGATCAGACTCTCCTTTTCACTCAAGTGTTGCCTACCACACAGCTCATCCTAAAGTACTATCAAGGTTTGGGTCATTAAACTGCAATAGATGACAACAGAAATAGTACTTGAAACAAATGAAAGCAGCAATACCTGTTATTACCAAATATACTTGTCAGTTATCACTGCAGAATGAAATACTAAAAAAGCTGAGTGACACAGGATTGTTTGTTAGGAATGGCAATATAAGTATAAACAAGAGGCACCAGAAGAGAATTAAAGGTAAGTCTGACCTCCTTAGTACAATTTCTCGTCAGAAGAACAAATATACAGCACATTAGCTAAGAATAAAACACTGAGCTGTAGGCAAAGACATGCTGCATAAGGTACAGCATCTAAAATTGGTCTGGCTTAGCTTTATTCTTTGAAAACTACTTCCGACACAGTTCTACTTAAAATAAAATATTTCTATATATATATGTAGGCTCAGTGATTGTTAAGACAGGAATATCGTATGTATTATAAATTTCATTAACTAACTCCAAGGAATTATTTTAATATATTTAATTATATTTAATGTTTAAAAAGACCCTCTACTATATTTGACAAAAGCTGTGTTTTGAATACTTTAGCATTCAAAGAGGAAAATAGCAAGCACTTACATAGCTCTTATGAGCCAGCCATATTTCAATCTATTTAGATATATTAATTTCTACTTTCAAAACAACTCTAAATTTTTCATCCCCATTTTATATACAAGGAAACTGAAGCACAGAGATATTACAGAACTTGTTCAGAGTTACACTGCGGGGAAATGGTGAAGTGTTTCAATGATAGGCCAATTTCAGTTTTTGTTTTTTGCACCATTGCTTTGGGGCAGGAATTTGCAAGGTTCCATGTTTTGGTCTAGGGCACATGGTCAAATAGTTTGGGAACCCAGAGGGGAAAGTGTAAGGTGTGGCTTGGTAGAATAAGAAGTCAAGACAATGAAAAAAATCTTTGTAAGACAATGAGACAATGTTATTTAAGGTAAACTACATAAAAAGAATTTAGCTAAAAACAGATACATGAAGATGAATGGCTTTTTCCTCAACTATACAATCTCTTTCTCAATGATTTTATAAACCAATGGAGGAACTTATATTCTAGTGGGGATAATTAACTCACTGTCAAATATGTATTGATTCTTATGAAGGGTAAAGTATTAATTCAAAAAGAGGAGAATGCCATGAAATTAAGTTTCTTATAATCTTAAGGCCATATGCATCAAAAATACCTAATTAATTCTGGGAATTTAAGAATTATGTCATCTAATTTCTCTCTCTCTCTCTCTCTTTTTTAATGGGCAATTACATCTCCTAACAATCTCTTTTTAGAACTCATCTGGTTTCCCAAAAATGCCCTCTCTCTTCTGGGTCTTGCTCATGGGGTTTTCTATCTAGTATGATTCTAAACTACCTTAAATTTCTATCCATCTTCCTATCACAAGGCTCACAAGGTATCATTTCATAAATTTTCTCCTATTTTCCAGTCCAAAATATTATTTTTCTCTTTGTACTTACACCACTCTGCTTATTCTTCATATATATGTATATGTAATAAACGTATATGTATATATAATGTAATATATAATATACATATATAATATATAATGTAGTTTACATTATATATGCATATAGTATGTAGTTAGTATGCAATATATGCATATATTACATTGTTTTTATGTATAGCCCTTTCTTTTCTCTACCACTCTGTTAAGAACTTGGGAACAACATCTTTATTTTTTACATATCTATTCTCGAGTATTTAGCATAGCTCCTAATAATAAAGAGACACTTTTTATTTTATTTATTTATTTATTTAAAAGTTTTTATTTATTTATTTGACAGAGAGATACACAGCGAGAGAGGGAACACAAGCAGGGGGAGTGGGAGAGGGAGAAGCAGGCTTCCCACTGAGCAGGGAGCCTGATGCGGGGCTCAATCCCAGGACCCTGGGATCGTGACCTGAGCCAAAGGCAGACGCTTAATGACTGAGCCACCCAGGTGCCCCAAAGAGATACTTTTTCAATAATTATTGAATTGGACATCCCTGATAAAAAGATAGTCTACAGTGAAGTTTATTTTTAATGTGCAATTTCACCAGTACTATGTAAAGAGGAATAATTATATTTGTTTATTTAACAACTTAAAATAATGTTAGTCATTGACAATTTCAGCTATTCTTCTTCATATGCATGTATATATGTTATATATAGAGAGAGGTATATATTTCACTCTTATTTCTTATGTTTAAGGGTTACCTAACTTCTATGGTTTTAGATTTGCCACTCAACACTATGTTATTATAGCGTTTTGCATTTGTTTATAGATTAGATGCAAAAATATGCTAATGTATCATTAAGACTGAGATTATAATTACACAGGAGTCAGAAAACTCTCTGTTAAAGTTCCCAAAGCAAACATAATTCTTTTTTCTGAAAATATCAATGAAATCTATATTTTAAAATTTGTTCTCCTGTGGTGTTAAAAGTCTAGGTAGTATTTGAGAAGGAAATGAGGTAGTATTTGAGAAATAGGGAATAAAGTGAAACCTAGACATGGAAATATTTTCTATCTAAATGGTTAAAAACTTTTTAAAAGAGAAAATAAATTATATAGTTGATGAAAGCCCATTTGAATGTAAAATACCTTAAAGTTTCAATAATGCAAGGTGTTAATAACTGAGGAAAGGATTTCTGAGATATGTAATTTGGGTCTTGCCTGAGACCCTCTAGCTATAGAGTTGCTATAGCAATGCTACTAAAGAAAATTAATGTTTATAATTAGACCAAAGCTTTAATACCATAAATCCCACTACAGCTATTTATTTTCAAACTGTTAAGGATCTGTGGCTATTTTCAGGACTCAGTGATTTACATTTGTATTTCCTGCTGTAGGCCAACCATTTTGACAATCTAGAAATTGTTCAGTTAATTCCATTTAAAATTCTGATTTGATTGGATCCAGTCTCAATACACATACACACACACACACACACACACACACACGCACGCACACACACACGCACACACACATTGGTAACAAAATGTGTTTGGGGGTTTTTGTACTTAGAAAAGCTGCAGTGAATGTTTTAGTTTGTTTTGTGTATGACACATCAGAACAGAATCACAGAACATTAAAAATCTCCATTGCTAAAAAAAATCCCTACCAATTATAAATCTCTATCCTTTACAAATCTTTATGATTTTTGTGATATTTCAATAATAGTCACAGTTTTATTCCTTAGGAATAAAAGAACAGGTGTTCTTCCTTTATCTATCTATCATCTATCTATCTATCTATCTATCTATCTATCTATCTATCTATCTATTTACCTATCTATCTATCTATCAATCACTGAATCTTACGTCTATCAGAACAGTAAAATAAACAGGAGGCTATCAGAAAGGGTAACATAACTAAAGAATTGCAAAGAAAAGGCAAAAGAATTTCTCAAATATATCACGAGTTGTTATGGCAGACCATAACCATACAAAGAATTCCTGATTAATCAACATACATCTAAGACATTAGCTGTGTAACTTTGGTACAGAAAAATAAACTGTTTTACTCCACTATAAAGTCTGAATACCACCATTTTGTATGGTTAAGTGTTGGAAGGAGCGTCATTTGGTTTTTGAGACCTCATCAAGATCTGTCAGACAATACCCAGTGAGAAACTCACAAGAAACTGGATAGTAAACATAAATATGTGAACGAACATTGTAGTCCTTGTATAACAATCTATAAATGACCATTTGGCTTTATATAAGGATTATGCCATCAGACATCTATACTCTTAAGTAAATGAAACCCTGACGTCTGTGCAATTAAGTCTCGAGCTAAGAAAAAAATAGACAAAGAGAAGCAGTTACCCAAAGATGGAGAGTAGAGAAGCCATGATATAGTAGTTACCTGGCCCATATATCTGACTTTTTCTGGGACAATACTGTTTTTAAAAGCAGGAACAGCAACTTACCTAAGGAAAAAATGAGAAAAATATAGGTTATTATAAGCAAATTGTTAAAACATTTTAAGAGAAGCAAGGCATATGTTGACAGGCAGAGCCAAGTCTGTACACACACAGAAATTGCCTAAGTCTACTATGTGTCCCACTATGATTTTCCATCCCTTAAACCCCTTTAAATATTTCTTTTTCTCCTGTCCCTGGCCTGCTTTCTCTTATTTATCTTCACCCCACACCCATTTTTGTAGGCATCCCTTCTTAGGCTGCCTTAACTCCACTAATAGTTAAATGTTCCCCCCAAAAATGAACAATTTCATTCAAAAATAAAGAATTACTAAATGTAGACTAAATTCCAGACTCTACCTCTTATTAGAGTATCACCTTTATCAAGACAAATCATCTGTGAACTAAAGATGATTAAATAATTGAATTTACATCTGCTACTAGCTTCAGAATTCTAAGTTGTTAAGAGAAGGAAGTGGAAAGGCTAGAAGAAATAACTTCTAAATAAAATCTCAGATTCAACAGCTCTCAGTTGGAATAAATTGGGGAGAGAGGCCCTTTCCATGCTACTCACCTTATTTTAGTCCCTAAGATCAGCCATTCTGTGCATGGGCAGGGCTGATTTGGTAGCCCAGGCTTTCAGTTTATAGAGGATTATAAACTGGGATTTACTCAACTACAAGATCATGTGTGAAAGATACAAGAATGGTATTGTAGGCAAAAGATGAGATTGTGGAAACCAACGGAGATAACTTGGTAAAATAGATCGATCTGCCCCAAGATCCCTTTAAAACTTCTAAGTTCAAAGGTCAGCATTCCTCAGTGCACTTGTCAGATAGACTATCAGCACATAAAAGAAATGTGTGTGCCTGCAGGGACATGTAAGCAGGTTAACTGTCATTCTGGGAGCAAGAAAAGGGCTGGCTCTCCCAGGCAAGTGCCATCGTGTTTGCAAAGCACCTAGTGTAAGCTCAATTTGCTTGGGAACCAGCTTGGAAATTTCTCTAGGTGCACAACCTTAACGTTTCTCCTGCTGGAAGCTGAAGTGTTCATTTTATGCATTGACTAATTTATTTAGTTTAGTGAGAAATTCTTTGTAAAATAAATTCTAAAAAAGAGAGAGAACCTGAAAATGAATTCCCTCTGCACAACATGTGTGTATGGTCCCATTAGCAGTTGCACAGTGGGCAATCGATTAGGGAGGGAAAAATGGCTTTTTTTATGGTAATGGATTTTGAGCCTCCTGGTGATAATTTATTTACTAGAAATTTTGCAGAGCTGGCTAGCACACTGATGAAAACCCTCTGAACATGTTCATTTAAAAATAGGAAAAAAGTGGCTTGGCTTATTTTTGAGAAATACTGTTATTAAATCATTGGAAACATATTGATAAAATATGCCTGAAAGCTACAGTCCTGTAATTTATAATACAAATTACATTGCTATTGACAAATGGCAATTTAATCCTGCAATTAACTTTAACAATTTGAATTTCTCTCTTGCCTTTTTTTTTTTTTTTTTTTTTAGAAAAACCTTGAAAGGCATTCAGTAATGCGGTGCTAGGCTAGTCATCAATTCTGGCTTTTACGCAATCCTATCTCCTCTGTATTTCTTTGTATAGAGTTACCCTAGCTACTTACAAACCAAAGGGTAAAAACAAAGTCTTTTCACTCTGACTTCCAACCCCTCAAAAATCCTGAGATAAAAGGGCCTCCCTTACCTCAAATTCCCTTGATATAGGAGAGAAAATGGCAGTTTGGCCTAGTTCAAAGAATGTGAAATTCAGACTCAAAATGACCTACGCTCCTCTTTCACTTCCATCACTTACTGGTTCTGTGGCAACGGGCAAATAAAATTTCTTCAAGGAACCTTTTCCTTTATTTGTAAAATGGAGAAAAATGACACCTACTTTGGAAAAGGTGTAGAAAAAATGAGGTAACATGCCATATGCCTGAGTTTATCCTTCATATCCATCAGCCCATGTCCTACACTCCCCTGCAAACAATGAGACATTTCAGGTGTTAGCATATTTTGCCATTTACCATTGGGGGAAAAAATCTCTTCTCCACTCAGAATGGAGGAGTGAGGTGCTTATTAGTGGGGGCAATTCAATATTCATTTCTTCATACACATATGCATAATTTATTCCTTGACTTAGGAAGCACGTGAACACTGGGCAAGGGGGGGGAGAAAAGTTAGGAAGAGTTATTCATAAAGGTGCTTCTCTGGTTGGCTTTGTTAATATATGGCTATGAAACTGTGATCGTAGTAGAGGTGAGGAGGAACAAAAGGATAATGAAGGCTCCTGACTTTGGAGATCCAGGGATTCTATGCCAATGAACATATGAGCCTATTAAAAATATAATTATGAACAAAAAGAAATATTATATAAAACACAGTATAGGGGCGCCTGGGTGGCTCAGTCGTTAAAGCATCTGCCTTCAGCTCAAGTCCTGATCGAGGGTCCTAGGATAGAGCCCCACATCGGGCTCCCTGTTCAGCAGGAAGCCTGCTTCTTCCCTTTCTCGCTGTCTCTCTCTGTCAAATAATAAATAAATAAAAATCTTAAAAAAAACAAAACCACACTAGAGAGATAAAACAGGCATATACATACATGCATCTAACCACATAGCCCCAAAATATATGAACTGACAGCTAACAGAACTAAGAGGAGAATGACATAAATCAACTATGTATTTAGAGATTTAAAAACACTTCCAAGAAATCAACAGAATAAGCAGACAAAAAAAAAAAAGGAAAGATATGGAATATATTAAAATCATTATTTAAACAAAACAGAAAATGCTTAAGTGGGATTTGAAACAGTACATTCAAAAATGGGTGGGCAAAAATAACTTGTAACATAAAAAGGAATTTGTAGCTTTAAGTGCTTTTGTCTGAAAACAAAAACAAATTGAAAAACAAATAAGCTAAACATTTAAACTCAAGAATTTAGTAAATCCAAAAACATAAAAATGAACAAATAACTATAAGAAATTACTGAAGTGAAAAGAAATATAATTAATAAAAAAGTTGGTTTTCTGAGAAAATTAATAAAATAGAGAAACTTCACAAATAGGAGAGACAGAGAGAGAGAGAAAGAGAGAGAGCACTTGAGCACAAATACTAGCAAGGAGCAAGCTCCAGGGAGAGCAAGGGAGACAAAAGCAGATAGACAAAGGAGAGAGGGAGAATGAGAGCCGGGGTAAGAGAAAGAGAGAGAGAAGGAGAGAGTGTGGGAGAGGAAAGGAGGGAATGTCACTGATAGAAAGTGAGAAACAGACACAAGAGAATGAGGAAAATAATAAAATGTCTATAAAGGACTACTATATAATAATAAATGTCCAAATCTAAAGACAAAGTATACTATCAGAAAAGTAGAAAATTTCCAAATCAGATCAAGAAAAAAATAGGAAACTTAAATAAATAGTTAAATGACATGGTAATCAAAATGTTCTTCCCTAAAAAATAAAAAAACAAAACAAAATTAAAAAAAATGAACCTAGGTCCAGGTGATTTCACAGATGAACCCTAATAAAATTTCAAGGAACAGATAATTCTTAGATTTTACAAGTATTTTAAAAAATGGAAAAAATAGTAACTTGGTTTATTCAAATTCAAAGAATCAAATAAAAACATTATATAGGTGATGGGGATTAAGGAAGGCACTTGTCATAAAGAGCACCGGGTGATGTATGGATGTGTTGAATCACTATATTGTATACCTGAAACTAATATAACACTGTATGTTAACCAACTGGAATTTAAATAAAAAGTTAAAAGAAAACAGCACAAGAAATGAAAATTACATTTACATTTTGAACACTCATAAACTCTAAATATTATTAGCTAATCAAAACTGTGAGTATGTTAACAATATTTATTCTGATTTGAAAGTATTTATCCCCCCAAAAGTAAAAATAAAAATAAAAAAATAAAATATTTATCCTCAAAGTTAAGGATGATTTAACATCAGTGAGGTACCAGTGCAATTCATTACATTGATGGGCAAAGGAAAATAACCACATAGCTATCTCAATATATGATGAAAAATTATTTGCAAATATAATCTATCAGTTAAGACTTGGAAAATTGAGGGGTGCCTGGATGGCTCAGCCAGTTAAGCATCTGCCTTCAGCTCAGGTCATGATACGGTCCTGGGATCAAGCTCTGGGTAGAGCTCCTTGCTCAGCAGGGAGCCTGCTTCTCCCTCTCCTCCCAGCTCATGCTCTCTGTCACTATCTCTGTCTCTCTCTCTCAAATAAATAAATAAAGTCTTTAAAAAAAAAAACTTGGGAAATTGAAAATAGAGAACATCCTTAGTATGAAGAATAACGTATCTCAGAAACTTACAGAAACTTTATGCTGAATACTTAGAAACATATTAACTAAGATCATGAGACATTTAAGGAGTTAATTTTAAAAGTCTCTTAAAGAACATAAAGTAGTAATTGAATAGGGGCGCCTGGGTGGCTCAGTCTGTTAAGCACCCAACTCTTGATTTCAGCTCAGGTCATAATCTCAGGGTTTTGAGATTGAGCTCTGTATCAGGCTCCACACTAGGTGTGGAGCCAACTTAAGATTTTCTCTCTCCCTCTCCTTCTGCCCCTCCCCCGCTAAAAAAAGTAATAATTGAATAAAGGTGTCAATTAATGTTAAAAATAGCACAAATTTCTATTATGTAGATATTATTTTTCCCTAAAATTGGTCCATAAATTAAACGAGGTCCCAACAAAAATCCCAATGTGATATTTTGCAGGACCTAACATTCATACATATAAACCCAGAGTAAAAATATACATAAATAAATATATATAAACAAAACCAATAAGGCCAATTCTGAAAATGAAAAGTAGGAGGGACATTATCCCATCAGATAATAAACAGCAATGAAAAAAACTATACTGAACCAATGAAGAAACAGATACATCTCTGCAATGGAAAAGCATCTTCCTAAGTATGGTAATGTGAAATATTATAAAGGTAGCACTATATATCAATGGGAAGAGATCTCATTTTAGTAGATGGTACTGAGAAATTGGCCCACAAAAATGGAGAAAGATAAACCTTAATCCCTACCCCAAATCATGTAGAAAAGTGAACTCAAAATGAGTTAAAGTCCTAAATAAAAAAAGATAAAGCTAAAGGAAGAAAATGGAGGGGAATATCTCTGTGTCTTCAGGATGGAGAAATACTTCCCAAATAAGATCCAAAAAGCAAAACTATAAAATAGAAAACGAATGGTTTTGAATACAACAAATTTTTTAAACTTTCATTTAACGAAGAGAGAAAGATTTAGAGAAGACACTTGCTCTATATAAAATGGCACATGATTATTTGGTTACCCAAGGAAATCTTTAAAATCAATGAGAAGAAAGACAGGGAGCCCATAAGACAAATGAATGAGATTAAAAAATATATGAAGACACATTCAAACTCCATCATAATGAGAAAAATGAAAATTGCAGGCGTGAGTCATCAATTAGCACCAATAAGATTGGCAAAATTTAAGTTTGAATAGTTCCAGTTGTCAGGCAGGAGGTGGGAAATAGGGAACCCTCAGCATTGCTGGTAGGAGTATAAGCTCCACAGTGTAATGGAGAACAACTTGGAAGTACTTAGAGAGATTCATTAAACCTGCCACCCCCAACACAGCAACTCCTGGACATGTATCTGGAGAAACTTTTTCAAAGATCTAGGAGGGGATCTGAACAAGAATGTTTGTCTCATTACTGCTTATGTTAGTAAAAAATTGAAGCTGATCTATATGTTCATCAATATGATAAGAAAACTGTGTTAGAGTTATCCAGTAGAATACCATGCAGTTATGAGAAGAAATAAATTAAATGTAAATACACTGAAATGAATAGATCCTAAAAACTGTACTAAGGGGAAAAATAAGAAGTAGAGACTTCATAGCACAATGTAATTTATGTAACATGACCCACAGAAACAGCATTATTTATTATACAAAAACATATACTTAAGAATACATATCTAACATATTAGCATGGGTGATTATGGTTGGATAAGAATAAGGGACTAGAGTGAGGGAAAATATAAGTAAAAGAGAAGGCCATGCACAGAGCAAAGCTGAAAGTGGGCCAAACTTGAGATATATGATTAACTCAATATTTTGCTCCCCATTGTTAAGGAAGTATTCAAGAAAAACCAGAACAGAGGCCACAGTTTGAAATACACCCTTAGACCAAATACAGTCAAGTAACCAAAACTTAAACTGCCTTGATTTCCCTGAAATGCTGGCTCTGACCTCACACAAAACAAGCTTTCTTCATGTCAGTGTGATCCTACAGCTTCCTAGCCAATCAACTACAAGCAAGTAAACTTATTCAATGACAA
Source organism: Zalophus californianus (assembly GCF_009762305.2). Lineage (NCBI taxonomy): Eukaryota > Metazoa > Chordata > Mammalia > Carnivora > Otariidae > Zalophus > Zalophus californianus. Next base: position 154,590,900 of record NC_045595.1, on the reverse strand, counting down.
GAAATGTAAGATTCTAGTAACCAATAACAATTAAAATAAAATAGAAACAAAAACAACGTACTTACTCATTCATATTTTATAAACTGAGCTGTAACTACTGAAAGCCAAGCTTCTTAACCACTATTGGTTGAAAGTTTCCCTGTTCTCCAATAGTTTATTTTTGCTCAATAAACTACTCATATCAAGTGACACTCTCTTAATTTTCTACTGACAGAAGAAAGGAAATATTAGGAAGAAGGGGAAAAATAAGGTAGGGAGGATGGAAGAAATTGAAGAAATATTTGGCAGTTATGTGAAGAGAGCTCAAACATGATTAGACGAGTATAAGTATATTGTACACAGTAGGCTGGTCAGAGATAAGGCCCAAGCTTGGCTCAACAAACTCAAGATATCTAACTAGTGTTACCATAGTCAGATGAGAGGCTCCTTGAGTTTATGGAACCTGGATGACCCTCTCTGAATCACAGTGGCTCAGTGAGCAATCTAAATTATACTTCACCATGTTTCTGCCTCAGAGACTTTCTCAGGTTTTGGGAGGCATGGGAGACACAGCCAGGTCTCTTTACTGCTCCGTTGGAGGGAGGTGTTGAGAAGAATCCTGAAACCACTAAATCTGAAGAGCCCTCTGAGTTCATCCACTTTTAATGATTCCCAATCCTGGCATTGCCTCAGAATTATCTGAAGAGCATTTAAACTACATATGTCAAAATCCTACATCAGCTCTATCAAGATATGATCTCTAGGGATGGAGAGTGTGAATCTGTCTTTTGGTAAGTCTTTGGGTGATGCTAACATGGCCAGACTAGCAAGCAGTTGGAGAACTTGCTGTTGGGAATGACCTATCTATTTTACTTTCCACTCAGTGCAAAGAATCCTCCCAATAGCTGTCCAGCTCCTTTTAAAGAGATTCAAATAATGATGAAAGAATAAGATCCCCACAGTTTGAGAGGAGGGTACAATGTTATATTCTCCTTGCAAAATAAGCTCTCTTCAAGCCTTCCCATGAGTAGGTTGCCAGTAACTGAACTGTACTGCTACTTATCTATATAATGCAGGTTGTCTGAGACAAGAGAAAGAGAATTTTGCCAGATCATTGCTAAATTCCAACCGATGTTGTGTTAATCACAAATGTAACAAACAGTCATTACGAAGAAGAGTAAATAACCCTTTGGGGCCATCTGGTTATGAGTAAATAAGTAATAGGTTTGCCCCTTCTTGTCTGAAACCTGTTCTTGAAGTTTTGTCTAATGTATCTGCTTCTTTAAAAGGCATCAATAACATATTTTGAATATTTAAAATGCACATGAAAAATGAAACTATTTTGATAGATTTACTCAAATTGTATGCAAATGTAATGCATATTTAATGCAAATGTGCATGTGGTTCTCTTAACTATTTCGTATGCTTCATTGTGCCCCTTAGTAAAATGCTAATGGTTCATCTGTGCTTCTTTATTCTACTCAGCAATTAATTGTTAATACAACTTCTGGGTACTACACAATGGCTAGAAAGAAGAAATGAAAGAAAAGGTCCTTGGGGTGCCTGGGTGGCTCAGTCATTAAGCGTCTGCCTTCGGTTCAGGTCATGGTCCTAAGGTCCTGGGATCAAGCCCCCCATTGGGCTCCCAGCTTAGCCAGGAGCCTGCTTCTCCCTCTCCCACTCCCCCTGCTTGTATTCCCTCTCTAGTTGTCTCTCTCTCTGTGTGTCAAATAAATAAATAAAATCTTTAAAAAAAAAAGTAAAGAAAAGGTCCTTGACCTTGAGAATAGTACATTCTAGTTGGGGAAAGACTACTCGCCCCCAAATCACCCAAAAAATCTCCTGTTTGTGAAATACCTGTCTTACTTAATGGCACCACTCACAGACCAGTGAGGAAAAAGTGGAAACCCTGAGAATTATCCCACACTCCTTTCTCACCTCATGCTCGTGCTCAGTAAGTCACCAAGGACCAGTTATCTTCTAAACCCACCCCCTTCTCCCATTCCAAGACTTCCTACTTAGTTCAGCTCAGCAGGAAATAATGGGATAACTGAAAGATCATCTCACCTGGTTTCCCTGCCCTCACTCTTAATCCATGCTCTATTCTGCTGCCAGAGGATCTCTCCAAAATTCATGGCTGACCCGTGTTCAGAATTTTTCAGTGACTTTCTAAATAATCCCCAAATCCTTTGCAAAACATTTAAGCCTTTCATAATTGTTCCCTAATTTGGCTCTTCTGTCATTTTTTAACTTGCATCCTGTTCTCAGGTGATAAGCAATGATTTGCAATCCCTTTAATGCAACAGCAATCAAGCTTCTACTACTGATAATACTTCTACCTGTAATGGCTTCCCCTTTAGCCCTCTCCCTTCCTCTTATCTACTTGGTGAGCTCCTATGTATTCTTCAGGAGTCAGCTCAAATGATCACTCTTCCCCAATATCAAGACACATCACTCCCCCAGGTTGAGATAATTGCTGCTTCTATATGTTTCCAAAGAACTCTATAAATATCTCAATATCATTTTTCTTTTGTTCCAATGGAGAAAGGAAATCATATGTAACTCTAATAATATGTCCCTTCCTTTTTGCATGTCCCTTTCTTTAGTAACAAGCCCCATCCAACTTTCACAACCATCCAGAATAATATGAGGAACTAGTTTAAGCCACACATGTACCCCAAATACCCCAGAGTAATGGCTCTTGGTAACTCCCCTATTATCCTGTAACTTCAGGACTATGGGGCAAGAGAGAATTTTTTTTTTTTTTTTCATTTCTAAGCCCCAATACATTTAATCATCCCTGAGGATCTTTACCATGAAGAGCTACTGTTACTGATGGAATTGTTTTCTATCTTTTGGGTGAGTTGGGAGCTGAGACAGGGGCAGGGTGTGAATATTTACTTTCTATGTTTCCTATTAGACTATATAGTTCTTTAGAGCATAGGCTAGGTTCTCCCCTTGCCCTGTTTCACCAGAACCTAGGAGAAAGTCTGGCACATGCTAAGCATTCATTGGATGTTGGATGGCTGGATGGATGGTTGGATAGATGGATGGATATGGATGGATGGATGGATGGATGGATGGATGGATGGATGGATGGATGAAAGTGAATATAAAGTAGCTAGAGAATAGTTCCAAAGGCCCAAGTATAAAGGAGTTTGTTTTTTATCATTTTGTTTTGTTTTTCTAGGCTGATGGGGTCAGACTACTGAGAGAATTGACCATAAGGGAAAGATCACTGTTGCATAAGATAATTAAGGAAAGACTTCTTAGAATAGATGAGATTAGAGCTGGGTCTTACCAAAAAAAAAAAAAAAAAAAAAAAAAAAAAAAAAAATTTAAATAGGTAGAGAAAAATAAAGAAAACATTTTAGGCTAAATATATAGATGGATACAGTGTTGTGAAGGGCAAAGGCCATATTAACTTCCACATGGGATGTACAGGATCGAGAGTAAATATGAGTAAGTAACTCGACTGCTGGGTTGAGGAATTTGCATCGATCTGGAATAGATACCCCATGTTAAACTGGTGTAATGATGTCAGTGTTTGAAGACTTGATATATAAATCTCATATTTTGTTTCTGAAATCAGGAGAATGAACTATACTGAATCTATTTACAAGCAGAGAGTTAATGCCCTCAGTTCATCATAATTAGTATACCACCAGGTTCCTTTATTGGTAACTGAAATGTTAGACATTATGGATACATTATAACAACAGTCAACGAGAGCATCTCTGTACAATAGGAAAAAGTAGAGATTCAAGGTTTTCTCATAAATTGAATCTGCAAGGAAATAGAGAAAAGAGAAATATAATTTCCCAAAGGGAACTGGTAGGAGACTATCATTGCAAAGCTAAGTATCATGGAATCTTAAATGGTCATAAATGATTACCATGGATTTTACATTTCATTTGAAGGAAAAATACCTTGAGTTACCCCCTAATGCTCTATTTGAGCCCTAGTTCAGAAATAATTCATAAAAAATAGTTAATTGAATTACTTTAACATCTCATAAGAAAAGTTTGTTTTTTAAAGTGATGGCTTTCTAAAGTACCAATACCAAACAGGATGTGAGCAGAAACACAATTGAGAATAGAGATTATGCTTTATTTTTCTTGGTACCATATGTCCCTGGTACCTCTCAAGCATAGGATGAATATTTGCTGAATGAATAAATGAATAAATCAGTAGTAAGAAGACAAGTGGGATTTGAAGAGACCATAGAAGGAACTTAAAGCTTAATATTGACTGACCTATTAACAATCAACTCAAGTATAAAAACAATTGGAATAAAGCTCTGTATGAAATGTGAAGAATCTCTTTATATTCAATATTCAATTATCTATAATTATAAAGAATAAGTCAAATGGTCTAGAAGGAACACACAAAAAAAGAAAATTCCTTCTGCAATTCAAACATTGATCATTTTCAAGACTGTTATAATTCAAATAAGAAAAGTTACATTTGGGATTTTCCTACTTTATTCATCACAGAAAGATCTGCTAACTGCCCATGACAAACATCCACTGCATATCCATTTCCATCTTGCAATTTAGATCAAGTCTTTGTAGAAAATGAAAGCAACATAAAATATTCAGAGAACATCCATATCCCTTCAGGCTCAGGATGAGTTGAACATCTCTGAAAATATTATGCAAATACAAAAATGTTTTTCATGGGATAGGCCATTTAGCTGGGGCTTTCAACACCTTGACATCTTGGAGAAAGTCAACAGATAAATACTTGAATTGGATTTATTTTTACTAGATGCCTAGTGAGGGTGCATCTAACTCTACCAAAGACATTGTCTACTCTCCCTCCCCACTAGCTACTCAGATTTTCAATTTTAGTTATAAAACAATGCCACTAGGAATGTTCACAGTGTTCTAGACATTATATTAGACCCTACACTGAAGAGCACATTGCACTGGGATATAGCTAATCCATTAATTTCAGGACAATCAGTCCTGGTCACTACAGTTCAATTAATCATTTTATGATATGTATTGATTGGTAAGATGAGGTAGACATCATTCATTTTTTAAAAAATAGTCAGAGCCACAGGCTCCCTTGTTGGTCTTATAAACTATGAATATGATAATCTCCACTGAGGAAAGGATTTGGGGATTTATTTCACCATATTGTCTAATTGCCATATGGGCTCACTAAGGTGAATAGATACCTTATTTTGCCAGAGAAAGATGATCTTATAGGGCATCTTTAAATCTCTTTTAAAACCAGAATAAAATGTTCCCCATATAAACATATTACTGCCTCTTTGGTACAAGAAAATAAGCACCAATATTCATCTCTCCCATTGGAGAGAGGTAACTAGTGATTTCTTTCTCCTATATCCCTTAATTGAGAGCTAGGGGGGAAAAATCACAACCCCGAATCCCTTAAACTTAGCAGAGTCAACTGCATCCTCCATGGTCTCTACTGTGTCTCTGTTCTGAAGGACAGTTTGGACACTAATAAGAATTAATTAGTAGATCTATGAGCTGGGGTATCACTGTACAAATTTAGAATCCCAAAACTGAAGTTACAGTTTGGTTTTTATCATGCCAGGAAGAACTGCTTTATGACAGTAGTGGCATATGCCTTTATTTGTCCCTTAGGTGCAACTGTTCTCAAATCAGAACTATTATCAGTTCCCAAATTACCCCCTATGAGGAGTATCTTTGTTTATAAGATTCAGGAGAATATCACTTCACTGTGAGAAACTTCACTCGACCCCATTAGTATGTAACATCTTTCCCTCTACACCTTCCTTATACAGCTAAAATACTCTAATGCTTTTCTAAAAAGGAAAATAATAATCAAGTATTTTTTTTGCCCTGTATAAAATTCCTTCTAGGGAGACAAATTTATTATAGATTACAATTACTTTATCATGTTTTAGTTTGTGTGTGTGTGTGTTTTAGAAAATGACTTACTCTAAATTGCATCTCGTAAAGACTACTTAATACAATTAATCATTTGTCACCAAGAATTACTTACTTAAAACTAGAATTTGCTGAAAAACATCACATCATTTTTTACTTGTGCCACCAAAGGTAATTGTGTAATTAGTAACTGGTTTACAGAAGCATGTTTTTCACATAATGCTGATAACCCAGGTCTAAATTGCCCTTTCTATCCAGGATCCAAAGGCACTTTATAAATCATTGTATTTAAGTCTCTACTCACACCTGCTCACGCCCACACACAAACTGCAAATAGGGTGTATTTAAAGAGGCCATTTAATACTAGGATAACTACTGCAAAGAATTCTCCACTGGAATGAAACACAGCAAAGTTTTAACAGATGCTCAAGAACAATAGACACCAGTTGAGGTAAAGAAATAAAGAATGTCATCTCCAATTAAAACTGCAGGAAAGATTTAGCAGGAAGCAATGCAATTATTCATTTGGATTTTGGCCAGGATACCAGAGCTAATATCCTTTGCATTGGGAAACTTTTTCTAAAGCTTTAAAAACTCATTCATATCAGAATTGCACTTTATTATCTCAGCTAAAACAGAGTTTTCAGACAATAAAAGACAAATGAAATGGTCTCCGTCACCACATCAATTTTAATCATGGTGCACCCCAATCAAAAACACACACAGGCTTCCAAAGGTTGAGAATGGAGGGAACACAAAGACTAGACTCTGGGCAGTGAAGTAAAGAATGAAGCAAGGAAAGGTGGCTAGAATTAGTGGATTAACACATAGAATAGACGTTGCAGGAAAATGGCCCAAATTAAATTAATCAAATAGCCTTCTGTATTTCTGTACTTCATCCCCATTGTCAAAATGGCCTGCTAACAAGTTAACAATGCAAATGATCATGGCATACCTTAGGACTTATGCCTGGTTGTTGAAGGAGAGACTGAGGCCCAGAGAATAGAGGCAGGTGCCCAGGGTCACGTAGCTGTAGATAATTCTGTGATAAACTCAGACATTTGTACTTGGAAAATTACATGATTATGACCAAGGTCACTGCACACTTCAGATAATTCTAACCTTTGTCAGATGTCCCCAGTTGTTTAGCCTTGTGGGCAGAAGTCAGGGATAGTCAAGTGTGTGTGTTTATATGGTTTAAGAGTAATCACCTTTCCAACTTATTATTTGTAGGATCAAAAACTACTCTCCATAGCCTAGACTAGCAGATGGTGGGGAGAACATGAAAGCACGAAGTGACATGAGGAATAAATTGGAGAGAAACATTCATAATAACTATGATTAGAAGAATTGAGCACAGTCTGTAGGAAAATACATGCCTGCCAAATCCAATTCCACTTTTACTTCAAACTGCGCCCCCCTTTCCACCTCTCTAACCATAACACCCAGGGTCCTTAAACACTGACTTGGAATTAAAATGGATTGTTTGCAGCTGCTCACATGGAGGCTTATTCTGTCTGCCCCACCCAGTGTTCACATGTGGCTTCCCTTCCCAGGCTCAGTTCCTGCCAGGGAAGGCCATTTGAGAAACAACAGGGCTGCAAACTGAACAGAATGCATTTTATGAGTCAGCTTGATCCTCATCCATGGGCTGAGAGTTTGTAGTGTTAAGCCATTAGCCCCAATGCCTGGTTTAAAAGGAATGTTCTATCTTTGGTTATCCCCCAAACCATAGTAGCTATAGGATTCAGGCCTTTTTGCTTCTCCAATTTGGTTTCTGTCAAGTTCCCCTTTTCCTCTGCCCACCTTTGATCAATTCTGTGATGGTTGAGTAGAATTTTAGAGCAGAATAGGGATAAAGTTCACATCATATCTGACTGTAGCGGCTACAATCAAAACCCTGTTTTTAAGCAAGTGGGAATGAAATTGTTCTTGCATCTGGCCATGTGCAGCCAATGGGAAAGTCAATGAGATGGGGTTGGAATATAGCTCTCACACAGGTAACTAGGGGCCTTGGCGGATGCTGATCTAGACAGTGGGGAAAGTGCAGGCCTTAATGGAGAGGAGGCTCCATTTCTTCTAAGAGTAAGAGCCACCTCAGCCTAACTGGTACTTCACTTAGCACAATTCCACCAGCAGGTAAGAGCATAATTAATATATCTCCGGTTGAAAGTTAAAAATCATTTTGCCTCCAGCTAGACAAAAAAAAAAGGCATTAATTAAATAAACTGTAAGCCCCATTTTACAGGTGCTAAATGTGGAATGAGATGTGGACAAGAGCACTGATATTATTGCAAATATGGGGAACATTAGAAATGTTCTGCTTATAAAAATTTATTCTAGGATGGGCTTGACATTTCCCTCAACTTGCTTGTAAGACAGGAGGAAAACGTGCCAAGCTTTTCATTTAGTTCTAAATTGTGGAGCTAATAGCCACGTATTGAGATGCTAATAAAGTCCTTTTTTATTTGATAACCATAACAGTGCCTTATTCTTTCAAGAATGGCAATCATTCTGTTTGGGGTTCAGCTGTAGTACTTGGTAAAGCTAGATGGTGTGAGTAGGCTAACCATTTTTTTTTCAGCACTTTAAATAATTTTCGAACAAGAGCTGAGTCCATAGATATAAGAAAGTATATTTTTGACTCCCTGACATTAGAGATTGTATGTTTTTTAATACATTTTTGAAAGAGAGGAATCCTTGTTGATATAAAAAGTGGGTGAAAAATCAGTCATTTAATCTGTGAATAACTCAGCACATATCATAGGAAAGCACAGTACTAGGCATGGGAGGGCATAAAAGGAACTAAATGAAAGCAGTTGGGATCATCCTGCAGAGGCTGGGCTAGAGCCAGCTGTTTCCATAGTCCTCTGTGCATGCTTCTCTCATGGGCATAGCCCTACCTGTCACTGTTTGTCTTTCCTTCTGGCTGGACTGTGAATTTCTTCATGAGAGCTTGATAGCTTTCATCTCCATATGTAGAATTTATCATTATTCTTGCCACATTGGGGAGGTACCTAAATTAAAGTGTGTTGAATAAATAAATGTAGGTGGAAGTTAGTACCAATGATATCAGGATTCTTTTTAATACCAGATATCCAGAGAATGAAGGATTAATGTAGTTAGGCTTCTTTCCTAAAGAGGATTGGGATATGAATTCTCTGGTGTAGGGGGCCAGAGTGTAGACAAAATTCATTTAAAAAATATTTGCTGAGCCTAATCTATCCCAGGCATTGGGCCAGGTATGGGGAACTGCAACCTATGCATAGTAGACTCAAATACTATCGTTGGCATTTTACAGTCTAATGGAGAAGACATAGGATAATGGCCAAATCTGCCTCCATCAAGGAAACACAAAGTACAGTAATGGTGTGCTGGAACCTACTCTTACTTGAAATGGCTCCTGAAAGCCATTTGTTAAATACTCAGGTACTTCAAAAGCTGGTTGTCAGACCATTAGTTGATTGCAATTGGCCATGGTGAAAGGGAAATCAGCAAACATTACAAATCCAGGACTTTTTTTTTTCATCAGGGAGGGCTTGTTACTAGCTCACCACTGGTTGCAGTACTGTGTGCCTAACTCCATGTGTTTTCACCATCTTTCCTCATCATTTACTGTCTCCTGTAGGAGGTGATAATATAAAACAGAAACATATTTATAAGGTACTTTATTTCAGAAGGCTTTATAATTCAAATTGGTAAAAAAAGTGTGTGATTAAAATTTTTAATATTTTTTATAAAACAAAACCAATGAAATAAAATGCTTTATTCTTTTCTTTTGCATGTGCCTTACTTTAACCCATAGGTTTAACCCATGCACAATACCTGTGTGTAATAGTATTCCATAAATACATATTGACTTTAATTGAATCAAATAGAATTGAATCAGATAAAATTGAATTAAATTTAATTGAACTGAATTGAAATGAATAGACTGGACTAATTTAAAATATATAATAATGCAAGATACTTTTACTTTATGTAATGAATTAAATCTATCTTGAATACTAAAATGTAATTACCTGTGTGAAAAAAACTCATTTATGTTTATTGTTTATGAAGCTATATAGGTCTGCTGTGAATGGTATACTTTTATTCATGAACGGGCCACATTTTCATAATATATGCTAGAGATTTTATCTTAGATTGAAACACTTGTAACGCTAGAAATTGATTTAACTGGAATTTAATTTTTTTTTCAATGTGGACTTTATACTTACTTGAACCTCATCTTGCTTTTATGAAAAGTTTATTTCATCTGCAATTCTTGATTTGTATGCACTACCATTTAATTCTTCCACATTTTGGAGTACTTTTTACTGCATGTTCCTATCACCAGTACATTGAAGATCCTGTGAAGCTTCCCGCCACAGTGTGATAGGTATTAACAAAGACGTCTGGGTGTGAAAGTTGTGGGTGTGAATTCTAGCTGGAAGTATTTAGTCAAATTACTTATCTCCTTCAATTCTTAAATTCCTATCCATTAAGTAAGTATGAGGCAGCACTTCTATCATAGAGATACATGCTGATGAAATGAGTTTATGGATGAAGAAACTTTAAAACAACGGCATGCATGCATGTACGGTGAGCGCTGTGAATTGTGTAAGACTGTTGAATCACAGATCTGAAACAAATAACGCAACATATTTTAAGAAAAAAGAAAAAGAAAAAGATAGCAGGAGAGGAAGAATGAAGGGGAGTAAGTCAGAGGGGGAGATGAACCAGGAGAGATGATGGACTCTGAAAAACAAACTGAGGTTTCTAGAGGGGAGGAGGGTAGGGGGATGGGGTAGCCTGGTGATGGGTATTAAAGAGGGCACATTCTGCATGGAGCACTGGGTGTTATGAACAAACAATGAATCATGGAACACTACACCAAAACAAATTATGTAATATATGGTGATTAACATAACAATAAAAATATTTTTAAAAAACTCTATAAATGCTAGAAACTTGTGCATATGAGCAAGCAATAGCTGAGAGGAAAATCTGAAGTCTAAGTGTCTTTAATGTCTACAGGCTATCTACTGAAAGAGCAAAAGAAGGTAATAGAATTGGTGGGTACCTTCTGAAAACAGAATTAGGAAAAGAAAAACAATGGATATGTATTTCTAAGTATAGTCTGGGGGAGAACAATAATAATTATTCATATTTCTTGGACAACTACTATGTGCCAGACACTCTCCTAGTGCTTCAGATGCATGTCATCCTATCTTCAAAACAACTCTCTGAGGTAGGTATTCTTGCTCATATTCTTACTTAGAAGTGTGAAAAGTGGACTAGATAGATCTTTTCCAAGGTCTTGTCCAATGAAATGATAGAGCAAGGCTTTAAATCTTGAATTAAGGCAATAACTTTAGAATATATAGAGATTATAAAATATTATAATAATGTAATATATTATGATATATCCTATAATTATAATACATTATAATAATGTATTATATACATAATTATAAGGATGGTATAGTTATATATAACATATAGTTATGTATATATAACTATAATGATATAGTATATATGTATACTATATATATAGTTATACATATATAGTTATATAACATTATAATTATAATATTTTATAATCTCTCTATATTTTACATCTATAATCTATAGGATATATATATCTTTAGAGTATATCTCACATATACATATATATATAACATATATAATGTAACTTAATATATAAATAGCAGTGTTTGAATAGGTTCTCTTTTAATACAGTATTAGATTAATCTAATCTAATCATGCAGCTAGTAAATGGCAGAGCTGAACTCAAACCCAGGTAGTCTGGCTCTCCAGAATCCACTAGCTACATGACTGCTCTACTCCACAGTTCCAACAGATTTTAACAGTCCAGTTCTATCAGCAAGGTCATCCCTATTGTGGAAATAGCTATGAAATTTACTCCACAAATGTCCAAGAAATTTTTCCCAGGGACAAAATTTCTCTGTGTAGAAAACAATACTGTACTTGTAAACTGTCATTTTTGGCTTCATATCTCATTCTCTTATGAGTTTAATTAATGTGAGTTATTTCCTGGGAGATGAGGTTTCTGGATCTCCTGGACTTTTAGCCATATTATAAACAGTTGTAAACTCCCTACGTTAATACCAATCTAAAAGGCTTTTAAGAAGCAGCCAATACCTTTTCCCATGTTACCTTGTTCCTCTCAATCCTCATTAGCTATAAAAAATAAAATTACATGTAATGTTACTGCTAGGAAAAGATTTAAAGACACATTTTTGAAACTTAAAAAAAAAAAGCTAGACTTCAGTTTTTAGGTTTGGTTAATGCTTGATGGATAACCTGAAACCATTGACTGGAACATGTTTCTCGGATGGTTGGCTGTTTTTAATTGTTACATTGTCTCTATGCTTAGGCAAAGGACCTTAATCACTCCAGTTCTAAGGATTTGTTTTGGATGGAGACAACCTTTAACTAAACTCTAGAATAATCCTCTCTTTGAAGTCTGCTCTCCATCTGTGTTCTCAAGTTTAAAACTCTCCCCCTCCATCTGCTAAATTCAGTAATGACTGTAACACCAAGCAGCAGGTAGGACCAATATGCTGGCTCAAAACTGAATCCTGAAAATGAATCTGGCATCCCTGCTGCAGAATCATCTGCATTTGCTGATCTGTCCGAATTAATCTCCAGGGAATAAGAGTGCGAAACATCGCAATGGACAAAGGGGGGGGGGATATTTCTAATTAATTGAAAACAATAATAGCATAAAAGTCATTAGGCTTTTGCCTGCATAAAAACAGCTTTGCAAAACAAGAAAACAAAAATATCACAGCTTCAGTTCCCAAACTGCATGGCAAAGTGCACAAATGCACACACATACACCCACCCCCACAACACATACCTCAAAATTCCAACACAGAAACTCATCTCAAAGGACGAAGATCCCATCTGGCAAATTATCAATTATAGTGTATGGGTATAGAGGGTACAATCATAAATACATAGAATTGAAAGTCAAAAGATTAAATACTCCTGAAATTTCATGTTTCTATTAAAAATAATTTTTCTTAGAACAACCATTAGAGGCTAAGCATGTGTCAGCCCATTCATGCTGTCTCTTCCAGCTGTTGGACTTTTTAAAGCCAGAAACTGTTCTGGTCTTACAGTTGAGTAAAGAAATTGCTTCTGAACACCATTTAGGGGCACGTTTAAAGCATGTATATTCTCTTCCCTCTTTCTGACTGTAGCACATTTTCACAAGCTCTGTGCTCAAAAGGAACATTTTGCTTTACAAGTTCTTCAAGTGAAAGATCAGTAAATTGAAAACAAAAGAGGACATAGCCTGAGGAGAAAGGTAAATTCTTCTGACCTTCCCCATATAATTTTCCTTGAATTTAGCAGTTATTCAGAAAATCACAAGCGTAAGGACTATTTTTTTTAATTTACTAGTTACTTGTGTTTTCACAATTTTTTCACCCTTTTCCCCTCTTTTCCTGACTCACAATTCTTCCTCCCTCCCATGGACCTCACACATCACTCACTCTCTCTTACTTACCCTTGCATTGAATTACATCATTCCCTCCCATTTTCTTCTCCCCCCAGATGGGCAATGACTGGGGTTGCCCTGGATTCTCCAGACTCCTGACTCGATTTTAAAGTAACTTATTTCATTTAATTTCCTGCAAATATATTCAGTGTCCTCTCCTTTCTTACCTCCAAACTTCATCTCATGGTATTATGTCCATCCTTACTCCACTTCTCACATCTCTTCCATTCTTTCTTTCTTTTTTTTTTTTTAGGCTACTAATTGCACTTCATATACTAGTAGGTCACAATAGACTTTGGACTTACATCTGAATTGCATCTGAACAGTCACCTACACAAAATGAAAGAATATTTAAAACTTGCTTTTTGGGGGCTTGGAAACCCCAAGAGGACAAGGGGCAGAACCAGTATAATTAGTCCATATAACAGTCAGCACAGTATCTATACTTTAAAAAATAGCCTTTGGTAACTATGAGAGTGGGCAAAGAGAAATAAGGTGAAGGGAAGGGAAGATGTTGATTCACTGAGGATTGGAACTTTTTACCTTAGCTCTCTGTTTTTCTTCTTTCTTTTCTTTTTCCCCTCTTCTTAATTTCATCTTTCCTTTTTTGTTATTTGAATATATATATTTTTCATTCTTTAATGTCTCTATCCTTGTGGTTTTTTTTTAAAGATTTTATTTATCCATTTGACAGAAAGAGACACAGTGAGAGAGGGAACACGAGCAGGGGGAGTGGGAGAGGGAGAAGCAGGCTTCCCGCTGAGCAGGGAGCCCGATGCGGGGATCGATCCCAGGACGCTGGGATCGTGACCTGAGCCGAAGGCAGACGCTTAACAACTGAGCCACCCAGGCATCCCTGTATCCTTGTGTTTTGAACTTGCTTTCACAATCTCTCACTTTTCATTGAGTTCTCTTCATTGGTCTGTGTTTCAGGAATTTGTAGGATGAAGTTCCCTTGTCATTTGATGGAGGGCATTAAAATATGGCTTTCCATTATATACCCATTCTTGAAGAGATAGATCTCATTTTTAAAATTGAATAACTAAATTGATACCCTTTCTGGCAAATAGAGTGTGAAATTTAAAAAAAAATTGAAGTTACATTCATGTATCTTTCTCAACAGATTTTAAGTGCTGCTTATATTATTAATATTCTTAATTCACCAAGTATTAAAGTGTTGACAAAATATTCCTCGATAAGTTTATCTTCAGCCCTGATTTCATATTTTTAAAATTTTATGACTGAAAGAACAGAGGGAAAAAATGAGAGAAACAAGTAAAGTGGATGAGATCAACACATCTTTTCAGGATTGCTTCCTGCTATTTGAATTATTTCCATACTACATACATGGGTTGTATATTTTCTTAATCCCTTTTTCAGTACAGATGTAATATAGTCCAAAGAATAAAAGTTCTGGAAACAGAACCCTAAGTAAAATCCCAGCTCTGCCATTGACTAGATCTATTATCTTGGACAAGAAATTAAAGTCCTTATACTTAAGTTTCCTTAGCTATATTTGGAAATAATTGCACATACCTCCGCGATTGCTAGAATGATTAAAATAGAATAACACAATGAAATTTGTGACATCTGTAATTGCTTACAAATACTAGTTCTCATTCTTGTTTGAAGGTGGTTAGTCTCTATGTTGCAATAATATTTTTTAATGGAAGTCACAATAAACACGTAAGCAACATTTTAACAGTCAGATCTATAAAACCATGCATGAAAAGAAAGTACTGTCAGTTTAGAAGAATTCTTTCTAGTTTCCCCACTTTGCTTGGCCCTCCTAGAGTCTAAGTTAATTTGTATGCAATGACTAAAATTACTGCCTTAATAGCACTTTGCCAAATTCTGATAGCAAGCCTAGAAATGCTTCACAGTTCTTTGAAGAGGTTAAAGTTATAAGTTACAAAAATGTAGAAAGCAGGTGGTGTTGCTATATTTCTGATGTGATATACCTACTATTTTTCTAAAACAATTTTGTCTATATTACCTCAGTTAATAAACTCAATCTAACTGACATACATAACACTGTAACAAACTGCACAATACATATGTTTATATGTATAACCCATGGGCCATATCCTGGGCTATAAAGTAAATGGGCCACACAAACGTAATATCAAACTATTAAAAATCATAGAAATTATTGCCTGTGATTATAGTGAACTTAAGCTAGAAATCAATGAAAAGATAATAAAAAATCCTCATACATTTGAATATTTATCAATGCATGTCTGAATAACCCATAGATTAAAAAACTACAGTGAAATTTAGAGAGCATTTTAAAGTAACAAATAATGAAAGTATAACATATCAAAACTTGTGAAGTATGGCTAAAATTCTAGTCTGAGAAAAATGTATAAACTTAAATTAAGCCCACTTATTAGAAACAGAAAAACTAATACTAGTTATATTCTTATCTGTCTCAAAAAGTTATTTAAAAGGAATAGAAAATCAAAGTGAAAGAAACAGGGAGAAGGTAATAACCAAAAGTTTAAGTAAAAAAATAGAAAATAGACATATATTTGAGAGATTCAATAAAGCCGAAATTTGTTTCTTTGGCACAGATAACATTTGTATACCTTATGAAAGCTATTCAAGGAAAAGAAAATTGTACAAATAATATCAAATCATAAAACTGACATCACTACAGATCACATGACATTATATGAACATATTACAAACAAGCTTGTTCTGATAATTTGATAACATGAGCAAAAGGTAAAATACCTAGAAAAATATAATTTATCAAAAATGATATGAGAGAACACACCTAACAACCTGATCTTGGTTTCTAATACCATTCTCCAATAAAAGAAAGCAAGGTTCCTTGGAAAATCTTTTTAGGAGCAGGACAGGGGCAGGGAATATGCAAGATGAGCCTGGACTATGTTGTAGTGCTCAGAACACAAATAAACAACAACAACAAAAATCCTCACAATGATGTTAGTGTGTCAGAGTGATACAGGATCCAACTGAAAGAGTTCCCAAGGGTCAAAGATGGAACAATTTGAGCAACAAATAAATTTGTATTATAACCCAAAGTATAAAATAACTATGGATGGGGACCATACCAAAATAAAGAAATGATTAAACAAATAAATAAATGGAGAGAATAGACAGATCTCCTGTGCAAAACAATCCCAACTTATGTAGATATTCCACCTTTAAGGAGTATATATCCATAGGTCTTAAGTATGGGCTGCACATAGTGACTTTCTTCAGAAAGTACAGCATGTAAAGGGAGAAAAACAAGAGTCAGTTTGCCAAGAATACACCTGACAAACACTGCCTCAGGCCAGGGGATCAAGGTTAACACCAACAGTGATAAATCACATTGATAGTATGTACCTTTCACATGATGTAATAAGAATGGCACTTTACCTTTGTGGCCTTCTTCCCTCAAACATACTATCTCAGTCCAAGTGTGGAAAAAACAAGAAACTCCCACACAAGGGATATTCTCCAAAATACTTAATCTATAATACTGAAAACTATCAAAGTCATCAAAAACAAGGAAAAGTCAAGAAATTGTCACAACTAAGAGGAGCCTCAGGAGAAATGATCACTAAATACGTATACATGACAAGGCAATTCAAGAAAGGACAATGAAATCATGGAACACTACATCAAAAACTAATGATGTACTGTATGTGACTAACATAATAATATCACGATTTCTATTAAATATTGGAACAAAAGTCCTAGTTAGGGCTGAAAAATAAACTTAAAAAATTAGAAAAAAAAAGAAATAAAAGCATTATGATTTTTATTTTATTTTTAAAGATTTTATTTATTTTTTCAGAGAGGGAGAGAGACAGAAAGAGAGAAAAAGGGGGAGCAGCAGGTAGAAGGAGAAGCAGGCTCCCGCAAGGAGCGGATGTGGGACTCCATCCCAGGACCCTGGGATCATGACCCAAGCCAAAGGCAGATGCTTAAACCACTGAGTCACCCAGGTGTCCCAGCATTATGATTTTTAAACAAAGCAATTGTATATGAAAAAAATCTAAAAGCATCTTGGAATAAAATTACTTCAAATATATAAATTTAACAAACTCACTGTACAAGATCAATACATGCACACATACACAAAACAAAAATGCAATCCATCAGAATAAAATAGAAAATGAAACAGTTTTTAAAAATGAAAAATACCTCCAGTTTTGTTCTTCTATTTCAAGACTGCTTTGGCTATTTGGGGTCTTTTGTGGTTCCACACAAACTTTAGGATTATTTGTTCTAGGTCTGTGAAAAATGCAGTTGGTATTTTGATAGGAATTGGATTAAATCTGTAGATTACTTTGGGTAGTATGGACATTTTAATGATATTTCTTCTCCCAATCCATGAGCATGGAATATGTTGATATAATGCTGTATGTTGATTATACTGGAGTTTAAAAAATAAATAAAAATTCTAAAAAATAATATAAAATAAAAGTCAAATACCTAGGCATACTCCTACAAAAGTTATATAATATTTCTACACAGAAAATCCTGTATCATTATTGAGTGAAACTAAAAATACCTCAATAGAGAAATAAATCTTGTTTATGAATTGAAAAAGCCAATACTGTAAAGATATAAATTTTCCCAAAACTGATCCATAGGCTTGATGCAACTGCAATAAAAATCCTAACAAGTGTTTGTATGTGTATGTTTGTGCAAAGCAAAAGGCTGATTTAAAATTTCATATGAAATATAAAGCCCAAAATAGTCAAGAACTATAATTTCTCAGAAAAAAAATAAAGTCAAAGAAACTATGCAATCATATATAAAGACATAAAGATACAGTAAGATGGAAAGATAAGTATACCACTGGAAGAAAATAGGTAATTCAGAAATAAACCCAAATATAAATGAAAAAGATTATTTTTTAATAAACAATATTGGGTCAGTTGGATGTTCATAAGCAAAAATAAATTAATCTTGGGACGTCTGGGTGGCTCAGTCAGTTAAGCATCTGCCTTTAGCTCAGGGCATGATCCCAGGGTCCTGGGATGGAGTCCCACAGCCGGCTCCTTGCTCAGAGGGGAGCCTGCTTCTCCCTCTGCCTGCTTTTCCCTCAGCCTGACATTCCCGCTGCTGGTGTGGGCTCCTGCACTCTCTCTCTCTCTCTGACAAATAAATAAAATTTTAAGAAAAAAGAAATCAGTCTTCACTCTTACACGATATACAAAAATTAATTTCAATTGGATTGCAGATTAAAAATAAAACAATAAAGCTTCTAACAGTTAATATAAGAAAATATCTTCTTGACCTTGGGGTAGGAAGGCACTTATCAAACAGAACCACTATAACATTAATCTTTATAATAATAATATTGAATATTAGACTTGTCTTCATCAAGAGCTATCATTAAAAGAATAAAATGGTGTTAGAGGTGTTAACTAACGCTGTTATGGCAATCATACTGCCATACAAATGTATTGAATCAATATGTTGTACACCTTCAACTTACACAATATTGTATGTGAAATATAAACACTTAAAAAAGAAAGAAAACAAAAAAAGCAAGCTATAAGGTGGGACAGTTCATCTAACTGACAAAGTACACTGTTGTAGTTGTTATTGTTGTGCAAGAAATTATCCCATAATTTAAAGTCATTAAACAATTATTTTAGTATACTAATGCATTTGGTTGTTAGAAATCTGCAAGTGACACAGTGGGGGTCGCTTGTCCCTGATCCTCAGAGTGTGCCCCATAGGGGAGGAGGCAAACAAAAGCAGAGAGTGACTTGATGGTAGAGACTAGAATCATCTGGAGATTCCTTTACTCATGTGCCTGGTGCCTGGATTGGAACTATAAAGTTTAAATATGACCTCTCAGTGCTTATAGATGTCCTCTATAGCATGATGCAGGCAGTAGAACTTCCTATATGGTGGCTCAGGACTTCAGCACAAATGTTCCAGGAGACAAAGTAGAAGCTTTATTGTCATTTATAACCTAGCATCAGAAGTCACAGGGTATTATTTTTATCATATTGTACTGGTCAAAGCCATTATAGGCTCACCCAGAATCAAGGGTAGAAGACAAAGACCTCACCTCAAGATAGGAGGAATGTCAATGAATTATGTGGTCATTTATTTAAACTACCCCAGACTCATACACAGAATATACAAGATGTATCTTGTATATCATTATAACAAAGACAGACAATACAATAGAAAGAAAATAGCCCAAAGACTTGAAATTATAAGACAGTAAATTAGTGTTATATATTCTATGAACTCTATTAACCTACTTCTATATTCAGAGGTTTTTGAAAAGATATTAGACAGTAAATAATCTTAAAGTGTTAATGGAGGATGATTGTTAAGTGAGCTGGATCTTAAGAATGAATAGAATTTGGATACATGGAAAAAGGAAAATAAGTTGATTCCTAACCTCTCCTCCCAGGAAAAGATGGGCCTTTGTAGCTATGATCTGGGCTTGGGAATGAAGATTGAGCAAGTATTGATAACAATAAAGACATCTATTAAGTCATTTAGCCAGCTTTCATGATTTCCTTTCTGAAAAAGGCCCCATTTTCTGGGAAATGTTCCATATATGTGGTTATAGCAGAAGCAGCCATGTCCATGTAAAAGTATTCTCCCCTACCATAAATGATAGATTCAGAGTGGGCCCAATATTCGAACTAGGACAATCCTCTCCTCCTCTAGTTGGACCAACTGGCTGTTCTGAACTGGGTTTGTATGTCATCTTTCTTTGTCTGGTTGAGCAGACTGGAAATCAGAAAACTCACAAGCTATTGTCAGCCATATTTTTCACTCTGTAGACTCAGAAGCAAAGAAACTCAGCCTGAAAACAGAAGAATAATGAAGTGAATGCAAATAATAAAGCAAAAAATGAATGACAGGAAAAGAAAATTGAGAGCTATCAAATCCCTAGGCCATTTTTTTCTCATCACAGGATATTTTCCCACCTGTGTGAAATATTGTTGTATACTTCTTATACATCGTTGTTTAACTGAGTTTCTGAACCTACAGACCAAATAAAGTTGACTTATGCAAGAATAAAGGTGAACTGAATATTTAGTCCCAGGCACTGGTGGGCTCAATAGGAAAAGCATATTGATAGCAATGTTTATTGAGGACTTACTTTATGCTCCCCACTGCTTCATTTAGTGCTCCCAAATGATCACACATGTAAGCAATATCCCATATTAGATATGAGAAAACTGGGACCATAAGTAATGTTCTCAATTTTATACTAGACAACAGAAGAGCCTAACATCATACTAGGTTAGGCTACAAAGACATTGCTTTTTGCTAGCATGCTCTATTGCCCTCAGCAAATCCAAAAGACTAAATAATAAGCAAAAACTAGATTTAAAATGAAAGGGAGAACAAGTTTAGCCTAGAACATACACTTTATAAGAGACCTGTGAACAAGCTTTGGGGTAGGAGGACCTATTAAACAAGAAAACCTGGTTAGATCTTTTAAATCAATGCTTCTGAAATTATTTTTATGCAGGGCAAAAGACCTACTCCGCCTGTTACCCCTTTTGTGGGGGAAAACAATGATGTACCAATATACAATTTTTAAATTTTGTATGCACTTGGAAATAGGGGTATATGGATTCATATTTTAACTGCAACCTGTATACGTCTTAAAGTCTAGTAATGCAATAATTATCAGACAACATTTTTTGATAACAATATACATCAATACATACTGTAGGATTAATGAATCCTCTCACAACAAACTAAATGATACATGATGGAGCTAAATTAACACTGATTTGGGAGTAAAAGCAAAACTTTCTGCAACTAAAAATGAAAAATGAAAAAATAACATTGATGTTGTACCTATAACAACCACCACCAAATCCTTCTTTAATATTCTACGCATACCAACCCTCTGTTTCATGTGAAGTAGAAGCTTTATGATGTTGACACATACAGCATTCTTAATAAAAACAATAATAAAAGATACAAAATACTATGTATCTTCAGCAAACTGTATTTTCTCATTTTTGCTTAGGAATTAAAATTATAGTAACTCTGAATAACTTGACCATTTTGTAGTGACTTTAGTAAGCTGAAAATTAAAGAAAAAAATGTCTATGGAACTACTGGGCATCGTTCACCCTTTCTTTTGAAACAAAAAAAAAAGGCTTACATTTTGGGGATAAATCACAGGCTGTAATTATAAGTAAATCTTGGTTTGAAATTATTGTTATGTCAGATGAGAAAAGCATCATGACTAAAGCATAAAGTGGGAATAAACATGAAGATGGCATAATTAAATCAGACATTCTACATTGGAGATGAGTGGGGAATTACACTGTTCTGGTAACAAGGGGACAAACTGTATGTGAAAGACTGAACTATAGTCAGAGGATCTTTGATTTGATACACTGGGTTTGGGGAAACCATGGAAAGTTCTTAATCAGAAAAGTGATATGGTAGAAGTTGTATATTACGGAGATTTGTGTGGGCAGCAGAGTGCAGGCTGGATGGGGATTGGACATAGTTAAGACACTGAGACCATGTAGAAAGACTTCCCAGGAATTGGCTGCTGTGTAAGAAGTGCATGGAGCACAGGGACCACACAGAACCTGGAGAGACATGGTCTAATCTGAGGGACTTGATAGAAATAAATGAGGGGAATGGGAAATGAAAGAGTAAAAATCTAGCAGAGAGGGAGCATAGTGGTTCTATTCATATAAGCAAGTAAGAAAATG
Organism: Zalophus californianus; assembly: GCF_009762305.2. Taxonomy (NCBI): domain Eukaryota; kingdom Metazoa; phylum Chordata; class Mammalia; order Carnivora; family Otariidae; genus Zalophus; species Zalophus californianus. Next base: position 154,568,827 of record NC_045595.1, on the reverse strand, counting down.
ATTACAAATGGAATCCTGCTTCTAGGGAAAGTATTAAATTTGAAATATGGAAATTCAAATAAATATATATTTTAAGCTAGTGGAATAAGTTACTAAAATAAGACTATGGTAAAAAGTTCAAGGCTGATTGGAGCATTAGATAATGACAACGTGTTAACTCTATTCCTGAAGAGTAAAGGCATCAATAGATTGAGCGTATAGAGGAAAGAAGGTATTTGAGGACACAGATTTGGGAAACCTCATTGTTAGTAGGTAGAAAAAAAGAAGAGGTTCTTAAAAAGACCAGGAAGGAAGGGTCAGAGTTGGGAAGAGAGAGGAGAAAGGATATGCATGCAGAAGTAAAAGAGAACAGCATTTTAAAGAAGAGGTGGAGGGCCACTGATGCCACATGTTCAAAGGAAAATAAAGTCTTAGGAAAAGACACATTTTATAGACAGGAGGGACATTTTTAATATGTTGAAAGTGAAATATTTTTTTAGCAAAATGCAGAAATAGATTGGATATAGGGGCTTCAGTAAGTAAGTAGGTTGGAAATGGAAACAGAGGTATAGATCAAGCCCCAATGGGTTGCAGCAGAAAAGACAATCTTTATAAACAGGAGTTATAAAGATGGAGCAGTGCCAAGCAAACATTGTATTAAGAAAAGATTATCCTAAAAAAGGCAAAGGGTGCTTTGGTAGAAGGATGTTCTTTATTAATTGTGCTTTGCAATATCTTTCTTTGTCAATAAGGATTTTAATAAAGCAACTGACGAGCAGCATCTAGAAATTTTAGAGTTTGTAAACTAATGTTTTCTCTTTAGGACAAAATAAAAATATTAATTGCCAGAGAACATATTCCTCCATGACATGTTTAGTAAAATTTATCTCATTAACAGCTTCATTAAGCTATGCATCCAACCATCCTACAGAGTCTGTCTCAGTTTTTTGTCATTCTGAATGAGGGCATCTGTTGTTAATATCTGCCATCACCAAGCTACTTTACATTTGTATTAAATGGATTTCATCATCTTCGTTTTAACCAATTTCTCAAATTTAATGAGGGTATAATGTATGCTGATCCAAACTCAGATCATGTTACAGTGCCCTTATACTTGTTCCATCCTTAAATTATGCTTTTCATATTCCTTTATTTCCTTCTATGAGTTATTAATGACAGTATTTATTAATATTATATTTGGAGGTTTCTTATTAGAGACTCAATACATGTCCCTCCAGACTGACCATGGCCTACCACTGATTCCTAGAAGGGCTATGTTAAATTATTTTTCCCTGATGCAGTTCACATGGCTGTCAAGTCTTCCTAACCAGCTTTGTTACTCTCCTTCTGTTAATTTTGTGAGACCTGCATCTCATTTATTCATTAGTTTTCCATTATTGTACTGAAGAAAAATGAATTTATTTGGCCTGATTTGTTTGCCTCAAATATATTTGGCTCCACCATGATAGCAGATGGGTATAAAAACACATGCATGTATATACACTTTGCTTCTTTTCTTGGCAAGTAAATTAGTCCACAACATTTTCTGTAGCCCATCTCACATTTAATGTCACAGAAGGGATTCATCTTTTGGCAATGAACATTAGTAGCCCAAAGAAAGGGGGTCATAAATCCCATTTTCATTTTTTATTAAAATCATACTATGTCAGGGTGTAATTTTCATTTTGTGATACAGTATAATTTATTCAGTGACCTTGGACCATGTTCCTTTGCTAATCTGAAATGTTGAATCAGTGTACTAATGATTTCTGCAACTTTATACGGTTTCCTTTAATATAAGACCTTAAAAAGACCAGTTTTTAGCTGAATTTTCATTAGTGGAAGAAATAATGTTGGTAAATTTTAAGAGGAAAAGCAGAGGCCAGTGCAAAATTTTTAAAAATGAAACAAAATTCATGAGTTAAACTGGAAAATATTTTTTTTTACCTTTTATGAATCCATTGTCTTAAAACTGAATATCATTCTAATACAACCTCATTTAATATCTTTAGCCTCTTGAATTTCAGTCACTGATCACCTTACTATAACTAATTCCTGAACAAACATGAAAAACAGATTAAGGGCAATGTATGAATAACTAAAATGGCTAAACCTAATAGTTTTAGATAATAATTTCAGTCTTTTTTCTAAATAAATTTTAACCATTGTAATAACTTTTTTTTTTCTAAACCCATCCTTTTATTGACACCGGTTCTGTTGCAAAGTCATTTGAAAGGGTGAAAAGAAAAGATAGTCACTTTGGTGGCTGAGGGTGATGGCTGGATAATGGCCCTAAACTGTGGCCAATGTGGTCCATCTTGTGGTACAGGCTTGTTACCACTAACACACCAGCCCCGATTCAATGTAAAGTTCAACCACTTTCTGTCAATCTCCTGCCTTGTTTTAAGTCAATCTCATCTCTTTGGAAAAATCCCAAACCCAGACTAATCCTTCAGTCAGCTTTCCCTTCTAATCTCAAGCAACAGATCCTTGGTGGAAAAAAAACATTTATGTTATCTATAGTCTCATTATAAAAATAAGACAACAACCTAAAATTAGATATTTGTGTGGCTATGTATTAGTGTGTCAAAATTATGAGCTATGCTAAACTATTGGTCAAACTATTGGTAAGTTGTACAATTAGTTTAGTAGTTAAGACATGCATCTTTATTTTTTAGCAAGATATAATAAAATAGAAAATAAAATTCAGATTACTTTCTTTGTAGTAAACCAAAATATTGTTTCCTAAAACATTTCAGGTATGTGTATGCATCATGGTCTGTAATGTAAAATGAAATTCTTACTGTGTGGTTCACGGTTAAAAGAGTCCATTGATCAAGAACTACATAGGATATCGGTGAGAATGTGGAGCAACAGGGATGCTCAGACACTGCTGGTGGAAATGCAAAATAGTTTAGCCATTTTGGCAAAAACTAGTTTCTTATAAACATATACTTACCATATGATCCAGTAATTCCACTTCTAAGCATTTACACCAGAAAAGTGAAAACATGTGATCACAAAAAGATTTGTACTTGAATGTTCATAGATGCTTTATTTATAATAGGCAAAGTACTAGAAAAAAACCAAAATGTCCATCAACTGATGAACTGATAAACAATTTGTGGCATATCCATACAGTGGGATAGCTTTCAGGAACTAAATATTCTAACTACTGACACATGGAATGACATAGTTGACTCTCTAAAGCATCACACTATGTTAAAGAGGATAGTCAAAAAACAGAATATGTTGTATTATTCAATTCATATGAAATTCTAGAAAAGGCAAAAACAATGGTGACAGGAAGATCAGTTTTTGCCAGGAACTAGTGGTGAGGGAAGTGGTTTGTATACAAAAGGGTAGAAGGCAACTCTTAGGTTAATGGAAATGGTCTATATCATGATTCCAGTTGAGAATACACAACTGTATACATTTATGAAAACTAACCAAAATGTACAGTTAAAATTAGTGAATTTTATTGTATATAAAATAAACCTCAATAAGGCTGAGTTTAAAGACACTGAGAAACAAAGATATTTTTTAAATAGATATATTTAGATGCCTGAAATTGCCAAAAATATACTCCCTGATAACTACAGTATTAGATTTCTTAACTCTTGCTATTAAATGTAAGTAGTATATAGTGAATTTTTGCTATACTTTATAATTATCTCTATTTCATACTATCTTTTCCCTAATTCATCTTCCATTTATGTAAATGTAAGTATACTACATAAGATTAAACCTTAATTCTGAATATAATAAATAAATGGGGATTTCATTTTTTCCTATAAGGTGTTTGCATGTGTATTTTTTTTTCTCCCTAAAAATCAAAAAAACCGTTGTTTCCTCTTTTCTTTGGCATGATGTTTTGTGGGGTTGTTTTTACTTGTGTGAAAAAGTTGCATTAGATAATATAAGTCAATTTTTTTTAAGATTTTATTTATTCATTTGAGACACAGAGATAGAGAGAGAGAAAGCATGAGCAGGGAGAGAGGCAGAGGGAGAAGCAGGCCCCTCGTTGAGCCAGGAGCCCAATGTGGGGCTCGATCCCATGACCCTGGGATCATGACCTGAGCCGAAGGCAGACGCCCAACCATCTGAGCCACCCAGGTGCCCCAATATAAGTCAATTTAAAAATTAGTCTCTGGAGAGAAAATATTAAATAGATTTACTATGACAATAGGTTCAAAGGGTAATGTTCTGGTTATTGATCTATTCCAGAAAGAATTTCTTTGTAATATTTCCTCCTTTTCCCACTGAAGATTGCTTCAACTTTTTCCTTAAAGAGTTCCTTAGAGTCTATCCATCTTCCACCTACTCCTCTTCCCATAACAACTGATTGCAGGATGACTAAGCAATAATCATCCTGTAATAGCGGAGACTCTTTTCAGGGGAAAATCATATGTGAGCTGTATGTTCAAATAAGTAGGCAAAACTGAGCAGTATCTGCCCTCGAACAAGAAAGTTCCTGTGAAAACCAATCAACTGGGACTTGTAACTACAGATGGCTTGGCAAAAATCCAGGTATAATAAAATCAAACATCTAAACTAGCTAATGATTTGTATGTCTTAAGATTATAAAAATATATGTGTGTACCATTTAGCTTTCCTTTTTTTGGTCTTTACTGTGGAATCCCATAGACACAGACTGTGATGTTGACTACAGTTGTATCAAAATTCATACACTATGAAATTTCATCTGCAGGTCATTAAAAGATGCCATATAGCACTTTTGATAGAGAGTTTTGACTATTTTAATATGTGGTTTATTTTTTGAGTCAATGCCTTTGTGTAATATTTTAAGCAATATAAGAACACGTATGTCCACAAAATACTGACTAGAAACTTTATTTCTTCTAATTGCTTATACAAGTCTTAAAACACCATATGACACAAAGTTGTTGAGTTATGACACTGGCAGCAAATGGCTGTGTTGAGACATGGATGCCCTCTAATGGTGGGTAGGTCATCCTGGCATATGGTCTCTGATAAACATGCCTGAATCTGTCAAGATGCCACATTGTATACAATAGGATCACTTCTTTTATGGGGTTATCTTCTCAAGTAGGCAGCAAAACTCTTGTAAAGTTAAAATTAATCCATTCATAAAGTACATTTATGGCTGATGGAATACAATCTAGTATGGTATTTATTATGAAAGGAAAGAATGAAAGTCTAGCCAGATCTCTAGACATTTGAACTATTTGTGCCAATAAGATACCATTACATCTCTAGGACTGAATAGTAGAGAAATTCCTGGAAGGCTTACAGCATTTTTTTTTAAATAGTATGCCTCCTTAACTTTAACACATTTTAATAGATATATTTGTTGATATTAGGAATAAATGAAACATGAAGTTCCACCTTATGAGAAGACAGACACTAAAATCTGGACAACCTAAGAAAAATTGTACACATAATTCTGCTCCACTGTATTTATCTTTAATTACCTGGAAGGGAAAGTAGCTTGTGTAAGAATAAGAACACCAAATGATTTACCTCATTGCATTTTTTTAGTCATAAATGCGGTTTTGATCAGGTTGATCTAAAAATGACTAAGTCCAATAGGCAGGGAATTTTGCTACAGAATCAAGACTCTAACATAGAATCAAAAGGCTTCAAAGACAATATGAAGCACAATGAAGAATTAATATTACATTTATCAATAATCACAGTCAAAATAATAGCAAACTGACTCTGGTGTGGTATGTTCTATTGTAGGATAGCAAGTATGAAAAACCTATTTGAATGCTTATAGATTCTGTCATCTCGATCTTCATATTTTATAAGAAACCTATGTGTGGATTATGAAGGTAGGTCTGATACTGCAGAATTATGTGTCTGAATGAAGGCAACAGATGCCAATGGATGAGGTGATCAAGACAGGGGTAGGAAATGTCAGAATGATAGACATACCACTTCCCAATTTGATGTGTCTGCTGTTGCACCTCATTTGTCCAAGAAGCCCCAACCTTTGGACACACATATGGTCAGTAAATTCATTAATGGTAGCTTTAAATCTTAGCTGCTGGGGTGCTGAACACTTTACATTGGTCCCATGTTAGTTATGTAGGCACTAGTTTGGAGAACTCCTTTTTCTGCTGGAGTACTGAAGTTCACCAGGGTATACCTAAACAGGCTGTGAGAGCAGCACAGATGTAGACAAAGTTAGGAAAAAGAACTAGTCCTAACACCCATTTCCCAATTCAGGTTATTTCCCTCCTTCCGTCTCTTATTGGGATTTCCCTAAGTCTTCCTAAAATAAATGCTTTAATATCGATGATATTCAGAAATAATTTTATAAAATACATGACATACATACATCCTCAGACATGTACATATACTCTTGGTATATTTTTTCTATGGAACCATAAGTTATTATTTCCATGTGAATACACTGACATAAGTTATCAAAAACTGGAACAGGGTCTTTAATATATTTTGAACATGAAACATATTCACCTGGCTAAATTTTTTGACATTTACAAAGCTTCATTTTATAAGGTAACATTCCTCTATACCTATCACACATCCAACCATTTCTCAGCCCTAACACCTAAGTGTGTCCATTATTACATCATACGTGTATACTTAGATTTGTAGCATAAATTTTCAAAAGTGGGATTTCTGAGTCAACAAATACATGAATTTTTAATATTGATAAATATTGCCAAAATTTTCTATAGAGATTATATCAATTTACACTTTCTTTAGCAATGTATAAGAAAACTTTTCCTTTGCTTGACCACTATCATCCTATTATAACATGGGTATATAGAAAGAGTACTAGGTTTGGATTTTAACCAATTCTGTTATTGGGCAAGTTCTTTAAATTTTAATTTTGTCATCTATAAAATAAGGTACATAGCAAAGTTATTATAAGAATTAGGTAATGGGAATGCAAGCTGGTGCAGCCACTCTGGAAAACAGTATGGAGGTTCCTCAAAAAGTTGAAAATAGAGCTACCATATGACCCAGCAATTGCACTACTGGGTATTTACCCCAAAGATACAAATGTAGGGATCCGAAGGGCTATGTGCACCCCAATGTTTATAGCAGCAATGTCCACAATAGCTAAACTATGGAAAGAACCAAGATGTCCATCGACAGATGAATGGATAAAGAAGATGCAGTATATATATACAATGGAATATTAACGCAGCCATCAAAAGGAATGAGATCTTGCCATTTGCAATGATGTGGATGGAACTGGAGGGTATTATGCTGAGCGCAATAAGTCAATCAGAGAAAGACATGTATCATATGACCTCACTGATATGAGGAATTCTTAATCTCAGGAAACAAACTGAGAGTTGTTGGAGTGGTGGGGGTGGAAGGGATGGGGTGGCTGGGTGATAGACATTGGGGAGGGTATGTGCTATGGTGAGTGCTGTGAATTGTGTAAGACTGTTGAATCACAGACCTGTACCTCTGAAACAAATAATACATTATATGTTAAAAAAAAGGGAAAAGGGAAGGGAAAAATGAAGGGGGGAAATCGGAGGAGGAGACGAACCACGAGAGACTATGGACTCTGAGAAACAAACTGAGAGTTCTAGAGGGGAGGGGGTGGGGGGATGGGTTAGCCTGGTGATGGGTATTAAAGAGGGCACATACTGAAAAAAAAACAAAACAAAACCAAAAACAAAAACATATGTATTCAAAATAAACGTAATCTGGAGCAAAAAAAAAAAAATGTTCTATTTCTTAGTCTAGGTGGTAGGTACATATATGTTCATTTTATTGTTGTTCCTTTTCCTTACACATAGATTATAAATATTTTATGTGTTTAATTTAATAAAATAGTTTAATAAAAAAATAAAGCACAGTCAAAAAAAAAAAGAATTAGGTAAGATCATTATAATAGTGTTGAGTACAGTACCTGTCATGTAGTTAATGCCAAGTAAATAGAAACAATCATTCTAGTGCAGAGGACCAGCGGGGAAGGGAGAGAAAAATGAATGGGAAGAAATCAGAGAGGGAGACAAACCATGAAAGACTCTGGACTCTGGGAAACAAACTAAGGGTTACAGAAGGGAAGGAACTGGGGGTATGGGGTAACTGGGTGATGGGTATTAAAGAAGGCACATGTTGTGATGAGCACTGGGTGTTATATGCAACTAAAGAATCGTAGAACACTATATCAAAAACTAAAAAAAAAAACTAAAAAAAAAGAAACATTCTTTTCTCTAATTTTCAAATTAGGATATATATTATACCTTTTTCTCTTAATTCAAGAACTCCTTTTTATATGGCTTTTCATTTTCTTTCTTCATTGTTGTTGTTTTATTAACTATTTTAATTCCAGTATAGTTAACATACAGGATTAGATGTGGTGTAAACACACACACACACACACACACACACACACACACATACACACACACAATGGAATATTACTCAGCCATAAAAACAATGAAATCTTGCTGTTTGCAACAACAGGGATGGCTTTTCATTTTCATTAGCTAAAATAACCATTATATTATCTTACCAACTAATAGTATATGGTTAACCTACGAACGCAAACATGTCCCAAGCACTCACTCTGCCTTCTTTAAGGAAGCAAACAGAAGCCGAAGCATGGCACAATAAACCAGGGAGCACCAAATGTAGGACTGAAAAACTGACATTTAAAAACACAAGAGTTTCTGTTTAAACATGGGCTATGAAATTCATGTCACCATTTTATTCTAAAAAGAATACGACAACAAAAGTAGAGGGGCACCTGGCTAGCTCAGTCAGTAAAGCACACAACTCTTGATCTTTGGTTGTGAGTTTGAGCCCCATGTTAGGGATAGAGATTACTTTAAGAAAAAAAAAAAAAGAGAGAGAGGGAGAAAAAAATAGATAAAAATGATTTTTTTAGTAAAATATATAAAGAAAAAAATGGTATAGGAAAACAGAAATTAATAGTTGTTCATCAATGATGTTGAGAAATTAATGTGCAATAATATGAGTTAGAAATTATATAAATGAACTAATATTATGAACAAATGCCATATTACTAATATTAATACATAAACAATACAATACAAAAACACATATTAATATTAATATATAAGCATAAATATAGTAAAATATTAATAATATTATGTATTATTAATGAAAGTAATAGTATTTTAAAACTAGAGCAAGGGGAACAGTGATAAGTTACTCAGCAGGTGAGAGAAAGCTGAAACTGATGCAAGCAATGGGAAAAGAGAAGCAGCAAGCTTTCTAATAGCTTTAGACAGGAAATTATATCTATATAATGGATGTTATATAATGGATATAAATATAATGGAATATTACTCAGCCATAAAAACGAATAAAACTTTGCCATTTGCAATAACATGGATGGATCAAGAGGGTATAATGCTAAGTGAAATAAGTCAATCAGAGAAAGACAAACACCATATGATTTCACTCGTATGTGGAATTTAAGAAACAAAACAAATGAACAAAGGAAAAAAAGAGACAAACAAAAAAACCAAGTTCTTAAATATAGAGAACAAACTGATGGTTACCAGAGGGGAACTGTGTGGGAGGATGGGTGAAGTAGGTGAAGGGGATTAAGAGTACACTTACAATAATGAGCATGAGTAATGTATAGAATTGTTGAGTCACTATACTGTGCACCTGAAACTAATATAACTCTGTACATTAATTACACTGGAATTAAAAAAATAAAAATCTGTTCTTTCTAAATTTTCACTTATTTCTTGGATGGCTCTGTTCCTTTTATTTCTATTTAACCTAAATATCTGTACATCTTTAATTATCTTTTAATTTCCAGCCTATATTTGTATTTGATTTTCATTATTGATACTAATTGTAAAACAAATGAGTTTTGGATGAGCTATAAGTCTAACATAGGTAGTTTCTGTCTTGAACCTCTTTCCTGACTGACACTGATATCATTCTATAAAGGTGAAGCTGCCAAGAATAGGAATGAGAACTTTCAAAGCATTCAGAAGAATCTAAGAGACATCTTGTCTCCCAGATTTGGGGAACTCATTATTTCATCTCACTTAAAGAAAATGATGATCATGACAGTGATGATGACAACAGCGATTGGTAATGATGACAATCCTAAAGATTAGCAAGTAATAATAGTTGTAGTAGTGGTGGTGATGGTGGTGGTGGTGATAGTAGTAGTGGTGGTGGTAGTAATAGTAGTACTGGTAGTAGTAATAGTAGACATGGTGGTGGTGGTGTTGGAAGTAGTAGTGGTAGTGATGGAGGTAGTGATAGTGGTGGTAATGGTAGTAGCAGTGATGATAGTAATAGTAGTAGTAATGGTGGTAGAGGTGGTGGTGGTAACAGAAATAGTGGTGGTATTAACAGCAGTAGTAGTGATGGCGGTAGTAATGATGATGGTGATAGTAGTAGCAGAAGCAACAACAGTTTCAACAGCGGCAGCAGCATGTACTCAATACTGGGCATTTAATCATGTCTTCCCCACACCATCTTATAAACATCCTTTTACTAACTGAGTCATGCATTAGTTTGTCAACATTCAACTAATTTTGGACTACTAAATGGAATTTTATACACAAATGAAGATAATGAAATTTCAAGAGATTATATAACTTAGTCCAAAGTTACCTGGGAAAATCATTGGCAGAGTTCAGACCTTGGTCTGTCTGATTAAAAAAATCCCATGCTCTTAAATTACTCTATATCCTAAGTTTCATGTTTTATAAACTGCCCTACCAAGATTTTCCACCTTTATAAAGATAGGAAGAAAACAAGTTGTGTCTTCCTTTTTTCCAAAGGTCCTTAAAGATCCCAATATTCTATTGGGACTGTTCCTGGCATGTCATACATTCAAGAAGTATTTAGTAAAAGTTAAAGAATGAGAAATCCATGTCATTCATTTTTATTTGCTTCAGTAAACCTATTAAACACCTTGCACAATAAGTGGTCACAGCAATGGACAGAATTAGATGACTGGGAGAATTGATTTGCTCCATAATGTCTACCCTGTTGGAATGTGGTGGTGTTAATATTCAATTAGTTGTTACCTGCATCTCAAAGAAGGCGAGTAGACAGTGTTAATAACACGGTAGTAAGTGTGTAGTTTATTCTTTACATGTTGTTCTGATGGGTAACATTGCCAAATAATATAATCTGTTCACATTGATAAGCTATTATTGATTTTGTCTTTTAAATTAAACCTTTTTTGTTTGCTTGCTTATTTTGTTATCACTTATATCCGAGTGGTGAGATCTGAGGTTTGGGGATTTTCAAAGATAAAGAAAAAGTTCCCGAGAGGGCAATCTAGTTCAAGTAAAGTAAGAAAGATGAGGTCCATCTGTCCACAGCAAAACAACTCAGAATTAAGACTACTTCCCCAGCTGCTGAAGGCAAATCAGCCACAGGGACACAAAGAGGCAATGCAACAATACTGTACGTTGCTGTGCCTTTGTGAAGGGATATTAATATGTTGGACAAGTATGGATTACTTATGGTATATATCACAATAGCATATATTACATATATATAGTATAATATATATATTATATGTAAATACATCCCTGTCCATTTAGCAAATGGGGAAACTAATATAATACAGAGTGATCAAACTCTATAGCAATCCAGGATAGAGTGACTAGAGATCCAGAAGAACTCCTGGTTATAAAATTACAATACACCATGTGCACATATTTAGCCCTTTATTAGTTACATCTGTTAAAATTGCTTTCGATACAGTTTCTGGCATGAGATGGGAGGGGAAAAAAAAAAAGCAGCCAGAAGGAAATAGAAAGCCTTCTAATTTTATAACATTTTCTTAAAAATGAAAAGGAGTTACAATAGGCAAACTTGAAAAAAAATTATACAAACACAAAAAGCAATTTTCTTAGATACTTATTTTCAGCGTTGCCCCTGTTATTTTAGTACTGAGTTAGAAAACAGCTTTTCTTCACTGCTTATTTTTGTTTTGATATGGGTGCTAAAGTCCAGGTGTTATGATGTGAGTGGGGCAGGGGAACCTACTATTATTAAAGGAAACAAAAGAAAACAAAACAAACAAACAAAAAAAACAGCACATGGCCTAAAAATCTAACCTTTGGATCACCAGGGAAAAACATGTGAAGAGTGGAATCCTATCTTTAAGACAATCTGATCCTGGGGCCTCAATTTATAGGTGACTGAACTGAGGTCCAGAAAAATTAAGCATATGCTAATTAGTGTGCAGGCTACGTAAGTGCTGTATTTTACACAAATATCCCAAGCTACTGGAAATCAACCTAAGCAATTACTTAAAGTCATAGATCAGAAGAGTACCGGGGCACAAAAGAACACCATTCAGCCCAGTTCTGTTTCTGACAGAAGCATAAAGGATTTTTTTTTTTTTTTTTTTTTTTGCAAATCATGTTAATAGTCCAAACCACCAACTTCTAAAGGGCTATGTTCTCAAGCCATTACAGATGAATCATTATATTTTAAACCGAATTGAATTTTTGACTCCTTTACCTCTTGAGGTAGTCAAGTGTTTATGGGTAATTTCCTAGGAAGTAGATACTAGGTAAACAAAGATGAATAAAAAGCCTTTGGTCTTTAATCTCAAGAAATTCATTGTGGTCTGCAGACAGATTGTTATAATACAGTGAATGATGGGCATTGAAGAAGGCAGTAACCTAGCCTGAAGAGAGGGGGCCAATGAGAAAAGTTGCAGAACCGCCTTTCCTTTGTCCTAAATTTACCTGTTATAAACTTTAAGAAGCTATTTCCAGCTTTGGCTGGTCTGGACTTGTCTATGTTCTCTGCCTCATGATTTAATAAGCCAAAATGATTTATTCCTATTCAACTTTCCTAGGCTTTTTAATTATTCCTCACATATCTGAGAATGCCAGCTCTGGAGAGGGAGAGCTCTCCATTCGGAACGCTTGCCTATTCTCTAACTGGGCCTTACAGAGGTAAGGAAAGATCAAATCTTGCCCCAGAAGACATTGAGCTGGAAACCTTTTCAATAAGAAAGAGAAAACAGTCTTTCCCTTACATGGTTTCAGAAGGCCCTTAATTGCATCCTCTTAGTAAGTTGGAGGACTTTTCTAAACATATAGACAATGAGGCTAATAAGACAGATGTGTAAGGCATAAAATTGTGTAGAAATATGACCATATTTTAAGTAGTCTTTTGATTACCTGTTTATTACCTTTACTATACCCTCCTACTAAATCATACAGTCAGAATGTGGACATAAAGCATACTCAAAATACAGGCCCAGTATTTTAGAAATGCTCTATAGAAGAGGGATGGAGAATAGAATGACAAACTCCAACAGATGACGCATTCAAATATTGAATGCATTATAATTGACATTCCATCTGAAGACATTTAGTCCCCAATTCTGGTGCCTTTTACCAAAAAGTGCCATTTACACAAAATGTTCAATGAGTTCTTACAGTCCCTGCAACTTTATCACAAAGCCCTACCATCAGAAAAGTCACCTACTACAGCCATCATGCAAAAATCTGCTTTCATTACGAATTAAGTTTGAATACATGAAAACAACTCTTTTAAGGAAATAAAAGAAACTTGTTGGTTGACATTTCACCTAGAGTTGCCTAAACATTGCAGAATATTATTCCTAGGAATATTCTTTCTTTAGTTTTTCTTTGGGAAAAAAAAACTGGTAAATCAGTTGTGGCCTTGAGCTATGTGTGTATAACTACTTTTTATTAAAAGCTTGATATGTACTAGGTTCTGTGCAAAACTCTCACTTTATAAGCTTTTTAAAATTTATTCATTTCAACAATATTATAAGGTAAAGTTTTATTACCTCCACTTTTAGGTGAGGAAACCAAGATTTAAGAACTTTTCCTGGATCAGATATTTAGTGCCTATGGGGTGGTAGAGGGATAGTATGAAACCAGTGGTCTGACTTCAAAAACAGTGTTTATAATTTACCCTTACAGTCATGAAAATAAAGGGGAAAACTTCCTTCCCATTGCAATGAATGGCTGATACTGAATGATCAAAGAAACCTCAGAGATGATCTTAACCAATGTCCTTCTCTTACAGGTGAGAAAGTGCCTTTAAACTTCTCTTTTTAGAAGTGACTGGGTGGCTCAGTTGGTTAAGTGTCTGACTCTTGATCTCAGCTCAGATTTTGATCTCAGGATAGTGAGTTCAAGCTCTGCATTGGAGCCTACTTATAAATAAACAAATAAACCAAAAAATGTCTCTTTTTCCTTCTATGGACATAGCATAAATTATAATAATCTATCTATATGACCAGGAAGATTATAGCTTATTTCAATAAATACTACCTAAATTCTCTTGCTTTATTTGTTTATTTTAAAAAGATTTTATTAATTTATTTCACAGAGAAAGAGAGAGATCAGAAGTAGGCAGAGAGGCTGGCAGAGGGAGAGGGACAAGCAGACTCCCCACTGAGCAGAGAGCCAGATGTGGGGCTCGATCCCAGGACCCCGGGATCATGATCTGAGCTGAAGGCAGACCCTTAACTGACTGAGTCACCCAGGTGCCCCAATCCTCTTGCTTTAAAAACAAATTCAAATATGTAAAAAATATCATAACTCCCTAAGAAAACAAGCATTTACATTGCTCTGTGGCCTCTTCCAACCTGTACATATAACAAATAATGCACACAGTAGAGATGATCTTATAATCATTCTGTGTATTACTCTTCTCACAGTATATAGTTTTTCATGTATCTGGGTAGTCTGCCCATTCATCATTTTAATGGCTATGTAATATTCCATCAAGCTCATGTACCATAAAACTAATTCACTGTTTTTATAAAACATCTGACTTTATTTACTAAATGCAAACTAAGTTTGTGTGATCATGTATTAGAAATTGCTAGACATATTTTCAATGAAAAAAATCACTGCAGAAATAAGCAGGTTGTTATCTATGCTCCACAAACCAGATTTGAGAGAAATGCTTTAATGAAATGCATAGAGCTTTATTTATTCTGATTTGAAACTTTGAGGTCTGGAAGAGCAATTCTGTATCTGTCATCTGTGATACAGATTATTGTTATTATGATTATATATGAAGCTTTGTGGATACACCCTGCACTATCTGAATATATCATAATGTAGGTCTCTGCCCCCAAATGATTATGAATAAAAAGAAAAAAATGAATAAAGTACAGATAATTGTGAACATTGAACAGAGATGCATTATAGTAAGTGAAGACTTCATAGAAATTGTAAGATTTGGAGAATGATTTTAAATGGGAAAGGAAAGATCCCAGATAAAAAATAAATGTATAATGATGTCATCCCAAGGCTTATTTTTAACCAGGTGATGGACTTGACTGAGTGCTTCTCTCAAGCATATGATTTAACTTCTGCAATTCTCTATTATCTGAGAGGAACTTATCTGCCTGGTGTGGACAATTTAACTCTCAGAGGACTAGCTTTCCTGCTTATTTACTCCCAATTAGACTTTACTTTCCCTGAGACATTAGCATCTCTGATGCTACAGTTAAATTCTGTTTAATATATGTATCATGAGCTACTAATCCTTCATAGAAGAGGTTTCAATTTCCACTTGCTGAAATTCAAAAGGTCAAGGGAATAAGGGCAAGATGATGATGCTGTGGTCACTGAGACGGAGTGATAAGAAAGTGTTTCATAAAGAAATTAGTATTTGATCTGAGTCCTGAAGAATAACTAGGATATAGAAAAGCTATCAAGAAGGAATAGGGCATTTCACACAGGGAAGCATGGAGGCATGAAGAATCATGCATATTTTACATGGTATTTATAATATCTTTAAACATAAATGAATATACATATGTTTACAAAAGGATTCTTGATATTACATCAAAATACATGCATATTCAAAAAACCACATGGAATGTTCAATGTTATACACCTTATTAATGGTGCAGTTAAATGGGCTATACAAAATTGCAATGAATGTGCTGCATTAATGAAATGTTTCTAGCAATCCTTGCATATGCATCTATGATCATTGCCTTAGATGAATTACACTCCTGATTTTCACTGAATAAATCACATTTAATATACCCCATAAAAAATAAGCCAGGGTGTTCATAAATAAATATAAGTAATGAAAAAATACTCTTATCTAAGTTTCTAGATTTTATGGCAATGAAATAGGATCTGTTAGTAGTTCAGTAGGGCTAGAGGATAGGATGTATATTGAGACAAGAATGAGGGAGGAAAGAACTGAGGAAAAAAGGAAGGAAGGAAGAAAGGGAGGAAGGAGAGAGGGAGTAAGGAAGGAAAGAAAGAAGGAAGGAAGGAAGGAGGGAGGGAGGGAGGGAGGGAGGGAGGAAGGAAGGAAGGAGGGAGGGAGGAAGGAAGGAAGGAAGCAGGGAAGGAAGGAAGGAAGGAGGGAGGGAGGGAGGAAGGAAGGAAGGAAGCAGGGAAGGAAGGAAGGAGGGAGGGAGGGAGGAAGGAAGGAAGGAAGCAGGGAAAGAAGGAGGGAGGGAGGGAGGAAGGAAGGAAGGAATAAATAATACATTATATGTTAAAAAGAAGAAGAAGAAGAAGAAGAAGAAGAAGAAGAAGAAGAAGAAGAAGAAGAAGAAGAAGAAGAAGAAGAAGAAGATAGTAGGAAGGGAAAAATGAAGGGAGGGAAATTGAGGGGGAGATGAACTATGAGAGACTATGGACCCTGAGAAACAAACTGAGGGTTCTGGAGGGGAGGGGGTGGGGGATGGGTTAGCCTGGTGATGGGTATTAAGGAGGGCACGTTCTGCATGGAGCACTGGGTGTTATATGCAAACAATGAATCATGGAACACTACATCAAAAACTAATGATGTAATGTATGGTGACTAACATAACATAATAAAATTAAATTAAAAAAATAAGAGGGAGGGAGAAGGAGGCACTACTAGAGAACAAGGGGAAGGTAATATGATGGTAGAAGCAGAGATTTCAGTGATGGGCTTTGGAGACAGAGGAAGAGGCTATAAGCCATAGCATACAGGCAGACATTAGAAGCTGAAAAAGGTAAAGCAATAGATTATCCCCTCAGAGTTTCAAGAAGAAACCAGATCTGCTGATAGCTTGATTTGAGCTCAGTGATTCTGATTTTAAACTTCTGACCTTCAGAATTATAAGAGAATAAATTTATATTGTTCTACGCTACTACATTTGTAGTAATTTGTTACAGCAGCTGTAAATTCATGCAGAAGCATGACAGTGAGCACACACTTATAATTTTCCTTCTTCAAACTTGTAAGAATTAGAAGAAAGGGGTTAAAAGGAGGGAAAAATCTGCTCTCAACCATCAGAGATGAAGAGAATAATAGGAGAGGCAATGACCACAGTTAAGACATAGTTAAAAAAATGGAAGCTAGAAGCAGATGGACAATTCTTTACTGACTTAGCAGATGAAAGAGGAGTAGGAATCTTGAAGATGGAAGCCAAGAAACAAGGTGATGCCTGTTACAGAACCCAGGAAAGTTTCTGGAATAATAGGCAGCAGTTATCTCTAATTCAATTTGGATAAAGACATAAAGATGGATTGAAAGTGTGTATGTGGTTAGATCCCTAGATCCACACTTCATGGTATGACCATTACAACCTCTGCCCAGTCTTCCACCCAAACACAGATACATACTAGAAAAAAAAAAAAAAAGGCACTTATTTTCCAGAGTGTTTGAATAAGAGGGCTTCCTTCAGAATAGTGGTTCTCAACCAGGTAGTTTGCCTCCCAGAGAACATTTCTGTTTGTCCAAATTGGGAATTTGAGAGGATTGTGTTACTGAGGTCTAGCGGGTAGAGGTCAGGGATGCTGCTAATATCCTACAATTCACAGGATGGTCTAAACAACAAAGAATTATCTGATCCCTAAGCATCAATAAGGCAGAAATTGAGAAGCCCTGCTGTAAAATATCAGAAAAAGCTGAAGGTGAGATAAAATAGTAAATCAGAAGAATTAAATGAGTATCTGCACACTGAACTATGAGATCTACATTTTGAATTATGAGAATCTCTTAGTCCTCTTTGCTCACCCAGCTCAACTCTGAGAAACCTGACATTTTGCTTTGTACCCTCCAGGCAGTAGATCAGAGCCTTCCCCCTAGGGAAAATGTTGTCTGGTAGAAAAGACCTAAAGATTCCAACAGTAGGAGTTTCCTTCAGCTGACCACTCTAAGGTAAAGACTACAGGTTCCAGTCAGAATTGTGATACCTTGTCTTAAATATGAATGGGCAGCAATGGATCAGTAGATATTGAGAAAGACTTTGACCTGAAAGATATAGACCAAAACTGAGAAAGAAAACAAAACAAAACAAAACAAAAAGGGAAGAAAAAGAAAACACAAACTGGAAGGAAACAGAGGGCAATAAAGAAAAAAATGCTTAGTGTCATCACAGATGTAAGTTAGGCTATTGAGTCTATGAAGTAGGATCAAGATGCTGTGAGAAAGGAATGATCAGAGATCACAAAGGAACACCACATTCATAGATAATATGAAGGAACTTTCCCAGAAAGATTGAAGACAGTGAATTGTTGCTTTTTGTGTTTTGTTTTGTTTTTAGTTGTTTTTTTGATACTGCCTCAAATATTCGCCAAGGCTTGCTCTTGTGGATTGGCAGCTGCTGGTTTTCCTATTTCCTACATAAATATTATTTATATTATGCTTATTTGCATCTCATGTTATTCTACAAAGAATTTCATGCAAATAAGTCATAGAAATATTTTGTACAAATAATACTTATACAATATAGATGGGCAGGACAGAAGGAAAATCAGTATAAAGAAAAATACTTCAACCATAAGTCAGCAGAAAGGTTATAGCTTAACTTCAAATTTACTATAGGCTTTCCTTAATTTCTTCAGTAAATTTGTTAAAAATGAATGAAAGGGCAGTGATATAAATCATCCTTGTTTGTGAAAACACACTGACATGGAATTTCCCTTCTCTCCCTTCTCCTTATATTTACTTAGAAAAATATCAGACACCCCAATCTCCACAGCTTTTTGATTGGCATAGGGCTGAATAACATAAACTTCTACAGGGTATTGAACATGTGCTTTGCTTTATACCAGTTCCACTCATTCAACTCTTCAGGACAATTTTGATGCACAGCATCTACCTCCATACCAAGACATTTTCTTCAAGCTAGTGTTGGACACAATTGTGACAAAGCTCTCATACAGTGGCTATAATAGACCCATACCTCCATTTGTCTGATTCTTTTGTTAGATGAGGGCCATCTACCACTAACTTTAGGCATTCTCAGGGAGCAAATTTGAAGCAGACTGTGCTGTGAAGGACTGCTTTCATTAATAATGGACCTGAGCTTTGTACTTCAATAATACTTTTCATCTGAGAGTCTTGAAATGCTTTGCAATTTAAATGAATTAAGCCCTATAACACCCTTTGAGCTAGAGAAGACTTGTTTTTGAAATAGAAAATCCAAGGAAGATAGAGAGTCGGCTTTAAGTTTAAAAAGTGAAGTCAAAAATCAACTTTTTTCCCCTTTCCCTTATTTCCCATGGTGTCCCACCTCACTTTACATCCCTCCTCCCTTCTCCCTTGCTCTCATTTCTGCTTTCTCTGTTATCTTTTACTTTTCTTACCTCATCAACATTCTCATCTTCTCAGACCCCCACCCAAACATGATGGGTCTTTCTGTATTAATCTGAAGAAATCAGGTGAGGCTGGAATTAAGGAGAGAAGCTCCTTTTCCCACACAACTTTCTTTACTCCATTTGGGAAGTGGCTACATCATCCTTTCCTTCTGCTAGCCTCCCTTCACTGTCCAAAGTCCCATTACCAGAGGGGAATGCAGTGCCCCATAATGAGTTCTGGCTTCTCCTTTCTCCCCACTGTCTCTTGTTTGAATATGAAGCTCAGGCCAAGTGGCCCTTTCATTCTCAGTGATGGGAAGAAGAAGTTATCTGGAGATAACTAAATCCCATTTCAGACCCTTCTAGTCACCCTGTTCTTGTTTTAAGCCTCGGGGTTTGGCAAAGCACTCAATGACTAATTAATAGTAACAGGGGATCAGATGCCATTGCTTTTGGGAAAAAGGTCTCCTCCCACTTTAGTCTGATCAGAAAGAATTTTCTCCCTAGATCAAGAGTAGGCAAATTATAGTGGGTCAAATCTGGCTGAGGCCGTGTGATGGTTAATTTTATGTGTCAACTTGAAGAAGGTTTTGGGGTAAGATTTGTATTTAAATTAGTAGACTGAGTTAAGCAGATTGCCCTCCCTAATGTGAAGAGAACAAAAGGCAATAGGAAGATTCTGTAGCATATGGTTTTTGGACTTGAACTGCACATTGGCTCTTTCCCTAGGGTGTCCAGTCTGTCAGCTCTTGGATTTGAACTGCAGTATTGAGCCCAGAATTTCCTGGATCTTTAGCTTAGCCATCTACCCTATAGACTTTGGACTTGCCAGGCTCCATAACTACATGAGCTTATACTTGAAAATAAAGTTCTACCATGAGCGCTGTGAATTGTGTAAGACTGTTGAATCACAGACCTGTAACCTCTGAAACAAATAATACATTATATGTTAAAAAAAAAAACAACAAGAAGATAGCAGGAAGGGAAGAATGAAAGGGGGGGAATCGAAGGGGGAGACAAACCATGAGACTATGGACTCTGAGAAACAAACTGAGGATTCTAGAGGGGAGGGGGGTGGGAGGATGGGTTAGTCTGGTGATGGGTATTAAAGAGGGCACGTACTGCATGGAGCACGGGGTGTTATATGCAAACAATGAGTCATGGAACACTACATCAAAAACTAACGATGTAATGTATGGTGATTAACATAACATAATAAAAAAATAAAATAAAATAAAGTGGTTCTGTTTCTCTGGAGAACCCTGACTAATAAAGACCTGTTCTGCAAATAGAATTTTACTGGAATACAGACACCTCCATTCATTTATGTATGATCTATGGCTTCTTTTTCACTATGATGACAGAGTTGAGTAGTGGCAACAGAGATATCAAATGACCCACAAAACTGAAAATATTTGCTATGTGCTCCTTTGAAGAAAAGGTTTGCCAACCCCTGCTATGGGTGATTCCCTATCTCTCTCCCCACTAAGAAAATATTGGATTGGAAGCCTCCCCTGCCACCCTGGGACTGCTAGCTTTCCCTTATTCTTTTTGCCTCTAAACTCTGGGCATGTCTTCCTCTATTTGGGCATTTAGGATTTGAGGGTGGGCTACTTGAGATCAAGGGCTTACTGTCTCACTTTTGTTTCAAATTTTATTCATAAATGGAATACAATAAATACCTTTTGAGGAAATAAATGGCTAAGATAATAGCAGCTGACATTTGCTAACTGAGCCCGTACAATATGCCTATCTTTATTAAGCTATTTACATATGTTATCTTATTGAATTCAGATAACAGCTCCATAATTATCCCCATTTTGCACATGTAGAAACTGAGACTGAGGGAGGGCTGTGACCCGCCCACGGTTACACAGCCAGTACAATGCAGTCTACTCCCAAACCCAGACTCTGATCTACTAAACTCTTCCTCCCTACAATGAATAAAACCGCTACTGAGAAGCTCTGGGTCCACCTTACACTGGTTTCTGTGATATCCAATATTTTTAACAAAATCAGGATAAAATACACGTTAGAATTCATGGTGCCTGATTAGTTCCATTAATATATGTATTTTGGGGGAGCCATTCTATTAGCTTTAATCTTTACAAAAAAAGAAAAAAACTATAGTGAAAACATTTTTTAAAGTAAATCAAAAATACATCTGCTTTGATGCCGTTGCTAGGATCCTCTTTTTACTATGCAGTGTGATGCCTGTGCCCTATGCTCTGAGGATACCCATGTCTCTCAGGCACAGCTGATGATCACAGGTACCTCATGAATGGAAAAGACCCAGAAACAATACAAATTATCTCAAGGCTCATTTCTTTTCTTTCTGCTTTATGATGCCATGGTGCTACAAACAATGCACACAAAGAATTATTTACTTTTTGGTTCGGGTAGTCCAAGTTATATTCATTTGATTTCAGCACATCAGAAAAATCTTCTGATCACTGGAGTCATCAGATATGAAGACAGGCCTTTACTGCACCACGGGAGCCTCCTGATGGTCCTGAAATTTCTGGGGATGCTCTTACAGTAATAAGGAGTTACCAGATCACATAAAAGCACTTATACTGACACATGTAAGGGTTACAGAGCAGGATAGTGGCCCTTAGTTTGCCACTGTTACTGTGGTGGGGGTGAGAGAGGGGACAAGCATTGGGTAGACAACTAGGGAAATGAAGGGATCGTCCTTGGAGCCTGTGGAATGCTGTCTCTAATGCTAATACCCACCCATTTTTAGGGCTGGCTATTAAAAAGCCAGTAACAACAAGAGGGTGATTATCAAGACCTGTGTCAGAAATGCCAGGAATCACTATTTCTGAATAGCATTCTAGGAAGTCCCTATGATGGTCTCATACTACCTGTAATCCAAGAGAAAGGAAATCTCTAGTTCAAAGAAATTCCATCATCTATTATACAAATGAGTAGTTGAGATTCAGTGATAGAATTTTTCCAAGACCACACAGCTAATAAATGGAGGAAATGGGATATGAACTCAGTTTTGTCTGTTTCCTAAGTTTGTACTCATTTCACTATTCACAGTACTCCAGAAAGGACAGAATTACCAAGATCTGTTTCCTGGAAACAGAAGACACTGTAGGATTGACAAATGAATATGTTTGATGCCTGATGGTGATCTCTTCCCAAAACCTTTGCTTAAAGGTTTTAAAGGAGTAAAAATCTGTCTAGCCCTCTGTACGCCCCAAAATATCCCTAAAATAAAATGTTACTGTATTACCAGAGATTCAAGGACTTATTTTCTAACTTTCCTTCTGGTGACACTTTATAGCTCAGATAAGGAGAAATTGTTTTCTGCCTCGGCAGTCTAAAGAAAGGACCAAAGGTATCCAATTTAGAGGTATAATTATGAACAGCTATAGGGGAAACATTAAAAAAATTATACCCAGAAAAGTTCATAGTCCCAGTTTCTTTACTTACTATATGCTTCTGGCAATTCTAAACTTTCTGAGCCTCGATACTGTAAAATGAAAATGAAAATCATAATACTGGCTCATAGGACAGCTAATAAGTGAAATGTGATAGTATAACTTGATAGCTGTAAAGTATAATGCAAATGTTAGTTACTGCTATTTTAATTTCAATACCATTTTTATTGTATTAATAAAACATTTTTTCTTATAGCTAGGAGATCACAGAAAGTAGGAGGTAGCAAAGAAAACACTGCTGTAAAAGAATATAAGATTCTAACTCTTTTCACTTAAAACTTAAATAATACACTTAATTTATTTTTCTATAAAACAGACTGATGTTTCTAATTTAACATTTCACCAGGAAAATATCACTAACTTCCTGGGTCTGAAACAGTGCCTTGAATGCTCAGCATTGCAATGGTCCCTTGAAAAAAGTGTATTATTTATGAAATGCTCTTTAAGCAGAGAAGAGTTTTATTTGTGTTTTTATACCTGAGTTTCCTGTCCCTTTCAAAAGAGATATGTACCTTTTAAAGCATGTTTCAAGAAAATGCCTCCAATATAAATAGAATTTTAGATTTTTTCTAACACCCCTTTCTAAAAAAAGTGTTCTCTCATGGAAAGCTCTAAAAAGATAATCCTTTTAATTAAAAAAAAATATTCCCTGAGAAAGCAAAACTTTCTTAAGGAAATGCTTTAGTTTATGATCGGAAACTTGCTTTCTTAGGTAGGTTTTGGAGGGAAATAAAGGACACATCCATTTGGGTCTAGACATGTTTTTTAATATCTGGGGTCTTTGTGACAGATAAAATACACTCTTAGTTTGGCCTTGATCTACTAATTCTTAGATTCAGAGTATCTGAGAATTTTAGCTTACTGTTTAGAGGCCCCACTGTGTGGTCTTTCATCTGATATTTAAATTCCCTCTACAATATGGGACCAGTGGTTGGCTAGTTTGTGCTTGAGCTCATCCACAGATAGGGCATTAGGCCAGACATGTATTCTTTCATTCATACCAAAATCATTATTTGTCATGTACCTAACACTAATAGGAGACTGTAGGGATTAAAAAATAAAAAGAAGAGGGGGGCGAAGCAAGATGGCGGAGGAGTAGGAGGCCTGAATTTCATGTGGTCTCAGGAATTCAGCTGGATAGGGATCAAACCATTCTGAATACCTACGAACTCAACAGGAGATCGAAGAAAAGAATAGCAACAACTCTGAACAGAAAAGCGACCATTTTCTGGAAGGTTGGACGTGTGGAGAAGTGAATCCGAGGCGATATTTGGGAGGATAGATGGCGGGGGAGGGGGCCTCCATCGGCCGCTTCGGGCAAGCGACAGAGAGCGGAGCACAAAATTGGAACTTTTAGAAGTCGTCTCCGCTGAGGGACATCGCTCCAGTGGCTAAGCGGGGGGTGGAAACCTCGCAGGACACTGTGGTCTCAGGACCCTCGGGGTCACAGAAAGACCGGGGGTGCCTGAGTGCGGCAGAGCTCCCAGGTATCAGAGCAGGGAAGCCGGCTACAGAGACGGAGCCGAGGCGCGGGCTCTCAGCTCAGGGTTGCCATAAACCATGATCCATGGCACAGTCGGGCCACTGCTCCTCCAGGAGGGACCCAACAAGCGGCAGAGCTGGGGAAACTCCCCTTCCTCCCCGGGGAGAAGCGGCGTGGGAGCGCACGGCAGGGATCTGCTGGGTTTGGAGACTCCACAGGGGGTCGGGAACCAGAGATAGAAACACTCAGTCACAGGCCGGGTGAGCACGGAGTGTGGCGGGAGACCGGGGAGACAGGAGTGACTGCTTTTCTCTGGGGGCGCAATGAGGAGTGGGGCCCTGAGTTCTCAGCTCCTCCGAGTGGAGATTGGGAGGCCACCATTTTCACTTTCGTCCTCCAAAGCTGTACGGAAAGCTTGCAGGGAACAAAAGCTCCTGAGAGCAAACCCGAGCAGATTACTTAGCCTAGACCCGGCAAGGGCAGGGCAATTCCACCTCCGGCAATGACATTTGGGAACCACGGCAACAGGCCTCTCCCCCAGAAGATCAGCAAGAACAGCCAGCCAAGACCAAGTTTACAGATCAATGAGAACGGGAGAACTCCAGCGCTAGGGGAATACTGCACATAGAACTCATGGCTTTTTTACCATGATTCATTAGTCTTTCAAAGTTAATTTTTTTAACTGTTTTTTTTTTGAATTTTTCTTTTTCCCTTTTTCAACCAACATCTTATCAATCCCTTTTAAAAAAAAAATATATTTTTCATTCTTAGAGTCATATTCTATCCCTTCATAGTAGTTACCCTTATTTTTGCCATATATATATATAAATTGTTCTCTCTTTAAAATTTTGAGATACAGTTTCTTCTAACAAATCAAAATATACCCTAAATCTCTAGTATATGGCTTTGTTCTAGTCTCCTGCCTGATCACATTCTCTCCTCTTTCTTTCTTTCTTTCTTTCTTTCTTTTTTAATCCTCTTCTTTCTTTTTTCAAACAACTTATCAATTCCTTTTTAAATTTTTTTATAATTTTCATCTTTACAGTCATATTCCATCCCTTCATTGTATGAACCCTTATTTTGTACGTATATAAGTCTTTCTTTCTTTAAAATTTTAGGAGGCACTTTCTTCTGACAGACCAAAATACACCCAAAAATCTAGTGTGTGGCACTCATCTATGCACCAGCCTAATCATATTTGATCATATTCTGGTTTTATTTTGTTTTGTTTTGTTCTGTTTTTATCTTTTTCTGTTTCTTTTTTTTTTTCTCTTTCTTTTTTCTTTCTTTCCCTTTCTTTTCCCCTGGTTTCAGGTCTTTTCTGATTTGTTTAGAGTATATTTTCTGGGGACGTTCTTAACCTGTTAGCATTTTGTTCTCTCATTCATCTATTCTCCTCTGGACAAAATGACAAGACAAAAAAAATCAACTCAACAAAAAGAACAAGAGGTAGTACCGTCTGCCAGGAACCTACTCAACACGGACATTAGTACAATGTTGGACCTAGAATTCATAAGCATGATTTTAAAGATATTAGCTGGGCTTGAAAAAAGCGTGGAAGTTATTAGAGAAACACTTTCTGGAGAAATAAAAGAACTAAAATCTAACCAAGTTGAAATCAAAAAGGCTATTAATGAGGTGCAATAAAAAATGGAGGCACTAACTGCTAGGATTAAAAGAGAGAATTAGCGATTTCTATATCAGTTAGGGAGGACATTAGGTTTGAGGTTGGTGTTGAGAATAACTACCATGACTTCCAGTGCTTTGACGAAACCTCAGATGCGAGGCCTTCTGGCCAAGCGTCTGCGATTTCATATTTTTGGAGTGTTTGCTGTATCCCTGGGGGTTGCAGCTTTCTATAAGTTTGCTGTGGCCGAACCAAGAAAGAAGGCATATGCAGATTTCTACAGAAATTATGATTCCATGAAAGATTTTGAGGAGATGAAGAAGGCTGGTATCTTTCAGAGTGCAAAGTGGTTTGGGAATGCAAAGAATTTCTTTGGGTTGAGTTCCATTGAATTCTGTCACTGACCTGTGTTCTGAACTATGAAACACGAATACTGGCTTATGGAATAGTTTGTCTTGATAAATAAACAACTAACAAATAAAAAAAAGAGAGAGAATTAGCGATATAGAAGACCAAATGATGGAAAATAAAGAAGCTGAGAAAAACAGAGATAAACAACTACTGGATCACGAGGGCAGAATTTGAGAGATAAGCGATATGATAAGATGAAACAACAGAATAATTGGGGTCCCAGAAGAAGAAGAAAGAGAGGGGCAGAAGGTATATTGGAGGAAATTATAGCAGAGAACTTCCCTAATGTGGGGAAGGAAAAAGGCATCAAAATCCAGGAGGCACAGAGAACCCCCCCTCAAAATCAATAAAAATAGGTCAACACCCCAACATCTAATAGTAAAACTTACAAATCTCAGAGACAAAGAGAAAATCTTGAAAGCAGCTCGGGAGAAGAGATATGTAACCTATTGTGGTAGAAATATTAGATTGGCCACAGACCTATCCACAGAGACCTGGCAGGCCAGAAAGGACTGGCATGATATCTTCAGAGCACTAAACAAGAAAAATATGCAGCCAAGAATACTATATCCAGCTAGGCTGTCATTGAAAATAGAAGGAGAGAGAAAAAGCTTCCAGGACAAACAAAAACTAAAGGAATTTGCAAACTTGAAACCAGCCCTACAAGAAATATTGAAAGGGGTCCTCTAAGCAAAGAGAGAGCCTAAAAGCAGCATAGACCAGAAAGGAACACAGAAAATATACAGTAACAGTCACCTTACAGGCAATACAATGGTGCTAAATTCATATCTTTCAATAGTTACCCTGAATGTAAATGGGCTAAATGCCCCAATCAAAAGACACAGGCTATCAGATTGGATTAAAAAACAAGACCCATTGATATGCTGTCTGCAAGAGACTCATTTTAGACCCAAAGACACCCCCACATTGAAAGTGAGGGGGTGGAAAACCATTTACCATGCTAATGGACACCAAAAGAAATCTGGGGTGGCAATCCTTATATCAGACAAACTAGATTTTAAAACAAAGACTGTAATAAGAGATGAGGAAGGACACTATATCCTACTTAAAGGGTCTATCCAATAAGAAGATCTAACAATTGTAAATATCTATGCCCCTAACATGGGAGCAGCCAATTGTATAGGGCAATTAATAACAAAAGCAAAGAAACACATTGACAACAATACAATAATAGTGGGGGACTTTAACAACCCCATCACTGAAATGGACAGATCATCTAAGCAAAAGATCAAAAGGAAATAAAGACTTTAAATGACACACTGGACCAAATGGACTTCACAGACATATTCAGAACATTCCATCCCAAAGCAATAGAATACACATTCTTCTCTAGTGTGCATGGAACATTCTCCAGAATAGATCACATCCTAGGTCACAAATCAAGTCTCAACCAGTACCAGAAGATTGGGATTATTCCCTGCATATTTTCAGACCACAATGCTTTGAAACTAGACATCAATCACAAGAGGAAAATCAGAAAAAACTCAAATACATGGAGGCTAAAGAGCATCCTACTAAAGGATGAATGGGTCAACCAGGAAATTATAGAAGAATTAAAAAAAATCATGGAAACCAATGAAAATGAAAACACAACTGTTCAAAATCTTTGGGGTACAGCAAAGGCAGTCCTAAGAGGAAAGTATATAGCAATACAAGCCTTTCTCAAGAAACAAGAAAGGTCTCAAATATACAACCTAACCCTACACCTAAAGGAGCTAGAGAAAAAACAGCAAATAAAGCCTAAACCCAGCAGAAGAAGAGAAATAATAAAGACCAGAGCAGAAATCAATGAAATAGAAACCAAAAGAACAGTAGAACAGATCAACGAAACTAGGAGTTGGTTCTTTGAAAGAACTAACAAGATTGATATCCCTCTGGCCAGACTTATCAAAAAGAAAAGAGAAATGACCCCAATCAACAAAATCATGAATGAAAGGGAAAGATCACAACCAACACCAAAGAAATACAAACAATTATAAGAACATATTATGAGCGACTCTATGCCAGCAAATTAGATAACCTGGAAGAAATGGGTGCATTCCTAGAGATGTATCAAACACCAAAATTGAACCAGGAAGAAATAGAAAACCTGAACAGACCTATAACCACTAAAGAAATTGAAGCAGTCATCAAAAATCTCCCAACAAACAAAAGCCCAGGGCCAGATGGCTTCCCAGGGGAATTCTACCAAACATTTAAAGAAGAATTAATACCTATTCTCCTGAAACTGTTCCAAAAAATAGAAATGGAAGGAAAACTTCCAAATTCATTTTATGAGGCCACCATTACCTTGATCCCAAAACCAGACAAAGACCCCATCAAAAAGGAGAATTACAGACCAATATCCTTGATGAACATGGATGCAAAAATTCTCACCAAGGCCGCAACCACGATGCCGAAACAAAAGAAGCAGAATCAGCAGCAGCCGCCGCCACCGCAGCAGCCCCTGCTGCCAGAGCGGGAGGAGATTGGAGACGAGGAGGATGGGAGTCCCATTGGACCACCCAGCCTTCTGGGCCCTCCCCGCATGGCCAATGGAAAGCCTAGTGACCCCAAGTCAGCCCCAAACTGGAATCCACCCACATGTCCACCATCAGTAGAATGGATAAATAAGTTGTTGTGTGTGCATGCAATGGGACACTACACTGCAATGAAAATGAACGAACTCCTGCTACAGGCAACCTGGATGAATCTCACAAACACGATGTTGAGCGAAAGGAGCCAGACAGAAAAGAATGCAGACTCTCTTCACAGAGGTCCTCCAGGATCAAGGGGACCAATGATTCCACCACTGCTGAGTCTCCCACCTCCTCCCCGGGGCAGAGGCCCAATTCGGGGAGGCCTAGGCCCCAGGTGTGGCCCATATGGTCGTGGTTGGTGGGGGGCCAATACTGAACCTCCTTTTCCTGGACCAGGCCATGGGGGTCCTTCCAGGGGAGGCTTTCACAAAGAGCAGAGAAATCCTCGAAGGCTCAAAAGTTGGTCTCTTATCAAAAATACCTGCCCGCCCAAGGATGGCCCCCAAGTTGTGGAAGACAAATCCAACCGCCCTGTCTGGTGACACTTTGCCAAAAAGGGCCACTGTCGATATGAGGACCTCTGTGCCTTCTACCACCCAGGCGTCAATGGACCGCCTCTGTGAGACTGCCTTCCCATCCAGGCTGGAAGGAGCCCTCTGACCTAGCGGCCATATGTTTCCCTGTGGCCCTGTGATGGCTACTGTGAGGCTGTTCCACCCACCACCCTCAGTCAGTGACACCCACCCCCATCCGCCACCTCCCCAATTTGGGGTCCAGAGCTGTGTTTCATCATTGATAGCCAGTGTGTGGGCTTTCTTCTGATCCAGCCTCCAGAGACTAGACTTCAGGACCCCATCTTTGCTCCCTTCAACTGCCTCCTGGATCCTCTTCCCCCTCGCCAACTGACGGCTGAACAGGAAACCTCTTTGGTGCTGTTTCTTGTGCATCTGTCCACCCAGCCCCCGGTACTGCCCTCGATTCCTGAGAGCCCTGGAGCAGTTTCCTACCATTCCCTTCTTCTAGCTGCTTGTTTTAAGTCCTTTTTATGTGACAGCCCCTACCCCCAAAGTTGCCAGTTGCTCTGTGAAACTCACCAGGTTGACCTGGGGTCAAGTATGGATGACTGGTGCAGAGTTACTCCCTGAAAGGCCACTCTCCCTGCTTTTGGATTTTGTAGTTTCTACGTCAGTAGCATGATCCCCACCGCTCTGGTCTGTGATCACTGTGCTTTGTGAAACTGTGCATCCCCTCGTACGTAGCCTTTCTCAGTGTCCGTGGCATCTTTGTGACTTCCCAACACTAGAGTAAGTTTTTCTGCCAAAATGAGTGAGGCTCTTGGTGCCCTCTAGACTTTCCACACCTACCAACATGGGAGAAATGTGAAACTTTCCACAAGACTGCCTCCCTGGTCTCCCCATTCTCCTGGTGTCAGTTTTTCTGGGTTTGACACAAGCCCATGAGATGTCCTCTGAAGCCTCTGACGGGCTACCCTATTTGCTCTCCAGCCCACTTTAGTTAGAGTACGTCATTGTGAGGCAACCAGCCCTTTCGTCTGAATTCTGTGAATCTCCACCCGGCCTACCTTTGGGTGGAACCTGGACAGTACTGTCGCCCTCATCTAAGCTTCTTCCCTACATCCCTGGCACTGGTTGTTTTTTGTGAAAACGGCAGTGAACAGGTTCGGTTTGGACTGGCCCTGAGGAAATGGGTCAGGAGTTGTGTGGGCAAGATGGAAGGATGAGAGCCGTTGGAGAACTGAGAATGAATTTTTTTTTCTTTTTAACATTTTTTTATATTAGTAATAAATGCAGTGGAAACAAGCAAAAAAAAAAAAAATTCTCACCAAAATACTAGCCAATAGGATCCAAGAGTACATTAAAAGGATTATTCATCATGACCAAGTGGGATTTATCCCTGAGCTGCAAGGTTAGTTCAACATCTGCAAATCAATCAACATGATACAATACATTAACAAAAGAAAGAACAAGAATCATATGATCCTCTCAATAGATGCAGAAAAGGCATTTGACAAAGTACAGCATTGTTTCTTGATCAAAACTCTTCAGAGTATAGGGATAGAGGGTACATACCTCAATATCATAAAAGCCATCTATGAAAAACCTACAGCGAATATCATTCTCAATGGGGAAAAAATGAGAGGTTTCCCCCTAAGGTCAGGGACGCAGCAGGAATGTCCACTATCACCACTGCTATTCAACATAGTATTAGAAGTCCTAGCCACAGCAATCAGACAACAAAAAGAAATCAAAGGCATCCAAATCAGCAAAGAGGAAGTCAAACTCTCACTCTTTGCAGATGATATGATACTTCATGTAGAAAACCCAAAGACTCCACCCCAAACCTGCTAGAAATCATACAGGAATTCAGTAAAGTGGCAGGATATAAAATCAATGCACAGAAATCAGTGGCATTCCTATACACCAACAAGAAGACAGAAGAGAGATAAATTAAGGAGTCGATCCCATTTACAATTGCACCCAAAACCATAAGATACCTAGGAATAAATCTAACCAAAGAGGCAAAGGATCTGTACTCAGAAAACTACAAAATACTCATGAAAGAAATTGAGGAAGACATAAAGAAATGGAAAAACCTTCCATACTCATGGATTGGAGGAACAAACATTGTGAAGATATCAATGCTACCTAGAGCAATCTACACATTCAATGCAATCCCCATCAAAATAGCATCCACTTTTTTCAAAGAAATGGAATAATCCTAAAATTTGTATGGAACCAGAAGAGACCCCGAATAGCCAGAGGAACGTTGAAAAAGAAAAGCAAAGCTGGTGGCATCACAATTCCGGACTTCCACCTCTATTACAAAGCTGTCATCATCAATACAGTATGGTACTGGCACAAAAACAGACACATAGATCAATGGAACAGAATAGAGAGCCCAGAAATGGACCCTCAACTCTATGGTCAACTAATCTTTGACAAAGCAGGAAAGAACGTCCAATGGAAAAAGGACAGTCTCTTCAACAAATGGTGTTGGGAAACTTGGACAGCCACATGCAGAAGAATGAAACTGGACCATTTCCTTACACCACACACAAAAATAGACTCAAAATGGTTGAAAGACCTAAGTGTGAGACAGGAGTCCATCCAAATCCTAAAGGAGAACACAGGCAGCAACCTCTTCAACCTCAGCCGCAGCAACTTCTTCCTAGAAACATCGCCAAAGGCAAGGGAAGCAAGGGCAAAAATGAACTATTGGGATTTCATCAAGATAAAAATCTTTTGCACAGCAAAAGAAACAGTCAACAAAACCAAAAGACAACTGACAGAATGGGAGAAGATATTTGCAAATGACATATCAGATAAAGGGCTAGTATCCAAAATCTATAAAGAACTTATCAAACTCAACACCCAAAGAACAAATAATCCAATCAAGAAATGGGCAGAAGACATGAACAGACATTTTTTCCAAAGAAGACATCCAAATGGCCGACAGACACATGAAAAAGTGCTCAACATCGCTTGGCATCAGGGAAATCCAAATCAAAACCTCAATGAGATACCACCTCACACCCGGCAGAATGGCTAAAATTAACATGTCAGGAAACGACAGATGTTGGTGGGGATGCGGAGAAAGGGGAACCCTCCTACACTGTTGGTGGGAATGCAAGCTGGTGCAGCCACTCTGGAAAACAGTATGGAGGTTCCTCAAACAGTTGAAGATAGAGCTACCCTACGATCCAGCAATTGCACTACTAGGTATTTACCACAAAGATACAAATGTAGGGATCCGAAGGGGTACGTGCACCCCAATGTTTATAGCAGCAATGTCCACAATAGCCAAACTGTGGAAAGAGCCAAGGTGTCCATCGACAGATGAATGGATAAAGAAGAAGATGTGGGATATATACACAATGGAATATTATGCAGCCATCAAAAGGAATGCGATCTTGCCATTTGCAACGACATGGAGGGAACTGGAGGGTGTTTTGTGGAGTGAAATAAGTCAATCAGAGAAAGACATGTATCATATGACCTAACTGATATGAGGAATTCTTAATCTCAGGAAACAAACAGGGTTGCTGGAGTGGTGGGGGGTGGGAGGGATGGGGTGGCTGGGTGATAGACATTGGGGAGGGTAGGTGCTATGGTGAGCGCTGTGAATTGTGCAAGATTGTTGAATCACAGATCTGTACCTCTGAAACAAATAATGCAATATATGTTAAGAAAAAAAAAAGAAGATAGCAGGAGGGGAAGAATGAAGGGGAGTAAGTCGGGTGGGGGGGAGATGAACCATGAGAGATGATGGACTCTGAGAAACAAACTGAGGGTTCTAGAGGGGAGGGGGGTGGGGGGATGGGTTAGCCTGGTGATGGGTATTAAAGAGGGCACATTCTGCGTGGAGCACTGGGTGTTATGCACAAACAATGAATCATGGAACACTACATCAAGAACTAATGAGGTAATGTATGGTGATTAACATAACAATGAAAAATTTAAAGAAAAAAAAAAGAAGTTTCCCCTTACCGATATTCCAGAATGGCCCAACCTCTTAAATTTTGTTGTCTTTCCTTTTGTTAAAGACTGGGGCATTAAGTTAATGATGACTTATGTTGTTCGCTAATATTTAGAATCTCTTCTGTGGTAATACCTGTTGTAAAGTAAATCAAATCATGGCTTTGAAAGCTCCCCCCATGTACATGTCAGAAATCATTTTCTACTCCTCTGAATAAAGAACCAGAAAATGAAGAAAATAAAATAAAATAAAATAAATAAAAAGAAGATATAGTCTTTGAACAGAGTCAGTTTGCTTCTTCTATACCATGTAAATAATTAAGAACCACTGAGTCATAAACTTCCTTCAGCTTCATGTAATTTGAAGTTCACATGAATGAGTGATCCTATTAGTCCTGTCTAATTCAGTGTGCACTCACACTTACACGAACAGTTGCCTTCTACCTGCTTGAACCCATGCTTTAAGCTCTCCCATGCATTACCTTAGTTAAGTATACCTTTCATCTGGACTAATTTTATTTGAATAACTACAAAGTTATCTGTCTCTACTACTATACTTCCAATTTCAATACCAACGTGATTGATCTAAGTAGCAATGTCATCTCATGACTGTTCAAGCTTTCATTTACTTCTGCTGACCTCACTCACCCAGGAATTTGCATACCATTATTATAAGAATTTGGGGTCCAAAATTTGTTTCCTTTCTTACCTGCCTCTTCTCCTACTAAAATTTAACCTTTTTAGAATTGTCGGTCTCATCCATTTTACTCAGGCCTTCAAGTCCTTCCTAGGCACAAAGTATTCCTTCTTTACTACCTACTTCAATGGTTAGTCTTATTCTTTCCTTTCTACCATCCTTAAAGTTCTTGCCTTCCCACACTCACAAGGAACCCAGCTACCCATTCTCAAACTACTCTCTCCTCAGTGTGGCCATTGTAATTATCAGTGCTAGAGACCAAGAGCCTCTCAGGATATGAGTCCAAGTTCAATTCCGGTGGAGGGTCTCTGGCTCTTATGTCAATATCTTTTGCAGCAATTAAATCAGACTTTCAATACATCATTTAACACCTGCAATTTCCCCTTTAATTACCTTTTTTTCCCCCCTTTCATAATACACACAATCCTTTCATTTGAAAAATCTTCACTTGAACTGCCTTCTGCTCTTGCTAAGAACTACTCAAATTCTCTCCTTTGTACGCATTTGATTTCTGCCATGGTGGCAAAGTAGTTCTCTGGAATGGCCTTACAGCCAAATACAGTGGGTCACATCTCAGGGTCCATCCTCATTTGCTTCTGATATGCATTTTAGAGTTAAATGAGTTAATTTCTCTTATTTATTGAAGCTTCTCAAAAGACATTTTTTTCTGTTGTTTAGTCTCTACTTTCATCTTTTCTATCTTTTTAGTACCAAGCAGAAATAATAATGTGATTATAATAATAACCACCATACATTCCGTTCTTATGATTTGCATTGCATTTTCAGATAGATATGATTTCATTTAACCCACACATAACTTTAAGAGTATGCAATGTTATTCCCATTTATAGGTGATAGAATTAAGTTTCAAAGGGGTTAAATAATTTGCCTAAAATCTACTTCAAGGCCTAAGTGTACATTCTGTCTTCTACCTCTACACTTTCTTCCTAGCCATTCCCATATGTTAAGCACCATTTATAGGCTGATGAAAAACAAATTATTATCTCTAGCCCAGACCTTTACATTGAAGTCAAAACTTGTACACCATCTGCCCACTTGGCATTTCTATTTATCTCAAGGGACCTCAACTTTATAATACTAAACTCCTGATTCTTCTCCTCTGTCTTATCTCAACTTCTTTTACACACAAGAATACAAACTTGTTTCTTCCTCCATTTTCTCTCTCAGCAAATAACATTGCCATTTGTCCAACCATCTGCTCAAGCCAGCCACCTAGACATCACCTTGATTTTTCCTTCTCCTTCATTCCCCTAACCCAAATAATTACCAAGTTCTATTGGTTCTTGTTTCACACTAAATCTGCCAACTGCCCATTTTGCTCCATCTCCCATGCATTTACCTTAGTGAAGGCCACCTGATCTCTCATTTAGCCTGCTGGGATGGATTTTCAACTGACCTACTCTCTTTCCTTCTTGTCTTCTCCATCTGTCCTCTGCACAAAAGCCAGAATAAGGCTTTACACGTACAACTGATTCTGCCACTTCCTTGTTTAAATGGAAGCAGGTAACTTGGTTTAAATGGGAGTGAACAAACAGCCTCGGGAATTTGTCACCAGTTTGCTTTTAAGTGTCATGTTTCATGTTAAACTTAACAGGTATCACATATTTCACACATAACTGGTGTTTTTGCCAGTCTTTTCTGTATACTGATGTTACTTAGGGAGAAAAGGAATGCCAAATAATAAAGCACCATGATGCTTTGAGATTGTATGCATAAATCATGCTTCATTATAACATCAGTGTAGTTTGGTGTATAATAATATAGTATGCAAACTGAGGGTTCTAGAGAGGAGGGGGTGGGGGGATGGGTTAGCCTGGTGATGGGTATTAAAGAGGGCACATTCTGCGTGGAGCACCGGGTGTTATGCACAAACAATGAATCATGGAACACTACATCAAAAACTAATGATGTAATGTATGGTGATTAACATAACAATAAAAATTATTAAAAAAATAATGTAGTATGCCATAAAATATTGGTGTGTAAATACATATATAGTCCTTGAATAGTTTCCAACTGGATAACCTAAGTGATGTGACCTTGGTATACTTCTAATTGATTTTTTGCCCTTCTTCCTTCACACACCAGGATAGAGAATAGAAATATTTTGCTTTTTAAATTTCTGGTGTATTCTAAGCTCTCACTGGTCTCCAGGCTTTCACATGTGGTTATCTCTCTCACTTCAACCTCTTTAACCCTCAGTCTCTTTTTCTTTTTTTTAAAGATTTTATTTATTTATTTGAGAGAGAGAGAGAATGAGAGATAGAAAGCACGGGAGGGAAGAGGGTCAGAGGGAGAAGCAGATTCCCTGCTGAGCAGGAAGCCCAATGTGGGACTCGACCCCAGGACTCCAGGACCATGACCTGAGCCGAAGGCAGTCGCTTAACCAACTGAGCCACCCAGGTGCCCTAACCCCCAGTCTCTTTAAATGGAAGTTCTCTACCTAGAGGTTACATCCTGAGAAAAACCACTACTGACTTTCCATCTAAGGTAGTAACCACTGGTCCCTAACACCAATTTTCCCCCACAGTGTCCCTTTTCTTTCTCTCCTAATACATCACAATTTATACTTATATTGTATAATTATATTGTGTTCATCTATTTATTATTTCATACTAGATTGTAAGTTCCATGAGAGCAGGTACTATATCTATATTTTGTTCACCTCTATATGTCTTGCTTTGAGCATGATGGAAAGCCCATGTATGAGTTTACTAGGAATGCAATAACAAAGTACCACAAAGTTAGTGGCTTAAACATCAGACATCTATTGTCTCACAGTTCTGGAGGCTAAAAGTCCAAGATCAAGGTATTGGCAGGGTTGGTTCCTTCTGAGAGCTGTGAGGAAGAATCTGTTCTATGCCTCTCCCCTAGCTTCTTAGTTTTTCTACTAGCTTCATAATTTTCTTGGAATTTGGCTTTTCTTGGCTTGTAGAAGCATCATGCTCATCCCTGCCTTCATCTTCATATGACAGTCCCTCTCTGTATATATCTATGTTGGAGTGTTTTCTTTTTCTTTGTTTATTTTTTTAAGGTTTTTTTTTTTTTTTTTGAGAGAGAGAGAGAGAAGGAATGGGGGAGGGGCCAGAGGGAGAAGGAGAGGAAGAACCCTCAAGCAGACTCCCTGCTGAGTGCAGAGCCCAACATGGGGCTTCATCCCAGGACCCTGAGATCATGACCTGAGCTGAAATCAGGAGTCGGATACTCAACTGACTGAGCACCCAGGCACCCCTGGAGTGTTTTCTTTTTATAAGGATACCAGTCATATTGGATTAGGCCTCATCCTAATGAACTCATCTTAATTTAACTAATTACATCTGCAATGAACCTATTTCTAAATAAGGTCACATTCTGAGGTACTGTGAGTTAGAACTTCAACATATGAAATTTTGGGGGGATATAATCAAACACATAACAGCACATGAAGGTGTTTGATAAATACTGACAGGTAGGAAGTGGTGAAAGTACCATTTGAACTCAAGCCTATCAAACAGCAAGTCCATCTTTTAACCCCTGATCTATATAGGTCCTCTCTTCCCTCTTCTGATGATCTACATCTTGGGCATCAATTTTCAAATCTCATCCATGTCAAAAACAATATGAATACAGACCTAAAACCAAGATATCTAGATCTTCTTGGAATCCAGAATTGAAGATTTCTCCTAAATAAGTCAGAAGCGCATACTATCTTATTGGTCAGACACATTGTAAAAAACAATGATAATGATCATAATAATAATGGACCACATCATATCTTGATTTCTAAAGCTGCAGAGAGTGATCAACTAAGAATATTATTTGGCAGCGTTTTTATCATAGGAAGATGAACAACACAGTCTTTAAGAAGGCTGACCCTGGTGCTGTGCCTAAGAGAAGGCCACCTTTTAGACTCTGCCAGATTTCTCAATGTTTAAAAAGCTTGCATGGACAGCTAGCCAATTTGCACACATATTTGCCTTCTATTAAAATAATTTTGATTCATAGTTACTTTAATTGCAAAAATTTAGGCACTGGAGTACAAGTGTCCTAAATCTCTCTCTTAACCAGGGTTCTCTAGAAAACAAAACCTGTGGCAAAAACTTACATGCTACTATTTGTTAAAGAATCTAATCCCAGGGAAGTAGAAATGAGGAGGAAAGGAGCAAGGGAAGGAAGGAAGAAGGACAAATATAAAGAGGGACATTAGTGAGCTGGCCATACGAACTACCTTTAGAAAGGTGATAAGAGAAAAATACATCTCTGAAGAGTCTCTGCAAGAGGAGATAGGGAGATACATTTATCTGTAGACTCCCTCCCTGTCCTTTCTCTCCCTTGCAGCAGAGTTCACCTAAGAGCACTAACTTTCCTGCACTTCTGAACTGCGTCACTTGGGGGTCTCTCCAAGCATGTGCCTCTGCAGGTCAGTCTAGCCAGTAAGCTGCCAAAGGGTGGGCTCTGAGCCAGGACCACATAGACCTCATAGTCCATGATGGTGAGGTCAGCAACTGTAGAGACCTGGACCTAGGACTAAGGGAAAAGTACAAGCTGCTGCTCATCAAGAACTATGACAGGTCTGAGATTTCACTCTCCTTGCCAGCTAACAAATTAGCGTGCCTCAGTTTCATAAATGTTGGCAGAAGACATGGGACCACTGGGCAAGGGAGGAAGGACTTTATTACTGGCAATGATATCATTAGCCAGGATGTCAGCATTCCTGCATCCCTGAGCCCCAGTTCCCGCAGAGTCAGTAAGGGGGTCAGGTATAACCCTATACAGTATAACCTTATACTTTGAATACACAGTAGGTCCCATTTTAGGAGCATAACTCAGAGCTTAGTGAACTCAAATCTTCTATAATGGACAGTAAGCCTGTCTGACCTTTGCCCTGGAGACAGACATGATCTCTAGTAGAACAGATATTAAGCAAACCTGCTTCTTGCTCTGAAGGGAGAAACTACCTTTATCTGTGGAACCAAGGAACCTCTGCCTATAAGACTTGCAGAATTGTGAGAGACCCATGGATAATGTCTTCTAATCCTGCCTCAGCCTGAAAACAGGGAAAATGTGTATCTGAGGTGGCCTATAAACTGAGTCTGGTATATCTTCCTGTTTTCAGAAATTCACCATTTACAAATGTCATGGCAAAAGACTAAAATATATAAATATAATCGTCTACACCCAGTTTCCTTTTGCCTTTCCCCAAGTAATTGTAGGTTGGTTGATACGTTTTCTGAAGTTTGAATACCCTCTATGAGTAGGAGAACATCTTGCTTAGTTACTGTTTTTTCTTAGCCTAATTTTTCTATTAGTATATTTAGGTAATCAGAGCTATAGAAATTCTGAGATAAATACTACCTTCATTCTATAGCTCTAGAGACTGTGCCATCTGCATTTAAAAAATGCTACGTATGCATATGCTATAGAGGATAAGGGTGATGTGAGAAACATAACTAAACTGCGGAAAAGAGCATAACTATCTATAATTTCATTTGTAACTAAAGATTTGAAAGCACCCTCATTCCATTTCATAGATTAGGAAAAGGAATCTCAGGAGCATTAAGAAGCTTAAATAAAGAAGAAACCCACTCTTAACCCCTGATGTTTAAATTATACCCAATTTTATGTTCTACACTTAAAGCTTTCTTCCTTAAGGGTGTGTAACAAATAAGAAAAAAGAAAGACATTATAAAATAAACACTGCAAAGCCTCTCCATTTTTATGTTTCAGGGTAGACCCTAATGTCTGGATGAAGTTGAGGAGGAAAATTAACCTTTGGCTTTAGTGTCATGTACAAAATAATCTTTGAGGGCCTTTCTCTATGAATTCTGTATTGTCTTTAGGTCCTGATCATTCTAAATGGTTCATTGCAGCAATTCAGTATGAAGTGCTGTATGCCCTCATGTGATTTGTGCTTGTATGCCTTCCTGTGGGTGTCTGTTGTATATTTCCAGCTCCAACTAACAATCTTTTTTTTCATAAGAGACACACTTCACTGAGTGGAGTTCAACTATAAACATTTTATTGTCTGAGCGATTTGTAGGCACTGAGACATAAGGTGTTTAGAATTCTCACAGGATTAATAGAGGTTGGGGGAAGAAAAGAGAGAGGAATAGTTGTTGTCATGCCCCCCACCCCAAATCCACAATGCTAAAAATCTATTTGAAAATCTGAAACTGTAATTTAAATTAATGGATTTCCCTAAACCATTAAGAAAGACATTTCTTAAGTTAATCAATCTGTCACTAGATCCAATCAGAACAGAGGAGTCCAAGTGGTATCATAAAGGGTTAAATCGATGCAGTATTATCATAAAGCAAACTATGTCACTATAATACCAAACCCAAAGCACATAATACATTTAACTGAATGAAGCATAAATTACTCAAGTGCAGAATTGCCATGCAAAATAAGAGACCCCTGACCCATTCCTTAACTTGTGTCACTACCTTCCTAAATCTTCAACCTTCTACCTTTTCCCTCTGGTTGCCTTGGAAATGCTGCAATTCATAGCCTCTCCCCCAGCTCTCCCCTGGCTGCCAATGGGAAGAAAGAAGATGAATGATTTTAATTCTTTTTTTTTAAAGATTCTTTTTTTTTTTTAAGATTTTATTTATTTGACAGAGAGATAGTGAGAGAGCACAAGTAGGCGGAGTGGCAGGCAGACGGAGAGGGAGAAGCGGGCTCTCTGCTGAGCAGGGAGCCAGACGTGGTGCTGGATCCCAGGACCCTGGGATCATGACCTGAGCCGAAGGCAGCCACTTAACCAATTGAGCCACCCAGGCGCCCTTTAATTCTTATTGTTAGACTGCCCAATGCAACTCTGTTGTCAGCTGGTTTTGCTGCAGCCCTGGTTATAGGAGCTTGGGTTCTTGTGAAATTTTCACATGGAGATTACAGGGATGAAGGTGGCGGGGGGGGGGGGGGGGGGGGGGCCAGTATGGAAAAAGGCCTGCTGCGCTTGGAGTACAATTAAGGTAACACTGTAGGGCAATAAGCATGACACAGTTTGACTTCTGAGTATTCCATGACCACAAGGTGATAAGGGGGTTGATGTTAGCCCAAGAAGAGAAGCCTGATTGAATGTTATTTAACAACAACAAAAAAGTAACATACATATAGGAGACTATTTAAGAAGGAAAATGGTGTTTGGAATAATATGGGATGGCTTGATGCAAAGGAATGTTCTCGACTTGATTTCATTAATGGTTTTCTCAAGCATTAGGAGAGTCCCATGCTGAGCTAGTTTGGGGGGAAGATGAAAACACAGTATGCCATGGAGACAGGTTGAAAGGCCCAAGGACAGTCACAGAAGGAAAAAGGGTAGAAATGGTCAGTGTAGGAAACAGAAACAGCCTGAATTCTATCCCTGACTGGTCTCTTACTATGGGAATTTGCCAGGTCTTTGGAGTAGAATCAGTTCTTCCTTCATGGTGGCCCAAGAGAGACACACAGACATACACTTACAAACACATACATTATGAGAAACAGGGAATATGAATGTTAGGTGATTAAACTAATAGGTTGTTTACCCTGGAGAAAGTGTAAAAAGGAGAAAAGCAGGAAAAGAAAAAAGGTGGCCACCCAGGAAGTAAGCCAGACAGTGACAAATTGGGAGTTTGGTGCGGGTTTGTTGCTGGTAAGAAAACACCATAGGAAATCAGGACCTGGGTACTCTCTTTCAGAGGTATAAACATTTTCCTAAAGCAAACCTTTAAAGACTTTGAACATCAAACTGTCACGGCAGAGGGCAGCAGGGAGAAATAATGTTCTTAAACCCAGCTCAGAGTACATGAAGGATCTGCTTTCAGAAAAGTCTCTGCAAAGACACCTAGATGCATAAGGGGCACATTTCTGTGATCTCTGTAAAATCCCAACAACAAATACTTTCTGCTTGGAGTTTAGAACCTCCAGGTACCTTTAGACACGTTTAATAATGACTGACCTGAACAAGTATATTCCATTTGTGCATTACACACATAGAAATTAATAAAGCACACAAAACACTGTATTCAAATCCAAGAAATAGACATCAAAAAAAAAAAAAAAAAAAGCCAGGTCGTGACCAAGAAATGGTGGTTCTATGTAGTATGACCAGCAACTCTGCAATGAGCCCTTGCATTCAGCCAAAAAAGAATGATGAGGAAAAGAGGAGGTACAGAAAAAGGAGGAGGAGGAAGGCGGAGAGAAGAGAGAAAAAGGAAAGATCTGGAAAATGTTCTTCCTTCTTCTAGGACTCAAAATATTTACATTTTCCTTTCTTCTTCCTGCCTAAGCCATTTCACCTCCTGCCCCTTCATCCATTTCCCTACACCCTCTCTGCCTCACCAACCCCTGTTCCATTCCTGACACCTATGCCTTTCTTTGGTGATTTGTTGTTGCCTTCTGCACAGGTCCAACTGCACTTTTTTCTTCCCTCTTTCCATCCTGAAGTGGAACATAGGTGCATACCCAGCATACATACAAACACACAGCTGTCCTGACTTCTCTCTGGCACTTTCCAGTGATGGACACTCCAGCTGCACTTTTTTCTTCCCTCTTTCCATCCTGAAGTGGAACATAGGTGCATACCCAGCATACATGCAAACACACAGCTGTCCTGACTTCTCTCTGGCACTTTCCAGTGATGGACACTTCAGACATTTAGCACAGAATGCTGAAATGTCGATGTAAAAACTAGAAGCTCTTCACCTGCAATGCTAATTAATCGTAAGCAAGCTCCTTTCAAGGTAGGAGTTCTGGCAATGATGCGTGGAGGAGAGACAGGG
This sequence comes from Zalophus californianus, assembly GCF_009762305.2. NCBI lineage: Eukaryota > Metazoa > Chordata > Mammalia > Carnivora > Otariidae > Zalophus > Zalophus californianus. The sequence continues at coordinate 154,525,851 of NC_045595.1, read as the reverse complement.
ATTCTCTTGTTAGAAGACAAAGATTGCTTTCAGATGCTAGGTGGCAGTGTTAACTCACTAACAGTCACATTCCTAAGACTTGCCAAGTCACACGTATAATGTAGATTGAGTGAGACACACATAAAAGTGGTGAACTCAAAGAGATGGGCTGAAGCCAAGAAAATAAGTTGCCGTGACTGTCCATGAAGGAGTTCATAAACATGGAAAGCTGGGAGTCATTTCTTTAAAAGGGTTCAGCCAAAGACAGTTGATATTTTAAGAGTCTGCCTTGTGATTTCAGGATCAAGATTTCAAAGCCACACTGTCTTTTACAATATGACACTGGTACAGAGATACCCCAGATGTTTAATATTTTTTTTCCTGCTCCATCTGAATTTCCCATTTGAATAGTAGTGATCAGTATTCATGGCAACTGGGAAATATCTGAACACCAAGCATTGCCCTAATCATGAAGAGACCATGGGTAGGTTGTCTTTCTTTTTCTCCATGTGATAACTGCCACAATATCTTCAGTCTCAAATTGCCCGAGATAGAACCCTCAGGGACAACTTTTACTCTTTCTTCTCTTGCGCACTTTCTCAATCACCTAGACTCATGGATTCACACATATAAATATTACTCAAATCTACCTTCACCTCTCGATCCCCATTTCTCCTGGTTTAGTTTGATTACTTATCTTCCTTCCTTAGAAGGAAGGAAGATTTTAATTGGACATCCTTTCTGTCATGTATTCCCCCACCATATATTAACCACAGAGATGAAGAGTGGTCTTCCAGAAATACATATCTTAACATATGACTCTCTTCCCCACAAATGTGGGGTGGATACAACTCACCTATAGGATAAAAATCCATGCATGTGAATGGTACTTACAAGGCCCTTAATGAACTGGTCTCCTTCATCTCACCTTCTTTCCTCAGGCCTCCCTCCTCACACACTGTATACTCCAGCTACACATAATCACTCAGGATTCCCTTTACATATCAAATTTCATCACACTCCCAATCCTTTTTACATGCTATTCTCTCTGTCAGGAATAGTCTACTTCCTTTATTCACCAAGTGAACATCTTTTCATCATTTACCTATTCATTGTATAAAACCCCAAGGCAAATGTCTCCTCTCTGAACATGCCTGCTCATCTTCCCAGGTGCAGTTAACAGCTTTGTCCTGTGAGCTTCCATTTATAGATAGGAATATAGATACACATACAGATAGAGATTTATGGAGATAGATACACATCTTTAGTAAAACATCTCCCATAGTTGATTTTAACTATTTGTGTACCTGCGTCTCTATTACTAAACAATGAACATCTCAAAATCAAAGTTGCTGACTTAGTCATGTACGAATTCCGAGGATACTTTAGAAAAAAATGTACTATAACAGTGTTTAAGCACAGGACTAGAGAAGGAGTGGAAGATGGACTGTTTTCCAACATAGTGATGCCTAGAGAAGAATCTGATTATTAGGTTACAAAAGGTATTTACTAAGAGAAGTGTAATGAGTGACATGTCTGTTTCCCCACAGTACACACTGAAGAATCAACTATTTTAACTGTAGAAAATTTGCCCTTTTGAAGCTTATTACCCAAGACCACTTTTATCCCAGTGCATTAACATACAAATCTGGCTTTTTTAAACAATTGATCTTTGTCATCTTGAAAATTTACTCCTTTTTACTGCCATGCATTTTCTTTCTATATTTTCCAAATATTTTGACAAATCTTTCGGTTGTACAGGACAAAGGCCATTTCAAATAAAATTAAGCAAAACAGAGGATCATAGGGGAAGGGAGGGAAAAATAAAATAAGATGAAAATAGAGAGGGAGACAAACCGTAAGAAACTCTTAACTATAGGAAACAAACTGAGGGTTGCTGGACGCAAGGTGGGGGGGATGGGGTAACTGGGTGTTGGGCATTAAAGAGGCATGCAATGTAATGAGCATTGGATGTTACATGCAACTGATGAATCACAGAACTCTACCTCTGAAACTAATAATACACTCTATATTAATTAATTGAATTTAAATAAAATAAAATTTTAAAAATAGGCAAAAGTGTTCATATTAATGGGAAGAATATTGAGATAATTCATAGAATCCATACTTTCATTCACTTAATGAATATTTTTGAGCACTTGTGAATTGGTCATATAGCAATCAATAATATAGATGCAAAGTCTTTGCTTTCTTGAAGCTTATACTCACTTGGGTTTTGAACAGTGGTACTCAACTGGGGTGATTTTAACCCCTAAAAGATATTGGGCAATGTTCAGATGATTGTCCCATCTGTTGCTACGGGCATCTAGTGAATATAGCCAGGGACACTGCTAAACATCCATAATGTACAAGTAAGGCCACCATGACAATTATTCGGGCCAATATGCCAATAGTGTCTTGACTGAGAACCTCGTGTTAGACAATAAACAAATAAGTTATATATAGAGATAGACAGAGAAAGAAATATTCAAAGTTGATGAGTGCTATAATGTAAATAATGCAGGACAGAAAGAGAATGAAGAATGACTCTTTAGAAAAGAGTTGCCACATAATAAGAGAGATATGAATGAAGTGAGGCAGAGTCATGAGGTAGTCCAGAAGTAGCCTGTCATGCAGGAGGAATAATAAGTTCCAAGGGCATGGGACAGGAATAGGTTCAGCTTGTTTGAGAAATATCACATAGGTTTGAATAATTAGAACAGAAGATATGAAGGGAAGTGCAGGAGATGAAGGCAGATATGGAAATGGAATCAGACACTAGATTGTGTTAAGGATTTTAATTTGTTTTTCTGAGCAAGATGGCAAGCAGTGAAGGGTTTTGAGCAGAGAAGGGATATGGGGTTACTTATGTTTTTAAAAGATCACTCTGTCTATTATATTGAGAAAAGACTATAGAGAGTGGCAAAGAGAAAATTAAGAGCTCAGTAACTGCAATAATCCAAGGGAGACATGATGCCCAGCTAGCTGGTAAACATTATTGCTGGGTGTTTGTGTGTATGTGTGTGTGAGTAGGTTTCCAGAAGACATTGGCATTTGAATCAGTAGTCTAAGGAAAGAAGATTGCCCTCATCAATGCAGGTGAGTATCATCCAACCCCTTGAGATCTTGAATAGAACAAAAAGGCAGAGGGACGGTGAATTCTTTCTCTCTGTTTGAGCTGAGATACCCATCTTTGGTCATTGGACATCAGTGTTCCCGGTTCTTTGGCTTTTGGACTCACACTGGGACTTACATCATCTGCCCACCCCTCCCACCCTGCCCCACCTTCTCAGGCCTTTGGACTCAGACTGAATTACAACACTGGCTCTCCTGTTTCTTCAGTACGCAGATAGAAGATCACAGCAATTCTCGACCTCTATGACTCCAAGAACCACTTCCTATAATAAATCTCATATATACATCTATGTCCATGACTCTATGTATCTATATCTACATTCTATTGGTTCTCTTTCTAGAGAATCCTGAGTAATAAGGAGAAGATGGTAATTTGCACCAGAATGGTAACAATAGAGTGCTAGAAAGAAGTTGGATTCTGGCTACATTTGAGGCAAAGAAAATAGGATTTGCTAATGGTTAGAATGTGTGCTGTGAGTGTGAAGGAAAGAGAGGAGTTAAGTTTGATTCAGAGATTTTTATTGAGCAACTAAAAAAATGAAATGGAATGACAGAGGAAGAATGAGATAAAGAGCTTGATTTTATACATAATAAGTTTGATATGGTACTGAACTTCCCAGTGAGACAGAGCTGTCAGTTGGATAAACAAACCTATAATTTAGGAAAGAGTTTACAACTGAAGACTTATATTTTGAAGTCGTCAACTCTACAGTTATGGTCTGGATGAGATCACCCAGGAAGTGAGTATAGAAAAATAAAAGTCTAAGCCCTAGGACTCTAACAGAGAAGTTAGAAAAATGGGAAGCATCCAGCAAAAGAGACTGAGAAGGATCACTCAGTGAAGAAGCTGACGACCACACAGGGTGCTTCCTGAGAAATCAAAACAAATATTCAAAAGAGAGGGGACAATAAAGCATGTTGAGAGCTCTTGATAGGTCAAGATAGTGATGACTGAGGCCTTTCTTTTGAATTTGGCAATATGAAGATGGCTGGTGACCAGGCCAACAGCAGTGTCAGTGAAGAGATAAACACAAAAGTCTGACAAATATGTCAAGGGAAATGGTATGTTATTTATGGAAAACTATGTGGATAAAACTGTTAATAATTAAAAAGGAATGACATACACAAAATTTAAGATGGTAACTTTTTCTCTAGGGAAGGCAATGGAATGGGATATAAAGGAACACAGGGGCATGTGAAACAAAAGTGGTGATGTTGTATTTCTTAAGTTAGGTTATTCTCTTTCATCATGTATGATGTGTTGCATATAGTCTTATGAATGAAACAAAGATAACATTATTAAAACTTATAAAGAAGAAGGGGATACAATCGGAGTGGTCAGAGACAACTTTTTTGAAGAGTATGTAGGGAAGTGGGCTAGTGGTTGGGGGTGCTATAAAATTAATCTTTTTTTTTTTTTTTTGCCCTGATTTTAAGATGAAAAGTATTACATCATATCTCTATGCTGGTGGGAATGTGGAGTGGGCAAACTGATGAAGCAGGATAGAGAGCTGGTGGAATCAGAGCTTCAGGTACTGGAATCTTGATCCTGTGCGGCCAGGAGTCACACTGCTTGCCTTTTATTACTGCTCGTCTCTGTTGGGCTTTATGCTGGAGCAGAAGGCTTTCTCCAAGATGGTGACTATTAACCAGATTCACATCCTCCCAATTTCGCAAATGCAGTGGAAAGAGAGAAATTTCTTCTCTCAACATTTGCATATTAACTCCAGAAAGAATTCTGTATGATTCTGTTTGAATGGTAACCATTACATCTATGTTACATGTCTATACCTGTGGCTAGGCAATGATGTCTATTAACAGAATACATGGTGTGCTGGACAGACAAATATCATAAATAAATTAACCCAGTCCATTGTAGTCATGAATAATTTCTAAAACCAACCAACCAACAAAAAACCCCACCAGTTATGAAAACATTATGTTGTAATAACAGATACAGCTGGGAAAACTGAGAAAGGAATTAGGGTCTGTTCTTGATGGTACATGGAATCTTTCACCTTCCAGAGGATACATTCTGTTTTATTTCGTTTTTCTCACTAAGGGGAATGAGAGTTGATGTGGATATTCTTTTCTCATTGGAAACTTTGTTTAATGTAAGGACATGTCACAGATGAAGGCATGATTTTTGAAGAACTATAGGGTAACGGGAGAGTTATTTTGGAATGGGGCTTATCTGAAAAGAATAGCACAATGCTTTGAGAGAATCCGGATCATTATTTGGGGCCAAAAAAAAAAAGAAAATCAAAGTGATTTTAATGGCTATGTGTGGCAGTAACTTATAAAAGTAACTTTATTAAGAAAGGAAAAGATGTATGTATGCACAAATGCATACACAAACACACACACATATGTGTGTATATATATGTATATATATATGAAAACGATGAGGTAAGAATTTCATCTAGCATTATCTTTGATTTGAGCTTTTTTTTTTTAATGCTGTTTGATTTCCCATTGATTACTGGCACAAGAATGCAAAGATTCTCCTTTTAAAGCAGTTCAGATTCAAACATCTTATAATGTTTTCTCAGAGCCAAATCATATCCTTGACTGCAGACCAATACAACTAAAGATTAAAGTAGGTTTATAAAGTTAGCAGAGGAAATGTGATTGATTCTCCTTTGTAAGTCTTACTTTCTGTTCTTAGAGCCCAATTCCCAAATGCTAGTAGGGTATTATTTAAATTATTTTGGTATTCACGGGAAAATCCACAACGGTTACTTCCTATCTTTGCAATTGACCAGCTTTGCAACAGCTAGAGAATGTCCAAAGGTCCTCTGGCACCTCCTCTTTTCTTCCTCTTCCCCTTTTCTTCTGGCCCCACATTTTATCCTTGCTTACCCTGTTCTCTCCTACCCATTTCCCCTAACTGCACTCCTTCAGTTAGTTTGTCCTCACTAACATGATCTTGTCAAAACATGAGGAAGTTGAGACCTGTGACAAAGGGCATCATTAATAGTGAGAGTGGAAACCTGGCTGCAGTAGAGGGAGAAAAGGAAGCCCAACCACCCATGGAAATGGTTTAGTAAACTAAAATTATAATCAAGTTTGCACTGCCAAGAATGTGATATTCCCCACATATCATAATTTTGAATTGCAAATAGAAGTCTCTAGGTTTACTCCAAGATCTACGAATTGGAAAAGCAATGTTAATGGGATCAACAGAAACTGTATACAAGTATAAGATAATACGGTAAAATGCTTTATATTCCCAAGAGGTTTGCAGCCTGGTATAGACACCCTATAGGCACTCTCCCAAAGTGAGCTGCCCTGCAGCTTGTATTGTAAACAATTATTATGGAATCTTACGTTTAGTTTTTCTCAGCCCTTCATAAGATTCTCTCTGTGAACACCTTCATTAAATTCAAAGGCTTTACGCTAATATATCTTGCTCCCATCCATTGCAAAATGCTTCTGTTTATTTTTCCAATAATGCTGCTTTTGTAAGAACACCAGACTATGAGATGTTGGGTGAGGGGGAGGAGAAATGAAACAAGAAAAAGAAAGGTCACAAATTTTAAGCCATGTGGGTTTCTTTATTGTTATTTTTGAAGTGTGTTTAGCACAGAGACAAATTGTACATTTACCACAAGTCACCGGGACCTAACGAGCTCCTAATGTGTCCCATACTTCAAGGTTTTTCAGAGCAGTTCAGTAACTTAGCAACCACAGCTAAACCTTGACAGGAATAATCATTATTTGTGTTGCAGCTTCAGGCTTCCCCACGGTAGGTTTCTTTCTTTCTTCCTTTTCTTCTTTTTTTTTTTTTTTTCTTTTTTTCCTTCCTTTTTTTTTGTTTTTGTTTTTGTTTTAAGAACCCCAGAACAAGGAAGAATAGCTATTGCTGGGAAGGGAGAATTTTCCTCCTGTTGCTCTAGGTCATAAATGGCCTGCGTAGAACAGAGGCCTGGAGTTACTTGCCTTAGAGACACTAAGAATGTAATGGGGAAAAGGCTAGATATGGCCATTTCAGGTGAATGCCAGATACATTTGAAACCTCAAAACCAACAAACTTGAAGCATTTATGAATTTAACCTCTGCAGTTCTGGCAATTCACAAATGAACTTGAAATTCCCTGATGTATAAAATGTTTTAATATTGTTGAGTTATAAAATTGTGACATAAATTGATCAATAGTAGTAAATTGCACGGTCAAGGTCAATGAGTGAACCCAGCTGACTGCCCAGCATCTTTATTGTAGCTACCTACCTTCGTTGTTCCCCGCGAAGTCTTAAAAAAAAAAGAAAAAGAAATCACTTCATTATGAAAATGGTCTCACTTTCCCCCTTTCTTCAAAAACAAACAAACAAACAAACAACAACAAAAAACAAAGCTTCTCATAAAGATGCTGGAAGATGAAAACATCTAAGATAGTATTAGTATCCAACCGCAAAGTAAAATGCTTACAGATAGACCATAACAAGTATTCTGTATGGAGATTCATATAAAATGCTGTAGGTGTTGCTCAAGAACTAAAAAGTCATGTCACTGGTAGGACACTTCAACAGATCATTGTTATCCGGCAGATTACATACCAAAGGTGAGTAGGTTTACTAAACACGCCTGGGTTTTTTTGTTTGGTTGGTTTTGGTTTTGTTTGGTTTTGTTTTGTTCTTTAGCAGGCTCCATGCCCAATGTGGGGCTTGAACTTATGACCCTGAGACCTAGGCACCTCCCTTAAATTGCTGCAGGCCCATATAGTCAGATAGTCCCTTCAGTTTCAACTTCTTGGAAAGGCAGATTGAAAGGGCAGGATAATGCCTACCACTGTGAATAGTTCTGAATGAACTATTACGAAGATAAATGCTAGTTCTTTCCTTTTATTTTTTTTTCTACAAAGAGAATAATTATAATTGTTTTCAACACAAGCAGGTACCAGTGGGACCTTACCAGTTAATGCCTTCTAAGTTCTCTATTAATAATTTAAAGGGTAGATACATTGTAAGCTTGATTAATAAAAATTGTTCCTACAGATTCTCATGAAAAATATGTTGAATGCTAGCAACTGATTTTCATATGTATATATATTTGGTATAATCATTTTCCTGTCATGTAATTACTTATATGAGCAATGGTTAGTAGATAGCTGATAAGCAAGGAAGGCCTTTGTCTCTTTCTGGATATAATCTATATTTCTATGTGGTGGGAATAATAGATGGAAGATGAACTCAGGTGGCTCAGTGGGAGGTAGAGGACAGTTAGAAAACAAAGAGGAGTCAGCAAGCTTAGGACTAGCTGCCAGAGGGTAATACACCTTGAATGAAACAAGAGAGAGAAGTTGGGTACAAAGAAAAACCATGGACTTTCAAGATGCCTGGCAAACAGGATCTGGACCTCAGGCAGAACTTGGAAATCAGGCGTTGGCATACAGACAGAGATCTCAGTTAGACCTGTCCTGTAAGCTAAACAAAGCTTTATTGACTTTGTTCACGTTCCACGTAACTTCCTAAGACCACTTATACCCATAAATTGGTATCCTTCGGCACAAATCCTGGGAGTAGATATCCTCATTGTAGTTTATGCAAATGGCTGTGCACTGCACAACTCTATGGAAATGCAGTTCACATAGACCATTCTATGACAGGTAACCCCTGGAATTTACCATATAGAGAACCAGTGGACTCACTCTCTTTAGTCACACATTTCTGTCTCTGCATATAAATGGACCATAGCCACTATTCAATATGAGAAAGGGCTAAAGAATTGTGTGTGTATATATATATGATGATGGGAGTGAGTCAGAAGACTGATATTCCTCAATCTGTGGACAAGACAGAGCACTAGCCCTCTGTGAAGGACAACAGGGATGATGCTGTATTGCCACAAAGAAATGAGAAGAAGAGCTCATGAGCTATGGGAGAGTCTGAGGGCAGGGAGAAGATACTGGCTTCTTACAGTAGACTTACATCACAGACCCAGCATGACTGTTTATCAAGATTATCTGTATTCCAAATTATAATTTCAGGACAGAATTGATAGCAATATACGGGTGTTCTCTCAGCAGAGAAAGAGAGAGAGAGAGGAAGTCAGAAGGAAGTCTTAGATTGAGGTTTCTTTTAATATACTAGTTGTAGGTCACAAACTATTTAGAGTTCCATCCCCGAGATTACTGATGTTCTGTGGTTTGGGAGATTGTGGGCTGGTGGGCTAGGAGAACACAAAGAGTACAAAATGAACTTTCATTTTTCTTTTCTTTTGCCAGGGCCAGTCCTGAGAAAACGCAAATACAACCCCCTCGCTTCCGTATTTACTGAGAAATATAGCAAGAATGCCAAGAAGAAATCACTATGAATTTTTATGAAGTGAAATAAACGTATTTATCCTCTGGGTTAAAGGGACTTTTGGGTGGGTGTGACAATCTCTAAATTTTGGGAGGCTGGGGAGAAGGGGAGATTAGTCTCAGACGTGATTAGCTAAGGACAATGCTCAAATCATATTCATTTAAGGAAAATGAACAGGGGCACCTGGGTGGCTCAGTCAGTTGAGCGTCTGCCTTTGACTCAGGTCAGGATCACAGGGTCCTGGGATCAAGTCCCACATCGGGCTTCCTCCTCACCGGGGAGTCTGCTTTTCCCTCTCCCTCTCCTCACCTCCCATTCATATTCTCTCTCTATCTCTCTCTCTCAAATAAACAAATAAAATCTTAAAAAAGAACAAAAAAATCAATGTTGCCTACATGTGGTTGGTTTATGGAATGTCTCCCATTTTATATTAATACTTTTGAGGGTCACCAACTTTAGAGTAGGTATGTTTAAGCAAATCAAGCAACAATAAAAATAAAGATAATATTGTGTTTCCATTGATTGAAGGACAAGATTAAAACTATATAGAGAAAAAAATATCAAAAAGATGAGCAATAATTTAAGGAAAGAAAGGTTCAATGTGATGGTTTTGCCAGGAATATTTTTTTATCTGTACAGTGTGTTTATGGTACTGTATTGGCAACACATGGCTGTGCTTTGAGAAGTCTGTGACTTCTCTTTTACTATAATTACCTCAGTTGAATCCATTCATTTCAATCCAACTTGACAAGTGCTGATTGAGCACTTCATGGTGAAATGGGAAGAAACTGGACTTGGTTTTAGAATTGTTGGATTTGGTTCTGTCTTTGCTATTTACTTGCTATTTGACTTTTACTAAATAAATTTCCTTTCTTTGGACCATGGTATTGAAATGTGTAAAATGAAAGTCTGCACAAGTAGTGAGACCCTTTCGGGTGTAAAGACATGAATATAAGCATAGCACTTCACTGGAATTTGAGAGGAATACAAAATAGATATATGATTTATGACCCTCTCACTTAGATGGCAATGTGACGTAGCCTGTCTCGGCCATTTGCTGTGCTTTCCGATCTGTTACCTGCTCCTTCTCTGCCCTTGTCCAGATCATATTTCCTGAGCCCTTTGTTTTCTGGAATCCTGGAGGTGTGGCTACTGAGAAGCATTGACAGAAGACTGGAGGGCAGAGAGGAGAAAAGCCAGGACAACTTCCTCCCTCTCAGTCGGCTTCGGTAGTGTCCAGAGCAGAAGCTGGAGCTCCTGTTAAACAACTTCTCCTCCATGGTCCCAACTGTCGCAGAACAGCTTCCACTAGGAAGCTCTTGGCCTCCAGCAATACCACTTACTCCCTTAGATCCTCCAGCTCACAGGTAGTTGCAGCCATGCCTTGCTTGTGTTACTCTCTGGGCAGCTTCATCATCTTCCATGTGGACTTTCAATTCTTCTATTCCCAGTACATTCAATCCCCTCCATTAGAAATACCAGAGTGGTTTCTATTTTCTCACTGGATCCTCAATATTATGTAATGGAAAGACTATGGTTTCAAAGGAGAAAAAAAAAATGACGACATTGGATCCCAAATCTGCCCATGAACTAGATAAGTGATGGTGGGGGAAAGTTATTTCATTTCTTTAAGTATAATTATTGGAATAATAATACTTAAGTTGCAAGATGTTTCTAAGAATTAAATGAGAAAACACATGTGTGATGGTTGACTGGCACATGTTAAGTGTCTGATAAATGTTGATCTCTTTCCTTTTATTCTCATGGACTACTCAGGAAGAAAAAAAACAAAAGGGTTCTTTTTTTTATGTTATGTTAATCACTATACATGACATTATTAGTTTTTGATGCAGTGTTCCATGATTCATTGTTTGCATATAACACCCAGAGGGCATGTATTGAATGGAGCACTGGGTGTTAAACAAAAGGGTTCTTAAGAGAATTAAACAATAACACAAAACTATAAACGATATGTAAGGATACAAGGAAGTTCTAATAGAACATAACTTACCTCCTTTAAGAACCCCACAGCTCTAACCCAAACCACAGACTCTCCTATGCTCTGGAACCTCCTATATTGGTCTGTTTGTGTTGCCATAACAAAACGTCACACACATGGTAGCTTAAAAAAATAGAAATTTGTTTCCTTACAGTTCATACAGAGAGAGAACAAGAAGGTGGGGAGTGGCAGAGGGAGGAAGAGAAGCAGGCTCCCCGCTGAGCTGGGAGCCTGATGAGGGGCTTCATCCCAGGACTCCAGGACCATGACCTGAGCCAAAGGCAGGCACTTAACAGACTGAACCACCCAGGCACGCCAGGACCCCATCCTTGTGGCCTCATTTAATCTTAATAACTTCCTTAGGGACACCATCTCCAAACACATACACACTGGGGGCAAACCCTCAGCATGGGAATTTTTTGGGGGAAAAACATTCAGTACATAACACCTCCAATATATACTTTTATGGTGTTAGGAACTGAACCATCCTTCCCTATTTAAAACAACCAATAGGTCTAGTTTGCAAAGATCATTTTACCAATATTTGTCAATCTCAATTTTTCATATATGTTTATTTTCAAGTTCCATAAAACCAATGTGCCCTACTTTATACATCCTGAAAGTTCAAGTCTATATCTAATAATGTAACCTCTTTGGTCTCTGAACTCATTTTTATGTGAGTGCTGTATTTAAATTTGGAAAGGAAGAGTTGTTTTGACTTTTAGGGCAAGTTAACTTCCTGCTTTGCAATAACATAAAGATGACTCAAAGAAACTAAACTATCGTGTCTCTTAAAAGGGTTTCTTAGTTCAAAAAACATTGTACTTCCCTTTGGAACATGAAATTTAATTTAGCTACTCACACATAGTCATGAAATAAGGAAGATTCTGAGGTTAAATGAGTAGGTTTAAAAATCAGCCAAACCAAATGCTGAAGTCTGGTAGAACTTGGTACCCTTTGGGCAAGTCACTTAGTCATGGAAAACTCAGTCCCACATACTGGGAAAAGAAGGGATATAAAACAATCAAACTTTTTAGGGATATTATATTATTTTTAATTTATAAAATACTTTCAAAATCTACTGTCTTTATAGCAAAATATAAATAAATGACATAAGTATTAACCTAACTCATTTATTTCTAATCTATAAAATGGTATAAGTTTATCCAATTATAAAAGCTGACATCACATGATACAATATTATTTTCAATAGCTGAAGCTCCTATAAAGGTCAAAAAGAATTTGGGGCAGTATTGACACAAATTCCTTCTTATATTTACACAGACGCTGTGCAATTTTTGGACAAATTTCAAATAGATACCTGAAGAAAGAGCATAAGTAATTACTATACCCAACTCTTCATGAGAAGATACAATGTCAGAGGCTAGACAGGAATAATAGGTTTCTTGGATGTTTGTTTAAAGTTTTGAATTGGGTATCCCCAGGTAATCTTTCCTGGCAAAAACATGAGACTGATCACTGAAGCTCACTTTGAAAGGACAGTGGGAGATAACTTTCTTAAGCCAAGTAACATCTGAAAAGCATCATAGAACTCCTGAACCTAGCCCACTAACTAATGCTTTACACATTGCCACTATTTTATTTCCAGCAGGAAAATAACAAAGTGCATGTTATAAAATGTATCAACAGCCTTGGGAAGTGCTATAAACTTTGATCAAATGAATGCATTTCTATTAATCCAAACAAAGGACCTATGGATTAAGATCCATATACAAAGATGTTCATTATCTTCATTATTTATAATAGTGAAAAATTAGAAGGACCTAAACATCCTACAGAAAGAAAATTTCTTACTTATGGTATATCTGTTCAATGGAATATCATAAGGTAATTAAAATTATATTTAACAAAAATAACAGAAGAGCACAGGTTCCCACATTTATATAAAAAGCAACTACTTTTCTCACTTTCTCATTTTATGTACTTTTCAACTGTAGCTAAGAGATCATATAGATATTTACAAAATCCAGATGTAACTTACTAGAATCATGAAATCTAACTTCATACTTACTTCCATTTCTCACTTGATAATTGTATGCCTCATAAGGAAATAGGTATAAACAGCCTTCCCTAAATACTTCCAGTCTGTCCTTCTTCCAATCCACCAATCTTTCCTCACAAATGCCAATGTGATGCCTACAACTTTTAGACTCAAGTGATACGAAAGATTTTTACTTAACTTAGGCTCCTTGTTCTCTCAACTGTAAGATACCAGAAAGTACCTTTCCCAATTTAGGACCCATAGTCCATATCATCCAGAAGCAAGGTGTGTAGTGGTACATGAACTCCAGCTTCACATGGTGAGGTTTAGCGCTCTCCTCTGTCACCTACTTACTTAGACAGATCTTTAACCTCTCTGCTCAGCTTACTGTACTGTAAATGAGATTTAGTGTGAGATTACATGACTATGCCTGTCACTTAGAGTAGTGTCAAGCACATAACATTGAATAAATCTTAGCTATTATATCATCATCATCAACATCATCATCATCAGGAAGGGTGTCAGACCCTCTATGTATCTTCTTTATTGGTAATGAGTGATATTCTAGTAGTGCTTTGTGTATTAAGGAATAATAATTCATTGCATTTTTGAAAAGCAGGATAATGATTAGTGAATCAAGGAACACAGTTCATGAGAAGAGAATTTAGAAAATGTTTAGCAGAGCGGATTTTTTAAAAAGATGTTCAGAGATTTCAACTTGAACACGTTATGCATTCAGCTTTTGGTCAACTGAAAATAACCAGGAATCTTGGCATCGCATGACTTGCTTCTTCCATCAGGAGACCCTGGAGCCTCATGTGGCAAAGCAGCCTTTGAAAAGACTCCAAATTACACTGGAGGGGAAGAATGGGAAAGTATTATGTGTCTTAATAGCAGATGAAGCAAGACTGGGAGAAGACTTTTAGCATGTCACTATAAAATTTGAGGTGAATGAGACAATCTCCCTTTTTATTTAAAACTGTTGTCAGATTTAACAAATGGAGCTGCTAGCTTAAGTGCAATGGACACCTGTTCCTTGCTGAGAAAATATCTTAAACATCAGATGTGAATTAAAATGTTTCACATATTTCAAATACAGTATAATTCATAAAATCTGTTTACATGTTGCAATAAGGTAAAATCTTTAGCTTGGCAGTTTTGATTTGTTATTTAACAAACATCTCTGTGTAAATTTGATTTGGAGGTATAGCTCTACTCATATGCCCTAATTAGCAAGTGATGCTGGCTCCTTAATGTGAGTTTTAGACTGGAACGACACCGAATTCCAGAATTCCTTCTAGCTATGTAAATAACAATTTATGTAATATCAGAGTCTGATGTTTTAGTACAAAATAAAAATTCTAAGCCTTAAGTCATGAGGGCACTATGGATTTGATCATTCTTAATGTTTGTGAAGCTTTGAAATAGTTTAGGGAATTTTATTATGCATTTCAAACTACATATTTAATATTTTCAACCATGAAATGGTAATACAGTTTATTCCCAAACTTGCAAATGAAACCTAGGAAGGTTCAGGGAGGGCAGCACTCCAGAGGATGGTATTGGAACTCAACATGACATTGTTAAATTGAAGAAGTAATCAGAAATCAACAAAATGAAGCTAACAGGAACCAGTGGAAATCATGATATTAAAAAAAATAAAAGTGGCACAATTGCAGAAATGGGAATTCTATAAGAAAATGCCCTGTATTCAACTAAACAGATCACACTCTAAGCATAAATTAGGCCAAGTACTAATTAAACCTAGTTGTTTTTTTTTCCCCCTCTTTATTTTATTGTTAAAATAGTTAAAATGCATGAACCCTTGCCTACCCGGACAACATGGCCCTCTCTTTTTTACCCCTTTTATTCCTTTCTCTCATCATTCTCCTTCTTCAACCCCTGTTTTCTTCAACTTGTTTCAGGCCTTCTGCTGCCTACAGCAGTCACCTGGTTAGTCCTCAGCCTCATGGCAAACGTGGTAAATAAAGAAAGAACGTGAGTCATTCTGAACTACAGCTAAAAAATGACCCGGGAGTCAGTCTACCTTATATGTTGAGAATCTTCTGTCTCAGGAGGCTCAATTAGGTAGAAGTTGAGCATATTTTGGCATAGTTCTATAGGTGGGTACTAATGTCTCCCACTTCCCAATCGTAACTGAGGCCCTGGAACTGTGTGAAAAGACAGGCACATTAATCAGCTCCTGGTAATAAAAGATACAGCCAGGTTTATGCGTAGCCCTGAACAATGTCAAGGCCCTGGGCTACCTCTCTTACCAATAGGAGGCAGAGATAAGAATTAAAATGGCACTCCAGGATAGAGGTATATTTCACTTTATAAGAAATAGCCAAACAGTTCTCAAGAAATGCTTGTACCATTTTACACATTCTCAGCACATGGTAAAGTTGCCCCACATCCTCAGTGTCATTTTATATTGTCTTATTTTTCTATGATTTCCGCTATTCCAACAGGTGTGAAATGGTATCTCATTGGAGTTTCAATTTGCATTCTTCATTGAGTTTTCAATTTGCATTTCCAGGATGACTAATGATGTTAAGCACTTATTCACATGCTTACTGGTCATTCATATATCTTCCTTTGTAAATTATCTGTTCAATACTTTTGCTCATTTTTAATTAGATTGTCTTTTTATTATTGATTTTTAGGAGTCCTTTCTATATTCTTGGTATTATCTATTTGTGTGAAATGCATTTTGAATATTTTCTTCTAGGCTGTGACTTGCTTATTCATCTTCTTAATGATGTCTTTTGATGAGCAGATGTTTTTAATTTTGATGATCTCTAACTTATCAAGATTTTTATTCCCTATTATAGTTTGTACTTTTTGAGTTCATGTAAGAAATCTTTGCCTTCTACCAGGTAACAAATTTACTTGCTTTTATTTTCTTCAAAAACCTTTACAGTTCTTGGTTTCATATTTAAAAGTATTATCATTTCAAATTAATTTGGGGGCATGGAATAAGGTAGATATAGAAGTCATTTTCCCCCAAGGTGAGTACATAATTGTTCCAGAACCATTGGTTAAAAATACTTTCTTTCTTCTATTTAATTAACATAGTGCCTTTGCCAATAACTAATTGGCCAGACTCAATATTACTATTAAATATAGGATTTTGTCCCCAAATTGAAGTATGGGTTCCACCTAATCCTGATCAAAATTCTAGCAGGCTTGTTCCTTTTTTTTTTTTGGATAAACTGATAAGTTGATTTTAAAATCTGTACAGAAATGCAAATAATCTAGAATAATCAAAGCCATTTTTTTTAAAGATTTTATTTATTTATTTGGGAGAGAGAATGAGAGAGAGAGAGAGAGCACAGGAGAGGGGGGAGGGTCAGAGGGAGAAGCAGGCTCCCTGCCGAGCAGGGAGCCAGACGCGGTACTTGATCCCGAGACTCCAGGATCATGACCTGAGCCGAAGGCAGTCGCTTAACCAACTGAGCCACCCAGGCGCCCAATCAAAGCCATTTTTAACAAGAAGAACAAAGTTGGAAGATTTACTCCACCTTACTTTAAGACTCACTATAAAAGATAAAGCCATAGTAATCAAGAGATTTTGGGTATTTTCAAAAAGATAGACGTAGATCAATGGAAGAGAAAAGAGATTTCAGAAATAAACAAACTCATATGTGAATATATTTTTTACAAAGATGCCAAAGTGATTCAATAAGAAAATACTTTCCAATAAACAAATACCTGTAGAGAAAAACTGTGAACATCTACCCTTACTTTACACCGCACAAAAAAATTATCTCAAATTTGATTTAGTCTTCAATGTAAAACCTAAAACTCCTAGGAGAAAATCTTTGTGATTGAGGGGTAGACAAAATTTCTCAGAACATAATAGCATGAGCCATACAAGAAAATAATAAATTAAACTTTGTCAATTTTAAAAGCTTCTGATCTCCAAAGACACCATTAAATAACAAAAGGCAAGCCACAGATTGGTAGAATATATTCATACATATCAAAGAACTTATATCTAGAATATGAAAAGAACTTTTTGAAGTTAATTATAAGAAGGCAAACAATTCAACAAGAATTGAATAAAAGATTTGAAAAGATATGAATGGCTAATGGCACATGAAATGATGCTTAACACCATTAGCCACTGGAGAAACAAAAATTTAAAACACAAGAAGGTGCCCCTATATAAACACAAGAAATGCCAAAATTTAAAAACCACCACCATCATCACAAAAAAAAATCTGGCCATTCTAAATACTGGTGAGAGAGGAAGGGAGGAAGGGAGGAAGAAAGGAAAAGGGAGGTAAGGAGAGAGAAAGGAAAAGAGGGAGGGAGGGAGGGAGAAAGAGAGAGAGAAAGAAAAAGTCAACTCAAACACCAGCTTCTCTGTAAAGCCTCCCTAAGTTCTCAGCCAGAGGAAGCATCTTAAATAGATCACTATTCTGTATCTATTACACTGCTCATCTGGCTTGTTTTACTCCATGAATGATAGTTTAAAATACTATAGCATAATTCATGGTAACCAAATAATTGATGAGGAAAATTTCTTCTTTTTTTAAGATTTTATTTATTTGAGAGAGAGAGAGAGAGAGTGTATTGAGGCAGGGGAGGCAGAGGGAGAGGGAGAAGCAGACTCCCCCACTGAGCAGGGAGCCCTACACGGGGGTGGAGGGTGTGGGTGGGGTTGATTTCAGGATCTTGAGATCATGACCTGAGCCTAAGGCAGATGCTTAACGAACTGAGCCACCCAGGTGCTCCCAAAATTTCTTCTTTATAGGAGAATTCTAGATGGAAAATAGAATCATACAATTGAAAAACACTATTTTATAACCCTCTAATGAAATAATGGCCTAGACAATGCTCATCAGTGAATACTAAGAGTATTAGGTAAAATATTGTTGTGAACCATTATAACAGATAGGACCAGGTCAGCAGTACATGAACCCATTAATTGATCTTAGCATCACTAAAAGTGTGATGACCAGCTATTCAGTGCTTGCTTTCACATGTGATGCAGATACACTAATCACTGCTATAAAATATTCTTGAAAAAAATCACTGATTCTGAGTCTAATCAAGCTCCAACTAGGGGAGATACGTAGAACAGAGAAATAATTTAAACAACAGCACAAAGAAACAATCAAACAAATCCAGAATATGGGCTATTTCACAAGACAAATGGCCCAATTTCTGAAACAAATGAAAATTTAGAGAAGAGGGGCTATTATAGACTAGAGATTTAAGAAAGACTACAACCAAATTCAATGTGTGGACCTTGTGGGTTTTTTTTTTTTTTTTTTTGGATCCTGGTTTGAACACACCAACTACAAAAAAACACACCTAAGAAGATTAAGGAGTTGGATATGGTGTGGTTTATTAAATGACATGAACAGAATATCTTTACTTTTGTTAGGTGTGATAATGTCATTGTGGTAATATTTTTATAAGTATGCTCTTGGGCGTTAAAGCATGTTGAAGCATAATGAAGTATATGTGTGAAATTATGTCATATGTAGGATTTTGCCTTCCAGTGTTCTGACAAAAACTGGAGTTGAGGGTTAGGTGAAAGGACATAGGAGAAAGACAAATGAATGCTGAAGTAGGTGGTAGGCACATACAGGCTCACTACACTATTTTTTTTTATGTTTTGTAATTTCCATGATAAAAGATATAAATTTATATTTTATATTTTCTCCTTAATACTTGAGCTAGCATTTAATGATGTATTTGAATCCCAACTGCATTTCCTTTTCTTTTATGGGAAATGCATTTATTTTTACCCTTACAGTATTTTAAGACAACCAAGCATATTTAAGAACATGTTTTCATCTTCAGAGACATACCAAGGTACTCACAGTTCACTTTCCCATTCTTAACAACCCCTGCTACAGCCTCACCTTCCTTTTACTTTGAGAGAAAGAGCACAAAAGACAAGCCGAACTCAATCCTCTCTCAGAACACTTTCTAATTATAAAGCCAGAGTATATCCACATGCTTATGTGCTGTCGGACTACTGACCACTGCCCAATGGGATTGGTCAATTGAGGCCCCAGCATACCCAAGAAGTAGACTGGAACACTGTACTGGAAATAAATTCTGAAAGTCAGATTTTATTTTAGTTTTTTTACTTCTTCCTGTACTAAAGGAATAACAGCTTTACAAAGGGACACAGGAAAAATTCAGTACCTTTTCCTTTGTGTATTAAATCCAGACATACATATATTATTATCCATCTGTTGTCTGTGTTCCAGGGATAATAAGTTTATTGCTGTTCCTAGAACCTTCCAGACTCATTCTCTATTAAGATGTTTGCCCTGGTTCCTTTACATACCTCCAGGCTCAGGTCAAATGCCTTTTTTGAGAGATCTTTCTGAACACCCAATCTAAAATAATTCACCCTTCCATCACATTTACTCTATTTATCTTTTCTAAGCCCTTACTTTTATATTTTTCTTTTTTTCACTTCCTTATCTTTTTACACACGACCATCCCCAACTAGAATGTAAATTCAGAGATTTGTCTATGGTTTATTGTTATATCCGCAGTGATTCAAACAGTAATTAGAATGCTATAGGTATTCAGTACATACTTGGAACTTGAATAATTTTTGTGCTGCTAGAAATATATGTAAGTCATGACTTTATGCCACAACACAACAGCAACAGCAATACAAATGATACTATTATTAGAACATTTTTCAAAAAATTCTGTGTTGAGATGTCTTGGTTGAAACTGGAGATGGCAGTGTGATAGACACCGTCAGGACTCCAAAAACGATCAATAATTGTAATACACAAATAATATTAACACGATTAAAATACTGTGTTCCTAAGTGAATTAATAACATACTTTGGGTCAATACCTTATTAATCTTCCTAATATCCATAGAAATTCTAAGAGGAAGAAGCTACACAAAAGGAATTAAATAATTTGCACAAAACCATTTGGCTTGTCTATGACAAAACTGGAGACTTCTAACCAAAACTCAACTAATTCATCCATTCTTTTTTTTAATAAGCACTTACTGAGAACTTTTATTTATCGAGTATGATGCTGGGCACTGTCATGAGCCAATCAGACAAGAACCCTGTCTTCATAAGCTATTTCTAAAACCATGTTATGCTCGCATTTATCTCTACATTTTAGAGAAGAATAAAACACTAAGTCTCGTGGAGCTTTTCAATACAAAAAAATCTTACAGCAAGTCAGGGTAAGAGCCTAAGGCATCCAAGCCACATTTTTCAGGCCAATCATTAGATCCCAATATCAGCAATGACATTATTGATCAACCACATGCAATTTCCTTTTTTTCTCCCCACATGCAATTTTCTACACAATGGACATTTACTTACAACTTCTGAATTAAATAACCTGTATAAAAATATCATATTCCACATCTGCTTCATCTGCTTCCCTTCTTGATCTTTCTCTAGAGGAACAGTTTTCAAATCTTTGGCTTGAATTCTCTTGAAGGTGAAAAAGAATAGTTTTTTTTTTAAACAAATGTGAGGTCAAATAAATCTATGGTTTCAAGTTTTAGTTGTGTGAGCTAAGAAGGGAAGGGGGCAAACCCTCCTGGGGGATCCCATCTGTCCTGGTTCTAGTGACCAACTAAGCTGCTGATTTGACATTCCAGGGAATTGGGATGTATTCTTCACTGGAGAAATCCCAAACTGCCTGACAAAACCTGAAGCATTTGACCTTCCCATGCTTATCTCCTTCATTATTTAACATGAAAAGAGAAAAAGAAAAATGAGAAAGCAAGCAGAACTATACTAAAATTCGCTTATCAGACTCCATCTTCAGCAGTCCTTTAAACTTTTTTGAAATGTGAACACAGAACTCTTAACTTTAGGGTGAAATTAGGCCAAATTGAAATGCCAATTCATTTTCAGAAAGTCATTCTTGTGGACTTCCAGTGGTGAACTGGAGCCCCAAAGCTTATACGCATGTATGCATGTATGTTACCATTGTGGGTAGAAGGCGGTAGATTTGAACATTTCTATAGCTTATTCTGTTCCTAAGGGAAGAAATGAGTAATGCTATTCCTGAAGAAAACTAAAGAACAGAACAAAACTAATAATATGAAACTTCAAGAAAATAATATCTAAAATAAAATCTAATGTTACACTGGCAGATTTTATGATTCTGGGAAGATACAATAATGCTGGTAGACTAAATCCAGTCAAAATTCCATCAGTTATATCTATTATATATATTTTATAACATAAACACACCTATATTCCATAAAATTAATAATTGCTATTTATATTTAACTATGCATAATTAAATACAGTTGTATTTTATAACTTTTATAAATCATAGGTAGCTATATAGACATAGATATATAGATGTGTAGATATGAGAATAAAACAAGAAGAAGTATCTGGTGAATTATCTAAATTTTCTTCTTTTCTATGGCCATGGAGAACAAACATCAGTGGTCACCTAATAAATTTATATTCATTTAAAAACATCATGGGAAAAGCATCAGATTAGCAAATGAGAAATTATAACAATTTTTCTTGGTAATATACTAAAATTACGATTCTTGAACTCTACTATATTGACCAAATGGGAAGAAAGGTAATAGATAAGCTATTCTTTGAGAGTGGGAATCATTTTTTCCATTAAGTATTCTCTGTACAAAGTGACTTTGGGGAATGTATACAATTGAACAACCAATCACACAATGCCATTTTTAAAGCAATAATAGCAGTACTCAGCCCTGTATTTTAACCTGTCCCATCTTTGTTTAGGAAGCTGTGTTGTAAATTCATGAGCTTTATCTAGCCTTAAAATCAGAATTGCTATTTTCTCATACAACTTACAGTCAAAAGATTCAGAAGAAAAGAGGAAGGAGGAGGGAGGAGAAAAAAAAGGAGGAGGGAGGAGGAGGAGGGTAGGATTGGATAAAATTTATTGATAAGAGTTGTCTGAAAAAAAAAAAAGAAAGAGCTGTCTGTTCCCATTAAATTAACATATGTGTCCTCTGTTTTCTGGCCATTCCCAAATCTTTGCATTTCCCTGCCTTCTAATCTAGACAATGTCATTCTCTACTCAGTTAATTCTCTACTTCCCATCTCTACTTGTTCAATAGTATGGCCTCTGGGGTATCTGAGTGTCTTCCATCCTCTCTATCTTAGCAAAATACCCTCAGCGCTTACTCTGGGCTTTCTCATGATCTCCATCCACTCTTTCACTCCACCTCAAAGTCACACATCTCACAGTCTTCTATTTTTTACCCATACCCCTCGGGCTTTTCCTCAGCCTCCCTAGATCTACTACTTGATCTCATTGAGACTTCTAATCTTTTGACACCTTAATTTTCTTGTTGTCGGCTTTCTCCCAGTTTCAATCCTTTCTACCACCTGGATTCATTCCTTGGAGGATTTTTTATGCCTTGTCCCCTAGTTTGTACCTCTTTGTAAATTCCTATCTATGTACCAATTTCACAAAAACATTTTCTATTTCTACACCAGGACTGCTAAATCCTGCTAAAGAAGACCATGTAGCCATACAGATGTGTGCCACTGTGCATTTTGGTTTTCAGTATAAGCTGTAATCCATTGCCAATTCCCAATTATACTACATAACCCTGGTTGACACACCCTAGTGCATTTTATAATTTTTTCATGGCTTTTGTTTAGCTCAAATCCAACTCCTACCCTTCTCACTCTCAGCATAAAACCTACAAAACAAACAGAAATAAATAAACAAACAAAAACCAAGGCAATATAAACTCATCTACGTATAGAATTAAGGTGCTGTGGTTTTGAGAAAAAATGCTTTGGTCCAGAGGTTAAGGGAGAGATCACAGATGATAGATTCAGTGACCAGATCTGCTTGGGGACTCTTGCAGGTGTGAACTGAAAGTCCTGTAAATTACCGACAGAGTCACAAGATACTACTATTACTACTTCCTGTAGTATTAACAAACTAGTACTGTCACTGGCGTTTATGCTGGTATGTGACAAACTGCTTCATATATGTTCTCCCAACTTGTGAAGGAATTACACATGAAAAACATTTAATTAGTATTGTTATCAAAAGACTTAGAAAAATGTAAGGTGAAGAAAAGACCCAAGTACACATATAGAGAGAGCAAAATTTTGAAAAATTAATAAGACTGAGGCTGCCTGTAAACACCAGATCTTCCTTAATATACATAAAGCATCATCTTAATTTTTTTATTTTTACTTTTGTACTACAAAATCCTCTGTTTAATACTATATTTTTCAATACCCATCATCACAGTATCTAAGAAACTAGTCACCTAACCAGTTTCAATTGCTGACAAGGGAAAATGCTAGTTATCTACACTTTGATTTCAGTCAAGAATTTCAATTTATTGGAGAATATATTTAAAACTGTTCATCTTCTCCATGACAGGAGTGTCCCACGATTTTTGCATCTGATTTCAAGCTTAGTGAAAGGCTCTGCGTGTCTCTAATTATATTAACCCCAGATACTTTCATACATAAAGTGAGATAAAGGAGAAATCTTTCACTCATATCAGATACAAAGCATAGAGGACTTAGTTTAATGGGAAAAAAATGTGGAAAATAACACTAAACAAATAGGATTTGCCAAATTCAGGCAATAGTAAGCCTAGCATGAACCTACAAATAATGGAACTGTAAAAAGTTCTGAAGGAAATTTTGGATGGCACAATAGAATAGTAGTACCTAGAATGAGGTGTTGACTGCCTCATTTTACTCTGTACTGCTGACACCAGACCCAGAGATCTCAAAATGGACAGTAGTTAAAAATTTGAGCTTTGGAGCTAGACAGTCCTAGGCCAGAATCCCAGGCCTGCCAATTCCTGGTTTTGTAATATTGTGTGTTTTAAAAATCCCTATACCCAACTTTCTTCATATGCAAAATGGTTATAAAATATTCATCACAGTAAAGGACTTTAGCACTCCACATGGTTTACAATAGTAAAAACCTGCTATTATTATATTATATCTTATTTAAGAGGATAATTAGCAAACTGATGTGAAATCAGGGTGGAAAAGAGATTCAAAAAAATGTCAGATGAGGCAGAGTTGAAAAGTGTGGTAATATTTCACCTTATAGGTATTGAGGTTCATGGGAGACAGCATGCGTGCCTTCAAATATGTGAGAATCTATCAGGAGAAAGCACATTTTAATTTGTAACGTGTGCTGTCAAAGACAAGAAGCAATATGACATAAATTCAACTGATTAGGTATTAGGGATCAGATATTACCCAAAACTCCATACTAACATGAATATATACCTGGGGTGTGGTTATGCAGCATTTCTGACTATCATTTATGTTTTAAATGAGGCTAACGGGATAGATGAAATGAAGTTGAATATGCAAAGAATCAATAGGTAAAAACTACCAAAGGACAATGAGCCCTACTTCACAGAGATGTTTCTGCATGGGTTCTGTGATCACTGAACAAAAATACTTCAGAGGGGATTCAATCCTCGGTCCCATTAGTGATCTAACAGTTCCCTCAAAACGGTGAGATATCACTGTTACAAAATAAGTGACCCAACTCTGAGTTTTGAGCTCTGCCTAACGTGCCTATCACAGAGTTTATCCTAGTATTTGATTTTTTTCTTTAATTTCTTATACAGAGATCAATAATAAATTCTGAAACCAGGGAAAGATCAAACAAACAAACAAACAAATGAATAAGCTTTTATTCCACTGGCCTTTTGGAAAGAAAGATGAAAATGAATTACCCTATGCACATGGATAAAATAATCAGTGAAATGCTATTAATAAATCAAGTTTTCAATCAAAGACAAATAAAATTTAAAATACTGCAGTCATGCCCTTGGGGTCCATGCTTTGTTATAATGGATTCATTTCAAGCCTTTTTAAAATGAGATCATTCTTTTAACAAGATTCTTTTGGTACTTTTTATATGAGACTGAGGCAGTTCAACCTTATAAATAATTTTATTTAGTGATATGCCACTGTATAACAAGTTCTATTCATGGATTTCCTGAAACTAAATTTTATACTCATCCATCTGTAACTAAATTTTAAACTTAAAGAATCAAAACCCAAAAATAACCCTACCACTTTAATGGTTCCAGTGGCTTTAATTAGCTTTACTATCACTTTTTAATTGCCAGAGAAATGGAAATTTAAGTGAACCTGAAACATTATATTGCATTTAAAAAAGTACCAGTTTTTAACAGAACTCCCATTGTTAGCAAGGTTGTAGTGAAGATGAAACACTAATTCATTGCCATTGGCATTATAAATTGGTTGATTCTTATATAAATAAAAATAAAAATATGTAGCAAAAAGGCTTTAGGGATAGTCATATCTTTTGATTCAATAATTTCTCTCCTAGATTTTATCTTAAGGAAATCATTTAGCATGCAAATAAAGATGGCTATTGCTGTGTTACTGATAATATTAAAAAAAAACTATAAACTGAGTATTTCACATTAACGAAGAGGTCAATAAATTATAGTGTGTTAACACAACAAAATGTGACATAGCCAATAAACCGATCAGTATTTAGACAAATGGTAAAATATTTGATATGTTAAGTGAAATATGAAATAGATGCTAATAGTCATCTTTTGGAGTATTTCAATATGTTTCGAATTTGAATGAAGTGTAGAGGGCAGTTTTTAAACTTAATTAAATGATTACTTATTAAATTTTCAAAACTTAGTTTTCAATTAATTGCCATTTCAATAAAAAGACTAAAAGTTGGCAGAAGATACAAATTTGGTAGATGAAACGGGCCATCAGGTGACAGTTTTCTTTAAATTCCTATACAATGTGAAGCTCCAAATTGATCTCATGCCAATTCCTTTACCTTCTCAAGTTCTGGCTTCCTTCTATGTTATTCATACTTTGTTAAGAAGAAAGTGATAATGATCAAGGAAGTTTTATTTTTTCAATAAAATCTAAGATTTTAAAGTATTTTGAAAATGAAAATACTTGATCAAATACTGATTAATGAAAATATTAGGATAAGAACCAGCAAATATTTCCAGGTAAGATAAGTTTCTCTCCTTTGCAGAATATTAGATAATGCTTGTGCATGAAGAAGGAAGTGCTATTTTCCCACATGCTCCTAAACTGAGACAAACTCCTTGCTTACAGTAGTTAATTAGAACTACCTGGTACTGTATACTGATGGATCTTTATTCAGTCCCTTGGTTCTTAACAAATAAAAAATCCATTTCCCTAGGCTGACCCATTAATTGAAGTCATTCTTTTGCCTTTTTTTTTAAACGTATGCCATTTTGTCACTGTAAATTTTAATTTCCCAAATGGCAAAACATTTCAGAATATCTCTAAGGCACTTGGAACTCAAGATCTGCCACAGAGGTATTACAAGTGTGGCCACACTTCCCTCTGAAGTCTATCAAGGCCCCTCTAATTAGCCTTTTGCCACATGACAGCTCACCAACTTCAAGAGATTTAGGGTTGCTAATCCTCCATCAGCAATTGCATTATTAAGACGATTGAGTTTGGAGACTGTAGATAAGTAAGGTAGACTTTACAAGTCACTCTTGGGTTACGTTTAATGGAGGTGAATTTAAATTGCTGGGTGGATTAGGCCAGAGTTAAACAGATGAGCTTTTAGACTTTGTTGGTCAACTTGCTTTTATATCTCAACTTCTTCCTAACTCACTTCTTCATTTTTCCCATATGCAAAATAGAGTTAGAAACATCAGTCATAGCAACTTGCTCCTAGGAATATTTGACGGATAATTAAAGAGGGTATTCTACCTTCCTGGGCAAGGGTAAAACACAAATACAGGTGAACTCACACATCCCATCATCTATTCTGATGATTTTCCTACTTCCCTTGTCTACTATTTGAACTTGGAGATTTGTGATTCCTTATGTAAACCATTTGCCATTGACTGCCCAAATTTGTGAACTATTTATTGTGTCTTATTTTATTTGCAATGGCGAATTATACACTGAGTACTAATCTCTCATGCATACTAAACTACAAATATGACATAATAACAAAGCCTTTGAATGTCTAAAGAGGTTTAGAGATAGAAATTGATTATTTTTCTTTCTCACTGGAATACAGTCTTGTCTCACCAAGGTCCAAATTATTCAGTGTTCTTGCAGTTCACTGAAACTAAGCCAGTATCTGAGCTGGGAACACCTTCGTTTCTATAAAATCTTTAATAAACAAATATTCTATGGTCCCTAAAAAGTCAATTACATTGCTCTGATTTCTTTGAAAAAAATATGAAAAAGCTCTGGCTTTTAAAAATCTCAATATTTATTCCTGTTTCTATAAAAAATGATAACATATAAGCCACTTTATTGGGAAAGTAAAATAGTACAATCACTGCAGTCAGTGAATTGATATACTATGTACTTCTCATTTATTAGTTTAATTTTGTTGTCATTTCTCCTACTATAACATTATATTTCCCATGGGTTCACATGAGATTTTACTCTCATTGTTTTAGCTACTTTATTGTAAGTATTTCCTCCTCATCAGTTATTTATTTAAAGCTTTCACCATACCCATTTGATCTGAATAAATTCATTGGATATGTGCTTTCTCTTTACAACCAAGCTCAGCTTTTGATGGTGTATTTACACCAGTTTTTTATATAATATCAAAAAGATCTACAATTTAGAGAATGACCTTGATTTGCTTTTTCTGATCTTTTGTAGTTGGATGAAGCAAAAGGTAAAATGAGGGACAATTGTGTGTAATTTTCCTCTAATAGTCACTATCCTTTTTCAAAGAAGTTCTAAAATAAGGATTCTTTTAAAAATAAGGTGTAAGCTTACCTCACTATTAACTTAAAAACTACAATTTATGTATCACTGGATTTTACCATTTTTCGTGTCATGTGGAAGTATGAAAAGCCAGAATTTGAGCTTCCTGTGTTAGGAATCTGAAGAATTTCAAGTCTGCAGTAGAGTCTTTCCTATAGTTATAACAACCTGCTTCAGTACAGTGGCAACTCACATTACTGCTCATTCATCTTTGGTAACATGCCCAGAATGCCCCCTCTTTATGAAAGGATTATACACTCCTGTCTAGCTAAAGTAAGACAGGGCCACATGATTTGGTTTTCTAAACCAAATGTTGGCAACGTTCCAGAGAGAAGCTATTCCATCAGCTGGAGTCCTGAGGTGAGGGTGATATGGAACAGAATCAAAACAGACCCATGTTAGACATGCTAAGTGAGTTGAAGTAATACTTTATTACTCTAAGAAATTAAGATCTGGGGAGTCATTTATTAATGTAGCATAACCTAGTTTCTCATAACTGATACAAGTATTTATGTTGGGATACTCAGAGGAACCAAGCTGAAAGAGAAGCCACTCTCCCACAAACAAACAAGCAAGCAAGCAAGCAAGCAAATGAACAGTAAGTTACCCTACAGAACATGGACAAGAAGCAAGCACCTCAATTCAGTTGACCTAAGGTAAGTATAGAACTAAGAGACTTACACAAAGGGCTAGATAGACCTATATCAATATTAAGTATTATATCCTTAAAGGGGTCAAAGCAAACTCAAAGGAAATAATGTTCACATGGAGAAATATTAGGCATAGTGTTCCAGGGGCTAAATAATTAGTTTATGAATTGTGTTTAAGACAGTGACTCTACAAAGAGAACCTATGAGCATTTGGGGAAGAAAAGTTGTTCCTATCTATGGAAGTAATTCGAAAGTCTGAAGGGTGGAGGAGGGGGTGATGGGAGAGTACTGGATCAGGAGATGAGGATGATCAGTGGTATGGAGAGAATTAGATTTCAATATGGCTCAGAGTAAGGGATTCAATACTAATGACTATGAATCCTAAAAGTATTGGGACCTAGAAGGTACCGTTAGAGTAGTACAAGAGAGCTTCTAAAGAATGCATTGATGTGAGCAGTGTTCCCTATCTTCTATACCTCAAGAACTTTGTAGTCCTAGTGTTTCCTAGCTAAAAGTTTCCCCAGAACTGCTGCCTAGAAACACATTTCAATCTTGAATTGAAAACAACATAACTGATGTTTATATTAATAGCAAAAGCATATGATACCCACTTCCCACACTATACCCCTGGAATCACAGATCACTCTGTCTTAACTAAGAATGATAATTTCAGTATCAAGATCAGTAAGTTTGTGCTATAAAATTTTCAGTCAAGTACTTGGGAATAGAACATAAGACCATGTATGACTCTTTCTTTAAAGACCATATCGACAGAAAAATCTAGTGAGTGAACGAGATCTGGTCACTTCAGTCCTATCTCAGTCTGTCCTCACAGTAACCAACCTAAGGAAGTATTATTATTATGTTCATTTTGCAAATGAGGGAACTGAAGCTCCAAGAGGTTACTTTACCTTGCTTGAGACTACATAGTCAAAAATGGTCAGGGCAGGTTTTGAAGCCAAATGATCTAGCTACAGTCTATGCTTTTTAAACACTAGCTAAACAGCAGGCCATGTTACTGTTAAAATCTATGTAGTTATGGATTTCATTGTGTTTCAAGAAAAATCATGGTCAAAATGGTAAAATACACTTAAGATCTTTCCGCATATAGCTCCAAGGGTCTTAAGGTTGTCATTTCTCACTGTATTTGGCCACAGGAGATGTGGCCTGATTGTGTAATGATGTACTCAGGAGAATCCTTGCCCAGCATTCAAAATAAACCAAAATATTATCTTAAATTTAATTAAGGTTATATAGGATTTTAGGCTGTATCTCTACGAAAGGAGTTAAGACCAGAAAAGACTACCTGAATAATTGAGGGGAGGGGACATTATCCTTCTCCTTCCCCTAATTTATCCAGTTGGCTGACAGCAATTCAGGAGCTGTCCCTGAATAATTTGTGAAAATATTCGCATTCTTGGCTTTATGTGGGTTGATAAGACCAAATTCTATTTGATCCGTGCCTCATTATTCAATGGCAGTGCACGGCCTGGGTCAGCAGTCAGCAGGAGTGTGGGGAGTAGGGGTGAATGCCTGGCCCATTACCACTGATAAGCCTTTTACCAAAGACAGCTCACACTGAGAAGAGAGAACAAGCCTCCAACTGGCTACAAAGTGGGCTTCGGATAAAAACTCATTACTCTCCAAAATCTACCTCAAAGCCCAGAGAGTTATCCTGAGGAGGCTAGAGTGAAGTTCACCTAATTATCAATTACACTGTATCTTCCTTCCTCCTCTCTCTAATTTAATCTCTTAAATTCATCTTTTGAAAAGCTAACAGCTTGCATATTTTCCATCAGGAGCACAATCAACCATAGAATTTTAAGGGAAAGGGGTAAAAGATAAACTGCCCTACAGAAAGCTTTATTATGAAAAATGATCTCTGATGTGTAATCCATAGTCTAGAGATTACCAGGAAAGGAAAATGAAAGACAGCAAGGCAGTAAGATCTATCCCCAACTGCACCCTGTAGGGAGGCTCCATTATCTCACAAGGCATGCCCCAGGTTCAAAATAAGAACTTGAGTTTAAAAAAAAAAAAAAAGAAAGAGAAAAGTAAATGTGTGGAAGAGGCTGACTAATGGGGAGAAAGAGAAAAATAGTTTTTGTTGTTGTTGTTCTTTTTTAAATCTTTCTCCAGTTTGATGCTAATCCTTTGTGATAGGTAGAGAACGATGTGTGATTTTCATAATTGAAGAGTAGCTTTATCATTCTTAGCAGGAGGGAAACCCCTCTCTGCCGCCTTTTAAAGGTTTTTTAGAGAAGTAGAATTGCATAATCATTCAAATAATTCCTGTGACCCTAACTTCTGTTAAATTTTCACAGCATGTGTTGATCAATATTGCAAAGTGTTGAAAGTGGGAGGGTTTTCTTCCAGGATTGGGATAGGATTCAGAATCTTTTCCAAGATTCCTTAGAAACACATTTTTTCCCCTTTCAGAAATTGTTACTCCCATGGGTTGTACTTTTGCCGCTACCAAACCTTTCAGTCCAAGAAAAATGATTGGCCAAACTGCCCACTAGGTGGTCCTACTCCCAGAATAAATCCCCACAGGCACCCAGCACGGGGAGAGAGACCCATGCTAGCCCTCTGCCCTCTGATTAGTTCATGAAAGGAAAAGCTCTCACGGAGCTCTCATCCCAGAGTTTCTGCAAGGACTCAGAGGCCTTTGGAACTTCCCTGGGCTTCTGGAAGAACTGGAGGCAAAGAAAAAGAAAGAAAAAGAAAGAAGGAAAGAAAGAAGAAAGAAAGAAAAAGAAGGACATCTGGCTGTTTCTTCACGAGAGAAAAAAGCCACATCAGAGAGCATCATAACATGCCTGTGGCAATTTAGATATACCCCAACAGATAGGTTTTTACAATACAGAACCACAGGTTCTGCTGAACATGTGTGGGGGCTACTGCAAGTCAGCATGCTCTGCAAGTACGTGCAGTGTTATATTCTGCATGGGTTTTGAGAATCCAAGATCAAGGATGCGGTGCTGTCACCAATAACTTCAAGGGGACTTTGATGGAATTGGAGGTAAGGACACTCTAGGTTTGATTCCTTTTCCAGGCTCCATGCCAAAGGTAATTGCAATACATACTAGCAGGCTAAAGTATGGTCTGGGCACACATATAGAAAACAGGGGCACCTGGGTGGCTCAGACGTTAAGCGTCTGCCTTCGGCTCAGGTCATGATCCCAGGGTCCTGGGATCAAGCCCCGCATCGGTCTCCCTGCTCAGTGGGAAGCCTGCTTCTCCCTTTCCCACTCCCCCTATCTCTCTCTCTGTCAAATAAATAAAATCTTAAAAAAAAAAGAGAAAAGAAAACAGCCAACACTTTAATGTATGTGTGCAATATCTTCCATAACCCTCTTACAGATATCTCAAATTGTTTCTACTACAGTCCTGCCTGGGGAAAAAAAAAAAAAAAAGTTGGAAAGGAAACCTTTGGGCTATGTAGACCAAGTTACCATTGAAGAATTCTTAATTTGCCACCTCTGGAGAGCATATCTGTGTGTGAAGTATTATTAAGACTTTTGAGACAAAAACCTGAAAAGCAACCATTGTCTAATCAGAATGTAGATTTTGTTATACACATCAGCCATGCCAAGATCTGGTCAAAAATAGACACTTTGAGATGGCTACATAACATGGTTGGAAATGAAATAAAAGCTGAGTAACTCCTACTGGTTATTGCTAAAAACGACCCAAACCAATATGAATATATTTGGAGTGGTTACATTTCTAGCTGCCTGACTTTAGACAGTTCCCTCTCCTTGACCTTACTTAAATGAAGATAATGATAATATTTGTCCAGCCTATTTCATAGAACTATTATGAGACTTGAATAAGATGTTGTGAAAACCCTTTACAACCTGTAAAGTGATATCCACCAGTTGAATATATTTGGTCTTAATTTACATCTGTGAACACACACACATACACAGACACACACAAATATATATGTCTTCCCTCAAAATGCAAGTTCTTAGAAGAGAGATTGCCATTTTATGTCATCTGTGAACTGTAATTCAGGACAACTGCCCCCCAGGACGGTTTCAAGTGGTTTTATGGCCATTTAAGTAACCAAGTGGCCATCAAAAGGGGTCTTCCACTTCTTTGCATACTCAGTGACAAACTCAGAGTTTGTCAAAAAACACTCTAACAAAATAAATAAAAGTGCTCCCCAGTTTTCCCATCTGCTTTTCCCAGTAGTCATTCTCTGTTGAAACATACAATTCACATATTGTTACTTGTTCGGTGGCTTCAGATTATTTTACAATGCTGTGGGGAATAAATGTGGCTATATGGGATAGATAAATTATAGGAGAATAGCCTCAGATGACTGAAGACAACACAACCATACTTCTCCTTTTTTTCTGTTGAGTTTTGTTGAAGTTATCAGAGCTTCCTTAGAGAATTCCAAACATTCTTTGAGTTTCAACTTCAATGCCACATCCTCCCTTGAGCCTTTTCTGGTTTCTCCCAAACAAGAATTGATTTTGCCTTCTTCTGAATTTTCATGTCACTTTATGTCCAATTCTCTCATGGCATTAAACTCAATCTAATATTGTATATCTTCTTTAGGAGCTGAGACTCTGATGTTCACTTCTTTCTCTTGTCTATACAATGCTGGCCTTGGTTTCACACATAGTAGTTCCTCAATTATTGATTAATGAGTGAATATATGAATACGATATAAATGCATGTGTGCTTTGCTTGTATTGTTACATAGAAAACCAAGAATCACTAGGTGACAGTAGGTAAGTGATAAAAAGCCCACGGTAGGCTGGTTCTTGGCTGGGCTGTCATGCCAGTTCTCATTAAAGCATCCAGGCCTTGGGGGCATTGAGCATTAAATCCCCACCACATCAAACTCCTAAGTTCTGTATACATGTGTATTGAAGAAAAGAGAAGGTTAACATAGTTCATGTGTAGCATGAATTTCTGTTCCACCGAGCTCTCATGAACCTTGAAAAGTCAAATATTTAGCCATCTAACATTCTCATTCATAGGCAATATGGCTTTTGAGCTTCTTTCTTCTTTCCTTTCTCTCTTACATTTAACCTAGCTCCATAAATGCTTCCTTTGTGTTCTGCTGTGGCTGCTGCCTTCGTTAGAATTCTTTGCTTTGATTAATTATTGAGTCCTCGGTGCAAAGGGTTTTCTACTCTCCAGTTCTCATTACTGGGTCTTGCTGCTGACTTCTCTGCTGGCTCTGATGCAGGGCTTGATGAATGCTCCATCCTAAGAGGGTTTCATGTGCTCATAACCAGCTGTTTATCCAGTGTGCTTCTTGGGTGAACTTGGCAGGGACAGAATTTTATACACATTTCCGTGTGTGTGTGTGTGTGTGTGTGTGTGTGTGTGTGTGTGTTTAACCCAGAAGGAGTTCTAGTATTACATGCCCAGACTACATCAAATTACAGTAAACAGCAATACTAGAGCTGGGACTTCCTTTAGTGTTTTTGGCTCAACTTTTTTTTTCCTACTTTAATTCTTTAATCCTTCTGACCATTTTACCTTTGGAAGAGATAGATAGATTGATTGATTGATTGATTGATTGATTTATGGCATATTGCTTATCGTCAACTGTTGTATCCACTTATATGCTTTTTGGGATTTACTTGAGGTATTCTGCTAGACTGTGCACCTTTTCTGGTTCTCTATTTCTGGAGCTCTATGAAGTAAAATTCACTTACACAATTTTAAAATCACCTAGCATGATTCTTAGTTTTACTTACAGTCTTATGTCCAATTTCTTTGCCTCCTTTCTCCCCTGATCCTGACAGGGAACTTCATTCCAAGGAAGATTTCAAGGAAGATGGAGAGAATTTGATGAGTTGATGACAAGCATGGTAGTTCTAACAGACACTGTAGGGCACTTTCCCACTTTATCAAACAAGAAACTGATGGGTTTGGAAAGGCTCTTTTTTGTGATATTTCTAAAAACTTGAAAATATCAGGCACTGACAGTAGCACTTTATTCCAGTGAGAATCCCTTTTCCATTTGTTCGTTTGTTTATTTATTTGTTTTGCTTAGACCTTGCCATGCTCTTTGGAAATCTTGGTGAAACTAAGAAAGAATCACAAAACACCAAAAAACACCAATGCAGCAAAGTGTGCTTAATGACATGCTCCCTTCCTGGAACAGGTCTCCTGTAGGACTTGACTTAAACCCATGAGCAACTGTAAACTTAAATTGAGGTTTGGAGTTCCACCACCAATGAATTATGCAGGCTACAGAGAGGTCTCTTTACTTCTCTCAATATTGTAGGGGTTCAGAAAAAGTTGTCCCAAGATGTGCACCTTTGGCATGTAGGTTATTTTGAGCTAAAAATGATCAAGTCCCAAAAGACAACTTTAACCTTCCCCTTCAACTGCCTAAAAGAATTTAGATAGATGACCTGCTCCATCCAGGGAGGGAGTTAACACCATAGATAACTATAGTATAATATGAACTAGGATTGGTACACAGGGAAGAACTTTAGCAAAGTCTGTTTGTTAAAATCCTTTCTTTATGTCCCATTGTTTCTGTATGGCTCAGAAAACATTTGTTTACCAAACATTTACTGTTTTTTTTAATCTTCTTGTGAATGGCTTCCTTTCTCTTTGAAGTCCCATGCCTCTACCCTTTTATTAGTTCAGGATGACATATACCTCATTTTGGCTCAGAAATTAAATTTGATTTTTTCCTGTTAGTCTATCCCATGTCAATTTAATTCTTAGACCAGCCAAAGGATCTTGAAGAGTAGAGAAAAATTTTTCTCCCCAACAGCATCTATAAAATAATTAGTTTCTGGGGTCCCTGGGTGGCTCAGTCAGTTAGATGTTCAACTCTTGATTTCGGCTCAGGTCATGATTGCAGGGTTGTGAGACTGATCTCCACATCAGGCTCTGTGCTGGGCATGGAGCCTGCTTAGATTCTCTCTCTCCCTCTCCCTCTGCCTTCCTTCACATGTGGGCTCGCAAGTGCTCTCTCTCTCTCTCACACAATAAATAAATAAATAAATAAATAATAGTTTCCATTGTCCTCCCTTGCAAGGATACCATGGAAATCAATGACCTCATATCTTTAATTTGCTTCACCCCTTGGCACAAAGGTATAAACAGAGTACAAAGAAAGAATAACTGGCTGTTTCATTTCCCATTTTTTTTTTTTTAATTTCACTATAGTGAAAAACTAGCTAATTATCTTGACATGGAATAGAAATAGAGTGCTTCAGTTTGCATGGTCTGATTCATGCCAGAGACTTTTTCAGTGAGAAGAAATTAACTACAAACTCTCATTCAGACATAATTCTCCCTGCCCCTCATATTCATCTTCCTTTTATCATGGTTGTTGTTGAAAAGACTGGAGAATTGCATTTCACTCATCTGTTTAAACATGTTTTCTTCTTTCCATTCTCCTCAAAAACCATTGCTCCAGAGGGTACAGCTCACCAAGGGCAGGTGAGGCAAGTGGAGGGACACATACTCATCAGATTCAGGGTAGCAGTGGGGGAGTGACAGGTTTGGGCAGAGTAGGAGCATATTCATGGAGAAGAACAGACAGTACTCAATAGAACGATGTGAGTTGGCAGCCAAAAGGGCCAAGGCTTACACTGAGTAGCATATATATGCATTTATATTTTCAGATTTAGAGGCTATAATGCTGGCAGATTCTATTCAATAAAAAGGAATTCACCAAAACACAACTGTAAAAAATATGAGAACAGAATTATTTTGTTAATGAGGAAAGATTAAATAATTTTTAATATATTCATCTTAGCTAGCTGTCAGCTGGGTCATGTGGTAGAGATTACCCTTTACCAATAATTGAAAGTATAGATACAAGTGGATTTTTTTTTTTTTTTTTTTTTTGGTTAAGAAAGCTGGGAAGGGGTAGCATAAAAAAAGAACAAAGTTGGCAAAAGATGGGCATTTGATTAGAAATCTTTGCCACCTTCCTGATCAGGAGTACAAGAGAAATACTTAGGAAATAATGTCTTATATGATAACAAATCATAAAGAAAATTGGAGCTTTTTAGAAATTAACTAAATTGCAAATTAATTAAATTAGCAAATAACTGCTGTTCTCTTGTTAGTGTATCTCATTAATGCTTGTTATTTTGTCTCCCTTGGCTTTTGATGAGTTTCATGGAATCTAAGCTACAACCAATGGGCCTAAGAAATGTCATATATTTTTTCACAATTAAATGATTTATCTGTGTGAGCAGATTTTGTCAAATAATAAATGAGATCTCTTTCCTCAAATTTGGCAGGCAGATTTATGGTTTAGAATAGTGTGTGTCAAGTGGTCAAGCAGCTCCTAAAAGTTGCTCACCACACTTCCATAAGTTTGTTCAGTAAGAAGACAATGAACCAACATGAAATTGGACAATTTCTTACTCATGACACAGTATGTTCACATCACTTTCCCTTGCCCCCCAAGTTCCCTGGGGGCTATGCAGAATGAACCCAGGCAACTGTTGCACACTCAGGGCTGTTTCACAGTCTGGAAGCACCGAGTTCAAGAAATTGCTAATCTTACAAGGGGATATTGGCAAACCTGTCTATCTTCCCCTCTGCAGAGAAAGATGTTTTTTGTTTGTTTGTTTGTTTGTTTTGTTTTGTTTTTCCCCCTAGAAAGTTAGCAAATATTCCCTGGGGAAAGGCGGGAGACTTCACTATCTTTGAAGGTCTACAGGATCTCTTCTTTAAAGAGACACTAATTCTAGCTTCCAAAGTTGTTTGTAAAACAAAAGTCCTTCCAATGGCTCAGAAGACATGGAAATGCCAGAATTATGGATAATTATCTACCAGCACTGTGGTTTAGTGGAATGCACTTTGGAGGCAGAGATCTAGGTTCAAATCCTAGCTCCAATATTTATTTCAGGACATTTGACAAATTTACATGGACTTTCTCAATACAAAAACCTCTCATCAATAATTTATGAAGATATGAATTTTTCCATTGCTGCACAAGTCTCTACAAGCTCCAATAAAGAACTTAGCACAATGCCTACCATATATTATTTGTTCATTCAATTTGATTACCCGCCTTCCTCTGTCTCCCAAATTCATCCAGCTTCTGAGATGACTCATCAACTATATACTTTATGTTGTTTTAGGTAACAGAAGGTGAATTACCAATAACATCTATTTTAAGTGAAAGTGATTATTATGTGCAATATGCTTGTCCTAGAAAATAGACAATTATTCATAAGCTTCTTGGGCTTAGGTAAGCCCTCTTACCTATTTGGGTCTCAATTTGTTCATTTTAACATAGGAAAATTATTCTAAATGATCTCTAATGCTTTTTTAAGTCATAAGTTCTGCTTTTCTTATAAGTATCTCTAGCTGGTAGAATGTAATGCTTTTTAATTTATGTATTGTATTTTTCTTGAACTGTGAATTGACTGTTTAAAAATATTACAGGTTTTTTTTTTTTTTTTTTAGTTTCCTTCTGCTAACAACACAGTGCAAATATTCTCACAAACAATTTTTTCTTTTTTTAAACCCCCACTTGTTTACAAAGCAGTCATAAATATCCATATTAGGAATGCTTTCTCTTTTCAAAAGGTTTCCTTAATATGTACATATTTATAGCAAGATTAAAGAAGTTTTAACAAGAGCCAATCTTCAAAGATTCACATGAATGGAAGGACAGCGCAATGAGTATAATCCACAATGACACTGTTCAAATAACTGGTATTTGGCATAGGATAATGTTTATATACTTGCTTTTGCACACAGGTGTCCTTTGTGTCCTGGGATTGCATCTCAAACAAAAAATGAAGCCACATTAAAAGCTTGCCCAAGAAACATGGTTTTGCTGCCCAAAATGTCTGCCTTTGTGTAGGCCATTGCACTCTTGAGCATAGGCAATACATGTTACTATGATTTGCTCTGAAAATATTCACCTCCTAATTTCCCTTTAGGGCTCTGAAATTGCTTTTATTTTATTATTTATTGCTACTTATAGATTTAAGATTTATCTCTTATCATACATTTGCATGCAACTCATAGCCTTTCTAGTATCTAGCACAAAGTTGGATACTATACAAGGGATGATGGACAGAAAAAAAGATAAAAAGTAAAACAAGTCTCGAGGCAGATTTGTTAAACAAAGAGGTTAAATTGGGAGTTAAAGGGGACAAACATCATCTGGCCTGAGGATCTGCCGGGAATCAGGAGATATCCATGGGTCAGATCGCAGGGGGAGGAACGTCAGCACTGGCTGAAAGTAGGAGTAATCAGAACCGGGGAACATACAAACATGTCAAGAAACAAGGAACAATGATCTTGGCCACAAACAAATTGTGCTCAAGGACTGAACATACCCTATTGCGATAATCCAGTAAAACAATTCAACAAACACTAGTGAACTCCTATTGTATGCCAAACATTATCCCAGCCATGTCTCTCTCAAACTGACTCAGACTGCTGAGAGAGCCGGGATCTTGGATGGATTTGGCATAGTTTCTAGTTTATGGTGAGCTTCAATGCCAGGCACTGAATTTGACCACATACTCTTGTACTTTTCTGCCTGTGCCTTCATACCACATTCTTTATAGAAAAAAAAATATTCTAGCCATGAATGCTAGCTGGAGAATGTGTTAAAGACAAGTGAGATTTTGATAACAAGGGTGTTTAAAACCTTGTTATACACACAAACATTTCAAATCAAGATTTTATGAACACTTGACTTTTTATAGAGATAGTATTTTCTGAACAAAACTCCATTTACCAATTACATTTTTTATCAATATTCTATATGATGCTTTTAAACCTTTTCCATCTTTTTTCATTCTCATTTTCACTTTGTTAAAATTGTGTTTATTGTGATCAATGCTTTTCTGTGTAAATTGTACAATGAATAATTGAAAGATCGAGGTCTTTTGTTCATATTGAATTTCATCAATTATAGCTTCTCCGTTTTACAGGTAGGGTTTTTGTGCCTCATGTGTGTTTGTTAATTCTACCAAATCCAATTTTTTCAGTCATTTTGGTGGACCTAAATTTTGTCAAGAATATTTTATTTTTCTATCAATTTTTAGTCAATAAGAGATATTACTATATACAGTTTTAACTGCTCTCAGTTATATTTTGTGCCATTTGTTTCTCATGTGTCTAATTTTTCTCAGATCAGTTTTTGCAATTTTTAGTATTCCCATAAGATATTATCCTTGAGTCAGTGTCTATCACAAACTTCATTACGTGTAATTTGGTTTACAACTCTAATTTTTTGGGAGTCAGTTGTATTTCTTTAAATTTACCAACGAGTGTTCTTTATATAACAAGCAAAAGATCTAGGCACACAATACAATTAAACTATCCTCAGGATCAAAGCAATGACATCAATACTTTCTTTACAGTTGAGGACATGGATAGCAAATTGAATGAGAACAATCATTATATCTCCTAGCCTAGTAATAAGGGATGCCTATATTTTTGAGAATAAAGACAATTCCCAGTCCCAGGTCTAGCTCCAGAAATTTTGGTCTATTGAAGGGTGAGGTAATCAGCAGTTTCTATTTCATTGGCAGCTTCTCAGTGGCGGTACCTAGCTGGCCAGTGAGGAATTAAATGCATTTTCAAAAACTCATCTAACCCATCTCGCTCTTGTATCACTAAAATTCAGGGCGATTTATATTATAGTATAATAGCAGGGTCCCCAAAGAAAAATTAAGATTTAAGAAATACATACTAAAGAATAAATTATTAAAGATGGCAAGGTGAACACAAAATCACCTCTGCTTATGTCCGAAACCTCACTAAAATGACACAAAGAGAAAAAGATATTTTAACGCCACCTGGGTGGCTCAGCTCAGCCAGTTAAGAGTCTGACTTTGGCTCAGGTCATGATCTCAGGGTCTTGGGATGGAGCCTGAATCAGGGTCCCTGCTCA
This sequence comes from Zalophus californianus, assembly GCF_009762305.2. Lineage (NCBI taxonomy): Eukaryota > Metazoa > Chordata > Mammalia > Carnivora > Otariidae > Zalophus > Zalophus californianus. Next base: position 154,485,150 of record NC_045595.1, on the reverse strand, counting down.
GCGGGGAGCCTGCTTCTCCCTCTGCGATGCCTCCTCCAGCTTTTGCACTTGCAAGCACATGCACAGATGCACTCTCTCTCTCAAACAGATAAATAAAATCTTTTCAAAAAATCATAAACAAAGGCATAAAGGTCACAAAGAAAAAATGAGGCAATGAGTTCAGCAAAACTTGGGAAACTGTAAAGCAGAATGCCTAGCAGTAATTGATACAAACTGAGCTGAGAAGGCCAAATTCTAACTAAAAGAGCAGAAATCTAAGAGACAACAAATTTGCCCTGTAGAAACAATTCCCCCCACTTCAAGGACTCGGTATTTTTGCACCTGGAAACACAGGAAGGGAGGTAAAAATAGAGCTGAAACAGGAGGATTTTTAAAAAAATGTGTCTAAGAAGTCGCTACAATGTCCAATTCCCTCCCCAGTTATGTTTAAGGAATGCCTGTCCCTCCTCTACATCCCCGGCAAACAACAACAACAACAATGAAACCAAGGACAAAACAAAACAAAAACCAACAGATGGCTTATTTTCTGGAAGAGATAGAACAGAGGATTTCCATTCTAGAAATGCTAGAATGCTAGAACCTTTCTGTGAGGTGTGAGCGGGTGGGTGTGGTGTGTAAGGTCACACTGCATGTACTTTTTGAAATGACTTCATGAACAGACCAGGCACAGACACATACTGTGCTTGCTGGAGGCTCAGTCAAGTGTGTCTGCGAAGACAGGCTGGCACAGAAACACAGCCTGGGAACAGTGAGCACGTGCACCCACACATCTTGCCGCGCCCACCCTTCATTCTGAAGGATGCCATTTATTTCAGATATAAATCGACAACCAACCCACACAGACCTGCTGTGGCTGTGATACTACACTGTAAATTATTTACTGCATTTTAGGGAATTTGTCATAGAAATGAACTTGGAGTTGAACATGCATACAGAAACAAATATTCTCATCTGGTAGGGAACTACTGTTACACTTTTGTCCTTCATTTTCAAACATGATCTGCAACAGGTAAGAGCTATGCAACGAGGCATGAAAGCAAATACTGAACCCATTTCTGACACCCACCGTTTTTCATCTGCTCAGCCCAAAGATTGCAAATGCAGTGTCCATTAGATACAGCTCAAGGCATAACTGCAAGTCTGAAAGTTTTCTGAATCCACCATCTTCTAAGAATCTGCTGAGCTAGCCATAATTTGCTCACACCTCTCTTTCCCAGGTTCCCCACCCAGCATGTAAAATGTAACTTAGTGGGCTTTAACTTTGTCCCCAGTCACTCTTATTTATTGTCACTAACTGGTACAATACCTTCAGGTATTGTACCGCCACAATCCACTCTGATTTTGAATCTAGATAGAATATCCCATCTCTCCTTCCCTCTTTTCTTTCAGAAGCCCTATACATTACTTCCATTAGCAAGAACAGAAATTCTCAATAGCAAAGGTAGATTTGGGTTGCAATGAGAAGATGTAATCTTTGCATAGCAGTGCTCTAATTATGAAACTCGATCTCTCTGTGTGCTAACACCGCACTAACATTTGGAGCGTCTAGCTCTCCAGCATGATTCTTGCATAATCTTGCATGACTTTCATGGTTTACTTCTGTTAACTGGTTTCTGCGAGTGTAGTATGGACATAATATGACTGATACTTTCTCTACCAATAGGCATGCCCTGAAAATTGCTGTTATCTGGTGGCAAAGAAAACAAATCTCACTTGCATTATGTGCTTGGGTCACATTTTGATCCCAGATCTACCACTTACTAGATAAATCTTAAACCAGTTGTATAACTTCCCTAAGCTTCAGTTTCTTCAGCTGGAAAAACTGGAAAGGACAATATTTGCCTCATGGAATTAGTGTGAAAAGTAAATGGAAATTGCATGGAGATCATATACTTTAAAAAATATATATATTTATATATTAATATATATATAATGTATAATATAAAGTATATATATGTATATGTATACTTATATATTTATATTTTTATATACATATATATACATATATATATATTAAATCTCAATATATATAAGCTCTACAGAAACAGGACCAGAGACACATAATAAGTATACAAGATCTAATACATACCTTTATCAGAGAGTAGTTTTGTTGTTAGATCCGTTTATGTTGAGCTATTATCGCAGAATTACTATCCCTGGCAGGAAGGTATAGGAAGATTCAAAATAATAAAGAACCTCAAGTCCTTCCTCCTTGAATTTAGGGAATAACAAAAAAAAAAAGAAGAAGAAGAAGAAGAAGAAGAATGTATCCAAAAGAATTGTCTTACTCGTTTCTAGCTCCTTGGACAGAGAGGTCTGGCTCCCTTGGGGGAATGGCTTCCACAGGCCACGTTGCTACATGAAACATTTTGTCTTGCCTTGTCTTAGTATAGACAGAAATTTCTGCTTTAAATGTGGCCTCTCATTAGAAACTGTGCCAAGACAGTGGCATCTCTCTGGCAAGAAATTGTCTCACTAGCTCCATTTTCATCTTTCAGTGTCAAGTAGATGTCAAGTTCAATTTAAGAATTAACCTTTGGAGACTCTTCAGGGACCATTTGCCATCTCCACTAAAGGCTGACTTTGTAAAGTCTTTTTTTTTTTCTTTCTTTCTTTCTTCCTTTCTTTTTTTTTTTTTTTTATAAATAGAGAATTCTTTTCATGTTTCCCTAGAGATATGGCACCTTTGAAATTGACCCAAGACAGAGTCAGAGTCAATGTAATACAGAACTTCTCCTCATCTGCTGCTACTCCTCTTGAGCTTTGACAAAAGAAACAGAGAATGAGGACATGAGAAAGATAAAAAGACCTCCCATTAGGAGTCAGAAATTGATTTTTTTTTTTTGTCTTCTAGAAAGCCATTATGAAACATGAGGGTAGAGAGGTTACCAACTCACTTTCATACTGAGATATTGCCCTCAGATTTATTATCACTGAGGGCAGCATTGGTAAATTGAGCAGATTGTTGCCTAAAGCCAGAAGCCATAGATACGGAAGGGGAACATTCCTTTGTAGGTAAACATGAGCAAGAATTCATACATGTGGCCTAAAAAGAAAAAAAAAATAGACATAAACATATCAACTACTTGGGGGAAGTAAGAGGAAATCCAAGAAACAGATATTTCTAGGGCTAAATCTGTTCATTACAGAGCAATCCATCACTGGCTGGACCATATGTGGATGGTACTCAACAGATAACCTAAGAGAACAGTCAGACATGGACTTTTTCAGGATACTCAAGGGTGAAAGTGTCAAAAGTATGAGACACAGGATATTCATTCACTGAGATTCACGTTAATGGCCAAAAGGAATTACCAGATAGAGTTTCCTATACTTTTTTTTTTCTTGATTAAAAGCAGGATCAGAATGACATTTTGTGGAACATAACACTTATACATTGGGGGAAGAGGGTCTTTTAGAAAATTAATTCAATATTAGGAATACAACATTACTAACATCCCTTCCAGGGGCTAGGAAGAAGCTCATGAAAACGAGGAGCTTATGCATCATTAGCCTGACAATAAATTCACCTCTGGTTAAGAGGAATTTATGATAATCATGCTATGCTTTTTGAGTGCTTTCTCTGGGTACTATCCCTGAAATATCTTACCCAAACTTCCCTGGTTGAATTGGGGTTTAGCTTAGAACAAAACTATCAAACCTGGATTGGTAGATTTGCAATGGAAAGTTTGAAATGGGAAGGGGATTTTATTCTAGTTTCTTTTGCCATGTTAAATGACATAGTGAAAAAAGTAATTTTAATTATAAAATAATTAATAAATAAATTTGGAGAATACAGAGATACCAAGAACATCCATAAGAATCAAGTTACTGTTTTTCCTTCTGTCTTCTTCAAAGGTATGCGTATGCATGTGTGTGTGGGAGAGGTGCATTTAACCCAAATCATCCAAATTATATACATAACACAGTCCCTTTTTCAGATGTTGCCTTATTCTTATAGATTTAGATGATTTATCTTTTCTTCTCTCTCTTTTTATACTGTTCACACATGTTTTTAAATGTATTTTTGGTGGGGCGCCTGGGTGGTTCAGTTGGTTAAGCGACTGCCTTCGGCTCAGGTCATGATCCTGGAGTCCCGGGATCGAGTCCCACATCCGGCTCCCTGCTCAGCAGGGAGTCTGCTTCCCCCTCTGACCCTCTTCCCTCTCATGCTCTCTATCTCTCATTCTCTCTCTCTCAAATAAATAAATAAAATCTTTTAAAAAAATGTATTTTTGGTTTCCTAGGAGGGACTTCATTCTATAATAGAGTTCAGTGTTAATGTTTGGGGTTTTATTATAGAAACAATACAGCTTTAGAGTTTGGGACATCAGATTACTATAGCTTCAAGAACTATATTCGGTCGTGTGAGCTGAAAACCTCGGCAGAAATGAACTTCTGAAACTGGCTTGCTGCAAAAGTGACACTTTCCATCAGGTCCAGGGGATCCCTGACTAGGTGACTGGCTGGCTTCTGAATGGGGTCCTGATGTATAAATCCCATCCCTGTCATTCATCCTCTCTCATTTAGAGGGAGCAGAGAGGGGAAATGCCTTTTACATTAAAAAAAAAAAAAAAAGTTTTAATGTATCCAAACAAATACTCCAGAAACAGTAAAAGCTTTTTTGGGTGACTGCCATTCTCCACATATTATGTTTCAGAGATAATATTCAGTTATTATTATTTTTTTTGCATTTGTATGGCAAGAGAAAAACAGGGCTACAGAGATTATCTTTTTACAGAATATGAATTGCATTGACTTTTTTCCCCCAATTTCTTTTTTAAAGATTAAGTGTCTCAGACAGCGACTATTATTTTTTTAGAAAAACAGAATGGTGGGACAAAGAAAGTACGCATTACATGTAAAGAACCTTGGTTTTTGTCCTAATGCTCCACTGCTAGGCTTCTGCCTTCTCATTTTTTAAAGGAGGCAGATAATTCTTATATAATCCTGAACATTCCTTCCTTCTATGATTCTTTGATAAGCTTATTTTGTCGCTCTTTTCTTGACGATTTTCAAGTGTTACCTAAGCAATTGTTAGATTATGTTGCTTCTTTTTGTGCCGAGTCACCACTCTTGAATTCAGCATCTCTCCTTCAGCTCTGTGGGATGTGTACATTAAGAGCAAAAGAGAACACCCACATCCTATATTATCTCTGCAGCCAAGCCAGTGAAATATTTCTGCAGGAGTTCTTTCTTGCTCCCTAAAGACCCTAAGCATTTTCAATGGAGATATAGACACGAGTTAAAAGTCAATGTTCATTTGACACCTTTTTGGGGGCACCTACTACATTCTAACAACCATCACAGGCACCAACGATACAATAGTGAACAACACAGAAACATTTTCTCTTCTCAAATTTGTTTAGAGTCTAGGGGTAAGTAGATGAGGATCAAGTCATACAAATAAATATGAAAATGCAACAGTGAAAAGTGCCACCATAGAAAAGTATTCGGTGTTCTGCAAATCTATAATGCTTTTGACCTGTTCAGCCACATTCAAGGGCCTTCCCAAAAAATCAATGCTTAGCCCAAGAACTAAACGGTGTCTCAGTGTAAAAAGCACAAGAAGGAAAGGTAGAGGACATGTCACATGAAAATGCCTTACAATGATAAGAAGTAACATGAGTATATGAGGCTAAAGAAGCAAGTGCGGCTGGGTACCAGAAAGTAAAGAAGAGCCTGTAGGAGATGAGATTGCAGAGACTGGTAAAGACCTGACTATGCAAGGCTCTTTTGGCCCAGTTAAGACGTTCCATTATTCTAAGAGCCAAGAAAAGCTTGGATGGGACCTTAGTAGCATGATTAGATTTACTTACCAATCACCTTTCATGTGAGAAAGGAAAGATATGAGGCATATTTTTTCTAGAGTCAGACTGTAGAGAGAATTAAAAAGTGATGTAATAGCTTTATTGTTATTCTGGGGATTCTGCTGTGGACTGCTAAACCTAACTTTCCTTGAATGTCTCATTTCTGTAGAATATTATCATGGGACTTAGCTGAGATGGTGCTGGGGGACAATCAGAAGCTATTGTTCTGATTGTTTATTTCTGCATTCTTTCTTTTTTTTTTTCAGGGTTCCTGGTATTATTTTTTTTATTTATTTTTTGTGGTTTTTTAAAATAATTTTTTATTGTTATGTTAATCACCATACATTACATCATTAGTTTTTGTATTTCTGCATTATTTCTGTTATTGAAATAGATTTAGACAGCTGAAGGACAATCTTAAGTCCTACAAGATTCCCAGAAAGCAGACTCACAGCTCTGCCAGGTGAGAGGAAAAACAGCTATATGTTCTCCAGGAACATTCTTTGATAAGATTGCCTAATACTTGTCCATATGTCCAAAAGAGAGAACTGGAAACTCCCAAATTATTCTGGTAATTCATTCTGGGCTGTTATGATAGATCTGTATTTTCTCCCATTTTTAATTAAATGCATGTCTCTTCATTATTCCTGAGAAACTATATAAATTCTACGAGAGATTCCCATTCCTGCTAACTAGCATCTGAAAACCACAGAACCATCATTCTTACCCTACTGAGCACCAGGAAGCCCACACACATTCTGGTTTAGAGTGTCATTGTCCTTGTGTAGTGTTAGGGCATCCTATCAGTATCCCTGGCCCCTAAGTTCCTTCCACCCTGACACGGCGGTGATCCTACATTAGCAAAACAAGAAACGGTTGGATGGGACATATCCATTGATACTTATCTCTTCAGGCTTCCCAATCCCTGTTTCCTAAGGCAACACCAACAGAACCATTTAGTAGGTGATATTGCATCATAATGTTTCAGATAATAAAAGTCATCAGACTTTTAACCAGCTCTGGCTTTGTTTAGTAGAAATACAAAGATTTAAGACACAGCAGACTCCCAATAAATATCCAAAAAGAATTCCATTCATCTTGTTCTATGACTAAACCCACTTACTAGCCTGTCTTTTAAGGGTTCCCAGACCCAATCCCAATGTGGGGGGGGGCCCAACAACACCAAGCAATTCTTGGACACCCTTTTGGTGTCAGAGAATTCAACTCAAATCTGACACTACCTAGCTGGAGATAGCATCAGATTCCAAAGGTTAAGGGTTCAGTTCTATAAGATTGCCCCCTCCCCCCCACTACAGATGCCAGTTGCATGCCCTAGGCTGTTACCTGTGCTTCTGACCAACTGGCTATAGATTCGAGATTCCAACAACCTCCTCCTTAGGTTCCTTTAATTTGCCAGAGTGGCTTAGATAACTCAGGAAAACCCTTGGGTTTACCAGCTTATTAAAGCACACAATAAAGGATAATGCATTGAACACTCAGAAGAAGAGATATATATATACGGTATAGGAAAAGGGCAAGCCACTCTCCCATCTCAACAGGTTCATCAACCCAGAAGTTCTCCACACCCAGTACTTTTAGGTTTTGTGGAGGCTTCATTGTATAGTCATAACTGACAAGTTATTGGCCACTGCCTAATTCAATCTCCAGCCCCTCTCTGACCCTTTAATCAAATGGTTGTCCTGGCAACCAGTCTTAGCACTCGGGCGAGGTCCGAAAGTCACCTTCATTAACACAACAAAAGATACCTTCGGTGCCCTGTCACAGGAATTTCCAACAGTTTTAGGAGCTGTGAGCTAGGAACCTTGGAAAGGATCATATACAGAAGAGAAATACATAATTGGTCATCTAAATGACCAAATATATATTTCTTATAAATTACAATACTGTAACGGGTCAAGGTTGGCAATGCTGAACTTGATAGTAGGGAACAGGCACAGGAACAAAAGGTAAGGTTGAGGAAGAGGAAGATGGGTGGGGGGGGCGCAGAGAGATTGTTGGTTTCTAAGCCTCAGAAAGCCGTAGAGCCTGGTCAGTGACAGCAGTTCTAAGTTAATCCTTTGTTTCCCTGTGTGCCCCCCAAAAATCAGAGTATCTTCCACTGTAACTAAAATTGTTACCTGACAGAGTAAACGGTCTCATAATGGAAAAGAACACTAGGGCATTTGAAGAGCTTCGGAAGGCTGTAGGGATGGTGCCCCACCCTTCTGCTTAAAACACACCACCACCAACAGCTGGTGCAGGAATACCATTTTACCCTCTTTTGGAAAAAAAAGGGACAGAATACAGGGAACCATATGAGTATAAATGGCAATGTCTTGCTACTGCTACTAGAGGTTTGCACGTTTTTCTGTTCCTCCAAACAAGGCTAAATGGATTTTATTTGTTTACAGATAGCCTACACAGTACATCCATCACCTTTTTTTTTCTCTTATTATTCTTTCCTCTCTTTGCAATTTTTATTAAAATGAGAAAAGAATGGTTAGTGACTGTGATCATTAGCTTGCACAAGCTGGCTTATGAAACAGATTGTTAGTGCCATAAACACAGGCCTAGGAATTCTATCATCCAGTCCCCGATGTGGCATGTCAATTCTCAGGGAATGGCTTATCCTAAATAGAGTTTGCAGTTATTCATAAATATATAATGACAGTGATCCTTAAGTAAACTTCATCCAAGTCACTCAATCCTGCACTAGTAATGATTGTACACTAGTAAAAAGCGATGAGAGACAGCCGCTCCACACTGTTGATAATATTAGCCATTATTCAAATACTGTGTCATTCACCTTCCACAGCTAAAAGGCTCTCCAGAATTAGGAAGAATCAATTCACTGCTGGAAATTTTGAAATTTCCAAGGTTAAATGAGAAGATAAAACAGTGATATCAGGAAAACCGAATGAGTAATGAAAAGCAAAACACATTAGACCTAGTGTGAACAGCACAGTTTTGTGAACAACATAGTTTTCTCTAAATAGTTATAGAGGTTATGAAGAAAATAAAAAGGAATATATCAAAAAGGTACTCTATTTAGTCACCTCACAGAATTAAAGGTGAATAAATGGAAATGCATAATTTATGCTTATGTAAAGACTCAACATCGAAATGATAGCATTTCCCACTAAATTAATCTATAAAATTAGCACAATCTCAATCCAAGTACCAGGATGATATCAAATTTTATATGGAAAATGAATGCATGTAGAAAAGTTAGGCTGGGGCTCCTGGGTGGCTCAGTCGTTAAGCGTCTGCCTTCAGCTCAGGGTACTGGGATTGAGCCCCGCATCCAACTCCCTGGTCAGCGGGAAGCCTGCTTCTCCGTCTCCCACTCCCCCTACTTGTGTTCCCCCTCTCGCTGTCTCTCTCTGTCAAATAAATAAATAAAATCTTTGAAAAAGGAAAGAAAAGTTAGGATAACTATGAAAAATAACAATGAAGGGAAACTGACACTACTAAAACATAAACATACTAAGCTATAATATTTAAAATAGTTTGTACTGGCCCAGATTATCGGAAGAATAATGCAAAGAGAAATCATATACAGAGATAAATGTTTACAGGAATTTACTACATGATAAAGGTGAACAAAAGGTAAATTATATAGCAATGTTGTTGGGACAACTGGCTAGTGGCTTAAAAAAAAAATAGACTACTTTCTTATATCTCACATTAAACTAAATCCTACATAGAAGGATCAATAAATATATAAACAAAAGAAGAACGATATTACAACAGGACAGAAGGAAAATATGTGATTTTTTCCCCTTAGATTCCTGAGGTTGAGAATTAAAACCAAAAAATTATCTAAAAAAATGATAAATTTCTATAAACTTAAAACTCCTACCCACTCCGCAGATTGTCTTAAACTAAGTCAAAAGACAAATGATAACTGGGAAAACTATGCCTAGCCCATATGATCTTCTAGGGACAAATACTTTCAATATTAAAACAATTGTATAGATAAAATCTTCAAACTATTTGATAAGAAAATGAGAAAATGACATGAGCAAACAATGCACAGAAACACAAAACTCCAATGCTCAATTAGTATAAGAAAATGTTCAAACTCACTCATAATTAAAGAAATTTAACCTGAACGTTTTTTTTTTTACATCTAAATGGTGAAAATTTAAAACATTGATATCACCTTATGCTGAAGAGAGCTATATTAAAACACTAGATACATCTTGGTGGAGGTTTAAATTGATGCTCCTTGTATAGCCTTTGGCAATATCTGTAAAAATGTAAACCTACCTATCTTTTGACCTGACATTTGGACTTCTAGATATTTATTCTACAGAGGTACTCATCAATTTGGCAAAACAATGTATTAAGAGGTCCACTGTAACATTGTAGTAGCAAAACAAAACAGAACAAACCACACCAACAAAACAAAACCTAGAAATAATCTACATCCATAAAAATAAAGTGAGTAAATCACTATGCTGCGATTAAAATGAATGAAATAAATTTATTTATAATGTATACTTAATGTCTTAGCTGCAGTGTTGTGTGAAAAAAACAAATTACACAACACTGCATATATATATAGTTCACCCCCATTTCTGCTTTTTCCTCTTAGAAATAGAAATTATTTATGAGCTTGTATAGTTAAAGGAAAGCTAAACACCACTTCTTTTAGTTCATACAATATCTTTGATATCGGTGGTGGGACTGCAAGCTGGTGCAGCCACTCTAGAAAACAGTATGGAGCTTCCTCAAAAAGTTAAAAATAGAACTACTCTATGATCAAGCAATTGCACTACTAGGTATTACCCAAAGGATACAAAAATACTGATTTGAAGGGGCACATGTACTCCGATGTTTATACACCCAAGAGGGTACCCTTCCCTCCAATGTTTGGGAGCCTCCAGTTGCCTCCAATTTATATAATCTAAACTTTAAGGCCAACCAGTAATCTCTACTCCCATTTTTCCAAATCTAACTTATCCGGCTACAAGGATACCTGGTTGAAGTCTCGTAACTGTCCTTTTTTTTTTTCTTTCTTTCTTTCTTTAATGTTGCCAGGGGTAAATAAGAACACAATAGTACAAGCAAGTAGACTGAGTGAATTATTTATACTGGAAAACATAGGCGTGTTCTAGATCGATAGATGTTATAAAATGGAAAAGATGTCTAAACAACAGCTTATAAATAACTGCAGCTTTAAGGACCCAGGTATGTAGGTAAAAAATAAAATCTATCAATTCTATTGATATAGTAATCCTGGTGAGTTTTTCTATACAATTCAGTTAATTCTTAAAAGGCAAGTGTGTCAAAGGTGAAAGACTCGAAGAGGGAGAATACTTCCAAGCAACCCGTGCTGGCATCTTTCTCTAGTATTACCAAAAAAAAAAAAAATAGAATCATGGTAAAACCGTGGGGGTCAGTTCATCCTGCTATACCTAGGTCAATCCAAAAGAGGGGAATGGAATAAAGGGGATTTGAACCACCCTTTATAGGATGCTACTTATTCCCATCTCTGTGCTGTATCTTCGCCATTTTCCTGTTGGATCTTTCCAGGAGACATAAATTTGTCATAAACTTGTAGGTTCTGAAATACACAGGTTCTGAGATTTACCAATGTATTGCCTACTGGTCTGCATAAGTCACCTAACCCCTCAAACCTCAGTCCTCTCATGGGTAAACTGGAAAGCCTATGTCCTAGGTTTGTTGAAGGGATTAAATGATAGGAAGAATGTAAGATGCTTAGCGTGGTGTCTGACACATACTAAATGCTCAGAATATGGCTTTTTAAAATATTCTTTCCAATCATGTTCCAATTTTTTAAAAGATAAATCTTTTAAAAAGAGCAAGGGGGAGGGGCAGAGGGGGGGGAGAGAGAGAGAGAGAGAGAGAGAGAGAGAGAGAGAGAGAGAGAGAGAGAGAGAGGGAGAGGAAGAGAATCTCAAGAAGACTTCCACCTGAGTGCGGAGCCTGATGCAGGGCTCGGTTCCAGGACCCTGGGATCATGACCTGAGCTGAAATCAAGAGTCAGATGCTTAACTGACTGAGCCACCCAGACCCCTCTCCAATCATCTGTTTAAAAATCACTACCTGTGGGACTCCTGGGTAGCTCAGTCATTGAGCATCTGCCTTTGGCTCAGGTCATGATCCCATGGTCCTGGGATAAAGCCCTGCATCAGGCTCCCTGCTCGGGGAGCCTGCTTCTCCCTCTCTCTCTGCCTGCTGCTCCCCCTGCTTGTGCTCTCTCTCTGTCAAATAAATAAATAAAATCTTACAAAAAAAAAAAGAGTTAACTTAAAAAAATAATAATAAAAAATAAAAATCACTACCTAATACAGGGTTTGTCTGATGTATTTTATTACGACACCTAGCACTTATATCAACACCAAACCATGACAACTGGTATAACCTTTGACTTTGTGTCCCTTTGTGCTGTTAGGATTCTGTTGAGTCCTGCTTATCTCCCATAATATTGTAAAGAATCACAGTATACTGGCTGGACACACTCTTCTCTTGGTCTCTTACAGTGTCTGGTACATGCACACACAACAAACACCCAATGAATGTTGTTGCTTTAGCTCTCTGACAGCTGGAAAGATGCAGCACTTCCAGGCTACAATATTTACTGCCTGCGTTATTCAACTGAGTAACTAGTTGAGCAGCCATCCAAGGAAGAAAATAGCAGGCTGATCAGAACTTATGGTAACAGTTCCTGTGGGTCGATTTCAAGATTCACCTTCTCACTAGTGTGTTAGCTCTTTCTCTTTGGAGATACACTCTGTGGCTACATGTCATAATTCCCTTTCAGTGTACCGGCTGCGCTACACATGGGTGCAGTAAGCCAGGAAGAAACTGCTTACTTTCTCAACATGGTAAATATCATACAAGGAGTGTCATCTTTGCTAGGAGATGTATAACAAGACAGTCACAGGATGCTTGCCGGATAAATAAAGGTCTCGTTAGTTGGATGTTAAAGAAACTAACCTGTTCAGAACCATGGAGGTAAACAAAAGAAAAATCACTGAATTAGGCCCATATTTAATTTAATTTATACTCAGTTAATCTCAATTAATAAAATAGATGAAGTACTACTTTTCCTTAAGGAAAAAGTTCAAGCTGATTTTTTAAGGAACCCTGACTCCTCGTAAATTACCATGTCAAGGAAGTAAATGGAATCACAAAACTGGTACTTAAAACCACATCTATACTTTTCTGCTGCTGGTTTTTTGTTTGTTTGTTTGCATTGCTTTTCCTGTTGCAGGCTCCAGATTGTCTACATAGGAAGGGATTTCAAGAGGCCATCTGGTTAGAACTGAGGTTTTATCTTGCAGATTTCTGAGAACAAGTGCCTTGTTTGGGCATTTGGGGTGACCTGCCAGGAACATTCTGATGGAAAGCCACTACCACTGTCATTTCCACCTACTAGAGAAAGTGGGATGGACACAGACTTTCACATGAACAGCTTATAATTGTTACTTTAAATGGTCAAAGGGGGGCAGCAGATAATCCCTGAGTTGCTTTGGGTAAAAGTCCTTTACTATATAACTAAGTTTTCTCATCTATAAAACTGAATTAGACAAAATCAATTCTGATATCCTGCAATTCTTTTATTACTAAAATTTCATCAGAGTCTAACAACTGGTAAGATTTGATGGAACTAAATTTTCATACTGGAAACTCTTTCCAGCAAAAAGAATCTACAGCAAAGCCTATGTTGAGGGGTAAATGGCACATAGCCAGGCATCCAGCACAATGGGGAAGAGCCTGGCTTAGCAGGCATAGTTCAGGGCTCCATACCGAGCTCCACCACTCCACCTGGGGGTGTGCCCTTGGACAAGTCCCTCCACCTTGCTAAGCCTCAGTTCCATCATGTATAAAATGGAGACAACGATCCCTATCCCATGGGTTATTGGATCTGGCAAGTCATTAAGTAGTGAATGTTAGTTGTTGCCATTATTAAGAAGCCAAATGAAATACGTGCAAAGGCAACTGGCTAAGGGAGAAATCTGTATTTTAGGGACCAGAACAGATCTCTCTGAATCAGCATCATATTTACATAAAACATTTCACCCAAGTATAAGCAGCTGCACATTTAGATTGCACCTCCTACTATGAAAGCATCCATTTAACACTTGGTAATTAGCAGCAAGGTTATTGTGGTAACATTCCTCTAGAAGGATCCTTCTCTCCTGCATTTCCGAAAAATAAATAAATAACTAAACTGTGTGTCTGATTAAAAATTCTTATCGCTTCACACAATAGACACCAGTTTGATTTCTCCTTTTAACTTCAATGAGGTCACACTCCTGTGTTTGTGACATAGGAGCAGGTTGCCATGGAGATGATAGTTTTATCAGCAACTCTACTTTGCAGTGACTTCACAGCAAGGTTACCAAGAAGCAGATGGGCTGTGAAGGAGACAAACCCCCTTGTCTAAACACAAATAGCATTGATAATTAATTAGCTGGAGCAGCAAGGGAAATTATGAAAATGTGTGAAAGGTAAAAGGATTTCTATTTATTACAGATTTGATAGTTCTCTTCCTCTTGCCAGAGGAAAATCACATCTCTCCCCCTTGGGGAATATTGCATGGTCTACTGAATAAATGTGGCTCTAACTGGTTTGAGTATGCTGGGTTTCACTTTCTAGACCCCTTGATTTCTTGGTTAAAGTAGCAGAGTAAGTTCTCTTTTGTGACAGTCCAAAAAAGAGATTGGTAAGGAAAACAACTTCAGATTATTAAGATAATTAAAGGATCGCAGGAGCAACTTCTAAAGGCTTCTAAAGGCCCTATTTGAACATACCTATACCCTGTTTGAAAATGCCTCTTTTGTTGATAAAGGCCCTTGTATTAATTGTCTAGGGCTACAATAACAAAACTACAGTCACACACAGACTGGGTGACTTCTTCACAGTTCTGGGGGATACAAGTTGAGGACAAAGGTCTGGCGTCTTATGGAGCCCCTTCCTGAACTTGCAGCTGGTTGCCTTCTCCCTGTGTCTTCACATCATTTTCCCTTTGTGCACACACATTCCTGGTGTCTCCTCGTGTGTCCTAACTTCCTTTTCTTAGAAGGATACCAGTCAGATTGGATTAGGACCCACCGTAATGGCTTCATTTTCCCTTATTCACCTCTTTAAAGGCCCTCCTCCCATTATATAGTCACATTCTGAAGTACCTGGGGTTAAAGTTTCAAAGTAGAATTTGAGGGGGGGACACAATTCAGCCCATACCAGTCCTACTTTATCATTTGGATAACACAAGTAGACAACACCACATACAGTCTTTCCCAACCAGATCAGCACCTCTTTTACAGAACTGGCCTTCCGAAGTATTACTATAAGTAGCACACAGTGGAAGCACACCAGATTACTAGAAGTTCCGCAAATACTGCACACGTCTAGATGCCCTACCTTTGCCACCTCTCTTCATCTTCCTTGGAAACTTCTGCTCAGCCTCTTTTCAGAGAACACCTCCTCTCTGACATATTTCCTGACTACTGGGCACTCTGGGAGAGTTAATAATCCTCTCCTCCTCTGTACTTTGCACATAGCGCATTGGAGTGCTTCACATCAATCTAACAGTATGCTGATGTGAGTGTACTTCTCCTAGGAAATGGTGAAAGCAGAGAAAGTGGTGAAAGGCAGGCTTGTGTTCTTATTCATGTTCTATCACCATATTTAACTCAGTATACAGAGCTTTGAAATGTTTTCTGGATGTTTGGAAATAAAACACTCAAAAGCTGGAAGGATGGGAGGAAAGGAGCGAGGGAGGGAGTGAGGGGGGGAGGAAGGAAGGAAAGAAGGAAGGGACAGAGGGAGGAAGGAAAGAAGGAAGGAAGGAAAGAAGGAAGGAAGGAAGGAAGGAAGGAAGGAAGGAAGGAAGGAAGGAAGGAAGGAAAAGAAGGAAGGAAGGAGGGAAGGAAAGAAGGAAGGATTTCTTAAAAAAAGCAAGAACCAAAAACAAAACAAAACAAAACAAAAACCCACAAACCTGTCCTTGAGAACCTACAAAAGGCATGAGTAGATAGATGTGTGGAAGCTTTTTCTCTCAAATGCAGCTAATCTATCTATGTGTCTGGGCTCTTTCAAGAACATATTTTGACTGGACTTACAACTCTTGATCCATCATCTTGTGCACCAGCCCTGTGGATGGCTCCACCACACAGGAGTGGGGGTTTGAGGCTTGCCTCTTCATCCAATGCCCGGCACCTAAGAGTGCACCAGTCACAAGAAGAGCTGTGCCTGCTACCAGTGACAGTCAGGGAATAAACTCCGTGTTCCACCATTCTATCCACAGCTCCTACTGTGAACAGAGACAAGAAGTAGGGGCCGTTTCCTCCTTGTTTGCTCCTACTCCCCATGCTGCAGAACTGCGTCAGCTCCAGGACCTTTGGGGTTTTTGAAGTAGAGAAAATGCTGGAGTCGGTCTTGTTGCCCTGCCCCATTGACTGGAGCACAGGAACTCTGCTGTACCTATGTGGCCTTGTATGGTGAAGTGGCATGCAGTGTTTCGAAAAGCAGACAAGGACACTTCTTAAAATGTTCCATACACACAGATTACAGAAAGACCATTTTGACAAAATCAGCCCCAAGTACAAATTCCTACTCATAAAACAAATCCCTAATGACTCGATCCCTAAGTCTTGAACCTTGGTAACTTGCAAGGAAATTGGTGCAATGTGCCATTCTCGTTTTCTTCATTGTCCTTTACCGCTCAGGCATACACTGCTTAAAGATCTTTTTGCTCACCTTTTTTCTGCCTTAGCTCAAATATTTCATTTATAATATATGCTAATGGCTGTATACAGTTGACCTACAATAAATGTTAACTGAATAGCTGATTAAAATATTGCTTCTCCTATTATTCTTGCATTAATTGTGATCCTGTTTCTGAAGATACAGCTAAATTACAGATGTCATTCAATTGATGCAATTTGGGAAGGGGTATAAATACCCTCCAATGTCCCTGAAATTACATCATGTATCTTTAGCTTGGTTCTACATAGCAGCCAAGAATCTTCAATCACAGGATCATAGAGCTTTAGTTATAAAAATGACTTTGCAGACATGCGTTCTTGACCAGGTACTCTGAACACCTAGGTCCTTGATATATACATATATATACATGTATTTTACTAATCAGCTCATATTCTTCTAAGATAAGACTACATAGTTTAACATGTTTTAGTTAAAATATCATCCTCTTTACTTTGAATTGGAATATGAACTCCATGTTAACCCTTATCACAAACATCTGAAGCTGTAATTGATAGCTCTGTCTTGAAACAGTTAAAAATAGGAGGCAATTTAATCATTAAGTGATTAATATAGTATGTCTGGTATGAAAATATTCCCAAACATGGGGCCTTGATTAAAAACAAAAACAAAAACAAAAACAAAAACAAACAAACCAAAAAAACCACGGGGGCCTGGGTGGTTCAGTCAGTTAAGCATCTGCCCTCAGTTTAGGTCATGACCTCAGGGCCCTGGGATCAAGTCCACATCTGACTCTCTGCTCAGCAGGGAGTCTGCTTTTTCCTCTCACTCTCCCTCTGTGTTCTCCCTCCCCTCTCAAATAAGTAATAAAACCTTTAAAAAAAAAACCCACAAATAGTCAGTAATGAAAAGTTGAATCTATATTCTAGTTCAAAACTTTACAAAAATAAAATAACAACGATTAATGTTTAGTAAGTACTTTTATATTCAAGTTACTGAGCTAATATCATTTAGTTCCCCCTGCCTCAAAAAATTAAAAAAAAAAAACTTGGAGAAGAGAATTATTATTTTCTCCACCTTACTAATGAAAAAGACTTAATACTTGGCCTAAAGAGGTTATATTACTTTAGTAGATGCCATGGTAATCTAAATTATTCTAATTTTTCAACTAGTTGATGTACATTCCTACTATTTTATGCTTTTTGCTACTTTGTTTTAGAACTGTGTTTTAAGGAGAAATGAATATATTATCTATTCCTTCTGTTCATATATAGTGCCCACTTGCTAAGGAAAGTCTCTGATGAAAGCACTTTTTTCCTTTGTAAATAAAGACAGCAGGACATAGCTCTCAGTATAGGACTCTGTCCCCTTTCACCATCTCATCTGAAACATCCTCTGTCTCTGCCTTCTTGGTAGAAGGCATCAAGGGGGAGATGATGTATAACTACTTGTCTGGTGGCGTTTTAGATTATGTGAATAACCATCTATCTGCAAGAAGAGTGTAGCCATCTATTCTTTCCTCAGTCAGTAGATGATAAGAACTTTGGGAAGTGAGAACTTTGAGATGGTTTAAAATGAATGACCTAGAGATCAAATGATTTATGTTCACTATCTGATTTTCTCTGAGAAAATGACGAATTTCCCAAGCCTGCAAACAAAGAAAATGAAATAAACAACAAATTTTAAAGATGAAGCTAAAAACACTCTAGAATAAAAAACGATATGTTCAGTGCGAGCCAACTGTCACATCTTTAACACTTCCACCTGTGGGTATGCACTAGAAAAAGGATACAAATCCAAACCACATCTAGCCTGTTAGCTGGGTAATCTGATTTTCATGTATTTGTAAGGTGGCAAGGCACCCTTGCCTGTCTCTCTTTGTAAGCATTGAGTCTGGCAATTAACTCTGTTACCTTAAGCAATCAAATGGGCTTGCTGGGGCCTCACTCAAAGCCACCTCTGAGGGGGCACTGTGCTGATGACCTATACTGGCCTAACGTTGAAGTATGAAAGGTGGCAGTCAGGAAGATGTGGGCTTTCTTCTCAAAAATACCTTTATGTATATTACTAATTGGGCAGATTAGGAAAACAAGGTTGTTGGAAGGATCACTGAAATGGTATTCAGTAAGTTTTCTTAGTAGGAGATGCAAAAGAATATGAAAAAATAGAAACTTAGAAAAAGATAATAGACAGCATGTGGAATATTACAAAGATTATTTTGGTCATAAAGAAAAGCACCCGCATCTTCTTTCAGGATATAAACCCAAATCTGATGTCTCAGGGGAGATCTGGAATATCTCCCCAGAAGCTCCTCCTCTGGTGCCTCTCACAACTGTCATTCGGTTGATAATGGTCGATCTCCGTTACAGGTTTATGCTGAAATGCATTGTATTTTTGTGGCTGAGATGCAAGGAGGCACTGAGGGTCCCAGTAAATAGGGATACACTGAGCTCTGTCCCAGCTCCCACTAGTGTTCTTCACTGAGTGATGTCTTTGCTGTCTCCTTTGTTCTTATTTGGGATGGGAAGGTGGGCAGGAGAGACAGAGTTAGCAAGAATCTTTCTGGACTGGTTTCACCACCTTAATTCAAAGAATATTCATGAAATTTCCCTATCCCACAATCTTATGTCAGGATTCTAGAATGTCAAAAAGTCTTTGGAGGGATGCTTAGTAGACAACTGTAGTTTATCTTCTTCGAAAATGGAGAAGTAGAGGGCCTCCTTCCTTGTTATTTCCAAGGAATGTAAGAATCCTCTTTTCTACCTCCTCAATGATCGTGGTCATTAACAAAGCACTGATATTAAAGGGATTAGTATCAGGGTTTGTTTGTTTGTTTGTTTTGGTGTGTATGGGGGAGACAAGTACTTTTTATTTTCTTGGTTTGAATTCTTCATACATGTCTCCTCTATCATTTTTTTTTAAGATTTCCTGAAGTATAGTTGATATACAAAAAAGATCATGCATATTTATTGTATACAATTCGATGAGTTTAGAGACGTGCATATACCTGTGAAATCATTACTACAATCAAGGAAAAAAAATACCCATCATCTCCAAAAGCTTCCTGCTGTTTTTTTTTTTTTTGTCATTGTTGTTGTTGTTGTTTGTATATGGTAAGAACATTTAATATGAGTATCTGTTTTTCTTTAAACCACATCATCTATGCCTTATCCTTATTCTCACACTCACTCCCACTCTTATCAAATCAAGACATAGATTAAATTCTCTTTCATTACAAAGAGTAATTATCTATCTATCTATCTATCATCTATCTAAATAACAGTAAGTACCAGCTTAAAATCTCTTTTAAATAATACTCAATACATCGAGATTTGATAACAACTAAGAATTTTGATGCTATCTTACCATCCATTTATCCATCCTTACATTCAACAAACACTTATTGAGTATCTATTACATGTCAAGTACCACACTAGGCTCTAATATCATGGTGGGCTCTCTCTCTTAAAGTCAGAGAGATTCAGAAATTAATATAAGATGAAGTTCTTGCCCTCAACATATTTTACAGAAACAGAATTTTACTCATAGAAAGATACCATTCAAAATAGAAACTCATTTCTTTAGCCTGGTCACTCTCTTTTACCAGGTAAGTTATCGAATTGACCACCATCAGGCAAAGCACCTGGTACTCTCCTTTGGATTGCTCCCTTCTCCATCATCCCCTTTAGAATATGCCTTCAGTTCTACCTCTCTATGAACTTCCTCTAACCCTGCATTTTCCTTATTTCCATCTTCTTTTTCCTGAGTTCCCCCTTCATAGATTTTCACTATAAACCATAGAACTGCCATCCCCGAGTTTCTAGAGTCTGACACTGGACCCCTTATCCTTCCCTCTCACCATTGAGAGTAGTAATTTAAATTAAATGGCACAACTTTTCTCCTCTCTTTCCATTTTTCTTTCTCCATTTTTGCACGGTTCTTTAGAGTACCTTGCAAAGAAGAACATTAAGATGATAAAAAAATAAAATTATTTATTTTATTGGCAGAACATACCAATTACTGTCAAAATTCCTGTAAGTTGGTAGTGTGTTTTACAAAGGATTGCTTCTTAATTGCATAAGAAAACATATGCTTTGAGATCTTTGAGCAAAATGCCTTTTCAGGTATGTGAGTCTATAGGATCTAAAGACTTTAGAGCTTTAATCTACTTTTACTAACAGTTTTGGCTACTGGGCCAATATGATTCTGAATTGTTCTCTGCCTTTGGCCAATGTGAGTCAGCATACCTGTCAGGCAAGAGAAGAGAGCTGGTGCTCTAGTTCACTGTTGTCTCCTTCTGTTGTGAATCATTTATACTCACCCATGTAGCTGCCCCTCTTACTCCACTTCCGGTAGAGGCCAGGAGAGAGAGGAAGAAGATTATGTTATTCCTTAGTCACTTTTTAGAAAGGACAAAGTAAACAATACAAGTAGGCTGGTTTAGAGCCTTCTCACTCCAAATGTGCTTTGATAGGGCATCTCCATCTCCTAAGGGTTTGCTAGAAATTTAAAATGTCAAGTCCACTCAAGATGTATTACATTAGAACCTACATTTTAACAAAATCCCCAGTGATTCAGAGACACACTAATGTTGAAATAAAACAGAAGCCCTGGTAGAAGTAGGTGCTTCCTTTTATTGACAAAGGACAAGAAAGGAAGTTGTGTACAAATTAGGGTAAAGAAACTCTCCCGTGGGAACAAATAGGGGAAAAAGAGTAGAAAATAGAGAAATCTGTGTGTGCGTGTGGGTGTGGATGTGTGTGTGTGCGCAAAAGAGAAAGAAGAGATAAGAAGAAAAGACAGACAGACAGACACAAATACCCCTGACTTTTCAGTCCACTCTGAATCTCAGCTGCTATAGTTGCTCACCTAGTTACTCTTAGGTGACTAATGGGCATATCTCATGTCTGTATTCTACCTGAGATGTTCACAGACCATCCTAAGTAACAAGAAAATAATCCTTAACTTTTTTCCTTAACCCAAACATTAGGCTTGATGGAGTGCTCCTGACATTGCCCTCACTGGCCAAGGGTTGGAAGCTCAGTAAAAGAGGTTCTCCTTATAATTATTTGAAGCAGGAATCCAGCAGTGCTATTTTTCCAGAAGTGGCACAGGTTTCTCTTGATCATTTGGGCATTCTTCGTATGGCATCATCAAACACAGAATTGTTGATTTTCAGGGTTAGAGGGAACCATAAAGGACAGTCCTTTTTCTTATCTGACACTGACATCCCTGCCACAATACAGCTAATCATTGCCTACCTTATGCTTGGGCGAAATAAATGAAAGAAAACTCAAAATCCATGCTTATATGTCGTTGAGCATTCGGTGACATTGCAGCTACCTTGCTCATTATTTGAGAAAGTAAAATTCCACTGATGACATGTATCACCCTCTCCTCAGTCTGGCATGTTTGCCTCATAAACAGTTAAGCTTCAGAGTAGTGAGGCAGGGCGGGGGAAAGGCCCTTCATAAACAAATCTGTTTGCCTAAGTATAAGAATATATAGTACTCATAAAAATGGTAATTAGAACCCAGCCTGAGAGAGACACATTTCTCATACTAATAAGCAATAATAATAGTAATAATAGTAATACCCTCCAAGATTTACCATTCCAGAGAAAATAATATTTGTTATTCATATTATTATTATTAAGTTACTGCTAATAATAATGATAGGTTACTTACTAAGACACTGGGCCTTCAGTGTAACTAAGTAAACATGCTTAGAAAAGGTTCCCCTGAAGGCATTTTTTTTATCAATTAATAAATAAGACTGACAGATCTTCTCACAGCCTACTGCCAGGTACCAATTCATTGCCTCCCTTTAATAACTATTTAATTTGCTCTCCTGTACTAATCATGGCGTGCAAATTGTTGGTCTCTGCCACTCAGTGACAAGGCAGATATTGTCTCAATAGGCTGAGTGGCACTGCCCACCAGTCCTACGCCCATCCTCAGGCTTTTCCCTCTCTTCTGCCCTCCTCATGTCTGTAACCCAGACACAGACCTGGCCTTTCCTCTTGGGGAAGCCATCCAATGACAGTGGGAGATGGAATTGGTCAGACCTCTAGAGCAGCCACTGAGGGAAGAAAAAAACACTTTTTTTGTGGTGTCTTATGACTTCTCTCCATGCTTAAAGAAAGCTCATAAGCTCACAGCAGGAATTAGCATGGCCTCATTATAGATTCATCTGCATAAATATTTAATTTTGGGAAGAGATTAAAAATCATTTGAGGGAGATACTTTCAAGACTCTGTTAATCCCCCACAGAACTTTTTCCCCCCTTCATAGCACTAAGAGTTTGCTTCAGCTGCCTCCAGAATTTTTTTTTAAGATTTTATTTATTTGAGAGAGAGAGCACAAGCTGGGGGTGGGAGGGCAGGGGGAGAGGGAGTGGGGAGCCAGAAGCAGGACTCATTCCCAGGACCCTGGAATCATGACCTGAGTTGAAGGCAGACTATTAACCAACTGAGCTACCCAGGCGCCCCCAGAAACATTTTGTAATTGGTTCGCATAGGAAACTTCATGGCAATCTGAAATGTGGAAATTTTTGTCGGCTTGGAAATAACTTCCCACTGCAAGGGGTTTGAATTTCCACTGTCATTACTAGAGAGTACTAAGAATGCTGGTTTTATCAATGGGAAATATGTCAACAAAGAGAAGACAGCAGTAGGACATTAGGAGTGTAGGGAGGTGTCCTGCCACTCAGTCAGTTCTGCAGCTAGGAAACAGACCGTAATGGAGAAAAGCAGGGCCTAATGAAGAGTTTTGCTCATATAGATTTGGGACTTAAAGATCGTAGTGTCAGCAAGTACTTCTGAAACACGCTCAATATCAAACTAATAGTGATTATCTAAACGAGATACGTTAAGAGGGGAATGTTTGTGGAATCGAATAGTAAATACTTCAAGATGATGCTCAATTACTAAAACACAACTTGTCTTTAGAGTGTCCGCTGGGTGCTTGACATCGATATTGGGACCAAGCAAGTACATTTTGAAGGTGGGGGGGGACTCTTTATGGAGAAAGGAGAAAAAAGGAAATACAAATTTGAGAACTCTGCAAAAGACCAACCAACCAACAAGCAAACAAAAGTCAAAAACAAAAAATATAAACATATGGAAACTACACAGAAGATTGCAAAAAAGTGTTCCTATTCCTGACTGGCAGAAAACCCCATTCTCACTGTCACCATCCTAGCTCAAACCACCATATTTTCTTGCTGGGATTAATGCACTGGTCCACTAACAAGCTCACTGGCCCCAGCCTTGTTCCCTATGAGCCAGAGTACTTTTTCTGAATGAAAAACCAGCTCAGGTCATCACCATCCCACTCCCTCACACACCAGCTTATCCATTCCTTCCCTGAATACTTATTTAGCCTCCACTAGGCACTGAGGATGCAGAAAGAAAGCAGGATGAGCTTGATTCCTCGAGGATCCTGCAGTTAGGGATCAAGACCCAGTTTCGTGATGGGGCATACCAGGTTTGCACATTCCAAAACATTGCTCATCTTTCCAACCTCCTGCATCACTTGCCTTTGGCTTCCACATTCCAATCTCAGGCTCATACACTCATTTCTATTTTCTTTCTGTTGGCATACTCTCTCCCCTTCCCTACCCTTCCCTTCCCTTCCTTACCCCTAGCTAACTGCTGCTACTCTCCAGTACACCCTTTATCACCCTCTGTGTTCTTTCTGTGTATCTACTGCCTCCGTGAGACTGATAGCTCCCTCAGAGAGACTCAGTGTCATTCATTGGCAGATAGCTCCAGCACTCAGCACAGCACCTGATTTATGTCGGTGCTTAACAATCATCAGTTGGATGAATTAATTACAGGTTGACCTTGTATTGCTGGTTTCTATGGGACTGAGAGAAATAGATTCCAAGTTGTGCCTGAGGACAGGGGCTTTGCTGGGTTCATGACCATCTTCAATTTGGTGAATACCAGGCACTCAATAAATATCTGTTGAATGAATGAACAAAAGAACAAAAGGAAAAATTCAACCAAAACAGGCAAGTCCACACATAACACAAGTGTGATCAGAACAGAAACTGGACATTTACTTTTGACAAGTAAAAATCTAGAACATTAATCATCTTTAAAACATATCAATTTTCAAAATCGTTTTTGTATACTCCAATTTTCCTTTCCCTCTCATGGCACAGTGCAGACATTGGAGTTGAAATTGTGAAACCCTTTTCATGTCTACATCTGAATTATGAAATGCCACATTCACCAGCCTCTACCGGAAGCAAGGCAACATTAATTTTAATGTTTGGAAGGGCCTGCAGTATGGCAGTGGGATGATTTAAAGGGGAGAATAATCAGGGACTGCATCTTAGTAAATAAACACAAGGCCCAATTTGTTTAGTCTTTCACCCACATTTTAAAAAGGAAATTAATATTCTTTTTAAAAAGCAAATCAATATGCACTCTGAACTGCTGACTCGGTAGGTTTAAGATGGAAATGTTTCTCTCGTTCCCAGCAGCCTCCCAGCTAATCTCCGATTTCCCACTCTCTCTCTAATTTATTCCGATACACAGAGCTATGAGGATACCCTCCAAATACCACTCACGAAGCATTCATTAAGTTCTTGCCACCACGAACCTGGTACCACCTGGCTTTTGTGGGGACACAGATCATGAAAGACCTGCCTTTGTCTTCAAGGTGTTTATAATACAGATGGGGAGAGGAAGCTCTCTTAGATCACACACCCAAAGAATAACAACAACAAATGTGTTCTAAGATACTGCATTAACAACCATTTTGAACATCTAACTTCTACCCTTGTGAATCTTCATGATTCTCCCATGACCTCCCCCCGTCCCCAGTGTAGAAGCACTAGACAGTTTATGTCTAAAATCTCACTGAACCCTGGCAAGAATCCTGAGAAGTTTATAATATTATTACTATTTTCCGGATAGAGAATTGAGATGCAGTTAAATGACCATTAAAAGAGCCTATATCTGGAAAGCAGCAAAACTAGTATTTAGAGTTCAGTTCTGCCTCATGATAAACTTCAACTCTTTCCACCATGTTCTCGCTCCAGTAGTCGTCATCATTCTCTTTGGCATCACTCTACCATTTCTCCTTATATCCTAACACCTTTATTCTATAGAGATCAAGTTGATTGACTTGGCATCTCTGGAACACATTGGGCTAAAGCATGTTTTCATGTCTTGGCTTGCCCATGCATCACCATGAAAAACTTTGAAGATGTCAGCGCTGCACACAGATTCAAAGTGTATTGTCTATAGCAAACCGCCTCACATTCACATTCTGACTTCACCCCTTTATACATATATAACCTTGGACAACTTATCTTACCTATTTGTGTTTCCTCCTCCGTAAAATGGAAAAATAATAATAGTATCCACAAGTGTCATTAACTGTCTTTGACAGTTATTACATTTAAGATTAAAAAAAAAATAGTTCAAGGACAGAAGTTTAAAGGTCAAATTGCCTTGCTCAATAGAAGATAAAAAATGATAACTGTCTACTGGTAGAGATAGAATTAAATTGTGTATACTTTATTTCATTATTTTTTTGGGGGGAAGAGGGAAAGAGAGAATCTCAGGCAGACTCCCTGCTGAGCGTGGAGCTCAACGTAGGGCTCGATCTCACGAACCTGAGATCATGACCTGAGCCGAAATCAGGAGTCAGATGCTTAACCGACTGAGTCACCCAGGTGCCCCAAATTGTGTATATTTTAGTACAATCCTCTCATTTAACACACAGAAAAACTGAAGCCCAAAAAGGTGAACTAGTTTGTCCGAGTGCACACATCCAGTGGAGGAACTTTTCTAGAAGAGTATATTATTGCTTTTGTTTCATAAGCAGTTTCTGACCATGCTAACTCATTTAGTGCACAAATATTCTTCCATGGTCTAATCACAAAAAGCAGGTTTCAAACAGCCCTGGTCCACTCATTTGCCCCATTTTAATCCATCCCTCTCTTGGCAAAAGTGCTGGTATGTCATAAAGCCCAACTAAGCCTTCTCAGCTGGGTCTTAAGATTTATTCAGTATGGAGGTTCCTCAAACAGTTGAAATTAGAGCTACCGTTCGATCCAGCAATTGCACTACTGGGTATTTACCACAAAGGTACAAATGTAGGGACCCGAAGGGGTACGTGTACCCCAATGTTTATAGCAGCAATGTCCACCATAGCCAAACTGTGGAAAGAGCCAAGATGCCCATCGACAGATGAATGGATAAAGAAGAGGTGGTATATATACACAATGGAATATTATGCAGCCATCAAAAGGAATGAGATCTTGCCATTTGCAACGACGTGGATGGAACTGGAGGGTGTTATGCTGAGTGAAATAAGTCAATCAGAGAAAGACATGTATCACATGACCTCACTGATATGAGGAATTCTTAATCTCAGGAAACAAACTGAGTGTTACTGGAGTGGTTGGGGGTGGGAGGGATGGGGTGGCTGGGTGATAGACATTGGGGAGGGTATGTGCTACGGTGAGCGCTGTGAATTGTGCAAGACTGTTGAATCACAGTTCTGTACTTCTGAAACAAATAACGCAACATATTTTAAGAAAAAAGAAAAAGAAGAAGATAACAGGAGAGGAAGAAAAGGGGAGTGTGTCAGAGGGGGAGACGAACCATGAGAGATGATGGACTCTGAAAAACAAACTGAGGGTTCTAGAGGGGAGGGGGTAGGGGGATGGGTTAGCCTGGTGATGGGTATTGAGGAGGGCACGTTCTGCATGGAGCACTGGGTGTTATGAACAAACAATGAATCATGGAACACTGCACCAAAAACTAATGATGTAATATATGGTGATTAACATAACAATAAAAAAACCCAATGATAGACAAAAAAAAAAGATTTATTCTAGCTTTAAATCATTTCAAAGGTTATATGGAGAAATACAGGTCTCTCCCCAACCCCCCCCCCACACACAGACACACACAGACACACACATAAAATAAATGTTTTAACCATGAGTGAAAAATCTAGTTTAACTCATTTCAATAAATATGGTTCTGGCACCATATGTTAGATGTTAGAGATAATAAGGCTGAACAAACAACACGGTCCCTGTTCTCTTAGGCTAGTTCACCAGGTTTCACACCTCACCTCGGGAATTCTCTTTTCTTTAATTAGTTTAGGTTAATAAGACCAAAATAAACATTTAGTACTTGAAAATCAACACTTTTTGTCTAATTATAGAAAGAAATAATGAGGTAAGACTTCAGTAATATAAAGGTTCCAAGTTTCTAGGAGCTCTTTTTAGCACAATAATTATTTCATAAATCTAAGCCTTACCATTCCCCATCATTTTTCTTCTCAAATAAAATTCTTCCACTGAATATTAACCAAAGTGGTAACACTATGTGTCAGTTTCTACAGACTATAGAAAAGACACACATACAGACACTCACGCATACACTCTATAAAGTGGATTATTTGTATCTCAGAATACGTTCTATACAATGAGATATTGTAAGAGTATTCGGGATCCTAGGGCTAGGTTTTTGACATTTTTCAGTGTAGGTACATAATAATATAATTGTCACCATCACTAGTCCTTACAGATCCCGTGCTAAGGACTTTATATAAATTATCTTGTGTGATCCTTACATATATATAGGCATTATTTTTTAAGTTTTTATTTTAATTCGTTAACATACAGTGTTATATTAGTTTCCAGTGTACAATATTGTAAGTCGACAGTTCCATACATCACCCTGCGCTCCTTAATCCCCATCACCTATTTAATGCATCCCCCCACTCTAAATAAGTATCATTATTTCTACTCTACAGATGAAGCAATTGAGGCCTTGGCTATATACACGTGCCCAAAATCATGTGGTTTGTACATGCTAGAACTGGAATTTGAACCCAGGTCCGCCTGACCAGGTTTTATGCATCTTTCTAGTCCCTGGGAGCTTTTTTGCACAAAATAGGTGTTCAAAAAGTTCTGTTTTTGAAAGGCAACAAAATGCTATACTGTGAAATAAAGTCCTTTAAAGCTTAGCAGCCAGACTGAAAGAGCTGTTAAAACAGAATCCCTTGCGATTAAGCCAATATAGATTTGTGAATGACCCTGAAGTAGTTTTGCAGAAACTGCACCGGACACACAGCAGTCGAATTCTGAAGGGGTTTTGAACATATTTTTATTTCTACAGAAGAGGAAATAGAATTCTTAGTCATATTCATCTAATAATGCAATCCCAGTATTTCCTCTACTGAGATTTTAGGGGGGAAAAGAATAATGAAAGTGTCACAGATACCCCTGTACAAGACTTCCAGGCTTTGACCAAAATGAAATGACATTGTTTAATAAGGGAACTGGGATGCCAAATGCTGTAGACTCCATGTACAGTGCTCCCAAGCCAGAGCATGCTTTCAGAAGACATCCAGCTCAACAATTTTAGTACTCCCATCACTGTCACCAGCTTAACACATGCATACACACACACACACACACACACACACACACACAACCTGCTGTGGAAATTTTCTATATATATAGAAATATATATATATATTTATTTATAAAGGAATTCACTGTTTGTCCTATATTTTTGCTTTTCAAAGTGTGATCTACAGACCAGCAGTATCAGCATCACCGGTAGCTTATTAGAAATGAGGACGCCCAGTCCCTAACCCAAATCTAGTGAATCAGAATCTGCTTTTTAACAGGATTCCCTGGTAACTCGCACAGTCAGTCAAGTTTGGAAAGCAGTGGTTTATAGTGGGATCTGGCAAGGTTCTTCCTGCGGGTACTAAAGTAGATTGTGATGAACTACTAATAGGAAGATCTACATGACTGTAGATCAATCAAATCAACTACTTGATTTTGTGGCTACTCTGCAGTCTAGGTGAATGAGAGACTGAGCTAGGGCTCTGTAACTTTTTTCCATACACTGCCGCAATGCAAGTGCAAAGAAATTTTGGTAGTGATGGTGGGTTCACAATGACGCTCAAGTCTCCATTTTGTGTCATTAAATTGTATTCATTGCTTTCTTTTTTCTCTTTTAAGATTTTATTTATCCATCTGAGACAGAGAGAGAAGGAGAGTAAGTACAAGCAGCAGGGGTGGGGAGAGAGGGAGAGGGAGAAGCAGACTCCCTGCTGAGCAAGGAGCCAGACATGGGGGCTCGATCCCAGGACCACGAGATCATGACCTGAGCTGAAGGCAGACGCTTAACCAATTGAGCCACCAGGCACCCCCACTGCATTCTTTAAGATGCTCAGTCGTGGGGTGCCTGCGTGGCTTCTTGGGGTGCCTGCGTGGCTCAGTCGGTTAAGTATCAGACTCTTGATTTTGGCTCAGGTCATGATCTCAGGGTTGTGAGTTCGAGCCCTGCACTGGGCTCTGCACTGGTCATGGAGCCTGCTTAAGATTCTCTCTCTCCCTCTCCCTCTGCCCTCCCCCCTCTAAAAAAAACAATGAAAAAGATGCTCACCTTCTCTAGGAAGGTATTTCTGATTCAACCTCCAATCTTTTTTTTTTTTTTTTTTTTTTTTTTACTTATTTGAGAGAGAGAGATGAGAGAGAGCATGAGTGGGAAGGAGAGGGAGAAGGAGGTTCCTCGCTGAGCAAGGAACCTGATGCAGGGCTTGATCTCAGGACCCTGGGATCATGACCTGAGAGAAAGGCAGATGCTTAACCCACTGAGCCACTCAGGTGCCCCTCAATCTCCATTCTAAAGACTTTTGCATGTCTACATCTAAGCACCAGTTTATTCAAGCTATAGTGTTACAGTATGCTTATATAGTTTCTATTGCTTTGTATTTATCTCCTCAACATGATAGAAGCCTTCAAAGTCAGGAGCATTGTAATCTACCTTTATTTAGTCCCAAAAGGGGAAGGGAAGTGGCCTGAAGAAAAATAGGTATTAAAAGAGAATTTAGAACCGAGTCTACATTGGCCATCATTTCTTGGTGCTTGTTTTTGGTTTTCCTTAAAAAAAAAAAAAAAAAAAGTATTCTTGGATTGCCCATAATTACATGAAGATTCCTAACTTTTGCTCCTGATGGAAAATAAAATCGTGAGAGCTGGAGTCATGGTGGAAAATGGAAAAGAAACAATACTCTGTTCCACTGAGCGGGGGCTCCTCACATCAGTGCTCGAGCCTGGTTTGTGGACATGACCACAGCTGTACAAATCCTGGAGCGGCGAGTGGGGACCGGGAGCTGTGTTTGCTTCCCTTGGCTTTTGTTTCATTTAGGTACCCACCTTACGAGATTCACTACATAATGCTAGGAGCAGAGATAAGACACTCAAAGTGGAATTCACTCAGAACCACAGCATTTCTCATTTTTAGGTCACAACTGAAATTGGGTTTTAATGTGAAATTTGCCTTAGGCTCAGCAGATGGTTCCCAAACATCACAGGCATCAGTTTGCCTTCTGTACATTGATGTGGTTGTAACGGAGTATGAAACTGCAAGGGAACTCATATACTGGCCAAATCTGCCCTTCTCTCCTGTTCCTCCGTATTTTCTATTTATATCATTTGCTGCTGCAAGGCACACCTTGCTGCAGTCAGCCCATGCCAATCATACATGTTTATAGTAAGAGATGAGGGTGGGTGGGAAGAGAAGAGGGAAACATTTCTATGCTAGACTTAGTGGGCTCAGATCATATGTTGATTTTTCTCCTTCTTTTAAAAAAATTCCCTTCAAAATTTGGGGTGAAAAGGTAAGCACACTGGATAGTGGATTTATTTACTCTGATGCTATCTCTGATAATTCTCATCTTTAAATCATCCTGTGGCTGTGCTTCCAACCTTTCTGGACATCAATATTAATGTTCCCAGCTCCTGGCAGTAGCTGGCAGAGGTAGCATTTCATAATTCAGATGTAAAAATTAAAAGCCAAGTGCTAGAGGGTGTACAAAGTAGCAGAATGCATCCATTCAATTGCTGATTGAAAGCCCTTCAGAAAGCCAGCCTTTCTCACCTCCCCCTTAGCAAGGAAATGCAAAGTTACCAGGTAAATAATGGTGGCCCAGAAATTCACTCTCCCTCCTTACTGAAGAAAAGCAAAAATAGAACTGTAAGGGCACAGGATAGTTCCAGAAATATTTTCTCTTTGAGGATCTTCAATCAGATCTTCAATTGGTACACAAGGGGAGAGACCTCTGGCCAGTCTCCCCACCACCACCAAGATAACACCTGACCAGCACAGGGTCTGAGAGTCAAAGGTGCTCTAGTCATCAGGGAGCTGACATCATCAGGTGCCCTAGCAATTTGCTTCTCATTCCTGTTGGTAGAGAACTCCATTGAGAAAGGCCCCATGATCCCCTTCATTAGTCACCTACACCAGGGTGTTCTTTTTTGTCAAGAAGCTGTCCCTTAACGTTCTTATATTGTAGGGAACCTAGACCCTCAATTCTCGGCAGAGAGAAAGACTGGCTCATCATTATTCTCTTCATATTAATCTTTTTTTTTCCCTTCCAAAACAAGTAGGTCCACAAATTTCAAATATTCAGGAACTTCAGAGAGAGTATAAGAATGATCTTAACTAATTATAAATTAAAATAAATGATTATTAAAGTAAAATAATTAAAACAGGCACTTCACAAATTCAACACTATTAAGTCCATCCAAAGAAATAAAACTACTTTTGCTTTAACACCACATCTTACTAGATGTGTCTCCTTCTACCAGCTATCTGATAGTATTTTAGTGTTGGAACAAATAATAGTAGCAGAAAAAGGTTATTCTCCACCATCTCCTTTGTCTCTCCTAGTGTTTTTGTTTGTTCTACTTTATTTTTTGTCATTGTTTTGCTTTGTTTTGTTTTGTTATTGTTTTGTTTTGTTTTTTACTATTTGGCAATGTCTGGTAAAGAACAAAAAGTGGCCTCTTTTCAATTCTGGCCATGGCTCTATTTTCTTGGCCACTTCTTTTCATGATTTAAGATGGCCTACTTCAAAAACACAGCCGTTTTCTATAGCAACTCTATGCCAATGTTCATAGTGAAATATTTATTAAAGAATTGATTCTGTGAGGAATTTCATACTTACTTATAAAACTCCATTTAAAATGAGGCTTCTTCTAAAAAGGATATGCCAGGACAGGTGTTTCCATGATGTTTTTTGTTTTGTTTTCATGAATCCTAAAATAGGTAAGTGCCTCTTGCTTACTACTCATGTTATTCTAGTAATTTCTGTCCTAATCATTACTAAAGTGCTAAAGGACCAAAGCATGCATTGTGTCTTAAAAGAGTTTATCTCTCCTTTGTCTTCTGTTTCATTTTCTTTTTAAAAACATACTGAAAATGTGATTCCATTAACTCCAGGGCCTTAAGCAACTTACCTGCTAGGCACTAAACAAGGACAGAATACAGACTAATTTTCATAAGTTACAACAATTTCAGAGACTGAAAAATAAAAAGTTAAAAAAACCCACAACAACAACAACATGAAAACAGGCTGTCCGTCATCAGCCTGTTGCGGAGAATGTTATTACATGTTAGTTGCTTCATTTTTAGCATGGTGGGTTTCTCAGTTAAAGGAACTGTTTCTGGGCTGCCTAGGTGGCTCAGTCTGTTAACCATCTGACTCTTGATTTCTGCTCAGGTCATGATCTCAGGCTCCTGGGATTGAGCCCCACATCAGGCTCCACACTGGGTGGGGGGGTGTCTGCTTAGGGATTTCTCTCCCTCTCCCTTTGCCCCTCCCTCTGCTCATGCCCTCTCTCTCTCAAATAATTAAATACATCTTAAAAAAAAAAAAAAAAGGATCTTTTTCTACCCTGATTTTTCATCCTGTCATGAGTGAGAAGCCAGGGATCCAGGAAGCTTACAGTAGCCACAGGCAGTATTTGTGCTGCCCAAACTCAGACCAGGAGGCTGACTCGGTGAAGCACTGGAAATACCTATTTGGTTCAAAGAGTAAAGGAGATGTCCCTGGTTAGGAGGAAGTCTATAAAACAAGACGGACAAGAGATTTTTATAAAGCACGGCAAAATAAAATGGAGGATGGGTTGGGGTGGGAGAGAGACAAGGAGAGTGTGCGTTCAAACTTAGATTTAGATTTTATGTGAGGACAGCTCAATATACCCGCAGAGATGAAACCTTTTATTCTTTTTGCAAAGGACAATAAAAGCTCCGGACTTCAAACACCCTGTGAAATGCTCCTGCCACATCTCCGATGCTGGCCTCTTTCCATCACTCTCAGGGCCCCATCTGATGCAGCTTCGGTCCTCGGGCACCGCAACAGATTGCTCACCACCCACGCGCTCTGTGATATGTGAAGGCAGAGGAGAGGAATGCGGGTGACTCTTGCAGAGGTGAAGAGGAGGGGAAAATAACAAGGCCATGCTTACTGGGATTCGCTTGGACATGTGCAGTTTCTCTTTCCTTTGTTTGATGGCTTTGGGAGGGGTGATGGTTTTAAATAATGTGAACAGCACCATTCTCATTATTCAATTAGCTTGCTAAACTTTGCCCCAATTTCATGGTATTAAGTATCAACATGAAATAGGAAAGGCAGTGTCTAGCTTTGTTTGGCTCCAGCGGGCACAGTTTACTTCCACAGTGATGAAAGGCTGTGGGAATGTACTAGTCTCCTGAGTTTGCTTGGTTAAATAATGTTCCCCTGACCTTCCCTGCAGGCGTCAAAGAGCACAACAGGCAGCTGCCCCATCAGGGACCTGTTCGGTCGTGTGGCCATTGCTCTTCGGGCACACCACCCTCTTCCCCTCTGCCTCCCGAAGGTGCACTCCACTGCCATCAGAGTCCTGCTGCAACTGGAGTTAAAGAGTTTTCTGTGCTTCTGTGTAATTTGGGGGCAGTTTCATCATGGAAACAGCAGGAAGACTGGCAAAAAGATGTCATCAATTTCCTCCCTGTGATGGGATTACATAAATGGAAGTGAACCCCAGTGATAGAGCTAGGCCTTCAAAATATGGGCACCGTGTCCTCTGTCAAGCAGTCTAATTGTGAGGTCCATAAGGAAGTGTATCAGAATTTACATTAAAATCCAGTGGAAACAGTTATGGGTTCTAGAAAGAGTGTGTCATGTCCGAGAGAGAAGGTCAGAGCAACTGGCTTGCCAAGATCTAGGTCTTTGCCCATGGTTGGGATAACTCAGAGTAAGTTTTCATCATAACAAAGGACTAGATGAACTCTTTGAGCTGACTGGAGTTTGCTTTCACTGTTGTTTGATATAATTGTAATTCCAAGCATGGCTCAAGTCAAAATAGAGCACTGAATTCTTCACAAATTATGCATTAACTCAGCAGGGAAGCTGTAGAACATAAGGTTCCAGAGCCAAGAAGAATTGACCTCAAATCCCAGCCTCAACATTTATAAACTTGATGACTTTGGACATGTTACTTAACTTCTTAGTCTGTTTTCTTTTCTATAAATGGGAATGAAAATTATCATTCCTGTGAAGGTTATTGTGAGGACCAAGTGATATAACGCCTAATAAGCCACCTCATGGTTCTTTGACATTTAGGAACTGCTCAATAAATAGTAGTTGAAATTAGCTAAAAGATGTCTCATATTTTTAGTATTCAGCCAACATCCCTAAAAGCTATAGCTAAAAATCTGCCTTAAACCCTATCATTTTATTTCAATATTGAACAAAAAATGAAGAGGTGGAAAACTATGTCAATAATAATTTCTTATAAAGACATTTACTCACTGTGGAACTTGATTCTTGATGTTTTTCACTGGAGAACAATGAGTCTGACCTCAACTATCCATCCAACAACTCTGTACTGAGAACTTACCACTTACAAGACAAACTGATAGGATCCCTTCTCCTGTGTGCTCACCCGTTCTAAGCATTAGACATATTACATAAAGAATAGGACCCACATTCTGAAACTCTCCATGTGTACCAGAATGTAGCTACCTGGAAGCAACCATCTCACTTTGATTCCTGGAATGTCCAGAAAAAACAATGTATATATTTTCATAAGATAAACATTAGAAATATCAAATATTTATGCTAGTACAACATACATACATTTATACAATTCCAATTATAAAAGCCATGCTATAACAAATTCTGCCCAATACTTTCTAACTGTTCACTATAGTTTACAGAACTTTGCAAAAGAATAAAATTATTAGTATAACAGTTTTTACATTGGGCTTTTCATAGTACTCAGATTTCAGTAGGGGTGACTTGGACACTGGAACTGAGCAGAGGAGGCGTGTGTCCCTCATCTCCATTCAAAGTACCTCCTCCTCTTTTATCTGTTTTCTCTAAGTAGGTTCTGATTAAACTGTCTACAAAAGGGAGCTTTCTGCTAATAAAAATCAGTTAAACAAATAAACATTTTGAAAACCACAGCACTAAGAAAGTTCAGTCCAGTGACTTCCTTAACATTTCCAAAGCTTACCTGTCACATGAAATTTACAGCAGCTTAATGTTTTAACATTGTGTCAAGGACTACTCCAAAGTTAATGCTAAATCCTATCCAGTCTATAGCATAGATTTTCTCTCCTTCTTCTGCTGTAGGAAACTTCTTATTTGTGTATTCTGGACAGGGGCAAAGAATTGGCCATCTTGTAGAGGCCTACACTGTACTTTAAGACAGATCACTAATTCTATGTATGTGGGCATGTGTGTGTGTTTGCAGGTTTAGAGGAAAGGGTAAAATTTAGGTATTAAAAATTACATGTAGGGATGCCTGCGTGGCTCAGTCGGTTAGGCATCTGCCTTCAGCTCAGGTCATGATCCCAGGGTCCTGGGATCGAGTCCCACATCAGGCTCCTCGCTCAGCGGGGAGTCTGCTTCTTTCTCTGACTGCTCTGCCTGCCACTCCCCCCTGCTTGTGCTCTCTCTCTCTCTCTGACAAATAAATAAATAAAATCTTAAAAAAAATTACATGTAAAAAAATGATATGTATTACATAAAGTTTGGTGGGTTTTTTTTTTTTTGCTTTAATTTTCTTTTAGCTTGATTTGATCTTCATAATGACTCCTTTTAAATACCAACTTTCCCAGACGCTGTTGTGAAGATCCAAGCACAAATTCTTTTTGATCACTTCTTTCTGTGCTTCAAGAATTCACTAATTCATTCTTCCAACCATTCAGTAAACTTTGCTGAATTCTCACCATGTTCTAGAGAATGTGGAAGGATGAAAATAATAGAGCTGTGATAATCCAAACAGGTATGCTCGGTACAGACTTTTACGGAGGAGGCAGCATGTAGAATCAATGGGCTTTGGGATCAGAATGGCTGTGGGATGTGTCCCATTTCAGTGTTTACCAATCCTGTGAGCTTGAGTAACTGATTTATTCTCACTGAGTCTCTGTTTCCTCAACTGTGAAACAGGGCTTCCCAATACCTCCTTCTGATAATTAGGCATAGAAATACATGTTCAGAAACTAGCCCATTACCTAGCAGAAAATAATTACTCAATATGTGGTAAGAAGTATTTTTTTCTTTGAAAGGTACCTCAAGGTCATGAAATATAACCACATCTCTGCCCCCTGGAGGAGTACTTGGGTGGCAGTGCATTTGTGAAGCCACGTATTTGGCAAAAGGCCCCCAAGCAGCCTCCACTGTTCTCAACTTCTCAGAAAAAAATTGTGCTCTCTCCAAGCATTTACTAAATTAGCAGAATTCTAACTTGGTTTAGAAACATATTTACTTAGCGTAAATTGGCCTTTTATTTTGGAAGTGAATGCCATGCGAACCCAGGTGTAAAACAGGAGAGAGCTCCCAAATACCCTACAAACATGCTCTCTAAAAATGATAATATGAAAGATTAATCTACACTGATACTTTTCCCAGTATAGGAGCCATTCCCTGGGAGTGACTCAGGAGGTTTAGCCTAGCATCAAACAGGATAACAGCTAACAGAGCGAAGCAATAATGACTAAATGGTACCCTGAGTTATTAATGCAATTTCTAAAAAGGCCTATTATGAGAATACAGCTATCAAACAAAGCAAATTTGGCTTCAGAATACTTTGCACATACTGCATGTCTTTAATACTTGAGGCTTAAAAAGCTGTGAATGCATTTGGCTTAGTATTTGGGCTTTTCTGGCATATTAGTTTTCTATTATTGCTATAACAAATTATTGCAAACTTGGTGGCTTAATACAACACGCATTTATTATCTTGGGATTCTGCAAGTCAGAAGCTTAACATAGGTCTGACTGGGTTCAAATGAAGCTGTTGATAGGGCTGCAGTCCTTAATGGGAACTCTAGGGAAAGTCTTTGTCCCTGACTTTTTTAACCTCTAAATGTTGTCCTCATTCCTTGGCTCCTGGTCCCCCTGCTGCACCTTCAAAGCCAGCAATGTTATATAACTCTGATGCTTCTCCTTTTGTTCACCCTCCTCTGACTGTAGCCAGGAAAGGTTCTCCCTTTTTAGGGACTCATGTGGTTAGACTGGGCCCACCTGGATAATCTAAGATAACCATTTTATCTCAAGATTTTGAACTTCAGTTACATCTGTAAAGTCCCTTTTGCCATTTAATGTAACATATTCACAAATTCTAAAGTTTAGGACATAGACATCTTTAGGAGGTCATTATTCTGCCTCCCTCATATGGCATTGGGTGGGTGAGCTATTACCGACACTGTTAAAACTGGCTGTAGGTCTTCTGAATGCTCTGTTATGTAGCCATTAAGAAAGATCTGAACTCTTCAGAAAGCTCTTCCACTCCATATGCCCTCTTAAACTTTTCTCCATCTGTAGAGTGAACCAGTGGGACTAAATGATCACTGGGTGCCCTTCTAGTTTCAAAGGCTGGGAAGCCTCAAGGCCATATGGACTAAACTTTATGTACTGCTCTTTGATAAATTTGGAAGATTCAGATTTCAAGGCAAATGGAAGATTCAGAAAGGATGAAACAGGAAAAGAACAAAAAAGGTACTATCTAGACCACATGGATTACCTAATTACATGATCTCTGCACTGGCCAGTACCCACATGCAGAATTGTGTTCCGATGGCCCTGCTTTTTAATTTGTTTTAAATTATTTTAGAGAGAGAGATCGAGGGCATGTGAGCCAGGGGAGGGGCAGAGGGAGAGGGAGAGAATCTCAAGCAGACTCCAAGCTGAGGTTAAAGCCCAACAGGGGGCTTGACCTCATGACCCAAGATCATGACCTGAGCCAAAACCAAGAGTTGGAGGCTTAACTGACTGAGCCACCCAGGCACCCCAGGCACTGCTGTTTCTTAATGGAGTGACTGACACCTTGAAGTGAGTCTAGAGAACAGTAATCAGGAATGTGAGAGTCTTCCCAATTTGAAATATAGTGGAAGTAACAACGAAACTTTACTTCAGGGAACAGAAAATTGGAGAATGGGATAGGGAAGGGGATATGAAACTGTCTTTAAATATTTGTCCTTATTGAATAAAAGTGAATCTTAATTAGATATAGCTCCAGAGAACCAAGGGTAGATTAATGAGTGGAAGGTACAGGAATTTAATATGAGAAGATACTTTCCAAGAACTTGAGCAAAATGGAAGTAGCTACTTGTGGGGCAATTAGTTCTGTATGATTAGTCTATGTGACTGTGAGCTAGAGATAACTGGAAAGGCAGTTCCTCCATTTGATGGGAGGTTTACACAGTGGTCTTAGAGATTATCCCAACCACTAAACCTCTAGAAATGTTATGAATCTGATTACCATAGAGATAGCATTTACATTTCCTTGTTAAAAGAAAAAAAGATAATTATAGAGAATGTGTGATTTAAGTTATACCCAAAGAAGAATTTCCATTAAGCAAGAGTAGACGGGTTTATAGATATGCAAGCAAAAAAGTTCCTGATACTTTTAAAAAAGAGTTGTCATTACATTATTCTTAGGATTAAGAGGTAGACTAGAGCCTTGACTTTGAAACTGCATCAGTGGGATCCTAGTGTCCTCCTGAGTGAGTCAGTTGCTGCTAGGTATGAAGAGAAAAAGTATGCGTAAGGGGAAAGCAGAGGCGTTAGAGCCTACCGTTGCCCACATCCTGCTTTAAACCAGAGAAGCTCCCTTTAGGGCTCTGCATAGAGTTTCCATTATGGAATAAGGAAAGTTCAAATACTTAAAAACAAACAAACAAACAAACAAACTACTGGTCTAGAGGAATATTCAAATACAGAAGTAGAGGATTTGAAATGAAACAAATCTAAACTCCATCTTCCTGTAGTTCAGAGGTTTATTTATAAGACTGATAGTTTTTC
The DNA here is from genome assembly GCF_009762305.2 of Zalophus californianus. Classification (NCBI taxonomy): domain Eukaryota; kingdom Metazoa; phylum Chordata; class Mammalia; order Carnivora; family Otariidae; genus Zalophus; species Zalophus californianus. The sequence goes on along the minus strand of NC_045595.1, from coordinate 154,445,501 downwards.
AACTTATGTAAATATCTATACATTATGTCTTGATATTCCACCACTAAGGCATAGCTTTGTGGCATGGCCTGATAGAGATGAACACATACATTTTTGACATTTAAACCATTATCATACTTATTTCAAGAAGCTCCATAGACATGTCTTGTGGAACCCTGAGGCTTCATGCAACTTACATAAACATTCCCTGCTACTGAATATACTGCTTTTAACTAAATTTATTTGAACGATTCCTATGTGTATGGAAGCCAAGAAAACCAAACTTTTGAAACTTTTTAAAATAAAAAATTTCTCAGAAGATAAATGACAAACCAGAGGAAAAAAAAATAATTGCAATTCATCACAAAAGGTTAATCTCTCTAATAATAAAGGGCCCCAAGACATTGATAAGAAAAAGACTCACAACCCAACAGAAAAATGGGCCACATATACAGAAATAAAAAGGAAGTTTAAATCATATTTAAATATTAAAATATGCCAAACCTCACGCCTATCAAACTGGCAAAATCCAAAGGTTTGATAATGGTACTTTGGTGAGGCTATGGAAATAGACATTCCCATACATTCCTGAATGTTCTACCATTGAGGGCTACTTGATAATACTTATCAAAATTATAAAAGAATATACTCTTTGATACAGCAATCTTAACGGAGAGGATTTATCCTACAGATATTTATGCATATACAAAAATACTTTGTATGAGGTCATTCAATACACTGCTGTTTAAAATAACACAAAATTGTTAACAGCCTAAATGGACTAGCTAAGTAAACTATGGAAATCCATATAGCTATATGAAATAATAAATAATACATAGCTGTAAAGATGAAGGCTGTAGTTTTACATGCATTGATGTGAGATCTCTAGAAAATCAGATAAAAAAGCAAAATGTAAATCACTGTGCAGAATAGCAGAATATTCAATTTTTTATGTAAAATGTATCAAATAATATGTATTCATGTTTATTTTTGTATACACCAAGAAAATTTAAAATTATACATACATATACAAACTAACAGAAATTGTGATTGGGTAAAGACAACTAGACAGGTGGGACAGGGATGGAAAGGAAGTTATTTTATTGTACTTTAATTTTCTCTAATCACATGAATCTCTAATCTCTAATCACCTTTTCAAAAGTAAATGTAAAAAAATTCATTAAATGAGCAGCTTCTGATAAGCTGAAAAGATTCACATCAACAACTATTTCCTTTTTTCTAACATAGCCTATTTCTTTAAAAAAAAGCTGGAAAACAACAAGTTTGTTATATTAAAAATAATAAAACCATAAATCCATGTAGGTAGATAAGTTAGATATATCAACCTGTCCAGTAAATGTGGATAAAATGAGCAATTATTTATTTAATTCTGAATTTTCAGGTAATCAAAGAAAAAGTGAAAAAAATATCAAGTTACACAATTCTTACCATCTGGTAAAGCATAGCCTATCATATTTTTCATACTCTACTACAATTTTTATAGCCCACTAGATTTTCTAGAGATGGAAACATTATTTTTATAAAATTTTAAGAAGGCCCTTCTTCGTCTTTGAAAAATGATCCTACAGTAATTTCAGCAATCATTCTACAGAATATGCAGAAGCACAGTTCATATTAAATAAATATTAAGCTATTTTGATTAAGTCTCACTATGAGCCAGGCAGTGTTAAGTATTTTTCCTAAATTGTATCTGTACAACAACAAGGCACTTAATATCCCCTTTATGCAAATGAAGAAACCAAAGCTTAATAGTTTGGTAATTTGACCAAGGGTACACAGCTCTTAAATGAAGGAGATGAGAGCTGAATTGACAGTGGGAATCCAGAGGCAATGCTCCTGACCACCACACACCAGTGCCACTACTGGTCCAGCAATAAAAACCAAGGGTAGCCTATTTAAGAGGTAATTCAGGAAAGTCTGGTTTCGAGGAAACAGAGGTCAAGGTGAGAAACTTTCTCATGAGCCCATTCAGGCTTGGACTTTGCATTTAAAAAAGTTCTCCAAGTAATTTGATACAGCTGGAGCGAAGTCCAATGTTGCAAACAGTTGCCTCAGACTTTCTTCTGTGAATATGATATCACTCAACTAGAGTTTTGAAAGGTGGGAAATAGCAGTCACTTGGCGGACACACTCTCACCAGAGCATGGAGTACTGCTCTTCTCTGTTGCTGAAGAGAGGGGGAGCCATATGCTTTGGCTATCACACTTTGTTGGCAAGGTCAACATTCTATTTTTAAAAGTTGTGAAGGTGGACTTCATTCAGCTGGAGGGTCATCTCAACAACTGTTCGCCTCTGCAGCCCTAGTCCCATGATAGATTTGTGTGGCCTACCGAAGACACAGTCTTTGCCCTTGAGAAGGTGTACAGTTGTCAATTTGGGCGGATGAGATTTACATATTTTGAAACAGTTCAAGAACCATAAAAGGCAGTGCATAATCAAGGGCCAGATTGTATGGTATGGCTCAGTCACTTATGAGAAATCAGGGAAGGAATAAGATGAAGCACAGTAAGAAAAGTCTTTATAAAGTAATGGGTCTTGAGTTAGCCCTCAAGGTTAATAGAGGAAAAAGGAGGTCACTTTTAGGGGGTAAAATAAGAAACAGAGAAAAAAATGAGGGACAAAAGTGGTATTTTCAGGGAACAGTTAGGGAGCCAGCATACTACTTATATTAATTTGTTCGTTCATGCATTCTTTTACTCTCATTCTGATAATCTGTCATATGCATACACTCTGTTAAGCACTTGGAATACAAAGAAGAGTAAAACAAGATCTTCATCCTTATCATCTGAAGATAGAGTTTACTTTTAGCTGGGGCAGGATTTATGTATGTTGAGAATGGGGATGACATTTATCTTAGGAGCAATAATGGTAGCAAAAGTAGAAGAGCTCTCAATATGAATGAGGAATAGTGAATGTGGAAAGAAATATAGATGGTATCTGATGAAAGAAACCTAGGAGATAAAACTGGAAAGGTATTTGTTTAGAGGTTGTGTATAATCACAGACACTATAACTCAGACATTATAATGTATATTGAGAAACATAAAAAAAGCAAAGAACAGAAACCAAAATTCAGTAAAAATGATTGGGAAATAATCTTTTTGGTATGGAGGTAGCTAAAGGAACAACTAAAAATGATTTTAAAGATTAAACTAGAGACTATAAGGAATAAAATAAGGGATAAAACGAGGTCAGGGAAAATGTCCAGGTGGCATCAAGGAGCACGGGGACTAATGTCCTGGTAGGTGGACTAAAGTTAAAAGGATTGATAAAGGAAGACTTTAGGAGGAATAATGATGGTAATGAAGATGATAATAAAAAAATCATGAGTGATTGGATATAGATTATGAAGAATTGGATTGACTCAAATACCATTCCCTGGTCAAGTCTAACTTTTGTCCAACTTTATTTATGGACAAAAATAAGGAGTTAAGACAAAGTACAAGTAAAATAGTGAGTCCAATGGTACAGATCAAGGGTCCACATACTCAAGGTGAAATTCCATCCTGAGTTAAAATTTATCTATGTCTGTAATTAATTGCCTTATGAAATCTTTACTAGTTCACATTTGCATTGTGTTTTCTGCTTTCTAAATCTCATGTTTCACCAGGTTACAATTTAATCTGAAAAGAGGAAATGAATTCGACTTTTTATTACTACATTCAAAACCAGTAGAGAGGCTGTAAATGGGTCACCCAAGAGAACGTGCAGAAGTGGTCAGTTAGAAGCATTTCTCAGGCAAGAATAAAGACCTTCATGGATGATCCAACAGTCTGTGCAAGATCTGATATAAGAAGAAGCTAATATCTTCTCCCATTCAGTCAGTTGTCTTTTGGTTTTGTTGACTGTTTCTTTTGCTGTGCAAAAGTTTTTTATCTTCATGAAGTCCCAATAGTTCATTTTTGCCCTTGCTTCCCTTGCCTTTGGCGATGTTTCTAGGAAGAAGTTGCTGCGGCTGAGGTCAAAGAGGTTGCTGCCTGTGTTCTCCTTTAGGATTTGGATGGACTCCTGTCTCACACTTAGGTCTTTCAACCATTTTGAGTCTATTTTTGTGTGTGGTGTAAGGAAATGGTCCAGTTTCATTCTTCTGCATGTGGCTGTCCAAGTTTCCCAACACCATTTGTTGAAGAGACTGTCTTTTTTCCATTGGACATTCTTTCCTGCTTTGTCGAAGATGAGTTGACCATAGAGTTGAGGGTCCATCTCTGGGCTCTCTATTCTGTTCCATCGATCCATGTGTCTGTTTTTGTGCCAGTACCATACTGTCTTGATAATGACAGCTTTGTAATAGAGCTTGAAGACCAGAATTGTAATGCCACCAGCTTTGCTTTTCTTTTTCAACATTCCTCTGGCTATTCGGGGTCTTTTCGGGTTCCATACAAATTCTAGGATTATTTGCTCCATTTCTTTGAAAAAAGTGGATGGTATTTTGATAGGGATTGCACTGAATGTGTAGATTGCTCTAGGTAGCATTGACATCTTCACAATATTTGTTCTTCCAATCCATGAGCATGGAACATTTTTCCATTTCTTTGTGTCTTATTCAATTTTTTCTTAACAGAATGGGAGAAGATATTTGCAAATGACATATCAGATAAAGGGCTAGTATCCAAAATCTATAAGGAACTTATCAAACTCAACACCCAAAGAACATATGATCCAATCAAGAAATGGGCAGAAGACATGAACAGACATTTTTCCAAAGAAGACATCCAAATGGCCAACAGACACATGAAAAAGTGCTCAACATCGCTTGGCATCAGGGAAATCCAAATCAAAACCTCAATGAGATACCACCTCACACCAGTCAGAATGGCTAAAATTAACAAGTCAGGAAACGACAGATGTTGGCGGGGATGAGGAGAAAGGGGAACCCTCCTACACTGTTGGTGGGAACGTAAGCTGGTGTAGCCACTCTGGAAAACAGTATGGAGGTTCCTCAAAAATTTGAAAATAGAGCTACCATACGATCCAGCAATTTCACTACTGGGTATTTACCCCAAAAATACAAATGTAGGGACCGAAGGGGTATGTGCACCCCGATGTTTATAGCAGCAATGTCCACAATAGACAAACTGTGGAAGGAGCCAAGATGTCCATTGACAGATGAATGGATAAAGAAGATGTGGTGTGTGTGTATATATATATATATATATATATATATATATATACACACACAACAGAATATTATGTAGCCATCAAAAGGAATGAAACCTTGCCATTTGCAAGGACATGGATGGAACTGGAGGTTATTATGCTGAGAGATATAAGTCAATCAGAGAAAGACACGTATCATATGACCTCACTGTAATGAGGAATTCTTAATCTCAGGAAACAACCTGAGGGTTGCTGGAGTGTTGGGGAGTGGGAGGGATGGGGTGGGCTGGGTGATAGACATTGGGGAGGGTAAAAAAAAAAGAGAGAGAGAGGCTCTTGCAGAAACTGGGAATGTGATTCCTGACAAGTCCAGACGAAGAAAACAAATGTAAACTATGGTTTAACTCAGTTTACCTTCTGGATTATTAACTTGCTTCAGAGGAACTGAACAGGAAGTCCTAAATGGGTCAAAAAACAAAGCAGGGATTTTAGACCCTGTGAGATTATCTGGCAAAATAAAGGCTGGTGCCACAGTCAGTTCCAAAAGCCTAGAAAGAATGCACTGTAGGCTAGAAGGGGCCGCTCTCTCCTCTTTCGGGGCCAGGACCCACAGGAGCTGCTGCAAGTGTGAACAGAAAGTGAAAATGAATTTAAGTACAGCAATAATTCTCTGTGTTAAGGGAGAACAGTCAAACTCCCTGTGTTGGAATGGGGGGCAGGGGGAGTAAAATAAAGAAGGTGCTGAAAATCATTCCAGACCAAATACTGAGGTCAAAACAAATGACTTAGAGCTAAAGTCAATGTAGCTTGATCAGATAGAAGTTTTGGTGCCTAAGGAAGTGTGGCCTGTGGTGCCCAAATCCCTGCCAGCAGCGCCAGGCTGTGGACAGACTTCAAGTCTTAAGAGAGCTATTCTCTGGAAATGGTATCTCTTTCTTTATGTGTTTTTTTTTTTTTTTTCCACTTGGGGCTTTGTTTTGTTTTCCTTCTACTTTTCTAGTAAACTTCCCCTTGAAAATTTTCCACCTTGTGATGAGAAAGCTGGAGGGCACAGGCGAGGTGGTGGCAGCATCTCAGCTGGATAACATCCCCCCGACCCTTCTCCTTCTCTGGCAGCTGATGAAGCCGAGGCTGAAACAGACAGAGAAGTGAAACCCCTAGAGGAGAGACAAGACAGCTGTGATCACTGGTTCCTTGCTACCTGCTGGGGTCTTCTCTCACTGTAAGGCTATAGCACCTTTTAAAAATATATATGTAAGATATCTTTTATATAAATATTTAAATATATCTATGTATATATTTACAAATAGGCAAAAAATAGTAAAGTCATCAGTGGTTAGTGCACAGTTTCTTAATCTTTAACAGAAAACAATGATTGTTTTGAACTTAAGTGTACAAATAAGCTGTACCTAAAATAGTCGAAGATATTACACATAAACTACATATAAATGATAACGCTAGGATAATGTGTTCTAACAGGGCATTCTGCCTTTAGCAAATTGCATTCTGACATATTTATTTCTGATTTTATATGATGTAGATAAGGAACAAACCTCCCTGGGCACTTTATAGCCCAAAGTATAAAACATACTGGAAAATCACTGAAAATAGTATTTTTTTTTCTTCACCTGTTGTGCAGTGTTGCTCTGTGTCTTCATCCAAGTCAGAAGTAGCTAGATTTCAGTGTTAGCGCAGGGATTACAGGTAAAGTTATTTCTACATGTTGGTTGAATTGGATTTTACTCTCTTCAATTGAGCCAACCTCCCTATGATCTCAATGGGAGTGTTGCCTGAGAGAAGGTGGCAAAATTTAGCCTCATACTTCATAAAGTACCCTCGACTGTTGTTGTTGTTGTTTTTTAAATCAAATAGATCCATGTTCTATTCTAGATCACTGTGACTCTTCCATGCACTAAACTCTCATTGACTTTGGAGATAATGCAGGACATAGAAAAGACGGGGAAAATCCAAAGCAAATTAAGGATCTTACCAATATCATTATGCATCAGGAGCAAATCCTGATAAACTTTTTTTTTTTTTAAAGAGCAGAGTCTAATGTGTGTCTTGACTATTTGTTCCACTAAGAAATTGAATATTGAGAAATCAATCTTGTAGCTTTACCTGAGCTGAGGTTTATGGAATGGGACTGAACCAAGCTGATATTGTCAGATTTATATTGCATATAACTTTTAATCCTATAAATATGAAATGTAACATTGAAAGTATTTAGTATTCAATAAAGATTTTCTATTGCTTAGAGAGATAGTCAATAAACATGATATTCTTTCTGAGCCAAGATAATATTACTAAAACCCTTAAGATCATGCTGCCCATACAACCTGTCGACACAGCTTCTTAAAATAATCACAACATACCTAATAATGAAAATGAGACTATATATCAATACAATCAATGAAAATGCCATGGCATTTTATATGTCTTTCCCTTGATGAAGAAGGGGACATAAGCGTGATTTTTAGGATGGTTAAGCAGCAAAGGAGTTCAAGGAAGAATATAAGAAAATGCTATCTGAAAATGAAATCGGAGTCTTTGTTGGTAGTCAATAGGTATATAGGATTTTATGATACCATTTACATCCTTCTCAAGAAGAAACACCACAAAAACATCAAAAGGCTTAAGAATTATGAGGGATAGCTCTGCTGTTCACAAAACTGGATAGGGTCCCAGGAAAGGGATAAGTAACTAACATAACTATCAGGGAACTTCAAATCTAACATAAGACCTGGATACACTTTCAGGGTAATTACATACCATATAAAACATTTCCATGCATATGGGGATATAACTAGGCCTAAGCCCAACTACACAGACAGATGCAGTAGAATTACTAAAATTACTGGAGAAATTGTTATTAACTGGGAAGTTTTTGAGAAGGCTTTGAGTTCTGGATAGAGTTTTGAATGAAAAGAACCATGATGCACAGTGGAGAGAACATGCCAAACTAGAGTAATTAGACATTTTAAAAGGTCAAAGTCAAGAATGATAGATTTGGAGGTCAGCTAACAGATTTGGAGATGAAAACCAAAAGAGGTAAGAAGGAGAAATTAGTAAAGGGCTTGCCTTGAAGCTCAATTATGCTAATAAATGCTAATAGTAAGTACTCAAAATACTTGTTGAATAAATTATTATTAAATATACATTCTATCCGATTCTATACAAAATCAGTTCCTCTTTACTGGATCTATACCTTCTCCCGGGCAATGTGTTGTTTGCATATATTATCTCTTTTGACCAATTCAACACTGTGAAATAGTGGTATCCTTATTTATAGAGGAGAAAACTGCATTCAGGGAAATTATTTAACTTTCCCATGGCATTTTGATTTGATAAAGAAGGCAGTTCAATGCTATTACTACAGAATGACAACATTACAATGACTCTAGAGGAAAATACTCTGTTGTCCAACTGGGGTTGGATTGAAAAGAGAGAGACTTGAGGAAAGAATGTTCTGGTAGTTTAAGCATCACATGAGTGTTCTGAACTGTGTCAGAAGGGGAGATCTGAGCACTGCAGAGCAAAAATTAGGAGAGGTGTCCAACCACAGGTCTAGGCAATGGTTAAAGCTTGTGAGCTGGCCCTTAACCCACCATACAGAATATGTTTGAGATAAATCTTTGTAGCGTGATAAGTAAAAACACAGGTTCAGAAATCAGTTTACCTAGGCTTGAGTTTTTATTCTTGCAAGTGGAATATGTGAGACCTTTAGCAAGTTACTGAGTTTGCCTTACCCTGAGTTTTCTAACTACAAAATAGTTGTTACCATTAATGGTTTCTTTTCCCATGGTACTGTTGTAACATTAATTTAGATCTTGCAGAGAGGAGGAGCAAGATGGCAGAGGAGTAGGAGACCTAAATTTTGTCTGGTCCCAGGAATACAACTAGATAGGGATCAAACCATTCTGAACACCTACGAATTCAACAGGAGATCAAAGAAAAGAATAGCAGCAACTCTCTGAACAGAAAAGCGACCACATTCTGGAAGGTCTGTTTTGATTTGTTCAGTGTATATTTTTCTGGGGACGTTGGTACCCTGTTAGCATTTTGTTCTCTCATTCATCTTTTCTCCTCTAGACAAAATGACAAGATGGAAAAAAAATCACCTCAACAAAAAGAATAAGAGGCAGTACCAACTGCCAGGGACCTAGTCAATACGGACATTAGTAAGATGTCAAAACTAGAGTTCAGAATGATGATTTTAAAGACACTAGCTGGGCTTGAAAAAAACATGGAAGATATTAGAGAAACCCTTTCTGGAGAAATAAAAGAACTAAAATCTAACCAAGTCGAAATCAAAAAGGCTATTAATGAGGTGCAATCAAAAATGGAGGTTCTAACTGCTAGGATAAATGAAGCAGAAGAGAGAATTAGTGATAGAGAAGATCAAATGATGGAGAATAAAGAAGCTGAGAAAAAGAGAGATAAACAACTACTGGATCACAAGGGCAGAAGTCAAGAGGTAAGTGATACCATACGATGAAACAATATTAGAATAATTGGGATCCCAGAAGAAGAAAGAGAGAGGGGGGCAAAAGGTATATTGGAGCAAATTATAGCAGAGAACTTCCCTCATTTGGGGAAGGACACAGGCATCAAAATCCAGGAGGCACAGAGAACCCTCCCTCAAAATCAATAAAAAGAGGTCAACACCCCGACATCTAATAATAAAACTTACGAGTCTCAGAGACAAAGAGAAAATCCTGAAAGCAGCTTGGGAGAAGAGATATGTAACCTACAATGGTAGAAACATTAGATTGGCAACAGACCTATCCACAGACACCTGGCAGACCAGAAAGGACTAACATGATATCTTCAGAGCACTAAATGAGAAAAAAATGCAGCCACGAATACTATATCCAGCTAGGCTGTTATTGAAAATAGAAGGAGAGATAAAAAGCTTCCAGGACAAAAAAAAACTAAAGGAATTTGCAAATACAAAATCAGCCCTACAAGAAATATTGAAAGGGGTCCTCTAAGCAAAGAGAGAGCCTAAAAGTAACATAGACCAGAAAGGAACTCAGACAATATACAGTAACAGTCACCTTACAGGCAATACAATGGCACTAAATTCATATCTTTCAATAGATACCCTGAATGTAAATGGGCTAAATGCCCCAATCAAAAGACACAGGCTATCAGATTGGATAAAAAAAAAAAAAAAAGACCCATCGATATGCTGTCTGCAAGAGACTCATTGTAGACCCAAAGACACCCCCGATTGAAAGTGAGCAGGTGGAAAACCATTTGCCATGCAAACAGACACCAAAAGAAAGCTGGGGTGGCAAACCTTATATCAGACAAATTAGATTTTAAACCAAAGACTATAATAAGAGTTGAGAAAGGACACTATATCATACTTAAAAGGTCTATCCAACAAGAAGATCTAACAATTGTAAATATCTATGCCCCTAACATGGGAGCAGCCAATTATATAAGCCAATTAATAACAAAAGTAAAGAAACACATTGACAACAATACAATAATAGTGGGGGACTTTAACACCCCCCTCACTAAAATGGACAGATCATCTAAGCAAAAGATCAACAAGGAAATAAAGACTTTAAATGACACACTGGACCAAATGGACTTCACAGATATATTCAGAACATTCCATCCCAAAGCAACAGAATACACATTCTTCTCTAGTGCCCATGGAACATTCTCCAGAACAGATCACATCCTAGGTCACAAATCAGGTCTCAACCGGTACCAAAAGATTGGGATCATTCCCTGCATATTTTCAGACCACAATGCTTTGAAACTAGAACTCAATCACAGGAGGAAAGTCGGAAAGAACTCAAATACATGGAGGCTAAAGAGCATCCTACTAAAGAATGAATGGGTCAACCAGGAAATTAAAGAAGAATTAAAAAAATTCATGGAAACCAATGAAAATGAAAACACAACTGTTCAAAATCTTTGGGATGCAGGAAAGGCAGTCCTAAGAGGAAAGTATATAGCAATACAAGCCTTTCTCAAGAAACACGAAAGGTCTCAAATATACAACCTAACCCTACACCTAAAGGAGCTGGAGAAAGAACAGCAAATGAAGCCTAAACCCAGCAGGGGAAGTGAAATAATAAAGATCAGAGCAAAAATCAATGAAATAGAAACCAAAAGAACAGTAGAACAGATCAATGAAACTAGGAGCTGGTTCTTTGAAAGAATTAACAAGATTGATAAACCCTTGGCCAGACTTGTCAAAAAGAAAAGAGAAATGACCCCAATCAACAAAATCATGAATGAAAGAGGAGAGATCACAACCAACACCAAAGAAATAAAAACAATTCTAAGAACATATTATGATCAACTCTATGCCAGCAAATTAGATAATCTGGAAGAAATGGATGCATTCCGAGAGATGTATCAACTACCAACACTGAACCAGGAAGAAATAGAAAACCTGAACAGACCTATAACCACTAAGGAAATTGAAGCAGTCATCAAAAATCTCCCAACAAACAAAAGCCCAGGGCCAGATGGCTTCCCAGGGGAATTCTACTAAACATTTCAAGAAGAATTAATACCTATTTTTCTGAAACTGTTCCAAAAAATAGAAATGGAAGGAAAACTTCCAAACTCGTTTTATGAGGCCACCATTACCTTGATCCCGAAACCAGACAAAGATCCCATTAAAAAGGAGAATTACAGACCAATATCCTTGATGAATATGGATGCAAAAACGCTCACCAAAATACTAGCCAATAGGATCCAACAGCACATTAAAAGGATTATTCACCATGACCAGGTAGGATTTATCCCTGGGTTGCAAGTTTGGTTCAACATCCGCAAATCAATCAATGTGATACAATACATTAGTAAAAGAAAGAACAAGAACCATATGATCCTCTCAATAGATGCAGAAAAGGCATTTGACAAAGTACAGCATCCTTTCTTGATCAAAACTCTTCAGAGTATAGGGATAGAGGGTACATACCTCAATATCATAAAAGCCATCTATGAAAAACCCACAGCGAATATCATTTTCAGTGAGGAAAAACTGAGAGCTTTCCCCCTAAGGTCAAGAACGCAGTAGGGATGTCCACTATCACCACTGCTGTTCAACATAGTATTAGAAGTCCTAGTCTCAGCAATCAGACAACAAAAAGAAATAAAAGGCATCCAAATTGGCAAGGAAGAAGTCAAACTCTCACTCTTTGCAGATGATATGATACTTTATGTGGAAAACCCAAAAGACTCCATCCCAAAACTGCTAGAACTCATACAAGAATTCAGTAAAGTGGCAGGATATAAAATCAATGCACAGAAATCAGTGGCATTCCTATACACCAACAACAAGACAGAAGAAAGAGAAATTAAGGAGTCGATGCCATTTACAATTGCACTCAAAACTATTAGATACCTAGGAATAAATGTAAACAAAGAGGTAAAGAATCTGTACTCAGAAAACTATAAAATACTCATGAAAGGAATTGAGGAAGACACAAAGAAATGGAAAAATGTTCCATGCTCATGGATTGGAAGAACAAATATTGTGAAGATGTCAATGCTACCTAGAGCAATCTACACATTCAATGCAATCCCCATCAAAATACCATCCACTTTTTTCAAAGAAATGGAACAAATAATCCTAGAATTTGTATGGAATCAGAAAAGACCCCGAATAGCCAGAGGAATGTTGAAAAAGAAAAGCAAAGCTGGTGGCATTACAATTCTGGTCTTCAAGCTCTATTACAAAGCTGTCATCATCAAGACAGTATGGTACTGGCACAAAAACAGACACATGGATCAATGGAACAGAATAGAGAGCCCAGAGATGGACCCTCAACTCTATGGTCAACTCATCTTCGACAAAGCAGGAAAGAATGTCCAATGGAAAAAAGACAGTCTCTTCAACAAATGGTGTTGGGAAACTTGGACAGCCACATGCAGAAGAATGAAACTGGACCATTTCCTTACACCACACACAAAAATAGACTCAAAATGGTTGAAAGACCTAAGTGTGAGACAGGAGTCCATCCAAATCCTAAAGGAGAACACAGGCAGCAACCTCTTTGACCTCAGCCACAGCAACTTCTTCCTAGAAACATCGCCAAAGGCAAGGGAAGCAAGGGCAAAAATGAACTATTGGGACTTCATGAAGATAAAAAACTTTTGCACAGCAAAAGAAACAGTCAACAAAACCAAAAGACAACCGACACAATGGGAGAAGATATTTGCAAATGACATATCAGATAAAGGGCTAGTATCCAAAATCTATAAAGAACTTATTAAACTCAAACCCAAAGAACAAATGATCCAATCAAGAAATGGGCAGAAGACATGAACAGACATTTTTCCAAAGAAGACATCCAAATGGCCAACAGACACATGAAAAAGTGCTCAACATTACTTGGCATCAGGGAAATCCAAATCAAAACCTCAATGAGATACTACCTTACACCAGTCAGAATGGCTAAAATTAACAAGTCAGGAAATGACAGATGTTGGCAAGGATGCAGAGAAAGGGGAACCCTCCTACACTGTTGGTGGGAATGCAAGCTGGTGTAACCACTCTGGAAAACAGTATGGAGGTTTCTCAAAAAGTTGAAAATAGAGCTACCGTATGACCCAGCAATTGCACTACTGGGTATTTACCCCAAAGATACAAATGTAGGAATCCGAAAGGGTACGTGCACCCCAATGTTTATAGCAGCAATATCCACAATAGCCAAACTATGGTAGAGCCAAGATGTACATTGACAGATGCAGTCATATGCTCTACCACTGAGCTATAACCCCCACGATATACATTGACAGATGAATGGATAAAGAAGATGTGGTGTATACACACACACACACACACACACAGACACACACACACACACACACACAATGGAATACTATGTAGCCATCAAAAGGAATGGAATCTTGCATTTGCAATGATGCGGATGGAACTGGAGGATGTTATGCTGAGCGAAATAAGTCAATCAGAGAAAGACATGTATCATATGATCTCACTGTAATGAGGAATTCTTAATCTCAGGAAAGAAACTGAGGGTTGCTGGAGTGTTGGGGGATGGGAGGGATGGGGTGTCTGGGTGATGGACTTTGGGGAGGGTGTGTGCTATGATGAGCGCTGTGAATTTTGTAAGACTGATGAATCACAGACCTGTAACTCTGAAACAAATAACACATTATATGTTTAAAAAAAAAAGTAGGAAGGGAAAAATGACAGGGGGTAATCGGAGGGGGAGACGAACCATGAAAAACTATGGACTCTGAGAAACAAACTGAGGGTTCTAGAGGGGAGGGGGCTAGGGGGATGGGTTAGCCCAGTGATGGGTATTAAGGAGGGCACGTTCTGCATGGAGCACTGGGTGTTATATGCAAACAGTGAACATGGAACACTACATGAAAAACTAATGATGTAATGTATGATGATTAACATAACAATAAAAAATTAGATCTTGCATGTAAAATGCATAACATAAGGCCCGATTAAGATAATGTGTGTTTAATAAATGTCAGCTACTATTGGCATACTATAACTTCAAAGTCTCTATTCCTTCTATATATAAAAACCTGGAAAATATACCATCTATGCTTCCTTCTGGGAATTCAGTCACTTTCAAATGATTTTTATAATTCCCAATAAGAAATAACCTTATAAAATGAACATGTGTCTGTACACACATTTCATGAAAAAACCCTTATTAAATGCCATAAAAAGCAATATTCTATCATATTACATTCTCTTCTGTTTCTTTTTTTTTTAATGCTGGTGTGACTCACTAAATTGACTCTATGACTCACTAATGGGTGTCAATCCACAGTTTCAAAAACATTTCCAGATTTCTCCTTGGGCTAATGAAGACTATTCCAGAGTTGTGAATCTGTATCCCATTGTCTAGCATCACAAAGATTTGTTTTTATTGAATGGAACTTAGGCATTACTCTTTTGGACTGTTTTGAGAGGCTTTATAAGAATCAGCCTTGTGAGGGACACTTGGGTGGCTCAGTCGTTAAGCATCTGCCTTTGGCTCAGGTCATGAACCTGGAGTCCCGGGATCGGGTCCCACATCGGGCTCCCTACTCGGCAGGGAGTCTGTTTCTCCCTTTGCCACTCCCCCTGTTTGTGTTCCCTCTCTTGCTGTGTCTCTGTCAAATAAATAAATAAAATCTTAAAAAAAAAAAAAGAATCAGCCTTGTGAAATTTGGAACTGTAGGCATTTTTTGAGGGTTTGAGGGATTTTTTGAGGGCTCATTCATAGGACTACTTGCATGTCTAAACCTTACTTGTGCTTCCTTTATAACAGAAACTACGGGTCACATAAGGCATCAAAATCAAAATTTCTAATCTTCCTAAGAGAGAATAATGCAGAAATAAGGATAAGGAAGAAATTTTGTTATTGGCCTTTCCACTGCTTTTACTTTAATATCCTATATTTTTATAGACTTATTTTCTATGGTTCCAATTATTTTTCTTATTTCATGGTATCATAGGTAATTCATTCATTTTTAATATTAGTTTTGAAGTGATGCTATATCTGCATGGTTCAAAATCCAACAGGTTCAGAGGGTATATATAAAAAGTTTCCCTCTCATCTCTGCCCTGCAACCATAGTAAGCTTCCTGTGTATGCTTACAGAGATATATGCTATCTCAGGATACATAAAGGTAAACTCATATATCTCAATAAAATTATTTATGATATGCCTACCTAAGCAGGTAGCCATTGTTCCTTCCCCTAAACAGTTATTTACATATGATTGTATAGTTACTTAATCTATGTAGAAGGCTATTCCATATCAGAACATGGCTTCTTAAATATTTTCTATGGCTGAATGATACTTCATTTTTAATGAAAAAATGTTTAACCAATCCCCTACCGATGCATGTTTGTTTTCAATTTTGTAATTACAAATAAAACAATGACAATTATAAACAATACCACAATGAGTGCACTTATCCCTACATCATTTAGCGTGTGTAAATATATTCATGGAATGGATTCCTAGAAGTGGTATTTATGGCTGACAGACATGTGCACTTGCTGTTTTGATAGATATTACCAAATTATTCTCCTTTCAGGTTGACAAATTTTTGTTCCCAAAGGCAAATACAACGGTATTGCATATATATTGCATTCTGTAAATTACCTCAAATCCTTTTTAAAAAAAATATTGTGCAATCTGTATCTGATTAATTTCTTAAAATGGAAAAGAAATAGTTTAAGGCATGTTAAGATTTAAAAATTAGAGGGCGCCTGGGTGGCTGAGATGGTTAAGCGTCTGCCTTCAGCTCAGGTCATGATCCCAGGGTCCTGGGATCGAGTCCCGCATCGGGCTCCCTGCTCCTTGGGAGCCTGCTTCTCCCTCTGCTTCTCTCTCTCTCTCTCTCTCCCTCTGCCTCTCATGAATAAATAAATAAAATCTTTAAGAAAAATTTAAAAATTAGAGAAGCTTCTCAGTGATTATATCTTCTGGAGAAAGGAAGATACAGGTTAAAGTGAGGATTTGGGAACACTCAACATAAAAATTATAGTTTTAATCTAGGGTGGGTAAGTTCCTTTCCATAATGGAGAGAACTATATGACCAAACTTTATTTTCTACATAATTAGAGTATAATTATCATATAACAAAGGAAGGATATTAAATGTAAAGGCAAAGACTTCAGTCGCTTTAGCTTTCATAGGCATGCAATATAATTGGCACAAACCTCCTTAAGCATCTGTACTAATACAGCCAAGTTGGTCATGAAATGTGCCAATTTCAAATATAAGTTAATTAAATACCATGTACTATTTATAAATATGGACCTCTGGTTAACAGAAAGGTTGTTCACGGGTGTGGGGGGAATAATCTTTCTAATAGTTTACATCTAATGTACAGTATTCATCAATGCACATTAAAATATTTACTAAAATGAAAAAAAAAGATGAAAAGGAGTTACTATCATTATAGAGCTTTCTAATTAATCTTTTAAAATATTTTTGTATATTCTTTAGTCCTTTGGGAATATTTTAGAGGAAAAAATAGTATGTAAGAAAAATAGGTCTAACGGAGATGAGATTAATTATAGCGAAGTAACAAGAAGGAAAGATAAGTGTTGGTAATGGAAACAGGGGACATGTAATAAATTACTAGGTAACGAGGAATGGACAAGACTGGCTCTTGATGCCTGGAAAACTTACCGTGCAATAAAGAGGCCCGAAACTGGTATTAGCTTGGTCATATCTAGTGAAGAGCAGGCACTGCTCGAGTCCTCCACTGTACTGGAGGGGGGGGTGCGGGTGCAATAAATGGGAACTGATGTATACTCGAAGCCTCCTGGAAAATGGAACACGCTCTAGAGATTGCCTAGTCCAACACCCTCACTTTTCAAATGGAAAACTGAAATCCAGAGAGGAAAAATGATTTTCTATTATCATTAAATCACCTTGTGGGGAAACTGGAGATAAACCTTAGGACTCTCGATGCCTAATCCACAGTGAAGATCTACTAGAGATCACTCTCCTTTACCCCCGTGCAGTCTACACAGTTTCCCAATGGCCTCTTCAAATTCACTAACGACCTCTCAGCACCAAATTTAATAGCTCACATGCCTATTAACCTAAAGTAGAAGACTTGAAAAGGACCTGAGGAATCACAGAACAAGCCACCCATTCATCACACAGAAAAAAACCTGAGATCCTGGAAGTTGCTATTTGCCTACACTTTGCTGACTAATGGCAACATTAACAAAATATTTCTCCACTGGATTATGATCCAATTGCTCTCATTTATTTCCCAAAGCTGATACGTGATGGCATGGGTCTTTGTGTATGTATACTCATTTTGATACATACTATATATTTTTCTATTTAATCATACCTGGCATTTTTACTTGGTTGTTCTAGGTGAACAACTTTCGTTTTCTTAATTACCATATAAACTCCCTGGGGACAGGAACTACGTCTTACATAGATTTTTGTCATCTTGCCCTACCAACTTCGCAGGTGTGCAGTCACCATGTAAACCGTACCTACCTAAAGCTTAACAGACAGGTAGCTGTTTATCTCAATCCTTAGTTGGGTGTGATTCTAAATGAAAATTCAACTGTGTTTCACATAGCCCTGAAGAAACTCTGCTATGGAGTTGCTGATGCTACCTCTACATTTAGAAGCCTCACTGACCAATTAGATGCTGGCTTTGAAGAGGGACATTTGATACTAACTCATAATCTCCTTTTCCATCACTCTCTTTTCTTGCATTTGCTGTCAGTTTAAGCTGGCCCCAGAGAAGTGACTTTTCCTATTTGCAGTTCCTCTGTTGTTTAATCAAATGGCGGGCAGAATCAAGGTTGGCTGCTCTAAACTGCATCCAAGCAGGGTTTCTTAGGGGGTGGAAATGTCAGCCTACCTATTGGGAGCTATTCCAAAGCCAGCTGGAGCTGTCTCAAACACTCTTAATTACCATTTTGTATTCTAAATGTCTCAGCCAATGCGGTATCCTTTAAAAAAAAAAAAAAAAAAAAAGTAAAATAAGCTCAGGTAAACAAAAAAGAAAGGAAACCAGGTAGAATGAAATTTTTCTCCAGACTTCACCTGGTGGAGGAAGCATAGGCAAAACTTGTCTTAACGTTCTGTCAAGGATCTTGGTTAACTGCTCAAATGCACAAATCACCTTTTTCAGTAACTTCTTCCTTGAGGATTGATTACCACAAGTAATAGCTCAGCCCTCGCCCTAACTCCAGTTGCCAAGAGAGACGTTCAACTGGGTGGGACACCACTCAATTACTAGGAGGTCACTTCTCAAATAAAACCCAATAATCCCAGGTTTTGACAACATCTTTATCAAGGAAATAAGCTTATTTGAGGAGAGTGAAGAACTTTATGTCAGGCCACACATGATTCTCCCATTAGCCCCCAATTTCCATCTTCTTTCTTCCACTTTCTTTGTCTTTGATCTCACCCTTTTAACACCCTTTGTTTTGTTTAGATTTGGTACCTTTGTAGTCAGTGAAGTAACTGAACCAAGAACATAGTGCATTTGTACCATAGAAATGTTCCCAATCGACATACAAAGCAAAAATACTCAAGAGGCTCTAGACATACTGTTGACATTTCTTTGACTTTCAGTTTATGGCAGCCATCTTTGAAATATAAATTATAATCCTAATAACACAGTATCACAGGAATTCACTGTTAGAGACTATAAAAATTATATTTATATTGGTATTGGTCAGATGATTTTCCCTAGAATTTCCTTTTCTTTATTATATGCTTAAACAATTCATTTAAGGCCAAAGTCTATTTAGATCATTTCTAACATAAAATCCCTATAATAACAATATAATGGAAAATCCACTTCTTTGGGAAGCTGCATAGGACCAGCGGGAGGGTGGGAGATGTTAACTATAATGTTATTAAATGTGTATTGTATGCCTTATTCAGTGAGAGATGTTTACTATTCTCATCATACTCCTTAGAAAAACCTGTGGGAAATGAGTTTTAAATGAAATTTATATCAGGCATGACTTTAAAGAAATGTAATTTTCAGAGGAGGCAGGAGAGGGATTGTTGTTTGTGTGTGTGTGTGTGTGTGTGTGTGTGTGTGTGTGTGTGTGTGTGTATCTCTGTGTGGTTATGCATATTTCACAAATAAACTGAATACTCATTTTAAAGAACATTTTCCTTCACAATATACATTTTGAGAGATCACAGAATTTCCTTCCTCATTTATGGAAGTCTTTTTTTTTGGAATGAGTTTTTAAATTTATGGTCACAGGAAAGAAGCAGTTTTATTAATGCTTCATCAAACTTTGTTTCAGATGAAAAATAAACTGCGTAATTTGTCACAGTTGATTTCAAATGATACTTAACTGTTCTCAAAAATGAAACCCACTCTTAAAAGAAAGATTTACCACGTTTGACGATATGGGTACATATAACCCTAAGAGACTCTTCACCAATTGTTTGAGCTATACCAGAACCACAGAAATATGTATATAGCTTCCAAACATGACTGCTTTGAAAGGGAAAACTCATTAGTACACATAAATTCTGTTTTGAGTTTTTTGTTTTGTTTTGTTTTGTTTTTAAAGAGCTCAGCCATTCTACCATATATTCTCACAGTGTATACAGGTGAAAGAAAGGAAATTGTCATTCATTTGCTAATGTGTTCATTTTTTATTAAGTATTTTTGGATCATGAGCTGTGTGTCAGGCATTATGGTAAATATGAATATGCAGTGGATGGTTGTTTACCACGAGAGCAATCTCACACTTATGGAGATCGAACAATTACAACAATGACTATATAAACAAACTACAATAAAGGTTTTGAAGTAAAAATACAGTGTGCTATGAAAGCAGAATATAGGGGGGCCTAACACAGTTGGAGGGTTAGGGAAGAGTCTCAGAAGAAAAAAATAGAAGACTTAACCTGAGGTCCAGTCATGGGCTTATTAACTACTTTGGGCACATGATCTTATTTTATTCTCACATCAGTTTTGACAATTATATACTCTTATCCCCATTTTGTAGATGACAAAACTGAGGCTTAGAAAGATTAAGTAATTTGTTTGAATCCAAACTGCTCACACGAGACATAGTTAATATTTCAATCCATGTCTATTGGATTCTTAAACTCATACTCCTGCTACACCACACCGTCCCTAACAATGCCTCAGAGTCTGACCAATTACACTGCACTTACTTCTTAAAACTACAGGGCTCCTAGGTATGTTAATAGTCATTTGGTTGACATTGTCTGATGAAGACTATTTGTGCCAAGGGAATTTTCAAGTAATCCAATACAAATTTAGATGAGTACGAATTGGTAAATTGATCCAAATCTTTCTTTTTCCTTGCAGAAATCAACTTACATAGAAAATATGGATCCCTTAGGTGCAATAAGCAGCAGCAATCTGGGACAGGGTGGATTGTTCTGCTCAAACGCATTTTGAACAGATTCTTTGGCCAACTTTGTTTCATCGCTCATACCCAGAGACTGCTGTCATTATTTGGCTCAGGAAAATCTGGCACTCTTCAACCAAATAAATGTATGTTCTGACAATCCAGGGAATTTCAGTCATATATCACTTTGCATTTTCACTTCAATTACATAAATATTAGCAGACTTCTTCTAAATGCAAAGCATTGTGCTAAGCTTTGCCTCTTTCCTCCAGAAAGGAAGCTACCTACTATCTAATAGGACAGTACCAGAACTTAATAACTAAAGAAAGATAACTTAAAAGAGGGTGATTTAAGTGGCATTGGGACACAATGTCACAAGGATTACTTGAAGGAAAGAAAGCACATCTAGTCTCTGAAAGAAGTAGCATTTGAGGTAAAATGGGAGTTGGGGAAAGCAAGGGACTCCATAAAAAGATTAACAGTACATACAAACAATTGGCTATGGGAAAAATTTTGGCACACTTGTGCAGTGGTTTCATTTGACTGAAATAGGGCAGCTGAGTTGCGTGGGAAGGAGTTGGTAATACCATGGAGTTATTATTTGAAGGTAATTGGAAACCTTAAGGATTTTGAAGAAGATATTGGTATGTTGAGAAATGCATGTTAGAAATATAAATTGGGTGAAAATGTGTAGAGTTATTTGGATTAGAGGGGAAAAGACAGCAAGTGAGGAGAAAAAGTTGGAGTTACTATCGACAGGATGAAGGAAAGGACCATGTTGTTGAGAGGTAGTGGGTGTTTTTATATAGCATAGTAATCTGTAGCACTACTATGTTATAGTGGGAACTGAAAAAAAAAATATGCTTTTGTTTTTTTTTTTTTAAAGAATGATTGATTGACTGACTTATTTTAGAGAGAGAGAGAAAGAGAGAGAGTGTTCGAGCAGGGATATGTGGGGGAAGAGAGAGAATTCCAAGCAGATGTCACACTGAGCACAGAGCCCGATGTGGGACTCAACCCCATGACCCTTAGATCATGACCTGAGCCAAAATCAAAAGTTGGATGCTTAACCGAATAAGCACCCAGGTGAACCTGCATTTACTTTAATTTATTAAGAAGAAAGGGAGAAAATGGTCTGCGTATGACTTGTGCCAATTGTGGGTGAGAAACTAGAATTCTCAAACATTGACTGTGGTAGTGTAAATTGGTAGCACCATTTTGAAAACCTGTTTAGCATTATCTAATAAATCTGAATATATTTATACCTTATACCCAACAACATCCCTCCTTGGAATGCTCCAAATAAATGTACATCTAAAATGAAAATATAAGAATGTTCACAGCACTTATGTTTTGTTGTTTTCATGCAACACGATTGCCCAAAAATAGAAGAATGGACACATAGGTTGTGGTATATTCCACAATGGAACACTACAGAGCAATGAATGTGAATGAACATTAACCAAAAGAAGCTGAACACAAAAAAACACACTGGGTATTTTTCTATTCATAGAAAGATCAAAAACAGGTCAAACTAATCTAGCGTGTCAGAAACCAGAATAGTGGTTTGTGGAGAGGAGGAGTGGTGATAATTAGAGGGTCAAGAGGAGCTTCCCAAAGTGTTGAGAGAGTACCTTGTCTTGGTCTAGTGGCAGTCACGTGGGGGTGCTCTAGTGAAAATTCATCAAGGTGTCCACTCATGATTTATACATGTTTCTATTCTTATACTTCAATAAAAAGTTTGTCAAGTTAAAAAAAAGTAACTGGGAAATGAGAACGGTTACAGACAGGTAAAGATGATGCAGATGTGAACTGGAAGTGCAGTCTTCAAGATGTTTAGTCATTTCAAGGTTCTCTATCTCGTTCAAGACGGTGTGGTATGGCCAACCATCGGGGACTTCAACCTTCTGAGAACCAGAAATCATTCTGGAAGATGGATAGGATGAAAAAGAAATATAGAATTTCCTTCTGCTCTCTCACACACACATTTACTGATGGGGTAATTTGTAACCCAGCATGAACATCATGCACTGAATTAGTTTTCCTAGCTATTTTAGCAAGTTTTTGTTCATGTTACTTCTTTCTCTGAGGTGGGGGGCTCAAAAGAAGGTCAAAGAAACTGATAGTCTGCTGGTAAACATTCTCAATATTTGCCTTGTGAAACTATGTGTTGTCATGTTCTGGCATTGGCATTTTCAGTACAGTAAACATGGTGCTTATTAATATGTGTACACTCATTATTAAAACCACCTACATAAGCCTTGCTTGATGGTTGGTGATTCAAAGCTATAAGCCCCAAAGTCCAGTCAGGCCTTGTTTTATATGTCAAGTATAACTGCATTCACATGATAATGATCAGTGGGTACTTTTACTAAGTAGGTAAAGGTAAAAGGAATGAAATTAAACATTTTAATAAAACTCGACAGGCACGGGAGCAGATTGAATCACAATGAAAATACAAAATATTAGAACTTTACATTGAAATAGAGGTTCTTTTTTTTTTTTTTTTTTCCTTTAGCCCTGGCTCTGACTTGTTATTTGCAGGCTATTTGGAATCTGTCACCCTTGAGCTGGTTTTTGGTGGACAGGGGCTGAGAGATGAGTCCAAATAGATTGTCCTTTATGTGCACCAGTGTATCTGAATTTTCAGCAGAAACCAAAGACTGACAGTCACAAAAAAGAATTAAGTACCCTCTCGTTACAATGGATAATTTCCTCAAAGGCAGGTCCTTGAACACTGAAAGGACAGACTTGAAGCAAATTTTCACTCCAGGGAATGTCACACCTTCATTGTGGATAGAAGAGGCCTTTCTTCTGGGTTAGCTGCTACTCATTTTCCTTATATTGAGTCCACTTTCACTATTTAAATGCAGAAACCATTAATACAACAGGCTTGACATCCAGGGTATGATTAAAGTGCTATGGCACTAACCTATTTTTTCTAGAATGGAAAGGCAATTTCTGCTGAATCAGAAGGGTCCCTTACTACGTATCGCTAGCCAGCTTATCATATTTTCACTTCAATACAATGTTCATTTCAATGCAGCTATCCACACTAATAGAGAGGAGTGATGGCACAGACAAACCCAAATTCAAAGAACATACTGATATACTTAGAATGGTGGTACATTTGAGATTTTGCTAACTCATAATATAAACATAACATACACAAAACACAAGCCATGAAGAAAGATTTGCCCTATAAAAGCTGAAACAAATAGGATTCTTTGCTCAATCACACTCTTGCTAATTCTTTAACCTTGTTTGTATCCCTTCCCAGTTTGATGTGGAAAACCTACCTGAGATGTGCTAGTCCTCCTCATTTTCACCTTCCCAATACTGAGGGAATTAATTGACTGTTTTGTTTTAAGAGGCTTCCTGCAGGGCTGTAGACAAGCTGGGTAAATAAAAATAAGTATGAGAGAGTAAACTGTGTCTGTAAATGATATCATATCCTACTTAATTATGTTAATAGAGACTCTGAAATAATTATGAGATGACTGTTCCTATTTATGCCACTCTTTTGGTACAAAATCTACTTCTCTCATCTAGGGCTTCATGGAATCTGTGTATTAGAGGGCTCTATTTTCTCTGGCTTCATTTTTTGTTTTTTGGTTTGTTTGTTTTGTTTTGAGAGAGAGAGCAGTTGGGAGGTGAGGACCAGAAAGAGAATCCCAAGCAGGCTCCACGCTCAGCGTGAAGCCCGACACAGGGCTCTATCTCATGACCCTGAGATCATGACCTGAGCTGAAAACAAGAGTCAGACGCTTAACCGACCGATCCATCCAGTCTGGCTTTTTCTTTTTGACTATGTATTTTGCTTGGTAGTAGGCAACAAAGTGAAGTAAAGGAGTGAAACCAGACCAGTCAAGGAAATATTTACTTAAATATTAGGACCTTTTTTTTTTTTTAACTGTCAGACACCTGTACTATCTCTGTCCCTATTACAAGTAGAGTTCAAGAGATGGGAATAACTTTCCATGGTGAAGTTAGAGAAAGGGGAAAATAATCAGATAGAAAAAGATGGTGTTAAACAGTTAAACCTGAATTATTCTGTTTTCCTTACAGCCTGCAAATGTGTTTTTCTACTATATCTTAAAAATCCTGCTGAAATCCATTTGGCCTCTTTCTAACCTGCAGCCATTCACTTAAAATGCACCATCTTATGCACTTAAAGCTTTAAAGTTTAGCAAGAGGGAAGGGAAAGAATATTTTCTGTGGCCTAGAAACTATGTCAGGTGTGCTCTATGTCAGGTATTGTTTATTTAACGTTCAGGATAATTTTATAGGAAAAGGATGCTTTTTACTGAGGCTTAAAAAAGTTAAATAATGCACCCAAAAATGTTAAATAATGCACCCCAATGTTGTGAACAAGTAGCAAAGTTAGAACTGTAACCTGGCTGCCTGATTCAAAAGCCCATGATGTTGCCAATACACTTAACTGAAAAATCTATGTGCATTATTCTACATTATCATTCAAGTTTTTATTTGTGTTGTCTCTTATGCTGTCATGAAAATAAATTTACCTTAAAATAAGATCAATATTTTATTTGAAATAAATACTTGAAAACGTTGTCCCAGCAAGATACTACTAAAAGAATATAGCTTCATTTCTAATGCAAACTACTCCAAATAAGTGGCTTTCTCTCTGAGATGATGCTGTTTCTAATGCAGTGCACAGAAGGGGAAAGGTTACAATGGTGATCATGGAGAGATCAGTGAAAGTGTCAGTCCTGGGACAGAAGATCAATTGTATGCATTGTGAGTTCTCCTTGCCCAGAACCCCAGGGATCTACTGCAATCCCATTCTGCTTTCAATGCCTCCTTTCTCTCTGCTCCTGAATAGTCCTGTTGAAAGTAGACTGTCTAAAGTTCACGTAGAACTGACTCTAGCTCAGAGAGTTCAAACACTTAGTTGAGCTGAGAACCTGGAAGGGCAGATTATTATTATTTTTTTCTTTTTTTATCTAAACCACTTATGACTTCTAAATTACGATGGTGAGATTTTAGATACAGTATTTTCTGCTTCCAGTCAAGTCAGTTAATACTGTAATTTACCGTGTTAATGGTACCATTTGTCCCTTCTGATCTCACTCCACATGCAGAGGCAGCAGTTTAAAAGAGGTTGCATAAACTCTGCTCCAACGAAGGGGGAGAAGGTTTGTGGTCATAAATAATGCACTTTGAGGAATAATAATGCACTTGGCAGAATATAAATCAGCATCCTTAGATATCGACTCTGAAGACATTTTGGCAACCTTGAAGGCATCACCATTAATACGTGACTCTAAAGAGGATGACTAAGGTACTTCATGCTGCATTTCATCACATGGCTCATAGCTACAGAAGTGAATTTTCACATTGCTAAAATAATAGATCGGAATACCATCTGGTCACAGATTTTTAGGGATACCTGCACAAACATAATTGCTGGCAAACTGCATATATTTTTAATTAAAACCGTTTCAGCAAAGAAAGTCTGCAAACTTGAGCTTCCGAAATCTAAGATTACTCTAATTGTTGTCTATCCTTTCTAGTTTTCTTCTTTTAAAATCTGCCTTTGTTTGCACAAATCAAAATCACAAATTGCAATTTCAAGAAGACACAAAGAAACAATACACACTCTGACCCCAAGTGTTTCTTCTTGTGGAACTCCAAAAAGCAGTTGCAAGTCTTACAAATTATCTTTGCCAACACTGATTAGAAGCCCAGTGGCTGCCATGTAATTCTTCCATAATCATATCTGTAATATCTGACCTGGTTTATGCACACAATCTATATTCTAATAGCACTCAACAGGTCACAAGTTAATAAAAATACTATTAACGTCCCCCTGTGACTAAGGAAGAGAAATATTCATCTTACTAGGCCACAGTGGGCCAGTATAATTTCCTTGGCTATTAGTGTAATTAACTGTGTTGGCCTGTGGATTTCCCTAGAGCTCAGGATGGGCACAAGATGACCTTAAAGAGTGCAGTCTGTGGTAGCTGCCAGAGGGCAGTCTGTCAAGGGTTTGGGTCAGCCCTGAGTCAGGTTCCCCCAGAAGATATTTGCTTATGTAACTGTGCTGGACATAAAAAGCATTTGCACACAGTTTCTATTTTCCCAGGTACAGGTGCACATGAGCAGAGAAATTGGCAATAGTTGCGAAGTGGACAGTTTTCCTTCGACATCTCCAGTCTTTGCTTTTTGTCCCTCTTTCCATGTGCAACACTTTCGACCTTGTTTTTCTATGGATACAACATGCCTTCCCTCCTGTCAAGGTCCTTCCTCACCTGACCATAACACAAAAACACAGATTTCAACTTTTCAACTTTGAGCAACGTGCCATCACATTAAAGTTTAAATCTTACACACCTGTTTGCATTTTTAGACCTGCTAAAAAAAAAAAAAAAAAGGACAGGAAATGTTTTTATTTTTCATTAAAAATAAGAAATTTTTAATATTTTTATTTTCTGTTTTATAAGGTGCAGGATACACAGCAGTTCATTAGTTTAAGATCTTGTCAAATCACTATCAAATGACTATCAAATTGTCATTGGAAGATGGGGATTCAAGACCTGAGAAAGTGAAGAAATGTTGCCACTCGTCCCCGAGAGGCTGCCCACTGACCCTCACAGCAAAATTGCTTTACTGACATCTGGAATCGCACACAGGGACGGCAGAATAGGATCAGGAAGTCAGCGAGGGGTCTAAATGTATGCATTTTTTTTTCTCTTTCTCCTTTCTAACCATAATTCCATTGTTTCAAAATGGGGATCTCACTGGTCACTTTCAGTTTCTTAATGAAAAATTTACAGGTACAAATACACAGATAATAACATTATAAATACATCTGGTTTCGTGTGGTTTTACTTATCTTGATATTTCACCACATTAGCTCCCGATCTTTTTTCTTCGAAGAAATAAAATGTTACAGATACAGATGATATCTCTTTTCCTCCATCCTAAGGCAGGAAAGTTTTACTTAAGTGCTTTTCCTAGTAAGTGACCTGTAGCTGAGTTCTTCATGTTTTTAATTTTATAAGTGACATTACTCCTGTTATGGGCTAAACTGTGCCCTCCAGCACCACCCCAAGTCATATGTCGAAGCTTGAATTCCCAGTACTTTAGAATGTGACTGTAATATTGAAGATAGGGCACTTTAGAGGTGATTAAAATCAAGAGACTACGATGGTGTGCCTTGATCCAATCTGGTGACCCTTTAAGAAAAGGAAGACATACCAGTGAGGTACACAGAGAAAAAAACCAGATCCACACACAGGGAGAAAGCCAAAGGAGCGAGGCCTCAGAAGAAGCCAACCCTGCCAACACTTCGATCCTGGACTTCTAGCCTCCACAACTGTGAGAAAATAAATGTCTGTTGTTAAGCCAGCTTGTCTCTGGTTCTTCACTATGACCATCCTGTCACACTAATACAATCACTTTCATTTTTTTCTTTTTTCTTTTTTTCCCTATGTTGATAGTTGTTTATCTAGTTCACTTATTTTAACAGGTGCTCAGGAGTCCATTGCATTCTTGCGCCACACCTGATTTATTCACTCCCACTCTGGTGGACATTTCAATCAGTCTCAAGTGTCCGCTAAAGGAAGCAATGTAGAAATGAACATGAACCACATGTTTCCTTGTGCACACTTGAGAGTTTTGCTCTACCCACACAGCTGTATCTAGAAATAAAGTCTTCTGTTTCATAACAGAAGTTGACTTCA
This sequence comes from Zalophus californianus, assembly GCF_009762305.2. NCBI lineage: Eukaryota > Metazoa > Chordata > Mammalia > Carnivora > Otariidae > Zalophus > Zalophus californianus. The sequence goes on along the minus strand of NC_045595.1, from coordinate 154,416,837 downwards.
CTGGTTTAAGATCTTGTCAAATCACGATCCAATGTGACTGTAACCAAAACCCCTCTTCTCCGTTACACGTTTTTCTGCTTCTTTAGAGTCTCATCAAGACTTGGTAATGTTAGACTTTTAAGTGATTTTTCTAATCTGATGGATAAGAAATGATCGATATCTCAACATTTACTCGGATATCTCTGATTATGTTTAAGTTTGACCATCTTTCAATGTTTATTACACATTCCAGTCTCTTGTTCCCAAAATGGCCTAATTTTAGTTGGATTTATTGAGCATTTTTTTGTTTACTAATTTGTATGATTTGTTTATGTACTCTGGCAATCAGTCTTTTGTAGATTATGCACAACTGCAAAAATCTCAAAGGTTGTGACTTGTAATTTAACTTTGTGAATGGCATTTCTAAATTGAGGATAGTAAAACATAATAAAAATTATCTTTATGGCTTGGAATTGTTGTGTCCTGTTTCAGAAATCTTTTCTATCAGAAAAAAAATACTTTTTTTTTCTAAAACTTTTAAATATAGCCTTCCAGATCTTGTCCTTTAACTATCTGGAATTTATTTTACTGTATGATACAAGAAATGGGATCTAATTTTACTGTTTTCTATGTAGCCAACTGTTTCCACACCATTTATTAAAATTCATCATTACTTCTCTAATTACCACCTCATCTACTAAATATCACCTCATCTACTAAATTTCTATATACACTTGAGTATGTATTAAAAATACTAATCGAGTCACCTATTTGTCTATTACTGAGGCATTGCCGCTCTGTCTTAATAACTACAACTTTATAATAAATCTTGACATTTGGAAAAGCAAGCTCTCTCCCCAAAAATGTCATTTTATTCTTTTTCAAAATTATATCAGTGATTCTTGGACCTTTGCACTTTAAAATATATTTTAGGAATATGTTTTTTTAAAAATATTGTAAAAACCTTCTTGGGATTTGATATGGATTGTGTTGAACTTAGTTTGCCATATTTATATTATTCAGTCTTTCCATTAATGGATACACTATACAGCTCCATTTATTTATGCGTCCTTCTTGCCTTTCAACAGATATTTAGGATTTTTTTTTCCATCACAGTTTTACATAACCTGTGTCTGATTCCTCCCCCCCACCCCCAGTAATTTATATTTTCTACTGTTATTATAAATGTTGTCTTAAAAATAATAGCATTTTCTGTCTGTATAAGAACGTTGTTGATTTTTGTTTATTGATTTTTCTATCTAGCAAAGTTACTGAACTCTCTTACTGATTCTATTTTTTTCCATGAAAGTGCATGCAAAACGTCAGAGTTTTTTGTTTTGTTTTAAGTTAACCTTGCCATTTTCAGAGCTTCTATTTCTTTTCTTGCCTGACTGTCTTAACTAGGACCTCTGAAACAATGCTGAATAAAAGTGGCAAATAGTGTGCACCTTCATTCTCTTAATGGTTTTAAAGAAGATGTTTCTCAAGTTTCAGTATGATTTTTATATGTCTTTGGTAAAGACCCTCATTTGGAGAAGTGTCTTTTCATATCTTCTGCCCATTTTTGGACTTGATTATTTGTTGTTTGGGTGTTGACTTTGAAAAGTTCTTTATAGATCTTGGATACCAGCCCTTGATCTGTAGTGTCATTTGCAAATATCTTCTCCCATTCGGTGGGTTGCCTCTTTGTTTTGTTGACCGTTTCCTTTGCTGTGCAGAAGCTTTTTATCTTGATGAAGTCCCAAAAGTTCATTTTTGCTTTTGTTTCACTAGCTTTTAGAGATGTATCTTGAAAGAAGTTGCTGTGGGCAATGTCAAAGAAGTTACTGCCTATGTTCTCCTCTAGGATTTTGATGGATTCCTGTCTCACATTGAGGTCTTTCATCCATTTTGAGTTTATCCTTGTGTATGGTGTTACAAAATGGTCGAGTTTCATTCTTCTGCATGTGGCTGTCCAATTTTCCCAGCACCATTTATTGAAGAGACTGTCTTTTTTCCTGCTCTGTCAAAGATTATTTGACCATAGAGTTGAGGGTTCATATCTGGGTTCTCTATTCTGTTCCATTGGTCTATATGTCTGTTTTTGTGCCAGTACCACGCTCTTGGTGATCGCAGCTCTGTAATATAGCTTGAAATCGGGCAACGTGATACCCCCAGCTTTTTCTTTTTCAACATTTCCTTGGTGATTCGGGGTCTTTTCTGATTCCATACAAATGTTAGGATTGTTTGTTCCAGCACTTTGAAAAATGTCATTGGAATTCTGATCGGGATGGTATTGAAGGTATAGATTGCTCTGGGTAGCATAGACATTTTAACATTGTTTATTCTTCTGATCCATGAGCATGGAATATTTTTCTATCTTTTTGTATCTTCTTCAGTTCTCTGAAGAAGACATACAAATGGCTAACAGACATATGAAAAAATGTTCATCGTCATTAGTCTTCAGGGAAATTCAAATCAAAACCACATTGAGATACCACCTTACACCAGTTAGAATGGCAAAAATGGACAGGGAAAGAAACAACAAATGTTGGAGAGGTTGTGGACAAAGGGGAACCCTCTTACACTGTCGGTGGGAATGCAAGTTGATACAGCAACTTTGGAAAACAGTGTGGAGGTTCCTCAAAAAACTAAAAATAGAGCTACCCTATAACCCAGCAATTGCACTCCTGGGTATTTACCCCAAAGACACAGATGTAGTGAAAAGAAGGGCCATATGCACCCCAATGTTCATAGCAGCAATGTCTGCAATAGCCAGACTGTGGAAAGAGCCGAGATGCCCTTCAACAGATGAATGGACAAAGAAGATGTGGTTCATATATACAATGGAATATTACTCAGCCATCAGAAAGGATGAATACCCAACGTTTACATCCACATGGATGGGACTGGAGGAGATGATGCTAAGTGAAATAAGTCAAGCAGAGAAAGTCAATTATCATATGGTTTCACTTATTTGTGGAACATCAGGAATAGCATGGAGGACATTAGGAGAAGGAAGGGAAGAATGAAGGGGGGGAATCGGAGGGAGAGACGAACCATGTGAGACTATGGACTCTGAGAAACAAACTGAGGGTTCTAGAGGGGAGGGGGGTGGGGGGATGGGTTAGCCCCGTGATGGGTATTAAGGAGGACACGTACTGCATGGAGCACTGGGTGTTATACAAAAACAATGGATCGTGGATCACTACATCAAAAACTAATGATGTATTCTATGGTGACTAACATAATAAAATTTAAAAAAAAAAGACCCTTATTTGGGTGTTGAGACTTCCGGTGTGTCCTCTTGCCCCCATGGGCAAGCAGTTTTAGATGAACCACGGCTCCATGCAATACTGAGCTCCTATTTCTTTTGGCCTTCTTTGGCAAGCCTCTTAGACACATTCTACCTGGAGCTCAGGAACTTCAATCTGTTGCACTGCTTTACTTTCTGAGTTTTCCCTCCAGAAATATTTATCAAATTTTTAGGTGTGAGTATGTTATTTGTGTCCTATCTCTCTGATAATGCCAGGTTTTTGGAGTAAAAGGGTACATACAAGTATGACCTTACTATGTTTAATTTGGGACTCTTTCCCATCACACCCACCCTTTCCCTGCACCACTCTACCTCACACCACCCCTTCTACTCCTGCCCTGCTAGGAGCAAGGGAATGATAGGATCTCTAGGCTCTTACTCACAGCTGGAGAATTGGAAGACTGAATTAGCTCAAGCCTGCAGAATCCAGAATACCTCCTCATGGAGGACAGGATAAGAAGTCACTGTTAAGGACCTTGCTCTTAGATGTGTCAGCGTGACTGAGGGAATAGTAGAGAAACAAGGGAGGAGAAATAGGGTGTGAATGGACATCAAGGAGGAGAGTGGACTTCAGCCAAACAGCATAGAGTGGAGAGGAAAGGAGAGGGAAAGGTCTGCAAACCCTAAATGTTTAGAATATCATTCAGTTCCTTGGTCATTTAATGTGTATATGATAAATCCCACATGGCATTGGGTAATTTTCACACTGATGTTAACTTCAGAATGACAGACAAAAAGCGTAAAAAAATATTTTGGTTTCGCAGAACAGTAACTCGATATATTTGAAATTTTCATATCATGTATGTTACAGTATTTATTTGATTATAACAGCAGACATTCTTTACATGTATTCAAGAGTCATGACATACTGTTCATGAGGAATAGTCATCTAGCATAGTGAAGGAAGAAAAAGTCTAGAGAGAACATGGACCAGAAGCAAACACCAAGTTCTGAGTATGACTTTTAGGCTCTTACATTTTAGCTCTGGGGATTTGGTTAGTAATCTATAGCAGATGAACAAATACTGAAGGCTTGGACCAGGTTTGCTCAATTAATTGTTGAGTGGTAAGGGAGATTAGAGCAAGGGGACTCCAATTAGAAAAGTATGACCCATATTTTCTGTCAATCACTTTAATAAATTATGCACAAAAATGTAGAGACATGAGAAAAGAGAACTTACTGTCCATTTCAGACTAAATTGTTGGAATTGAGTAGGCGAAGATTTGTTTGTTTGTGTTACCTGGTCTGTATGAGAAGAAGGACATTTGGACTAGAAGCTAGAAATCAATGATTAATGTGATACCATTTCCATTTCCCCATAATGCCATGCTATAAAGCAGGATTCCTACAAATATTTTTAAGATTTATTTATTCATTTGAGAGAGGGAGAGTGTGTGAGTGGAGGGGGGGGAGAAGGGCAAAGGCAGAGGGATAGAGAGAATCCTCAAGCGGACTCCACACAGTGCAGAGCCCTACACAGGGCTGGATCCCAGGACCCTGAGATTGTGACCTGAGTTTAAAACAAGAGCTGCTTAACCAACTGAGCCACCCAGGTGCCCCAGGATTCCTACCAATATTTCTTACAAAAGTTTCATACATTTACCAATTGAACATTAGAAAAATGGCTTTTTTATTGAACTTCCCTTCAATCTGAGAGTATTTTCTTATCTCCTTAAATATTACCCCTATGTACTACCCCCTCAAACACACCCCAATAACCACAACCAACACAACAAAAACTCCTGATAATATAACAGCTGTTCCATTGTTAAGGAGGAAAAGAGTCAAAAGCTTTTTCCTGGGTGGATCTATTCCAGAACAGAGGTGTTTTAGAGTCAATATTTTGTAGCGCAGTAGTGCACTAAAGCACTTCAGAACCATCAGGGAGCTGCAAGCCAGCAAAATTCCTACAGTGCACAACTACATCCATTCCCTTTTGAGCCACACTGTTTAATTCCTGGAGACGGTTATTTGGGTAATGTCAAAATGCTAGGGAAATGACTGAAAAGCTGTAATAGGTTAAAAAAAAAAGTATACATGTATGTGTTCGGCAGGAAAGAATGAGTGGTTTTATCTAGAAGTGTGTCTATTTTTAGTAGTTCCCTGGCTTGGGAATCACTATACTACTTGCTATAACTACCTTACTAATAAGGTGTTACAAAAAATATATAAAAATGCATGCAATAGCAGATAAAAATACATAAAGTAACACATAGGATACCGTTTAAGGGCCACTGCAGTACACTTTCTAGATGACACTTCCATCACCCAGTGTCCCAGGTGTCTGGAATTTTGGCTGCCCATAGCTCATCGCTGGGCTCCTCACCAGTAACCGCAGTTAGCTTAAGTGCTTCATTCGAGGTTACATTCTTTTCCTGGTGATAACCTGCATCCAATAACTGATCAATGTGGTAAAACAAAGGCCTGGTCCTCTTGCTTCACTTGGGACAAAGGAGTTCTACTGGCTCCAGAGCTCCCTGTCGTATTGCCTGAGGCCTTTGTTGTAACTGCACTGCCACTCAATTTACCTTCTGTCCAATCCTGTGTCCTTACCCCTCACAGGTGATGTTTCTAAGAGTGCTCCCCAAAAGCTCTGTAAGTAATTCTCTATCTCAGTCTCCTTCTCAAGAAGCCTGACCTAAGAGTGCTGACAACAGAAAGGAGCCTAGGGATGACTTTAGAATAGTATATTGAAGCTACTCACTTATTCAATAGTATATTGAACCTACTTACTAGCTGCCTGGCAATGAATCCCTCATCTCTGGTGCCAGGTAGAGCACTGATAGCCCCAGAAATGTGGTTGTAGTACAATTATTAAAACTTTCATCAGTGCAGATGCAATATCTCGGGTGTTCAAGAAGTCTGGGGAAGTAATAATGACTGCAGAATCCGATAACAATTGCTGGGAAACTTTAATGCCATGGGGAAAGAAAAAAAAAAAAGGCTAAAGGTGATTAATCACCAGCATAAGGCAAAGTGTAAGTGCCAGAAGGCCTTCTTGGCAACATGTAGACTCTCTTCCCTAATAGGCAGAGGGCAAAAAATGCTGAATATCAGACCCAGGACTTAATTTTAAGAGTAGAGCTCCATGGAGAGTTGAATTTCCAACCCTAGCAAGTTGATTATCACGATCAGAAATGGGACTCAGAAACTGAGAATGGGGACATCTGGGGTGAGGTATCAAATACTAAGAACCTGCAGGATCCCTTAAGCACTCTCAGCCTCCAGAAGAATCCTGCTCTTACTTGCTAAAAGCTAGTGCTCATCCTTCGCAGATAACACAGAGGATTCTATATTGTAAGACAACAAGCCTTCTGAGAGCCACCATCACTTCTCCTTCTAGAAATCAGGCAAGTAACCAGGATCAAGTTTTAATATAACCTGGCCAGAGAAGTATTGAGCCAGTTAAGGGAAACAAAGGGATAATACTACGAAGGAGCTTCAGGATCTAACTAACATGTACTGGCAAGAGCTGGGCTTGTATATATGGGACTGGATCCTATGAGATAATATATATGGAATTGGATCCTAAAGAAGCTGATCAATAACAAAGAAATATGAAGTTGGATAAGAAAGTTCATTAATATGGCAATATTCTCCCATGATACAAGACTTAACACTCTAGCAAGGACACTGGGAGATAATGCTCTCAGGATACCTCTGGAAGCTTGAATAATGTGATGGCCCATACCAATTGAGTAACAGTGCAAAATCTTTCACAGTAAATGATGGAAAGGCTCAGAGAAGCAGGCATAGTACTAGAGTGGCTATATTACCAGAGGTCATAAAGCCTACCAGATGACTCTATTCCATGGAAGATGGTTTCTTTACCAAAGTAATATGGAGTTTTTTGATAAGAAAGGCACTAGAATCAATAATAACAGTGGCGGTCATTTTCTGAAGGCCAGGGCTGATAGTAAGAGATGATATTAAAGAACTGAGCATTCCTATAGCAATAAAAAGATGGTTGGATCCCCAAAATAATAGAGGTCATGTAGGATTACCTAACCATTAGGAGCAAAATAGTATGTGCAATTATTGTAACAAATGCTATTGTCAGAGTAGCAGCCAGACCAGGAGATGGTGGTATGGGAGGCAAGTGGGTCTGACCCACATAAAGTTATAAAAATGGTGAATAGAACACAATCTTCCCAGGATCAACATAAATGGATAGCCAATAAATTTACAACCAAAAATCAAAACCCAAAAAAACAAACCAAGGATCTATGATCAGGAGTCTGAGAGTAAATGGTTAAATAAAATCCCTATCTCATGCCCAAATTTCAGAGTTGAGCTCATTCTCAGACCTGGAACCCTCTAACTAAAGAAGAGGCTGAATGGATCCTGCAACCTAGATCTTACCTATGGCCTGTAGTCATTTATTTAAATCATCATAGCCTAAAGAAATGGGGATACCCAGAGATTTTAAGGACTCTTGGGCAAAGATTCAAGTTTGCAATACTACCCATTGACCTGATATTTCATAATGGCCCTCATGGTAGAATGGAGGCCACATGTGAGCTAGGTATTAGAGAGTGCTGACCCAGGTCAACTCATGTTGAGTTCATGGCATGTTTGAAATGTACATACTTAGTAGCTGACAAAATCTCCATGTAGGTTCCTTGACCTAAAGATAGGAGCTATTATAGTTGAGGCATGCCATATGGAAGTCTCTGAAGCTGTTCTTACTACAGTCAAAATTGAAAATTATAAACGTTACTGCTTCATGGGAAGAATGGCAGAATTAGGGCCACCCCTAAAGTACAGAGAGGTGATGTTTACCATCATATCTTCATTTATTTACCAGTCCCTACCCCCCCAAACCAGAAGGATTCTGAAGTATGACAGTGAACCATCAAAACAACCAAAAGCTATCAAGCCAGATGTGGTATCTTTGTTAGATACAGTTGCAGCTATCAAGCCAGATGTGGTATCTTTGTTAGAACACATTAACATAGTCTCAGATACACGGTACATAGACATTGGCCTAGTATATGTGTTCTTTTTCATCTCTACCAGGAAAGAGAACCAGAAGTAGTTCACATTCATTTAGGAAAAAAGAAACAAAGAGTATTATAATCTTGCCAGAGGGCTGGTTAAATCTTATACCCTCCATCATAATATACTCTAAAAGGATTTGGATCATTGAGACATTCCATAGATCACTTGTCCACTATTTTAAGAACATTATTTAAAATGGACTCAATAAACAAAAATTGTTAGAGGATCTGGCAAAACATGTGAGCTACAAAAATTCAGGGGTGTGCCATATCAGTGACTTTTTAGGGGTCCTATCATGTTGACCATGCCAGGACATGCCCTCCAAAGGAAAAGATACACTTTAGCATCTTACACCTCTTGCCATGAGGCATAATGCCAGCTAAGCCTCTTTGGTTTCAGGCAGAAGAATATTTTACACTTGAAAAGTCTGTTCTGACCCATATACTGAGTGATATGGAAAGCTGACAGCTATGAGAGGGGCCTGGAGTAGGAAAGAGCTCTGTAGCTGATCCAGGCTATAGTGCTTGCAATTCTGCCCCTTGGATCATGTGACTCACAGACTCTATGGTATTACAAGTATTGGTTATGAGAAAAGCACTTCTGCATTTATGACAAGCCCCATAGGAGAAGAAAACAGACACCTAGTGTTTTAAAGCAAGTCCATGATATCTACTGCAAAGAATTATACACCATTTGAAAAAGAACATCCGATCTGGTAGAATATCAAGTGACCATGAGGCCAGAGCTGCCCATCATGAGTTGAGGTCTGCATGAACCAATAAGTCTTAAGGCAGGGTGGGCCAAGAGGTACTTTATCATAAGATAGTTGTGAGAAATCTAGGATCAGACATAAACAAGGTCAGGAGTACAAAGAAGCTGGATGAACAGGTGGCTCAGGCCTCATGCCATCCACTATATTGCAACAGCATTTCTTTCTCAGTTTATAACTATGAATAAATGTGATCTGTGGGGGATGGGGTAGAAGGAGAGTCTCTTATGACCAGCTAACAGAGAAGGAAAAAGTCTGAGCTTGGCTCATGGAGGGTACATTGCAATAGATGTGGACAAGCTAAAGAGGGACTGCTGCTCCATCACAGGCCCATTCAGGGCTGAGGGAAAATTCTCTCATTGGGCAGAGATTTGAGTGGTGTGTGTGTGTGTGTGTGTGTATATATATATTTTTTTCTTTGCAAAATATACCTTTCCTGAGATGAAAATATATTGGGATACACAGGTACTAGTGGATGCCTTAGCTGGTTGTCCAAGCACCTGCAAGGAAAATGAACGAAAGGGTTTCTGGAAAAGAAGCTTGAGGATGGGCTTCTGGAAGTTTATGCAATGTAAGAGCTTTGAATCACATATTAACACTTACTGAAGGGCAATTATCAAGGAAGAGGCACTAATAAAATCAATCAGAGAGACCGAACCTGTCATTTGACATCTGCCATTCTCTGTTATCATCACAATGCATACATGAATGGAGTTGCCATGGTGACAGGAAGGGAGGTTGGTGCATGAGCCCAAACACCACAGGCTCCCACTCACCGAGTCAGATCCAGATATTTCTACTGCCAAATGTCCGAACTACCAGCCACAGAGACCAATGCTGAGTTGGTGATATGGCACCATGCCTCAAAGAGGAGCAACAAGTCACTTGGTAGAATTTGGTTACAGTGGGCCCCTTATGCCTTTTGCCTCAGTTGGGATAAGCTTGAAGAACCCTCTCAGCTCCTGAGCTCCCTATAGAATGGGCTTGAACTACATCACAGTTTAGCTTCTCCCTCTGCCCAGTCCTGCTTTCCTCATCCCTCAGAGATGATGCTGTCCAATAAAACTCCTGCAAACAATTTACTGTTTCATAGTCTTTTTCCCAGGTAATTCAATCTAAGACAGATGGTAAGGTCGAGGACTTGCTCACTGATGAAAGCGATTACCTTCAGAAGAGAACATGAATTAGTATCAGTGGTTATTTTTCTACATCTGAAAATTCAGTAAAATAGTATTACTTCTTATTTGAAATAAGAATTTTCTTTTTGCTCAAGGGTGAGTTAGCAATAATTTGGAGAAAGAAGTGATTTTATTTACATTCTACTAAAGTGACTCATTGTCTCTGTCGTGACCTAGAAAGTCATAGAATTAGGTCTTAGTATGGACCCCACATTCACATATAGTCTACTAGAGTGCTTCAAGCAAGTGATAATGCCTCATTTTGTACATTATAAATGTGAAGTTGAAAGAGATTAGTTGCCTTGCCTGAACTGTATAGCTAGGTTAGTGCTGACGGAGAAATCAGAAAATGGATCTAGCAATATTTAGTACAGTGTTTCTACTAATATGCTACCCTTCCAAGTCTTTGTAACCTATTAGAGTCTAAATAAAATAAATCACTTTAATGGGGATACTCCACCTATTTCTAAAAAGCTATTTGCTAAAATACTGTGTGTGTTTCTCAGAATATCATTATATGATGCTCATATTTCCACATGGGAAAATGAGAGCTGTAATTTGGTTAGCTTTTGCTGGGTGAGAGAAATGGAAGGATTTGTCTTCAAGTCCACCTTAAATAGATCTATCAAAGAAGAAAATTAAAAAGGTGGGAAAGCCCATCTGATCCCAAATTTCCACAGAAAACAAAAATATTGCAAAGAGTCAAGAAGACTATCTATCATCTATCATCTATCTATTATCTATCTATCTATCTATCTATCTATCTATCTATCTATCTATCTATCTATTTATTTTAAAGAGACAGAAAGAGAGAGAGAAAGCAAGCACAAGCAGGGGGAGGGGCAAAGGCAGAGGGAGAAGCAGGCTCCCCGCTGAGCAGGGAGCTGGACTTGGGGCTCTATCCCAGGACTCCAAAATCATGCCCTAAATCAAAGGCAGATGTTTAACTGACTGAGCCACTCAGGCACCCCAAGACTTTTTATTTAGATTCCAAAAGAAAGAATTTCTGATACTAACATATTTCAATAGTCACTGCCTCACCATCAGGTAAATATCCTAAAATCAACCCAAGTCTTTTGAGATTCAGTTTATGCTCATTGCAACATCTTCTATTTTTCATAGTGATCAAAAATAAACCTGACACGTTATCAGTACATTCTTTGAATTATAGTTACAAAATGGAAATTCTATATGACTTATCTATAACCAAATTATCTACTAACTACAAGTTGTATATCTTTATATTCCAAAGAGCTAACTAGATTAGGGAAATGCAATACGCATAGCTGATAAATAGCCCAGGTAGAATCTACTTTCAGAGGCCATCACATTCTGGCTTTATCATAAATTGAAAAAAAAATGTAATACATAAATAAACATGTGCAGAGTATAAAATCATAGTTTAGCACCAAAAAGAGTAGAGGAATAACAGAAAATAAAAGAAAGAGCTGGCCAAGCCTTTTTTTTTTTTTAAAAGGAAATGACATAAACGAGAAAAACAGAATTTTGTTTAATGGCAAAAACAAGAAAACTAAATTTTAAAATGAAGAAAACAAAGCAGCAATATTTCAAGAGCAATGATCAGTTTGACTTTCTTAGGATATGGATTTTTTTTTTTAAGGGTTGAAGTATTTGACTCATTATGAGCATGATGAAGGGAGAGGTATACTCTTCCATACATGAACTGAGCTAGTATGGTTGTGTTGGGAGGAAATGAACTCAGAGGAATCAATCAGAGTACCGGCTCTATCCCTGTCAGCTAGGCGGCATGAGGAAACTTAATTTCGTTGACTTCCAGTCCTATAATTCTATGTCAATTCTTGTTTTCTCAAGTTTGTTACTTATATATATTTTATTTTTAGAAGATATATTTAGTAATTTTAGAAATATTTATTAAACACAGACTGTATTAACTCCATTTACACTTATACTTCTATAAGTTGTTTTTTTTATTCTTTACTCAATTAACACCCACAATGAAACTGTGAGAGGGATAATTATATCTCCATTTTATAAATGAGGGAATGTATACTCCAAGAAGTAACTTGCCCAAGATTACAAAGGATCAAAGGACAGACGGGACTCAAGGCTGAATGTCCTTACCCAAAGGCTGCTCGATTGTCCAAGTTATCCACTACTGTAGATGAAAAGCTTCTTTGAAGGAGATCGCACTCGATCTAAGAAGTGTTCACCCTTCCAAAATGATTTCAGAATTCTCTTGACTATGGAGTAGGGGACTAGGAGAGATGGGAGCACAAATCTACTCATATGCATGCGGTTAAGCCCATCTGGGTGAAATTGTCTACTTAAACAAGTTCATAGTTTCATTATATTTCAAAGTGTGATTTAGATTTTAGAAAAATCAGGACAATTACAAAAATCAATATTTTTAAAACAGTAGGCTATCTGTTCTACCTAATACCTACTCTCTGAAAGACTAAGATGTCTTTTGTAGTTCTTAACCATAACGCTGCTCTCCCCCAAAAGAGATTCTACAGTTCAAAAAGATCAGGGAATGCTGACTTTAATTAATTAATGCTCACCCTAATTAATGCTAAAGTTGTTAATCAGAATGTCTTTAGTACAGGACATTTCAGAGCCTTTAATATGTCATTATGTATTGTGAATTATCTAAGGGAGGTGATAATATACAGTATTCATTGGATTTGTTGGAGCATTAGCTTTTTTTAAAGCAAAACCTAATATCTCATCTAACTTATGTTCTGTAGAATACAGCTTGGGAATTTCATCTCCTAACATCTAAAAAAGGTCTTAGACCTTATTTCAACTTCTATAAGTTACATGAAATGAAGATCTGAGTAACTTGCTCAAAGTCACATAGTTACTGATATCGCCTATGGCTAGAACCAAGGCCATCTGACTCCCACTAGAGTGCTATTTCCATTTTATATATTATATTTCTGTAAATTAATATGAACAGTAAGAATAGTTTACCACTTGATACATATTTGGCACAAAGTCGATTAGCTTTGATCCAAATAATTTATAGTACAGTGTCTTTCCAAATCTAAGATATGCATTTACTAGAGTATGTTTTACCATAAGATCAACATATTTTTTTAAAATGTGGATTTTCTGAATTCATCCTGGCATTGGACTTTACAAAATAGTTTAATGCCCTGTCTTCTTTCACGAATGTTCAAATTTTTATAAAATAAGAAGATATGTTTTAATTGAGAAAGTAAAAGAAATCATACCAAATGAGTGCCTTTATTGTGCCCAGTACTTTGACTACAGTGTCTTTAGTTAGTTCTCAAGATAACTAAAACAATATATTACTAGCTCTGTTTTCAATAGGAGTTGGAAATAAGACTCAAAATGTCTATTAAAATATCCTATCACATAGCCAGTTAGTAGAGGAGTCAAGATTTCAATGCAGTTATGTCTGGAAAATTATTTGATTCTTTAAGCTTTCGTTTTCCTTTTTAGGAAATGGGATAATATCCAGTTGCATCAACTGTGATAAATATTAAAACATTTATGTACCATAAAGTGTTTATATGCATAGAAATTACTATTACTCTTCCTAGTAAGGAGCAAATATATCTTAATATGTTTCTTATTTTTCAAGTCTTCCAGTTAATATATACCTAAAGACAAATATTGCCATCAGGGAAAAACAATAAAAAAAGTTCTGGGGCACCTGGGTGGCTCAGGCAGCTGGGCAGCCAAGACTCTTGTTTCTGGCTTAGGTCATGATCTCAGGTCCTGGGATCAAGCCCCAAGCTGGACTCCACACTCAGCGGTGAGTCGGCTTGGGATTCTCTCTGTCTTCTTCCTCTGTCCCTCCCCCGCATTCTCTCTCTCTCTCAATCTTCAAATAAATAAATAAAATCTTTTAAAAAAAGTTCATTCTTTTGTTGTTTTTGTTTTAAAGCTTCCACATTATTTTGAAAGTTGCACTATAGGTCTTGATCATCTTTGTTGATCAAGCATGTGTGAAGCTGAATATCTTTAATGAGAAATGCAAGATTTATGGAATTCAAAATCGCTTTGGGAAATGAAAACACAATTTCATTTATTAATGGTCACTAATGGCTTATAATCAAGGCAGCAACTGCTAGTTAAGTAAACAATTAGCTGGTTTGTTTGAAGTGTAAGCAGAGGATAATCTAGCAATTTGTTTATTATTCTTATCTGCTGGGCCCTTTACCTCTTAACGTCATAATGGAAAAGCTGGATATAAACTGAATGTTTTTATACTAAATTATATTTTAAATAGCCTAGGTGAGTTTGCACTTATTTTCTAATTTAAATTCTGTTTATATCTACATTTTTTTATTCTGTGTTTCCATAAAGTAGACATTAAGGGATTAAAATACAGTAACTCCCCACTTATCCAGAAGGTCCAGCTTGTCAGAAGTCTCTGATAAAGGCTTCAGAGAAGCCAGAAATATCTACCCCAAAGCCCTGCATTAAGGCTCTTAGGGATTCATGCGGAACTTTATTGACTTTTTAAATATGCAATTCTTTTAAAGCTCAGTTATCTGGCTCCTCAGCCTCTGATAGATTAGTAGAAGCAAACCAGGAAAGGTCAGAAGCTGTCTGAAACAGGTAAAGTATGAACAGAGGTGATGGGCTGACAACATTTTACCACACTGTCCAAAACCCTGGGCCATAACAATCGTCCTGGATCATGAAGAAAGGGCTAAGTGATGTTAATGATGCTTGGAATTTTCTGGTTAAGTCATGCATTTTAGAATGATTGCCCTCAAATGTGGTTAAGTTCAGGTACCTGTAAAATTGAGTGATGCGTATGATTGTGTATCTGGCAAGGCTTTCTCAAAGTAGATAGCATTTAAGAAGACGCTTAATAAAGAAGAGGGAAATGACGAGGAAGATAAAAATGAGGCATTTATCTTGAGAAGAGAGAACACCATAATCCAGTATTTTGGGGACTTGAAAGAGGGATGAAAGATGAGTCGTCTGCTGTAACTGGAGTGCTGAGTCTATGCAGAGGGTCACCGGAAGCCTGGCTCCGTCTCTTTAAGTCTTTAATTACTCTGAAAGTCTCCTCTTGCCCTACACACTATATGACTACCTTGAGGTGTTACTCATTTATCCACTGCTGTGATTACAGGGCCTGTGTTTTGGTTTGGTTAGGAGGATAAAGGAATGGAGTACGGTATGATTGGTATGCAAAAAGGTAAAAAGAAAAAAAATCACCAATCTATGCCAAAAGTCTACCCGAAGCCATGTACTGTGCTGCATATTTTTTCATCTCATGTCATTTAAGTTTCCCAACAGTCAAAACCCACCACCAGTGTTGTTATTCTCATCTCATGTGAGAATACTGAGATTCCAAGAAGTTAAAGGTCTTAGCCAAAGACATGGGGCAATTCAGCGGCAAGGCCAAATTGCACACTCAGATATGTCTGGCTCCATATCTGTGTGTCTTTTTATCACACTATATTACTAGCTCGGGTAAGGGCTTCTGCAAAAGGAAAAGGAGTGCACAAAAGTGAACTATGGCTTCTAACAACAAACCTTACCTACTGTAAATAGTGCTTTGAAGTCCTGAATAGAGTATTATAAACAAACATTGAGCACGAATTATGTCCAGTGATAATAATAATGACAAACCATTAATTAAACATCTGTTATATGGCAGACAATGTATTTTACATACCTTGGTAGTTCAGGATGACTATTCTCATATTAAAATTGAGAAAACTATGGCTAAGAGATTTTAAATAAATTTCCAACCACGGCATAATTATAAGTGGCAGAGCTAGAGGAGCTAGTCTGTGCTTTCCCCCACTTGGTATGGTATCTCTCTAAAAGGCCCCCCAAAATGAAGATTAGTAAAAGGACATGGGAAGTTGTCTGAGACTAGGAAATGAGTACTTAATAATGTCAGTAGGAAACAATAGATTTCTTATCACTATATATAAAAAGCTGTACATGTATACATCTATCATAGGAAATAGAAGCACCATATGCTTCATGTTGTTCCACAACTATATAATTCGCTTTAAGGAGGCAGTACCTCCTCAGTGACTGGGTTGCTCAGTTGGGGGCTCAGTTGATTAAGCATCCGCCTTTGGCTCAGATCATGATCCCAGGGTCTCTTGGGAAGCCCTGCTCCTGGGGGAACTTGCTTCTCCCTCTGCCTCTCCCTGCCCTCCCTGCTTCTGCTCTCTCTCTCTCTCTCTCTCACTCTCTTTCTCAAACAAATAAATACAATCTTAAAAAAAAAAAAGAAGGTAGTAACTTTAAGTCTCTACTGTACACAAACTTCTATTATTTTAATATATATAATTACCTGGATCAGCCATCTTCCTACTTTACCCTAACAAAATGAGATATTGGAACAGTTTACAACCTATTCAGGATTATTAACAATCATGAAAATGAACTACCACAAAGTCTGCTCACCTTTTTCAAATGATGTGATTAAAGAAAAGGTTGGAATAGTTATTTAGAGACCTGGCCCTAGTGTTGGTCTTTCACTAATATAGCATTTGACTTCGACGGAGTCACTCACATCATTAGTTGTTTGTTTGTTTGTTTGTTTGTTTGTTTTTCCCCACCTCTCTGTTACAACGATAGTCCCAGCATTATCCATTTTACTGGTCTAAAAAGAAGTATAGACTAGGATTAAAGGAATAAAGTTTGAGCCTTGTTGTTTCTTAAATGTAAAACACCGATCAACTCAAAACCTTGGCATTTTGGTTTTCTCACCATGAGGTTCTACTCTCTGGCTGGCCCATCTAATAGTACTGTACTGAAGATCAACATGAAATCATGATACACACTAAATTCTATAAGCCATAAAAAAATCCACGTGAATGTCTTATACACTGTAGACATATTAAATATTTATGGAATGGATAGCAGTAAAGGAGTCAGTATAGAGTAAGTACGAGTATGGCCCCCGAGTCTTATTGCTTGGGTTCAAACACTGACCACACAACTTGTTAGGTGAGAAATTTGGAGGACTGATGTAACCTCTTTGTGCCTCTCTCTTCACAAGTAAACAAGGAAAGTAGTATATACTTCTTGGGCTGTTGTAAGGATTAAAGGACACATTCCATGGAAGGTATATGGCACTGTACTCAGCACGTATAAGTATGTTATTAAATAGCAAAAGTTATTAATATTATTTTTTTTTCCTGAGGTTAAAATGAAACCAATAAAAGGGAGGGAGAGATTTAGGAGATTTAGGCATAGAATCTCCTGTCTTTTGAAAGCCTGTATGTGTGTGGGGCTGGTTAATTTATATGGACACAGATAGTTTGAACCAACAGCTTTTGTACTATCCCTATTACTTCTAAAAGGATAAGGAAACTGAATACTACCAGGGTGAATACTACATCCAAGAACATAGCAAGTCCTTTCCATTGTTCTCTTTTTCTAAAACTCAAAAGGAATACTGAAAGTCAAAGACAGTGGGAGAAGCAGGAGGGTTTAAAAAAAAAAAACAAAAAATGGGGTAGGATATCCCAGTCATTTTTTTGGATTTTGCTTATGACATATAACATAAATGGACAATTAAACTCTGCAGATAATGTTCTTTTCTCTGCTGAAAACACCTTTTCCTCCTTTCCCTGCCTGATAAACCTCAGAACTGCTGCCAACATCCAAGAGGCCTTCCCCGCCATATAGGCTGGTCCAAGGCCCCTCCTCCACTGTGCTCACGTTGAGTCTCCAACCCCTGCTGTGGCTGCACTTTACCCATCACTAAAATTACCTTGTTTACCTGTTCATGAAAGCTTTCCAGAACCTAAGTTCCTCAAAGACAAGGACCATACTCATGTTTACATCCCTGAGAGAGTAGTTGGCATATTTTAGGAACTCAATAAATGTTTATTGAAGTAGACTAAATTGTTTTTCTTCTTGATCATGTTAATACATTTTGAATTTTAATTCACTTTGCAAGAAGTTCAACACCTAGTCTGTAATTTTCTTGACCACATTTATATTACTCATAACATTTTATAGATAATTTCTAATGACATAAA
Source organism: Zalophus californianus (assembly GCF_009762305.2). Taxonomy (NCBI): domain Eukaryota; kingdom Metazoa; phylum Chordata; class Mammalia; order Carnivora; family Otariidae; genus Zalophus; species Zalophus californianus. The sequence goes on along the minus strand of NC_045595.1, from coordinate 154,398,630 downwards.
ACAAATAAACATCTGCTAATCTTCAGATTCATTCTACACAAAACTCTGCAAAAGCTCTTAACTTCGTACCATATTTTTTAAACAAGATAACCTGGTGTTGACTTAGATTTATAACCCAACTTAAAAGGATCTGCAATCATGGAACACTACATCAAAAAGTAATGATGTAATGTATGGTGGTTAACATAACAATAAAATAATTTAAAGAGAAAAAAAAAGGATCTGCTTCTGCTGGTAAGCTCTTGGTAGGGCCCTCTGATAGGATGCTCAAGTCTTTTCTAACCTCCTGCTATTACAATTGCCCTGAGGCTGTTCCTTAAGGGATAAAGCTGGAGTTATTTATTAACTAATAGTGTTCATTACTCAGAATAAAATCTTCTCACTAAAAAGGGAAAGGATGTATACTCCCCTGGTACAATTACAGTGAACTGTAAAACAGGTGTTTCTGTTTTTCCACTTTGTTTACCTAACTCTTTGGTTCAGTCAAGAAAACTTTCTACTATTGCAGGGAAAACCTTTAGCTCCCAAACTCTTTTACCCAGGGATTTGTGCAGATTTCCCTAAGAACACAGACCGCTTGGCTAATTTTACAAGATGACTGGCAATTTGATCATTTCTAAACACAGAGATTTTATATATATATGTATATACACACATATATACATATATATCCCACACATATTTCTTATTTATATTCCACATAAATCATAAGTAAAAAATATAAAGCTATACAACAAAATTGACTCATTTATAATGCATTTTTCCTGTAAAGAGACACAAGTACCTGGACTGAATTTCACAGGAAATTATTTTTCTCTTTTCCTATGACCAATGTTGTGTGTTTTCCCCAATATTGCTTAGACTTTCATTTGACAAAATGTGTGCATATTTTTCTGTCTCAACCCTCACATGAATTGAAGTACTATGTTTTCCTCCTTGACATCTGTGTAGCCCATGTGAAGCAATGACGCATGCTTGGTATTTTACATATGCAATATTCTTGAATGTGTGATGTTTATGTGAGCATATATTCCTGAATACAGGAAGGAAAACATTTAAACTTAAAATAGAAATGTATCATATACTCAACCGAAATGGGCATTTCTAAGAAAGCAAAAGATTAGAAACAGCAAGCCAGAATGCAGGAACGATAGGGAGAAAATTGGGTAAGTTTACAATGTAAAGTACAGGATTATTTTCACCGTTGGCTGGATAAGGATAATGGCAGAAATGGGTGTATATTCCTCCCTTCAAGCAAAGAATGATGGGTGCTTCTGGATCTATTTAAATATCTGTGCATTCATACTCCTGTGCACACTTAAATAGTCATTGATGGTCATACAAAATAGGACACACATTTGCTTGCTAAATAATACAATAGTGATTTCATTAAATTTGCCATTATTGAAAATTGTACTGTAGGAAATCCACCAGCCAATCACCTTCAGAATCATTCAATTTGTTCATGTCCATCTAGAATGAAAAGCTTGCTGCACAGCTGTGTTTAAGACTGTGTAATGACTTTAAATCTAGGACACAGACTCTTTTTGCATGTCCAATCAATTTGTTAGGAATCTGATCCTGTGCTAATAGGGCTGTGTGCATTAAAATTCATTCTTTGAAAATTGTATCTGAAGTGGATGCTGCACACAACCTTCAAACTATATCAACTTGGTTTTGCTTTTCCTTCACTTTCCAGAGAGATTTTTTTTTTCTTTGAGAAGGAGACTATTGTTTTCAGAGGCATAGATTGAAGACTAGAAAATGTTCATATATTGGTACTGTGACTTCCTAAATTAGTATGTGTCAAATTCAAAGTGGCCGGTTTTAGATACACGAGGTTTATTGCCCCAATTTCTATGGCATTCCATGCAGTCTTGAAGCAATTCTTTACTAATTTTAGAATCATGACTACATGTGGTGAGCTCTAATAGCAATCTCACTTTCAACGCAAGAAGTGCCTGGAATAAGACTATCAGACAAACCTTAAACAGAAAATAAATAAAAGAGTATACTGGGAGATCAGGAATTTTGGTAACAAAAGAAAAGCAAGGTCATGCAGTTCTTCAGTGTACATACTCGATTAAAGAAACCTTTTTTTTTTTTTTAATTTTCTCCATTGGCAAACTCAACGAAAACTCAATGTTTAAACTAATCTGTGTCAACTGTCATCCAATATTATGACTTTCTTGATTTCGTAATCTTATGTTATAATTACACACTCTCTTTTTAGATGTCACGGTAATAATCAATATATGACTGTAACATTTCAAACTCTGCACACAATTGGGTCACTCTACCTTATTTTCATAATACCATGACATAGTATTAAAACTGTAAACTAGTGTTTGGCATAGAGCTGTTCAAATCATTACAGTGAATGAGGCATAAAAATGTCATGACATGATTATCATACCTCATGAAACAAGTACTGTAATTGTCACATTCTGATTATCTAAGCTATTGAAGAAGCCAAAATATTGTATACAACTACAATGATAACATAAAAGTCTCTTCTGACCCAGTTCAATCAAATCCAGTTCCAGTTGACCTTCAAAGGAAGGACTCCTGTGCTAAAGAAGTGACCTTTATTTCTTGTTCCGTGAAAGAGGCATGAAATGTGGTTAACAGTTATGTGACTAAGTGACAACTGTGGTTATCAGTTAAGTGACTAAAGTTGGAACCTACAGACATCAAACAAAAGAAGCCAGTAAGGAGTCCTAAGCTATAAAGTCCTTGAAGGCAGGAGCTATATTTTACTATCTTATCTTTCTATTCAACATATCATCATGCACAGGGGTGTGTTTGAAAACATTTTTTGAACCGAGTTAATTTACTGAATTATGTAACTGGTCACCCTGCTCAGAGCAGAAGTTCTTCAAATCAACTAAAGCTACAGTATTGGTATTATGGTCAATCTTTCAATCGTAATAGAAAAGGCAGGACCACTGTTTAGTACACCATTTTCACCCCTTGAACACTTTGGAAAATGAGACAGGGTATAAATAAATGCCTAATTAAATTAACTTGGGAGCTTAAATGTGCTTCTCATATTATTAGCTGGTTTCTCACCGGAATTCTAGACTATCAAAAGATACTCCTTTGCCTCTATGTCACAGAGAGAAACATAGACAGTAGGTGATGCTCATGGACTGAGAAAATGAAAGACAAATCTTGAGACATCTTTGGATTATGATTCAGGGTTGGGAAGTCAGAAGAAATTTCAAATTAAGAAAAAAAAGCTCTCGCTAAGCCAGGTTTTCTGACTCCTCTCTATTCAGCATCTATGGATGTTCACCATCATTTTCCCTCCCTTCCTCCAACTAACCTGGGCCAAGCTCTAGGGACAACCATGAGGAAGAAAAATCCCTGGGACTGATTCACTGATGTTTCCCTTGCCTTACTTCCATAAAAGTTACCAGGCACTCCTTAAGATAGAGGGAAGCAAGTACAGGGACATGGTTTCACACTGCTGGGCTCTGCTCACACCACACCACAGAAGGAGTACCCCCTTGTAGCTGTGGCTCATGTTACCTAATTTGCCATAAGTTAACAAAATAATTTACTAAATTATATATTCTCCACTACAGATTGTAATTTAAAAAATTCATTTCTCAAATTTGAATGATGGTTTAGGTCTTTAATTTTCTGCATAGATTTTCCATATTAAAAAAAATAATACTTGAAAAATTCTTCCATTTTGAAGCTATTGTGTCTTGCCTCCTGCTAAAATACTGAACTCTTGAGAGCAGGGTCCATTTCTTATTAGCTTTGAATTATCTTTATCTTATTATCAACACTTGGTAAATACACTTTTGATAGTAGGCGACTTACATTTCATTATACATATTTATGTTCTCATCAGCATGTAGAAACTTGGCCATGTATTAGAATATTGAAAATAACTAAGCCCTGTATTGCTAACTCCACAGGAAGCTTTAAGAAATATTTTAATGTTTCCTAAGAAGCCAGCCGTAAATATTCAGCAAATGAGTGATTTATTTTAGATAGGAAAAGAAAGGTAATTTAAAAATAAAATTCTGGAGGGAATTCTCAAATACCAACAACTCATCAAAGTGGATTTCACAATTGAAAATAGAAAGAATGCCTTAGTTTGGCAATATAAATTGACTCTTTGAACCAACTGGGCACATTTAACAAATTATGCTTCTAAAATCTTCAGTAATAACATAATCTCATAAACCTTTCACGTAGTATTTAGATGTATCTACTTTCCTTGCTTCTTTTTTCATGTGAAGTGTTTTCAGACCGTATACTATAAATTGGAGTTGTATATGCATTGAAATTTCATAAATCAATTTTTTTGTCGGTCTCCAGTTCTCAAGGAACTAGTTTGGTAACTTAGGTTGTATCACTGCTAAAATCTGTAGTACATTTCACCTGTCATCTCAATTAGCCTAACAGGCCACAGTATATTTTAAACAGATAATGCTGCCATAAACATAAAAAATAAGGCACTTCATATTAAGAGGAAGAGACCTATAAAAACAGTCACAAATACATATTGACATAGATATATTTCATACACTATTTAGACTAAATTGTGTATCTGCTATTGTAAGATCTGTTTAGAATGGCATTTCAATTTGAAGCACTTCCCTTATAAAGAGCTTTCTGCTGAGGGTGGGGCTATAGAAGCTTTAGATTAGGACATGACCGGCTCTCAAATACAAATACATAAAAACACACAATTCTCCTAGACCTTGAGGTTTAAGCTGTATCAAGTTAAAGTGAAATAAACAGGTGTAACCACACAAGAAGAAACAACAACCTCATTGGCTGTGTGAGACACTTCCCTGTGTGTACGGAACAGCTGAAATATTACCATTTCAAGGATCTCTGCCTTCCTTTTCTTCTAAGAGAACACTGCCACCTGCACAGTTTCTGCAGAACACTTCAGAAGGTATTTTTCACTTACCTGAAAGAAAAAAACAACAACAAAGAAAGCATTTAAACATCATTTCAGGGTGAATTTGTTTTTGCAATCTTAATTTTAAAAGCTTGAGTTATATAATAGATACGTCTCTAAAATGTTGTATATGCATTAAAGTTTTGTAAATCAAATCCTGCTTTCTTCTAGTCCTGACATTACAGATTTAGATTATTTTTTGGAAATTTGGTAGTTGGTTGATCATCATCCCTGATAAAAGCATTTCAATGTCTTGCACAAGACCAGATTTTCTTCTGCTACAAGAAAGCAATGTCTCAATCTAATGTAGAAGAAAGTGGGTATCACCAGGTCTCTTTGTGTATTTAGTCATTTAATCAGTTATACATCCCTCTATTTATTCAACAAGTATACATTGACCTTATCGTGTGCCAGCCATTTTGCTACTCATCTTCACCTTAAAGATCCTATACTGTGTCTAATCATTCTTACAGGTAAACTGTATATTTGTCAATCAGGACTAGACTCAGAAGTAACCGACCCCTTGGTCTCTGGGCATGCTCAGAAGTCTAACACAGATAAGCTTTATCTTTCTTCCCTCAATTTTACACTCAGTTTGCCACATTAGTGCAAAGATATGTTTCCTACCCAGAGGAAACATGGTCCAGGACAGAATGCGGAAACTCGGGGATATGGTAGTAAACAGCATCTTAGCAGACTGACAAATCACCAGGGCAAACTTGCACCGCTATATGATAGACGCCCATACCCAGCTCCTAGCAGTCCCCCAGCGTCAGCACCGCTGAAGATGGCACTTCCCTCTGACACCTCTCCTGGTGTCCCGAGGTATTTTAAAGGTCCTAGGCTTAACTGAAATTTGACTCCCCTTTCCTCAGCATGAGAATGTTTATTGCTCTCCATTGCTGACTTCCAATTACCAGCCAGTTCCTATACCTTTTATGCTATAAACCAGATGAGCCAAACAGGGTAGTTCCAGTCCCCCGACTAAAAAAAATCATTTTCTGCTCTAGATGAAAGCCGTATTGGCCCCCTTGGGGATTTACACTCTGGCATTTCCTATCTGCCACTGGATGCCGCTGATTTATATTCTATCTTAACATCCACAAGGAGCATTGGAAGCTCTTGGCTTTCATCCCACCCAATCTGAGAACAAGGAATGAGTTCCTTTCAGTGGGCATGTGACAAATGAAGCTGTTATCGACATACAATAGAAGTTACTAGAGCTATCACAGAGGGTTGTGAGATGAGCTCCTGCCCTGTAGTGCTGCATGTAGCTGTTGTTTCCTCGGAGGCTGAGCCAATGTGCTGTAGTAAATGAAAATGGTGGCAGGGGAGTAGGTGAATGAGGTGACAGCTGGGGTGACTGCATTTAGGAAGTCAGCTAGGACAGCAAGGACAACTTTTTGGCATCCTTAGGGTCTACTTGATTTGGGTGGAAGATATGCATCTTCTTCAATTAGGCATTTCAAGGTGTTTATTGATTCATTTGATTTGCAAGTGGAGTAAAGAGTTTTAAAAACGTGAGGCACCTGGGTGGCTCAGATTGTCAAGCGTCTGCCTTCGGCTCAGGTCATGATCCCAGGTTCCTGGGATCGAGTCCCGCATCAGACTCCCTGCTAGGCCGGGAGCCTGCTTCTCCCTCTGCCTCTGCCTCTCTCTCTCTCTCTCTCTCTCTCTCTGGCTTTCATGAATAAATAAATAAAATATTAAAAAAAAAAACACAATTAAAAAAAAAAGAGTTTTAAAAACGCAAGTCCTGAAAGGTATCAAATAGTAAGATTCCCCTATAATATCCCTAGTCATTAAAAGAATACGGGTATGTCTTAAGAAAGCTTTAAAACGCTATGAAAATATAAAGTGCTTTTCCACACACTACTACATTTGTCCTCATGGTCCCAAAAGTCAGTGGATGAACTTCAACAAACCCCTATGCAAAAAAGGTGTGCATTTCTAAACAGATGTACTAGTATTAAAACAGGATTACATTATATTACAGATTTCCAGATTTGTGAGGAAGAAAAATGAGATGCTGAATGCTTATGTGACTACTTATGTCTTTGAATATTGGTTTTTCTTCGTCTAAAATCTGGAGAATAAGTAAAGCAATCAGACATACTCTGTGATACCCAAACCTAATCCACCACAGTTGTGTTTCTTGGCCAAAACACTGACTAGAGGACAGTATGTTTTAATTTAGTCCGTATAGGAGCCATAATGAAACTGGGAAAACAATAGTAATGAAGTTCGATGACTGCTTTTGCATTTGCAAGGCTTCAGGTTCTCCTGGGGCCAATAATGACTTATAAAAATGGCAGGAAGAAGTTGCTGAAGGTGATTTTAGTGATCAGAGGAAAAGCAATCTGATATTCTGGAGGTAGTATTGTGACGTGATTAAATGGGTTATACTCTGGAGTTAGAACTCACGGGTTTGAAACCCGCTCCGCATCTTATCAGCTTTGGTAAGTTACTTAAGCTATATAAACCTCAGTTTCTTCATCTGTAATATGGAAACAATCCCTGTACCCACATCATGGTATTGCCCAACCTATGTCTGCTTACAAGAGCCCAGTACATGTTAGCTATTAGTCTGATATTTTCTTGGATAATCTCAGCCGCACCTTCTTTGCTTTGCTATGGGGAAGGTGGATTTGAGGTAGGAAAGGAAGACAGGACTACATATGCAAAAGTTTTACTTTATGGCAGGGAAGACAATGGGCTGACAGATAGTCTCTGGCGATGGCTTAGGAAAGTGGTTAAGGAAGGGAGGTGATATCAAGAGATGAGAATAACAAGGATACATTACAATTGTGTGGCTTTTTTTTACCACTTCCTGGCTGTGTCACAGGCATGCTTTCAGTGGGTTCCTGTGCAAAGCTCAGAACAGGGACGTAGTGAGGGCATGAAGGAAAGTACAGGTAGAAGCTTATGTAGAATATCTCGCTCACAAGTCATGGACAGCATTCTGAGTTTTCATATTGCTGGGGGAGATTAGCAAAACTTAGAACACAGTACTTTGTCCAGGAAGTAAACTGAACAACTTTTTTTTTCCCCCTTCCGGTTATCACTAGAATAAAATGATGAAATTTTAATAGTGTTGCAGGGCCTACATTATTTTCCACAAAAAGAGAAGAAAGTGTTAGGAGAAAATGTGACCACAAGGCAAGTCAGCCTTTGTTTCTAGAGCCTGGGGCAAAAATAAAAATAAAAATAGAGGGTCTGCATGCCATGTGTCTAAATATTTGACCATTATAAATCCAGGTAACAAACTGATAATAAAATAGTTTATCCTCCCACCCTGACAATATTTCTTCATAATGACTCATAAGGCCAGGTTAAAATTTAAAATTTTAAGACTGCTTGGAACGCTGTACGAGATCATGGTGTCACAAAGAGTCTTGGCCCCAACCTTGACACCTGACCCAGGAGCTTCTTCCCGTTTCTTCCCACAGCTGGCTCAGTCAGCATCATAAGGAGATTCACATCCTTGTTGACGCCCCCAGGCTATACATTCAGGCACAGGCAGCAACCTGGGCCATCTTCCTCCCCTAGACATGTGCACACTAGCGGTATAATGTGCCCTTGGAAGAAGAGATCCAGGGAAGAGTTCCTTACAGACCCTGGAAGCAGACTCACAGCTACCTGGGTAGGGAATTTTGGAGTCTCCTGAACCTTTATCGTAGACTACAAGGGGTGGTAATAAACCCTGTGTGGGTTTTTTTTGCGCCCCAAAGAATCCTCACCCCATGAGGAGAGGTATAGCTCGTCAGGGTCGGGGGTGCTCTAAAGCATGAGACTCAGGGAGGGATCCTTCTTACCCACAGCTAAGAGTCACACTGCTCCATATAGCCCTGGGTAACATCCACAAGGGAGAAGAAAATAAGATTTTCTAAGAATAACCAGGGTCATTATTGCCTTCCAAGTGTATATTGAACATCAGCCTTAAAAGACTCACTACCACACATTCTAATTGCATCCCTACTGCCTCTCTCATTGTTGCCATTGTTTTGTTCTTTGCCCCCTTCTGACGTTGTAATTCTCTCTGTTTTCAACAGAAACTTTACCACGTGGAGAGCATGATGAGGCAGCTGCTTAACAGTTGCAGCTAAACAAGAATAAGACAATTTAACTCAGAAAGTCTTCTCCAAGAAACCTTGGGAATATAAAGAGGAATGCACCCAAACTGGAACTTGGCCAGGCACTGAAACTAACCCTGCCCCTTGCACAGATGTGTCATCGGATCCTCAACCACTGCCCGTGATCAAGCCTTTGGTTTTAAGTCTCCTCTGAAGGATGTAGGTATAGGAACCCAAGACTCCAGTGTAAAAAGCAGGAAGTTCATTGCTGGCTTATGAATACCATCCCTGTAAAGATGGTTTTTATAGGAGAGCTCCCACTGGAAGTTCCACATAAATCAAAATCATAAATAAATAATATTATGTAAGTACTAATGGACCTAGTATCCCTAAGATAGTTTAATCAAAGCTTCAGGTATTCTGAAATTAGATTTGTTTTGATTTTCTTCAGGCTCCATTTTTTACTTCATGATAATGAAACAAAAGCTTTCCTAAAAACAGACAAAAATCAATCACTGCTACCTCGGGTAAATGCCATTCAGATTTCCTGAAAGAGTCACCTTGTGAACTTAATGTAATCAAAACAATGGCAGGAAAGTTCTAAACTCTTGTTAAATAACCACTAATTATTTATCCAAAAAGTCAATTGCTTATAAGTAGATGTAATTCTTTGACCTGGAAGAAAAAAAGAAACAAACAATGAAGATTTTATCTGTTGAGGCTGTTGAGATATAATTACATATTTTTATCAAAGGAAGTCTGCAGAAATGCTGTGAAAGGCAGAATTTGTCCGGTCTATATTATCTACATAAATGGACTATCTTGCCTACATGAATTTTGTTAGCCTTAGTGACAATGCAACTACAGTAAGTCTGCTCTCAGCCAGCATCCACATTGGCAGATTGGGCATACGTGTAGATGAAAATATGGGAACAAACAAATAAATAAGATTAATACATTTAGATACTATAAGAAACTATAAGTATAATAAGGATGGACTTAATGCTTAAATGACATTTTATAATTTACAAAAAAAAATTATTTTTACAACGTATCTCATTTGATCCACAAGTCAACCATGTGCAATATACTGTGTCTAGGAAACATTCTCATCCCTTATCTGTCTTTGACAGTTTTCTGGTCCATTTCCAGACTACAAATGGAGAATCACCTCCACTGATGAAGCAGAGGATAGGCAAAGCCAGGATTTGATCCTTGTTCTTGTCACTGACCTTCACTTTCTCAACCTGCAACCTATGGAATTTACCCATAGAGGTAAATAGTATGCATGTGCTAAATTACATGTCTTCATCTAGAAACGTCTTCATACCTTTTTCTCCAAAAATTAAAGGATGAGAAAAAGCATTTGTTTGGCCAGTGATGAGAACAAACTACTCTCAGGAAACCACCCCCTCCCCCCCACCGCCCCTTTATTCCACCTGCTGTGTTTTCTTCATATTCATCTTCTTTCTCAAGTTCCTCTAATTGACTTAATGGAATTATTCCTTTGTTTGAATTCCCTCATATTATTTATGTGTGTTTTTTTTTTCATTAGATGCCCCAAAGGATCAGATGACAAACTTCTAATCTTTTGCTGCATTATACATATTTCTATTCTGGGACAAACCAACAATAAACATGAAAGTTAGTGTCAAGGATTTAAATTACATCAACAATGAAATTTATTAAAACTTTTGTCATGTTTTTGCCTATATATTATATCTACTAACATGATTTAAGTAAAGATTTATTCAACTCTGATTATTCTAAATTCCATCATCCTCTCCTCAGCAAGCTCACACCAAACTCTTTAGTTTGTTTTGACTCCTACCCCCTTAGTGGTAATTGAACTTGTTTCTTTTCTTTGTAAGGTTTTATTTATTTATTTGTGAGAGAGAGAGAGAGAGAGAGCACAAGCAGGGGGGGCAGCAGATGGAGGGAGAAGCAGGCTTCCTACTGAGCAGGGAGCCCAAAGTGGGGTTCGATCCCAGGACCCCGGGATCATGACCTGAGCCGAAGGCAGACGCTTAACCGACTGAGCCACCCAGGCATCACTGAACTTGTTTCTATTCTTTTCCCTTCATCATTTAAAGCACAACTATTCTATAGATGAAGCTGAAAGGAATTAAGAAACTTTACTGAGGTCACACAGCTAGCAAAAGGCTGAGCCAGGAATCTACACAGTTGCCTGATGTGAAAGACCTGCCTCTTGATCACTCTGCCATTCTGCCTCTAAGAAACATCTTCACTCCATGCCATTTGCCTTCTACATTTTTTTCTTCATTCCATCTATAAACCACAAATGGGGAAAAGGCAATGAAGCATGAAGCACTGAAAGGAAATGGGATTTATGAATATTTTCTTCAATGTTCTAGCAACTGGTATGTGTGTAACAGACTGAAGGCAATGCATGTGCTTGTCTCTGGTGTTCTCCACCAGCAATGCAGATTTGGCATGTGCCACAAATCAGGCCCTATGATCAAGGTCTTTTGTCACACATCCATGTATCTATTATCTAGGAGCTGTCCCAAGTTTAATTTCGTCAAAATGTTACTCTGATCACACCCAGATTTTACAGGTAAATAACCTGGCTTCATTCACTGCCACCCCTGAGAGCCAGAGGTGCTGTGGGAGTTGCCCCGTCAGCAGCTACATCATCTCCATAACTACTAGACTTCATCATCCACATCCCCTGCTTCCCTCTACCATCCCCCCATTCTTTCCAGTAGGGATGGATGAGTAAATTACATTATATTCCTCTGATCCATGAACTATGTCAATTTCTGTGAAAACAATATTAAATAATTAATCCACTACATTCTCTACAGAACGTAGGGTTTCGCTACGTTCCTCACTCACAACGACGTTTGAAAGAAAACAACTGCAAGGGTGTGCGTGGAATGTCATTATGTTATTTTGCTATGCTAATCTGTAGAAATCAAAAAGTAGCTATTAGACTGGGGAATCTCTGGAAAGAAAGCATGGCGTACCTTTTCCTCCATCCTTCCCTGCTCCCATACTCCACTTCAGCTGAGCTTTCTTTGTTGACTGGGGACTTTGACCTTATATCCACACTGGACGGTTGGACTAGAGCTTCTGAACTCTGCCCAGAACACAGAAGAGAACGCTTATGGAGATTGGGTGCCTCTCTGGGAGGGGTGATGCTCATCAGATGATCTGAGAGCAATTACTGGGACCATACTGTGCAAAATGGGTAAAGAGGCAACATTTCTCTAACCCACAGTAGCAATCTTTAGGGTGGTGGAAGTTTCATACAACAATACCCACAAGGAGCAGAGTAACGATGCCACCACCATTTTATTTCTCTCACCTGCCCTGCTGCTAAACTTCCCTGTGTGTGTTTTTGTTAACACGCCAGGTCAGAGCTTTCACTGCCCCAGGTGGCATCACTGGTCTCAGTCTAGTGTCCTCCAGGAGCCACCGGGAATCAGAGAGCGGAGACAGACCTTAGAAACCATGAAGTCTTTCCCACAGAACTGCTCTCACTTTCTGCATGTTCCAAAATGAAAGAAGGGAGCCCTGGCCTCAGAGAGCAGCTTCCCAGTCTCTCTGGTGGTGGAATGACCTTGCTGCTTATGAGGGAGGGCTGCAATCAAACACTGACATCCAAAAATACTCTTTGGACTCTTAAGCTTGTTTTCACTTACTGCACTATTTAAGTGGGCCCCGGAAGAAAGTATTTTGTATGATTTCGAGTCTATGTTAATGTTGGTACAGAATCATATTTATTTTAGAAATGACAATCTCGTGTATTCTAATTGGAATTAGGTAAAAATAAATAACCCTAATCTGTCTCAAATTCAGACATATAGCTTGGCTTGAAATGTAGCTAATAATTAGTGAAAAAATAAAAAGGTAAACTATTCACAGTGATGTTTTATTTTGACATAGCCTCTCAATTTTTCTGGAGATATAAATGTGTTTAATCCATCTACATTCTCCCACATATATTCTGGCAAAATCACTGCATTATGACAGCAGACATGCATTAATTATCTAAATGTTGCTTGCACTATAGCACTAAAGTACTTTATACAACATGGAAGGACAGAGAGGTTTTGCATATTGTTAACTCATGTGTGACATTAGTAGGTTGAGAGTCGTGGGGGGGTGAAAGTAGCTGAGGGTTAAATGCTGAGTCTCAGAACACCTGTGTCTATTTTTTTATTATAACCCTGGTCACTTGGGGAACTTTATTCTGTGTTTTTTTCTTTTCTTTTTTTTTTTGTTTTTTGGTTCATTGACTTAACATTTCTGAATCTAGAAAATGAGCCTGTTTGCTGTGGGTAACTATATCATTCGGCATAAAATAGAGTCACATTAAGAGTAGGAAAGAGGATTATGAGTGTGCTAGGAGTAGAAACTAAGAGAAAGCTGGATTTATGTAGAGCTTTGCTGAAAAGAAAGCTAGCATAAAACCAGAGGGTGGGGCAAGTATCAACTATTAAATACAGTGCAGCACAGTATGGGTAAAACCCACCTCAGGGGCAGCCCAAGGATAATCCAGGCTGTTGGAGCACTCCCAGCCTGACCAGCACCATGGCTCCCCTCTGGGTCCTAGCACCACTGCCTTAGTTTAGGCCCTCTTCCTCTCTTTCAGGGAGGGACTGCGGCATCACCCATCCCCCCCAGCTGTATCCAGTCTATCCCACTTTCCTCTAGTCTCCAGAGGCTTCGTACTTGTCCCTACAACATCAATCTAGTAATGCCTGTTCTTCACTCAGACATGCTTGTGTGGAGTTCAGTGGCTTCACAATAAATGGAACCTCCTTCACATGGCATTCAGACCTTTCACAATTAGGTCACACACCTCAACCCCTCTCTCCCACCAGCCCTTCTGGAGCTCCCCATCCATGCAGCGATCACTGGAGCCATGGAAGACCACTCAAGGCTCCATGGACTTTCTCACCTTTACTTCCCTCTACAAAGTTTGTTTTTCTTGTAATGTTCTGTGGCCACTCTTTTGAGCCTGTCAAAACCTTGTCCATTCTGCCAGTTTCTGCTCAAATGTTCTTCAGCCTATGAAGATGTCCTTGGTACCTCTCTCCTGACCCAATCTCTATCACAGGCAAAAAGTTTGCTTTTCACCCAATACTCCCATAGCACCTTGTTTACATTATCTGCCATGTCCCACTCTACCTTGCTATCCCTTTAGGGCGTAGGAGCCTATCTTCCTCCAATAGATAGTGAGGTCTTTAAGGGCAAAAAAATCAATCGAATGACTTTGGATGTTCAGATTCCCAATACTGCCTTGCACTTACCAGGTGCTGAGTTAATATTTGTAAACTCAAAGACTTCACTGAATTCCATTCCAAGAAACAATCAGTGACTTCATTCTACCTATTCAGCAGTGCACCACGGATAAGAGAATGGCTTATTTTAACCAATACATTATACTACATCTGTTTGGCACTTTATAATTCCCTCCGTGCAATGGTAGAATACAAGAGAGAAAGAAACACACTGAAATGTCAGTGCCCTGAAGGCAGAGCTCTGACGGCACTAGAAGCTGCTTGGGGATGTCTTCTGTTGTCTTTCAACAGAAACAGTAACAGTAGACTTTGGTAAGGGGAAGAAAGCAAAACATCTCTAATTTTCCCATTGCTAAAGCTTCTCTTGCTTGGCAGAAGCTCTCGATGTATGGGAAGGCCTCTGGGACATCTCTCTCCATGGCTGCCAGGTAGCTGCTTTTGCTGTGTCTGATGTGCCTCCCACCAGACTCCCCCCATCCCCTCTGCCTGCCGGGTTACATAACGATAAATTGACATTACATGTAAAAATAACAGAGGTTAGATGTGAGACCCAGGTGCTTTAATAATAAGTAAGCACATTCAGCCCAGTCCCTTTGGGGTAAAAACCAATAAAGATATTGACAAGGGGAATTGATGTTATCTTTGTAAGACATTCATAAAGCATCTCAAAAAACAATCCCCACAGTAACATTTGCCTTTTCATTCTCTACCTTGAGTACCCTCTTCTGACCATGGCTGCTTTATTGTCACCCGGTCTCTGCAGCTGAATGCAATAACAACAGTGGATTCAGAAGAGTAAACAAGAGAGACAGAGAGGAGATAAAATCTTTGCTCTTCCCCACAGTGTTTGGAGTTAAGTGTTCAGCTGAACCGCTTAGGCAATGAGACGTCACTTCCATGCGGCTAGGGGGAGCCAGAATACAGTTGAAAGCTCTCTGGTAAACTGGATTCATTTAAATTTTCTGTCCAGCAAATTGAGAGTGTCTTTCAAAGTATCCCCTTTCATTTGTCCAAAGAAGCGGCCAGGTGTCGCTGACTGGAGGATGGAAAAGGCGACATGGCAGAGTCCCCCGGATGTGTTCAAGGGATTTTTATGGTGTTTGTGCCTGTCTGTGGGATGAGACGGTTTCCCACAGTTGTACATTGCCATAGCCAGAATAACTGGAAAGATCACTCCATGGTCAAATTAGAGAATTTAAGATGGAGATATTTTGCAACTGGTTTGTTTTCTCTACCTAATCCACTTGTTTTACTTTTAATTTGATGCTTTCCATGATAGCCCCTTTTAGAAACCTTTTTCAATTTGGGAGTATAATTGCTCTTATATAAAAAAGTGTACGTGGTGTACAAACACATACCACACACACACTTTTGGACTTCAGATACAATATTTAAGTAAAAATGAGTCTGTAACATGTAAATTAATAACAATAACCCCAAGACAAGTAGGCCAGAGTCAATTTCTAATTTACCAACTGGCAGTTCGCATATCAGTTGTCTGGAAGCCTATCCACCCTCCTTAGAAATAAGAATTTCCTTATGGCACTTAATAATTGCCATAATACACACTATGCTCAATCCGTAATGTACAACATACCTAACCCTAATTGAGAAGAAAGAGAATATAGCAGAGTTACTTTATTAACTGTGTAAATTTCAGCAAGCTATTTAACTTCAGAGATCATAGCTCCTTAAAGTGAAGATAACAATCATACCTACTTCTTTGGATTATTTTGAGGCTTAAATGAGAATGTGGTTGTAAAGTAGCACATTGCTTGGCACACACAAATGCCTCATGTTCTAGCATCTAGGACCTGATACAAGGCTTGGTGTAAAATATGTACTCAAAAAATATTTGCTGAATGAAATAAATGAATGAATGAGTGAGTGAATTCCCCATTTAATAATATTTTCCTGGAACAGACCCAGTACCACATTTTCCTGACTATCTCCTCTCCTTTCCCTGTTCTTTTGCTAACTTGGGTGGCAGATTCCCTTCCCTTTGTTACTCCTTGACTAGCAATGAGGACATCTCCAACTCTGCTCCATTTAGGCAGCTTCAAGCCTCAGTAAGGATGAGGACTGTGGGTGGAAATGAAGGGATGAGTATCATTTTGGGGGAGCGGGGCCAGTGGTTCTGGTTCAGGGTAGAATAAGAATCATAAATCCTAGTTTGGAGTCCCCAGAATTATAGAGGAAAGAAAGAAGCTCCGATTAGGGATATAGGGTTAGGAGTCTTAAGAGGGAAGAAACAGTAGCATGAAGGATTTTAGAGGAAAGAAAAGAATAGGTGTAGGAGGGAGAAAATCCTATGTGTTATAATGAAAAAGGTGAGTTCTGGGAACACAGGGAAGGACTAATGATATGGGTGATGAAGGAAGGATATACTGAAATGGGGTCTGCAGAGTTGGGATGGGGGCAGAAAGGGGATGGGATATGTCAACGGAGCAGGCAAAGGGTAAGGAAAAGAGGCAGAAGAAAATCTCCATGTGGTCAGGCCAAGAAACTGTTCCATTTCACAAGCAGGATGAACAGTAAGGTCGAAACTAGACTCAGGCCATGTTTGCACAGGTGGTTCAGGTGGGGCAATTACATTACTAATCATCAATAAGTCCCCAGGGGTGAAGAGGACTCAGTGACATCTAATCAGGCAGGGGAAGTTAAAAAGACAACAGGTCAGGGACAAAGCTGGGGGACAGGCTATACCACAGGCGATCTGCAGAAAAACACAAGTAGAGTCTTGTTGGAAGATGGCACCATCAACAAAGTTTAGTAAGACAGGGAACTCAGGCACCAAACTGAAAGAAAATCCCTTTTGCAATTGCCCCACCTTGGCCCACCCAACTTGCTCCATCTTTTGGGCATTGAAGATCCACCCTCGTATTTCTGGCCCGGCTCCCAGAGCTGGAAGGGGAGTCTTTGGAGTGTCTAAGGACAGGTTTACTTTCACTTTAGACAATCATATTCTCCTTCAATTCTGTGATTAGTCCCCTAGACCCTTTTTTTCTCCTTTTGTCTTCTTCCAGATGCATATTCCCCTAAAGTAGAAATTAGATTCCAGTGTTGGGAGTCCCCAGTGTCAGCCTGTGGGGCAAAGGCAGGAAGACCCTGCTGCTAGACCCACATACTACAGAGGCAAAGTACTCCCCTAAGTAGAGATATTTGACCAGTGAAGATTTCTCAGTAAGAGTTTGTATTTCTGAGGATCTTAATTGTCGGTCTGATACTTTAATAGAAAATGTAGAAACATGTTTACTAGCACTTCTGTACATAACATTACAGAAAATGATTGGACATTCTTTGTTAAACACAAGGAAAAACATTTCTGGATCTAGTTCATATATATTCATAACTAAGTAAAGCCTGTTTCATTTTAACTCTGTGACATTTTGTGTTTTCATAAAGATAGTGTATGCACCGGTGACTAGAACAGGACCTGCTTGAAGGAGGTGATGGGTACGCATGCTTTCTGTGTGATGTGTAGCTAAATTTGCCATCTTGAAACAAAACAGCAGCAAATAAATTATATAAACACTTTTACTGTTTATGATTTAAAAGAAAATTACTGATACCTGAGATTTTTCTGAGCGAGATTACCAGCTCCAGATTTACATGATTATGTAATGTGGCCCTTAGTATTCCGGAGATTTTTCCAAGATACAGAAATATTCAGTTCACTGAACATTTCACCATGTCCCAGGTTTTTTGTTTATAAAATTAAAACTGCTATTCAAACTCATGAAGAAGGAACTAATGAAATGTTGACAATAGGAAAATGCTTACATAGATTCATATGTGTGATTATACATGTAATTATAATATACATATATATACATACACATATGTAATTATTTCACATATATAGATGACAGTGTTTGTTTGTTTAATTTATCAGGGGTACAAAATTAATTTGTACATGGCAATGGGACTATCTAACATACATTTCAGTTTGACATCTCACTGCCTTGTGACCTTGGTCACTAACCCTTTCTGAACCAGTTTCTTTGATGCCCTACTGTGAAAAGTCATATGAAAGTACTGTATAAACAGCAAACCACTTCATAAATGCATGTTTTGCTGGAACGAAAATGGATGCAGGAGTGTAAATACATATAGTTTAAAGGCATTAAGCCACCAGAGGGATTTCTTTGTAGCATACTAATGCCTAAACTTATATTCCCAAGATTAGAACATAAAAGTATTCCAAGTAAATAGGACCTTATGGAGCAAATAAGAACATGGATTATATATGTTAGAAAAATATGAGGTAGTTTCTCCTTCCACCCAAAGAATAAGCAAGGGCTTAAGGATATTTAAAATGAGAGGGGAAAAAATAAAAAAAAAATTAAAAAAAGAGAGAATGGAAAGAAAATGTTACTAATAATGCAGGTTATGAAGGCATATACTTATATTTATCCATTTCCTAGAGACAAAACTGGAGTGGGGAGCGTGGATGATGGTCGATACGGACTAGAGACCCTGGTATTTGAGTCTGAATTTCCTTCTTCTAGTAAAGCTCCTGGACTCCGACTCTGCCATGTACCCATCACCTTCCTGGAACTTCCTACCATCTCTTTCTCCTCCCCATACTTTCCCTTCTACATCTCCCTTCCTTTTGGTTCTAGCTCTTTCTGCTGTCTTGGCAAAGGGTAAAAGCTTATGACTGGTATACTCATATGAAGAGGCCCTATAGTTTCTGGACCAATATATCCATTTGACTCATGTACAGCCACTTCCACAATCCTAAAAATCCTAAATGTCTCAAAGAAGTTAAGAGCTTTACTTAAGGTGGCCCAGCTAGTGACAACCAAGATTGATGTTCAGACTGGTTGGCTACAGTGACTATCTACTCTTTCCCAAAGAGCTGAAAAGGAGAGTTCTAGGTGTGTGAAGTTTGATGTGGGGCAGGAAGACATGAAGGGGACAACCGAGACAGTGCTCTCCACATTGTCTACTTTGATGTTAATTGATGTGAACTCAGGTAAGTACAAGGAAAATGGCAGCCTCGCAAAATAACTCACTAAGCTCATAGGCAATGCTGTTGAGCAATTATGAGAGTTGTTCTGTGGGAGAAGGAGCCAAGATCAAAAGTGTGCTTCTGACTAGACCAAGCCTGACCTGCAACTAGAACCAGGGTGGAAGAAACATGAGCTGCCCTCCACCTCCCAAACCACTACTGAGAGTAGCAGTAGGCATGCCATTTGCCCATAGGGTACCACTGACCTCAAGGCTAGATTTGTATTCAACATCAGCTTGCTGTGTTCAGGAAACCTTTTTATCTTCTTAGCATTCATTGGAATATTCTTTCTATATTTATATCAAGGAACATAATCCATGCCCTGGTCACTTTGGGAATATGCTATTGTAGTCACCTCCTTCCCTTCTACCACACATGCCCTGACGGCATGATGTCTTTCTTCCTTTTTCTCTCCCTTCCTCCCCTCCTCCCTCCTTCCCTCCTATCCCTCCTTTATCTCCTTCCTTCTTTGTTTTCTTCTTTTCTCAAATGTTTATTGAGACTCTTCTATGGACACTGTGGTAGGCACAGGAAAAAATGTCCTACTAGACCTATAGTTCTCATAGGGCTTGCATTTCTACTGTTCCCCTTAATAATAATGATAATAATAAATTAAATAACAATTAATATTAAAATAATAATAATAATAACTTTTTACACATGATTTTTAAATAAATCCTTCTGGTCAAATGCTAGAATCAGATTCTCTCTCCTAGGCCCGTCCATCTACTTTTAAATACAAGCTCTCCCCACAAGTCAAACAGGTATGTGTATGCAAGAAAAGTTTTGGGGTTTTTTTTTTTTTGAGTTCTTAACCTGAACATGGATCATTAAGAATATTATAGATGGATTTCATTTATTCTGTTGCCTTCCTGACATTTCAAATAAAATTTTGTTTGCACATGTGTAAATGTATTTTTTCCCAAAAATAATTTTCATCAGATTTTCAAAGGGGTCTATAACCTAAAAATAGATAAGAGCAACTGAGCCCTTTGAAGGCAATGGTGATAACATTTCTAAAATTTGTTCTTTGTATGGGTGTTAACATTAGGCTGCTTCTCATACCTCATTTGATTTCATGATGGTCACAATCATGATAGATACAAATGAAGACTATTATCACTGAGGACAATTTGATGGTACATTTTGAAGTTTGGCTTGTCTCAACATGATATAAAAAAAAAATTGAGATTACTCAGAAAAAGAGACCAGTGTAAGGTTTAATTTATAGTGTATGTTCTACTTTAAATTAAAATATTCTAAATTATATTCAATATAAAGGGTTTTGATGCACTCACACAGCAATAAAATGCATCTTTATGGGACTACTTGGGGAAAAAATTGTTTCAAAAGAATAAAAATTAGTAATTATTTTTAGTTTTGATTAGTGCAGCCCTATGTACATGACTCAGAGGGGACTTGGACTCATTCACAATGGTATCTGATTTAGAGTTGATACACACATAGTAATAGCTCAGTGGTACCCTTTTGTATAATATGCCCAAATAATCCTTTACTCTCTCTGTATACATAGGGGCAAGAGATTTATAGGCTATTCTTGCCTTGTTGATGAATGTAGTGGGGTAGAGGACGACTCCAGGATTTATAAATTCACAGCATTACCTAGCCACAACCTAGAAAGAAACCCTAGAGGTGAAACACATGTGAGCCTGCTAGTCCCCCACCCCCTTTTACCGTAAGGAGATCAGACTTGCTCTGCCCAAATGAGCAAGAAAGGGGATTAAGAACTCTACATCCTTGAAGTTCTGTAAATAAAAATTAAACCCCTCATGCTCACATTTGAAGTGAGGTTTCAGGAAGAAATGCTATGTTGGTGATCCTGGAAACTAGGTTTATACACAAAAAAGGCATTGGAAATACCAGCTTCACTATATTAATGGCATACTGAAAGTAAGAAACTGAGCATGGCTTATAGAAAAGAAAATCATATTGACTAATACATTCATTCATTCACTCAACAAAAATGTATACGGCCCTCTCCAAAATATGTATCCAAGTGAAAGGAAAACTTATGTTCACACAAAAACTTTTACTCTGATGTTTAGAGCACCTTCTCCATCATCCTCCAAACAGGAAATGTTCCCAAATGTACTTCTGTTGGGAATGCATAAACAAACTGTAGTATATCCATATAATGGAATACTACTCAGTAATAAAAATTAACACAGTCCCTCTACATGCTACAACATGGATGGATCTCAGATGCACTGTGCAAAATTAAAGCAGACTCAAATGCCACATGCTAAAAGATTCCATTTATGTGACATTCTGGTAAAAGCAAGCTATAGGGACAGAGAACAGATTAGTCACTTCCAGGGTTTAAGAGTAGGGAAGCCTTAACTACAAAGGATTAGTACAAGTACCTGTGGGTCTTGGGGGTGGGGGTGAGGCGAAGGAAATGGAACCATTCTGTATTTTGACTGTAGTGGTGTTATACAACTCTGCATTTGTCAAAACACATAGAACTGTACACCAAAAGGAGTGGATTTCACTGCATATATATTGAAAAATAAGCCTGAGAAAAAAGACGGCCATAAGATATTCCAAGTTCAAAAGCAACTTTATTGGATATCTTTTATTTTTTGGACTCCGTGAGGAGTTCAGAGATGGAAAAGCAAACAAAACGTAACTGAAATACAAAAATCCTTTCCTTTGACCTTAAATGTCATGATCTAATGAGCAAAACAAGCTTGTTGGGACAAACAGAAAAAGCTCAGTAGCTTATAGGAGAGGTATGCACAATCTACAATATGAGAAAACAAATCTATTACTACCCGAACAGAATTCCCCTTCCGTTACTTTTGCTGGAAATATATCCTCACACCCGTAACTTTTGCAACTAAAATCAAATCCAGCTCCCCAAAAGTGGAAGAGGCTCACCCTGGGGTTTCCATGGCTGCCCATGGTAGCTTTCCATTCTGAAGTCCAGTGCAAGTCTGAGGGGCGCTGTGGGTCCTCCCTGCTCTTCTGCCCCAGCACCTCAACTGCGGTTATTCAGCAGACTCTAGCCTGCCATTCTCCCCTTTCTCCTGCAGCTGTATGGATTCCATAGTGGAAAAGACATCCCCTGCCCAAGAGCTCATGATTTTCAAGGTGTCGGTGGGCTATCAGGCGAATGAACAGCTTCAGGGGACCAGAGAAGGGGCAAAGTTTATTTCATCATTTCTGATGAATATATAGAGTCGATAGTTTAAAAAAACAGCTAAACTGCACTTCTTGTGGGCTTTTCATTTTTTTTTCTCCCTTTTCTGTTTTCTCCATCCCCTGGGAACCAACTGAGCAGCTCCCTCCCTGCCTTATCTCACCAACTACAGTAATGAGCTCCAGGGGGACCTCGCTACTGCCTTTGAAGTAACACGTTTCTCTGAATACACTTTGAAATTTCTCTTCGTACATTGCTTGTTTCTTGTTTGCTCTGACTGTCTTCATATGGGGGTGGAGTCTGACAGCAGTTGGGGGGAAGGGTGGTCCAGCATGACAGTTCTAGAATGTGTAAATTGACTAACAACAACAACAACACAAAACAAAATAAGAAAGAAGGAAAAGAAAAAACCCAAACCCTTCTAACCCACTGTCTGAGCAGAAATGTAAGCCCTTGGGCTGGAGTTGCTGAAGCATCCTGCAGGCTGCAGGCAGAAGACAGCCAAGGACAGACACAGCTGGGAGGCCTAAAAGCTGTCACAGAGGAAATGGGCTGCTGGAGACAGGTTCTTCTGGGGAAAGCTGAGAGACAGCCCAGGGGAGGGTCAGAGAGAGGGGGGGACTCTGCCCCCCTCTCCTTGGGGTTTAAATGCACAAAGATCCTGCATCTGAAACAGGTTAGGATCCTGCACACCAAGCGGGGGGCGGGGGATAAGGGAGCGCTACACAGCACATCCATTTTATATACCTTCTACATTGGAAGAACCCAAAACATTTTTTTTTTGGAAATTCAGGCAAGGGAAGGGAGATTAGATTCAGCATTTAGGAGACGTAAAGGAGGAAGGATATATACTGTGGGGACAAACCTGGTCTAGACCCTTGATTTAGCCATCCACTCTCATTCGGGGTGAAAGAATTAAATTTCAGTCTACAGAGACTTAATTAGCCACTATTTCCAACTGACTGAATTGCAACTTGGCAGCAATGCAGAGAAAACGAGATTGTGGTAGTCCTTGAAACGTGAAGTGGGCAATCCTCTCCCCAGAAATCCAATGGAAGAATGGAAAACCAGAGTGACAAAGTCAACTCAGTATTATTGGGTTCTATTTACATGAAAATAAACGTCCGAGAAGACCATTAGATTTGGAAATATGGGCGAGAGGACAAGGCCCCCCCAGGGAAACTTGTTTTGCTCTAGCAGAACGGTGGAAGGCAGCCGTAAGTAAGACGTGGCAGTGTGGTCCCACCCTCTGCTTCTCCTGGCTCCTTCTGAACACTTACCTGTGGTTTTGTGATCACAGCTCAAACGCATTTCTGAATATGAACGTATAATCTTGCCTTACACCTGACTGAAATTTTAGTCATCTTTGTTTGACTCCTACGACTTCGCTCTCCGGTCCCTCTGCCTAGTCAGTCTCCAAGGCATGTTCGGTGAGAAAGTTCATCATAGTCCTTACCTTCTTTGGCTGCCACTTCAAGTCCCGATTAACACCTAACTTCTGAGAGCACCCCAAAAATGGGCTCCTCAGCTCTCCCCTACCCTAAACTTCAGCTTGATTTTCTTATATCACTGCTTTAGTGCTTAATCACTGATTGGAAACTCTTTAATTTCGTTGTTTTTATGAAATGAAGCCTGTATTCCTCAGTTCAGAATGAAAGGCAGATAGCAGTTACCAACCCAGCTCCCAGACTAAGTTACACATAAACCATTAGACCTGCCTCTTTCCTACTTCCAGGCCTTTCTCAAACTATCAGCCCCACCCTTTCCTTCCCTTCTTACCTGCGGAGCTCCTAGTATCAAACATACATATCCCCCTTTCTTCCGTTTCTGGGGAAGCATTTGACAGTCTTAATGTGTGTGTATTTTATAGCTTCACTCTAAGGAAAACCACTCAGTTTAATTTACACAGGTATGGACGCGGACAAGCTGGAGAATTAAGAGAGGCTATTTGATCCCCTCCCAAAAGCCAACCCCAAAGATGCCCCGGAAATGAGAAAGAGGCTTATGGATGAAAGAAACCTCTGAGAGAGTGAGAGAGAAAGAGAGAGAGAGAGAGATTTTTCTTGCTTGCGTGTGAGCCCGGGAACAGGCTGGGACACCAAGGGGGCCTCTTCTGCTGTGACCCCTCTTCCCCAGTGAAGGGCAGATCCTTACCTGCCCACTGTTCCTTGGCCCCGGGATCACTGGTCAGAGCTGGCAGCTGCTAAAGCCTCATTAGGGTAAAAAAACCCATAACAAAGCAGATTCTTTTTCAACTTACATGGAATACTCACAAAAGGTAAATTTGCACCAGTCCAGAGATCAAGGCTTAATCAATTCCACAGAATCAACATCCACCTATGTTCTCTAACCATATTGCAAATAAAATTAGAGAAGTTATAATAAAAACAAGCCAAAGATATCCCCTATGTCTTGGGACTAAAATGCTTGCTCTTAAATTACCTTCAAGCTAACACGAAATCATCAGTATGAAACACTTAGAATGGAGCTACAGTGGTATCACTGCATATGAGAGCTGGCAGGGCACAGCCAACACGGAACTTGAGGAAAATGTATAGCTTTAAAAACATCAGAAAAGAGGAGGCCTTGGTGGCTCAGTCGGTTAAGCGTCTGCCTTTGGCTCAGGTCATGATCCCAGGGTCCTGGGATCGAGCCCCATGTCGGGCTCCTTGCTCAGCGGGGAGCCTGCTTCTCCCTCTCCCTCTCCCTCTGCCTCTACCCCCTGCTCAGGCTTTCTCTCGCTCTCTCACAAATAAATAAATAAATAAACACAATCTTTAAAAAATCTACTTTAAAAACATCAAAAAAGAAGAAAAATAAAGATTGAAATAAAATGAAGCATGATTCTACTTGACTCACTGGAAAAGAGGAACAACCAAATTGAAATGAGATTATTATTGAAGCAAAAGGCAAACATCAAGAAATACAGAACAAAATACAATAACAAATACTGCTTAAATCTAAAGCCAGGTTTAAAAAAATAAATTAAATTAGAAAATAAAGCCAGTTCTATTAAGACCAGACAACCCTCTGATGATTTATTAAAGGAAAAGGAAACATTTTCAATCAAATAAGATACAGAATACAAAATCGGGCATATCCAAAGACAAAACAGCAACTCACAAAAGGAATATCACGACCAACTATTCACTCATACATATGGAAACAGATGAGAAATCCATCTGAAAAAATATACAAATGACTGTGAGAGATTTTATTTTTCATAAATGTCTACATGTGCTTCTAGAATCTTCCCCCTTCTTCATCAGAGATGAAGTCCATTTCTCTTCCCTTTGAATCTGGGCAAGCGTGAGGCTGCTCTGACCAGTACAGTGTGGCTAACTGAATAGCTACATGATTCTCCATGCTATTTGTTTCTCTCGTTCTGGGAAAGCCAGCCGCCAAGCTCAAAGCCCAAATTAGCTGACGTGGGAAGACAACACAGTGAGACCAGATTGAGAGGCCCACAGGGAAAGGAACAGAGGTCTTAGCTGAAAGCTGGCATCGACAGTCAGGTATACGAATAAATGAGCCTTCAAGTGATTTCTGCCCTTAATCTACAATTCTTCCAGCGGAGGGACATCACCACTGAGCAAAAAGCCATCCCACTATAATTCTGTCTGAATTCCTGACCCAAAGAATCTGTGAGGATAAAACATCTTTGTTTTTACCACTAAGTCTTGAGATAATCTGTTATACAGCCAAAGTAATGGAAACAACTGCCAAACGTGGCACAAAAATTAGAAAACTGATCAATAACCACTCAAAAACGTGAAACGGCAATTTAAGGCATCTTGCTACAAGTCCCAGGCCAGAGACTTTTATAGGAAAATCAAAATTTTAAAGAAAAGATAATTCATATCTTACACAAATTGTTTAATAGAAAAAAAATGAAAACAAACCCTGCCATTCTAAAGATAACGAGATAAGAACATTACAAAAACATTAACAATTCCATTTATGAACATACGTGAGACAATCCTAATAAAAATTATCTAACCAAATCTGAGAGACTACTAAAAAAATAAATAAATTTACCAAGCCAAAGGATTATTTAACATCAGAAAAATCTATCAACATAACACAATCCATTAGTGACCTAAAGGGGAAAAAGAGTCATCTATTTTTCTAAATGTAGAAAAATAAACTTTTGATAAAGTTCAACATTTATTTGAGTATTCACAAAACCAAACAGGTAAAAAAGAAATCTCAGAATACTTGGAATAGTAAGTCACTTCTGGAAATTTTATTTTATACCAAATCTATTGTAGGCATCTTACAAAAAGGCACTCCATTACAAATCTGGAAAATGGACAAAAATGTGCATTATTACTTTTGCCATTCCATGTAGTACTAGAGGTTCTGGCTGATGCAAAAGCACATGAAAAAGAGGAAAGAGCTGCAAGGACTGAAAAATCTACGACAAAACCATAACTGTTTGCAGATGGTATGATCATTTACATGAAAAAAATCAACAGGCTTTTCATATAAACCATTAGAACTCAAAATAAACTTCTGACATACAAGATCAACTGGCACAAACCGAAAGCATTCATCTGTTTTGCACAAACGTTTAACACCAGAAATAGCCAACTTGAAGACATAATAGAAATTAAGTGCCATTCATAATAACTACAAAAGATAGAAAGTATCTAGAAATTATCTTGCTCAAAAGTGTATAAAATCTTTACAGAGAAAAAAAATTAAAATCTAAGTTATAAGAATAGATTCAAATAAACAATGATTGACACTTCATTCATGGATGAGATAACTTTGTAAAGATGTGTATTATCCATAGGTTAATCTAGAAATTAAATTTAATTCCCAATAAAAATACCAGCATGTTGGCAGAACTATTTTAAAGAAATTTGACAATTTTATTCTAAAATATATACAAACAAATAAAAATTGTAGATCTCTAAATCTACTTTCAAACAGTAGATCACAGAAAATCTGAGCAGCATTAAGACACATTATAAAGTCATAGTAATAAAAACATCATAAAATTGCCACAGAAATAAACAAATCGGCCAAAATAGACAGAATAAAGAGCTTATAAACTGATCTATGCATATACAGGAACTATATACATAATAAAATAGTAATAAAAATCTATAAAGAAGTAATTGTGTAAAAGATAATGGGGGAAAATAGGTTCATTAAATGGAGAACGATAAAGTTGAAAGTCTACCTTATACTTACACACAAAGATGAAATCCAAACAGATTTACAATCTACATGTGAAAAATTAACAGCGCTAATACAAGAAATTAAGGGAATATATGTGTTACCTTGGGAGTGGGAATATAAGTTTTAAATAAGACCCAGGAAGCACAAACTATAAGGCAAATAAAATAATCACTGGCTTTAAGTATAATGGAAATGAAGTATTTATGTTCAACATAGATTACTATTGATAAAAATTGAAAGGTGATGAACTTTTAGATGATATTTGAGAGTATATTTTAAATCCTAAAAAGATTAATATGAAGGACATGCAAGAAATTCTAAATCAATGAGACCAAGGCAAAGAGCTCAATAGAAAACAGGCAGGGGATTAAAAAAATAAAATTTCCAGAAGGAAAAAGCCATATGCATAGCATGAATACAAATAATTAGAAAAATACAAATTAAAACTGCCTTGAGATACCAATTTACACCTTCCTGATTGGCAAAAAATAATAATAATAATAAAGGTTGGATAATAACAAGTGTTGCCAAGATTAAAAGGAAGTAGGATTTTATTGGTGGGAATGTGTAAAATGGTAAAGCCAAACTAAAGAGCAGTCTGGCGGGCTTTAGTACGATTATGTGTGTTGAACCAAGGAAATTTCATTCCCACTATTGGATATATACTTTAGCACAGCAGTCTTCCAAGTGAGGTACCTCTGGGGGTACACAAAAACTATACACAGAGGTATACAAGCACGAATGATTTTAAGTAATTCATTTTTCTGGCCCTCAAGTTTTTTGTATTATTTAATTAATATGCTAGTGTTCTTTCCCACTACTTCTTTGATTACTGCTTTTTTCCCCACCTTAAGAAGAAAGGCCTACCTCCTACCCATTCAGAGTTTTACTACATGACATTGGCCCAGGATCAAAAACCTGAATCCTTGATTCAAACACAGGGACAACATGAAATCTGCAGAATGTTGTGCTAAATTAGAAGCAGGGTATTTTGGTCAATGCTGGGATTTTCTGAATTCAAATATAGCAGAGGAGTGAAGACATAGTTCTTCTTAGGACCTCACTTTTGCCACCCTTGACTACCATCAAAGAAATCCTGGGGTCGGGGGCACTTGGGTGGCTCAGTCATTAAGCGTCTGCCTTCAGCTCAGGTCATGATCCTAGGGTCCTGGGATCGAGCCCCACATGGGGCTAAGCCAGTGCTTCTCCCTCTCCCACTCCCCCTGCTTGTGTTCCCTCTCTCACTGTGTCTCTCTCTGTCAAATAAATAAATAAATAAAATCTTAAAAAAAAGAAATCCTGGGGTCTAAGGAAGAGTCGTATGGTAGAAGGAAGCTAGTGAAGGCCTGCTAAGAGAGAGGATGGTACATTATTTAATCCAGGTAAATATCGTACCAAAAGAAAGACTCTGTGCCTTATCTACCTGTTTTAGATTTATAATATCCAAAATATGTAAGAAGCATGCTGTACAATATTAATCTGTTATGAAAGTCTCCCCCTCTGCCTTTTTATTATTCTGTTATGAGAAAGGTCTAGGAAAATGCTTTCATTCACCCTGTGGAGTTCTCTGCCTCATCTTCATATTTTATATGATTTCAATTAAAGGAAGGAAAAACTTCCATCTTTACTTCTCAGACAGATTAACCATACATCTTTAAGAAAAAAAAACTTACATGAGAGCTGTTTTATATGTATTAAACATTTATGTAGATCTTTATGGGAAACATTTTTACTAACTTTTATGAAAAGTTTATGTGGTATACTAAAGCATTTAAGATTTAGAGACATACGATTGCATGGAATAAAGAAAAAAATTCACGTTTTAATTTATGCATAGTTTTTGTTTCAGAAAGTTATGATAGGATGATCAATTGCATACTTTCAAAAGTAAAAACATATTTTGTTAAACTATGCAGGAGATGTGCAATGAGAATTAAATTTCAAGGAGAGGGCGCCTGGGTGGCTCAGTTGGTTAAGCAACTGCCTTCGGCTCAGGTCATGATCCTGGAGTCCCGGGATCGAGTCCCACATCGGGCTCCCTGCTTGGCAGGGAGTCTGCTTCTCCTTCTGACCCTCTTCCCGCTTGTGCTCTCTATCTCTCATTCTATCTCTCTCAAATAAATAAATAAAATCTTTTGAAAAAAAATTTTCAAGGAGAAAAAGAAATAATGTCAAATGGTTCACTGTTAAAGGTTCGCTTTGGTGTTTTTACCCTTTTTAGAGTAACGGGGATTATCAAAGCTCAGAGTGTGTCCAGATTGTCATTTCTAAATTATCATTTGTGTTTTTACTAAGAACAAAAACAAAAACAAAATAACAACAACCAAAAAAACTGGTCTCTCAGAACAATGGCTGATTTCACATCTGGAACAGGACATTTATAATATGAGCCTTGACATGACTAATGGAAAGACAATGTCAAAGACTACTGGGGGCATATGAAAATGACACAAAAGCAAGTTTAGAGAGGCTTCCATGACCAAAAAAATAAGAACTTCTGAGCAATAGTAGTAGTAGTAGCGATAGTAATGACTGCAATAGATTGAAACACATATAAAAGTCCACAAGTTCACAATGATTTTTTTTTTAAAAATCTTCATTCATAACCCTTGAAGGTTGCTAGGGCAGTGTCTCA
Organism: Zalophus californianus; assembly: GCF_009762305.2. Classification (NCBI taxonomy): domain Eukaryota; kingdom Metazoa; phylum Chordata; class Mammalia; order Carnivora; family Otariidae; genus Zalophus; species Zalophus californianus. The sequence continues at coordinate 154,368,349 of NC_045595.1, read as the reverse complement.
TTATTTCATTATTCTGAAAACTGATTAAGGGAAAAAATCAAGACTTGCAATTTTTCAGAGTAACCAGACAGTTGACAGGAAAAAAGTTTTCTTTATAGGAAACCACAGATGATAAACATAAGAAGAATGATAGACCAGAAAGTCCCAATTTTGTAACCTTAATGAAATCTGGACACCATGAGCATACCTGCTAAAAAACTATTTTACTGAATTATAGTGAATTTTAAATAGTTGGATCAGGCTGACAATACCAGAACCCACTGATGAATCTTACTGTCACAACCTACTGTGATGAGCCTCATGAAATTAATAATCCTTAATCTCATCAACCTACTAGATCCAACTTTCAGTTTCTCAGAAATATGGGAGGAAAGAAGAACACGTTAAACAATACCATGAAGACACCATTATGAAAGCACATTGATTGTACGCAGGATATGGAAACTTCTATAAGACAAAATATACTGTTTCCTCAATAAATAAATGGCATAGGAACTTTAAAAATAAAATTAACAAATATTAAATAAATATTAAAAATTTTAAAAAGAAAATGTTATGGATTTTGAAAGAGACTCAAAAGCAATCAACCAAAGGCAGTGTGTGAACTGATTCAAAGAGAAGACTAATACTTTTTAAACTAGCAGGGAAAATTATGCACATACTGAATATTAGACACTGTGAAGGGATTTCTGTAAAATGTGCTGGTAATGACATAATGGTATTTTGGATTTTGTGTAGACATAATTTTTAAATATTTGTGAATGAAATGATACGTCTGTGATTTGCTTTGAAATACTCCAACAAATAGAAAAAAAAAGTCTATCAGGAGGGCATATAAGCAGCAAGAATGGCAAAATGTTGATTTTAAGTTAGAAGATAGGTACATGAGGATCATTATACCGTTCTGATTTTGTGTATGTTTGAAAATTCCCATTTAAAAAAAATAATAACCTGTTGCAGATTCCACTGGAGGCATTTAAAGAGTAATACATCTTTAATTTAAAAGTTTACAAATGTTGGATACCACACCCTTTACAAAATCATTTAAAATTTACAACCAAACAGGTTTTGATGTGAAATTAATAATGTGCAAAAAAATAGGTCGTTTTCCAAATTCCTTTTAGGGGTACGTGAGCGTAAAAGTTTGAAACTTGCCATAGAGAAATTCTTTTCCAGATACATGGCTTTCTTCCCTACTGTCTGAGTCAAGATAGAGATTTAAGAACAAATCCATTCACTCTCTTAGCCTCTCTTACATCTGGGGTTGGTCATGTGACCCAATATTGACCTTTAAGATGAAGAGTTAACTTTGCTGGGGAATTATGGGAAATATTTATTCATTATAAAATGAGATAAAGTGCCTCCTTGATTGCCCTGACTGCTACAACCCTGCCCACACGAGATTTGTATAAGGTCATATAAAAACATGGTTCTAGAAACTGCTGCAGCCATTCTGTGAAAACGGGAGAGGCACCATCTAAGGATGACAGAAAAAAGTGGAAGTGTGCTCCACAGAAGCAGAACTAAGACTGTGTAGGGATCAACATTTGTGAAAGGAAGTTGGAAGAAGCCAAATTCAAATGCAGGCCCAATAAAGTCTCAGTTAAAATGCAGTGAGCTTAGAGCGGAGCAAGATGGCGGAGGAGTAGGAGACCTAGATTTCGTCTGGTCTCAGAAATTCAGCTGAATAGGGATCAAACCATTCTGAACACCTACGAACTCAACAGGAGATCGAACAGGAGAGTAGCAACAACTCTCTGAACAGAGAAGCGACCACTTACTGGAAGGTAGGGCGTGCGGAGAAGTGAATCCGAGGCGATATTCGGGAGGATAGACGGTGGGGGAGGGGCCTCCGTCGGCCGCTTCTGGCAAGTGATAGAGCCGCGGAGCACAAAATCGGACCTTTTAGAAGTTGGCTCGGCGGAGGGACGTCGCTGCAGTGGCTAAGTGGGGGGTGGAATCCTCCCGGGACAGTGTGGTCTCAGGACCCTTGGGGTCACAGAGAGACCGGGGGTGCCTGAGTGCACCAGAGCTCCCAGGTATCAGAGCGGGGAAGCCGGCTGCAGAGACTGAGCAGAGTCGCGGGCTCTCAGCTCGGGGTTGCCATAAACTGTGATCTGCGGCCCAGTTGGGGCACGGCTCCCCCAGCAGGGACGCAACAAGCAGCAGATCCGGGGAGACTCCCCTTCCTTCCCAGGGAGGAGCGGTGCGGGAACGCACTGCAGGGATCTGCTGGGTTTGGAGACTCCGTGCGGGGTCGGGTGCCAGAGATAGCAACGCTCGATCACAGGCCGGGTGAGCACGGAGTGCGGCCGGAGACCGGGGACACGGAAGTGACTGCTTTTCTCTGGGGGCACACTGAGGAGTGGGGCCCCGAGTTCTCAGCTCCTCCGGGCGGAGATTGGGAGGCCACCATTTCTGCCCTGGTCCTCCAAGGCTGTACCGAGAGCTTGCAGGGAACAAAAGCTCCTGAGAGCAAACCGGAGCAGCTTCCTTAGCCCGGACCGACAAGGGCGGGGCAATTCCGCCTCCGGCAAAGACATTTGGAAACCACAGCAACAGGCCCCTCCCCCAGAAGATCAGCACAAACAGCCAGCAAGCCAAGAGCAAGTTGATCGATCAAGGAGAATGGGAGAACTCCAGCGCTAGGGGAATACTGCACATAGATTCATGGCTTTTTTTTTTTTTTTACCATGATTCATTATTTCATCAAAGTTAATTTTTGTTGACTGTTTTTTTTTATTTTTCTTTTTCCCTTTTTCAACCAACATCTTATCAATCCCTTTTTTTTAAAAAAAAACATTTTTTATTTTTCATTTTTAGAGTCATATTTTATCCCTTCATAGTAGTTACCCTTATTTTTGGCATATATATATAAGTTGTTCTCTCTTTAAAATTTTGAGGTACAGTTTCTTCTAACAGATCAAAATATACCCTAAATCACTAGGGTATGGCTTTGTTCTAATCTCCTGCCTGATCACATTCTCTCCCTTTTTCCTTTTTTTTTTCTTTTTTTTCTTAAATCTTCTTTCTTTTTTCAAACAACTTATCTTACCAAGTCCTTTTATAAAATCTTTTATAATTTTCATCTTTACAGTCATCTTCCATCCCTTCATTGTATCAACCCTTATTTTGTACATATATGTCTTTCTTCCTTTAAAATTTTAGGAGGCACTTTTTTCTAACAGACCAAAATACGCCCAAAATCTAGTGTGTGGCACTGATCTATGCACTAGCCTGATCATATTTGATCATATTCTGCTTTTTTTGTATTGTTTTGTTTTTGTTTTTATCTTTTTTTTTCTTTTTCTTTTTCTCTTTCTTTTTTCTTTCTTTCCCTTTCTTTTCCCCTGGTTTCAGGTCTTTTCGGATTTGTATACAGTATATTTGCTGGGGACATTGTAAACCTGTTAGCATTTTGTTCTCATTCATCTATTCTCCTCTGGACAAAATGACAAGACGAAAGAAATCACCTCAGCAAAAAGAACAAGAGGTAGTACCGTCAGCCAGGGACCTACTCAATACGGACATTAGTACGATGTCGGACCTAGAGTTCAGAATCATGACTTTAAAGATACTAGCTGGGCTTGAAAAAAGCGTGGAAGTTATTAGAGAAACCCTTTCTGGAGAAATAAAAGAACTAAAATCTAACCAAATCGAAATCAAAAAGGCTATTGATGAGGTGCAATCAAAAATGGGGGCACTAAATGCTAGGATAAATGAGGCAGAAGAGAGAATCAGCGATATAGAAGACCAAATGATGGAAAATAAAGAAGCTGAGAAAAAGAGAGAGAAACAACTACAGGATCACGAGGGCAGAATTCGAGAGATAAGTGATACGATAAGACGAAACAACATTAGAATAATTGGGATCCCAGAAGGAGAAGAGAGAGAGAGAGGGGCAGAAGGTATATTGGAGCAAATTATAGCAGAGAACTTCCCTAATGTGAGGAAGGAAACAGGCATTAAAATCCAGGAGGCACAGAGAACCCCTCTCACAATCAATAATAATAGGTCAACACCCCGACATCTAATAGTAAAACTTACGAGTCTCAGAGACAAAGAGAAAATCCTGAAAGCAGCTCGGGAGAAGAGATATGTAACCTACAATGGTAGAAACATTAGATTGGCAACAGACCTATCCACAGAGACCTGGCAGGCCAGAAAGGACTGGCAAGATATCTTCAGAGCACTAAACGAGAAAAATATGCAGCCAAGAATACTATATCCAGCTAGGCTATCACTGAAAATAGAAGGAGAGATAAAAAGTTTCCAGAACAAACAAAAACTAAAGGAATTTGCAAACACGAAACCAGCCCTCCAAGAAATATTGAGAGGGGTCCTCTAAGCAAAGAGAGAACCTAAAAGCAGCAAAGAGCAGAAACGAACACAGACAACAGACAGTTAACAGTCACCTTAAAGGTAATACAATGGCACTAAATTCATACCTTTCAATAGTTACCCTGAATGTAAATGGGCTAAATGCCCCAATCAAAAGACACAGGCTATCAGATTGGATTAAAAAACAAGACCCATCAATATGCTGTCTGCAAGAGACTCATTTTAGACCCAAAGACACCCCCAGATTGAAAGTGAGGGGGTGGAAAACCATTTACCATGCTAATGGACACCAAAAGAAAGCTGGGGTGGCAATCCTTATATCAAACAAACTAGATTTTAAAACAAAGACTGTAATAAGAGATGAGGAAGGACACTATATCCTACTTAAAGGGTCTATCCAACAAGATCTAACAATTGTAAATATCTATGCCCCGAACATGGGAGCAGCCAATTATATAAGGCAATTAATAACAAAAGCAAAGAAACACATTGACAACAATACAATAATAGTGCGGGACTTTAACACCCCCCTGACTGAAATGGACAGATCATCTAAGCAAAAGATCAACAAGGAAATAAAGACTTTAAATGACACACTGGACCAAATGGACTTCACAGACATATTCAGAACATTCCATCCCAAAGCAACGGAATACACATTCTTCTCTAGTGCCCATGGAACATTCTCCAGAATTGATCACATCCTAGGTCACAAATCAGGTCTCAATCGGTACCAAAAGATCGGGATCATTCCCTGCATATTTTCAGACCACAATGCTTTGAAACTAGAACTCAACCACAAGAGGAAAGTCGGAAAGAACTCAAATACATGGAGGCTAAAGAGCATCCTACTAAAGAATGAATGGGTCAACCAAGAAATTAAAGAAGAATTAAAAAAAATTCATGGAAACCAATGAAAATGAAAACACAACTGTTCAAAATCTTTGGGATGCAGGAAAGGCCGTCCTAAGAGGAAAGTATATAGCAATACAAGCCTTTCTCAAGAAACAAGAAAGGTCTCAAATACACAACCTAACCCTACACCTAAAGGAGCTGGAGAAAGAACAGGAAATAAAGCCTAAACCCAGCAGGAGAAGAGAAATCATAAAGATCAGAGCAGAAATCAATGAACTAGAAACCAAAAGAACAGTAGAACAGATCAACGAAACTAGGAGCTGGTTCTTTGAAAGAATTAACAAGATTGATAAACCCCTGGCCAGACTGATCCAAAAGAAAAGAGAAATGACCCAAATCAACAAAATCATGAATGAAAGAGGAGAGATCACAACCAACACCAAAGAAATACAAACAATTATAAGAACATATTATGAGCAACTCTATGCCAGCAAATTAGATAACCTGGAAGAAATGGGTGCATTCCTAGAGATGTATCAACTACCAAAATTGAACCAGGAAGAAATAGAAAACCTGAACAGACCTATAACCACTAAGGAAATTGAAACAGTCATCAAAAATCTCCCAAGAAACAAAAGCCCAGGGCCAGATGGCTTCCCAGGGGAATTCTATCAGATATCTCAAGAAGAATTAATACCTATTCTCCTGAAACTGTTCCAAAAAATAGAAATGGAAGGGAAACTTCCAAACTCATTTTATGAGGCCAGCATTACCTTGATCCCAAAACCAGACAAAGACCCCATCAAAAAAGAGAATTACAGACCAATATCCTTGATGAACATGGATGCAAAAATTCTCACCAAAATACTAGCCAATAGGATCCAACAGTACATTAAAAGGATTATTCACCATGACCAAGTGGGATTTATTCCTGGGCTGCAAGGCTGGTTCAACATCCGCAAATCAATCAACGTGATACAATACATTAACAAAAGAAAGAGCAAGAATCAGATGATCCTCTCAATAGATGCAGAAAAAGCATTTGACAAAGTACAGCATCCTTTCTTGATCAAAACTCTTCAGAGTATAGGGATAGAGGGTACATACCTCAATATCATAAAAGCCATCTATGAAAAACCTACAGCGAATATCATTCTCAATGGGGAAAGGCTGAGAGCTTTTCCCCTAAGGTCAGGAATGCGGCAGGGATGTCCACTCTCACCGCTGCTATTCAACATAGTATTAGAAGTCCTAGCCACAGCAATTAGACAACAAAAAGAAATCAAAGGCATCCAAATCAGCAAAGAGGAAGTCAAACTCTCACTCTTTGCAGATGATATGATACTGTATGTGGAAAACCCAAAAGACTCCACCCCAAAACTGCTAGAACTCATACAGGAATTCAGTAAAGTAGCAGGATATAAAATCAATGCACAGAAATCAGTGGCATTCCTATACACCAACAACAAGACAGAAGAGAGACAAATCAAGGAGTCGATCCCATTCACAATTGCACCCAAAACCATAAGATACCTAGGAATAAATCTAACCAAAGAGACAAAGGATCTCTACTCAGAAAACTATAAAATACTCATGAAAGAAATTGAAGAAGACACAAAGAAATGGAAAAACGTTCCATGCTCATGGATTGGGAGAATCAACATTGTGAAGATGTCAATGCTACCTAGAGCAATCTACACATTCAATGCAATCCCCATCAAAATACCATCCACTTTTTTCAAAGAAATGGAACAAATAATCCTAAAATTTGTATGGAACCAGAAGAGACCCAGAATAGCCAGAGGAATATTGAAAAAGAAAAGCAAAGCTGGCGGCATCACAATTCCGGACTTCCAGCTCTATTACAAAGCTGTCATCATCAAGACAGTATGGTACTGGCACAAAAACAGACACATAGATCAATGGAACAGAATCGAGAGCCCAGAAATGGACCCTCAACTCTATGGTCAACTTATTTTTGACAAAGCAGGAAAGAATGTCCAATGGCAAAAAGACAGTCTCTTCAACAAATGGTGTTGGGAAAATTGGACAGCCACATGCAGAAGAATAAAACTGGACCATTTCCTTACACCACACACAAAAATAGACTCCAAATGGTTGAAAGACCTAAACGTGAGACAGGAGTCCATCCAAATCCTAAAGGAGAACACAGGTAGCAACCTTTTCGACCTTAGCCGCAGCAACTTCTTCCTAGAAACATCGCCAAAGGCACGGGAAGCCAGGGCAAAAATGAACTATTGGGATTTCATCAAGATAAAAAGCTTCTGCACAGCAAAAGAAACAGTCCACAAAACCAAAAGACAACCGACAGAATGGGAGAAAATATTTGCAAACGACATATCAGATAAAGGGCTAGTATCCAAAATCTATAAAGAACTTATCAAACTCAACACCCAAAGAACAAATAATCCAATCAAGAAATGGGCAGAAGACATGAACAGATATTTCTCCAAAGAAGACATCCAAATGGCCAACAGACACATGAAAAAGTGCTCAACATTGCTCGGCATCAGGGAAATCCAAATCAAAACCTCAATGAGATACCACCTCACACCCGTCAGAATGGCTAAAATTAACAAGTCAGGGAACGACAGATGTTGGCGGGGATGTGGAGAAAGGGGAACCCTCCTACACTGTTGGTGGGAATGCAAGCTGGTGCAACCACTCTGGAAAACAGTATGGAGGTTCCTCAAACAGTTGAAATTAGAGCTACCGTTCGATCCAGCAATTGCCCTACTGGGTATTTACCCCAAAGATACAAATGTAGGGACCCGAAGGGGTACGTGTACCCCAATGTTTATAGCAGCAATGTCCACCATAGCCAAACTGTGGAAAGAGCCAAGATGCCCATCGACAGATGAATGGATAAAGAAGATGTGGTATATATACACAATGGAATATTATGCAGCCATCAAAAGGAATGAGATCTTGCCATTTGCAACGATGTGGATGGAACTGGAGGGTGTTATGCTGAGTGAAATAAGTCAATCAGAGAAAGACATGTATCACATGACCTCACTGATATGAGGAATTCTTAATCTCAGGAAACAAACTGAGTGTTACTGGAGTGGTTGGGGGTGGGAGGGATGGGGTGGCTGGGTGATAGACATTGGGGAGGGTATGTGCTATGGTGAGCGCTGTGAATTGTGCAAGACTGTTGAATCACAGATCTGTACTTCTGAAACAAATAACGCAACATATTTTAAGAAAAAAGAAAAAGAAGAAGATAACAGGAGAGGAAGAAAAGGGGAGTATGTCAGAGGGGGAGACAAATCATGAGAGATGATGGACTCTGAAAAACAAACTGAGGGTTCTAGAGGGGAGGGGGTAGGGGGATGGGTTAGCCTGGTGATGGGTATTGAGGAGGGCACGTTCTGCATGGAGCACTGGGTGTTATGAACAAACAATGAATCATGGAACACTGCACCAAAAACTAATGATGTAATATATGGTGATTAACATAACAATAAAAAATTAAAAAAAAATGCAGCGAGCTTTAAAGAAAGGATTTCCAATCAGAATGTCCTACTGAGGGCCTATGTGCCCTAACTTTAACTTCCAGCCTCAGCCTTGCTCAGTCCCTAGAGGCAAGCTTTCCTGGGAAGAATGGTTCTTATTCTGGGAAAATTTGCTAACTTCTCTTACTCTCAGTACCTACTTCAGAAGTTTAGTTTGTTGGCAGATTAACTGAGAAAAAGTGAGGTAAAACGCAGGATATGTAATAAGTCCCAAACAAAGGAAAGCTGCTCTTATTACGCGTGTCATCCAGTACAGATAAAAATAAACTTTTAAAAAGATAAACCATTTGTCTCTGTAAAAGGAAAATGTTTATCAACATTTAAAAGCATAGCATAAAAAAAAAGAAAAAGAAAATGTAGGACTAGTAGTGAATATACAAATGCACCATTACTTATAAGAAAAGATAACTCTAAAATTCATAAATCTGAATAAAGTACTCAGGAACCTTCCAGATACATTCTAAGAAATGATTTGTGTTTAAGAAGTGCCATACTCTCCTGTTCTGGCCACATCCACCACCATGACGTTCAGGGGGCAGAACACCATGTGGCCACACTGAGCAGCCGCAGCCAGGAGGTGTGTGGGCTGCACTGGGCCCCAGATGGATGACATTTGGCCAGTGGTGGCAACAATAACTTGGTCAATGTGTGGCCTAGTACTCCTGGAGACGGTGGCTGGGTTCCTCTGCAGACATTCACCCAGCATCAAGGGGCTGTCAAGGCTGTAGCTTGGTGTCCCTGGCAGTCCAATGTCCTGGCAACCGGAGGGGGCGCCAGCGACTGACACATTCGAATCTGGAATGTCTGCTCTTGGGGCCTGTCTGAGTGCTGTGGATGCTCAATCCCAGGTGTGCTCCATCCTCTGGTCTCTCCACTACAAGGAGCTCATCTCAGGCCATGGCTTTGCCCAGAACCAGTTGGTTATTTGGAAGTACCCAACCATGGCCAAGGTGGCTGAGCTTAAAGGTCACACTGCCCGGGTCCTAAGTCTGACCATGAGCCCAGATGGGGCCACTGTGGCCTCAGCAGCAGCAGATGAGACCCTGCGGCTATGGCGCTGCTTTGAATTGGACCCTGCACGGCGGTGGGAGCGGGAGAAGGCCAGTGCAGCCAAGAGCAGCCTCATCCACTAAGGCATCCGTTAAGGACCAACTCATCACCTCAGTTGTTTTTGTTTTTTTTTTTATTTTTCTAATAAAGTCATGTCTCCCTCTCAAAAAAAAAAGTGCCATACAAGTTTAATATACTAATATCATTCAATTATGTCCAATTAAATCCAATTATCTTTTTATTTCCACACCGGACCTTTTTGTTTATTTTCATGACAAATTGTAATCTAGAAAACTTGTTTACTAAAGACAATTCAAGTTGAAAGTAAAGCTATTTATTTGCAAACTTAGGCTGCATACGAAATTGATAAGATAGGAAAGTGATATACAGGGCTTCAAATAGGAAGAATAGGTCCCTGATATAATTAGTGGTGCATACTTTGCCAGTTTTCGAAAAAGAATAAGCTATGCATTCTTTTTATTGCCTTCCTTATGTCAGCAAGAGCTCCAGGAATGTGCATCTTGGGTTCGTATACTGTCTACACACTTTAGATTTAATTAATATTTTGGGCCAAAGTATAGAAAAAGGGCTAATCACATTTAGAGATAACATAAGATAGGAGACAAAAACTTTCATAGAGGATTCAAAAAGATTTTGACAGGCTTAAAAATGGGGGAGAATAATGAAATGTGACTTAGAGATTAGTGTACAATCTTGCCTTAAAGTTTAAGACTTACGAGGTTGGCAAACTTGATTTAATATATTTTCCTAGGTGATATGGTACCATATATACATATATATATATATATATATATATATATATATATATATAATGTGTAACATATATATATAATTATGTGTATATGTGTATATGTGTGTATATATGCATATATATATATATATATATATATATATATATATATCCCTAAAGGCTCCACCAAAAAGCTATTAGAACTGATAAATGAATTCAGTAAAGTCACAGGATAGAAAATAAACATACAGAAATCTATTCTATTTCTATACTAATAATGAAGGAACAGGAAGAGAAATTAAGAAGACAATTCCATTTACAATTGCATCAAAAATAATAAAGTACCTAGGAAAAACTTAACCAGAGGTGAAGACCTATGCTCTGAAAATGATAAAACAAGGATGAAAGAAATTGAAGATGACACAAAGAAATGGGAAGATATTTCATACTTGTGGATTGGAAGAACACATATTGTTAAAATGTCTATATTACCCAAAGTATCTACAGATTTAACGCCATCATTTTCAAAATACCAGCAGCATTTTTCACAGAACTGGGACAAAAAATCCTAAAATTTGTATGTATCCACAAAAGATCCCAAATAGCCAAAGCCATCTTGAAAGAGAAAAATAAAACTAGAAGTATTACAATTTCAGATTGCAAGTTGTACCACAAAGCTGCGGTAACCAAAACAGTATGGTAATGACACAAAAAAGAGACACATAGATCAATAGAACAGAAGAGAAAACCCACAATTATATGGCTAATTAATCTTTGACAAAACAGGAAAGAATATGCAATGAGAAAAAGACAGCCTCTTCAACAAATTGTGTTGGGAAAAATGGACAGCTACATGCAAAAGAATGAAACTGGACCACTTCCTTACACCATGCACAAGAATAAACTCAAAATGGATTAAAGACTTAAATGTAAGATCTGACTCCATAAAAATCCTAGAAGAGATCAAAGGCAGTAATTTTTCTGACATCAGCCATAGCAACATTTTTCTAGATATGTCTCCTGAGGCAAGGGATATAAAAGCAAAAATAAACTATTGGGACTAGATAAAAATAAAAAGCTTCTGCACAGTGAAGGAAATAATCAACAAAACCGAAAGGCAAACTACTAAATGGGAGAAGATATTTGCAAATGACATATCCAACAAAGGGTTAGTATCCAAAATATATAAAGAACTGATATAACTCATCACCCAAAAATAAACAATCCAATTAAAAATGGGCAGAATACATGAACAGACATTTCTCCAAAGAAGACATACAGATGGCCAACAGACACAGGAATAGATGCTCAACCTCACTCATCATTAGGGAAATGCAAATCAAAACTACAATGAGACAGTTGACCTCACACCTGTCAGAATGGCTAAAATCAACAACACAAGCAACAAATGTTGGCTAGGATATGGGGAAAAAGGAACTCTTGCCCACTATTAGTGGGAATGCAAATTGCTGCAGCCAATGTGGAAGACAGTATGGAGGTTCCTCAAAAAATTAAAAATAGTTAGAACTACCATATGATTCAGTAATCTCACTCCTGGGTAATTATCCAAAGAATACAAAAACGGTAATTCAAAGGGATATTTGCACCACTAAAGCAACATTATAAACAATATCCAAGTTATGGAAGCAGCCCAAGTGTTCATCGATAGATGAATGGATAAAGAAGATGTGGTATACATATATATATATACATACACAATAGACTATTATTCAGCCAGAATAAAGAATGAAATCTTACCATTTGTAACAACACTGATGGAGGTACAGAGTATACTGCTAAGTGAAATAAGTCAGAGAAAGACAAATACCATATGATTTCACATTATATGGAATTTAAGAAACAAAACCAAGGAGCAAGGAAAAAAAAAAAAAGAGAGAGACAAACTGAGAAACAGACTCTTAACTGTAGAGAACAAACTGATGGTTACCAGATGGAGATTAAGTTGTGCACTTGTGATGAGCACTGGGGGATGTATGGAATTATTGAATCACTATATTATACACCTGAAACTAATGTAACACTGTATATTAACTATACCGGAATTAAAATTAAAAGTTAATATAAAATATATATTTTTTCCTTAGGAAAAAAAAAACCCTGATTTTGTGGACTACATAACAAAAAGCAAGTAACAGTACTCTATTGTACTCTATACTGTATTTCAGTACTGCTGGAAAAAAAACAAAAACAAAAACCTGTTCTCTTCTTGGAATACATTGATATAATAATTCCCTAAATCCACCAAATGTACTGTATGTTATGTGCATAGCACTGTGACAATCTCTGTGAGAAACTGAAAGTCTGTGTAGGAGGGCTTAAGGTCTGCATGATCAAGAGATAGAATGGTCCTACTGTACCCTTCATACAATTATCGAGGCCCTACTATGGATAAGGCATGGTAATGGTTATGGGGTGGCAACAGATAAAACACAGCCACTGCTTAGAGTCTGTAATTTATTACAGATCATAGGATGGGGAGATATTTTTTCTTAAATTTTGAGGGTTTAGGCTTATTACAAAGTACAACTGTTCAGGGAAATACAATATTCAGAGGATAAATTAATCATATGCCCATACACACATACATTCCTATACAGAGAATTCCTAGTTAAATATTTAGAGGGTTTACCTCTGCCAAAGTGAAAACGGTGGCTCTTTCACCTTGGTATTCATAAGAATAATTTTGGGATAAAAATTCCCAAAGAAATTCTACTTACAAGTCTCAGCTCCTCAGCAATTCTAGCCTTTCTGACTACCCCAGATCTTCTTTCTTTTTTTTTTTTAATAGACTTTATTTTTTGTTTATTTTTAAACTAACATTTAGCTCTAGTGGAAAACTGTATTAAATGTTTTAAACTAATTAGAAAGGGGATAAACCCTGAGCTCACACAACAGAAGCAGAAGGCAGCTAATGAGAAGTCTGTGCAGACAAGAGAAAAATGATGACTGGCTCTTTGGACTGCCTGGGTGCTGCTGCCAAGTGGGCAGATCAGAAGCTCGGTGATGAAGATTTTGTGCAGCGAACAGTCATTGCATTTGTTATAACTTATCCTTATAAGACTATTTGAAGCTTTACCTTTCAACCTGACTTACTGTGATATTATAGAACTATTCTGCAAAGAATAAAACACTAACCACGGATATACAAACAAAGTGGGGGATAGAAATGAAAAATCGCTTTACATGTATGTATTTTTAATCTAATTTCTTTAAAAAAAAATAAGCGTGAACGACGATTTTAACACTTTGACATCTCTCAGGATGGAGCTGCTGCACTCTTCCTAGCTGCCCACGGTGGTGACTTGGATGTTATTCCATGATCGTTGTCTTCAGGAGCATAAGTCAACCAAGCGATGCAGGGACTGGCCGTCTACGCAGAGCGGTGAGACAGGGAGGACCTGCGGTCCCGCAGCAGCCCCAGAGATAACCGATCAGCCTTGAGTGTCTTCAAACCCTTTTGCCGCAGTAAATGGCACCCAGGCCGATTCCCATTGTAATGTAACCTGACAGGAGAATGCCTTTATGTTCACCTAGGCAAGCCTGGTCTGAGCTGTTGGCTCCAGGCTTCTTCAGTCTTTATAAGTTCAAGTACTGAGGGTTTTAGAGGGGAGGGGGGTGGGGCGATGGGTTGACCCAGTGATGGGTATTAAGGAGGGCACGTGTTGTAATGAGCACTGGGTGTTATACGCAAACAATGAATCCTGGAACACTACATCAAAAACTAATGATGTAATGTATTAAAAAAAAAAAAAAAAAAAGAAGTTCAAGTGCATAGGAGCCTGCTGTGAGCAGAGAATGAAAAGGTGGTCTAGCCAGGTCAGACTTGTCCAAGCTCTGTCTTCTTTGAAAGTGTCAACTCTGCGTATTTAATTCCTTTCCTTGCTGTTCTATGGAGGCCATGTGGCCTGGTAGGAGCAAGCGTGTCGTCTCTCGTGTCAGGATGTCACAGAGCCACTGTGGATCGTGCCGCAGAGGGGCCACAGCGAGGTGGTGAGGGTGCTGCTGCTGTGGCAGAGCCCACCTGGACGCCACCCTCAAGGTGAGCTGAGCAACAGAGATAGCGTGTGTGGCTGGGGGAGAGGGGGGCTCTTTTTTCTTTCTTTTTTTAATCATCAGTTCTTACAACAAAGTTGATTTCCGGATTGACTTGGAGAAGAGAGTTTTTAATCAGTTAATCTGATAATTTAACTGATTACCTCGATAACACAAAGGCCTAGGAGGTAAGCTAATTTCCCCCATCCTTCCGTGTAATTTTTTATTTTTTTTTTAACCTGAGGTGACAACACTATAAGGTCAGCTGAGTCTTGGTGGCTCCATTTTATTCTTGGTTAGATATACTTCATTGATCCGGTTGTCTTAGACTTTGCTTTTAGGCAACCGAATACACATGCAAATCCAGTGTGCACTCTATACCATTCTCTCTTTCTTTTTACTTTGAATCTACATAGAGTTACTGATAGCTCAATGCCATTGTCATACTCTACTTATAAAATTGTGCAACCATCCCTACGACTACTTCCGTTATTTTTTAGCAATTGTAAATGCAATGGCCAACATTTATATATGGTTATGTTTATTAACTATCTGCAAGTCTTCAAAGTGCTTTATGTAGAATAACTCACTTAATCCCTCAAACGAGCCTTTGATGTAGTCCCTACTATTTTCTCCAAATGCTATTACATCAGACTATGTTATATTTTGATCCATAGATCCTCACATAACACAGTTTTCTTGGAAAACCTAAGAGAAGTTTTTTTACTAAGGATATTGTATAGGCTTCCTGGGGAAGATATCATATGTTTTGATGGATGTCAACAATTTTCAAAAAGAAGAGAATAGGGGCACCTGGGTGGCTCTGTCAGTAAGGGTCCGACTCTTGGTTTCAGCTCACGTCATGATCTCATTGTCCTGAGACTGAGCCCCAGGACAGCTCTGCACTCGGTGGGGAAATCTGCTTCAGATTCTCTCTCTACCTCTCCTTCTGCCCCTCCCCCAACTCGCATTCTCATTCTCCTTCTCTAATAAATAAATAAATCTTTTAAAAAAAGAGAGAATAAACAAGGTGAGGAGAATGGAAATGTGAAATGCACATTCCAGGTACAGAGAAAGCATCAAAGTAAGAAAATGCAGAGTGTGTTAGGAAGATATCCAGACACTAGCCTGGAAATCAATCACAAAGGCTTTGAATGCCATATCAAGGACTTTGGACTCTTTTCTGTAAAGAAACAGATCATTTCAGAAATAGATTTCTCCCCTCATATGTAAAATAAACAAAGAAAAAAAAATACTCTTTACTGGTCACACCCTCACAGATAGCAAACTGCATCCACCCTTCCTAGAGGAGTCTGGGCCTGGCAAAAGTTCAAAAGGAAATGCTAGAGTCTGAAGATGTAAAAATCTTTTGACTTTCAACCTGCTTCACCTTTGAATGACTCCTGAGCAGTATGACAGTCCAACTCAGCCAACCGGAGCACACCCTATGGACTTACCAATATACAAAACACAAAAAACCATAGTTATCATCCATATTTTTGTTAATTAAACAAAGTTCATATGGCTTTATGTATGTGAGGTTTGACTATGAAAAAAGACTGATATTTTCACAACCATGCCAGAATTTATACTTCCATGTGAGTGTTGCACTTTGTGGGTATTCACTTGTGCTATATTGGTGATACTGCTGTCAAAACCTGCAGGGAATGACTTTCAAACCCAGGCCCTGAGCCACATGAAAACAGCCGTTTTCTTACTTCGCCTGTCTAATTTGTTACTGAGGTTAAATGGAATTAAAGGTCACTCTTCTTAGTTCTGAAATGACTTTTGACTATTTGGAAAAATAAAATTCATTCTCAAAGTATGCAGATTCACTATTTACATAGGAATAATAGATATCATTATTCAGCACTTAAATGTCTGGGAACTGTCGTGGTAAGTGGTATATGATCTGTTATGTGTCTTAGGCTATGAGATCACTTTGACATAGTTGGGTTAAATATCAATACAAAAGCCACACAGATAGACATAATTAAGTAGAAGAAAAACAGTCTGCAATGTGGTATGTAGAGATTTAAAATGAATCTGTAGCAGAGTGTGTAAAAATTGGTGATGTGGGTAAAGGGGTCTGGATTTAAAATCTTGGCTCTAACACTTGATGTCTGATCTCGGGCTGGTTGTTTGTAACCTCCCTTGGTTTCCTCATCTTTAAAATTATGGTAAAATGCATACTACATACATTATTCTTAACAAAATAGTCAGTGCTGGCCATTGGCTGGTTGGTTTAGGGAGTTTCAGCTGGGAAGGCTTGTCTTTGCTTCCTATGGCCTCTCATCCTTCAGCAGGGCCAGACTAGGTTTCTTCACATGGTGGTTTCTGGGGCAGAATCCCAAGATTGTGAGGATAAAAACGAAAGCTTCAAGGCCTCTTGATGCCTAGGCTCAATGGCCCACAACACCATCCTACCACACTCTTTTGCTTAAAGGATCTCACACATTCTGCTCATATTCAAGGGATACAGAAATAGACCCCACATACTGATGAGAAGAGTAATAGTCACATGACCAAAGGACATGCATATACAATGAAAGGAATGAGCTTTAAAAAAAAGATAATAACATGCTCCCAGTAATATTAGGGAGGTGGGATCTTAAAGAGGAGTTACCTCTGAAGGGCTTTAAGAGGGGAATAATAAGATGATCATATTTGCTTTTAAATGATCCCTCTAATGTGTGGAAAATAGATGGAGAGAGAAAAGACTAAGTACAGAGAATCCAATTGGGTGTCAGTTACAGTAGCTCGTTTCAGAGAGGAAGGTGGGCCTGTAGTCTGTCGTGGCAGTGTGACAGATGGAAGTAGACACATGGAGAAGCTCTTACAAGATACAGAAGCAAAAGACTTGGCAAATATAACTGGCTTTTGGAAGAATAGGGCTTGTTAACTTGCCCTCTTTCCCATCACCTGAGTTAATGAATCTACACCCAAACTAATGAACCTACACCAAACTAAATAAAGCCAATGGGTTTAAAAGAAATACAAAAGACACAAATTAAAGTTTGCTGGAAATGTGAAGATTCAGCTGCTGGTGACACTTATTATTGTTCAAGTGTCCAGTGGTACTGTGGAATGGTGGGAAATCTATTAAGAATACCTGATGGCATCCTTTTACAATGCCATTTTCATAGGACTTTAATTTACATTTTATAAATTATGCAATATTTTATAAAGTGAGTGAAATCTTTTAGTATTCTAAAGTGCAACACTGTATTTTTGCCAGCTTAGAGTTTTGAACATATAATTTCTCATTCCCTGATTCAGTAATAAGCTTTCCAAAAGGTGAGACCTGTGGAAATGTTGAAATGAGTTATTCCATCTCCTTGTCAATTTTTTAAAAAGTAATTTCCACATTAAGTACTGTTCACATACAAACCATAATGGGGATGTCTGATATGCCTGCAGTAAATGCCTAAAGTAAGTTAACATTAATCAGGAATGTTTGTTTTAATCCTTATAGAGATATTAAAGGTAAACATTCTAATGGCAATTGAAATGGACTCTATTTGTAAAAAGTGTGTACTTTAAGACTGGGAAGGGGTAGGGGTCTCCTGTAAATACCTCATTAAAGCACACTGAGACTCAGTAGGTGGTACTTCCAAACGAGACCAACAGAGATCTTTTGGGATTTGTACAGGTCTGAAACAGGCCAGTTTGACACAAAGAGTGGAATTTAACTACTTGCACGGCAGCTGACCACTTCCAAGAAGCACTGACGTCATTGTTTTGAAGTATTGAAGCCACTGTGTTGGATCAAATTAGCACAGTTAAGATTCTTTACATAACTGGCACTTCAAAATACCAGGTGCCAAGTGGACAGTGTACCCTGATTTAGCTAGAACAGTCTTCTTCCACACATGTAGACCAGGGATTTACAGCCTTGTTTCTATGATATTTCAGTGCATTTCCATGGATCTCCAGAGAAGCCTGGATGGTTTCAATTCATAATACATTTTGATTCATTTAAAATGTACCATCGCCTTTTTAAAAATTGATATGGAATATGAAATGATAAAGTAGTGCATTTTTAAAAACTTTGCTCTTCATTGCACAGATGCCTTCTTAGATACAGGCATACCTCATTTTCTTGCACTTTGCTTTATTGCACTTTGCAGATATTGTACCTTTTAAAAATGAAGGTTTGTGGCAATCCTGCATCGAGCAAGTCTATTGGCACCTCTTTTCACAAAAGCATTTATTCACTTCATGTCTCTGTGTCACATTTTAGTAATTCTCACTATATTTCGAACTTTTTTCATTATTATTACATTTGTTATGGTGATCCATGATCAGTGATCTTTGATGTTACTATTTTAATTGTTTTGTGGTGTCAGGAATCAAATCATTATAAGACAGTGAACTTAATCAACAGATGCGTGTGTGTCCTGGGTATTCCACTGACTGGCGTAACTCCATCTGTCTCTCTCTCTCCTCAGGCCACCCTATTCCCTAAGACACAACAATACTGAAATTAGGTCACTTAATAAACTTACAACAGCCTCTAAGTGTTCAAGTGAAAGAAAGAGTTGCATTGTCTTTCACTGTTAATAAAAAGCTAGAAATGATTAAGCTTCATGAGGAAGGCATGTCGAAAGTTGAGATAGGTTGAAATGTAGGCCTCGAGCCAAACAGTCCAGTTGCAAATGCAAAGGAAAAGTTCTTGAAGGAAATT
This sequence comes from Zalophus californianus, assembly GCF_009762305.2. NCBI lineage: Eukaryota > Metazoa > Chordata > Mammalia > Carnivora > Otariidae > Zalophus > Zalophus californianus. Next base: position 154,349,073 of record NC_045595.1, on the reverse strand, counting down.
AAAAGTGCTACTTCAGTGAACACACAGATGATAAGAAAGTGAAACAGCCTTATTGCTGATATGGAGAAAGTTATCAGTGGTCTGGATAGATCAAACTAGCTACAACATTCCCTTAAGCCAAAGCCAGAGCAGGGCCCTAACTCTCTTCAATTCTAGGAAGGCTGAGAGAGGTGAGGAGGCTGCAGAAGAAAAGTTGGAAGCTAGCAGAGGTTGGTTCATGAGGTTTAAGGAAGAAGCCGTCTCCATAACATAAAAGTATAAGGTGAAGCAGCAGGTGCTGATAGAGAAGCTGCAGCAAGTTATCCAGAAGATCTAGCTCAGATAATTCATGAAGGTGGCTATACTAAACAACAGATTTTCAATATAGACCAAACAGCCATCTATTGGAAGAAGCTGGTATCACAGCTAGAGAAGTCAATGCCTGGCTTCAAACCTTCAAGGGACAGGCTGACTTACTTGTTAGGGGCTAAGGCAGCTGATGACTTGAAGTTGAAGCCAGTGCTCCTTGACCATTCTGACAATCCTACGGCCCTTAAGAATTATGCTAAATCTATTCTGTGTATTTTCTATAAATGGAACAAAAAACTCCAGAGGAGAACACATCTGTTTACAATATGGTTTACTGAATATTTTACGCCTACTGTTGACACCTACTGCTCAGAAAACAAGATTCCTTTCAAAATATTACTGTTTATTGACAATGAACCTGATCATCCAAGAGCTCTGATGGAGATGTAAAATGAGATTAACATTTTCATGTCTGCCAATGTAACATCCATTCTACAGCCCATGGATGGGAGTATTTTCAACTTTCAAGTCTTACTATTTAAGAAATATATTTCCTAAGTCTGTACATGCCATAGACAGTGATCCCTCTGATGATCTGATCAAATTCAACTGTAAACTTTCTGGAGAGGATTCACCATTCTAGATGCCATTAAAAACATTAATGATTTGTAGAAAGAGGTCAAAATAGCAATATTAACAGAAGTTTGGAAGAAGTTGATGCCAGCCCTCATGGATGACTTTGAGGGTTCAAGACTTGAGTGGAGGAAATAACTGTATAAGTTGTGGACAAAGAAAGAGAACTAGAATCAGCAGTGGAGCCTGAAGATGGGACTGAATTGCTGCTATTTCATGATAAAACTTTAATGGATGAGGAGTTGCTTCTTACGGATGAGCAAAAAGTAGTTTCTTGAGATGGAATCTACTCCTGAGGCAGATGTTGTGATGATTGTTGAAATGACAACAAAGGATTTAGAAGAGGACATAAATGTAGTTGATAAGGAGCAGTGCCGTCTGTATTGACAGTGGGTTATTAATTACACATAGAAATTATATTTCATTTACATTGCATTTTATGTGGATTGAGAAGAGAAAGAGAGATGTAATATCTGTATTGGGCAAGATGAAATTTTGGCCAATAGGAACTTCTTTCCCAATTTAATAGTTGAAAGAGACTGCATGAATGAGGTGAGAAGAGATTTTAATTTTAGAATAATTCTGTTTAAAAGAATCTATCAAAAGTCATTATTAAAAATAAGAGAGCATTTTAATTTTTTTTTAGATTTTATTTATTTATTTGAGAGAGAGAGAGAGAGAGAAACAGCATGAGAGGGGAGAGGGTCCGAGGGAGAAGCAGGCTCTCCGTCAAGCAGGGAGCCCGATGTGGGACTCAGTCCCAGGACTCTGGGATCATAACCTGAGCCGAAGGCAGTCGCCCAACCAACTGAGCCACCCAGGTGCCCCAAGAGAGCATTTTTAAATCTGTGGCATGGGTTAGTCATGACAAGGAGTGTCATGATAAAAGACAGCTAATGCAACAGGAGATGGGGAAAAAAAGAATGTATAAAGGTAATGAGTTAGAGAAAAAAAAAAAACCCAAAAAACAGGTTTTTTTTCAAGGCATCTGGGCAAAGGGCTTGTAGGATTTTGGTGGAGCTTACAATTCAGTGAGTCATTGAAGTATTATGGTTGGACAACAGCCATCAGGCCAAAAAGCCATGGAACGAAAAGGTACCCTTCAACTTGGTTTTCTCCTTCACCTCAAATATGTTGAAGAGGCCAGTAAACCTAAGGCCTGATTTCCCTCTTGATGTAATAGTCTTTGCACAGCATTCGAAGAGAGAGGCTCTTAGAATTTAAGGAATGGCAGCAAAACAAACAACATGGAGATAATTTAAAAGGTGGTAGGAGGTGAGGAGCAGCAAAGCCAATCTGATATTAGCTCACCTTCTAATTCATGTTCTTCTCCCCTTTTCAATTTATCAGGTATTCGGCTTTGTCCCACACTTTTTCTATAGCTTCAAAAAGCAGCTTACCAAAATGAATACATACATACATACAACAACAAAAACCCAGACTCTTTGCTAAGGCTCCTCATCCTCCCTCCTCTGCCATCAGAATGTTGTCTGAATACCATCCTAAAGGAAAAGTCACATTTAATGAGAAAGTAGGAAGAAGACAGAGATGAAGCAGGAATCACAGTGGCACAAAACTAGAAAGGGACCTTTCTTTGCTTAATAAATATTTATTGCAAGTATCTGCCAAATTACCTTTTAAAGATTTTTATATGCATCTTGTGTCTTTCATCTTTTTTGTGTCATAGTTTATGTAAGCCATGAGAAGTGCATGTGTCAGGTAAATGTTGATTTACATGTAAATTGTATTTGCTAACCTTGCTTTAAGTGAAAAAAAAAAGATCTAGAAATTTATTATTTTCCTCATTAATTTCTACTTCAAAAAAATCAAATATTCAAAATCAATTTTAAACAGAAAAGAGTACGTTGGGCTTTTGTTTGGTACTTTTGGCCCTCTCTGTGCCTTCCAGAAATCTGTGCTGATTGAAGTCAACAAGATGGGTTTTCACCATCTACTATCTGTTTACAATGGGGTCCTGAAAAGATAAGCACCTAGTCCAAATTCGTGTGTTAGAAATACACGTATCTTAGGAGGGGTCCCTGTAGATAATCCCAAGAGAGCAACAATCCAAGGGGTAGACTGGGACAGGAAGAAGCCAAAGAAAGGAAGTACAGGAGGGAGAAAGGGTCTTAATAACAAAATCAATGATCTTAAAACCCCATGTTTAAATAAGTAGTTTATTTCCAGTTTTTCTTCCACTGGGGCATTTTTAAGTGTCTATGCTTGTATAAGGTGTACATAACCTAAACCAGAGTTGAGAACATTTGCCAAGATCATGTAAGTTGCCTAACCAACAAAATGTAGCATTCATTTAAGATTTTCAACAGGAGGAGAAAACACCATTAATCAGAAATAGGTGCAGACTTGGATTTTCCAGAAAATTCTGGGTTGTGGTTTCTAACCCTTGCTCCCTCTTCAATACTCCTTATCCCACTCCATGTTCTTTCAGAAGCTTTCCTTAGTACTTGGGCAAGAACCAGGCAATTTAGTTGATAACCCATTGTTTTGAAAAGAGAAGGCATCCTTTCTGGCCAGAAAGCAAAATGAAGGGGTCTCTAAGGACACTGTCCAGTAAGAGGTACTGAAATATCCAGAGCTCTGGAACAAAGGAATAATTACCAGAGGACCTTCAACACTATGATACTATGGGACAACTATACATAATTACAACAACACTTAAGGGTTAGCTAGAAAGTAACAATAGTATTTTGGAGTTGTGAGGAACTGTGGAGTTGCCTGTTCTCATTTTACACATCAGCCTCACACCTGCCAACAGGTGCTGAGAGATACCGAAATCTCATTTTCTGATGGATGTATCATAAATCTAATAAAACACCAGCTTCTAGTTCCTCCCTTGTACAGACCCCAATGAGTTCTGAGAGTTGCACAGTGCTTTTAAATGAGCGGAGAGGAGTAGAGAGGCCAAATTGCAAACAGGAGGTTATTTCTTAAGGAGTATTTTGGGGAAAATGCCTATAGAGATTCCAGAAATTAGAGACATGGATCTCCAAGCCTTAAGCAAACTATGGTTATTTGGTTTCTAATTTTCTTTTTTTATTTTTTAAAGATTTTATTTATTTGAGAGAGAGAGATAGCGAGAGAGAGAAGGAACAGGGAGGAGAGGGAGAAGCAGGCTTCCCACAAACAGGGAGCCCAACGTGGGGCTCGATCCCAGAACCCTGGGATTATGACCTGAGCTGAAGACAGACGCTTAAACAACCGAGCCACCCAGGCACCCCTGATTTCTAATTTTAGATAAATATTCCATTTCATAAATAATTTTGTATGTGACATTTTGTATTCTTAAGAGATCTCCCCGGTTATAAACTTCAGGACCCACAAAATCTGGATTACTCCTTCATGTATTTAAAAGTTAATTCTCCCTTATGAGTTTAAACTGATTTAAGATGGTTCACTTTTGATGACTGCTTAAAATATTTTAGATTTATTTATCTCTGTGAAAGAACTATATGTGTGAAGATGTAGAAATACATGGTTACACGGATTAAAAAAAAAAGGTTCAAAGCTTATAATGTGATGTTTCCTTACTACCACCTGGTGGCAGTATCCCGAAAATGTAAAATGTAAAGTGTAAAGTTTTATTTGCTTTGGGTGTCAAAGCAATGCTTATGAAGGGGAGCGGTATATATAAAACACACATACATATATAGATAGCACATATAATAACAATAAATCATGTTTTACTTGTTTATATTGTGACAATCCTCTATCATAACAATCATGAAGTTGATAAATTAGAATCCTGTTGTTTGGTGTTGCTTTTCAGGTAATAGATCTGGCCTTTTTATTTAGTATCTGGATGCCTGTAACAGAGATTAAAATAAGTTCTAGGTAGTGAGAAACAGTATACTTGATGTCCATGAATTCTCCATAACTTGAGGGAGGGGGCAGGGAAGATCTGTGTTCTTTAGGTTGTGCACACTCTTCAGTGCTTCATGCTTTTATTTTAATTTTTTAAAATATTTATTTATGTATTTGAGAGAGAGAGGAAAGAGCACATGTACATGCATGGGCGGGAGGGGCAGAGGGAGAGAGACTCTCAAGCAGACACCCCGCTGAGCACAGAACCTGGTGTGGGGCTCCATCTCATGACCCTGAGATCATGACCTGAGCTGAAACCAAGAGTTGGAGGCTTAACTGACTGAGCCACCCAGGTGCCCCAGTGCTTCATACTTTTAAAGAAAATGTGAAAAATACCACATTTTTTTTTTTTAATTTGAGCGAGGGAACACGAGCAGGGTGGGGGGGCAAAGGGAGAGAGAATCTCAAGCAGACCCCACGCTGAGCATAGAGCCCACTGTGGGGCTTGATCTCACAACAATGAAATCATGACCTGAGCCAAAAACCAAGAGTCGGATGCTCAACTGACTGAGCCACCCAGGCACCCCCTAAAATACTGTATATTCTTATTGATTGCATCATTGCTGAGATTATAATATATTCCTTATACATTGAAAAATCTAGAATTATATTAAAACTTGGATATATTAAAAATCATGCTAATCTTACTCATTATAACAAATTAGGTATTATAATTTGGGAGGAAAAAAACATTGCAGGCCTTTGTCAGTGTGCTGGCAATTTCTGTGTCCTGTTTTGTGGCGGGCTGGACACCTCTGTGGGGCTTTTACATTGATCCACCGGATTTTCTTAAGCAAAAAAGAAACTCACAGATTCTCTATGTACTAAACAGACCGTTGGCAAAAGCTAAACAGCTGTTGGCTGTATGATACATATTTGGCTAAAAACAAACCCATCTGTATTTAATGCATTATTGCCAAAGTGTAGTAACATGCTGTTTCCAGTCTGAAAACACTGGTACCCTCGTGTGAGACGATCAAATTGAAAATCTCACAACATGGCTCTTGCACTTCTTGGCTATGCAAGTGGAAAACCCAGGAGTTTGCCAGAGGAGAGCAGAATTTGTTTCCAGAGGCTTAGTCTAGAAGGCAAGGAGAATGGCGCTGAACAGGCACAGACCAGAAAATTCTTTCCCTTGATAACCTTTAACTATTTTATCTCACTTTTCAAAAGAATCCCTTAGGGTATATTGCCTCTTGGACGATGTATTGTATAATCTTTATTTTTATTGATTAAGAAAGTAGTATCTTCCCAACAGTAAAAAAAAAAAAAAAAAAATTTTAGAAAATGCAAAGAAGAAAAAAAAACCCACACAGTATACCTGGATGTGCCACTGCTGAATAAAGTTATTTATTTAATGACTTAGGTGCTTAGCAGTACTCAGTCAACCTATTCACTAGGATCTTTGCCTTGGATAACAAGTGAAAAAAACAGACTAAGAGAGGCTGGACCACTTGCTAAGGTTATTTCGCTCTTAAGTGCTCAAGCGAGGATTTGAATCTAGGTTTGCTTTATTTAGAGCTGACAGCTGGGGCTTTCACTATGACAGCATACCACCTCTCATTATGAAAATATTACCATTCAAAAAAAAAAAAATGTCCCCAGAGGCCACTGGAATATAGACAACTGTTTTTATGATAATTGAAGATCTGGAAATTTTAAAAATTAGATTATGTAATAACTACAACTGGAAGCAACAACTTCCTTTGGTCACAAGTGAAATACTCACAAATTAATGTACTAAAATGTATCTGTAAACAATTCGGTTTGGGATTTCCTAGGATCTATCATTTAAAGGAAAAAAAATGTGTTAGCTAAAGTATGTTTAAAAGTTAATTAGTGTAATGAAATTTTCCTCTAAATACTAGCACTCATTTTATTTGAGAAAACACCGAACAATTTGGGGGGAATTCTTGTAGTTTTTTTTTTTTTTTTTATGATCTGAATAATGCATAGCTTTTTCTCATAATAGGCAAATGTTCAAATCAACCTCAAAGAAATCTTCACCTGGAAAGCTCTAACTAAATGAGCATTTTTCTCTGCCTACTGCCAGCACCAGCTTCCATAGTAAACAGTCAACAGCTGGAGTGGTAACAAGGAACTCTCTGTGCAGTTAATGAGAGCCCCATGTTTCACAGCTCAGAGACTATAAAATACCTTTCTTTAAAAAAAAAAAAAAGGTATTTGCAAAAATCTCACTTCTTTGTTTGAGTGTAGACCCAGGAAACTTTTGCTTTTAAAGGAATAAACTCTTTACACTAATAATCAAGTTCATAGAACTGTAAAATATAAATGAAGATAGTTTACAAAGTGATTGGTTTTGTGATATACAATGTCACAATCCCATCAAAACAACCAAGATGTGTCTGGAGTATGATTAAATCTAACAGTGACTATTTTTAAAATAATATTTTCCCCATGTCTTAAGTGAAAGAAAGAAGGGATGGAAACATTATCTATGGAAGCGTTCAAATAAATGCTATAAAAATGCAAGATACAGAGAATATATTAGTCCCGATACATAAGAACATCCTTGAATATATATTTTTAAACATGTTGACAAAATGCCACTTTCCCTGGAAGACACTCTAAATAATTTAAATTAACTCTGAAAAAATGTTTGCCAAGTCTTTTGTTTAATTCAAGTTTCTCTCCTGCTTCCAACTGGCATTTGGTTTTGTTCAAAAATGTTTATAAGAAATACTGTAGACCCCTCTCAGACCTACTAGTAAGTAAAATTTGAGGACAACTGGAAAAATTGGGCCCAGACACAAGTCATATTAGAGCAGAATGGGAGTACCCAGGGGAAAGAGCAGAAACAGAGAGAGGCATAAAAGAGGAACCTGAATGAGAGAAAAAGTGAACAGCGAGGAGTTGAGGGAGAAAAGGAAGACCAAACATTTAAAAGAGACACAAAGAGAGGAGGAGAGAACAGAAGAGCACTGGTCATGCTCCAAAGATGGGAAATGAGCAAGGAGAGAATAAGGTGCAATTCTAGATGCTATATATCTCAAGCTTACTTAGTCCTTAAGACAATTATATAGAAGAGGGATCATTGACCTCCAAGGTGTAGCTTTGTGGAAAGAAGATGGACACTGAGTCACACTGAGCACCTATAAATTGCATGACTTTGGCAATTAATCTCAGAGAAGTCACTTCAAAGGTAAACCAGGAAGTTTTGAGCCTTAAGCTACGTGAGCTGGCATATGTAGCAATATCTATTATGCTTTATGTCTTTTGGATTAATAGATATTTGGTTAGTGATAATTTAGGCTTCACTTTACAGATTAAACACTGGCTTTCAAAGAGGTTCAAGGGCTCCAACTTAGAAATCACTCACCGTGTATGTTTTTTTAAATGTGTATAAAACAGCACAATCCTAGCCTAGTGTAGGTTCTCACTGAATAGCTGCTGTTACCCTTATCCCACACTTTGCTCCAGGCTTGACTGTCTCTTCTCACCATTCTGAAGTCACCTTGGCAATGTCTGATGAGGACTATGGAAGTGTCGCTGTGAATATCTACTCTTTGTTGGAACATAAAGAATTTAGTTTGCAAATACCAAGGTGGCCCATCAATAGCCCATACTAGATTTCAAAGCATTTGCAGAACAGCTTAGTTTGGACTAGCCCCATTTCAAGGGCTCAGTAGCCACATGTGTCAGTGGAGATATAAAAGAATTTAAGGAGAGCAATAATAAAAGAAACCACTGTCCACACTACACTTATTTTTCCCCCAAGTAAGCTAACCAGAGAAGCAAACCCTCCAAACTTAAAAAAAACCTCTCCTTCATCAAATATTTACTCTAGCCTGGGGCATTTTGAGGCTTGGCTTTACTGAGAAATCCAAAGTCACAAAATATGAACTTCCTTACTTTCTTCCTCTTTTCCTCAAAATGTCTCGGCAGCCATTTCCTCCTCATAACTTCTCAGGAGCCAAGTTTTGGGGTTTTGTTTGTTTGCTTGTTTGTTCATTTTTACCAATTCTCTCTTTCCTCACTTCTGTCTCCGAGGCCAAAGTGTTTTCCTTCACTCGCCTTCTGCCTGCTTTTCTCATTCCCTCATTCCATCAAACATCATCTTGTACAACTTCAGACTCACCTTCTACAACGTGAAGTACACCTGGCTTCCTTGGGCTCCCTTTTTTAAACAAGCAGGAACTCAGACAATCCCAAAGCTGTTTTAGATTCACAGAAAAATTAAATGGAAGAAGGTACAGAGATTTCCTATATACTCCCTGCCTCTCAAATGCACAGCTATCAACACCATCAACATCCCACACCAAATTGGTACATTTGTTCCAACTGATGAACCTACACTGACATGTCATTATCACCTCAAGTCTACAGTTTAAATTAGGGTTCCCTCCTGATGTGTCACACTGGGTTTGGCAAATGTATAATGCATGTAACCACCATTGTAGTATGACATAGAATAGTTTCACTTCCCTTAAAACCCTCTATGTTCTACCTATTCATGTCTCCCACCTCTTTTAGCCCCTGGAAACCACTAATGTCTTTAATGTCTTCACAGCTTTGCTTTTTCTAGAATGTGATATAGTTGGAAAATCACAGTATGTAGCCTTTTCAGACTGGCTTCTTTCACTTACACATGTGCATCTGCATGTCTTTCTATGGCTTGATAGTTCGTTTCTTTTTAGTGCTAAATAATACTCCATCATCTGGATGTACCAAGTTTATTTATCCATCACACACTGAAGGGCATCTTGATTGCTTCCAGAGTGTTGGCAACTATGAATAATGCTGCTATAAATATCCATGTGCAGGTCTTTGTGTAGATATAAGTGTTCAACTCAATTGAATAAATACCAAGGGACATAATTGTTAGGTTGTATGGTAAGAGTATGTTTACTGTAAGAGTTTTACAAAAAATTACCAAACTGTATTCCAAAGTGGCTATACCATTTTGCATTCCACCAGCAATGAATCAGAGTTCCTGTTGCTCCATATCCTCACCAGTATTTTGTGTTGTCAGTGTTTTGGATTTGTGCCATTCTAATAGGTATGTAGTGGTATCTCATTTTTGCTTTAATCTGCAATTCCCTAATGACATATGATATTGAGCATCTTCTCATATCATTTGACTTATTTGTCATCTGTATATCTTCTTTGGTGAAGTGTCTGTTCAGATATTTTGCCCATTTTTTACTCAGGTTGTTTGTTTTCCTATTGTTGAGTTCTAAGAGTTCTCTGTTTACTTTGGAAAACAGCCTTTTATCAAATGCGTCTTTTGCAGATATATTTTCCCAGTCTGTGGCCTTACTATTTCTTAATTCTTTGATAACTGCCCCACCCCTATTTATTCTCCTAAAACTGCTTTTCCCAAGGTCAGCAGCAACAATCTCACATACAGACTGGCGATGGTTGTACAATGCTCTGAAAGTACTCAAAAACCACTGAATCATGCAGTTTAAATGGGTGAATTTTATGATCTGTGCTATTGATTTATATCTCAAAAAAGCTGATACATATATACACACACACACATAATACATCTATGCATATATACATACACAGAGCCGTAGAGAAAGGGGAGATGAGAGAGAGATAAAAAACATGAAAACAAATGGATTTTCTCATGCATCTGTCCTTGAGCTGGCTGCTGTATTCTGTGAGTCCTTCATCCCTTGTTTGAAACACTCTCTTCTGCAGGCTGTTTTTGTACTCTTACTCTAGTCCTCCTGTCTCTCAGATGGCTCCCACCCTGTCTCTGTACCTGGCTCTTCCCTCTTATCCCCACCAAATGTGGAGCCTTCTATAAATATCTGTATGTGTTTCCTCTTCTGTGTATTCTCTAAGTTACCCATTTCCTCTTTCCACTTCAGTCATTTATTCTCTTTTGATGACATCTATCTACATACATCCTATCATAATCCTACTCCTAAAACTGAGACTTGACATTGCTGGTTGTCTTTGCCTGGATGTCCTTATTCACAGTTAAATTTGACCTCTACATAGAGGCAATTGTTTCATACTACTTGTCTCTAAGTCTCTCCTGGGAGAAGATGTCTGTGGAACTAAGATTTGGGAGGGTGGAGCCGGACTGCTGGAATTTCAGCCTTAGAAAAGAGAAGAAGCAGGGGCACCGGGGTGGCTCTGTCAGTTAAGCATCTGCCTTCGGCTCAGGTCATGATCCCAGGATCCTGGGATGGAGCCCCATATCGGGCTCCCTGATCAGCGAGGAGCCTGCTTCTCCCTCTCCCTCTGCTGCTCTCCCTGCTCATTCTCACTCTCTCTCAAATAAGTAAATAAAATCTTTAAAAAAAAAAAAGAAAGAAAGAAAAGAGAAGAGAAGAAGCAGACCTTTGAGAGAATAATGCCGAATTAAATGCCATATTCACCCACATTATTAAGGCTTTCAAGCTATCTGCTTTTCTCTGTCTTTCTCGGCAGAGCCAGCCCTCTCTACTTCCTAACCTGCTATTCACTCCTTAGCTCACTGAAATCTGGCTTTTGTTTCTACCACTTCTTGAAACCATTTTGGCAAAAATCATCAAGACAACTTCAGCGAAAATCCCATGGACAGTTTAGTCCTTGCCTTACCAGAAAAAGCTTTCAACTTTACATTCCTTTCAGAAATACAGTTCTTTTCTTTCCATGAAACAGGCATGTTGGGTTCCTGTCCTAGCCTACTTTTAAAAAAATCTTATCTTACTTTTTTTCATTGTTTCCTCCTCTACCTTCCCTAGCGTTTTTCTATGATCTTCCCTCAGATCTTTCCTTTAATCTACATGCTTTCTAATGGTGCAGCCTATCTCTTATTCCCGTTTACACATTGATGAATATTTTTTCTATCTTGAGCATATATCTGCTCTTGGGCTCAGATCCCTGAACTCCTCTCTGGCTGGACATACTCAAGTTGCTCTTCAACCGGCAACTCAAACTCAAGTGTCTAAAACTGAGCTCTTTACCACCCATCCCCAACCAATTTGTTCCTACTCTTGTCCAAACAATATTTGTGGAATGCATAGAAGAGGGAAATAAAAGGGGGGATGGGAAAATAAAAAGACAAGAAGCAGAGAAACTGTGAGTTTAGAGAGCACAATATTAACACCCATTAAACTGTTCTGCAGTATTTATTCATGGTCAGAAAGAACTACGGTTTAAGATAATGCTTTAAGTCATATTTCAGGAAAACTATGTCCCCCCACTTTGGCATTTGCCCTTCCTTTTTGGATGTCCTTTCAATCGGGGCATACTTTAAAGAGTATCATTCTAACTTGTTTGCCTAATCGACCCTAATTGCTTGTACTACTGCACAATCTAGTCCTCAGCAATAAGGAAGACAGCTTCAGGTTTATACGTTGTTGCTGATAGAAACACCACAAAGATTCAAGGCCAACCTTACTAGCAACTTTTTTTTTAACCAAATACATACAAAGCACTAACAACGTATGTGGCATTTTCTAAGCGCTCCTCATACACATGGATTTTTACAACCTACAAGGGTACAAGGTAGATTCTATTATCTCCATCCCCTTGTCATAGATGGAGTAACTGAAGCACAGGGAAAAACATGCCAAAAGTCACATAGGGAAGAAAGTGCCTGAGACCAAATTTAAACTCAAGCAGTCTGGCCCCAGAACCTAGGCCCTTAACCACTAGGTCACACTGTTTCTCTGATGGGTGAATAAGTGATTACACAGTTAGTATGATTTCATGGGGACTAGGAAGGCTCAATTTCTTTGAATGGGCACTCTTATCATATCATTTTGCTGATGCCTAAAATTCCAGGTCAGAGCTTAATCCCTTTAGTGAAACACAATGATCTCTATTCAAATGCAAATATAACCTTATCTGTCCTTTATACTTTAGTACAAATTGATTTAGCAAGACTTTTTGTGACAGCAGATTTTGATGGGGAGGGTGTCCAGAGGAGACACTGAGACTGAGATTATAAAGTAGAAGCATTCAGGGGAGAGAACGGGTGGGGGGAAGGGAGATTGCAGTTGTGATTGGCATCTCAGGCTTGCCTGAACTGGCTACATAGATTTGGGGGAAGTTTCACTTTGTGTGGGAGGAGGAGGGATGGAGACATTTCATTTTTCTTTGATGTACTAGAGGTTTCAATATTTCTACATAAGTAAGAATGTTAAAAAAAAACAAAAACAAAAACTAAATTTGCCAGAGATCAGAGAAGGTACGAAGATTTTAACCTACAGGGTAAACACCCTAGGAGGTTGTGGAGTCATTACAAAGCAAACCTTGAATCTGTATGTTCACCAAGCTTCACCTTTTGAAAACAAAAAAATTATTTATTTGAGAGATAGAGAGATTACCAGTGGGGTTGGGGGGGGGGGTTGTGCTGAGAGAGAAGCAGACTCCCCGCTGAGCAGGGCTTGATCTCCTGACCAGGAGATCATGACCTGAGCCCAAACCAAGAGCCAGACACTCAAATGACTGAGCCACCCAGGCATCCCCCAAGCATCATCTTTAAAGTGAGAAAATAGTAAGTCCCACTCCCTAGTTCTCAAAATGTGTAGATGACAAATTATAAATTTATTTGGAAATAAATCCATTTTTTTTTTCATTATGGATTTTTTCCAGCAATTTGGAGTGGGGATGGGTGAAGAGGCTGCACATCATATTTGAGTTATGAACCAACTGGTATAAAGAAGAAATCTGGAGTCAAATTAAACAAGTTTGGTATTCTTCTGTGTGTCTTACTTCAGTAAATGCTGAAACTAAACTCAGGATAACATCTTTTCATCAGTATCATATTTGGAGTAAACAGATAAGAAGTGGCATCGGGTCTGGATCAGTACCCTGAGCAGTGTACGTGCAGCCAGACGGACAGGTGTGTGCTACATGGAACAACACAACCTCTTCTTGCATTCTTTTACTTTTGTCTCTCAATTCAGCAATTAAAATACTTGTGATGCCTAACAAATCAAGCTATAATTTTCTGACAATTATCATATCTAGATAGAGTAACAAGATCAGCGAAGACACGTTCATTGAAATACCTATTGGGCCACAGACATCGGCTGTGTTTGGGATCAAATCAGGCTATTAAACCACCGGCCAGAGCGTATGTGATTTGCATGAGTAATTAGAAATGATTAATAGAATGCCTTGCTTAATTAAACTTATCTCATAAGGGCACCTCTTGAAAACTCATAAGCTTGACAATTCATAATCACCCTCGATATGTTGGGTATAATATTTTGGGGCTGTAATGAAGGGTTTTTTGACTATTTAACACAGATATGATTTAATGGCACAAGCCACACTATCTTAGGAATTCCAGAATTCTATAGAAGAGAGTGGAAAACACAAAATGATGATGTTTCAGGAACACTATAACTAAGAAAGGAATGCAGGTTGTTTCAGTGAGCCCAGCTGCTAGGATGTCTAGCTCTTGAATATTGGAAATCCAAGACTTAAGAACAATATTACTGTTTCAGTCAGTTCTGGTTGCTACAATATAATAGACTGGTCAGCTTAAACAACAAATGCTTATTTCTCACCAGTCTAAAGGCTAAGGGTGAGACTGAGGTGCTGGCAGATTTCACTCTGGTGAGAAATGCTTCCTGATTTGTACGTGGCTTCCTTTTAGGTGTATCCTTACATGGTGGAGAGGGGGAAATCTAGCATCACTTCCTTATTTAGTTTTATTTCAATAGTGGAGATGAAGAATAAGACAAAAAACTTAAGGATCTGCTGGATACCAGTAATAGAGTGAATGTTGCCATAAATACAAAAGAGAATAAAGCTTATGTTTGAATTTAAAGCGTGTATCATAGAATGAGAAAAATGTTTTTAAGAAACACATACTTATTTCAACTAACTTAGCTATGATCTTTGTCAGAGAAGACGAGGTTAGAGCAAAAATTCAAGAGGTAGAAGAGGCACTGACAGACACAGCTTGAAGACTTACAAATGTTCTAGTTTCCAAAAGGCACAATGTCGTACCTATCTTTTTCATATTCACTGGTAGGAGTCTTTCTTACCTTTTAGAGCAACCTTTTCTTAATTCTAATGTTTTCTCTCTTTTTTTTTTAAGATTTTATTTATTTGACAGAGAGAGACACAGCAAGAGAGAGGGAACACAAGAGGGGGAGTGGGAAAGGGAGAAGCAGGCTTCCTGCTGAGCAGGGAGCCCGATGCAGGGCTCGATTCCAGGACCCTGGGATCCTGACCTGAGCTGAAGGCAGACGCTTAACGACTGAGCCACACAGGTGCCCCTAATTCTAATGTTTTCTGAAGCTGACCTCTCTTTGTTCCCTTCTTTCTGTTAGTTGTCTTCTTCTACTGTTTTTAATTATCTTCCCTACTTCTTATCTGATAATTGCCTCAGTATGACCCAATAACCAGACATTTTTGATGGTCCCAATAATTACTAAAATACAAAATATATATTTAATCTTCAGTGTGGAACACATCAGTTTTAAGTTAAAAATAATTTTTTTCAAAGTACTTCCCCAAGACTATTTTTAAATAAATGCTTTTTAGTAGATTGATGGACAGGCCAAGGAGAATGGACTTAAGGAATTGGATGGATGAGCATTGAGAACCATTATCGTCTTCTCCAACAGGCAATGATGAGATTACCCATGAAATTGTTTGCTTATATGTTTAGCAAAATGGTTGATTGCATACCCTGCTCTAAATATATTATTCCATGCTTGTATCAGGATCTGAGTGCTAGAAAACTTCCTTTCGGTAAACAATGAATCGTACCAGCATGTGGCAATTTTGAGTTGAAAAGTAACTTCAAGACAGCCATCTGTGCTGGTAAGTGAGGGAACTCAGCTTCTTAGCAAAGGCAAATGCATTTGTCATATGCAATACAGCAGCTTTTACTTCTGTATCAGAAAAGCACACTACTTCAGAAATTATTTTTGAATAAAAAATAGAATAAAATAGCAAAAAAAAAAAGTCATTTGGATAACAGCAAGGTATTTATTCAGATCTAAGGTTTATATTGTTAATCCAAACAACAAATGTGCTCAGAGTTGTCATTCAAAGGGTCATGAAGTGTGTTTTGAAGAGGAGACACCTACATGGGGTTTAATTAATCCATTTTTCTCATGAATGGTGCCAGTTTTCAGCTTGAAGCCTTCCCTTTCTCCTCTACCCAAGCAAATCTGACTTTAACAATGCACTTGAACTCTATATAATATAAAAAGCAAGTATATCTTAAACCTCTTTATGTGAAGGTGTGTTTAGACAAAGCCCCTAATCTCAAGAAGTGTCTAAAGTCTATTTGAGAAGATAGAGCACAAAAATCAGAGCAAGGAGGCAGAATGTGGTAATTACTGTAAGCAAAGATATTTAGTCTAAAAATTGTAGTATTTTTGTGTATTTTGCTACAGGGCATATTTTCTGGCATTACTTATAGGTATCAATCTCCATCCACATATATACAAGAAATATTCATTTCTTGTTTTTTTTTTTTTTAAGATTTTATTTATTTATTTGACAGAGAGAGACACAGCGAGAGAGGGAACACAAGCAGGGGGAGTGGGAGAGGGAAAAGCAGGCCTCCCGCGGAGCAGGGAGCCCGATGCGGGGCTCGATCCCAGGACCCCGGGATCATGACCTGAGCTGAAGGCAGACGCTTAACGACTGAGCCACCCTGGTGCCCCGAAATATTCATTTCTAAGCCTAACAGTTTTGCTACAGATCACTAAGGAGCTCCAAAAACTACCCGAAGCCTCTGAACTTTTTTTTTTTTTTTTTTGGTTAAACTCTCTTAAGGACTAGATCTTTCTCAGTTTTGTATCTCTTGTAGCACCATTGTATTAACAGGAGCTCAATAAACACTTGCCCAGGGGAGTTGAGATACAATGAATCTAGTTGAATGAACTGGTATTTAAATTAGCCAATTCTCTTCTCAGCATGGGCAAGCCATTGATTCTACATATGCAAATGGAAGGTGGGGGGGGTGGATGGATCATTGGGCTCAAATGTTGAGGATCTCATTAAGGAAGGGTAGAGGATTTATGTGTAGGGGAAAGGATATAGATCATTGTTCCAAAGACCCTTGATGAGTGGTTTATGACGAGCCAAGGGAGAGATAATCTAGATCCATAGCAGATAGTACAGTGAAAAGAGCATTGATCTATTATGATCTTGAGCCTGCCATTAATTAGTGGTAAGAACTTAGATAATTTCCTCAACCTTTGTGAAATCCAACATCCTCATCCATAAAAGAAAACTGAGTGGCGTTTCAACTAGGTAATTTCTATCACCTCTTAAAGTTCTAAGAATCTGTGATAGCATCATCCAAAATATGTTCTGGAAGTAAATGTTCTGTGAGAATGTGTTTATCAAAAAAGAAGTTCGCTAAACACTGGGATAAAAAAGGATTTTGTTTTTTAAAAATCATAGGACTTTTAATGATTTAGCATACTAATGTGCATTTTGTGACTCTACCATAGGATCCCATCAAGCTTATTTGACTATGAAATTCTTTATTTTTATGTAAAGCCTATTAACAACTAAAGGCATGGTCACATTCCACAGAATAGAGTTTGGAAAATTCACCTTTATGATTTTGAAAATTCTCTGATAGCCCTTAGACAGAACTTGTCACAGCAATTATTATTCCAGCTAATTCCATACATCCTTACTAAGTACCTCCCATGTGAAAATTCTTTCAAACATAACCTTGCTCAACTGTCACAACGAAAGGTCTAAGATAGACCTTATTATCTCATATTACAGGTGAAGTAATAAGAGTTCTGAGGGATTACATGACTTGACCAATGTGACAAAATTAAGGAGTAAAGCTAAAATTATAAATTAGTATTCTGACTCTACAGTGCTGTCTACTTTGCCTCCCAGCCTTTTACTACCACCCAAATCACACTTTTACCTTGAGGTGGGTTTCTCTGGATGCAGTAGCATTTCACAGGGGACAATGTCCCTGGGCCTCTCAGAAGAAAACAAGAACTACCATTCATGAACAATATGGTGGGGGGAGGTGGCAGAGCCCTGTAATATTTAACGGTTCAAACACTCAAGGGGGAGTTTTGGGGAAAACTTTTCCTGGAATTACTCCCGGTGAGTCCATACACATCATATTATAAGAAAGGAGGAAAAAATAAGGACATATATTCCCTCTTGAGAAGTTTATTCTTTGAGCAGGAACTTTAATGATATTTATTTGTGTAAAATTTGTGAAACTGATATATTTTTCAATCACTTCCTTGCCATGAACTTACAGTCCTAAAGAGGGCTGAATTGTTTATGACTCTTCTTCAAGAAGAATCTCATTCTTATTTCATAAAGAGGAAAATGATGAGTTATCAAATTAGTGGCTAGAGAATCCTTAACAATCTAGTAATTGCCCAGGATTCAAAGACAGACATCTCAATTCTGTTGTTTCTTAACCTATGGCATGCTACTCTACAACCTGAGTGTTCTATTTCCCTGGCTTTTGAGTGGACAGTAACATGGATCTCAGCAAGCATAGGTTTTCTAATGGATCAAAAATAATCAGAAATAAAGAGTACAGAAAAAGGATAAATAATCAGCCATAGGTGGGTAAGGAACTTTTTGATAAACTTACAGAAGAATTACCCTCAACCAAACATATATTGAATTTACTATTTCATAGTTATAGATACATTCAATCAAGAGACAAGAAAATTCCAAAACTGAGCTTTCCCAAACTGAGGTTTTACTCCCAAATAAATCATTTTAGAGAAGTCACTGAAGTAACAGCTTATTTAGTGTCTTTTCAAAATAAGAAATTAATACATCTTCAAATTTTATAACCAAACGATAGGACCGAGGCCTACATTTTGACAGCAATTAATTTCATCACAGCCTTCATTGACTACACTATATTTTCCACTGAATCAGTGCATTCTGTCTCCCAAAAAGTCACATAACAAGAAGTGATTAGAATAGGAAAGGAAGAAATGACTAGTGGAAGAGTCAGGCAATATTCTATGCCTTACTTTTGCCATTTGCAACCCAGGGCAATCTAGGGCTCATTATTCTTATTTGTTAATGAGTTGCAACCTATATAAACAAAATCCTCTAATATGTTGCAATTAAGTGGTATCTATTTCAGGTAAGGAAGTTCTTAAAGAAGTTTCTGGTTTTTCCTTGTTTCTGAGTTTTCTAGAATTGGCCCTTGATAAAAGAGCTATGAACTTGAAAACAACCAAACCCAGCAAAGAGATCAAATGACCCTATGTGACCATTGACTACAAAGCCCCGTGAGACACAAAGGGGTGGTTCTGACCTCTGCCAGACTTACCCAGAGAGAACATCTTGCAGTTGATAGACTCAAATCCAAAGTCCAGAGTCCTACTATGGACTCTTTCACAGAGGTCATTTGGCTTTGGCAACTAACTTAACCCTTCTAAGCTGACTCTTCATCTGGGGCCATAGCTCTGGCCTTGCCTGCTTCACAGGGTTGTAAAGAAGATCAAATACAACAATATATGAGAGTATTGGAAAGTGTAAAATGCTATAGAAATGGACACATACAGCACCTAGTCTATAGGATAGCTGACCCCATTCTATGTCTGTACAAGTCACCTTCTCTATGGCGACATCTGAGATTCTTTTATTTAAAGAAAGGCCGAATAGAACAAAACCTATGCCAGGAACATGGGCATGCCTGGGAAAGATGATTGCAGCTATTGGTACAAGATACCTGCATCACTTCCTCAGCAGATTTACTAGACTCTATTGTGAAGCAAAATGCATTCTCTATCCCAGAGCTGTCGTCTTCCAGCTTTAGTGCATGGCTGAGACCCACACAGCGTCCCCCATGGTAAAGGCATGGAAGAAACTGACATGACAAGTAGGAGAGGCTAAAGGGCAGGTTTGTCCCTGGGAGTGTGGTGTGATGCCATTAAAAAAAGGATAAACTCCTGTCACAAATCTTCCGGTGCCAGGGCAGCCGGCCATTATGGAACTAAACAGGATTTATATGGGAATAAGAACTTAGTCATTATGCATCGTATCTTAATAACCTGTGCTGCCTCAGGTCCCTTTCAACAGGAGGCTAGAGCCAAATAGTATCTAAGTATCTAAGAAACATTAAAAAGACATTTCAGGTATCATTAAAATATTTCAAGTGCTGACAACAGAAAATCCAAAGTTCACTGCAAAATCCTTTCCTGGGTAAGAAGTCCCATCCAATTTCCCAGAGTCTCCCAAAGAGCTTCTCAAAATAATCAAACTAGCAAACATGTCCCTGTTGCTTCTAACCTCCAGCTCCAGCTGATCACTTTTACTGATCCATCCCTGCTCATCCTAATACTCTAGCTCCTTTTCCAGAGCTCTACAAGCTCTAACTTTTATACCAATCTATCATTTTCTAGCTCTTTTTAATTCTGATGCTAAACCCACTCCCCAGACATAAAAAAAAAAACAACCAAACAAACAAAAAACAAACACCACAAACAAACTTCAGACACCAGTAGGTTGTTCCCCAGCAACACAGTTTCTTTCTGGGGCGCCTGAGTGGCTCAGTTGGTTAAGCGTCTGCCTTTAGCTCTGGTCATGATCTCAGAGTCCTGGGATTGAGTTCCATGCCCTGCTCCTTGCTCAGCAGGAAGTCTGCTTCTCCCTCTGTGGGCTGCTCCCCCTGCTTGTGCTCTCTCTCTCTCTCACTCTGTCAAATAAGTAATAAAATCTTTTAAAAAAAGTTTCTGTTTTAGAAAGTGGTCTGGAGGGGAGGAGAGAAGAAACTCTAAATAAATTTATATCCTTCAATTTCCAGCTACACCTGGGCATGTGGGAAAAGTCTGATCATAGAAAAAAGGCATCTGTTGAAATATAAGCACATTGATACTCATGCGGAGTTGAAATACACTGAACATCAGTGAGTTTCCAGGACAATGTGTTTATTTGAGAAATGCGGAGTACTGGAGAGGTACTGTGGAAGTTCCCAGAGTTGGACAATGGTACTATGATTCTGCTTCCCACACCATTCTTTCTTCCTCTGTGTGTCAGTAATAAGAAACTAACTAAAACAAGCACGTGTATGCAGGTACCCATATGGGCACAAGTTATGAGGCATTATCCATTGTTAGATTTTAATTAAAAATACACAATTAATACAATTTTGATTCCATGATTAAAAAATATTTTCCCTCCAGGTGATTTTAGATAACATTTTATAGTGCCATGCTTTTACTTTTATGTTTTCCTCTGCAACTGAAGTTCCGACTTCTCATTAACTGGGTCAGTAAGCAATCACTAATGAAAATAAACAAAAAACCCTCATTAAAAATAATCTTTCAGCATGAAGTTTGAGAACCCAAGTCTTCCTTCATGTCAGCAGCACATAACTGTCTCTGGGATGTACTTTTCCTGTCCTCTGACTAAAAGTGACATCAACTTGGTTCCTGGGTCATGGCCTCTACTCTGGCTCACTCCAGTTTGTCAGCAGCACAATGCCTAGATGCTCTACTTCAGTGATTTCTGGGAAGCAGGAGAGAAAACAGCCAGGCTCTTATGCAAACTGGAGTGAGACATGGAATTATTATTTAGTAGCATTTTTCCCCTTCCCATTTTACCCTATCTCTCCACCTGCCAAGAGCCTGTTCAGAGTTTTTATAGGATAAGATCATTGAGAACTAGTTTTCCTCCAAGATATGTTATCACTCACAGTCACAAGAAGGATGTTCTGTTCCCAAGACCAGAGAAAGAAGGTTTTAAATAATTTATCTTGCAAGAGTCTGAGAATGATATGTTGGTTTGCTGAGACCAATAGGGCTAAGAAGATGCAACTGGGAATCAGGAGGGGGAAAAAAAAGATCTTGTTTTTTCAGGGATCCATGGCAGGCTTAACCTGGTGTTGTATCTGGCATATAGAAAAGTGTCCAATAACTGCTTGAGGAGTTGAGTATGGCTACCTGGAGGTCCTAAAGGAGGGAAGAAATAAAGGGCAGGAATCTATGCCACAGGCTAAGAAGGAAGCCAGCTGTTGGGCTGATGGGAAGTGAAGACTGCAGAACCAGTTAGGAACAAGCTCAGAAACCACTTTCCTTCCCTTTAACCACATTACTGCCAAGGCACGCCTGGTTCACCACTTTGAGAAACTCGGGAATCCAGAAAGAACAACAATGAATTTGAGGTTACCACTTTGATCCTGTGGATAAACTGGTGCTTGGGAATCTCTGTGGTCAGGGAATTGGGAGCCCCCATGCAGCCTATCTGTCATGATCCCTCAGCCGGCCAGCTGGGTAAGCCACACTCCAGCCCCTGCGGCCTTCACTTCTTATCTGTGAGATGAGTGAGTGGACTACATGGATTCCTGAGACCCTTATGCCTTAAAAATCCTCTTCTCCAACTGCCATGGGAAGTCTGTGAAAGAGCAGGGGGGCCACAGATTGCATGAAACTATTTCATGGGCTTCATGTCACTTAATCCTTGTATCGTCCCTACAAATTACATATTATTCCCCCCACCACCTTTTTTAAATAGGAAATCCAAGGTGTATAATGGTTATAGAACATGTCCAAGGTCACGCCACTAGTAAATGGCAAAGCTGGGAATCTAACTCCGAGCATACTTATCGTTGCAAATTTGATAGACAGATTAACAGGAAGCAGCCTCGGTCTCATTCTGAAAACAACAATAAAAGGATGATCACTTTAGATTGCATCCTGGTGCTTAAAATAGAACTGTGACATGAATTGTCATGAAATGATTATTTTTTCCCTTGTGCCAAGTATAAATAAGTGGGAACTGCCATTGAAACCTGAGAAAAATCTCTGTAGGGTTTTGAAATCATCATTGGATATATAATATAAGGGTACTAAAATTCCATTAACCCCTGCTCTTGCTTCAATCAACAAAACTTTACTGAGACATCAGGTGTGGACTGAATGCTGAATGGAGAACTCTAGTCAGCTTATCTTAAAATCCTGGTAGCATGTAGAGGGAATAACACATGGAGTTCATGTTCATGAAAATAAAAATAGGGAAGAAAGGATTTTAACTTGCCTAAACTAAAACTGAGGGTTATAAACATACATACCTACATATATATCTGGATTTACATGTATGTACATATATCAGAATTTACATATGTGTACACAAACATATTTTAGAATTCATATATATCCACATCCATCTATTTTTAAGATCCAAAAAAATGACTGGATGTTGGATAAAAAATTATATCAGGATCAGTAAACAATCACTTTTTTATGGGCTAAACCTGAGGAAATTGATCCCAGGTTGTCCAAGAAGATGGAGAGGGAATTTCTGTATTGGATCATATAATTTCTAGTTATTACACACACACAGAGTTCAAATTTTAATTAAATTTTTTTTTGTTAGGGCCTACCTGATTTCATTATGTACTAATAGCTTTTTTAACTGTATACTTTAAACCATATACACATACAGATCTTTATGTATACACACATACACTTAGGTGTGTCTATCAATCCCTCTCTTCATCCCTCTACCAAGTGGATTTCCCACTGTAAATGGGCAACTATAAACTAGACAGACTGACATAAGTCCTTCATGTTTTGTAATCATGGAAATATCATCTAGACCTTGGACTTCCAACATGTGAGTAATGTATCTGTCAGACACAGAATTAATCAAAATCATGAATGCGCATGCGTTGCATGCCTGGTGCTATGATGGGCACTCACAGGAAACAGACATGGCTACGCTGCATTCTGAAGCCTTCACCTCAGACTAGGGCAGCATCAGCTCTGTTAGGTGAAATGTCTGAGGAAATGCTGACAAACTGTATACTCTCTGTAGGGACTTTGGGGTCTTGCTCAACAGTAAAACTCAATGACTGTTCCTTTTTTGGGCAAACAACAAGAATATTCTGTCTACTCAATCTTTCTCTTCCTTTTGAGAATAAAAACCACCACTTTCTTGAAGCTGGGCTTCCCCAATGAGGAAAATATGACTCTACATGAAGTTAGGGAATGAAAAGATAGGTATTTTATAGACACAAGATGGTATAGGTTGTCATATTGCTTTGAGAAGTTATACCCAGTTACTCAGCCTTCCTAAAAATCTTATAGAGACTCAGGCTGTGCCAGGGTCAATCACTGTCAGGGGACTTGTTTTGTGTCCTTGGGTGCTATAGTCATTTTTGTTCAGCTTTTTTCTTTCATCTTTTTTTTTTCTTAGTACATTATATGCCTTGATTGTGACAATATTTCCTATTATAACTGAGCATTGAGGTTTTTTTCCTAAGGTGCTGATGAATGTATCCTCATTTGAATAAGTATTTTATAACTGGATAGATAAGCAAGAGTTCTATGCAGAGCATTGTTTTTAGTATTGTCATTCCCCATGTCCCCCCAACACATATCCACCAAGGAGTGGGGGAAGTTTTTTTTTCTTTTTTCCATTTAAGTCTCAGCCATCTGTCTATTGTCATAATATCCCTTTACTAATGGATAGACACATATATAGATGGGTAGATGTCAGAAAATAAGTAAGATTGAGGAAGAGGAGGATCTAGAATTTCTTACCACATTGGCTGTGAGATGGTTAAATAACAACACCCCCCAGATTGCTGAAAAGGGTATCTGTAATGTTGTTACTTTCATCTTAGATGTCATCAAAGCAGTGGCTCTCTTCACCAAAGAGAGTAGAATAAGATCTTTCCTTTTGCTATTATTAACACAAGTCAAGGAAGGAGCCGCAGGACCAGCCAAATAGAAAAATAAACTCATTCTTGGTGTTAATATAAAGCACAGGGCACAGTCTTGCTCTGCAGGGTACAGCCCAGAGTTCAAATCTTGGTTCTACTACTTTTTATTTCCCTGGGAAAACTACTTATCCCTTCCAACTTCATTTTGCTTTATTTCAAAAAAAAATGGGATTAAAAAAATCACTTCTCAGAATTATGAAGGTTGACTAAGAAAATTATGTAAAATACAACAAGGCAGCTGATAGTAAGTGCTCAATGAATGTGAATTCCCTTTTCCCCTACTCTGATCACATTTGGGAGTGACAAAAACCTGTAATTTTGGTAGACTTTGGTGAATGCAAAGACAAGGGCCATCTACAAATAATAAAGATCCCAAATGTCACTCATAATAAAACATGAGTTAGAACTCGGTGGGACACATAGAAAGATGGGTAGAAGTAAGATAGTACAAAGTGATGACAAGTGGTAATCTGGTTAAAGATTATCACCAGGATCTTTGGCAGGAGGAAAAAGAGATTGGTATTTCTCCAGAAAAGGAGTTTGTGAGGTCATATTGTATAAGGGTTAGGAGCATAGACTAGGGAACCTGAGGGCCTGCTTCTGAATACAAGTTCTACCATTTATTAGCTATATTATCTCAAATAAGTTGTTTTACTTCTTTGTTCCCCACTTCAAAATGGAAATAATAGGAATGGAAATTCAAGGTGTGGTTTTTAGGGTCACCTGCATTAATATATGCAAAATGCTTAGATGAGCGCTTGAGACATGGCAAACACCATTCGACAGTGTTACCCTGTCTGTGTGCATGCTCAAGATGTTATAATACAATGCAAATAGTTGCCACTTCAGAGTAGGGACCAGTCATTTCTGAATAAATCAATTTGTCTTTCTCATAAAGCCCATGGCTCTTGCAGATAATTCTATACAGGGGCCAAGGCTGGGGCAGGGGCAATCATACCTAATTCAGAAAAGATATGATGCCCAGAATTGACAAAACAGTACCATTCCTTAAAGTGGTGTTTCTCAGAGCATGGAATTTTTAGGCCACTTGCCTCAGAATGACCTGAAACAGGTGTTTAAAATGAAAATTCCAAGAGCCTATTCCTAAGGTGACTATATACTTTATTGTTCAAACCTGGACATTTTTGAGAGTGAAAGGCTTTGCTGTAAATAATCATGCCAGGTTAACAAGCATAAAATACACTGCCTGGGCAACACAGAACACAGGGTGCTCCTACATATCCCAGATCTGTAGCATTTTTGGGACTGAGTCTCAGAAATTTGCATTTCTATAAGTTTCCAAGATAATTCTTTTGCAGTGTTAAGTTTGAGAAAAGCTGTCTTAAATTGTGCTGTTTTAACAAAATTTAATTAATTCAGGGATTCTGTGAATTATATACCATATTTCCATTTCCTGAGTTTCATATCGTACTCCTACTTCTACTTGTGATGGGGAAGAAAGAAAAAGGGAAGGGGAGGGAAGGACCATTTCTTGACCATCTACTTCTGCTAAAGCTTTTCCTCTCCTTGGCAGGACAGTGTCTCGTGTAGTCTATAAAATAGTTCTACAGGTCTTTGTCTCCTCTTGAAATTGAGTGAACCCCATGTGATTATGGTATAGCCACACCACCCTAGCTATTTTAGCAATCAGCATTTTACCCCTACAAACTCCTTAAGAGACTGATCCTGGGAAGAAAGGAGGCAGTGATCAGCTAACTACCCATAAAAATAGAACAAAGTAGACATTCAATAGGAATGAACCTACCATGCTCTCATCCCTGCTTGCAGTAGTCACCACTGGCAGTATAAGCTTCCCAGTCATCTACCAGGGTATGGACTCAGTCTCATGGAGCTCTATGCCACCCATAATCTGACCTACGCTTCTGCCCCTTTTAGCTCCCTCCCCAAACCTTTCAATTGCCTTCTAACGTAGTCTCTCATCAGCAAACTCTCCTTTACCGTCAACATGCTCTTCTTGTATTTGCCTTAATTGTAATGTAAATATTCCTTGAGGTCACAGATGCCCTTGTAGTTCTCTCAGTAGAGGGCTCTCCCATGGCCTAACTTCAACCCTGAAAACATGTCCTGGAGGTGAGGTCAGCTTCCTTCATGATCTTCATTGCCACACTGGGTCATTTCTCCTTCCTCCTCTCTGAACAACTCAAATAACGTTGAAGTCTGTCACCATTGCACAACATCTACTATTGTTTCTCATTTGAATCATCTCCTGACCCACTGGCTATCCCTTCTTTCATTAAAAATATTTAGAACATGCTGGGCGCCTGGGTGGCTCAGTTGGTTAAGCGACTGCCTTCGGCTCAGGTCATGATCCTGGAGTCCCGGGATCAAGTCCCACATTGGGCTCCCTGCTCAGCCAGGAGTCTGCTTCTCCCTCTGACCCTCTTCCCTCTCGTGCTCTCTATCTCTCATATAAATAAATAAAATCTTTAAAAAAATATTTAGAACATGCTTACTGTTTTTGAATAGACTTGAATTATTGCTTTGTTCACCATACAGGTAGATAATCCAACAGCTTCAGCTATCAATTTCTTGTTCTTTTCACTTCCAGTGATCTTTTCCCCAAACTCAGCCAACCACTCCAGTGATGGTTTACACTACACGTTGTTATCACCAACTCCAAAGTTTTCATGTTAATCCACCCAGTCTCTCTTCCCACTTCCTTTTCTTGAAAGCCACTCATTCTAGTCCCCCAGTTGCTCTAATTCTTTGGCACTAGTGAAATTGCTGATCTATTAATCACCATGTCTTCAGTTTCTCTCTTCTTCCTCATCCTGTTTTCATTTATTTTTCTATGAAGCTTAGATGGAGTGATTCATCACTATAGTAATCCCTTGCAAACACCATCAACTCAACCTGGTTTTCCTTCATTTCAAACCCTAGTTGGTAAAATCTGGCTTTTCTCTTCCAGTACTGTACCTGAGCAGTGTAAATAGGTGAGAAAAACACCAAACTCTGATGACTGGACCTCCCCTAACTTCTGACCATATATTTAAAATGGGACTTCAGCACTGCCAACAAGTCTACACTTTCTCCAAAGTCAGTTTACAATTTCATTTTTTAGGAGGAATATTTCACACCTTTTCCTCTCTCCTGAAATATCCAGTAAGACCTAACCCTACTTCATTATCAACCAATGATCTCAATATTTATTTGAGAAAATAGAAGCATTCTGAATAAAATAATCCTCACTTGTCTTCCATCTAATCTACCAACCTGCTTGCCTTTGGATCAATATACTCTGCCTTTCCTCCCGTTAAAATTGATGAACTGTCGCCACTCTATCTAAGGCCAACCCCTGCACTTGTGCTCTGGAGGCCGTTTCCTTTCACCTACTAATGGATTTTACCTTGCACTTGTCCTCTCTCTCTCCTACATCATCAACTTTCTCCTCTATAGCAGATAATTTCTATCAGCATATTAACATGTAGTAATATCTTCCATGATATAAAAATAAAATTCCCCTTTGACCCAATACTCCCTTCTAGTGTCTGCCCCTTTTCTCTGTTCCTCCTCTCAACAAATCACCTCAAAAGAGTTATGTATATTTGCTGTCTAAACTTCCTTTGCCATTCTCTCCTCAACCTATTGCAATCAAGACTTGGTCCTGAATATTTCAGGGAAACCATTTTTGTCATATTAACAATGATTTCCACTTCACTAAATCCAATAGTCAATTATTTGTGCCTATCTTAGATTCTAAGTCTCGGCAGCATTTGACACAACTGAAATATTTTTACTTGGCTCTCATGTTTCCTAGTTTCCTTCCTACTTCATTGGCATCTCCTTCTTGGTCTTCTTTGCTGGATTCTTTCCCTGACCTCTAAAGTTTGGAATACTGTAAGACTCAAACCTCATCCATCTTCTCATTTCTGTTTTTCCTCCAGTATTGATTGATTGATTAAAATGTATTTAACATACAAAATTTTGCAAATTTAATGTGCACAATATATTAATTTGATATGCTTGTATAGTATAATATGACTGACATTGTAGAGATTAGCACCTCTACCATATTACATAATGATTTTTTTTAGTGGTTGCTGTCATTAAGTTTTTTAGCATATTATGTTAAGTAAGTCAGACAGCGAAAGACAAGTATGGTATGATATCATTTATATGTGAATCTAAAAAAATACAAACTTGTATAAATGGAGATAAAATGGTCACCAGGGAATGGGGCTGGGGAATAGGACAGATGTTGTAATAAGGTATAAACTTGCAGTGAGTAGCAGTGAGTGGTGCACAGTATAGTGAATAGAGGCAACGGTATTATATAAAAATCATCAAACTTGTTGAGAGACTGGAACTTAATGATTCTTCTAATTTCTGTTTACTCCCCTTAGATAATCTTGTCCAGACTCATGGTTTTAAATATCAACTGTATACATACAGAACTATGTATGCATTTACTGATAAAATGATACTCTCTGTAGTTCACTCTGAAATAATATAAAAGAGACAAAAGTGGTGGGGGTAGGGATAAAACAATATTGGCCATGAGTTGATAATTATTAAAGCTAAGTAATGGGAAATCTGGATTCATTATACTCTTCTGTATCACATATTTTTAGATTTTCCCATAAAAATATATTTTTAAATCATCTTGAATTTTCTTCTCTTGTCCCAATACATTCCAAATTATAGATACATATATTCAATTTGTTACTCAACATTTCCACTTGGATTTCTAAGAGACATAACAATTAACATGTCCAAAAAAGAACTCTTGATGTCCCTTTCTGTTAAACTCATTCCTCCCTTGTGTCCTCAATCTTAACAATGGCATTACTATACCACATTGATGTAGGCCCAAAACTTACAAGCCATTCCAGCTTCATCTTTATTCTCTCACAAACTACAGCCTATCTGGCAACAAGCATTGTTGGTTTACCTTTCAAATGACATGGCATTTTTATGACATCTCACCATCTTCATAGCTCTCACTCTTATCAAAAAGTCCATGTAGCTTTTTACTCAAACTACTTAGGAACCCACTAACTCATCTTGTTTTTTTTGTTTTTTTTTTTTTTCCGTTTTTGCCCACAAAGAATCCATACTGAGGTGATCTCAGAAGTCACTTGTTGTTACTTCCTTGGTCATCCAATTAATGGTATTGTTTCCCATTTTAAAAAATAATTGGAATCCATATCATGATCAATATCATGCGGTCTGTCTTCTTACTTCTCCAAACTCATTTGCTGCAAATGTACTTCTCATTTATCTACACCTACAAAAATGGCCTACTACTGTCCTCAAGTACACCAGGCTTATTCTCATCTTAAGGTGCTTGTACATGTTGCTTCTCCTGTCTAGAACATTCTTCTCCCAGACCTTTATGTGGTCCATCCCCTTACTTCCCTCTGCCTGTGTCAACTCATTAAGAGATCTTCCCTGACAAGCCTTTCAGCTATCAGAACCCTTTCTCCTTCTTCATTTTTGTTTCTAGCACTGATTACTACTTAAAATTACATTCTACCTATATCATTTTGCTCGTTAATTTTCTGTTTCCCCAGCTATAATGTAAGTTCCCCGCAGGCCATCTTTTGCTATTATATCTCTGGGACCTATAGCACAGTCTAGAGTCGACTGAACACAAAAAGCACGCGTGTAGATGACATAAGTGAATGCCAGACTCTGCTATATATCTTCACATAAAACTGACATGTATCTGCTTGTGAAGGTAGGAACAAGGTGTTTTGAAAATGGGCTTTCTCTGGGAACCTTCCCTGATTTAGCTTTGAGACTTCAATTCAAGAGGCACTAAAACCCCCACAAAAGCAGCCCAGCACCACAGTGAGATTTTTGGCTTCAGTTTGGCCTGTGAGTTCTCCGGAAGTCAGCCTAGGTTCAACACTCTGCTGCTGTTTCCCTGATAGTTCCTTTTACTTAAAACCACACAATCTTTTAATTCCCAAATTACAAAACATGCAGATTGCCACAGCGGGAAACCAAGCAACAAAGAGACTACCTTTCTTAGTAATTCAGTATTAATGAACCTTTTACTTTGAGTGATATTTCAAGAGTAGGAATCTCTACTTCTCTGACCAACTTTTTTCTATAAATGAAGAGCAACCCCAGGCAACTTGTAGAAACTGGATTTACTCAGTCCTTAAACAGAGTTCTCTTCGGCCAATGGTATGGTAAAATTCATTCACAGTTTGACTCTGCCAAACAGTTTGTGAGTTTCCTATACACTATTCTGAGCTTCTTTTGCCCCAATCTCCTTGGCTATGAAAGTGGAAATTTCTTTCTAACCCTTTCCTAATAGGTGGCTTTTACCCTAGTTCATGAGGTTAATATCATACACATTTAAGCCAATAGAAAATTCTTAGTACAATATGAGTGCCTCATGCACTTGAAATAGTACATATTTGCAGTGAACTTCAAGAAGATCTGTGTTCTCAGTGTGTGCTTACAAATACTTTCACTGGGGTTCTTATTCACTGACCCCTGGCTTGAGTGTAATTCATCTGGGAAAGAATTGGAACAAGGAAAGATATGCTTTTATTTCTACAACATAACAAGGGGGAAAAAAACATTCAAAAGCTAATTTCCTACTGCAGTGTCAGAATCCAGTGAATTTATCTGCACATCTTTTCTTCTCCCTCTTTTCTTTCACTCCCACCTGCCTGAATTGTACCTGTGCTTATTTGATTCACCAATGAAGTATTTTATGGAGCCCAACCATCTGTGCCTTTTTCTTCCTCAAATGCATAAAACCATAATCCATATACATAAATTCATAATCCATGTGCACTGCTTATAACTCTATTAAGACAGTGAATTTTCCAGTGCAATTAAACTATGAGCTAAAGAGATGATTGCAATTTCAGACTCTATCGTAAATACTCAGGCCCTTATAGCTATACACCTGGTGAGAAATTGGGGCTGGTTCGTATTTTGAAATGCCTTAAAGTAAAACTAAAAATATAGCATAAAGCCACAAACACTTTCCCCTCTAGTTATCCAAACTCTTGCTATCCAAAATCAGGAAAGAGAAGAGTTTGATATATTTATAAAATATCCCTTGCTCTTTGAGCTTCCTACATAAAACACACAAACAACCTGAATAGATGCAGATGCAATTGAATCCCTTGCTACCTGAATAGGCTATTGAAATTCTTATTTTCCAGATTCAAGAACTACATAGATTTGGCTAGTGAAAGATACTTACACTTGGAAACTGTGACATCGTCACCTTTTTAAAATGAACCTACATTATGGGAGTAAGGTAGTAAGAATTATTTTGTTTTATAGGATTCATAGTAGGAAGTAAATGCCAAGTTCTGTGGAGCAGTAATGAAGTAATTTAGGGTATACCTGATCCTAATGAGTAAGTTGTTCTGGGCATTCATAACCAGTGCTGCAAGATCTCCTGGTAAATTTGTTATGATCACCATAGCCTGACGGCCCTGATCACTCAGTCATCAGAAATAACAGTGAAGGATACAGTGGAGCTTACTGTTCCCCTCTCCCAGGACCATGTTAGAGCCCCTCTGAAAGTGGACTACTATTGAAACTGATAAGTCAGTTTAATAAAACTTGGATTTCACACAGAAAAGAGCACGGAGTTGTATTGTACAATAGCAATTAAAATACCTCAAATGGTCATAGGATTCTTTTATCTCTTCCTAAGACTTCTATGTCACAGCCTTGGCACTTATACGAAAGGTCAAGGTGGATAGAAAATACCGTGGCAGGAGAAGACAAAGCATTTTTATAGGGCTTAGTACAGTGTCTTTCATAGACCAGAAACTCAGAAACTCATTGAATAAAGTGAATTTATTTATAAAGGCTTATTTTAAATTCTCTTCTGAGCCGTCAAGGAGGGACCTGTGAATTCAAGGCAGGATCAAGCCTGGCATGAAGATCAGCCTAGAAGGAAATCTGTATCTGGGAAGCAGAAATAAACAAGAAACTCGGAACTAAGGACCACACGGAACCATGTTAGTCTTGAACTTTCAAAAAGTCTGCCTGTTACTTACATGTGAACATTTGGACACTTCTGGGCTAGAACTGCAGCATCCACTTTCCTCTCTACGTTGATCATGGTCAAAGTGATTTTGTGTTGGGAGTTTTTAGGTTATAAAAGAAATAGTTTCTCGGGCGCCTGGGTGGCTCAGTTGGTTAAGCAACTGCCTTCGGCTAAGGTCATGATCCTGGAGTCCCGGGATCAAGTCCCACATCGGGCTCCCTGCTGAGCAGGGAGTCTGCTTCTCCCTCTGACCCTCTTCCCTCTCGTGCTCTCTGGTTCTCATTCTCTCTCTCAAATAAATAAATAAAATCTTAAAAAAAAAAAAAGAAATAGTTTCTCAAAGCAAAAATCATGAGTCTGCAGGAAGTTCTTGGGGTTGGAATTTGCTTAGGGCTCACACCTAGATCTTTCACATGGTTTGCCAATAAGATGGAAGGTGTGAAAATCTTATTAGTCAACTGGTCTAATGTAACTTAAGGTGGATGAACATCTAGATATAAAGATCAGAACCCTGTGACAGGAGAGAAAATGACCTTTAAGTATCTGGGTGTATATGCATTTGCTATAATTAATTATAAGTATTTATTTATTTTAGTGGAGGTAAAATTTATATGTAGTGAAGTCTATAGATCTTAAGTGGACAATTTGATGAGTTTTATATAGGCAGACACTTGTATAAATCACACCTCATTGAGATGTAGAATATTTCTATTACCAAAAATCTTTCCTTGTGCTTATTCCCTGTCAATCCCTCTTCTAACTCGGGGACAACCACTGCTCTGCTTTTCCATCACTGACAGGTTGTTTCCTTGTTCTAGGACTTCATTTATATAGATTCCAATAGCACATACTCTTTGGTGTCTGGCTTCTTTTGTTCAAATGTTTCTGAAATTTCTCTATATTGTTGCAGTTTGTTCTTTCTTATGCTGAGTAGTTCTCTGTTGGAGAAATATATCAAAATTTATTCACTCCTCTTCTTGATGGACATTTGGGCTTTCGATTTTGGGGCAATTATGAATAAAGCTGCTGTGAACATTCTTGATCAGAGTTAATATATTATTATAATTAATGTATTTTGATATATTTTCATTTCTTTAGAAAGGGGTCATTGGGTATGTAAATGTTTAATCTTATAAGGAACTGCCAAAAGGTGTTCTTAAATGATAATACCATTTTACAAGCTCCCACCAGCAACAGTGGAATTCTGGTTGCTCCACATTTTTCATCTTTAGTATTTTTTTCCATTCTATTAAGTGGGAAATGGTATCTCATGAATTTAGTTTTAATTTTTCTGATGACTGATGGTAACTGCTTTCTTACGAATTTATTAAATCCATACCTTTTTTTGTGAAGTGTTGTTCAAGGCTTGACTCATTAGTTTTGTTTGGTTGCTTACTTCTATAGAATTCAATTGCAGGAATTCTTTAAATACTTTGGAGATATATATATATAAATATATAATATATATATTATATTTTATATTTTTATTTTATATATTTTTTATATTTTTATATTTTATATGTATACATTTTCCCCTCAGTCTGTGCCTTGCCTATTTATTTTCTCAATGGTGTCATCTGATGAGCAAAAGTTTTAAATTGTGATGAAGCCCAAATATCCATTTTCTTTATGGTTAGTGCTTTCTCTGTCCTATGTAAGAAATCTTTTCATATCCCAAGATCTCACTATATTCTCCTGTGTTTTCTTCTGAGAAACTTTATGGTTTTGACTTTTATACTTAGGTCTATGATCCTTCCTGAATGAATGTTTTTATATTGCGAGGTACGGGTTGAATTTCATTTTTTTTTCACATACAGATATCCACTTGTTCCAGGGTCATTTCATGGAACTGAATTTCTTTTTTTTCCCACGGATAGCTATTGTTTTTAATTGAAAAATTAGCCCCAGTGCATTTAACAGTATGAGAAATGCCACTCTAAATGGAATTGTCCTAGGCAAACACTATTCTATCTCTGATAGTTACAACAAAGCACTGAGGAAGCAATTAATTATCCTTTGAGGTATCTTCTTAAATAGGTTAGAATTTACCTTGAATACTCTTATCTTATCTTAACACATCCACAAATAACAGGTTCATGCTGCTAGGGTCTTGCTTGTGGATGTATGTGCTGCCCTACACAAGAACACCCAGCCAAGGGGGACCAATGGGAGCTGAAATTCTCTACATGCTCCTGCTTGCCAAGCTGCTCATCCTTGGGAATACAGGTGGGAAAGAGTCACAATTGCAATATGAAAATGTCCCCTTTGCCCATGCACAGGAGGCAGTCTGTGTAATTCGTTGAGAGGAAGTATTTTAAGGCTTACCCAGAGGTGACATCTTTTCTAATTTGTATAAAGCAATTTTATGTGCTATCATAGGCTTTGTACTGCTTATCTAACAAAATAAGGTGAGCCAGTTCCTAGGATCTGGAAAATAGAAGGTTGTTATATGATTGAAATAAAGAGTGGTATTGTATGATATAGTCTGATGAGGAGCTGCAGAGGAGCTAAGTGTTTTAAAAGAGGAGGGAAGAAAAGCAAGTACCTTAATTCAACCTTAAGGACCTGTTTTAGATGGGAAGTATAGAGGAAAAAGTTACCATTTAAGACAGATATGGCAGTATCAGGAGTATCCTCATGCAATGGTCAGGTTTCCATTGAAGTGAAGAGGTAGAAGGGGAGTTCAGTGATATAGGGTATTTTAATGATGACAGATTGTTAGAAGGGTATAACAGGACCTTGTGGGAGTGAGCGCTAAATCAAGTCTGATTAGGGAGTGGGCAGATCCATATAGGGAGATGGATGAGTAGACAGCATGAACTTCCAGTAGTGATGGGGATGAGAGAGACATGATGTTGTCATTTCTGTTGATGTTGTCATTTCTGTTGAGGAAGGTGGGTACACAGACACACTCACACAAATGTGAGTTTTACTCAAAATAAAACTACTTAGTAGTTCATGAATTGGGAAAAATCCATACATTTCTGAAATGTATCATATGTTTGTTTTTGTGTCTCTTACAATTTATTTCCATCTAAGAAAAGGATAAGATAGTGAAAGATGAGATGGTTGGAATGAAAGTCACTGTGCAGCTAACTCTAAAAACCAGGGATACAGCTGCAAAAAGGGCTGTCTAAATTGGTTAAGCTTTTTCCCCAAGTGTTGTGATATGTCTTTCTCGGATGCAGTCCCATCCATGAGAATGAAAGAAAGGACAAACACAGCATCAACAAGAACACAGGAATACTACATTTTCAAGAGAAGAAAGCATCAAGAAAACTAAAACAAAGTGCTTCTCATTTCCTCTAGGGACTCCTGTTACATAATTTCCATTTTAAATGAAGCAAAAATACTTGCAATAACCAGAGAAACACTTAAAAATTAAGAAACACTTGTTCTAGTTAATGTGTCTGAATAGTACTAAGAAAAAAGTCTCCCCCAGGAGGTCATTATTATTCAAAAATTACTCTAATTAGGTCATGAATACATTAGGCCTTATTCAGTGCCAACAAGAGAAAAAATAGAATTGGAAATGTGACACACATAACACTCCCAACGTGTTAGGGCGATTTTATTCCAAAATGCCATTAAAAGATGAAAAGGTCACCCTGTAGGGAAGTAATTGGTACAGCACTCTTGTAACTGATTAAAGGGGCTTCTATTTAGGCATATCTCTTTTTTTTTTTCTTTCTTTGAAAAGGGGTCTTTCTAGATAGAAAAGTATGTGTGCATGTATATACGTGTGTATTTATACATGTGTATACATGTGTGTATTCATAAAATTCTGATTGGATGACTGGCTGTTTTAAGACAAAATACAGGAAAAGAGAAGAACAAGAGCTCTTGACATATCAAAACAGACAAGTGTAGATTGAGAACACAGGCATGGAACATCTTAAAATATAAAAAGGCATAGGTATTTCCTTGGGTGATTTTTTTTTTTATTTAATTACTCCATCAGTTTCTCAGAATATCTGCCACACTGAGGAATTCTGCATTTAATTAGAATAGAGTATAAAATTTTAATGAGTTGCTAATACCCAAAGAAAGTGGGTAGGAGGCTGAAAGCCTTTTATTTTTTATTTTTATTTTTTCTTTAAGATTGTAACAGAATCTGATAATGAAATACTTGGTGTAGTTTGATGGCTGAATTTGTGAATCTCTGGTAAGCCCACATCAAACTACATAGAAAGCTGAACTTGGAAAAGCATGCACAGGGTTTATACGTGCATTTGCCCTCTGTTGAAGGCATAGAAATATGAGGA
The DNA here is from genome assembly GCF_009762305.2 of Zalophus californianus. NCBI lineage: Eukaryota > Metazoa > Chordata > Mammalia > Carnivora > Otariidae > Zalophus > Zalophus californianus. The sequence continues at coordinate 154,312,376 of NC_045595.1, read as the reverse complement.
CATTGTTTTATCATTTGTAGCATGACTTCTATTTTTCCCATATAATCTCATAATGTAAATGCATTTTTACATAAAAGCAGTTTACAACATTCATCATCAAGACTGCTTTCTTTAAAACCTGGTAAAATCTTCGTCATATGCACAAGATTTCCATTTCAGTCACATGACATCTAAACAGGAGACACCTGAAAACTCATTTCTTCCCCTGTATTATTAGCTTACAAATATGCCATGTCTTAGTGTCCTTAGTGAGCTGCAGAGGGAACCAAGTATACCAGATGTCTAAGTGATTTTATTCTGGTTCCTGATGATACTTGGATTTGTCCATGTTCACATTCCCTCATTTAGCCATTTACTTATCCAACAATTTATTTTTTAAGTGTAACTTTTTATTGTGACATAATAAACTTAACAAACAAGTTGTGAGATTTCTCATACTACCTTTACTCAGATTTCCAAATATGTACAGAAACACATACTCACACAACCAAGGTCCCACATCCTGAACCATCTGAAAGTAAGTTGCTGATATTATGCCCCTTTACCCATAAATAGTGAATGCCCAAGGACATTCTTCTACACAGCTACAATACAATGATCAAAGTCAGAAAAGAAACATTAATACAATAATATCATATAACTTACAGACTTTACTTAGATTTTGCCTACTGTCCCAAGAACCAGTTTTTGAATACCTAAGATCCTGTTGTATGTAGCCCTGTAAGAATAAAGGACTTCTGAGAAAGTAAAAGATCCCAGAGGGTTTGCTTATGAGAATACATTTCTTTTTAGTATATAACACATTCAATACCTTTTAATTCAATAAAAAGTTATTGGGTATCAACTCTTTATATAGGATAAATGATAAAGCTCCCATTTGTTGGGTGCTTACACTGAGTCAGGCACTATGCTGATGTCTTCATATAATGTTCTAATTTCATGCTCACAACAATATTATAAACCAGATATTATTTTATAGAGGAAGAAACTGGGCTTGGAGAGATTCAGAAACTTATTTGGTCACAGAGCAAGGGAGTTGCAGACCTGGAACATGTCCAATGCTTTCTGACTTCAAAACCTAGACTTTAATTCATTTCACCATATTCTTTATAGCATAAAACAAAAGACCCTGATGATACATTCTCTACTGTCCTGGAATTTATAATGTTCCTGAGAGAAATATATAAATACATACATAGAAACTCAGAGTATTAGAGTTGGAAGTTCATCTTCATTTAAAGTTGGAACCCAACTACTGACCTTCCCCCAGTACTCCAATCCCCCTTCCCCTCACCTATTGTCTGCATAGCACTTATCATTTAACTCACTATGTAACATATGTGTATTTACTATGCTAATATTGTGTTCTTGACCCACAGAAATGAAACTGCAAGTGAGTAGCCAATTGCCCTTGTTTTTAATTGTGAGGTCTCCAGCACATACAGAAGGGGCTTGCATAAATTGGGCATTAGTAAAAACTTGTTCAATGAACAGCTGAATTCCTTCAGTGGCTTAATTTTATAGATAAGGAAAGTGAAGCCCAGAGAGATTAAGTTGCTCCGAGGTCAATAATTTAGTGACATGAAATGTCATTGAGTTGAAAGTAAATAGATTCATAATGAGTGACTTCATGGAAGCATGAAGAAGAAAGAGATCAGTATGGTGTAAGTGTGGTAGGAAGCCTTTCATGATTAAAGACGCTGGGAGAAAAATTAAGATGGCACATTAAGAAGGCATATTAGATGACCAGATTATACAGGAAGGTTCATTATGGGGAATGAAAAATCAGGTTTGGAAGGAGTAATCCTGCCAGATGTTGGAAGCTTTTTTTCTTCATGTAGAGAAGTTTGCATTCCTATAAGCAAGGTAAGTTGGATATTTTCTGTCAGTACAACAATTAAATCATCAATGAAATAAAGGCTAACCCCATCTCTACTCCAAGCAAAAAGCATTACAGTTACCAAAATTTAACAGGATTTTCTGGATTTAATTTTATGTTCATCTTTCATTTTCCAAGTTATTCTCTGGTTTTAATGAATTTGATACATCATTGCTCAGAGAATGACAGAATAGATCATACCTACAAATGATGTTCAGAAATTCCAATAAACAGAGATAAATAAAATGTTTTAGCCAGGTAAAATAGTAAATAATAGGAAATGACAGATGCCAAAAAGGACAAGAAAGAGAAGATGTGAATGGTTAACATTTGAGTCATGATACCAGTGAAATGAGAACCTAACCATTCAGATCTCTCTCTCTCTTTCTTTTCCCAGTACATACAATCCTATCCCAGATTTACGGCTGTTGCAAATTCTGGAGTAGCCAATCTTTTTCACCGTAGCTGACTAAGAACCCATGTTGATTAACACTATCTGCTCTAACATAGGTACAGAAAGATCTGAAAATAAAGTAGGATGTATCTCCTCTAAAACCAAACCAAACTTCTATTCATTTTGTAGCATACTGTCTATATATAAAGTCTCATTTTATAACTCTCCTTGATTTGTTAAAGATTATTATCCTCCTTTTACAGATGGGAAAATTGAAGGATTAAATGTCTGTATCAAGCACTCCACTCCCAGTGAATATAAAAACCAGGATCTCCGTTTAGATAGCCTGGCTATGCCCATTATATTCTGCAACAAGGCCCCAAATTAGTTTTCTTTGCCCAAATGCCTCTGTGATAAAAGCAGAGAATATACTTCCTTATTTGATGTATAGTTACTCAATGGTTGAGATCTGATATTGAGCATTATGGGTTCATACTCACTAAAAGTACTGCCTTTATGCTAATATTTGTGAGATACTTTTTGATACCATTATCAAGTCTAAAAGGAGTAAGACATGCCATCTTTGCTGCTGGGTCCTTATTCACAGCTTAAAATATTTATTTGTTTATTTATTATTATTACCATAGCTACTACTAAATTAATACATGTTGATCAAACAAGTCAGAAGTTATAAAAAAGGAGAATAAAAATTTGCCCCCTTCATACTCTGACCCCCATTTCCATTTCCAAAATAAACCCCTGCTTCAGTTTTATTCTGTTCTGTCTTGTTGGTTGGTATATTTTCTTTTAGTAATTCTTATACAAATGGAATCCTAGTTACTTCATTCACTTATCAATATATTATGACCACCTTTTTATATTAGTCTATATAGCATTCCTTCATTCCAGGCCATGAATGTAATAGTGTAGCCAGTTTCTATTCAAGTTTAAGTTTTCAGCGTTCTTGCTATTAAAAACAATTTTTCGATGACCGTTATTGGACTCGTAACTTTGTTCACAGGTACAAGTAAATGTGTGGGAGAAAAATCTTAGAGGTGGAGCTGTTGGCTCAATGAGTATGGAGGCTTACTATTTTGCTAGATATTGCCAACTCTTTCCTTCAAGGTATGTGCCAATTCATATTGTCATCACAAGAATATGTTAGTGCACTCTTCCCAAATCCCCCACCAATTTGGGATATTATAGAAAATTTTAATCTTGCCAATCTTACTGATCTATAATTGTCTAAATTTGCATTTCTTTGATTATAAGTTGAGAACGACCAAATGTTTATAACATCCTTTTTTAGTGTGACTCCTATTTTGGTCACTTTGTATTATAGATATTAGCTATTATTATAGATATTAGATATAGATATAGAGCTTCTTTGTATTATAGATATTAGCTCTTTGTCTTATTTTCTTTATGCTAAACCATACCCAAGGTTATCACTTATCTTTGTCTTTTGACTGTTTTGTGGGTTTCTTTGCCAGTTATTTAATATTCTTATGTTCCAAATAATTTTCTCTTATTTTTTTAAAGATTTTATTTATTTATTTATTTATTTATTTATTTATTTATTTGAGAGAGAGAGAGAGAGAGAGAGAGAGAGTGAGCACAAGAGAGATAGAGAGCACCAGCAGGAGGAGTGGAGGAGGGAGGAGAAGGAGGCTCCCTGCTCAGTGGGGAGCCTGACAATATGGGCTCAATCCCAGGACCCTGGGATCATGACCTGAGCCGAAGGCAGATGCTTAACTGACTGAGCCACCCAGGTCCCCAGATAATTTTCTTTCTTTTTATTTTTTAAAGATTTTATTTATTTATTTGAGAGAGAGAGAATGAGAGGTAGAGAGCACGAGAGGGAAGAGGGTCAGAGGGAGAAGCAGACTCCCTGCTGAGCAGGGAGCCCGATGCGGGACTCGATCCCGGGACTCCAGGATCATGACCTGAGCCGAACCAACTGAGCTTAACCAACTGAGCCACCCAGGCGCCCTAGATAATTTTCTTTTTTATCTGTAACTGCTTTTATATTTTTTTCCTCTTTAGATAGAGCGTCCTCATTTTAAAGTTAAAGAAAAAATACATTCTTAAATATTTTTGGCTTTTTAAGGTTTCATTTAATATCTAAACCTTTGATTTATCTGGAATTTATTATGATACAGGAGTCATAAAATGTGATATATTATGATATATAGGATATAATATGGGATATATACTATATATATTATATGATATAGGAATATGAATCCAGACTTTTTCCATTTGCTAGCCAGTTTTCAACACTATTTACTGAATCCAGTTTCCCCCTCACCTTTAAAATGTAAGTACTCATATAAAAGTTAGTCTATTCATGTCCTCTCTATTCTCTTCCATTACTATTTTTATGTCACTATCAAACTAATTTTTAATACTTTGGTTTAAAAATATGCTTTCACCTTCTAAAATTACTTTAGATTTTTTAAGAGAAACATTAGTTGTGTTCTTTCAAGTTTCCTAAAAATCTTGATTTTCCGAGATTAAAATTATATTTTATTTTAGGTATAATTTGATTTTTTCTACTTTACTATACATTTTTTTAATTTAAAATCAATAGGCCAACATGTAGTGCATCATTAGCTTTTAATACAATGTTCAATGATTCATTAGTTGCGTATAACACCCGGTACTCATCACAACACGTGCCCTTCTCAATACCCATCACCTGGTGACCCCATCCCACCACCCGCCTCCCTTTCTGCAACCTTCAGCTTGTTTCCCAGAGTCGAGTCTCATGTGGTTTGTCTCCCTCTCTTATTTTTTCCCCTTCTGTTTTTCCCTCCCTTCCCCATTGTCCTCTGCACTATTCCTTATGTTCCACATAGGAGTGAAACCATATGATAACTGTCTTTCTCTGACTGACTTATTTCACTTAGCATAATCCCCTCCAGTTCCATTCATGTCGATGTAAATAGTAGATATTTGTCTTTCCTGATGGCTGAGTAATATTCCATTGTATATATGAACCACATCTTTATCCATTCATCTAATGAAGGACATCTCAGCTCCTTCCACAGTTTGACTGTTGTGGACATTGCTGCTATGAACATTGAGGTGCATATGGTTCTTCTTTTCACTACATCTGTATCTTTGGGGTAAATACTCAGTAGTGTAATTGCTGGGTCATAGGGTAGCTCTGTTTTTAACGTCTTGAGGAACCTCCATACTGTTTTCCAGAGTGGCTGTACCAGCTTACATTCCCACCAACAGTGTAGGAGGGTTCCCCTTTCTTCACATCCTCACCAACATTTGTTGTTCTCTGTCTTATAATTTGATTTTTATATAAGTGAATTCTTCCTATTTTAAAACAGCGTGCATTTCCATTCATCCAAGATATTTTTGTTCCTCAGTGGAGTTGTAACATGTTCTTCATATTAGACCCACACATTGCTTATTAAACTTGTTCTAAAATATTATATCTTTTATGACTGGGTCAGTGAATTGAAATTTTCTTCCATTAATTTTCAATTTGTTTCTAATTTTTATGTACATTATTATTTTAATCAATCACTTTTTAGATATACTTATTATTTCTATTTTTTGTTGATTTGTATGGATTACTAGACATATAGTCATATAATTTACAAATATCTTTCCCTTTCCAATACTTATATCATATCTCACTCTTTTGTGAAACTTCAATATCTATGACATCCAGAATAAAGTTTAATAAGATTAATAGTGGTAATCTTGTCTTCTTTCAGGTCTTATGTTTTCTTTCAAAGCAATAATGAGCATGCCTTGAGTGTTTTACCATTAATCAAGGCCCTGGTTATGAATATACGGAAGGTACTTATGTCATGTAAGGAATGTCTCCAAATTTCCATATTGCAAAGGTATTATAAATTCCTTTAAAGTCTGAAATGGAGGTTGAATTTATTCTCCCAATTTTCTTTTGCACTTTATCGAGATAAACATATTTTCTCTTGTTATTTTTTTCATAAATTTGAAATATTTTAACAGATGTCTTGTTATTGAACCATCCTTGGATTTCTGAAATTGATCCCACTTGATCATAGTGTAACATTATATATTTATTTGCTCTTGAATTCATTTTGGTAATTTTTTTTTATTATGGTATTATCAATATTCATATGACATAATGATTTTTTCTTTCTTTTTTGAATGACAATTTTCAGGCTTGTTTTTTTTAAAAAAAGAGGTTGTTTCCTTCTGGTGCATAGTATTAAAAGTATCTCAAGACTTGAAAGAAAGCACCTAAGCAAGTTTCTGGGTCTGCCTCTTTCTTGATATTTGCCTATTTGATAACTTTCTCAATGTTTCTTCTTCATAATTTATCTGATTAGATATAATGCATATACTAACTCAAATTTAGATAATTTCCAATATCCTAAAAAAGTGTTTCCTTTTAATCATGTTTTCACAGTATTTTTGAAGGACGTTTAGAAAAATATTTATTTATTATTATTCTAATTTCTTTTTTTTTCCCATGGTCTATTTCCTCTGTTCTTATTTCTGATTTTGTGCCTTCGTCTTTGTTATAATGATACTTTTTCATCTTCTTTTTTTAAAAAATCAGCACCTAGATCTTTCATTCATTTTTTTTTTAAGATTTTATTTATTTATTTGTCAGAGAGAGAGTAAGCACAAGCAGGGGGAGCGGCAGGCAGAGGGAGAAGCAGTCTCCCCGCCAAACAAGGAGCCCAATATGGGACTTGATCCCAGGACCCTGGGATCATGACCTGAGCTGAAAGCAGATGCTTAACCAACTGAGCCACCCGGGCAACCCTGTCATTCATTTTTAATTAGCTGTTTTAAAAGTTTAATTTTTTTAGATTTTTCTTTTTCATCCTTTTCTATCTTTTCAGGTGAATACTTCTCAAGTACTGTTTAGTAATGTAGTAATTTTAGGCTATTCATTTTCCTCCAAACATATCTTTAATATAAATTACAAACATTTTAATACAATCACTATTTTCTAGGCATTCTATACTTCTACTTAGACAGGAAATGTTTAAAATATACATTTTGCTTATTTTGTTTAATTCCCATGTCATTGGGTATACCAGATTCTTTTGTGTCAATGGTTTGTAATACATAGTTCGGTCAAAAAAAAAAATCTGTGTTATTACTTTTTGGTTTCAAATTCATTAAGGATCTTCTTTGAAACTAATATAGGGTTAATTTTTGTAAATATTATATATTTGATTAAAAATAAGTTCTGTTCTCTGTTTCCAGGAACTACATTTTGATATATACCTATTAGAGCAATTGTATTAATTATATTATTCAAATTCTCTAGGGCTTTATTATAATTATGATTTATTAGAAGCAAATAACTAAATCTGATCAAAGGCATCACTGAGAGGAATGTGACTAAATAAACATGGCATGTAGAGCTACATTTTTTTTAAAAGGGGACAACTTACATATGCATTCAAATTACGTGTCTTCTGAAATATGAACTGTCAAAAGGTCTGTCACTTATATGTGTGTACTGAGAGACCACAGTAGCACATTTTTAATCATTTTTTTTTTCAGGTTTCCAGATACTTTGTCAAAGACAAACCCAGAAATAGTCATCTCTGGAAGCCTCTACAGGTTGGTAACAAATAACCGTAAGTACAAAGAAGAAAAAGCCAGGCCAGCCACTTTTCATATGGCTCTTAATGCTCTCTGCTAGAGGCGGAGTTTGCTAAGCATGGTACTTTTTCTATTGGTTTGCCTGAGGATAATCTGATCATTACAATCTTACCAAATCACCCATTACTCTAAACTTTTAAAGCATGACCTTGCCTCTGAAATCCCCATGAAGAAAAAAAAAAGTAGTTCAAATATAGGTTCAACACTTTCCCCTGATATTATTTTATTTTATTTTTTGACATAGTTAACTTGGATAAAGATAGATGATATAAGTGAGATGTGAACATTGAGTTTCATTAAAGTATCATAACTGTCTGTAATGGAGAACCGCTCTCCAGATGTAGAGATGGAAACATGAAGATCACACAGACAGCTCATTTCCATCAATTTAAAAGCACAGCTTTCTCTCTGGGTCCTTTTGTGTGGATGTGTGTCTCAAATCTTTTCAAAAACTGCCAGCATGTTCTTTGATACAGGATTACAAAGTGGAGCTGAAAAATATGACATGGATCCTGAAATGACAGATGTCTAGGAGTGAACCAAACATCAAGAAAGATAGAGCTCCATTTCTTTTTCTTGTAAGACAAAGACCTTTCCTCCTTTGATGAAGGCTCAAATCTAGGTAGTTTGTTATAATAAACAATATCTTCGTACCATGGCCAGAAGAGGTGCTTACAGCCTAGAGGACACATTTCTTCAAAACATCATGGAAACAAATAAGAAATGCACTGTTTGGGCCATTACTGTCTTTCCCCATCTCACCCATGCCACCTATTGAGTAGTACTCCTATGTTGGCTTTGCTAGAACATGGCATACCAAAAGTTGGAAGTTCTGGAATGTTGCTGAAGACAGTGTTTCTCAAGATGCACTCCTCCATTACCTCTGTCTGAATCACCTGTGTAACACATCTCTACTGAATTGCAGTTTCTGATGTGGTTGACCCAGGAAGCAGTATTTTAAACAAACCATCCAGATGATTCCTAGGCATATGGAAATTTCACAGCCTTTAGATTGTCTTATCAAACTTCCCCTGACTTATAGATGATGACTCTGTTACAAATCAGTTCGTGAGAAGTGTTTGAAAGAAAGTACTAAAATGGCCTCAGGCTTTAGTAAGTATCCTTATATGTGGTAACTGGTAGCCATAAACCTAAAATCATTAACCGCAATTCTGGGAATGTGCTGCATGGAAAAGCTATTATTAAATCTTTTGTCTCTGCTAAAGGCTTTTAAAGCAAGGTTTTTACAAGGCTTCAGATATCCCTGGTTCTGTTCTAGGCACTTGAAATACAAACATTCCAAGATTCCTGCTCTTGTAAAACATACAATCTATCTTATGTTCCTCTTGCAATTACCATCCCTCCCCAAATTATATGTGAAATATTATGCATGTGTGCTTTTATGAGAGTTAAGAATTGGGTCAAAGATCAAAATGGGATCAGTTGGCCTCCAGAATCCATGGAGCTATTCCTGCCCTTCTAGATTGTCTCTGGGATATAAGAGTCCAGAGTTAGAGGTCTCCGGTCTGGTTGTCATCTAGGAAGGCATCAGTGGACATTTATTTCTGTGTCTCCTTCAAAATTCAGATAAAGATTGAGATCTCCTTTCTGCTGAGTTTTGCTGCCTTTTCTAAACTGGGACTCAAGAGAATTAATGTAGATGTTTTAACATAATGGGATTTACACACACACACACACACACACACACAAACACACACACAAATTAGGATCACACCCTCCTATTTTCTACTCACTGCAACTGAGAACAGTCTCTGAATCCTAAATGATAGGCATCCTAAATGACAGTGACCTGCACATACTTATACAGAATATGGTTGAGTGGGGAGCTGTTTTTCTGGGGCTAGTGATGAGGGTGAACACTGCCAGTCTGGCATAGCTGAATATCCATACATTTCTTGCCTTCTTACATTTTATTTATCTTTCACAACAGGCCAGTTTAAGAGGCTGGAGAAAGCTTGATGCTGGTGATTGCTATTAGTAGATTGAATAATGGTCACCCAAAGATCTTATCTCTACAATTTGTAAATTATCTTATTTGGGGGAAAAAAATTCTTTGCAGATATAATTAAGTTAAGGATTTTGACATGAGCAGATTACCGTGGATTATCTGGGTAGGCCTTAAATGCCATTATAAACGCGCTGGTAAGAAAGGTATGCAGTCGCAACACAGTCACACAGAGGAGAAGGCCCTGTGAAAATGGAGGCAGACAGTAGCGATCCAACCACAATCTGGGAATCCTGGGGCAGCCACCAAGAGGCTGGAAGAGGTAAAGCAAGATTCTCTCCTAGACTTCCCAGAGGAAGTATAGCCTTACTGGACTTTGGACTTCTGGCCTCCAGAACTGTGACAGAATGAATATCTGTTGCTTTAAACCACCAAATTTGTAGTAATTTCTTACAGAAGTCTCAGGAAATGAATACAGTTGCCATGCCCCATATCATGCACCGACTATGATGTGCTAATAATACTCCAGGTAGCCTGGCTGGATCTCGGTGGAGAGTTTTCAGTGTTCCTTTACTTGTTCATGTTTCTTTACAATAAGGCTTTATCACCTGAGTAAGGTTACTTTTCTGTTCCTTGGAACATTAAGTGATCTAGGATACTCCATCTATAAGCTTTTGTTTTCTACTCTTTAGCAACTTTTTTTTTTTTACTAAAGATTTTATTTATTTATTTGACAGAGAGAGAGAGAGAGAGAGCACAAACAGGGGGAGCGGCAGGCAGAGGGAGAAGCAGGCTCCCCACTGAGCAGACAGCCAGACGTGGGGCTCGATCCCAGGACCCTAGAATCATGACCTGAGCTGAAGGCAGATGCTTAACCGACTGAGCCACCCAGGCACCCCGTATCTACCAACATTCTAGGTTGTCTCTTTTATCATCTGGCCAGTGTGTGCTTGAAGAATGCAAACTGCTTTCATTAAAGATTTATGCAATAATCAAAATGAGTAAGATTTAAAAATAAAGCAGGAATAAAATGTTTTAAAAAGCTAAATAACGGGAATTTTAAAAAATTATGTTTCAATTTATGTGTGCCACTATTTCCCTCCAAAAGGTAAATATAGAACTAAAAATTATGACACAAAAGACTAATTTTTAACATATATGCCAGAATTTATACCTGTGTCATAGATTAAATATGGACATAATTTATTTGTATTTCCTCCCATTAAGAGGTGAAATCTACTCACAATCCTTTGAATTTGGGCTAGCCTATGACTTGCTCTGACCAAAGAAAAAGATATTTTTCAAAATTGAGGTTTCATTGACATATAACATTCTATTAGTTTCAGGTGTATGACATCATGATCCAATCTTTGTATATACTGTGAACTCATCACCACAATAAATCTAGTTAACATCTATCACCATATGTAGTTACAGCTTTTTTTTCTTATCATGAGAACTTTTAAGATCTACTTTTTTAAGCAACTTTCAAATATGCAATATGGTATTATGAACCATAGTCACCATGCTGTACATTCTATCTCCATGACTTATTTATTTCACTAGAGTAAAAACACATGGGCCTCAAGATACTTTACAGATTTTTCTGTGTCCTCTTAGAGCACTGCTCTGAGACTAGTATGTAAGAAAGTGGGCCTCACCTACAGGAGAACGAGAGTGCCCGCGAAGAGAACTTAGTATCCTGCCTAGATCTAGAACTCACTGCCCCACACGTCAATGAGTCCACGTGTAACTTCCAGTCCAGAAGACTTTCCTTCTGAATTCAACCACATAAGTGAGCCTGGGTGAGCTAGCAAAAGAATCATCTAACCATCCCACAGAACTGTGAGACAGAATAATAATCCGATATTTTTCAAGACACTAAATCTGAGGATAGGTCGCTATGCAGCAAAACACAGCTGGTATAACGTCCAAGGAGTGCTTTCCTTGACAGAAACTTCTCTGTAGGAATTGCCATCAGATCCTATTAAGAAGCCATACCCACTGTTGTGAAATGAATTGTGTCCCTACCACCCCAAATTCATAGGTTGAAGTTCTAACCCCAGAATCTCAAAATGTGACTGTATTTGGAGCTATGGTCTTTCAATAGGTAATTAAGTTAAAAGATGTCATTAAAGTAAGCACTAATCCAAAATGAGTGATGTCCTGATAAGAAGAGGAAATTTAGATGCAGGCATGTACAGCGGGAAGGCTCTGTGAAGACACACAGAGAAAAGAGCCATCAGCAAGCCAAGCACAGAGGCCCGGAATAGATAGTTTTACCATGGCCCTCGGAAGAAACCAACCCTGCCAGTGAGCACCTTGACATAGGACTACGAGCATTCAGAACTGAGAGGAAATCATTTTTGTGTAGTTTAAGCCACCCAGTTTGGGTTATTTTGTTATGGCAGCCCTAGAAAACTGGGATAGCCACCATGCCCCCTCCCTCATGCACACACAAATACAATCTTCATTGTTCTTTAAAAAACGAAAAAACAAACAAACAAACAAACCCACTGAAGTAAAAATGGTTTTGCTAAACTTGAATATCCACCTTTTTAACAGACTTGGCTTACTCTCAATGAATACAGATTTGCTTTTCTTAGGACAATTGAAATAACATGTGGGAGAATCTAGAAGCAATTTCCAGGAGAAGAGTCCCTAAATATTTTGAACAATGACAGCGTAATTAGAAAATATATTGCTTCCTCAGGTTAGTACATTGAAGAGAAAGGCCCTAATTTTTTTTCAAGAAAAAATTATTGTTCTTTTAGAGTCACATTTTTGAAGCATTTTACCTTGTTCCCCATCCATATGGTACATGTTTTGGCAATAGCTCTAGTCTATGTAAACATGGACATGAACCAGGGAAATAGCATGGTATTGGAGTTATACAAATGCTCTAGGACAACAATGCCTCAGATCCATTTCAGGAGTCCATTTAATCTAAAACAGCTCTTCCTTCCCAACCATTTGCCCCCACCCCTCTCCCACTCTGGCAGTATTAGGAAGTAGGAGGAAAAAAAACAAAAACAAACTTTAACAGCAAGGAAGATAATGAAAAAAAAAAAAAAAGAATTTTATTATCTGAATTGAAAAAGAAAGTTCTAGTTAGACAAAAACCCTAATAAAGGAAGGATTAATTTCTGCATTCTCAGGTGGTTTCCATCTCACTGCTTTCCTTGCTGTCTCTCACAAGATACATAAAGTAAATGAAAGAGTTAGGGCGACAGATTTAATAACTGTTGTTTGTTAAAGCATAGAGATACGGTTCCCTGCCACTAGCTTCTCCAATTAAATCTCGGGCAAATTACTCTTCCATTTTGCATAGATCTACAGTGATGACAGTCACTATATTAAAGATGGTTGTCAAAGAAATAAAAAAATATGATTTTCTCTAGTTTTCCAGTTGGTAGCGTACTAGTTAACACACACCATTTGTAGCCTCTTCCCTTTGATCCTGTTTACTTTATCTGTAAAAATCAGAGCTACTCCTTTCCAAGAAAATGGCCTGGAAGGCTCAAAGAGTATCAGCTCCAGGAAAAAATTATAATAGTCATTCCTTCGTCTACTCAGCCAAACACAAATCAACAAGTCTTTCTCTAAGTTAGAAGTGTCTTTCTCTAAATGCCCAGGTTAATATCTAATTGTCTTTACATGGTAGAAAACAGGCAAGGTTGTCATGACAACTGGGTGGAAAGTTTAGCTAGAATAATGTTTTCTTTGAAAAGAATGAAGCAATTTCAAGCTTTTTAGTGCTATCTGGAATTATAAAAATTGCTTTATATCCCCATTTTTAGATTGCAGGAGATGATTGATCATTTTTTAAAAACTGGCTTATGGATTTTCTTAACACCAATTTTGAAAAAATGCTGCTTTTTTTTTTCTCTTTTCTACCCCCTTACCCCACCCCCGCTTTTTTTTTTTGATAGCAGAATTCTACACTTGCAAATGGGGCAAATAGTTCTCTTTTTAATAGTTCACCAGACCTATAGCATCTGAATAAAATGAACATTTAGCTACAACTCATTTGATTGGTATATTGCAACGCTACCCTCAAAATAAATCTATGGTTGCTAAATGAAGAGAAAAAGTACTTTTGTTTTTCTACTTTGTAAGATAGTGAACGAGATGTATATGTTAAAATTTCCAAATGGATGCCCACTAACAAGACATGGAATAGCCCTTATCTTTGGAAACGAACACACACAGTTCTCTCTCTTTATTCCCCTTTTCTCTTTTTAATAAAATTTAATTTCTTCTTTTTCTCAGGAATTCCTTCAAGTATAGTTCCTCATAATTGTGCAATTATTTCTAGAGTGTTGCCTTGGGTTATTATGTTTGACCGTTGTGAGCACATAATGAACCGAGTGCTTTAGATAAACCAGCTGATAGTTCTATAATGCCAGTGGTGCTTGGGGACAGCCAAAGGAGAGGGGCACTTTTCAGAGTATTTTTTCTGGGGACACTGGCCTCAAAGTGAGGGTAAAATTTTTGTAAGAACTTGCTACAGATTTTGGTATCACTGTATTTACCTTTCTTATTTTAAAACTAAGCAGGCAAAGGCTCAATAAATCAGAGTGAAAGAGACTCAAGGTGAAAGGAGCTCGAATCTAAAACAATGCCCACTACAAAAGCAGTGCAAGCACTGGGCACAGGACTGGAACTCGAGTCCCAGTGTAGGGATGAGGGTATCGCGAAGGGAATCACAGGGGTGGTCCTAGTCAATGCAGGTGCTGAAAAGCAATAATATTTCAAGGGCAGAAGTACAGAGAGAAACACAGTACCAGAAATGTCTGTTTCAAGAGTCTGATCACCAAACTGAGTTTTAGGGGCCATGCTCCCACCCTTTGGACAGGAACTAACAAGAGCTGGTCAAGGCCCGTGTTCTACAAAGACCGAACTCTCTGGTGCTTATGTCTACTCAGTGGCTCAAAATCAAAAACCCGGTAGCTATCTTTGATTCCCCCATTTGCCCTTCAATTCCCTCCCCTTCTACCTTCAGTCCTTCAGCAAGGCCTGTCTGGTCTACCTCCAGTATCAGCGTTCCGTCCATCAACACTCCAACCCACTAACTTCACCGACTAGGCCTCTGATCAGCAACGCTGATGCTACTTTTACACCTTGCTCGTCCGTCCGCCATACAATATCCAAAGTATTCTTTTAGAAACAAGTTCAAGTCATATAATCTCTCTATTCAAATGTCTTCATTGGCTTCTCATTGCACTTGCAATACAAGCCAGAGTCCATCATGTGACACTAAGCCCTGTGTGATCTTTTCCAGTTATGAATCTCCAACTCTGCCCTTAACCACTTCCTCCTTGCTCACTATGCTGCTCTCCTGCTTTGTGTACTAGCATCTGGGGTGATGTTGCAGACTCAGCAGATGGGGCCAAGAAGTCCAGCCTTACAAACACAAAAACCTCCCAGGTTGGGAACGAGGCAGAGGCTGACTCCAGTCTGAATATACATGCTAATTCCCCAGCCCCCCCACCAGTTTTGAGTTTGTAATTATTCTGCCAATGCCAGGGAAGCATACGAGCCTATGAAGTAATTTGGATGTCGGGACAGGGTCCTCATCGTCGGAAATCTATACATACACATGTCCCAAGCTAGAATCCCAGGGGCTTTATTGAATCTTGGGCTAGAAAGTTGGCAAGGCAAGTCTCTAACTAAAGGAGTTAGAAAGACTCCCATACGGGATGAGTGGATCCAAAATGAAGGCTCTAGAGATTAAGGCAGTGACTAGAGAAATCAGGAAACAAAAGTAAACATCCCCCCCCCTCCCCGCCCCGCCGCCCAACCTTGGGGCGGATGACAAAAATCAGGAGGGCTCCTGTCTCTGCAGGCTTAAGAAACTTAAGCGTATGACAAAGCAATTAGAAGCAGCACATGGAGAGCGTCGCAAGTGCCCCCCTCGCTACCTTAATCAAAATATTTCCCTTTTACGAGCAGCTCATTTAGAGATGTAACGAGCTGGTGTCACCTCGAATCTCCAGGGTTAGAGTTGTGTCATGTGAGCCCGCCAGCACTTCATGCTCTAGTTTCAGCCTCCTATTTCCTCACTGCCTACAGTAGACAAGGCTGTCACTTAGAAGATGAAATATATTTGCAAATTAATTAACTTTGTCCAGCAACTGGAGAATTAGATTTCTGTTAAGGGTTCTGTCTGAGTGATAGATTCTCAAGACATTGAAGGAATTAAATACCACTTTTTTTTCCCACTTGCTCTGCAATAGGATAGATCATACGGCCGTATCATTGTTCCACTCCTCTTATCTATCTTCCATTTATTACCACATTTCACCTACAAAGCCAGTGGAATTGGCTTCAGTAGACAACGACTCTTGTGAGGATTTTAAATCTCTATAAACTCCTTATCAGTTCAATACAAAACCAAAAAACTAATAAACATTAGGTTGAAGAAGAGTAGGAGACAGCTGTATTAGAACAGCACTTGGTAAGGATTTTCTTTCCTTGACTAGCTCTTTGTTCTGATTTTTGAAATGCACAGGAGGAGGCCAGCAGAATATAAAATGGAGACAAGGGTTTACACGATCTTGGGTATGTAATGTAAACCCATTAAGGGATTTTTTGCAATTAAAATCTCAGGCAAGGGAAAAAGCATTTCTGGTTTTCTCTTAAACAATATAAAAGAACCGTGTACTAATGTTGGATGTGTTTATTCATGCTCACTTTGGATTTAAAAGAATATATACAAAGCAGCATTTTAATGATGCCGGCATATCCAATCTTAGGGAGGTTCTGCCCTAACCAAGACAGAAAAAGTTTGAAGAGAAAATAGTTCAAGGACATGTTTATTCAGATTACGTTTAGAAATGAGATCCTGAAACATCAACCTTACTCTTTTTAAAAAAACACAAATATCACATAGTGATACCAAGGAATCACGACTATGTCTATTATCTTAAATTCTTAATTTATTCCTGGCAAATGAACAAGTAAGTAAAAAATAGAATCACTGGGAGACCATATTCAAAATGATGTATATATGCATGTGACTCATTTATGAACACATAGTACACACCTGTGAGATATCCAAGGTGAAAAAGAACTGGTAATTAAAAATTGTGTGTGTGTTAATTTTAATTTATTATTGTTTTAGGAGCAGAATGAAAAAGATAAAAAGAATCATGAACTCAAACAACTTGCTAAGTAGAGCTAAATTTGAGCTCCCTGAAGATCAGAACAGCATCTTTCTATTTTGTATACCTAGGGCCAATCAAGATGCCTGAATTACTGTGAACATTCAATAAATATTTTAATGAAAGCAGCAAAGTGGGCCATCTTTGGTAGAAGCTTCAGCAGATAACAATTATTTTTTTTTTCTATTCTTATAAAGTCTTTCTCAAACTTAAGGGATATCCAGTGGTAGAATCATTAAGATCAACTTCTTGGTATCAAGTTAGTCAATTATTTCAGGAAAATGTTTCAACTAAACAGTGCAAAGAGTTGTCTACCCATTCTTAATGATTCCCAAAGATAGAACTAGGTAAATCTTACAGCTGCTTCTGAACTAAATAAAATGAGGCCAGTCTAAAACTAAAGCTTTACAGTCCTGAATGGTGATTTACAAGTGTGTGTGTGTGTGTGTGTGTGTGTGTGTGTGTGTGTGTGTGTGTAAATGCCCAAGTGGCAGTAGGAGTGATACATGAGTGAAAATGCCTTCTCTGGGATTGAAATAGGACACCCCTATTCAGATGCTAAACATTTACTATCATCATGGTTTTAAGTGTGTGTGTGTGTGTGTGTGTGTGTGTGTGTGTGTGTGTTTGTGTTTAACCAAGTATTTGATTCTTTCTTTTACTTCCATTTAGCAAAAATGTTTTGCTTCATGGAGAGCCATCTGAGTTTCCCTGGCATTATATTTCAAAAACTTTTCTTATAGAATAAACATATACTGTTTTTGCTAAACACTCCATTCTATCCCAGGCTTCCAATAGTGGCAAGTAATCCTTGAATTTTATACCACTCTGGTAGATTCAAATTTATGATCAGGTGTAAATATAATGAGGATAATAATTTGTAAATATCCCTTGCTACACACTCTCTTGTTGGTAAATAGATTTCTCTCCTTGCTCCCCATTTACCATTATAGCTAAGTCCTGATGTTTAGTGTCCCTGGGAAACTGGAAGATAAGATTTGGGCAAGTTCCTTCCAGGGGGGGGAAAGGAAAAGGAGAGATGATCTCTTTTGGTTAGTGGACTGTGGAAAGAGAAGATAAATTAGGCAAGAATCTAGAATCAGTAGATCCGTTACCCCTTTTCTTTGTTTTGTAGCCTGGAAAAAGAGACTTGTGCTAGATGGCTTCAATCCAATTCAAGGAGGGTGGTAATGGTCTTTTGGAGAAAACTGACCAGAGAGATGATTCTGAGGCAGTCCTCCTGCATCCCTGTCACTTGTATGTGGGATGCAAGGGGTGCAGACATTTGTGTAGGCTCTGTTGCATTGACATGAGGGTGCAGAGAGGCCCAGGGTTGGAATGAAGAAGCAGAGGTTTAGAACCAGGTCCAGGAGTCCCCATCATCACATCATTCCTAAAGGCCAGGCAGGACCAGAGGGTTACACCTCTATAATAGATTCATACTTTGGTCATCAGTCCAAAGCCCAGGCCAGAGCAGCTGCCCCACTGAAGAAATAAGCCCCACTGTTGACATTTAGGACCCATTCCAAAATTATATTTCGTGCATCTCACCTAGCAGCCAGATGCTACCTTAGGCCACCACAGGAGAAAGTAATGTGAATGTGAATGGCACTACAGATGGTCCCTGACTTAACAAAGATTCAATCTAACAGTTGATGATGGTGCGAAAGCAATACACATTCAGCAGAAACTGCACTCAGAATTTTGAACTGTGATCTTTTCCTGGGCTAGAGATATGTGGTACGATACTTCCTCATGAGGCTGGCAGGGCAGCTCCACAATTGCAAGGGTGAAAAACCAACACACTTACAACCATCCTGTTGTTCATGCCAGTATTCAATAAACTACATGAGATATTCAACACTTTATTACAAGATGGGCTTTGAATGAGAGAATTTGCCCAACCATAAGCTAATGGAAGTGTCCTGAGTACATTTAAGGTGGGCTAGGCTAGCTAAGCTATAATGTTCAGTAGGTTAGGTATAATAAATGCATTGTTGACTTATGATATTTTCAACTTATGATGGGTTTATCTGGATATAAACCCACCATAAATTGAAGAAGACTTGTATTTATCTAAAAGATACCTGGATATTCAAAATGGACATTTAAACCTGAGGAGACAAAGAAACTATTAATGGTTAAACATATTGTCTCCATACCTCTTGCCCCATCCCCGTGTGCTGAGCCCAAAGAAGACTGGGAGCAATATTGGAGCAATTGCATGTCTTGTCATCTGAGCAATAGTGTGTAAATTTCCAAACCAATTCAACAGAATGGTACTCCTATAGAAATGACAACTCTCCTCTCAAATAGAACTTTTATCCTTGAGTTCCCTGAGCAGAACCCCGTTCTCCTCACGATTAGAGAAGACTGTCCCATTCCCGCCTCACAACGGAACAAAGCACCAGCTGTCACATCATGTTCAAGTAGCAACAAGCAGAGCCTTTCACGGTCTCCCTGCTCATCCATTCTGGGATGACGGGAAGGGTCAGAGCTCCCAGCATGCATTGGATTCGTAATCACAAGTGCCTTTCTCCCCTCCTAAATTTAACTATCTCCTAGGAACCACATCATGTTATCATATGAGCTGTTAACAATTTCTCCTCCTCCTCTTTTTCCTAATCTTGATTTTTGTTTCTTCTCCCCTCCTCCCAACTAAAAGCATAAACTTTAATGATGAAATTTCATGCTCAGCCAACTTCTTTATGGCCACTTAAGAAGCACCGTGAGGTTATATACCTGTTCTTGGGAGCACGGCTGCCTGTTTCTTATGACATGTGGGTGGTTGAGGGTAAAGGGTGGTCAAGCACTCAGTAGCAGATCCCTTCCACCCTGGTAGGTATTCTCCGTCAAGCATGTAAAATCCTATCCCCGGACACCACGAATAAGAGAGTGACTTCCAAGCTTCTGTATTGGAGACTACAATTTTAAATCACCATATGTTTATACTCATTCACTCCTTCTTTCCATCTATTCATTCAATCTAATTCATAATTTTGCTTCATTCTTTGATGAATCCTTTGTTCTTTGTTTCCCCTATTAATTTTTTTAAATGATTGAGTTTCAACATGTTGACATTATTGACAAAAGTGCATACTTCTCTGCATCTTTCCCTGTCATATCTCTTATATCCAAAACATATCTGTATGTTTTTGTTTTGTTTTGAGAGAGGAAGGGGGATAGGGGCAGAGGGAGAGGGAGAATCTTAAGCAGGCTCCACGCTGACACCCAGTGCAGAGCCTGATGCAGGTTGTGAGATGCAATCTTACAACCCTGAAATCATGACCTGAGTTGAAATCAAGAGTGGGACGCTTATCCAACTTGAGCCACTCAGGCGCCTCAGCTCTGAGATTTTTTAAACATTATCATGGCTCTTTTTTTATTTTCTCTGTAATCCTTGAAGAAAGTATATGCAACAAAGCTCACTTTCAGATGCATAAACATGTACATACCACACTCTAACAACATTTAACTACAGAAAACAATCTTATATCTATCTTAAAATATTTGTATTTTAAGTATCTTTTTGCCTAGATTAAGCTCGCTTATCAACCCCTGCCAGTTGCAGTGTATAAATATTACATTATGCTGCCAGTGTTATTATAGTTTTAAACCAGCGGGTTTAAGAGTAAAGATTGGGATTATGTCTCATCAATGGCTGCATGATCTTGAAAGAGTCACTTAACCTCTTTGAGCCTTGGTTTCCTCTGGAAAATCGACAAGGTATTACTTTTACCAATAAATTCTACATAGGACTCAACTGAGGATTAAATAAGAAAGAGTGTGAGCTCTCGGAGGCAACAACAGAAAAGTACCATAAGGCAGAATACTTTTCTACCATATCATCCTTAAGAAAAGGCAAGAAACCAATGAGCTTGAATTACAAATACAGAGGAGAAGAGCCCCATTTCTTCTGAGTAGCATCAAGTCATAAATGTATTTTTCAGATTTTTATTTTTCGCCTGTGACCAGACCCGGCATCACCTTAATCAGGAGGCCTGGACTACATCTCCTTATTAATAAAAGTAATGAAAGCTATCACATGAAGGAAAGAGCTATAAATTAAGCATATTTTATATATGCTGCAAGTTTTATGTGACATTTCTTGTAAGCTTCTTCTCCCACTAAGTCTTTTCCTTGTTGCCCTATACCTCTTGATATAAAAGGAAACTAGTAAAACAAATACAATCACTTTTGAATTAAGTGGTTCCCGCTACCTGCCTTGTTTTTTAAGATACAGAAGCAGCATAAGGTAAGGTGTCTATTCTCAATGAGTCTACATGCTATTAATATTATAAAATGATATAATCTTGGGGACCTTACAGCTATTTATTTATTTATTTATTTTTAAAGATTTTATTTATTTATTGGAGAGAGAGAGCGCGTGCGCGCGCGCGCGCACACACACACACACACACACACACACACACACACAGGGTGAGGGGAGCAGAGGGAGACGCAGGCTCCCTGCTGAGCAGGCAACCCACAGTAGGACACTGGGATCATGACCTGAGTTGAAGGCAGATGCTTAACCGACTGAGCCACCCAGGAGCCCTGGACCTTACTAGTTATCTAGATAGCACATCTAATAGATGAGTCCCCTCTAGAATGGGATTCCCCAATCCACTGTTCAGCCAACTCTTAGCTACCCGCTGTGATAGGGATGCCATTGCCTCATAAGTCAACCTAGTCTCCCCTTTTGGCTGCTCTAAATGAAAATTTTCCTTACTTTAACTTTCTCAGTAGCACCTATGTCTCCATCTTTAATTCTACTCTTTGTGGCTATACATTCAAGTGCTTTATGGTGAAGCTGATAGGTGAATGCATTAATTGTTCAGAGAAGGGAAAGGGGAAGCTGGGACTATAGCAGGTAAGGAAAGCTTGGTGTGGGCTTGGAAGAATGCCCAGCACCTAAATAACTAAAAGGGAACAATGCATTCTCCAACACAGGGAAGAACATAGCCAAAGCTAAGAGACAAAAATGAAGGCGAGACGTTCATAGATGCCCTCTCGGGACTATTTGCATGTTGGAAGATGCTAACTGCAGAGATTAACAGTTTTATTACAAATGAGGACCCGATCTAATAATGATCAAGATGGCAATACTTGTGCAAATTTTATTTGGCCCCTAAACCTTCCCTCTGAAAAAGAGGGGAGCATTTTACATTTTGGGAAGTCCAGAAATATTTCAGAGAGGGCTTTAAGGCAAATCTGCCACTCACTAAGATTTGCAGCAGCCCTGTATTTTTATACACCAGGGAACAGTTAGGTTGTGCATCTGACCCTATGATTATGATAAGCTTAAGAGAACTAATGAGTGACATGTGTGCTTATGGTGGGCTGAGAAATCCAGATTTGCAGAGCAGAGCTCCTGAGAGCAAGAGGTATGGTAAATCAGTTATCAGTTCTTAAAACAGTTCTTATTCAGTGACTAGTGCTGCACCCCAAAGTGGCAGGAATTTTTAGTAGCAGTGACCAGTAGCTGTGTGTCCAAGACACTTAGGAAGAATTCTTTGTCTAGGGATATGTATGCATTTTCAAATTCAGAGTAAAGCAAACTGCTTACTGACTCATAGAGCAAGGAACAGATTGTCTCAAATAAATACAAAGATAAGAATTACATCCCTATTTTAACCCACACTCTGTCTTCTAAACCATTTTTGAGTTGTTTTGGCAATTTTTTCAATCATCTCAGAAAAGTCTTTCGAATGAAAATATTTTCCTTTCTAGACCGTGAAATTTGCACCTTCTAAAGATACAAACAAATCTTATTAGGTTCAGGAGACTATGAAAAACTTATCTTTTTGCCTAATGTACACTCCACCCCCTCCTAAACCAAAACGTGGGGAGTTGAAAGGTTGACAGCTTGGAAAACCCAATGGTAAAATTGCGGAGAACGGTTTATTCCACAAGACAGATTTAAGAAAACAAATCTTTCTGGATATGCTATGTGCATTGCCATTCTCTAGATCTTCACTAGCCCCAGTATTTTGGCTATAAAATTAATCAATATCCTACTATGATAAGGAGCTTCAAGTTCTGTGTTTGGAGAATTCTAATATTCTGTAGAATGGAGAGATTCACATATTAGAAAACAAAACATGAAATATTTATATTTGCTTATGTGTTTTTCTTAGTATTTTTGTCATTGGCACTAAAATATGTAAATATTATCACACAGCACTTGGTACTAAAAGAATACACTGACAACAGTTGGTATTTGAAATTACTCAGGGTTCTGTTTAGATTTTATAATATGAGGTTGAGTTTGTGAGAGTATCATGAGTAGGTGTGTAGTGAAGAGGACACTGGGTTAGGAGTGTGATGAGCAGCTTTCGAGTGCTTTCTGTGCGCCAAGCACCGCGTAGCTTCCCAACATTGCCTGTTGAAACCTCAAGATAACTCTAAGAGTAGACAACTGATACTTCCCTAATTTACAAAAGAGGAGCTGAGGCTAACTCAGTGATTCAAGGAGACCATGTTTAAGGTCATCCAGCATTAGAGTTGAGGCCAGATTTCAACTCCAGTCTGTCAGACCCAAAAGCACACTTTCTCCTCCTCAATGATCACTGAATCTTGTCATCTGCTCACACTCACTGCTTGACTCTGTTAGTCATACTTCTTGTGTCTCCATTTCTTCATCTGTTATTTGGGGATAATTATGATAGCCGCCCTGCTCAGTCCACAAAATTGCAGGGAAAAGGAAACATCATAGGTATGGAAGTGCTTTGCCAATGGTAGAGTGTAAAAGCATTTTAATACTGTTATGTTTATTGTTATTTCACTAAAGTTAAACAAGGAGCATTCACAAGATACCAACCCATTCTCCTTTGATCAAATCTTAACTTGGAACAATTTTCTAAGGTTTCTCTCATAATCTGTGGGTATGTGGTATTACCCACTCATAAAGCAGGTAGCTGTGCACCTGGAGTGATTACTGAGCACCTCTTTCTGTGTCCTAGAGATGTCCGAAATACCACAGGGGGGCTTAAGGCAAATCTCAGGAAGGCGTAAGGTAAATGGAAGAGTAGCCTCTAAAAACAAATAGCAGAGCTGATATTCAGTGGGTACTAGAGGGGTTTATTAGCTGTGAAAATACAGGTATATATCAATATCAATTGCAATAATCAAGCCACTATCTTGACCATCTAGTGCCTCTGCCCCATCCCCACTCTGCAGCTGTGGCCACCACAGCGACGCCCCTGGGACCTCCTGGACCTCCGGATGTTCCAGCAGCTAAACTGTTAACATAGGCACAGCAAAGGGTCTTGGGGCCCTGAAATATAACTATCCCTACTCTGATTGGTTGGTCCTCAAGCCACTCAGGTTGTTACATGTTTTTAATACAAGTGTGGAAATACACCTGATGGAAGGTAACATTTCCAACCTTATCATTCATATGTTTGCATCTTTTTATGAATAAGTTAGTGGGTTATTTTCATTGGTAAGGAGGGGAGCTGCTCTCCAAGTCTCCAGACTTTCTCCATTAGCACTTTCCCAAGCTTACCTCTCTTGAGGTGCATAATGAGCATGCTGTTTTGTACCTGCCTCTTTGCTTGTTGCCTCTTCCAGAGGACGAGAACTGTTTCTGCCCTAGTGTCTAATGCAGATTCTAATCAGTGGTGACAGCGAGATAAAGCATTAACATTGGGGCAAGAGAATGGGGAGGACAAAGGAGGAAAGGCCAGGGTCAGGGGGAAGTAGCAGGCCTGTTGGTGTCTAAAACTCTAGCTGGCTAACCATTAGCATGAGAGCTAAAACTCCTGATTTTTCGAACACCTTCAGACATCCTACTTTCATTGATGCTCTTTGTTAATACAGATTCTGTTAAACCTCCCTGTGCCATAATATGACTGGGGAGGCCCTGGGATTTGTCTCAGATGTACTGTAGACAGCGTAGGACTCAAAATCAGATAGACAGGAGCTTAAATTCTGTTTCCACTTAGAAGCTTTGTGTTCTCTGGTGAGAAACTGCAACTTAGCGTCATTACCTATACCTAACTGTATGAAAAGTCAGTGAAAACCAAAATGTACAAAGAACTCTGAGTAGTGTCTGGTCCTCAGTGAGTGATGGTTACCTGCCCTATAAAAGGTCGCATATGGCACTTTAAACTTCCACAATCTTTGTTATAAAGGTATGGAAAAATATCATGGAAGCAATCAAGGTTCACAGTTTTTAAAGAGAGGTACCTGAGACTCAGGTATGTACAGTGACTAACTCAAGACCATAAGCAGTAAGCATGACTGCCAGGACTAGAAGAATGTCTATTGATATCTGGTTGAGTGCGTTTCTGAGTCCAGAGAATTCTCAACTTACAAACAGATTTGAAGGTTGCACTTTTCTTGCTACTATTTTGTGATCCTGTGTCTCTTTTTGGGTCTTCACATCCTCATCTGCAAAGTGGATGTTTTATGAAGATTGCTTTAAGTGCCATATGTCCCAGGTGTCTGTAAGCCATGAATAACCACCCAGGTACCTGTGAGGTCACCATCATCACCCTACATGGCATGTTGTGCACTCCTCCAAGACACAGGCTTTTGCTTCTTGGGCATTCAATTTTATAACAAAGACACAGGCCCTCTGTGGACTGTGGCTCTCACTTTCCATTCAATATGGGCAAGATTAAAGGATAGCATGAATTGCTTTTATCTCCCTAAAAACAATTGCTTTAAGAATATTATTATGTCCTTTTGATACCAGAAGTTCAGATGTGACCTAGAGGAGAGTCTGAGATCACAAATATGCGACCTGTTATATGGGAGACACACACCAGTCAGGTTATTCATCTCACATTTTCAGGCTGTTTTATTGCAGCTTCTGCACAGCCTCTCTGCTCTATCCCCATGGCCGCATTCCAGTGGTGGGCAGAGAGGCTTCTAAGTACACTGAATGTGCTATACAGTAATTGCTAATTCTGTGCCTTTGGATCCTCTGGGGTTGGCAGCATTACAAAAATAGACATAGGGAAGCAGGTTACCATTAGCAAATGTCCTGATTTTTGAAGGAAAAAGGGATCTTATGGAGCATCTGTTTTCTAATTTCACTAGAATCGAATGCAGTTCCTTTCAGAAAAGCACTGTGCTGGGTGGTAAAGAAGCAAATAAAGTAAATGCTAGTTCCTGGTCCTGATATAATAGTTATTTTAGTGGAAAAGACAGAAATGCACGGAGGGACACAACTTAAGCACAGGTCCTGGATATAAGTGACCGAAATGAGATAAAATCATATTTTGAGAGAAGTGTTTTTGAACAGAGCCCCTCCCTCTACCCAACTGGTTACATGGAAAGACTCAGACTTTCCCTTTGTAGCAGGCACTGTCGTTGCCCCACCCATGAGCTCCTTAGTCTACCTTGGAAGTCCTCCGTAGCTGCTATGGACAATTCCTCAACCGCTAGCACCTATGTTTCTCTGTTTCTTTAGCCCGGGTCTTTCCTACATGGAGAGCAGAATGGTAGTGCAGGGAAGTTAGTGCTTCCAGAAGTAATCCTCAACCAAGGAAAAATGGGAATTTGTGGATAAATAATTCATTGCCCTTGCCTCTTAGAGGGACAATTCTGAGGTCTATTCTACATAATCACCCAAAGAGTCTCCAGTAGAACTGCTCAAAGTGGTCCCAGGCTTATTAACAGACTCTTTAATGGCCTGCACCCAAATATTTTTCTCAGAGTCTTATTTGGGAACAACCCAAACTAAGACCTCTTTATTATCTTAAGAACAATTTTTGTTTTGAGAATTTAAGCCAATGTATATAAAGCCTTCAGATGCTCAGTAACTTACTGTTCTATATTTTTCATGTTTCCAAATGTTCTCCTGTATACACTATACAGTCTAGAACCAGGCATGGAGTGCTGCGTTTCAGTTCATGCTGCTCCTTTAACCCTGATTACAACCTCTGTGCCACTGGCTTGGGCATTCACTAAAAGGGATCTCCCTAATACCCTTGAATAGTTCAGTTTAACCTTACCACCTTATCTTACTTTGTGTTTGGCCTCCCAACCTGAACATGGTATCTTTGCCACCTTACCTTTCACTAGACTCTTCTAATTATAGATTGCTCTTCAAGCAGAGATTTTTGGTTTATAGCTCCTCTCCTCCACCAAAATAGCAATTTGCCCTTCAGGTTATTTCCAACCCTGGCCTTTATGGGGAACATTCCAGCCCAAACCGGAACTGCCCCCAAATTCTCCAGGCAGATAATATTTTAAAGATCACTGTTGTGTTGTATTCCCAAGACCCCTGCATCTGGGCAAGAATGTTTTGTTCCATATATGCTGGTGAGAATGTAAGGGGAAGCTACATCCAAGTAATTGAAATGCATGCTCTGGAAAAATAAATAGGCAAGCTTGATTTATAGAGAACCAAAGAATTTCTAAAACCAATTTGTGAGGTTGTTTTCTTTTCAAAGCTGCCTAATGAGGGAGATGTTTAGTCAGAGATCAGCCACACTGGACAGAAGTCACCTGGTAGATGACAGAATCAGGAAAACAGGAACGAGAGGTCAAAGGGGCGTAATAAAAGAGAGCGGGCCTTCATCAGAGCCGGGGGAGGGATAATGAGGTCCAGATTAAAGGAGAAGCAGCTATAAGACATGAGGGAAAGAAATAAAGTATCCTAAAAACTGTGATACACAATGATACAAAATCTGATACATTATGATATACAATATGCTCTCTCACGCAATCTGTATTTAGACAGTAGAATCTCCTCTGCAGATGGGGGAAGAACCCCCCAATTAAATCCCTCATGCATATGCAAATAGAGGGTGACAGGCAGTGTCTATGGAACTATTTAATTCTACGGTCAGGCCCCTTTTCCTGAAATCACACTTTAAGCAAAGAGCTCAAACGCCATTGTTTCACGATGCATATGTATATCAAAACATCACACAGTACACTGCAGATATATAGTTTTTATTTGTCAATCATACATCCATAAGGCTGGTGAAAGAAAAAAAGCCAGTCAAAAAGATTAGCAAGGTCAAGGTCCCTGCATTTACAAGCACATATCCATCCTCTGACAGAAGCAAGCTAACCCAAGAATGTAGGCAGCCTAACGCCCACAGATGCAAAAAAAGTAGACCGATGTACCTGAAGAAATGCCTGTTGGCTCTGACAGATGGGGAGGAAAAAAAAAATGAAAGAAAAAAGACCAACTTCTCTGCAACAGGAAGGATCAAAATTGTGCCACAAATCCTCTCTACTGTATCCCACACCCACACCATCCAAGGCATCTGCTCTGAAACCCAATATTACTTAGAATATTTTTGAATGAAGCTAAAAAGGTTATATGCAGTGAAATTCCCACATGCTCACATGACAGTAAGCTCTAGTGGGTAAGGAAATGCTGAGGTGACAAGGATGGTGTTCAGGAGGACTCCTGTGAGTCTGGGTAAGTAGGCATGAAAGTGGCGTATCAGCATATGAGCTTCATTTAGCGAGAGTAGATGTAAGGTAATCAGTTTGGGAGGAAATAATCCAAACTACAAGATTATGGGCTCTAAGCTATCACTGACAATCCAGAAACCTACGAGTGCATTATTCACTGAACACAACGGCTGAAAATGCTGCCTGGGCCAACAGACCCATGAAATGCTGTGCTTCCTCTGGAGTTTTATATAAACAGAACCAAAAGCATTATCCATCCTTGCACTGGAAACAAAGCAAAACAAAACAAAACCTAGTGTAACAACATGTGGGTGCACATCACTCTCCAAGATACAGAATGGAACTGGACAAGATCCAGACTAATTAGTATGGTCAGGATGGAAGGGTCTCCCCTGAAGATGATAAAATTAAGAAATTCTCCATTTGATAGAAAGGCCTCTGTACAGAGGGATGATAGAAGTGTACTCTTTCCCTTAAATTATAGTTAGAACACATCTGGAAGTGAAAATTTTGAGTACCTGAATTCCACATCATCTAAAAGTATTTCAGTTATAGTTCTGCCCAGAGCACCATACATTCTGCCTAGTCTATGCTTTATCCTATATCCACATATCCATATATTTGTTCCTTGATCAAACAACCTTATAATGACTACTGATTATGCATCAGACACTGAATAGTGTAGAGATTAGGTGCGGGGATATAGAGGTAGGCACACGCTTCACATAGAGGGCTCACTGGATATAAGGAGTGTGTATGTATATATATATATATATATATATATATATATATATATATATATATATATATATATAATTATAATACAGCGTGATGATTGCAATTAATTGAAGGTGGTGCCAAAATCATGATAGTTGGTAGGAAGTACATCCTGAATTAATCTGGGGGAGGGTATAATAAAATGTGTTTTCTATTATGTGGCTTTGCATATTCTTTCTTTTTTATATTTCCTTTTCAATTGCACACTGACTTTAAGTAGAATGATAAAAACAGTGAATACGGGATGCAAGCAGCATTAAAACTGAGCATTTAGCATGCCAAAACACTTTTTTCCAATGTTATTAATATGGTGATTTTTCTGTTCTTGCAGACTCCTACATATATAAATTTATATTTTGCATACTCTTTCCCTTTCCTGGTAAATGCTTATCATAATATATGGCATTTATTTTTTAAAAGCATAATGCATTTTGTTTCAGAGCTTATAACACTAAAGTGTTGTTTTTTTTTTTTTTTGGTTTATGAGTGCTGAATTTCTCAACTTTGACCTTGCATCAACATGAGATGTTGAATTTAATAATATATTGCACTTTTAGATGTTCTTCATCACCATGGATCCAATCATGCTTTATTAACTACAGTGAATGCACTAGATAAAAAAATAATAATTTCTTTAAACAGCAGCAGTAGTCATCCTAGAAATAATATCTCAACAACAAAGTTAAAACTTTTCCTTAGGCAGGAAGAATTAATGAAATCTGATGAGGAAAATTCCAAGACTGATCTAAGGAAGCTTACCTTGTAATGTATATGTTACACCAAATGCCTATTTTAGAAAAGTTCAATAAAATCCCCATAATTCTCCATAATTCATATTTGAATTGTACAGATGATCACTTCAATAAATCATAAACACATGTAGTTAGAAGGATACAGGGGGACATACTAACATTTCTTATGATTTCTGCCTTTTATGGTTAACAAATTAGGAAATAAAGGTATTTAAATACCACCTCTATCAAACTATTAGCATCCAGAAAAATATGTCTGGGGATTTTGACAGCCATTTTTGAGAAGAATTTGGACCATTTGATGTAATTTGGATAAAATAATT
This sequence comes from Zalophus californianus, assembly GCF_009762305.2. NCBI lineage: Eukaryota > Metazoa > Chordata > Mammalia > Carnivora > Otariidae > Zalophus > Zalophus californianus. Next base: position 154,282,091 of record NC_045595.1, on the reverse strand, counting down.
CAGAGGGATATTTTGTTGCCCTCTTTTCTCGCTGTAAATTTCCCTGCAGCAGGAATAGATATTAGAGATCAAGTTCTTGTCTTCCTCCTGGGTTTGAAAACAGAATGTCTCTCTTTTTTTTATTTCTTGAGCAGCCATCTTATCTGCACCAGCAGCTTCACCCTGCACCCTAATATATTCAAGTCAAACCTGCCTTTAAAATGCATGAGCCAACCTTCACTTGCACAGAATTTTTTACCCTCTGATTTCTCATAAGATTGTTACTTTACAATGTCAAAAACCTTGAAAGGTTTGGCTTGAATATCCAAACCCAAAGGTACCCGGTGCTAAGTTTGATCCTGAAACACAAAACCAAAAACCTTCCCATTTCAGTCACACATTTTGCCTGTTGTCTTACAACGATAGAAGCGGCAATTAGTACAAATAGCTTTATACTTTTCTGGTCAAAATTTTTAGGCTTATAAAAGTAAAGATGCAGATCCATTTTATACTCTTACACATTTAAACATATACATGTTTATGAGACACTTTCACCCTAATGATCGTTGACTCTTAATCTCCTTGGGTGGCTGAACAATGTTTCCTCAGAGTACGCAGCATTTTTGAGCTTCCTGTTGAGAACTGTCTTCAGAGTTGGTTTCTGAACAGATAAGGATATCAATGTGAGGTGATGCACCAAGACACACTCCCTTGCTTTGCTTCCTTTTCTCTTCCTGTGCTTTTTTCTGGCTCTTTCTTCTTTCTCCTGCCCAAACTGAGGGAAGCTGTGCATTTTCAAGGAAGTGCTGACCAGAGGCTGCCTCAAAGCAGAAAGTACCTGGGAACTGGATTTGCATCTAATACAAATCATCAAAATCAAAGATTGCAATTAAATTCCTCAAAAACAGGAAAGAGAGAGTTTGGACTATCTATGAAAAAAGTTGCCTAATTTTAATGAGAGAAATGAGGTCGGGCTAAATCTAATATCTGACTATATCAAAACTGACAGACCATTTGGATTACTGGGGGAAAAAAGAATGTAAGCATGGTGCTTCTTTAGTGACGGGTGTCACAGAATATGCTTCCTGAGTACAATTTTCAGATTGCTCCCTGAAGCCAACATTAAGAAACTCCACAAAATGTACATTTCAAGTAAGTAAATAAACAGTTTTGTCTTTCTAGTTTTGCATTAAATCCACATGATATAATGAACTGCAGGAGAAAACAAACAAACAAGTGATACTCTTACGGGAGCTCCACAAACAGGGAGGTATGTTTGATGTTTTCCTAATACATATTATAGGACTAGCACAGAGGTATAACACAGTAATGATGAAAAATTTCGATTACTTGTACTTCTGCAGAAAATATGGTAATAAAAGTGGAGCATCCGATAAATTTTTGACAAGGCTAGAAGAAGGAAAAGTGTGGAAAGTACCCTGATTGCATTTGATCCTAATGCCCACTGATATCTTTATGTGTTAATAAGTTTAGAACAGACATGAGAATATTCAATCTACTCACAGAATTCACTTAAAATGCATATGGTGGTTGGTTTTAATGATGACCAATAAGAAACTGGATTGGAGTGGAGAAAGTGGCGGGACCCTTAGGAGAAAGTGACATTGTGACTTTGTAATAGGGAGAAGAAGGAATAAGGGACAGTTTATTTTTCTCTTTACCCCATTACAAAAAGAATTTGTGGTGATTCACAAAGATTCAACATAGCAAATGACAGTAGGTATAGGCTCAAAATGAAGTTAATACTAAAATGCAAGGCATGGATTCCTATACTGCACACTTTTCATGAGAGTCACAAATTTGGATCTTAACTTTCTTGAAGAGGAAAGCAGGATCAGTTAAAAGAATCACAGCAAAACTGTAACTCTTCTAGTACACAATACAGAAGTAGCTTATAGTGGGCACACAGAAATATAACAGCCTCAGGAATATCCTGTGAGTAAGCAAAGCAATGAATTCCATAGGGATGTTTCTTGTTTTGTGATATACCTTAGAGGCCATGATATTATATCAAAATGAGATTCAGTTAAAGAAATAATTTGAAGTTCATCCCATTGTGAAATGATTGTTTCTCTCTGTTCAGTCTTTAAAACCATCCAGGGACAATAAGTTTGAATTTATACTCCATAAAAAGTTCTTGGAGGGAAGCATGTTTCTGTTCCCACACGTGTATGTGGTTGCATGGGGTGTCACAAGTAGGAGAGCTGGGAGCTGGATTGACTTTTGGTAAAAATTCAAGAACCTAACAAGGCAGGGTTTCGGATAACTACTTCCATGTCTCCATCAGTGGTAAATAAAGCCAGACCGACAGGAAGTCAAGTGTCCCAAGGGAATAATTTTGTAGACAGATTTAGCATCGAGGTCCTCCTCCAACCAAAATCAAAATAGCTTAAAATAAGGGCATCTAAGGAAGATGATAAATTGTAGAAATGGTTTGCATCCACCATTTTCAGAAAAGGATGTGACTAAGTTAATATAATTGCAAAAGAATCTTTTGTTCATACTTTAAAAGCCATGCAATAAAAAGTGAAAAGAGAGACATAAAAGATAGATAGTCCATGTGTTGTGAACATGTATACACAGTGTCAAGAAGGCTTCTGAGGCCAGAATGAGCATCAGGTTCATGAAACACCCTGAAATCAAAAAGAAAAGTGTCTATATTTGTGAGGTTTATTCGGAAAAGCTTGTGGCTTAAGGAAGACAGCGACCTAGCAACAAATGTGAGAGGGAAGCAGGATTTTCAACTCCTGTGATTCATCCGTCTTCTCTAGCAAGAAACTAAATCTTCCCTGTAGGAGAGGTAGGATAAACATTGTAAAAACGAATTAAAGTTCTGGCAGATGAGGTGGAGGTAAATTATTACCTGGGCAATTTAAATGTCTTCAAATTTCCAGACCTAGAAAGATTTTATTGCAGGAATGTAAAAGAATGGGCACTAAATCATAGAGATTAAAGTGGGACAAAAATCCCAATTTTAAGAAATGGGAAAAATTATGGATTGGTGAACTTTTAATGTTGATTTCTAGCAAAATTCTAGAATGAATTGGGCAACAGGTTGGTTATGAGCACTTGTTACTAGTTATATGGAACTAAACTTATTTCTGTTTTCCATAAAGCAGCAAACAGGAGAAGTCTTTTGATCCTTTTTGCCTATTTGAAGGCAAGTATATGGAAAATATAAAGAAATTATCATCTGGATACTACTCTACTTGACTGACTCATAGATGTCAAATTATTTGAAATATTTAATGGTCTCCTCTTCCCCAAATGTTATATTGATCAATGGTAAACTGTAGACTGCAGGTATGTTTCCCAGGAGGGGCCACAGGGCATGCAAGTCTGTATCATCTACTCTATGTCTATCAGTGGCTTGGATGTAAACAGGCAAAGAATCTTAGGGTATTTATAGGTAACACCAAACTGGAATGGATGACAGAAGCAGAATTCAAAGTGATCCTAAAATATGAAATTAAATTTTTTTCATTTATTATCATCTGTATCAGGACCCTCAGTCTGAAAGCCCAGTAAGGTACCACTCACAGTTATAAGCACGTGAATACAAAGATAAAAAAATCCAGGCTCAGCTCTCAAGATGCTCAAAGTCGAGAGAAAAATGAGCATGAAAACAGATTCACAACCCAAGTGACAAAGTGGTATAACAGGAGAGAAGTTGCTGTGGGAGCCCAGAGGAGGAAATGTCCTCTCTGCCTGGGGTGGAAGGAGCAAGTGACTGTAACGGCATCAGGAAGGAAGGAAGTATCCAGCCAGGCAGTGTTAAAAAAAAACCAAACCAAACCAAACCAAACCAAACAAACAAAAAACAGGAATCTAAAGTTGCATGAGGAAATCTTACATGGAAAAAGCCCAGTGGTCAATGTCGAGATAGTCTCAAAAATGACTGATAGTTTGTTTTGTCTGAGACTTTAAAAAGAATCCTGACAATCTCAACATTAACAAAATACTGTGCCTGGATTAGGGAGATAATAAAGGGAAGCGCTTGATGTGCTTTTTGACTCCTTCTGACCCTCGTTTTCTACAGAAAATAGCTAGGTGCAGCAATGTGATTACAGCACATTTTACCCCTTCCAACAAAGAGAAAATCCCACAGGGCTGAATGCACCTTCTCACCTTTTTGGTGCCACAAAAAAAAAAAAAAAAAAAAAAAAAAAAAAGAATACAGTTGTTTTGTCATAAACATTCATCCACAAAAATATTTTCTATTAAACAGGTCTTGTAAAAATGCCTAAACAATAAAACAAATCTAAAAGTTTTTTTCTTTTGCCTTTAAATATCTCCTCCCTTTTTTTCTAAAATCTCCCATTTGGGTTTTATCTTATGTGAACACAACCCTCATTAGGGGAAGGAAATATTCCTTCCCAAAATAAGTTTATCTATAAAATTATGCAGTAAATAAAAAGTCTCAGAATTAAAGGAAAAAAATAGATTTTGCATAAATCCATTTTGCTTTTCACTATGTTAAAAAAAAAAATGAGTTTCAAACAACCAGGGAAGATGATTTAAAATTATAGACAGATAAATCATAGTACCTGAATGATCAATTTAAGAAATCCAAGTGCAGACATATACGCATACACACTCTTCTAGAAACATGGATTTAGTACTCAATAATCTGGTCACATCAGCTTACAACAGGCTGCTTTTCAGGAAGAGCTCTCAAAGACACGGCTATTCAGATGAAAAGAGTCTCCATACTTATTTTTTAACTGTCTCGTTTTTTTTCTTTGAAAGCTTTCTGCTTTTTCTTTGAAAGTAGAGTAGCCCAAGTTGCCAAGGTAACGTAACAGTTGACTGCAGTAGCAACAGGTAAATTGAGGATCAATCTACAGTCCAGGCAAAATGGTGAGGACGTTGGTTGGGGATGCTATGACAATTTGGCGCAGAGCAATGACTTATTTGAAAAGACCGACCTATTCTCATGTAAACCAAAGTAGTCTAAGTGAGCCCCTTGGGGTGCAAACAATCCAGTCTGTTTAAATAAATTTTACTTGGGGCGCCTGGGTGGCTCCGTCGTTGAGCGTCTGCCTTCGGCTCAGGTCATGATCCCAGGATCCTGGGATCGGGCCCCGCATCGGGCTCCCTGCTCGGCGGGAAGCCTGCTTCTCCCTCTCCCGCTCCCCCTGCTTGTGTTCCCTCTCTCGCTGTGTCTCTCTCTGTCAAATAAATAAAATCTTTAAAAAAAATAAAAAAAATAAAATAAAATAAATAAATAAATAAATAAATTTTACTTCATTTGTTTAACTGCAATTCATGTGTGTGACTGGGAAATGGACTCTGAAGCACTAACACCTGCTAAATTTGTGTAAAACATAAGTAAACCAGGATCATATTAAGCCCAAGTAAATAGTTTTGGGGAAGTAAAATATTTACATAAATATCTACTATTTACTATTAGGTTATTTTTTTATCCCTTAAGGTGAAATTCAATTCTAAAATAAATAAAAACTATGCAGATAATTAAGTAGGGGTAGCAAAAGAATGGGATGATTATTCTTGGGCCATGTGTGGTATATTTAAAATCAGTCTTACTGGGGGCACCTAGGTGGCACAATCGGTTAAGCGTCCTACTCTTGGTTTTGGCTTGGGTCAAGATCTCAGGGTCATGAGATCAAGCCCCACATCGGGCTCCCTGCTCAGTGCAGAATCTGCTTGAGTTTCTCTCTCTCTCTCCCTCTCCCTCCGGCCCTCCTGCTCATGCTCTCGCTCTATATATAAAATAAATAAATCTTAAAAAAATAAAATTAGTCTTACTAAATGACAATGCAACAATGACATAACCACAACGTAGATTGCTAGCAACAATGTCAACCTTACACCAGGCTTAAACTAAACCGGTGAAAAGACAAAGTTGCTGGAAAGTGACTGACAACTATGACTGGAGCTTATATTGATGCACATTCCTCTTACTTGTAAGCCACCAGTTTATAGAAGATAAGAGCTGAGTCGATCCTCTTGGTTGGCTGACAATGGAGCCAGATGAGGTTTTCTGTGGACTTAGGAGTTACAGCAGAATGAGTCCAGCTCACTAGGACACAGGCCAGAGGGAATGTCTGAGAAGTCTAACTATACTTTATTCGCTTGGAGTTAATGCAACGATGCCTTGTATGCTTTATTGTTGCTACAGCCAAGACAGTGGTTACCAAGAGCTGCTACAGAGCTGCCAAGAGCTAGGTAGACAAATCCTACTTATTCAGCCCTACTCTATAAGTATACTCATATACTTGATAATACATTTATATGCGATAATCAAAGAGCCAACAGATATCCTAATACTTGGTGTCAGATACTTGGTGCTGGGGATATAGAGGTTTACAAGATGCACATGGATTCTAATTCCCTGATACCTACAATTTAGAGAAAAAGAGGGATATTAAACAAATGCTCATGAGAATGATGGACATAACAAAAAGCAGAATAAGACTTTGGGAACAGACAGCAGGTAACCCCACCAAGCCTGGGACATCTAAGGAATCGCAGAGATTAAACCAAATGCCCAGCGTCACACAGCATGATGTCATGGGCAGGGTTTGGATCCTAGGTTTTTTGTTTGTTTGTTTGTTTGTTTGTTTGAAGTTCAGTGCTCTTCCATAGGGCAATCATTGCCATGAGCTGGCAGGGTTTTTTTCATTAGCAGAATCTTGTGGGTAGGGGATGTCCTCTTGCCATTTGGTATTTGAAAGAAGAATATGCAAGGGAAAACAGAGAGCCCAAAGGCTTCCTGACAGGATGAAAGTCTTCATGTAATTACTGCTAGCACTTGAAGGGATCAGAGATAAGAGACCTACCTGAGGAGTCAGAAACTCCAACCTCAGCCTCTTTATTGATAAAATGGGGAAGAGGTCACTGGATGATCTCTAGGCTTTTTCTCAGTTCCAAAATACAAGATTTGTCAGGCTCAGCGCACAGGACAATGTGGCATCATGGACATCAGGCAACCATTAGAAACTAACACTCAAGGGAGCATCAGTGTGTGGGAGTGAAGGCATAACTGTTTGCACATCCAGATAAGAGGTTAAGAGCAGAAAAACCAGGGCTGAATTGAGTCACATATTGTTACCAGAAAAAGCTGGTAACAGAGTAAGAGGAGTGTATCCAAAAGGATCTCAGATGGGTACATAAGTATCTGTCTTCTGAACTCCCTGACTACCAGTTAAAGGGAAGAACAGTCTCCTGAACTAGAGCAGTAAGATATTAGTTAGGGCCCATTTATTTCACTCCCCTTCCACCTGAAATTGACAACCACATCTCCATGTGATGGGGGGTCATTCATTTAACTGCCTGGTGCCTCAGTCTTCCTTATGAAGAAAGTGGGAATAATGCAGTCCTTTAACAGTTGTAATTACGAGAAAGTGTACTGGAACAAATGAAATAACAATTAGCATTATGGTAATCCTTTTTAAGGTGACCCTTTTCTCAATTAACTGTATTGTTCTCACCAATATAGAAGTAGTAATCTGTTTTCTTAGTACACTTGGCTTTTGTGGTTGTTAGGAAGATTTTTACCAAAAAAAAAAAAAAAAAAAAATCTGAAGCGTAGATACCAAGTAGACATTTACTGTTCTTGAAAATTCTAATCCTTTCTACAGTCCTGCTTTATGCCACCTACAAGATAAAGCAACAAATGGAAAATACAGAGGAGGAAGCGAGATGTTACAGACTGCTCATTCTTTCATTTCCTTCTTCTGTTAGCTGTACTTTATTCTATTAATATATATTTCATATGAATATCAATTCAGGAAATTTTAAGAAAAAATGTGAGAAGTAACATTTTTCAACACAGCTTAGTGCAGTTGTTAAATCACGAATTCTGGAGTCTGCTAGGTTCAACTTGTGGCTCTGAATTTCCTGGTTGTGTGGCATTAGGCATATAAATTAACCTCCCTATGCCTCATCTTCCTGATTAATACGACAGAAATAATAACAGATCTACCTCATGGGGTTGCTGTTAGGACTTAAGGAATTAAGATGCATAAGGATGTAGAGCAGTCTCTAGCACATATAAAAACTCAGGAAGTATTAGTTGTCATTATTGCTGTCATTCTTTCATTCCTTCCACATTTCTATTCCCTGCTCTGTTTTGGGGAAGGGGGGTTCTTTTGTTTTGTTTTGTTTGTTTGTTTGTTTTTCCCATTAGTATCTTCTAATTGCCCAAAAGAGGACTAGCGCTGGTGAGAGGAGGGTGGGTAGAGAATACTCTGATGCCTTAAGATTTGTGTCTCTTAATTACATTTCTTATTTTAACTGTAAAAATCGTTGACACTTTTATAGGAAATAGAGGCAAAATAACAACACAAAGCCCACCTATGCACATGTCTGCTTGCACACAACCACTCCAGGGGAGGAAAAATGAAAACTAATGGGGCTAGAAAAGAGCAAGATATTATCTTCAAATATCATTTAGGGAATTGAAGAATAATACGGTTTAATAATAATATTTTACATGAACAAATTTCCCTTCTTTTGAGAAGAGCTTAATGTGCTCAATTTGGTTTTCACTTGTATTAATCATTTCTTATCTTTATTAAGCACTTATCACATTGTATTTCAATTTATCTATTTATACGTCTATTTCTCCTACCAAACCATGAAATCCTTGAAGACAGAGGCTCAGTATTATTCGTCGTTCTGGCCTCAAGGCTAATACAGTATCCCAGAAAATCACAAGTGCTCAATTAATATTTGGTGAATAAACAAATAAATGAACTCCTCAATCACACTGTTGGCTTAGTTGCCATTATAGATAGTCCACACTGTATATGTTTTAAGCAAGCCTATAAAAAATCTACACCTGTAACTTAAGCAGTAAATTTGCAATATCCTACAAGAGAGTGCTTAAAAGGAGTCAGGTCACAGATTGTTTGAATAGATTGTTTGGTAATCCACATTTTGGTGTTTGAAAGTTTTTGTGGAAAACTGGCCATGTCATTCATAGAAAATATCATCCTGTCCTTGGGCCAGCTCAGATGGAAACAACATGGAGTTTTACTCCTCTTCTCTGACCCTAGATGCACACTCCACTTGCAGGGCTCTGACTGATGGCTCAGTCTCACCAGCAATGTGACATGGACCCAGGTCCTGGGAAGGTATTAATAAAGAACTCCAATCTCAGAAGAGATGGTTCAGGAACAGATTCAGTTTGAACTCAGTTTTTCTTGCTCTTGCTCCAGAATCATTTCCCGTATTCTGACCCCTTCCACCTGGACACTCAAGGTCTGTTTATTTCTCCTATTGCCTTCCTTCTCCAGGTCTATATCCTGGGCCCATATTTCCAGTTTCTGGACTCCCAGAGGAACAGCCTGAATTCTGTGGGGCCTACGCCTGAACTTACGTCTCAGGTTTGAAGACCACACAATGGTTACTGTGGATAAGAATTTAAGAGTCAAATTTAAGAGAAACATGGACTAGAGGAGTCTAGTGACTTATCCTACAGTGACTCTGAAACCGGTGCCAGGGAAAGAGCTAGAACACAACTCTCTTGTCTCCATGTCTAGTCCTTTCTCACTGTATCATGGAGACCTAGTTACCCTGTCTCTATGAATCCCAGACCATAGACCCTACCTTACTCACCTGGCTAACATGCCACGTCCCGAGTGACTTCCTATCATGTTCCAGGCTAAGCAGGACTTGCATATCACCCTACTCTTCGGTTTTTTCTCAACAGCTGGGCCTGCTCTCTTCTTTCCCTACTAGATAGTCTTTCAAAGATTTGGCACTGACACACCTCTCCCACCCCCAAGTCTCAGGGAAATGAGCAACCAGCGTGTAAGTAGGAGATGCAATCTTCTGACAAATGTTGGAGTGCTTGTCATGGACAATAGTTCTGACTCAATTTAGCTAAAGAGAATTCTCAAGGGAACATACACTCTCTTATCTCTCTCTGATTTTTTACATTTACTTGAATGACTTGCCTGGTTTGGGGCTTTAATATTTCAAATCTCAACTTCTGGGCATTTATTTATGCAATTTCTCCATGCTTTATCTTGACCTACTACTATTTATGCACCTCTCTGTATTTCAAACCACATATTGTGACATACTAGTAGGTTACACAATCAATTTAGCAGGTTTCAATAATTTTTTTAAAGAAATGGAGTAGAAAGGAAGGGAAGAATAGAATATGTCATGCACAGAACTGTCAACACTGCTTTGTGAAACTTTAAAATGTGTGTGTATACGTATGTTTCTGTGTATCTGGCTCCTAAGTAGTATGTGGTTTTTTGTTTGTTTGTTTGTTTGGTTGGTTGGTTGGTTGGTTGGTTTTCTATTACAGGTCATGGTCAAAAACACTTGAAAGCCACTTAACCTAGAATGTATTTACTTCTAATGACAGATTAAAGTATTGGCATGCCATTTTTCTTAAAAACTATTCTGTACTTTAAAAAGAAAAAAAGAAAATGACACTTGGAAAAAAGAAAAAGAAAAACTTCAGTGATGTTTATACTCAAGTCTTAAAATCAAGTATATTTGCAGAAACAGGAGGAGTAAAGTAGGAGTCACAATGCCTACTTTAGCTTTCAGATGCACAGAAAATGTATGGTCAAATTTCTAATGCTATTCCAGTGAACCAAACACCTAAATCAATTTTTAAAGATATGATTTATATGTAACTTTCCAGAACACCAGGTACTATATAGAGAAGATACATGGTACTTGCTAGCCTGCTTCAGTTAACACCTGCAGATAAGTTAATTCCTAGCTCTCTTTGGTGCTTTTCTTCTTTGCATATTGTTTGCTACTCTTTCACTACATTAAAACCTTAAACTATTTAACTAGTATCCCTGGAGCATGTAATGACTGTGGGTGTGTGCTTAAAATATACTTATTTACTTTGAGGTAGGTGCAAGCAAAAGAGATGAAGAGAAAAACTGCTGTGTAAATCCTTTATGCATCTGAAAGGTACATTAGTGAAGAAAGAAGAGAAGAAGAATAAAGAATGTTCTGAGACTGAGGATTTTAAAATCAGAAAACAAAATATCTCCCAATCATCTGGAGTGTTTGTAAAGTTTTTGATGTTTTGTTTTCTTATATTTAAAGGAATAACAGACACACAAAATAATAGACACAAAAAGATAGAAAGAGTAAACAGGAATGACCTTTTTCAGAAGACTAGCAATAAAGAGGAATGCAGATATAATTAAAAATCTCAGAGAAGGAGATGCTTGTAAATCCAGTCACTTCCATCATACTCAGTGTGATTTATGAATCATTACAGCTACTTCTGGCAACAGACCAAGAATGGCTTGGGAAATGTCCTCCTCCACTTGTTTTATCACATTTGTTTGTTTAAGTTTGAGAGACATTTCTTTTTCGCTCCTTGTTACAACAAAGCTTCATGAACCAGAAAATGGATGAACCCCAGATAGATGCTAGAGCACACATCCCACCAAACGAGAAATTCAAACCCATGCCCCCCAGATCAGCTCTCTCTAGCTCTCACAGGCTCTCAAACAATTCTTAATCTTTTAAAAAAATATATTTTTATCTTAGTTTTCTTTTTATTTTATTTTACTGGATAAGAACATATAACATGAGAACTAACATTGTAACAGATGTTTAAAGGGCAGTCCATTATGGCTGACTCTAAGTCCAGTGTTGCGCACCAGATCTCTAGAGCTTATTTAGGCTGCTCAACAGAAACTTTATGCCCCTTGATCTAGAAACTCCTCATTCCCCCCGATCCTCCCTGCCCCTCGCAACCACCATTCTACTCTGATTGTGTGAATTTGAGGCTGAGCTGATTCTTAAGCTTCCTCAAGAAGGGGGATCCTTGTGATATTCTACCACCCAGCCCAACAGAGGAAGAGTCCTAGAGTCCAGAGAGGTAGAGGACCTCAGACGTCATCTATCCAACTTCCATATCTGGTCAGTAAGGACACTGGGGCTGAGAGAAGTGAAAGCACGTCCAAATTTATACCGGTTTCAATGGCAATGCCAACCCTTACCACCCCTCGGCCAGTTCTACAAAACCACCACCACCCCGGACTTGTTTGGATTAACATTTTAACTCTGATAGTGCACCTACAAATTTTAAAGGAAAAGCTCATGTTTTGAATTAACCAAAACCAAAGATCATGTTCCCCACTGTCATTAAAACTGAAAGGATAGGGACACCTGGGTGGCTCAGTCGTTAAAGGTCTGCCTTCGGCTCAGGTCATGATCCCAGGGTCCTGGGATCGAGCCCTGCATCAGGATCCCTGCTCAGTGAGGACCCTGCTTCTCCCTCTCCCACTCCCCCTGTTTGTGTTCCCTCTCTCACTGTTTCTCTCTGTCAAAAAAATAAATAAAATCTTAAAAAAAAAAACTGAAAGGATATTTTGCAAAAGAGACATTCATTCTAACGCCAAGCAAGCCCAGGTTTTCCATATTAAGACCACTAGTTTTCTCACACTGGTCAGCAATGTTTACTCATTTGCCCAAGTTCACACTCAAAGTAAGGGGTGGAGTTTGGGACTACAGTATATTTGATTCCAAAGGCTATTTTTTAACCTCTGTGCTGTTCTGCAAAGGTGATATTAGCAATAGCAGAGCTGAGAAATAAAGTGCAGATACAAGCATAATCTATCTCCTAAAACTTCAGTTTTACAGACAGATGTGCCTACAATGAGAGAGAGCACCTTTGTGAACTGACATTCATCGAATGTGACTCTCATTATGGATTTTACAAGCTAGAGTCCACGTGTTTGAGTTGCGTACAACAGACAGTCCTTAAATTGGGTGGCAACTGGAAATGCATGGATTTTCCTGAGTGACCTCTTGGTATTTACTGCGGTCACAAATGCAAAACTCACTTCAGTGGACTGACCATACTTACAAACCTAGGTACCATTTTAGGGACTGCCTCCTTGATTATAAATGGTGCCCCTTCTCTGCTTCATTTCTTATGAGCAAAGAGGGGCTTTCTCTTAAAGGTCTCCTGTCTGTCTTCATCTCCGAAGATCCTCTTAAATCCCAACAGCAATTTGTCTACAGATGACTTCAGTCTTAAACAGTGACTATTTACTCCTAACATGAGGTCTTACTCTTTTCCAAACAAAACACAATAAGATATAATTGAAAGAGAAAATAAAATAAACCCCACAGTGACCTAAGTTGCTCCTTCATTATTCTTCGGAGGATATTTTCTCTGATCAAAGCTGTTGTCCCCTTGGCCACAGAACAGGGTCCTCTATTCCAGCTAGCAGGCTAGACTGTCAATTATTTTTTCTGGTCCTTCTAGCACCTGTCTTCAAGTCAGTGAGATGAAAGTGTTTCACTTAAACAAATATCAGAGTGGCGCCATCCCCATGGCAACTAGAAACAAGAGCTTTTTAACGCGGAAAAAAAGTGAATGAGGGAAGGAGAGGTGTTATTATTTATTTTACATTAAATAAAATACATGCAAGTTTAATAGTTGAAAATAGCCTACAATATCACAAAGAGATAATAGACTATCCTCCCTCAACCCGACCCTCACACTTTACCTGCTTTCCATTATTATGAACAAAATAAGAATGATCCAGTGGAAGAATTCTGCTTCCTTTGATAAGGAATTCCAAATGATATCCATTATTTCAAGCCATTTATTATTAAAAATCTTACAGAGTTCATTTGGAAAATAAATGGGCATATGCCCTACATTTTCAGAAAAGAGAAACCGATAATAAGAACATGAGACTGTCAGTGGAGTTCTTAAAAATCCAGTTCTGAATCTTATATAGATTATCAGTCAACGTGTGGATCTTAGTAACCTCATTTGAGGATGAAGAAAGGGATTTACATTTGCCAGCAGAGCTGTTTTTGAGAGCACATTTCAGAGGTTAGTAGGCATTAAGTCTGAACACCTTGGCTGGATTTCAACCACTTTAAACTTGTTTTAATCCAAGTTGCATATTTCATACGCTTGAATCTTTCACCTGTTTTTCTCCTCTAAATTTTCTAACATACATACGTGCTTAAATGTATTTAATGCACTTGCCAGCACATTTCTTGAAATATTGATGCTGAAAGAGTTTTATTGTTTAGTCGTGTAATTCAGATATTTAGAAAAAAGCTCAATCTTTATATTGTTAGAATGTCATTATTTTCATTGTCCTGGAGAAATTAAAGGTAAAACTGGAAGCACTAGTGAGAAAATTACTAACTTTGCTTTTCCTTGAAAATAGAGTTGTGTGACTACCTCTGTGTGAGACAAGGACCCTGCTGTCTTAGTGACAGAACGGGGGGTGAGAAATAAGGGGATCGTTTCCTCTCGTTTGTTCTTTGGGATTCTCTAGACACTGTTTTTTGGTGCCATGAAAATTTCTAAATGAGGGAGTCTGAGACAGACTTCACAGAAACCATCTCCACCTGCTGATTTGGGGAGCAGAATAGTCTTGGCCTGAAACAAAGACTGAAAAAAGAAATTGGCTGGCAATTCAATATTCCCATGCTTTATTTTGTCTGAGTGGAACAAGACCTGCTATTTCCAAATAAAGTTTTTAGTTTACATACAGCTCACCAGGAAGTGTAAAGTGGATTCCTCTAACGACCTTCGCTGATACTCCGCACTTTATATAGAACCTTCAGTCATGTAAGCACTGTCTTTGAAGGAAATGTCTCTAGAAGAAGAAACAATAAATTCTGGCAAATTCTTTCCTGGTCAGAATTAGGCCAAGGGACTTTGTTGTCCTAGAAATTCTTGCCCGGCAGCCTGTGGTGGGAGTTTTAGACTTGTCATCGTAAAGCAGAACAAAAAAAGATCGGATCAGTCTTGGTAGCATGGAAAAGCAATGCACAAAGAGTTAAGAAACCCAGCTCCCACTTCCCTTCCTCCATGCTGTTCTTTGTGAATGTTCAAGGGTAACATCTTTCAAAGCAGAGAGGATGTTAGAGTTGCTAGGAATTTAAGAGAGTATCTATTTCAGGGTTTCTCATTGGTTTTTTTTAACATAAGAATTTCATGAGGTGTTAGTTACTAGAAGATTAATGTGCAAAAGAATTCTGAAGCAGATGAGCTTGGGAAATGCTAGGTGACCCAAAGTTAAACAGGGCTCGGAGCAAGACGGGGGAGGAGTAGGAGACCTGGATTTCGTCTGGTCTCAGGAATTCAGCTGAATAGGGATCAAACCATTCTGAACACCTACGAACTCAACAGGAGATCAAAGAAAAGAATAGCAGCAACTCTCTGAACAGAAAAGCGACCACTTTCTGGAAGGTAGGACGTGCAGAGAAGTGAATCCGAGGCAATATTCGGGAGGATAGACGGCGGGGGAGGGGGCCTCCGTCGGCCGCTTCTGGCAAGTGATAGAGCCGCGGAGCACAAAATTGGAACTTTTAGAAGTCGGCTCCGCTGAGGGACGTCGCTCCAGTGGCTAAGCAGGGGGTGGAACCCTCGCGGGACAGTGTGGTCTCTGGACCCTCGGGGTAACAGAAAGACCGGGGGGTGCCTGAGTGCGGCAGAGCTCCCAGGTATCAGAGTGGGGAAGCCGGGTGCAGAGACGGAGCCGAGGCGCGGGCTTTCAGCTTGGGGTTGCCATAAAGTGTGATCCGCAGCCCTGTCGGGCCACTGCTCCTCCAGCAGGGACCCAACAAGCGGCAGAGCTGGGGAGACTCCCCTTCCTCCCCGGCGAGGAGCGGCGCGGGAGCGCACCGCAGGGATCTGCTGGGTTTGGAGACTCCACACGGGGTCGGGTACCAGAGATAGAAACGCTTGCTCACAGGCCGGGTGAGCACGGAATGCGGCCGGAGACCGGGGAGACGGGAGTGACTGCTTTTCTCTGGGGGTGCAATGAGGAGCGGAGCTCCGAGTTCTCAGCTCCTCCGGCTGGAGATTGGGAGGCCACCATTTTCACCCTGGTCCTCCAAAGCTGTACCAGAGCTTGCAGGGAACAAAAGCTCCTGAGAGCAAACCCGAGCAGCTTGCTTAGCCCGGACCAACAAGGGCGGGGCAATTTCGCCTCTGGCAAAGACATTTGGGAACCACGGCAACAGGCCCCTCCCCCAGAAGATCAGCACGAACAGCCAGCAAGCCAAGACCAAGTTTACCCATCAAGGAGAACAGGAGAACTCCAGCGCTAGGGGAATACTGCACATAGAATTCATGGCTTTTTTTTACTATGATTCATTAGTTTTTCAAAGTTAATTTTTTAACTGTTTTTTTTATTTTTCTTTTTCCCCTTTTCAACCAATATCTTATCAATCCCTTTTTTAAAAAAACATTTTTTATTTTTCATTTTTAGAGTCATATTTTATCCCTTCATGGTAGTTACCCTTATTTTTGGCATATATATATATATATATATATATATATAAGTTGTTCTCTCTTTAAAATTTTAAGATACAGTTTCTTCTAACAGATCAAAATATACCCTAAATCACTAGTGTATGGCTTGGTTCTAGTCTCCTGCCTGATCACATTCTCTCCCTTTTTTTTTTTTTTTAAATCTTCTTCTTTCTTTTTTCAAACAACTTCTTATCTTATCAATTCCTTTTATAAAATCTTTTATAATTTTTATCTTTACAGTCATCTTCCATCCCTCCATTGTATCAACCCTTATTTTGTACATATATGTCTTTCTTCCTTTAAAATTTTAGGAGGCACTTTTTTCTAACAGACCAAAATACACCCAAAATCTAGTGTGTGGCACTGATCTATGCACTAGCCTAATCACATTTGATCATATTCTTTTTTTGTATTGTTCTGTTTTTGTTTTTATCTTTTTCTTTTTGTTTTTTTTTTTCTCTTTCTTTTTTCTTTCTTTCCCTTTCTTTTCCCCTGGTTTCAGGTCTTTTCTGATTTGTATAGAGTATATTTGCTGGGGATGTTGTTAACCTGTTGGCATTTTGTTCTCTTATTCATCTATTCTCCTCTGGACAAAATGACAAGATGAAAAAAATCACCTCAGCAAAAAGAACAAGAGGTAGTACCATCAGCCAGGGACCGACTCAATGTGGACATTAGTACGATGTCGGACCTAGAGTTCAGAATCATGACTTTAAAGATGCTAGCTGGGCTTGAAAAAAGCATGGAAGTTATTAGAGAAACCCTTTCTGGAGAAATAAAAGAACTAAAATCTAACCAAGTCGAAATCAAAAAGGCTATTAATGAGGTGCAATCAAAAATGGGGGCACTAACTGCTAGGATAAATGAGGCAGAAGAGAGAATCAGCGATATAGAAGACCAAATGATGGAAAATAAAGAGGCTGAGAAAAAGAAAGAGAAACAACTACAGGATCACGAGGGCAGAATTCAAGAGATAAGCGATACGATAAGACAAAACAACATTAGAATAATTGGGATCCCAGAAGAAGAAGAAAGAGAGAGAGGGGCAGAAGGTATACTGGAGCAAATAATAGCAGAGAACTTCCCTAATGTGAGGACGGAAACAGGCATCAAAATCCAGGAGGCACAGAGAACCCCTCTCAAAATCAATAAAAATAGGTCAACACCCCGACATCTAATAGTAAAACTTACGAGTCTCAGAGACAAAGAGAAAATCCTGAAAGCAGCTCGGGAGAAGAGATCTGTAACCCACAATGGTAGAAATATTAGATTGGCAACAGACCTATCCACAGAGACGTGGCAGGCCAGAAAGGACAGGCATGAGATCTTCAGAGCACTAAACGAGAAAAATATGCAGCCAAGAATACTATATCCAGCTAGGCTGTCATTGAAAATTGAAGGAGAGATAAAAAGCTTCCAGGACAAACAAAAACTAAAGGAATTTGCAAACACAAAACCAGCCTTACAAGAAATATTGAAAGGGGTCCTCTAAGCAAAGAGAGAGCCTAAAAGCAGCATAGACCAGAAAGGAACACAGACAATATACAGTAACAGTCACCTACAGGCAATACAATGGCACTAAATTCATACCTTTCAATAGTTACCCTGAATGTAAATGGGCTAAATGCCCCAATCAAAAGACACAGGCTAACACATTGGATTAAAAAACAAGACCCATCAATATGCTGTCTGCAAGAGACTCATTTTAGACCCAAAGACACCCCCAGATTGAAAGTGAGGGGGTGGAAAACCATGACCAAGTGGGATTTATCCCTGGGCTGCAAGGTTGGTTCAACATCCGCAAATCAATCAACGTGATACAATACATTAACAAAAGAAAGAACAAGAATCATATGATCCCCTCAATAGATGCAGAAAAAGCATTTGACAAAGTACAGCATCCTTTCTTGATTAAAACTCTTCAGAGTATAGGGATAGAGGGTACATACCTCAATATCATAAAAGCCATCTATGAAAAACCTACAGCGAATATCATTCTCAATGGGGAAAAGCTGAGAGCTTTCCCCCTAAGGTCAGGGACACGGCAGGGATGTCCACTATCACCACTGCTATTCAACATAGTATTAGAAGTCCTAGCCACAGCAATCAGACAACAAAAAGAAATCAAAGGCATCCAAATTGGCAAAGAGGAAGTCAAATCTCACTGTTTGCAGATGATATGATACTGTATGTGGAAAACTCAAAAGACTCCACCCCAAAACTGCTAGAACTCATACAGGAATTCAGTAAAGTAGCAGGATATAAAATCAATGCACAGAAATCAGTGGCATTCCTATACACCAACAACAAGACAGAAGAGAGAAAAATCGAGGAGTCCATCCTATTTACAATTGCACCCAAAACCATAAGATACCTAGGAATAAATTTAACCAAAGAGGCAAAGGATCTGTACTCAGAAAACTATAAAATACTCATGAAAGAAATTGAAGAAGACACAAAGAAATGGAAAAACGTTCCATGCTCATGGATTGGAAGAAAAAACATTGTGAAGATGTGAATGCTACCTAGAGCAATCTACACATTCAATGCAATCCCCATCAAAATACCATCCACTTTTTTCAAAGAAATGGAACAAATCATCCTAAAATTTGTATGGAACCAGAAGAGACCCCGAATAGCCAGAGGAATGTTGAAAAAGAAAAGCAAAGCTGGTGGCATCACAATTCCGGACTTCCAGCTCTATTACAAAGCTGTCATCATCAAGACAGTATGGTACTGGCACAAAAACAGACACATCGATCAATGGAACAGAATAGAGAGCCCAGAAATGGACCCTCAACTCTATGGTCAACAAATCTTCGACAAAGCAGGAAAGAATGTCCAATGGAAAAAAGACAGTCTCTTCAACAAACGGTGTTGGGAAACTTGGACAGCCACATGCAGAAGAATGAAACTGGACCATTTCCTTACACCACACAAAAATAGACTCCACATGGTTGAAAGACCTAAACGTGAGACAGGAGTCCATCCAAATCCTAAAGGAGAACACAGGCAGCAACCTCTTCGACCTCAGCCACAGCAACTTCTTCCTAGAAACATCGCCAAAGGCAAGGGAAGCAAGTGCAAAAATGAACTATTGGGATTTCATCAAGATAAACTTTTACACAGCAAAAGAAACAGTCCACAAAACCAAAAGACAACCGACAGAATGGGAGAAAATATTTGCAAATGACATATCAGATAAAGGGCTAGTATCCAAAATCTATAAAGAACTTATCAAACTCAACACCCAAAGAACAAATAATACAATCAAGAAATGGGCAGAAGACATGAACAGACATTTTTCCAAAGAAGACATCCAAATGGCCAACAGAGACATCAAAAAGTGCTCAACATCGCTTGGCATCAGGGAAATCCAAATCAAAACCTCAACGAGATACCACCTCACATCCGTCAGAATGGCTAAAATTAACAAGTCATGAAACGACAGATGTTGGCGGGGATGCGATGAAAGGGAAACCCTCCTACACTGTTGATGGGAATGCAAGCTGGTGCAACCCCTCTGGAAACAGTATGGAGGTTCCTCAAACAGCTGAAAATAGAGCTACCATACAATCCAGCAATTACACTACTGGGTATTTACCCCAAAGATACAAATGTAGGGATCCAAAGGGGTACGTGCACCCCAATGTTTATAGCAGCAATGTCCACAATAGCCAAACTGTGGAAAGAGCCAAGATGTCCATCGACGGATCAATGGATAAAGAAGATGTGGGATATATACACAATGGAATATTATGCAGCCATCAAAAGGAATGAGATCTTGCCATTTGCATAGACGTGGATGGAACTGGAAGGTGTTATGCTGAGTGAAATAAGTCAATCAGAGAAAGACATGTATCATATGACCTCACTGATATGAGGAATTCTTAATCTCAGGAAACAAACTTGAGTGTTACTGGAGTGGTTGGGGGTGGGAGGGATGGGGTGGCTGGGTGATAGACAGTGGGTAGGGTATGTGCTATGGTGAGCGCTGTGAATTGTGCAAGCCTGTTGAATCATCTATCTGTACTTCTGAAACAAATAATGCAACATATGTTAAGAAAAAAGAAAAAGAAGAAGATAGCAGGAGGGGAAGAATAAAGGGGAGTAAGTCAGAGGGGGAGACGAACCATGAGAGACGATGGACTCTGAAAAAAAACTGAGGGTTCTAGAGGGGAGGAGGGTGGGAGGATGGGTTAGCCTGGTGATGGGTATTAAAGAGGGCACATTCTGCGTGGAGCACTGGGTGTTATGCACAAACAATGAATCATGGAACACTACATCAAAAACTAATGATGTAACATATGGTGATTAACATAACAATAAAAAATTTTAAAAAAGTTAGACAGGGCTCTTTACTAGAAGAATTCTCAGAACTTTTAATATGATACTTACATGCAATTCTCCAGGAGGGAATTAAATACTTCATTTTCCACAACCATATATATAAGGTACAGTATATAAAATAGCATAGTATATATAAAATATATCTATTTTAAGGAGCTTGAAAAGACTGTATTTCTAATATAATTGGACAAGCCTGATCCCACATAAACTTTTTACCTTACCGAGATGGAAACTGAATCCTAAAAGGATTAAATAAAATGATTTGTCCAAGGTCCTCTAGTACTTGAATTAAGAAGACATGACTACAACCCTGTGCTCCTAACCCCAGTTTTGGTATTCTGTCTTCTAGCCCATGGTGTCATTGTAAGCTTTGTTGAGCTCCACTTTCTGCTACTGTAAAATGGGGAAATTAAATTTTTTCTGACTCCCGGACAGAGATACTATGACTAAAATGAGAAAAAGTATATAAAAGATCCTATGTGAATTAGTATGTGAAAAATACAAGTATTTCTCATTATACTCAAGTATGTGAAAAAAAAGTATGTGAAAGTATGTGAATTAGTTAGCCTAACACAAATGCATAAAACACCAGTTTTAAAACTGGTGACTGTTATTATACTTCGGAAAAACTATCCACTTATAAGTCACTCATTTTGGAAGCTCCAGATTTCCCTGGTGAGGATGAGTTGTAGTCTTTCCTTCATGCTGCAGGATTTGCACAGAAAAAAAGGTCTCTTGAGCACTAGGGAGTCCATGGACAAGCCTGAGGGTGACCCAGGCCATTCTGAAATTGTATTTTTAATTCTTTGATCATATGTGTGCTTCCCAGATTGTAAGGGACACTGTGATTTCCCCCCCAATTTTATGGGAGCTGTAATTAAACAGAAACTGAAGCAAGGAACAAACAGCTCTGAGTGCTCCAATTCTGAGTCAAGTCATTGCCTCATAAAACTTGCTGAAAAGGTGTTATTTCAGCTGAACCAGGAATACTGCCCCTTTCCCCCATGGTAAAGAAGTCTAAAGTTATACGATCCACTTATTTTTCTCCTAGGTATTTACCTAAGAGAAAAAATAAAAAAGCATTAGCCCATATAAACACTTGTACAGGAATATGCATATCAACTTTCTTTGTAATAGTCCCAAACTGGAAACAACCCAAATGTCTATCATTAGATGAATGGATCAACAATACATGGTATATATCCATACAGTGGAACCAGAACTCAACAATGAAAAGAATGGACTCTTGAAATGTGCAATAACATGGATGCATCTCAAAGTAATTATACTGAGTGAAAGAAGCCAGACCGAGAGAGTACATACTGTAAGACTTAATTTATATAAAAATGTAGAAGATTCAGACTAATCTATAGGAAAAGAAAGCAGATGAGTGGTTGCTCCGAGATAGGAGAAAACAGAGAAGGTGGGGATGGGGTGGATTATAAAGAGGCATGAGGGAACATTGGCAGGGGGGTGGGGGGGTGATATCTGTGTTCATTAACTTGATTGTGCTATGGTTTCACAGGTGTGTAAACATGCCAAAATTTATCAAATTATAGACCTTAAATACGTGCAGTTTGCTGTATAGCAATTAAACTTCAGTAGACTTTATTGAAAAAGGAAAATAAAAAAGAAAGAAAACTAAGCTTCTTTTGCCAAAACTGGGAAGACCACTGGGGAAAGAATACTTTTTTTTTTTTTTTTTTTAAGATTCTATTTATTTATTTGACAGAGAGACACAGCCAGAGAGGGAACACAAGCAGGGGGAGTTGAAGAGGGAGAAACAGGCTTCCGGCGGAGCAGGGAGTCCAATGTGGGGCTCGATCCCAGGACCCTGAGATCATGACCTGAGCCAAAGGCAGATGCTTAACAACTGAGCCACCCAGGTACCTATACTTTTTGTGAATTATAAAGCTTGAGCAGTCTCCTTCTCCCCCCATGACAGGCTGCCCACATGACGTCCTGTGCCTTTCAGCAAACCCCCAGAGCCAGGAGAGCCCCTCTTTTTCCGTCCCTATTCTGGAGGACACAGTGTCTACAGAACAGAACTTCTATCCTCTTTTTCTACATGGTGTCTCTAGGAATTTCTGCGGTATGTACATAAAGGTAGCTCTCTTAGCAATTAGTTCTCTGGTGCGCTCCCCGCTCTAACCTTTCTTTCTGTGAAATTTCATTGTTGCTCAAAAGCTTTAAAGCTGCTGTGTCCAGGAATATTTTTGCTAGTAGCACCCAAACATAAAAGAGCTTCTAGTGCTCAAAGGAATGACTCCGAGATGTGTTTTCTTCCTAATTGACATAGTTACTGAGCATCATCAGATTTTAGAAATTCTGTTGAAAGTGCCTGTTTTCCACATTTATATGGTGTTCTCAGTGTGGGAGCACTAACCAGATAGAAATTTTGCATTATTAAACTCAGAACATATTTTTATTCATATTATTTGTGGCATGTTTTTAAATGAAATGAATCCTTTTAATAAGGCAACTTTAAATTAATGCACGAGGCTAGGTTTTTACTATTATTCCTATTCTGCTGGATGGAATACACAGTAGCATACTTGAAGATGCTAACTCTCACAAAACCTCTGAAAGGAAGACAATTTACAAAGAAATAGCAAAGTCCAGAAAAGGCAATGTTGAAGCGGAAAGTGCATGAATCAGGAGTCTGAAGAACTGAGTTCGAACCCTAACTTTGGATTAATTAACTGTAAAACTTTGGCAAATAAACAATCCTCACTGGGACATGGATCCCTTAGCAATTGAATAAAGGGTTATAATAGATGTTCCAGTGATACTTTCCAGCTTTCCACTAAAGATCAGTACCTTCCTTGTGGCATAAAGCGGGACAAGGAAAAAAGTCAAACTGTCATTAATTGTAGGTTCCTCTTACTTATACCACCGTATAAAACCATATAGTTTTCTTCTTGTATTACTTAGAGCAACAACAAATGTCCTTTCTTACTGATGTTTCTAGAGTAAGGTACTTCTACCATTTGGTACTCTGCACTAGAAGTTATTTATACAAATATGTCTTTATATATGCATAAAAATAAATGTCTTATAGTAAATACTCTGGCAATACTGAGTGCAGTACCCATTAGCTATAGTTGAGGTAATTTAGGACAAATGTCCACACTGCACTGACAAAATGAAGTTTACTATAGGAACAGTAAAATAAACATGACAAGTCCTTATTAAACAACAGCTTAGCAGGTACTTTCATTAGATGATTTCAGGTTTGAAATAATACCATCAACTGGGAACTGCAATCTGGGAATGCTGGATGACAATGCCTGGAGCTTAGAATTAATGTTTTTGTTTTTGTTTTTTTTTCCTTTGGTATATGGTGTTTGTAAGTACACACAGCAGAGATTCTAAAAGATGCATACAGTCTAGTCTATTTTTATTCCTATGACCCACGATAAAGTAAAACTTCTTTCAGGACTTTATTAGTTAGTTGTTGTTTTTTTTTAAAGATTTTATTTATTTATTTGACAGAGAGAGACACAGTGAGAGAGAGAACACAAGCAGGCAGAGGGAGAGGGAGAAGCAGGCTTCCCGCTGAACAGGGAGCCCGGTGCGGGGCTCGATCCAGGGCCCTGGGATCATGACCCGAGCTGAAGGCAGATGCTTAACGACTGAGCCACCCAGGCACCCCTATTATTTAGTTTTTTATCATTGATGTTACCTATGCAGTAAATTTCTTTTTTCAATGGAATAGTAAAAACACTCTTCTGAGTACAGTGATGGACAGACATGACAGAGAAATGCCAGAAAAGTGATCACAGATTGTCCTTACATGACACCCAGGAGATCTTCATCCCCAAAGTTTTCCAATAGCCATCAGGAATTCAGAGAGCAGTAAAAGAATTTTAGTAGACTCCTTCTTCATAATTGACCATTTCTTTCTAAGAATCTCTAAGGCATGAATCACCTGGCTTTTCAGAATCTCTTTCTTATTGTTATCATTAGAAAATTTTTAAAACTTTCCATTTTATACGATCATTTTCCAGAACTCCCTAGGTAAGAATCTGCTGTATAAGAGAATTTGAAACAATGCCCTGATTTTCCCCTCAGGTGGTCTGCACCCTCTTGTTGGCCCTGGTTTCTTCTCGGCATCCTTACAGATTGAGCCTGTATGCTGGGCCTTGAAAGCCCCGCTTTTTGTTTATTGTTCAAACAAACTCTCTTTAATAGCAGCACATGTAAAAGAAGACTTTAGAATTTAATTTATTCCAGTGTAATGAGGCTGCCAAGAAGAGATCAAGGTAAAAGTCAACCTTCTTTTTTTTTTTTTTTTAACAGAGTCTGTAAGAGCCTGACTCTCCAGCTTCCTCTGTAGCCACCTTCTGACAAGGCAGCTTATACTCCATCCGTACTAAACCACTTACACTGCCCGTCAAATGCCTCTTGTTTCATGCACATGTGCTATTTAAAAGGCTATTCTCCTCTTCCTCTTCTTTTCTCCCAGCTACCTCTAACTTGTCCTCCAAGCCTTGATTCAGGGCTACCTCCTGGGAAACTCCCAGTCTTCCCCTAGGGCCTACCACCAGCTCAGCTGGGAAAAGATGTGTTTGTGTCTTGCACTGTGTTCTCATTTTGTACATATGAAAATCACAGCCCTTGTCTCTCTGTGAAGATCTGCATCACCCGGAACAGCGAAGGATCTCCTGTAGATCCGGGATTGTTTGTTCCTGACTCACCTCTAGAACTCACCACACATCTGGCCCCTAGCAGTCACCCATCAATGTTGGATGAGTGAATAAATGAATGACCCACCTCCTGAACCTAGGGTTTTATTCTAGAGAAGAGGACTCGGAGAGGTACATGAGAGAGGTCTAGATATCCCGAACTACTGCCATTACCATAATAATAGCTAATCTTTATTTATTGCTTAATAAGTGCCATGCTATCTTTCAAGTTTTTCATATCAAGTCATTTATTCCTGGCCAAGACCCAATCTGGTGGTATTATATCCTCATTTTGCACATGGAAAATTGGAGGCACACCGAAATTAGGTAACCTGCATAACCTTGAACAATACAGGGTGGGTTTAGGTTTCAAAACCAGATCGACTGGCCCCAGAGGCCATAATCTCAACTACCAATACAGAGAATCTGACTAGGCTGCAACTGCAGAAGAAGGGATTATCTCCACCATCTGAGCCCAAAGCTGGCATATACCGTAAGCTCGGTAACTATCTCTGTGATTTGTTTGGAGTGTTCTAAAGGTTGGAATCCCATTGAATTGGCAATGGATTTGTCTCAAGAGAAAAAATAAAAAAAAAATTAGAGTTATCCAACAATGGAATGGGCTAGCTCTGAAGTCACTCATTTGTAAAACTGTTTAAGCAGAGACTGAGCTACCACTTGGTGGGAGATTTTGGAACTAGAATGCATACCTCTGAGAAAGATTAGATACTGGTGAGTTGTCAGCATTCATGCCAGTGTAGTGATGCTTTGGTCAGCCACATACTGAGATACAGTGACTACAATATAAGAGTTGTCCAAATGAAGTCACTGAACTCTTTCAAATAACCAAGATGCTATTCGAGCCCAAATCAAAAATTTTCTAATAGTAAGGATATAAGGCACCGTGGAAAGCACATAGACTAAAAGGGTAGAGGACATAACATCCATCACTCACTAATCAAGTGACAGTGTCTGTATCATTTAATCTTTCAGAGAATCTTAGTTTTTTCAGCTATAGGATGGGGAGAATAAGAGCTTCCATAGTTTCAATAGGTGGGGATCAAAGAAAATTTTGGAAAGTGTTAAAATGTGTTATAAATATAAATTGCCATGTGCCTGGCTGGCTGAGCTGGTGGGGCTTGTGACTCTTGATCTTGATCTGGTGGGGGTGTGAGTTCAAGTCCCAGGTTGGATGCAGAGATAGCTTTAAAAAAATTATATATGTGTATATATATGGCCATGAAGGAGATATGAAAGAGATACAAAGTTATAAAGCAACCATCAATTAATGTCATGCATATGCTTATTCAGCCTATAAGTATTATCAGCTATGGTGACTCGCTCAAAAGATTTTCCAGTATGATTCAGGTACCTTTGTCAAAAATGTCTTACTCCTGTGGTCTGAATACATTGGTTTACCTCGTATGAACTAGTACCTCCTCCTGGATGATATTTTCTGTCTCAGCCGGTACGCCATAATCGGGTATATAAGTAGCCTTGACTGCTTAAAATTCTTACGTTGCTGAGATCAGAGACACATTCAGAATTTTGAGGTTGGTAGTAGGAGAATCATTCTCTTTCTTTCCTGCATTTTTGTATGTGCTCAGATGACATCCGCAGAACGTGTGCAGTGATGGCATGTGTTTCGTCATGAAAGCAGCAGGAGCGTCTATATGTGCAGACTGGGACTGTGCTTTAATCTCAGTGGCAGGCAGCCTGGGTCAAGGGAAGAAAAATTCTGATCCTAGGTTACAGAGTTGCAATGGGTGGGAAGCACACTTCACGTACCAATCACACAAATCGTCGAGTAATTTTAGATGGGATTAAAGAGTAGCACTGAAAATGGTAAAGGACAGAGAAAAAAAGCTAAAATAAGAAAGAATAATAGGAAGAGGTGAAATGAGAAGATGAAATTCAAGGGGAGAAAAGACAACAGAATGAGAAAAGGAAGGAAAAAGCCCATTAACGAGGTGAAGAAAAGAACAAGTCCTCTACCCGTTTCATTGGACAGCTGAAAGGGCTCCCGAACCCCACTGTTCTCCAAATTCCCAGAGATGGATTAGCAAAATAATATCAACTGAGCATAAATTTGCTGACTGTGGTAGTGTAGAGTCACCTTGGACCTCATCAGCATTGCTAAACATCACCCGTAACCTTTCCATTATCACTGAGGGTCTGCTCAGCACCAGGCCCAACTGCTCCAATAATTTCAATTACTTTCCCTGACAAATTTTATGTTTCATGTATTTTAGTGGCCTGATAATTATGATTTCTCTCATTTCTCGCTATCGAGCTTAATGGGTTCCAGCATGAGTGTGCAGTTTCAGAAATGAAGTTCCACTTGAGTTCACAAGTTATTATCTACTTTCATTAATGGAATTGGAAAAGAGAGAGTGGAAAAGAAATAAAGAATGAGGAAGAAGGAAGAGATGAGTGAGCAGGAGGAGGGGAGGAGAAAAGGAAAACAAAAGGCCAGGATGAAAGAAAAAAAAAAATCAACCAAATAGGAAAGAAAAAGTCAGACTAAATGGAAAGTAGAAAGGAAAATATGTTAACAATCTTTTTTTTTAATAGGAAAAGTACCAAATAGATTTTTTCCATTATTAGACCCAGGACTGATGAAAAGCATAATATGTTGGAAAATTCCCAGGCTTTGCAGCTAGACCACATAGGGTTAAAGAACCTAGTTCTTTCGTTTACTAGCTGTGCGATCCTAAGCCTGTGACTTGACCTCGCTGAGATTCATCTGCTGTCTTCTTTGTGTGAATAAGAACACTGACTCTGTGGACTAATTTCCCTTCCTCTTTCTCATTCCTTTGTGTGTATCAACAATTTTTTATGGAATGACAACTATGGAATGACAACTGAGAAACTGTGCTGGTGCAGGCAAATGGGCTTTCTGAGAGGTTGCAGAGCAGGGGACAGAGATGAATGAGAGTTTAGGCTGCCTGGGCATCTATACAACTTTCCTCCCCCATGAAGCTTTGCCTCCGCTCCCACTTGTCTGGCTAAGGAATGGGAATGTCCAATTTGGAACAATGGAAGCCTTAGTAAAAAGGTCATTTGTGTCAGTTCTACCTGGTTACTGTGTAAGCCCTCATGAAGCCAGGTGACACCAGCAGCTGTGTGACACATGTTCAGTTGCAGATATGCTCAATAGTTTGCGATTTCTCCAGCTTTGTGGAATTCGGATTTCTGGCCAATTAATTTGTAACTTCATCTGACTTTACAGCGGGTTTATGCATGTCATCTCTCCCAACCAACATTTCATCCACCTGAGAAGATTTATCTGGGCGAAGGAGGACATAGAAAGATGAAGAATTAACCCTTGACTTCAAGAAGCTCATAATCTAGCTGGGGACATAAGATAAACATATAAATAAGTGTAATAGAAAATGAATAGGATAAATGCTATGAAGTGGTATGTTGGATCACCTAAGTTTAAGGAAGGAAAAAGTTTTATCTATTATAAAAATGATCTTTTAATAAGGGCCCAAGGTTTTTTTTTATTATTATTTTTTAATTCCAGTTAGTTAACATACAGTATAATATTAGTTTCAGGTATACAATATAGTGATTTAACACTTCCATACAACACCCAGTGCTCATCATGACAAGTGCCCTTCTTAGTCCCCAATAACCTATTTCACCCATTTCTCCACCCGCCTCCCCTCTGGTAACCATCAGTTTGTTCTCTATAGATAAGTTTGTTTGTCTGTCTGTCTGATTGTCTCACATCTCTCTTTCCCTTTGCTCATTTTTTGTGTTTATTAAATTCTACATATGAGGGAAATCATATGGTATTTGACTTTACCTGACTTATTTCACTTACTGTAGTACTCTTTAGCTCCTTCTGTGTCATTGCAAATCACAAGATTTCATTCTTTTTTATGACTGAATAATAGTCAATTGAGGCTATATACCACATCTTCTTTATCCCTTCATCAATTGATGGACACTTGGGCTGCTTCCATATCTTGGCTATTGTACATAATGCTGCGGTAAACATGGGGGTGCATGTATCCCTTTGAATTAGGGTTTTTGTATCCTTTGAGCAAATACCCAGTAGTGTGATTGTTGAATCATAGGGCAGTTCTATTTTTAACTTTTTGAGGAAACTCCATACTGTTTTCTACCAGTTTGCATTCCTACCAACAGTGTAAGAGGGTTCCTTTGTCTCCACATCTTCGCAAACAAGGGGCCCAAGTCTTAAGCCAAAGGAATGAATCTCTAGTTTTTACAATTGCAAGCATCAGTGAGATATTTGGGAAAATAAAAGGAGGATTACAGAGTCTTTCCCCATTTTCCTGAAAATCATCACATAGATGGCCCCTGTACTGCAGGCACTTAAGGTGACAAAATGATAAAGATTTAGAAAGAAAAAGAATATTCAAAGAAACATTAGACTTAATTAAACATTTTAAAGGTAACAGAAAGCAGCAGCAGTAAAGAAAAATTTAAAAATAACCATGCATGGAAAAAGCTACACTGATGAATCATTTAAAATGTGTTTACTCTGTATTCTGCAATTGAAAAGGGTATCAGTTTTCTCCAATGATCCTAACGGGGACCACTGCAAGACAGCTCGTCTTCACTTCATTTAAAATGAAGTCAAAATCCCTGGTCTGTTTACTGCAAACTGAAGGAAAAAACTAATTCACTGGACAACATGTTTCTCTCCCATCAAGTACCTTTCTGCCAAGGCAACTAAAGACAACTTGAAATTTCTTAAGGTTGTCTATACTTTTCTGTGAATACATTTTCAAAAACCATTCTGTGGGCGGGATTAAATCCGTCTATCAATTGACTGACCCAGTCATATTGGCCTTGGCTTTCAGAAAAAGCACCCACCCTTTCAAACCCCGTGTGCATGTCTATCCCAGTCCAGGACTGTGCGTGGCACATGGGTTACAAAGACAAATGAGCAAATCTTGTTCCTCATGCTTCATTTGCAAAAACAATCACACACAGAGTGCTGTGGTAGATGATGGAGGAGAGAGGTAACAATGAAGTGTGTGACAGGAAAGCAACAAGCTTCACGAACAGGTCCCATTTCAACTGGGTCTTGAGGAATCCCAGGAGTTTGCTTTGTGGTGAAAGGGAGGAAAGGAGTTCAAACATCAGAAGGGTCTGTACAAGCTGTAGGCAAGATTCATTAAGTATTCAGGCAGGTGCTGTTCGTCCTACAACCTGTTTATTGACCGTCTCAAGTTACTACTTGACTAAGATAATGTTAGTAGCCCACAGACCGTTTGGGTAGTAATTAAAAAAAAAAAAAATATATATATATATATATACATACATACATACACACACACACACACATACATATATATACACACAGACACATATGATTTGAAAATGCAGTGCCAGCTCTAGGGACTCTCATGGTTCACACACAATTGATTTGGCTTCTTTGGGTCACAAGTCTTATTTTATCTCAGCAGAATCACCTTAGGCCCAAATTAGGAGATTTGACATTATCTTATCATAGCCTACATTGCCTCAGATAATTATGAGAGAGAAGCACTGAAAGGTAGAATATACACGGTGAACAGAAAGAACCTAAGGGAACCTGGACTTCCTGTGCTCAGAAATCACCAGTCAATGGTGGCCTCTCATGGAGGCATTGATACCAAAACTCAATTAGCAACCATGAATCTAGGATCTAAGAGGCATGTCTTAGGTTTCTTTGGCCTATTTGAGCCACTTAAGAGTCCTGCCTTAGTTTCTATCCTGTCTACTTCGGCCTTCCAAGGGTCAGCTCAAAATATAATATATACAGAAATCTTGAAAAGTAGAATATTATATTTAAAGTAAAAAATTCCTTAGTCTACTAAAAATGACTCTGGAGGCACTTTGAAGAATAGAAACTTTTTCACCTCTCCAACTCTGGAGTTAAGAAAATTAACAAAGAATTTCTTTCCTGCTTTTTGGAAGTTATTATTCTGTGTTTCTTAAACTGTAACCATATTAATTTTGGAGAATCTCAACCTATTCGTATGTGTCCCTGAGTACACAGAATGTAAAGAATCCCCATGTCAGCTGGTCTCTTATTTTGTTTTCTAAGACCATGGAACCAGTTGCCTTCTGGGATTAAACATAATATTTGAAATAAAGTATGTGCCAAAAGTATTCTTTTAACCATTAGAATTACATCTTTAATGTTCTTTACATCTCAGTATCACTCTCAAAGTTTTATGGATATTTTTAATATGCATCTGTTGAAAATCAGACCCACAATAAAAATCTAATGGAAATAGAACTGATGGAATTGAAGCACAAAAGGTGTAGAGGATGTTTTGTAACAGACTGGTGGAATGTACATGTCCCCAGCGTCCACCTCAGCCCAGGGTCACAGTCCCAGGCATCCCAGTGAATTATTTAGCAGTATGATTTATCACGTGAACTAATACTTGGACCACCCATTAAAGACCTGTTTTATGTCAGATGCTTTACATAATTTAAGTCTACCTTTCACAAAGACATATATATCATTGCAAAAACCAACTCTGAGAGCTCAAGAGACTTACCTAGGGTTACAGATTCAAGTGAATGTAGTGCAAGGATTTGAATCTACATAGATTACACAGATTTGAATCTACGTAGATTGCATAACTTGAATCCAGAACCAAATGTTTTCCCCCTTCTGCCAAAGGCCTGTTCACAAGACTTTTAGAGGTCAGAAGAAGAACGGAGTTCTTTCTACAATTCTTTCTTCCAGCTAAGTGGCTATGGGGTCAGGTTGCTTAACCACTTTTTTTTTTTTTTAAATCATACATGAGATACACCTTTTTAGAAATATTAAAATGCTATTTCAATCATCTTGCTTTAAAAGAGGTCTTAATATTACCCATGCTGGAGAAGAAGGAAGAACAGATCTGCCT
The DNA here is from genome assembly GCF_009762305.2 of Zalophus californianus. Lineage (NCBI taxonomy): Eukaryota > Metazoa > Chordata > Mammalia > Carnivora > Otariidae > Zalophus > Zalophus californianus. Next base: position 154,249,908 of record NC_045595.1, on the reverse strand, counting down.
GAAAATAGTGGAGCTGTAAGGAGGGACTGCCTGAGATGAGGGAAGAGGATTTTGTTGCAGGAGAAATTTGGAATATGGAATTTGAGTAAGAGAGAAGTTCCACCACAATGCTGTCCTATAGAAATACGGTGCAAGCCATGAATGCAAGCCCATGCTTAATTTTAAATTTCTTAATAGCCATGAATACAAAGTAAATAAGTGAAACCCATTTTAACAATTTTTATACGTACTCCAACATATCTGAAGGATTACCATTTCAAGTCATAGCAACACAAAATATTAATGAGATACTTCACACTCTCTTTGTATACGAAGTCTTAACGAGGTCCGGTGTGTGTTTTATACTTAAATCACATATTTATTTAGAATAGTCACATTTCACATTCTCAGTAGCAACGTGTGGCTAGAGGTTACTATACTGGACAGTGTGGCTCTCGTAGCTTAAGAAGAAGGCTTGAACAGAAAAGGTGGTCAAATGAATTTGGCATTAAAATGAATTAATTTCCGAATGGGGTGCCTGAAGTCCCGATATTTATATACAGATAAGTGGAGAAGGACCAAACTTCCACAAGCTAGGAGCTACCGTAAGGGGTACAGGGGATGGTGTGGAGCGAAATGAAGAGAGGAGAACTAAACGTTTGGAGAGGAGGCACTTAATATTCATTTTCTAACCCTAACTCAACAGAAAGGTCCCCTCAACCTATTCTACTGAGGAGACCACTAACGTTTAGAGACAGTCACTTGCTCAGGTTTCTACTTTTTACTACTCCATGAATCTGTGACTACCCTAAATCAATAGTTTGTATCTATCTTATTCTCACCGCCTGTAGTAAAAGAAAGAATAATCAGCCAGCCGACCTGAGTCTACATGGTTGACATGAGGCAGACGGAGGGGATTTGCAAAGGGCAAGGTGGGAGGAGGGTACAAAGCTTGCAAAGAACTGTGTTTCAAAGGCTGTGGCTACAACCCTGAGGCTTTAAGGGGTTGAAGGCAGGGAGCCAGGCTCCAGGCAGCTGTTCTGTGACACAGCTGATGTTCTGGGGACATGTACCTGCTCTTCTCTTGGCGCAGCTCAAGATAAAAAGCAAAGGATCAGCTTTGACATGTAGTCAGAGAGCCGGGGTAGAAGAACTGAAGAAACTCTTGCACCTGAGGTTGGTTAAGAATCAGAGGAGCTTGTCCAATGGCCGGCTCTGGATATTCACACACTATGATAGATTTGTATCCAATTTACACAAGGTCAGTGTGTTTCCTGGCTTATATTTTTAAATATAAAATAAGAAGCATACTCTCAACTGTCCATGTGGAATGCAAATAATCCACATTCTCTGGCCACAGGTGGTAAAGTGATCTGCTTGTGTCACGGTGGTGAGAAGATTTTTCAGCCCACTGTTCGCATCCTGTCAAACGCTCTTATGAGAACTTAGAGAAAGAGAAAAGGGACCACAGACAGCTCCGATTAGCCTTACTTTCATGAAAACAGATTTTCGTGAAAAGCAAGTTATTTTCAGGTAAGGATCCTTGGAGAGAGGAAAGAAAAATTAAACGAGCTGCAAAGTAGTAAGACCTTCTTTAAAAATGGAATCATAATGAATTCTCAGTTCTCTTTGGATAAGTAGTTCACACTTAATGACTTACCCTACAGGATTGCAAGAGTTGGAAGGACAGACTCTACACCTTCATTCAAAGATTCCCTCAACAGTTACTTGTTTAAAGCACCTATTATGAGCCAAACACTCTTCAAGGTTCTGGGTATGGAGTAGTGTGGCAGGGGCTGCTGGGTGATCCCTGAACCCATGCCTTCTTCTAGAGAACATGACTAGACTACTTCCTCGTGGTTAGGTTTGGATGTATGACTTCGTACCAGCCAATGGACTAGAGAAAGCATTACCTCTGCTCCTGCCATGTGTGACTTTCCACAATCTCTCACCTACCACAGTGACCTTGGAAGTTGCAGTGAAGGTGGCAAAACCACCTGAAGAAAGATACAGACTCCACACTTAGAGGAGAGCAATAAGAACACTGGTTTTAGACCTGAGGTGAGCTAGAAATAAACTTTACACATCGTCGCAGCTGGTGTGACCTTAAATAACATAAGTATAAACAACAGACTTGCTCTGTGTCCTCTTGGTCTTACATGCAAATGGAAATAGAGAATAAATAAACAAACTCCAGAGACATTTGAGCACATATGAAAATGTTAAGCCTAGATATAAAAGAACCCCACATAGCTCAGGTTCATGATAAAAGATTAAAACTGGTGTGATACCAATAATTTACCTTTGACCATAGAATATCTCTTTCTTCATCCTTCCCCCTTCCCAACATACACACATGCTTTTTTTTTTTTTTTCCCCCCCTAGTCAGGTCTATTTGCTGGAACAGTGATGGACTCCAAAGTAAGAAAAATCATATCATCTTAGAGATTTCAGTTCACTGTTTTCTTTACTGAATGCTAATCTGCTTGTAGAAGATATAAATGCATCTTTTTTTTCCCCAGGCAATAATGAAACATTGGTTGCCTGTTAATTTTCTCCCACGAACAAAAATAGAAATGCTGAATACAGTGCCTGGTGGTAGAGCAGCAGAAGGATAACTGAGGTGGTAATCAAAGAGGTCTGAGATCTGGTCCTAATTATGTGATGTTAGTTAAAGTAGTTACTTCTGAAGGCTTAGTTTCCATATCTACAAAATTAGAGGTTTGGGTTAAATGACCTGTAAGATTCATCCCAGCTCTCACATTTCTATTTCTATTTCCAACTTCTAAACCCCCTTTTTTTTTTTTTTTTTTTTTTTTTTTTTTTTTTTTACAGAAAACTGTAGAAGTATGGCTAAGATTCAGTGCTTGGGAGACATGCTGCATGGTTTACAGGTTCAAATGATGGGACTCAGTATGTGAACTCTGAATCCTTGACTCTTGGTTAGAGGCCTGATGCCTTATCTAGGAAACAGAGACCAATGAGACATTGGAAAATTTCAGGTGAATGCAGAGATTCTGTTTGAATTATCCAAAAAACTGCCCAGGACTTTTGCTTCATTTGACCCCTATACTTCTGAAGCAGAATACACACACACACACACACACACACACACACACACACACACACACACATATAGACAGATATGTATGTATTTATGATTCTGATTTCCCAAAGCTCTGAGCCTCCTTTGTCCTTTGAAGCATCAGCCTTTCAAAATAAGGATTGTATTGTTTTTAACAATTGGGTCTCTCTCCCCAGCTTTCTACCCCCTGCTCAGCATCTCTCTTCTCTGTGTTCTAACTCAGGTCCCTCTCAGATGTCTGGCTCCTGCTGGTGCACACTGTGATTGAATGCACTCGATGCTTTCCTTACCACGGTGCCTTTGATTCAGATACAGACGGATACATTATTGATCAGGGTTTGGCTGCTACTCTTAGCTTGCTGGTGCTGCACTAGTAACTAATAAGCAAGTAAGAGAAGAAGAGTGAGGAGAGCCTGTTTCCTTTTAAAAAGCAAGTAGATGATAACCCCACGGTCTCCATCTTGGAACGGTTAAGAGATTCTACCTGGTTTCCTGCTAGGAACTTCGGTTTGTCTGGTCAAGCACCATCACCGCACAGAGGCCTGTTGTTCACTCACCAGGCAGTGAAGACTTGCTTGGAAGAAGAAAAATTTGCATAGATGGTGGCCCATTCTTTGTTTCACACTGCATGAGTGGGTGAGCTTCTTTCCTAACCTTGCATATAAACCCTATGGAGCCATTTTGAACCTGATTCTTTATAATCCTATTTAATTTTTGCCCCCAATCTATGATCGGGGTCTCCGACTCTGAACCTACAGCCTCCCCTCGATACTAAAGCCTTCTATGCTGGGAACTCTCTCCTGCTGCTCACTCTTTGGCATCTTCTCTGGGGCCTTAGAGAGATGACAGAAAAAGCTATAATAAAAGGCTTCTTTATCTTAAAATTTCCTTCCTCTTTAGACATTTAAATGCCCTATTTCAAAATATCGTATTTTCAAGTGCTCATATCCTTTAATTCAACAATTCCACTATTATAGTTCTGTTTGCAAAAGTGCCTATAGCGTGTGCAGGTGTGCATGCAGACAGACCCACAGATATCCGGGTCCCTGCTCAGCGGGGAGTCTGCTTCTCCCTTTCCCTCTGCCCCTCCCCCTGCTCGTGCTCTCTCTCACTTTCTCTCTCTTTCAAATAAATAAATATTTTTAAAAAAAATGGAAAACAGGGGCGCCTGGGTGGCCCAGTCGGTTAAGCGGCTGCCTTCGGCTCAGGTCACGATCCCAGGGTCCTGGAATCGAGCCCCGCATCGGGCTCCCTGCTTGGCGGGGAGCTTGCTTCTCCCTCTCCCTCTGCCTGCCTCTCTGCCTACTTGTTCTCTCTCTCTATCTCTCTGCCAAATAAATTAAATAAAATCTTTAAAAGAAATGGAAAACATACTTATATAAGGCTAAACTCTTTTGTCAAAAACTTTATCAACTGAACATAATAAACAAAATTTTTATCTACTACCTACTTACCTGTCCGTCAGAAGGTCTACCCATCTATCCATCCATCCATCCAACTAGCTATGCTGGTTTATGCATTAAAGCATTTTATATTTTGCTGAGTTGGAGATAAAATCTGTTAATAGCAACTTCCACTAGAGCAAGTGACTATGGGAAAAGGAAACTCAGATGTTAGAGTTTACCTTCCTGGGTTTTTTGAATTTCTAACTTTGAGCAGACACTGCTTTTATTTTTGAAAGATGTCCTACCAACTAAGGTGAGCTGGACTCTGATATTAGGAGAATCCTTCTTCTTTATTTCTCCCTATATTTCAAAATTGAAGTCTTGTTTAAAATGCCCTAATATTAAGGCTTAATGGTTATATAAAAATATGGTGTGAGTCACTTTCCTAAAAATGAATTTTGAAAGATGAAGAGAGACCCATGGGGGTTATAAGTCCGTGATAAGTGAGACGGCACCTAGGGGAGCAAAGGAAAGCATCGTGAAGGGGAGAGGAGCCCCACTGAGCTCATTGCTTCTCTGGGGCGCTTGGAGGCGGTGAGAAGGAAGGCTGACTGGTAGTTAGGGAAATTGGATTCCAGCCCCGCTCTGCCATTTTCTACCCTCCTGCCCATGTCACTTAACCTCTCCTAACCTCAGTTTCCTCATTTATAAAATAAGGGAATTGTGTTGGATGATTTCTGAGGTGCCTTCTAGCTCAGAAATCTATTAAATTCTATGAAACATCCTCCTTTCTCCCATCACATAATTGGCAGGAGGTGGTAATGAAACAAGGTCCAGGGTATAATTCATCTTTCAATGTACATTTTCGCTGTCCTTCAAATAGAAATAGTTGGTAGGTCTCATTTTCCCCCTCCTGTTACCCTGACCGTAAGTGAGGATAAACTCCCCTACGGGACCCAGCGGAGACTTTTATATGCTGGGAAAAACTAAGCTGGCCCAGAAATACCCTTCGACAGAGCACACTTCTAGTCAGAGCCAGCAAAGGCAGGTACAGTGAATAAAGCATGGGCTAGAAAGATCAGGGTTTTTTTGTTTGTTTGCTTGCTTGTTTTTATAATTTTTTAAACCGGGAAAAAATACATCATTTGCCATGTGGATTTTGTAGTATGTGCAATTTTTTATGTTATCTGATTCAGCCCACTTGTCCTTTTTTAAAGCAATTCAGCCCTGCTAATGTTTTCTATTCCAACCTATAGAGATGAAAAAAGCCTGACCTGGTCCGCAACATTCCAGCAGACTATCAAGTTTCCCCAATCCTTTAAAGCCCTTGGCTTGCAGTTATGGAAAGAGACAAAGGCACAAACCTGGATAATCACTATTTAATGATATGACCCAGGAAGGTTAATGCACTTTGAAATAACTTCTTGAACACCTACCACATACTTTGCATCATTCTAAGCACTAAATATTCAAAGGTCAAGGCCCTACCTGAGGAAGATAGGGGGAAGACGGAGGAGGAAAGGGGAAGGAATCAACATGATATAACCACAGTACAAGTTGGACATCAGAAGGATGCGCCAGAGCATTGGAAAGACAGAGGAGGGGCCATTTAACCTAAAGAGGACTCATTTGAGCTGGACCTTAAAGGCAAATAACCGATACCCAGGTTCTTTTCCTATGGCAAGGGAAATCTCTTCATCCTTTCACATGTGATAGCCCCAGAAGAAAGCAAGGATACGAAGAGCAAATAAGTCACCTGGAAACTACGGGATGAAGAAAGAAGACCCAGGAGTAGCAGAGCTGGTCTGGGAACATGAAAGAGTAAGGCCATGGTGAGCAAGCCAGGGGAGAATGGGCCCTCAAAGGAAGAAACAGGGAAACAGAACAGGGTAGGGGTGGGATGAAGCCTTGGGACAGGGCTGTGTCTCTTAGATATTGCAGATTTCATTCCAAAAATGGTCTTGTTTACCTTATCTCTTCAGAGACTGAGTTTTGTTGGGTAAAGCCAATAAAATCCAGTTTATAGGGTGTATCTCCTTTCATATAAGGTACCCCCCACCCCATAAGCCATACGAGCATGGCAAATTTTGTCCTGAAGCCTTTGGCAGGACAACTAAAGCGCAGACACCCTGCTGGGGTGAAGATGAATGGAAATGCAATTGGGAGATATTTCACAATCAGGTGTGAATAAATGGAGGAACAAAGAAAATATTTCTGTCACTGAGTGATTTGCACTAGATTCAGACGAAGACTCATAGCCACATGGAGAAATCAACTGGAAGTCACACATAAAAGAGCAAATACTGTATTTTTTCTTCAAGTAATATGTACATTAAAATCAAATCAACAACTACTTTTTTAAGTAATATCATTGTTTCCCAAATGTTGTCATTGCTTGATTTATTTACTTTCCTTCTAGCAGAGGTCAGAGTCAGATTGCTGGAGTCTAGGGGTGAGGGAGAAGAGAAGGGTATTAATAGTTGACCAATGCTTTTTTCTAACGAGTAATAAATTAAGGGGCTCTGCATCTTTCCAAATCCTAAAAGGTGTCCCATTAGCCTGAAATTTCTGAGGCCACAGGTGTTCCTAGGTATAAGGATGATAAGTTTCTACAAAAGTCCCCTATTCAAATGCCAACGAATAGTTCAATACCTGCAGCTACTAACGTATGTGTTCCACCTAGGCATTTTGTGAAGTCATTATGCAGAAGGAGTAATTTTGCTTTGTGATTATACAGGAAGAATCAAGGTAAAACACTACTCCATTTTAATGCTCAGTAAGACATCAAAAAAAAAAAAAGAGAGAGAGAGACATTAATGACAGATACTGTCTGTTTCTTTAAGTGTTGACTTGGGGATAGAGAAATATTTACCAAGTCATGAGTGATTTCAGAGTTACAGTTAGAGTACCTAAAACTTTGCAAAATGGGGTCTTAGGTTTTAGGTTCTGAAGGACTAACAGGGCTCAACATCTTTTCAGCTTCTTGACAATATGTAGTTTTATGGGTTCAGCTGCAGGGCCCTAAATCCATGTAACTAGGCTCCATATTATCATTTGGTTCTAGCTCTATTGTTTATATGAAATTAAGGACTTAAGATGTATAATTTTATTTATCCTCCAAATCACAAAGTGGAATAGTCAAGGTCATCCTCAAAGTCCTTAATTGTGTGGTGGTAAGAACACAAAAGCAGAAACAAAAACAAAACCCTGAGCGCCTAAGTCTCAGATCAAAAGTTTTCTGTAGATTCCACTGTTTTTGAAATAGAAGACTTCCGAGAGCAATCACATTGGAGAAATCTGAGGGATCTCAGAAAAATCACAACCTTCAGAGAAATCAGAGGTTTCAAAGCCATGTGGCTGACACAGCCATGCCTTCTCCCTGGCTTCATCTCAGCCCCTGGAGCTGTCTCATTACGAGGCTGTGTGATTTCATGCAGAATGTGTGATCAGCAGTGTGGCAGGCAACTTGAGACCACCTAGGAGCACAAGGGAGTGTGATCATGCATATGTCCCAGGAGCAATTCTAGAAAGGAAAAAAGAATAATAAATAAATAAGAACTGTGGGTGGAAAAACCTCACACTGTGGCCTTCTGTCTGTAATAACCAATCTGATACTTAATAAGTGAGCAAATATTTATTTTGAACAATGCATATATCCTCAATATCATGTAAGGAGCTATGGACGGTAGAGCCAAATAATGAAATGTCCTCTACCCTAAAGCAGCTTATGATTCTATTTTAATGAAGCATTCTTGTCTCTGGTCCACTGAAACGTAAAAAAGCTACTTTCACCTTATCTTAGAATCCTCAGATGTTTTTGCTTTGGATGGAATATAATTCATGCTGTTTTGGCCATGACCAGTATAAAATGTGTGGGTTTTTTTTTCACTATAAATATTAAAAGATATGAAAAGATAATTGATGTGAGTTGTCCTTCCCAAAACAAGTCCAGGCATATTTATACACACTGATGCTCATAAGGTGCCAGAAATCAACTTTCAGTTGTCCATATGGCACTGACTTGAGGAGAACTGGTCTATGTTAGCATGAAGGGTAGTTTTGTCAGAGGACTCTGGATAAATTTTCATAGAAAATAAAATACATAAAGAAGAGTGGAGATGGAATTCTATCTTCTCTGAAGTGTGTTGATGCTCTTCCGGGGGAAAGGTTGCTCCTTTTCTAAAGATGGGAGTTAAGTATCGGTGATGACCATGTAGGAGAAAATTAAGGATCTGGAACTGTTTACTGGGTTAATTATAGACATCATCTCAGTAGATGCACCCTTAATCAACTAGTCTTGATAACAAACTATTCTGGGCATAAGATGGTAGGTATTCTAAAGACAACCAGAAGGTAAATGATTTTTCATAACTCTTGGCAACCCTCAGGATGTCTTGATATGGATTAGTTATCACTTATCTTCCTGCCTGGTTTTGGGGAGGCTCATCACCAATGCTCAGTCATTATATTAATTCCTATAAAACTGTTGAAAATAAGGCCATAGTATTAAAAGTACTTCTTTTGCACAAAATGAATTAATGTCTTACACCTCAAGCTTGCCAAGACTTAGCCTCTAAAAAAAGTCATTAATGCTATATGTCACTTTCCATAATACATTCCCAAAACTTATGAGTAAATATTTTGGGGGCATATCAATCACATATAAATGCACTGTGAGAGCTGGCTATTTAAAATGGTTCCATCTAATTCAACAACTTTTGCTAAGAATTGATTTCATTGCAGGCATTGAACTAGATGTGGTTGTACAGATTAATATGACTTGGTTCCTGTCATCAAAAATCTTAGTTTAGTGTAAGGGAGAGATGCATTAATACCAAATGTCAATATCATATGCTGAGTGCACACATAAGGTAATGTGAGAGAAGAAAGAAGGAGCAACCTGTTCATCCTGTGGAGATCCGTAATAGTGTTCGGAAGAAAAAGAAATGGCTGAGCTGAGATTTGAAGGGAGAATGGAGATTGTTAAAGAACCCTTTGGTCCAGGAATCATTCCTTATTTTATTCATAATGTTTGTGTAGCCTCAGCCAAAACACAGCCTTATTTCTCTTTAACTCTTCATCTGTAGAACAGGGACCTAGAGACACATTCAGCAAATGGTCTGTTCCATATTGATGATGTATACATTCTTTGGTTCATTCTTATATGTATATTTTTTTCATGTAAGTGTTAATGCAAAGCACCACTGCCTTATACTTGTACTGTAAATATGATCAATGTATTTATATTTAACCTGAAGATACAATGGGAAATGAGTTTTATTGGTGCCACTAACAAGTCTGATACAGAAAGTCTAGACCAATCTGGGGAAAAAAGAGCTGTGCATTTGTTTTCTTGGCTACATTAATGAAAAGGACTACACAGTCGGGAGGGGATGACCTCCTGGAGAGAAAAAAGCTGAACAATCACAATACATCAAATTCTGTCTTCTGAGAAGTGTCTGTGACTATATATCTATTATCTTTGTGTATCAATCTTCACTCTCAAATGGCGCTCTCTTAATTTGCATATTAGTGAAGAAAGAGCTTTTATTGACTCAATTTACATTTATTTTTCTCAGGCTTCTTTGGGGGGCGAGGTTGTGGGGCTATGAAGGAGGATGCTGATGACAGAGTCATGTAAACCCAGAGTTTCTGACTGAAAAGCCCTTTATTCAGCCATGTAAGTAACAACAGCTATTGTGCAAGAGCATGTGGTATTGGTGCCAGGAGCAAGGGGATCATACCCAGCGCCGGCTTATATTGTGCCGTGAGGACAGGCTTCCTTAGTCCATCCACACCTCCTTGCTTTCACCACATGTAAAACACAATGGTCTACATATGCTAAAGATGGGCTTTCCCTATCTTTATTTTGTTTAGGGTGTTGAGTCATGAAGACACCATGTTATTGATTTGTTAAAGAACAATCTACAGGATAAGGAAAATATCTCACAAATATGTTAATTAGAATGACACTGACTGCTCATATGTGGAAGAAAACCATTTTCTAATGAAAGCTCTTAGGTAATAGTTGCTTTACCCAAGACTCGGTAGTGTCCAAAATGAAAGACATGGACCCTTCCCAAACAGAGAACGTAATAAGCAAGGGAGTGCTGTTAAATGCATCACTATCTACTGAAGCCCACATGAAGATATATATTTAATTAGCCTTTGGGCTGTCTCTAAATGCTTGCTTTTATTCCATAGTATATGGCGAATCCTAATTTGCACATGCTAATGCACCTTCATAAAGACCTCCTTTGGAAAAAATTAAAATGCTGAGGCAGGCTTGGCTGTAATGCTTTACAATGCTTCTGACTTTAAAAAGAAAATGTATACACAGTTTTTTTTTTTTTTTTCCTTTCACGTGTTAAACTTGTATCAGCCGGGGGTGGGGGGGAATAAACTTATATCAGCCAGTAACAATTTTTCTTTTCTTCTTTTTATTTTCTTTCTTTCGTCCTTTTTCTTTTTTTCTTTTTTTTAAAGCAGGGAAGTTCGAGTTTACAAATGCTCATCAGTTATGGAATGCAGAATAACAACAGTTAAGATGCCTGATTCATTTCTAAAATAGAGGACATCCATGCTGGAGGGCTTTGTTATACATATGGAAAAGAGAAAAGCATATTTCTTCTGTTCTAAATCTACAATCTAGAAAGATCAGAAGGATAATGAAAAATAGATAATAATCTTTTAAAAAGCGTATAGATTTTTGATTACACAACAAATCTCCTCTTACGTGGATAGACCAGTTCTTGCTTCTTAGCTTGCAACTGACCTTGCGGGGAGAGTGGCTCAGAGCCGGCAGGGCTCCAGGGTTTTGTTGCCCCTCATGCCCAGGTGGCTTTAAAATTTTTTTTAATTATTATTTTTTTCTGGAGCACTAATATTTTCCCAAATATTGAGATCTAATACCTAGGATGCGGGTAGTGGTGCTTCCCCCCACCCCCCCGGGAAGGCAGTACACTGAAAGAAAAAGTCTTTGGAGTCAGCATTACCTAGGCTCAAATCACAGTATCCTTATTCTGATTCAGGCCACTAGTAAAAATGATAATGTAAGTCCCTGCGTGTATATGTATATAAAGGAGCTCGCAAGAAGAGATGGGTCCTGTCCATGCAGCTCTACTACAGTTGGGGAAAAACTGAGGCTGGATCCCGTTGGCAGTCTTCCACGCCAACGCTACTCCAACTACCTGAGAATTTGATAAGAAACAGGACAAAGGGGATGAGCCACAGCTGTTGCTGTTCCAGGCTTTTATTAAATTATACTTTTAAAAACCTGTGTCTCTAAAACTCAGAACGTAAGAAGGCTGTGCGGAAAAGCTCCAGGCGGCTGGGAGAGTTACAAAAGGGAAGTGGGAACAACAGAAATATGCCCATATGCTCAAATCAAAAACAGTTTTCCATACAGCCCACTCTGCTGACTCCCAGCACAGAGACGAAGAGCGACAGCGCCCAGGAGCTCCCTTTCCTGTGCAGAAAAGCAGATTCGGTCAGACAAACACATTCACCTGCGGCTCTGGGCCCGCCTGTATTCAGTCTGGTGCCCTGACACCCTGCAGAGGTTTTACTTGCGCTCAGACTCTGTCTTTCTCATAGGCCACAGGCCCCTGAGATTCCAAGGAGTATTAATGATCTCTTCTCCCTGGGGCAACTGGCCGCCTTCCTTCCAATGTATGATTACTTTAGGTAATGTCTCTTTTGAGTACACAGGTGGCAGAGTTCAGTTTTAAATCAGACTTTGCCACTTCATATTTGCACGGCCACAAGGAGGGCATTTCATCCAAAATTATTCTCTCAGAGCAGCTATTAAAGAGCGGCCAGAGAGGGGCAAATCGGGGAACCCGACTCTGCTCTTCCTCCTGCTGAAAGCCCTGATTCTGGGGATGGTGGCTTATTATGCCAGGGTTCCATGGGTCCTGACATTGTATGAAATTCCCTCTCCTTGTGTCCTCCTTCAAGCAAATGTTATAACATTTTTCAATCTGGCTATCCAAGGCAGATGGTGTGACATCAACACACAGGACGCATTTCGAAGAGCATACCAAGAATTCTACACATTTTTTGACTTTAGGCTTTTTTGCCACTTTCCCGCTGAAGGAAATGGGTCATAACATAAAGGAATGAGAATGGCATTGTTACCTTGAATCTGTTCTATACTGAAAACTTTGTTTGCAAGCTTTTATATCTTAGCATTAGACCCCATCATTTCGAGACATCTTACAATTGATCTTGACCCATCCTTTAAAAATTAGCATGAATGAAACAACTTACAGCATCACACTTGTCTACAAGGCTACAGTGTATGTTTGTTACTAAATTTGCAGAAATCCCACATCTCAGTTTTACTTATCTTCATACTGGACACCTGTCTGTGTTTTCATTGCTTTTTTTTTTTTTAAGATTCTATTTATTTGACAGAGAAAGACACGGTGAGAGAGGGAACACAGGCAGAGGGAGTGGGAGAGGGAGAAGCAGCCTTCTGCCGAGCAGGGAGCCCGATGTGGGGCTTGATCCCAGGACCCTGGGATCATGACCTGAGCCGAAGGCAGACGCTTAACGACTGAGCCACCCAGGCGCCCCTCATTGCTTTTTAATACCTCAATTCCATAGACCATCGAGGGATGAAGAGGTAGGAACCTTTACTTAATCTGAGAAACACCAAGACTTCTATGGCTCTGCCAGGCAGAACACTAAGTGAGAAAAACCCTGGACAGAAAAGTGATGATAAAAAGACCACTTTTGCAGGTAATTGATAAGCATATGTTAATGAACTAGCTTCCTACTTCTTCCAATAGAATATTACTACATTTCAAGTGCTTGGAAAAGCGTGAGTTGGAGATATGCTCATAACTCTAAACCAGTTCTTGTGTAAATTTTAGATGTTTGGGGGGAAATCCATTGTTTTTAATCATAATTGGACCCTCCTAATCCGCAAGTATTGAGCTGCTGAGACAATTAAAGGCAATGAGGACTGGAGAGTCTAGGATCATCTCTGAATTTACAGGATTTGCTCTCAGGCTTCACTCTGTCAATACAAGGAATCAAGGACTAACCATAACCCTGGCAAACAATCTATGGTTCTCCTGCTTGTCCTTTGTGACTGTTTTGCATGTATGATGTATGGTACTCATCTGATATTAGCAGTTAACAATGTTAACTATGGTGGAAGTGATGATGGGAAGTAAAAATTAAAAATAGAATATAGCCTTGTCAAATTAGAAATTTAATGAGAAAAGATTTCTCTCTCATTAAAATTTTTTCTGTCTCTTCTGAACCAATCTTTGTACCTCCGATTGTTATGCCCATTTGATTCCTCAAACTGAGCTTTAAGGAAGAAGTTCCACCTTTGATTAAGGAGGTCCAATTATTTCATTAACGAAATGACTAATTATGTCAAAACTTACATAATATACCTGTATTATTCTTCTCTGAAATGACATTGGGTTGAACTAGCTCTCCCCTGAAGCAAAGTAGTTGAGAATAGTTGCAGCTACCTTTAGCTAATTAGGTAAATCCTTTTCAAAATTATAGAGTTTCATAATTCTGGACCAAATGAGCGTCTATAGTAACAGAGTATGAAATTATTTCTAGAGTAAAAGAATAAGCGAATTTTAACAAAGTCCATTATAATGTTCCTGATCAGGATTTGGGTTATAGAACTCTGCATTGTTGTGACTTTGAAAACCAGCTCACACTTGGGCAAGATGTACTGAACACAGCCTCCGTGGACAGTAACTAATAGCTGACCTTAACAAACACTAGTGACCACTGTGATAACTGTTGTCTGGTCCAGGACAGAATTGACAAACAATGTAAATGAGATAGGAGGAGGCACCTAATTTCTAGGAATCTTGCCTGGCTTTTTTGAGATGGAGACCGATGCATTCTATCAGGGTGATGAAGAGCTTGGAACTGAAGTCAAAGAGCCTGGGTTCAAATTCTGTTTCTGCACCCATCAGTTACAAGCCTCATAAAGATGTTACTATGATTAAAAGAGATAACATGTTACTATGATTAAAAGAGATACTGTTGAATGTATCTAATAACTGAATAAATTAGCTTTAAAAGTAATTTATCAAAAAAAAAAAAAAAACAAGATGTAATTGATTGCAAAGTTGTGTCTATTGAAGGGACAGACATTCCTGGATAGTAGAAGCATCTTATCCCTTCCTTTTCCGGGTTTGCTCCTGCGTGCAAGTAACATCACTTCTACTTGTTTTTAGTTATATCCTTTGAGCATTTTAAAGGCATGGCCTACTCTTGAGGGTCAGAGTTAAAATTATCAAACACTCTAAACAATGACACCAGTTGGACATGAGAGGAACGGCAGGAGACAGCTAGGGCAGGTGCCCAAGAGCCTAAGTTTGAGATAGCCTGGCTTAGTAACGGACACTGTGGGGCCATGGAATTGCTCGAACTTCCCGGAATTAACGATAGAGCATGATATTCTTCAAGGAAGGACTTAGGTAAGGTATGCATAGAGATGTGTGTGTGTGTGTGTGTGTGTATGTGTGTGTGTGTGTGTGTGTGTGTGTGTGTACATGTACCTGTGTAGAGTTTATCACTGTCTTCTCAGGTGCTTTACTTAGCAAATGAGCTCAGCAATATTCCCCCTGAAATTGCTTGCTCCGGGGTGCTTAACAAATGGTTGGCCATTTAATGGCCCGAGGCAGAGCCAGGGAAGGTTAACACACTGACAAAATGGGCATTAACTATGGTAACAACTGTTTTCATGGGGGATTATTGCTATTATAAACCTTATTCAACATCATAATGCCAGCAATAATTTTTCCTTTTTCTCCCATTTTACAATTAAGTCATGCTCCAGAATGTACATGACACAGAGGAGACCTGAAAACTCAAGGTGTTAGACCTTTAATGGCCTTTTCATAATTCTCTGTTGTTGCAAAAACAAACAAACAAACAAAAAAAAAACCACTTAGATGTATAACCTGATGCTTAGGTAGATCATATTACTCAAACTAGATGAAGTATAGGAAGAAAGATGTCAATTTATTAGATCCTATTGTGACAGAAACTCACACTCATCCCTTCCAAACCCTACCAAACTTCATTTTGACTGGGTTTGAAATCCATGGTTAGAGCAGACACTCTGGCTTGGACAACAAAAGATAGGGCATATTTATAGGGAAAATCCCTGTCCAATTACACATTGCCTGACTGGGAAAGAAACAACCTGAAGACTCATCTAAGCAAGATCATCAGCACAGAACATGGAGAATTTATCGTAGTAGCATTTAGAAGATCAAGTGTCTGCTTACTAAGAATAAGACATTTCCCTGGTACTATTCCATTTTGGAGCCCAAGGCAAGAACGACCATACAGGCTGGGGCGCCATCTGAAGGAAAGGGTGGTTGGCCTGGTCTCAGAAAGGGCAGGACCTAGGCAAAGGGCTCTTGATGGAGCCTGTTTCTAGCTGCAAGTGACCTATCCCAAAAGGGGAACAGAGGGGCAATGTCAAGCACCTCACTTCCTAATTCTGCTAAGACTAGGGTGATAAAGGGGCCTAGGGTGAACCTGCTGACTAAACATTTGCAGCTGAGTCTCATCACAACTGGTTCTCAGATGAGCCCATTGGCTGAAGAGGTGGCATTGCTGACTCCACTCACAAACTGAATTTTTCCTTTGCCAAGTGAGCCAGGGTAGATTTGGCTTCCTTATCATTTTGCTTTTCCATGTGTATTCTGTTCATTTCTTTTAGATTCCTCTTCTTATCTTTTTTGACCTCCATCTCCACTGTGGATCCTCCCATTCTTAGTTTTGAATTATCTTCTTAGGCTATTCCCTTTTCCTCTCCTTTCTTAGAAATTATTTTCACTCTCTTACACACACACACACACACACACACACACACACACTCCCAGAACCCAGAAAGAAACTTCAGGATTCCTTTTCCTGTTGTACCATTCTATCATTCTGATCCAATCTCTTTGCTATACCAGCTCACAGCAACTCCCTGACGACTGGCAGGATGTTCCCTCACTCACCACCAACTTTGGAAAACAGGTAAGAGGCTATTTTGTTTTAATTCTTTCTTTCCCTCTGCTTGTACCTTCAGCTCAACTTTAATTCCCTAGGGTCAATTCACCAGCACCAAGCTCCCTATGTACT